>NC_092816.1:235593315-236904565 GCF_023375885.2 Dermacentor andersoni | reverse complement strand
GACTAGAAATGAAATAGACTTCATACTCTGCGCTAACCTTGGCATCATACAAGATGTGGACGTGCTCAGCAAGGTGCGCTGCAGTCACCATAGGATGGTAAGGTCTCGAATTAGCCTAGACCTGAGGAGGGAACGGAAGCAGCTGGTACATAAGAAGTCGATCAATGAGTTAGCGGTAAGGGGGAAAATAGAGGAATTCCAGATCAAGCTACAGAACAGGTATTCGGCTTCAACACAGGAAGAGGACCTTAGTGTTGAGGCAATGAACGACAATCTTGCGGGCATCATTAAGGAATGTGCAATAAAGTCGGTGGTAACTCCGTTGGACAGTATACCAGTAAGCTATCGCAGGAGACGAAAGATCTGATCAAGAAACGGCAATGTATGAAAGCCTCTAACCCTACAGCTAGAATAGAACTGGCAGAACTTTCGAAGTTAATCAACAAGCGTAAGACAGCTGACATAAGGAAGTATAATATGGATAGAATTGAACATACTCTCAGGAACGGAGGAAGCCTAAAAGCAGTGAATAACAAACTAGGAATTGGCAAGAATCAGATGTATGCGTTAAGAGACAAAGCCAGCAATATCATTACTAATATGGATGAGATAGTTCAAGTGGCTAAGGAGTTCTATAGAGATTTATACAGTAACAGTGGCACCCACGACGATGATGGAAGCGAGAATATTCTAGAGGAATTAGAAATCCCACAGGTAACGCCGGAAGAAGTAAAGAAAGCCTTGGAAGCTATGCAAAGGGGGAAGGTAGCTGGGGAGGATCAGGTAACAGCAGATTTGTTGAAGGATGGTGGGCAGATTGTTCTAGAGAAACTGGCCACCCTGTATACGCAATGCCTCATGACTTCGAGCGTACCCGAATCTTGGAAAAACGCTAACATAATCCTAATCCATAAGAAAGGGGACGCCAAAGACTTGAAAATTTATAGACCCATCAGCTTACTGTCAGTTGCCTACAAACTATTTACTAAGGTAATTGCAAATAGAACCAGGAACACCTTAGACTTCTGTCGAGCAAAATGCCAGGCAGGATTCCGTAAAGGCTACTCAACAATAGGCCATATTCACACAATCAATCAGGTCATAGAAAAATGTGCGGAATATAACCAACCTTTATATATAGCTTTCATTGATTACGAGAAAGCGTTTGATTCAGTCGAAACCTCAGCAGTCGTGGAAGCATTGCGGAATCAGGGTGTAGACGAGCCGTATGTAAAAATACTGAAAGATATCAATAGCGGCTCCACAGCCACCGTAGTCCTCCATAAAGAAAGCAACAAAATCCCAATAAAGATAGGCGTCAGGCAGGGAGATACGATCTCTCCAATGCTATTCACAGCGTGTTTACAGGAGGTATTCCGAGACCTGGAGTGGGAAGAATTGGGGATAAAAGTTAATGAAGAATAAATTAGTAATTTGCGATGGACTGATGATATTGCCTCGCTTAGTAACTCAGGGGACGAATTGCATTGCATGCGCACTGACTTGGAGAGGCAAAGCAGAAGTGTTGGTCTAAAAAATAATCTGCAGAAAACTAAAGTAATGTTTAACAGTCTCGGAAGAGAACAGCAATTTACAATAGGTAACGAGGCACTGGAAGTGGTTAGGGAATACATCTACTTAGGACAGGTAGTGACTGCAGTTCCGGATCATGAGACTGAAATAATCAGAAGAATAAGAATAGGCTGGGGTACGTTTGGCAGGCATTCTCAGATCATGAACAGCAGGTTGCCATTATCCCTCAAGAGAAAAGTTTTTAACAGCTGTGTCTTACCAGTACTCACGTACGGGGCAGAAACCTGGAGCCTTACGAAAAGAGTTCTACTCAAATTGAGGACGACGCAACGAGCTATGGAAAGAAGAATGATAGGTGTAACGTTAAGAGATAAAAAAAGAGCAGATTGGGTGAGGAAACAAACGCGAGTTAATGATATCTTAGTTGAAATCAAGAAAAAGAAATGGTTATGGGCAGGACACGTAATGAGGAGGGAAGATAACCGATGGTCATTAAGAGTTACGGAATGGATTTCAATGGAAGGGAAGCGTAGCAGAGGCCGGCAGAAAGTTAGGTGGGCGGACGAGATTAAGAAGTTTGCAGGGACAACATGGCCAGAATTAGTGCATGGCCGGGGTAGTTGGAGAAGTATGGAAGAGGCCTTTGTCCTGCAGTGGGCATAAGCAGGCTGATGATGATAGAAGAGCGTAAGCTGGCGCCTGTGTATCTCGAAAAGCCAAAAAAAAGTTGGGATTACACGAAGAAGAGGTTCTTCATAGATAGAAGAAATACAGATAAAAAGAAGGGTGGCGACTGAGTAAGTGCAAGAGAAAACTAAGTGCCAAGTAAACGGGGAGTGCATAACATTTGAAAAAGACACCAAGGCACATCTAAATATTCTGCAACCATGCAAGAGCACTCGAAGCTTGAACTAAATGTTTGCAGATGGCTATATGGGATGAAGGTCTTAACATCTTCGAAGGAGACGATGAGCTGCGGTACATCACAGACACTGTTAGTTCAGGTCCAAACAGATGCAGCATCAGCAGAGAAGCCTGAGAGATCAAAATTTGTCATAAAAAACTTTTACTGGAAAAAAGCAGAAGAAAGTGTCCCTAATTACACTGCCGCAGGACCCGATCAAATCGCTTTACAGCTACTCGGAATCCCGGGGCCAACGAGAAAGGCAGGGCTCACTGATGCCATTGAAAAAGTGAATAAAACGAAGCAAATTCCAGTTGGATGGCGTCAGAAGGAAATACAGGGAGGTTAGCCAGTGTAACTACCTGCTGGGGACCCTGTGCTAGGGAAAGGGGTAAAGGGAATAAAAGGTGAAAAAATAAAAAAGTGACAAAAATTCACACAATAACGCGATGCTATGAGCTACAACGTTAAAAGATGGTGGCGCAATTCACAAGCCATCAAGAGCTTAAGCAGAGCTCTTAAGGCTTTGAGTGAAAGCAAGATGAGCCCCAGAAAAGTGCGCGTTTAGGCTGGTTTATTCATGATTACGAGCGGCAAGAACGGCGCCAAAAAATAGCACGGATGTCTGTGTCCCTCATCCTATTGTTTAGCGCTGCTTTCACCGCTCGTAAGATGAACCTCATCTACAAAGGTGATAAGGTTAGGAAGAGCTCGTACAAACCAGTTGCAGTAACATCTGTGCTATATAAAATGTCAGTGCAAGCCATAAAATTAGAACATTCGAAGTCGACGGAAACAAATTATGTACTGGGGAACAGCAGAAGGTGTTCTGACCAAGTGGACGCTTAGAAAATTGTATAGTTTGTTTTAACTTATTGCATAGATATTGCAGTAGCTGAAAATTTGCCTTTATAGATAGCATCTCTAGATATTCATGGAGCCTACAACAAAGTATACAGGGAGTTTTCACGGGGGATTCTTAAGCACAAAGGCTTATATGACGATTTCGTTCAGTTGCTGAAGGAACAATATAGTGATAATCGGATACAAATTGTGAAGGCCGAAGTTGTAATGAAGTGCTGGAAGCTCACAAAGGACTGAAGCAAGGATGCCCTCTATCTCCATTGTTGGTGACGCTTTGTGTTGAGGGCATAGAAAGACTTGTAGAAAACAGCAAATTACTATTTGCCTTATCATACAAGCGTAATAGGCCATTGATCCAACAGATGGTCCCCGCACTGATCTATGCGGACGACGTACTGGTAATAGCAGGCACTGCAAGGGATTTTCAGGCACTGGCCAATATGTGTTGCAATGCAATGACAAATGTTGGCCTTAAATTTAGCGCAGGGAAATCGGGCATTATGATCTGTATTGAAAAGACGAGTGAAATTACGTGGTGTCGGTATAGCAGCAAGTCATACCCACAGTCAAGCGATATGGAGACCTCGGCGTATACATAAACGAAAGAAAGAATTACTCAAGCACCCACCAAGATAATCTGAAAATAAAAGGGAAGCGTAATGCAGCTATAACGGAACATAGGGCACTTTGAGCCCTCAATGAGCATAAGGTGGTGCATGGGAGTCAGAAAGGATTCATGGCGCCAGTGCTGACGTCCGATAATAACGTTCTGTACATAAAATCGGAAGTGTTGTAGGGCTAGGAAGTCAACCAAAGATGGCCAATGAAGCAGTGCAGCAGGCAGGCAATTGGCCTTGTTTGAAGTCAGAGAAGCTCAGAGCGAAATTAGTTTAGAATAAAGACTCAGGAACATGGATCACAATAAATGGGCGGCTAAAGTGCAGACGTATCTGAACCTAAAAAAACGTGGACACAGAATGAAGGAACGCGTCAAGAAAGTTGGCAACCAAGTACAGGCTAAGTGAACGTGTGGATAGACAGCCAGGAGTAACCATAAACAAACTCTGAAGAAACGAAGACAGTGATTTGGATGCAGTGAATGGAAAGAAAAACACCACATGCTCTAAAAACTAGAGAGGGTGTCGCAGGAATGAAGCGGTCGATTTACTCTTCAAAGCGTTGCTTTACTTACTCAAAATGTCGAGTGGAGTGAAATGCATTGTTCACTCCGTCACCAAGGAGAGAAGTAAATGTGCTTTTCCCTCTCCCTTTTAGAGAGAGAGTAAAATGCCCGTTCTACTCTTGCAGCAATAGAGAAGAAAACGTAGCGCAATCTTCTGCTTCTACTGTAGGAGGCTGGCCATGAACATGGCGATGTATTACGCACGCTAAGGAAAGAACACACCGTTTTGCTTCCAAGAGAACAGGCAGCCACTGTTCAAAGGAACGCGTAGCGAGCGCTCTACTTTTTCCCCCGGAGTTGCTCCACTGCGCGCGCGCTCAACATCGCGGAACAACACAGCATCGGAGAAAGGTGATCCGTCAAGCGAGCAGCCGGGGTAGCACACTCTCAAGTTCAACAAATAGCCACAGAGGGCGAAAAAATCGACCTCGCGCCGCTGCTAACAAAACCAACATGGCAGAATCACTTCGGAATTTTCCCGCCATATCCCGTCAGAGGTGCCGTAATAAGCGCTATTTTATTTTACAAGCTTTCTCTCACAATTACCGAAGCATGATTATTAGATAAAAAATAGGGCAAAATTATTATTCCTAATTAGATATTGCACTCTTTGTTAGTAAGTTTAATGTTTCTTCGTCATTATAAACGAAAATAGCGTTCAGCTTCATCTTATCTTTCACGTGACCTCTTGGCTCGATTTAAAATTCTTACCGGTATTTTCGAGGGCACGGTGGCAGGGATTCCTTCGTTCGTACACTCAGACTGGTTGCTTCTTTGTTGCTAAAACTAGTTTATTGCGCTTCGATATCTCGCGTTGTTTAACTTGGGGTGAAGTGACGTCTTTGCAAGCGGACATGTAAGCCTGAAAGTTGGGTTTAGGTCGTGAGCCATTCGGAACACGTCTGCATCGAAACGGGAGCTGGATTTTGCTGCGGCTGACAACGGCAATAACGGTGAGTCGTTTAACACCGCTGCTTGAATCCTTATATAATATCCGTCTCATTAACTTACAGGCGGGGACAAGTTAACGAACTAGATCCTGCATTACATATGGGCAGTCAGGATCTCAGTTGCTGTTTCCTAAGTAAACCTTTACTTGCGAGGCTGTCATTATACACGCACAATCAGGAAAGAAAGAGCGATTTCAGGACGCGCGTCTCATTTTTTATCCTATTGTAGCCGCGGTCATAGGTGACTGAGTAGCCTTATCAATATACATATAAAACTTTTTTTCAAGTCCGCCGGCGACTTCTTCCGTCCACAAAACCGAATAATCCTTCGGTAAAATGAAGTGAAAGTGCAGTATTAGAAAGTGCATGTATTAAACAGTTGCAAGCATGATAACTCATCTATATTTTGTACTTGTTGGTTCCAAATGTTCTGGCTGTTCAGTTTGGTTTACCGTAGGGAATTTATTTTTGCAGTAAAAAAAAATATTGCATCAGTTCTAATAGCTTCATGATTTTCATGCATTTAATTGCTTCTGAAAACAGCAGTGTGATCTCTTCTAGCGTACAAATTAACGCACAAATATTCTCATTTATGATCTTGATAATACTTAAGCTGTTCACACGCATTGTAGTTAGGCAAACATCAATTTTATGGACCATAGCAAAATTTATTTAAAATGCTGCTTAAGCACCCTAGAACAGACAGTGTGCATCTGTATGTGTTCTGTAGTCGCAAACCATTACAATATATACGTCACACCGTTCTGCATTTCATAGTGCAAAATGGTGCTTTCTCAATTTTTGATTCAGTCAAAATTTCTGTTCCAGACATGCCGTAATGAGGACGGCACCAGTATAAAGCAACACACTCCACGCACTAAACAGAAGCTGCTGCCTGCTACAACACGGCCATTGTGTGGACGTTGGGTGCTACTACAAGGTAAACAGCACATAGTTCAGAAATAAATAAGCTTGATATATGCTGTATTGGCTTGTTAGTCTATAGATACATGTCATTTGTTTGCAGCAGATATGAATGTGTGTTCATATTTATGGTTCAGTATAATTGGTTCGAAATTAAAAGAAAACACACGTGAGTTTGGCTTATCTGTGCTGTATCTCATGTGTCACCGTTCTGTCCCAACAGAGTCTATGCCAAGCAAAGCTTGGTCATCGCTCGCAGGAGTTCCTATCTATGCCGACAGGAAGGGGCTGGGGCCGAATTTGCAACCCTTTTACACCACCAACAAAGAAGCGCATGCAGAAGCATTTGGATGAGATATCAAGTCTTCAGAGGACTGTGTCAAGGCTGAAAGAGCTTCAGCCACCATTCTACCAGCGCGGACATTTGGCCGAGTCATCCAGGTAACTCAAGAAGGAGTTTCTAGAAATTCTTCGTCTTCCGATGCACCTGCAACTTCTGACCAAGCACGGACGACGCTGGCCAAAAGAGCTTCCTGGCCGTGTCAATTCCATTCGTACAAAGTGTAATTTTTCTTCTTTAAATGCAAGCTTTTTCATTGCCCATACTCGTTAGAGATCATTCATCCTCGTCTAAACATAAAGGTCAACCGATTCTTCGCTGATACTTAATACCAGTCACTGTCTAGTAGACTAACATATCTGTAGCAGTATCTTCTAGTGTATGTTGTCCGGCACAATTCTTTTCCTGCATCATCAATCGGCATGTGTCTTGCATTAACCTACGTACCGTATGTTATGCACCATTTTACTTTTCTTGATGTTTTTAGCCTTCAATGCTTGCAGAGCAGAGTAACTTCTCTCTTGAATGCAAGCTTTCTCATTTTCCATATTCCTAGGCTCGTTGATTATTGCTTTTCTTTCTCGGTAGCCTGGGTCCTTGCGCAAGCTACACTGAAGTGATTGATTGCAGAATCTGCTTTTGCTGCCCCACTTGGTTGTAGTAGCCGTGTTACGTTTCTTGTATGTGGGGGCCTGCTCAGTTGCATTGGTGAGCAGTCTATCGAGGTAAGCACTTGCTCCTGCAGTACGCAGAGCAACATTGACTCCCAGTATACACACACTGGGGCTCCCCGTTCGTTCTTTCCTGCTGCAGCCATGGGCAAATTGTGCTTGTCGCCTACCTCGTACATGATTTGCTCAAAACAGAGACCAGCATATGTCCTTACATTGTTCGATGTGTATGAGTTTGATAGCCGTATGGGTGGAAAGGCCCACAAAAATTACTGCGAAGGTGATGCCCACGAAAGTTACTTGTCCATATTGAGACAAAGTGGGACAGCAAGTGTGAGCCACACATTAGCGGCCCTCGAAAAAGAATAAACGTGCAGTTTGGAAAGGAGTTCACTGTAAAATGCCGGCTGTTCCGCGTTGCTGTGTTGATTGCGGGAGCAGATGCCTGCGTCTCCTGATTGCCTCGCAATGTAAGTTGCTCATTTTCAACGGCAACTCTCCGTTCAAACAGGTGCGACGCTCTGTCCAATCTGTTTGTACCGCTGGTTGTCGCTCGTTACCAGACCACCACATGCGATGAAGGCAAGCATTATGCTTGTAAGTAGGTGGCTGAATGTATCCTAAGAGACCCGTGTATGTGAATGCCAACTCTTTCCATATGCCTCATCATCATCATCATCAACAGTCTGGTTAAGCCCATTGCAGGGAAAAGACCTCTCCCATACTTCTCCAACAACGCGATCATGTACTAATTGTGGCCATGTCGTCCCAGCAAACTTCTTAATCTCATCCGCCCACCTAACTTTCTGCCGCCGCCTGCTACGCTTCCCTTCCCTTGGAATCCAGTCCATAACCCTTAATGACCATCCGTTATCTTCCATGCTCATTACACTTGCCCATGCCCATTTCTTTTTCTTGATTTCAACTAAGATGTCATTAACTCGTGTTTGTTCCCTCACCCAATCTGCTCTTTTCTTATCCCTTAAGGTCACACCCATCATTCTTCTTTCCATAGCTCGTTGAGTAGTCCTCAATTTAAGTAGAACCCTTTTCGTAAGCCTCCAGGTTTCTGCCCCGCACGTGAGTACTGTTAAGACACAGCTGTTATACACTTTTCTCTTGAGGGATAATGCCAACTTGCTGTTCATGATCTGAGAATGCCTGCCAAACGCACCCCAGCCCATTCTTATTCTTCTGTTTATTTGAATCTCATGATCCGGATCCCCGGTCACTACCTGCCCTAAGTAGACGTATTCTCTTACCACTTCCGGTGCTTCGCTACCTATCGTAAACTTCTGTTCTCTTCCTAGGCTCTTAAACACTACTTTAGTTTTCTGCAGATTAATTTTTAGACCCACCCTTCTGCTTCGCCTCTCCAGGTCAGTGAGCATGCCTTGCAATTGGTCCCCTGAGTTACTAAGCAAGGCAATATCATCAACAAATCTCAAGTTACTAAGGTATTCTCCATTAACTCTTATCCCCAATTCTTCCCGATCCAGGTCTCTGAATACATCCTGTAAACACGCTGTGAATAGCATTGGAGAGATCGTATCTCTCTGCCTGACGTCTTTATTTGGATTCGGTTGTTTTCTTTATGGAGGATTACGGTGGCTGTGGAGCCGCTATAGATATCTTTCAGTATTTTTACATAGGGCTCGTCTACACCCTGATTCCGTAATGTCTCCATGACTGCTGAGGTTTCGACTGAATCAAATGCTTTCTTGTAATCAATGAAAGCTATGTATAAGGGTTGGTTATATATATTCCGCACATTTCTCTATCACCTGATTATTAGTGTGAATATGGTCTATTTTTGAGTAGCCTTTACGGAATCCTGCCTGATCCTTTGGTTGACAGAAGTCTAAGTTATTC
The DNA here is from genome assembly GCF_023375885.2 of Dermacentor andersoni. Lineage (NCBI taxonomy): Eukaryota > Metazoa > Arthropoda > Arachnida > Ixodida > Ixodidae > Dermacentor > Dermacentor andersoni. The sequence goes on along the minus strand of NC_092816.1, from coordinate 236,895,324 downwards.
CTGATTCTATTTGCGATTACCTTAGTAAATACTTTGTAGGCAACGGACAGTAAGCTGGTCGGTCTATAAGTCTTTGGCGTCCCCTTTCTTATGGATTAGGATTATGTTAGCGTTCTTCCAAGATTCCGGTACGCTCGAGGTCATGAGGCATAGGTTCATGAGGCATAGGCCTAGGCATATGGTTCATAGCCAATGTATAATGTGTTGTCTGAACATCATGCGGTGATTGATTGCTGTATAATTTTGCTGTTATATCACTTTGTTACGGTCGCCGTGTTTTTCCAGTATGGCGGCCTGGTCAGTTGCATTGTGATGCAGTCTCTCGAAGTAAGCATTTGCTCCTGCAGTCTGCAAAACGACATAGACTCCCAATTTCCACACACCGTGATTCGTACTCCCCGTTCACCCTTTCCTGCTGCAGCCATGGAAAAATGCGCCTGCGGCCTTTCTGAGCTGCGATTAAGCCCGAACGGAGACCAGCATACGTGCGCACATGGTCCCACGTGTATGATGTTGGGTGCAAAGACCCGCAAAAGTGGCTGATGAAGGTCATGCCCACGAAAGCGACTCGTCGATATTGAGAAATTGTGGGTCACCAAGTGTGAACCACACATTAGCGGCCCCCGAAAGGAAACAAACGTGCAGGTTGAAAGGAGTCAATGCTAAAATGCCCGGTAGCCTATGTCGCTGTGTAGGCTGTGGCAGCCTGCGTCACCCGATTGCTTCGCACTGCAAGTTGCTCATCTTAACGGCGACTGCCGCTGCAAACAGGTGGGACACTCTGTCCAATCTGCTTGCGCCGCTGGTTGTCGCTCATTCCCAGACCGTCATGTGCGACGACAACGGTGAGCCGTTTATGAGCTCGCGTCAATGATTCCAGCTCGGCATGCAGATTTTATTTCTGCTATTGCACGAGAATGTACATACACTGCTTGTCTTCTGCCAATAAAGCCGAGAGTTCTGTTCACTCACTTGTGCCTTCTTTGTATGGGCGTCAGTAGAGGCTCTCTGGTCTCCTGGCAATTATAACGCACCAGCTGCACGACAGCCAAGGCATTGAGGCATGCCGCATAGCCGGCAGGGCAAGCACGGCGCGTACCAGCGTACGCTACCGGCAAACAGCGGCCATATTGGATTTTGCTCTGAAAGAACAGACTTCCGCTTCCGGGTTGAGCAACGCCAGCTGGCGTCCACCTAAGTAAGTTGCATGCGCTTCCGCTACTTATTTTCAAACCACAGCGGAAGGTACAGTTTCCCTTCTCACAAGTTTGTTCTATATTCTATGGAGCAGCAACGAAGGCCATCCAAGGGAGCTCGTGTGTTAGCCATCTCGCGTTGCCGCGAAAACACAACAGTCGTTCGTCATTCGTTGGATATCAGAACAAATACTCCAGGGTAAGTGAATTCTAACTTAGGTGCACATTCTGCGTATATGACATGCTATCGCCAGGAAGTCGTCGCGGCGCTTAGCCGACGCGATAAACAACGGACTAGGCAAGCGCACTGTGTCTCTCGATGTCGATCGAAAAAGCCAGTCGTCGCGATAGCTGCATGTGATTTAATCACTTGCCGCTATCCGCAAGAGCTTTGAAAATCGCAAGCCCTGTCAGAACCATAGTATATTCAATAATACGTGAGGCGAGAGGATGCTGAGAATGGTTTGTTCACCAGCCAATGATTCCGAGCCTATGCAGAGCGTGCTTAGCGTGCGTTTTGTGTGTTTCAATTTATTCAGTTTGGCAATCTACTGTGTACGGAATGCTGTTGAAAGAAGGAGTCACATAGCAGACAGCATCATTTTGCTGGCGGCACGCTTTCATTATAAATAAGCCGAGCGTCTTACGGTGTCTCGCCAATAGGTAATATGCGACCACTGAAGTTACGTGCAGCACCAGTGCTAGTTACAAACATTGCCGCAGGCATTCAGCTGCATGCCGGAAGAGGTCAATTGGGTGCGTTATATTGAACTTAATGAAAACGAATAAGGAAACCATGCTGAATAGCATATAAACCCCATATAAGCAATCTCGCGCTCGACAGCTACAAGCGATGTGATGGAGATGGCTGTTGCGTTCGCTCGTAGCCTGCAAGTCGTACTCCGTCAGAGCGACGATTTTGAGCGACGCCTCCCCGGTGCTGCCGGTATGAGGGCTGCAAACGCGCGTCAAAACTCGCGTGACGCCTGCTTTAGTAATTTACATTGATGTATTTTACTGTAAAAAGTAGCATAAAATACTTCCGAAGGTCTTGCAGTAGGTTCTTATCCTTGCAGTCCTTTGCTCATTCCGCGCGACAATCGGCAGTATTTGAGCGATGTACACCCAGTTCCGGCTTCACGCTATTGGCTAGTCATTCATAGCATTTCCGGGAGACGAGCAACGATTTCTAGATTCCCAGAACCGAGCGACCTGTTCAAGCGATGGCCCGTTTTGTCCCTCGAAGCCGTCGCTCGTCGCGGTCGCACACTAAATCGCTCTCATGATGTTTAGCCTTAAGATTGAACTGTTTTGCTCATCTATTGAAATGGTGTGATTATATGTCTGATTTTATGTCTCCTGTTGCGGTTTTCGAGCACGGCTTCGGCTTCCGACTGCTCCAATCATCACGGTTCCCAACATCACGACCCTGCTGTGTTCTCTGGCCTGGAGGGAGAGGACGTTGACGAATGGATCAAGCTCTATGAGCACGCCAGTGCTAATAACAGGTGGAACCCAACAATCATGCTCGCCAATGTTATCTTTTATCTCGGCGGCACCCCACGCGTGTGGCACCAAACGCATGACGGCGAGTTGGGACAGTTTCAAAGAAAAGCTCAGGGAACTGTTCGGCGACCCCATTGGGCGCAAGGCTGCCGCAAAAAAGGCTGTTGAGTCTCGTGTTCAGACATCTACGGAGCCGTACGTTTGATACATCCTCGACCTCTTGGCTCTATGCCGCAAAGCCGACGATATTATGTCTGAAGCAGATAAAGTGTCGCATGTGCTAAAAGGCATCGCCGACGACGCTTTCCATTTGCTTGTTTTCCGCAACGTCTCAACTATCGACGCCATTATCAAAGAATGCCGTCGCCTTGAACAAGCTAAGAGCCGCCGTATCACACATTACAACACGCGGCTACCCAACACTGCTGCTACGTCGACATGTGAGAGTCGACCGCGTCAGACCACCCCCTGTGACGACGTAACCCGTATTATTCGCCGCGAACTCGAGGCCACCTGTTCGCCACTTTTCTGCGCGGCGCCTCCCGATCCGCCAGCAACCACGATTGCAATTATTCAGGCCGTCGTCAGACAGGAATTTGAGAACATGGTTCTGAACTCCGTGTGTTCATCGTCTCCACCCACGGTTCCCCAGTTCTCTAGCAGCCCTCCTCGTCCCCGGCAGTCCTTTCCTGCCACATCTCGCCGCGACCCGTCTGAATGGCGTACCCCTTATGAGAGGCCGATCTGCTTCCAGGGCTCTCGCATCGGCCACGTCGCTCGTCACTGCCGAAACCGATGGCCACGACCTCCTCCGACATACACCGCCGCTCATTCCCACCCCCTTGGACCTTCTGTTCTCTATGCCACCCGCCATGAACCCATTGCCGCTGATGCTCCTGCCCCGAACGTTCGCTACAGCCGCTAGCCCTCACCTCGACGCCACCAGTCTCGTTCGCCCCAACCACGTCGCTTCTCTCCGTCGCCTATCGCCTCCCGGATCCAGCCGGAAAACAAGGCACTGCTGCTTCTGGAGGTGAAGCTGCGTTGTCCACCCTGCCCTCAAATACTCTGCTCACGTTACACACGAACCAAAACCTTCTTGACGTTGACATTGATGGCTATCCTGTCACGGCACTCATCGATACAGGTGCTCACCTTTCTATTATGAGTGCTGCCTTCCGACCACGACTGAACAAGCTCCTCACCCCAGAGTCGGCACGCGTCGTCCGCGTTGCGGATGGCGGTACTGTGCCTATCATCAGCATGTGTACGGCACGTGTTAGCATCGCCGGCCGCCACACTCCTGTCCTCTTCAACGTGATTGCTCATTGCCCTCACGACCTCATTCTCGGCCTCGATCTTCTCTCCGCCCATTCTGCTCTTATTGACATCTCTGCCAGTACCCTTCGCCGTGAGTTGCCGATTCTCGCAGAACCTTCTGACGCACCCCAGTGCCGCCTACACCCCACCGGCTTTATTCGCCTGCCGCCAAAATCAATAGCCTATATTGAACTCTTGTCTTCCCCACTAGTCCCTGATGGCGAGTACCTCGTCACTCCTCTGCCTGACATTCCACTACAGTATGACGTTACCGCGCCTCACAGTACTTACTATTATTGCGAACCGCACTTTCATGCCTATCGTTAACTTTGGATTGGCAAAGCATGTTCTACCGCGAGGTATTTGCCTTGCCAACGTTGATTGTCTCGGCGACCATCACGTGGAAACTTTATCGACCGATGCTTCTTGCGAGCTTAGCAGGGCCATCGTGCCAGCCTCGGCCGCCGATCCCAAGATACAGAAAATGGTTGCGCCGGACCTGTCCTCTGCGCAGGCTGAAGACCTTTACCAAGTATTATCGTCCTACAGAGATATTTTCGACTTTGACGATCGCCCTTTAGGCCAGATGCTCGCGGTCAAGCATCGAATTCTTACTGGCGATGCTACTCCTATTCACAGACAACCGCATCGAGTTTCTGCGTCGGAACGCCGAGAAATTCAAAAGTGAAGTGAACGAAATGCTAGATAAAAACATAATTGAGCCTTCTTCGAGTCCCTTGGCGTCACCTGTAGTGTTGGTTAAGAAGAAGGATGGCACGTGGCGCTTCTGTGTAGACTACCGTCATCTGAACAACATTACTAAGAAGGACGTCTACCCGCTCCCACGTATAGACGACGCCCTTCACTGCCTCCACGGTTCCAGCTATTTCTCTTCTATTGATCTTCGTTCTGGATACTGGCAGATTGCTGTTGACGATATGGACAGAGATGAAAGCGCGTTCATCACACCTGATGGCCTATGCCAATCTAAAGTAATGCCGTTTGGATTATGCAAAGCCCCTGCCACGTTTGAGCGTATGATGGACTGCTTGCTCCGAGGTTTCAAATGGTCCACATGTCCCTGCTATCTCGACGACGTCATCGTCTTTTCGCCCCCGTTCGACACTCATCCTGAGCGTCTAACAGCTATACTTGATGTATTTCGAAAGGCGAAGCTGCAACTTAACTCGTCCAAATGTCGTTTCGGCCGCCACCAAATTTCTGTTCTGGGCCACCTCGTTGACGCTTCCGGAGCACAGCCTGATCCCGACAAAACTCGCGCAGTCCGAGACTTTCCCGTTCCGAAGACAGCCGCAGACGTTCGAAGTTTTGTAGGGCTGTGCTCGTACTTTCGTCATTTTGTTCAAGGTTTTGCGGCAATTGCTTGACCCCTCACTAATCTTTTAAAGAAAGGCGCACAATTCTCGTGGGGTACTGCAGAAGCCGCCGCCTTCTCTCGTCTCGTCACTCTTCTCTCCTCACCATCCATTCTCGCTCACTTCGACATTTTAGTAGAGAAATAAAGTATCAAAATAAACCGTTGCTTTAATTTCTTGTTAGAAGTCGTCTGCCGTACACAAAACAAAGAGTTGGTGTAATAAACTAATAACTGCGGTCTAACCGCAACATTTACATGCCTTCAAGAATGTAAAATACTAAATTTCAAACTGCAGCAGTAGTCGAGTCTGTCAAAATGAATTCCATTGCACACCTCATAAATGAAAATAAGTTCATGCCTTTTAGTAAGCCTAGATGCAGGCCGCAGTGAACTTTCTTGTTATTATTGAAATGTGGGTAAGCTTGCCATAACAAGCCTTATTGTCCTTTATTATAGGCACGTTTTTCAGTGTCTCCAGTACTGTCGCCGTATTGACTTCCACCGAGAGGATGTTCTTTCGAGCGTTTATACGTATTTCTTCTACTTGACCATGGGCATTTCATTCAAAATATTCCGACAGGCTCTGCCTGTTCAGTGTGTTGAGGTTGTCTGTTGTCGTGGTTGGTACATATGCAATGGTGTATGACTGCTTGCCACTTGCCTTTTTCGTCGCCTGGCCACTGGTCGGTGATGTTCTTCGTATCTTTCTCTTGAGACGTCGGCTTGACACCACAGTAAAATCATTGTCCTAGCCCATATCATCTGTAGAGGAGCCATCAAATGACTCAATCGGGACCATGCTGGGGTCGAAGCGCTCACTCACGTCACCGGCATAACAAACTGACCGTTGAGGACCCAGTTGCTGGGCAGGGTTCGGGTTCCCCATTGCAGAGGACGACGTTCCTCAGTTTTCTAGTCACTCAGTTGGGAATCATCCCTGTTCGCGCATTCCCCACATGCGGCAAGGAAGCGACGACAGGCATCCTCTACGACGTGGACATTGATATTACAGACACTGACATGGCGAAACTACTATCACCGTCGGCTCCTGTGCTCAGCTTTCGCCGTTTTGGACGATCCCATTGTGTGAAATTAGTGTTCCAGTCGGAAATTTTGCCGACACACGTCATGGTTGGACATGTGAGGTATCCGGTACGTCCTTACGTGCCGAGGTTTTTACAATGCCACAAGTGTATGAAACTTGGGCATGTCAGTGCAGTTTGCAAGGATGCAGTAACATGCAGACGATGTGGTGGACCTCACGGAGACAGCAATTGCAACGTTGCTGCGAAGTGTCCAAATTGTTCTGGTGCTCACGAAGCAACGTCAAAAGAGTGCCCAAAGATCAGGAAGGAAATGGGTATTCTGAAGAAGATCATTCCACGCACAGGGAAGCGGCAAGGACTATCCGCCACCGCAGACGCCGTTCACGGCACCGACATCAACGGGACCGCAGCCCTCCTCGCGTAGGAGGAACGACAGCTCAAGTGCAGCATCCACCCCCTCCTCGTCTCAGGAATGAAGAAGCACGTGCCTCAAAGCCTTTGTATGCTGCGAAAGTAAAAGGCGGCTCATCATCGGCCCCAAACACATCGGAGACTCAGTGGCCCTCGTTACCATCAAGGCCTGCGGGAACGCCCTTTTGCACCGCTCCTACACGCACTGAAGAAAATGAAAGGATGGATGACATTGACGTCACGAGTATGTTGAAAAACTTGATGGGCTCCATGCGCAGGATTCTTTCCGGCCTTAATAGCCCGGCTGCCAAGGCTGCCGTGCAGCTACTTGAAGTGTTGGAACCACTGCTAGTGGTTCTTCACTAAGCAAGTATGGCGATGATGTTTGAAGAACGGATGCGTCAATCGCTTGTTATGCAATGGAATGCTCGAGGTCTACGTGGTCGTTTGTCGGATTTCCGACAGCGGGTATTTAAGTACCAATTTCCATTTATTGTTATCTGTGAACCTAATATGGATTCTTCTTTCCGTATTTCTGTATATGTCCAGATGTGGTCTCGTAATGACCAAACCTCGAGCAAAGTGTTAGTTTGTATACGTCACGACCTGGTGTATTTCATACATGACGTCCCATCGCATACCACTTAATGATTACGTATACCTTACCATAAAACACAGATGTCGCACGGTTACAGTGATTGGAGGGTACATCCACCCAAGAGCAAGTATCGGTTGCTCGCACCTGATGTCTCTGCTGCAAGCATCGCAAGGTCCTCATATTGTGATTGGTGACTTTAACGCGCACCATCCCCTAAGGGGGTAGCACTTCGACGAATTCTCGTGGCCAATATTTGGCCGACTTCATGTGTAGTCAGGGACTAAATGTGCTCAATGACGGGTGTCCTACATTTATTCGGGGTACGTCCTACAGCAGCTGTCTTGACCTAACGTTTGTATCAAGGAGCCTTCTACCTTCAGCATGCTGGTCGACGGATCTAGACTCATGGTAGTGACCACCTCCCCACTTACGTTCACTTTAGCTGGTTTCGCCGTTCAGCCTCACGTAACATTCGTCAAACAGACTGTATTTTATTTAAGACTTCTGTCGACACCGCCTGTCAGAGTATGACATCTCCATCCGAAATAGAGGACATCATTGCTTCTACCCTGCGGGATAAAACCAGAAAAATCAGCATACCGAGGCAAAGAGCATCGGTCGACATAAAATATGAGGCCCTTCGGGCAATCCGTCGCCGCACGGAACGGCGATACAGAATAACAAAGTCACCGTCAGATCTTTTGAACAGTCGCCGAGCTCAAGGACATGTTCTTCAGAATCTGGAGAGCTTGATAGACAGCGTTGGAGGGCATTCTGTGGATCCCTAGATCCACGACAGCCTCTATCTAAGATCTGGCGGGTCATACGAAGTCTCCAGGCAACTCCACAACAAACACACCCTTTCCGTGCGGTGGCTCTACATCAGCGCCGGACCGACTTGTAGGTAGCAGAGGACTACTGTAAACTGATTGTGGATGCATCTAATGCAGTGACTTCATCCCTTGTCACCACCGCGCCCCCGCCACCTGATGAGCGACTCGAAGTACCGTTTACGATGCAAGAGCTTGACGCGGCGATTTCGGTTTCTCGACGCTCATCGGCACCAGGGCCAGAAGGAATCACGTACGCTGCACTCTGCCATCTTGGCACAGAATCACGACGTCTTCTTCTATCTTTCTATAATACGATGTGGGAAACAGGAAATGTTCGAGATAGTTGAAAATGCAGTCGCGTTGTAGCGCTGCTTAAACCGGGGAAGTGCCCTAACCAGCTTTCCTCCTACAGACCGATCGCCTTATGGCTGTTTCACATGCTGCGACTGCAACGACGAAAATCGGTGCTGTCGCACGCGTCGCAATGCGATATTTAGAGGGCTCATTTCACATGATTGCGATTTCAACAATGCGACTGGTGCGACGCCCAGGGTTGCTTACTGCCAGGTTTCTTGGCACACGCTGCATAATTCTTTTATTGTAGTAAATAAAACGTTTACACTATAGTATTATTGTCTTCTCTTGATTAGAAGCAAATAATATGTACGTTTACTAATTTAAAAACGTTGGTTAAGATTTGTCTTGGAGTGCGCGACGGCGGTTTCTGTAGTTCAGTGTGACATCGCGCACGTAAACAGCTGTTCGCAGGTGGTTCAGCGGTTCTTTATTCTATGGTTCAGCGCTGTGTGTTGTCTTATCTACCTTCTATTACCGTTTCGTTCTGCCTGCGCTACAACAATCTACAAGATGACCTATCGACAAGTTCATATAGCTACCCTCACCGCATATGCAGTATTCGGAATTCGGCTGCCACGAAGTTGTCGTGTCAGCCCAACAAGATCCTCGCGCTACCCGTGCTCGGCGTCAGCTTCTAGAGAAATTATGCGTGTATATTGCCCGTAATTGCGCATATGTGGTGCCTGCTCCTAGCCATATTCTTACGCCAAACGCAACAAGAAGCATCAACCCGAACGCCCGCGTGTGCCCCTGAACGAAGCCTCAAACTATATGTGGGATTACGACGTGGAATGAAAATTGTGTTGTGAAATTCAACCTTAGCGCTAGCCTGGTTCGTCCATCGCCGTGCTTGTGCTGCGAATATATATATGGGGGCCCTCTCTAAATATTTCTAAAGGCGCAAAAGGCGACGCATCAAATGTTTCGAGCAGTTACCGTCACTTTTGCAGAAACCTGTACGTTGTAACATAGCATTCTAAAAGACGCTTCTCGTCCACTTTGTTGTCCCATGTCTCACGCTGGTAATATACTCGGAACTTCTAACAAGAAGACCATATCAATACGCGCTATTCATATTGCAGGATCGTAGGCCCACGGCAGGCACACTTGCCGTAGAATTTTTCATCTTTCTGCTCAGCCTCGCACGCCTCTCACGGTTAGCTTGTTTTGTGGAAATAAATATTATTATTACATTAATAATGTTATTAGATATTATAGTTTCTTCACTGTAATTTATAGCAATCATTCAGATTTCTTAAGCTAGTCATGCATTTAACCTGTATTAGATCAACATTGTTACGACATGCTTATGGGAGTCATTTCAAACTAGATTGCTCAGCCAGAGAAAGTACAAATGCAAGCCTCAATATTTATTCCAATTTGGTATTCCTAAACAAATTATATTGGCAGAGTTTTATGCCTGCTTGCATTTCCTGCAATTCAATGTTCAGAGCTGGAAAAACTTATTCCTTTTCTTGCTGTCGAAAGGCTGCTTCAATGTCGATAGCAAGCTATAAATATTCATTTCGAAAGTGTTAAGCAATAACTATATGTCTAAGCTTATCAAGGCGTTTTTGTTTCACGAACACAATTAAGTTTTCTCTCTCCCTCTCATTGACAGCCATGGAATGAAACCGCTTACTTTCATAAGCATCAGGATGCAAACATTCTAGAGTTTCCCCTGAGCATTTGTCTGCATCCTATAGTGTGCATGTTTATATCAAGTTCTGGTGTTCCAATCGCAGTGATCTACACGTATTGTTATATTGCAACAAACAAATTTATTTAACTTTGTTTTCAAATCTACTATGTGGCCATGTAGTAACGACTACATTAATAAGCAAAAAAAAAAACCTGCAGATTCAGTGTACGTGTTGAAATCTATGCGAAGTGATGTTCTTGTCAAGTGGTCAATTAAATGCTGTTGAAGTAACTGCGATATATACAATTTGTCTTATTTTCAACAATCCAACATGTCATCTTTTGCAAGGTTTGTTTAAGCACCGCATAGGTCACAACCTTAATGTCATGTAATCTTTATGCATTACACTGTTCACAAACCGTACCGAAACACAAATGGCAGTTAATGTAGATGCACGCTGCGAGACATCAACACAGGGGCGTTTGTTGAGCAAGGAATGGTGCGAGGTGTATGCAGATGAATGAATGACGTGCTTATGTACTTATTTATTTACATATTTCGCAGACTGCAAGGTTGGAGTATTATGCAAGAGGGAATAAAAAGTTGTTACAAAAGGAAGAAGGGTACAACATTAAGAAAGAAACCAGCAAAAAAAGCAGTGCCAATACATTGCACCAACTAGCCCAACGTGTTTTACTGGCACAACATTATACAATACTTAACAAACAATAACAGAAAAAGTTACTGCCCATGCACCCTGTATAGACGGTAAACCAGCGAAGCTGTAATGTGCGGCCCCGGTGTTTATCACTGGGTTAATTCCAATGGTTTATTCAAGTCTTTATATATTATTGATTATGTCTGTGTTTCTTAATGAGGTTATGCACATGTTTGGCTTGGGTTTATCACATTGTTTATTTGGAATGCCACACATCGCACTTTGCAAGATCACCATCATGGAAAGTGCAATGAGTGGTTCATTGTGTTAATCCAGCAGGTCCATCAAGGTCTTTCTGAATTATGTTACGCACTTGTGTTTTGTAATGCGTTAATCATAATGTTTATGACTCAGTTATGCACTGTAGTTACCAAGTGACGCACCGGGGCTGCACATTTCATTTAATTAAATACAGGGACACATTTTTGAACCTATTAAGAAGTCGGAGAGAGACTGCTGCACGCGCGCTCTGCTGCTAGAGAGAAACGACGTCACTATCGGTCTAGTGAATGGCCCACCACACCTTTGCTGCGAGATAATGACATCATGATCTTGTCTTGACCCCGTCCCCCTCTGTGTCCCTTCCCTGCAATAATACGTAGATAAATGTATGTTTGAAATGCATAAGCATTTCTATGTCTACCCAACAAAAAATTTCTCCGTCCATCATGCAAGACGAATGCAATGGCTCACACCCCCACACTAGGGCTTTTGTGATCGGACCACGAGTGTTTTGCCTAGGCATATACAGCTTCATTGTAAAAAGAATGAACACCTTTCTGCTAGAGACCAAGACAATCATGAAGTGTATTAACAAATCAAAGTTTATTGAACATGCCGAGTAAATGCTGGTCGACAAGCAATAAATCGAATTTACACAAAAAGCAGAAGCAAGATATGATGTGTGTCCATACAGATCCCAATAAGAAACGCATCCATCTCTGAAAGTGTAACAGAGGCCATGCTGACACAAGATTCTCCCAGTGTCTTTGCATCTACAGCTTCCATAATTTCTCTAGGCAGCCGATCTCCACAGAGTGCTAGCTTCCTCTACAATGCACTCTCCACATCTGAGCGTGCATGTAGGGGAAGAAGCTAGCATTCTGTGCAGATCGGCTGCCTAGAGAAATTACGGAAGCTGTAGATCTAAAAATGCTGAGTTAATCTTGTCAGCACGCCCTCCGTTAGAAATGGATGCATTTACTGCCAGGAAACGCACATGTATTTTTGCTTCTCCTTTTTGTGCATGTTCAATTTATTGCTTGTCAGCGAGCATTTACTCGGTGTGGACATTAAACGTTTGGTAGTTAGATCATCTCGGTTTTCTTGTTCGTCCTATGTGTTCTCTGGTGCCATTTGCAGCCAGGCTATTCATTATTTTTTTAGACTGAAACAAGTCACTTTAATAGCCCTTATGATGCTTCTGTGTACCTTATAAAATCTTGTATTTGGCCAATGTAGCAAGAATGTATAGTGTGAAGCAGTAAGAACAGGGTACGCTGACTTCTAGTTGAAAGATTTATTGTGAAAATGCAGTGATTTATAAAGGTTACCAGAAAGTAGTGCAGCAATAAAACCTGATAAAGACTAGTGCTGGATGAAACCAAACATAAAAGCAGGAAAGGGAGAAAATACATATATATATATATATATATATATATATATATATATATATATATATATATATATATATATATATATATATATATATATATATATACAAGTCCAGGGAAAAAGACATTGTGATCACCAAGTGTGCATGTGGCTACCTTGCAGGAAACTCATTTTTTTCCCAATGGCATGGAACTGGAAGAATGTGCTTGCATAAGCAAGCTGTCAGTCTGTCTTTTGGAATAACAACAGTGTTTCTTGAAAGGTGCTGGCATGCAGGATTGGCAATTGTAATGATTTTTTCCTGCACTTGGAATTTTTCTGTATTTTCTTTCTGTAGCATTTTTATTTATGTTTGGCTGCATGAAGCACCAATTTTTATCTATCCTTCAAAGATGTCTTTCTTTTTCTGGGGAAAACTTGGGGAAGGCGGGAGATGGAAATTTAAGACGATGAGCAACACGAGAACAAGGTGAAAGTAGGAGCCAACGTTTCCACAAGTGGACCTTGAAGAAGACAAGTCCACTTGTCGAAACGTTGGCTCCTGCTTTCACCTTGTTCTCGTTTTGCTCATCGTCATATTTTTTTCTGGTAATTTGTATAACTCGCCACATTTTTACAAATGAACCTCAGTTGAAAGTTAGTCCTCATCCATATCTAGTGCTATCCTGTTGATACTGCTTCATGCTATGCACTCTTGCAACATTTGTGTGTGTGTATATGTGTGTGTGTGTGCGCGCGCGCACACGCGTGGATTTGGATGTGAAATCGGGCCCTTGGGCAGAGGTATCATTCTTCTCCTGTGCAGCCTCGTGAATTCATTAACTATATTGCAACAGAAATACGATGGACAAGAACGAAGTGAACACACAGAGCACTTCCTTCTTGTCTGTTGTCTATCTGTTGCACTTCAGGTAATAATGAATACACACAAACTCATCTAGTTTTCAGTTATGTCGGGCTTATAAGCCCGCTTGCGTCCTGGAATATCTTCATGGCTATGTATCCTGTAATTTAATTTCTGGCCATGTGCTTACAAGTCGCGTGTCAATCTCCTGATTTTCCTGACAATCTTGTGTGATGTGCAGGCCCAGACAATTTCTGGTGAATCCATGCAGTGTGTTGTGCGGGGTGTAATCTGCACTACAAGTGCTGCTTTGATTGCTTTCAGTTCAGCTTTTCTACGTGTAGGATGACCTGGAATGGTGCTCACTTATATGGGGTTTAGTTTTATGTGGTGTCATACTACTGTTACACTGCTATTGCCAGGTCAGTGTACTATATGTGCCTTATGTTTGCTTGCATCTTCATGATTAGCAACCTCCTCAGTGTGTTTGGCAGTTGCATATAGTCTCCTGGCCTAATTGTTGGCCCCCATATTTCACGGTATGGGCCTGTTGTGTTTCAAGTTCAGCTACTCCCCAGGTTGTGTTTCTGAAGGGAGGGGTAGTCGTCTTTGCACCTCATGTGCTAGCTGGCATAGCATGTTGGAACGAGGTTCTGAGCTCCTGAGACAAAGAATTTGTGCTGCAGGCTGCAACTCTACTCTGTCTAGGTGCTTGCTTGTTTGCTCTTTCTCATAGAGATCTTCAAGCATGGTAAAGTTGGAAAGACCTGTTATTACTACCCGATGCCTGTATTCGATGAGTTGTCTTCTTTGTGTGCTGCTGGTAATTCATACCGTACCATACCTTGGACACAAGCACAGCATCTGCGATTTTCCACAGTATCCACTCGTCCACTTCCATGATTTCGAGATTATTCTTTCACCAGGTGTGGAAGTTGCGTCCAGGCATTGCATAATTGTTTCACCCACGTGCTGGCTCTGCCGTCATGGGCTTACACTACCTGAGGATTTGGGGATGTTGACTTGCGGGCATATTTGTCCAGCTATGTGGATCACTATGTGCAATCTAGGATAGTTCTTGATTCCAGTCTTTCTTTTTTTTTCCGATGTCGATATGAGCTGACTTATCAGAAAGCGAGAGGCCAGACTGGCCAAGAAAGTCTGCAGTGTTGTCGAGGGCTTGTTGCATCATTCTTGCTTTCTGTATAAGATAGCTTTCCCATAGACTGTAATACACCATAGGCTGTACTGTTTCTTGTAGTATGCCCGTGTTGTTGGTGTGTGTGGGCCAAATGTACATGCAACTCTCACCTGGAATTTTCTGTCTTTCAGAAAGTTACTCTTTAAGTGCTCTTCCAGAAATGTTTTTGCTCGTCGTTCCTCTTATTAGAGTAGCATGAGGTACTGCTGTTAAAAGGCTCTTCACTCTCTTCATTCTTTCATAAGTGGTATTACACAATGTCCCGCAATAAAGTTTCTGCTGCTTATGGCCCACTCATATCTGCCAGAAGGGACAACTCTTGAAAAAGGTTTTCTTTGTGCTATGTGTGCGACGTAGTATGAGCATTCATGCCTTGACATTTATACATCTGTAGAACCAGCTTCCTGACAGAGTACTTGCTATACCTGATCATGCTTATTTGTGCAGTGCTGTTGAACAATACATATTGATGCAATGAATATTTACACGCTCAAATTATCACGAAAGATGGTTGTTTTACAATTCTGCCCTTTGCTTTCTATTGGTGTTAGATTTTGCATAAGCATGCCCCCCTATGCAATAGTATTTTGAAGTTTAAGGGTTCAATAAAAGGTGATGAACTAAATCTAAGTGCAAGAGCTTTTTTTTTACCTATGACTCCCATCGAAATGCAACTTCCATGGCTGGCAAATCAACCCCTCACCTTGTGTTAGCAGCAGAATGCTAGAGCCACAGTGGCAGGTGAATAAAGGGAGGAACAATATTTTTGTCGATAGATTTTTTTTCTTGCCTGTATGTAAGTAAAATTTGGAATAAGTGTGTCATTGCAAAAAAGCCCAGCTTGTGGTCCTTTATTGAATAAACCACATTTTGTGTATAGTTGAAATGCAGAAACTTGTTCTAAAATCCTCGGTTGATATATGTTATTGCAAGTAGCATGGCATTTCATTACTTATAAAGATAGTAATCGCAGCGGATATCGTTATTGGGCTTACACACTAATATATGTGATAACAAACTTATTAGAAACTTACTAGAAACATGTAAGGCATGAATGTTTCTGCACACTTGATCAGCTGTGAACGTGCAAGAACTGGTTGTACTGGCTGACTTCACTGCACAGTTTTGATTTACTTTTGTTCAGCGCATCGTTTTATACTGTTTTATCCCCACAAGAACAGGCCGTTTGCCTGCTTTTCGCAATGTTGCACAAGTTCTACATGATTGTGCAGGAGGGTACGTTGTCACTGTGCCACTATAGCAAGCAATTTACTTAATCTACTAGCTCTAGAGTTAATTACCTTTCAAAGCAAGTGTTAATATAGGTGCAGTAAGGATACAAAGTCCGCAACATAGTCAATGTTTATTGGTTTCTGTGCAAGAAAAAAAAATTCTCCAGAGAAGAGAACTTAACGTGCATGTAATATTTTATTCAAGCCACGGATTTAATGCTATCGTAGCAAATTCATTATGATAGCCTACACTTTTGCTCTTTCAAATTTAATAAGAGGTAAGATAAGCTTTCAAGATGCATCGGGAAATTCACGCTTGAAAACCGACAAGAAAATGCAACTGAACGGTACCGTGTTCAGCGCAACGTTGAAACTTCGGGTACTTTGCTGTCTTGTAATTTGCCCTTGCCGAGTTTGAAATAATTCAAGCTGCTCCGTAAGCACGATTTTTGCATGCTACTCAACAAAAGGAAATTGTGACGACCTCGTCGTCTGCTGGGGATCGAACACCTCCTAGCACTGACAACTCGCAAAGGCGTACGAAGCAAACCTGAAAATGCACTTTATTTGCTGCGTAACGTGTCAACAAACGTACATAAATGGGAGAATCGAATGTGCGGTACAAGTTTTTTATTCTCCCTTCGCGTACGTACCGAATTCGACGATCCACGTCTCCGCGCATTGCACTCGCCGTGCGAGACGCCATTTTCCAAAACAAACCGGCGAAATAGCCTCGTTGACAGCTCTCCGCGCAATTTCGACGGAAAATCGCAGCGATCGGTGCGACGGTGCGACTGTGCGACCAACCGGTTGGTCGCAGCCGAAAATCGGGGGGTTGGCACTGCGACTGCGATTTTCATCGCAAACGACGGAAATCGCACTTCCGGTGCGACGAAAATCGCATCATGTGAAACAGGCTTTAGCCAGTTGCGTCGGCAGATTAATGGAAAGAATGGTCTTGTCAAGGCTGGAATGGTTTCTAGAGAAAAATAATTGCTTTCCTGATTTAATGCATGATTTAGAAGAAGCCGTTCTTCCATTGACGCTGTTACTCCACTGTTGAACAAGAAAGAAGTCGCCGTCGGTTAGTTGGAGCTGTTTTTCTGGATATTAAGGTTGCATACTACAATGTACTCCATTATGCAATCCTTGATGCACTGGAAGATTTAGACGTCGGTGGCCGGCTATATGCATGGATTGTTAGCTACCTCAGTGGCCGCACGGTGTATATGTCGACAACTGATGGGGACACCGGACAGTACCATATACATCGAGGTGTTCCACAAGGAGGAGTTCTCAGTCAGGCTCTTTTCAATGTTGCATTGGTTGGCCTTGCATCCGAACTTCCGAGCACGGTGAAGATTAGCGCATATGCAGACGACATATGCATATGGACATCTGGAGCCACCCATCCCCAAATGCGTGCTAGACTTCAACGTGCACTGACAATCACAGCTAAGTATCTGCGGCGTCAAGGCCTCCAACTCTCAACAGAAAAATGTTCCGTGATCACATTCACGCGAAAACAAATGAGCAGGTATCCTATAATCGTTAACGGAGTAGCGATACCTACGGTTACACACCAGATTCCTTGGCTTAGTCATAGACCGAGGATTATCTTGGTCAAGACACGTCGCCGCACTGAAGTCAAAGCTGAAGAGTTTTGTTCACGTCCTTCGCGTCGTTGCAGGAAGAAGATGGGGCCCCTCAGAGTCGTCATTACTCCAATTGTACCAAGCACTATTCGTAGTGTATATACGGTACAGCATTCCGGCGCTCTCAAGCACGGGACCTAGCTGTGTGCGCGCGCTGGAGAGCATTCAAGCTCTAACATTGCGCACATGTTTAGGCCTCCCACGATGCACGTCAACCAATGGAACAATAGCGGAAGCTCGTGCTTGTCCTATTGGGGTATACTTCCTCTGCGAGCCTCTTCGAATGTACCTTCGCGTGTTGACCCAACACAGGCACCATACTCTGTCATCGCTCCCTACCACCCACCCAGGTTCCAGCCTTTCTAGGACTATATCGCGCCATCAAAGCGTTTTGCCGTCGAGATTTTCTCCCACCTGTATTACAAGAATACCACCGTGGGTTCTGCCTACACCTGTCGTTACATTGCAGATACCTGGAATTACTAAAAAGTCATCCGTTGCATCTATTGGCCTCAGGCAGCTCACCCTGTGGCACATTTCTGCAAAGTACGGAAATACTGTAGACGTGTTTACCGATGGCTCTGTCACATGATATGCCTCCACTGCAGCCTTCGTCATTCCACATATGATCACCGCTCGGCGGTTTAAACTAGACCATAGCTCAATATCAACTGCCGCAGAACTTGTTGCTATCCGGGAGGCACTTCGATTTCTCTCCGAGGAGCCTCCTCACGCATGGACGATATTCTGCGATTGCAAGCCAGCTCTTCAAACGATTGACTGTGTCCTCAGACGGGGCCCGTATTATTCCATGGCTATAGAAATTACAAAACGCCTCGACCACGCAACTAGAAGTGGCCACAATGTCACCTTTCAGTAGATACCCTCACACTGTGGCCTAATCGGGAACGAACAGGTAGACGCTGTAGCGAAAACTTCTTTAGATAATGCTTGTGAAGTACGCATTCTGTTCTCACGTACAGACACAAACGCCCTACTTCGTCGCGTAAACCGCAACTCTGCGTTAGAACACTGGACCCAACCAGATCGACGACACAAGCGATTACACAAATGGGACCAAGAAATTTAATTTCGTATGCCTCACAAGCTCAAAAGAAGCCACACGAGCAAGGTGCGCTGGATTCGCCTTGGTGTTGCATTCACAAACCGTTATAGACATATGATAGGTGCCATTGTACTAGCCCAAACTGCGAATGCTGTGAGGTGCCAGAAACACTTCAACATATCTTTTTTGAGATATTGAGCAAACTTGAACATATTTTGTATGTGTCCCGCCTACGCGCAAGAACGACAGCAACTTGTCTCTTCCATTGCAAAGATCCACGAGAGACCGCTATCGGACGAGTTGCTTTTAGGTCCTTGGCCTAATGCAAACTGCGCAGCCCTGGTAACAAGAGCCGCGATAGCTTTTCTCAAAGCCACAGGGCTGGACGCACGACTTTAGAGAGTCCACAACTCTGCGAATTTGTATACACGCATCTCTTCCTTATACCATCATCATTGATCAGCCCTTTCCCTCCCCGTCCCTCTTCCCCATTGTAGAGTAGCAGGCCAGAGCAAGTTATAGCTCAGGCCAACCTCTCTGCCTTTCTGTAAATAAATTTCGCTCTTTCTTTATTAAAGGCACGTCCAGTCATATCCATTGAACTTTAGGACCATATTTTAATTCTTACTGAGCATCATACTTGCCGATATGATCCTAAAATTATGGCTTGAGCATTGGCATAACCAGAGATGATGCGGGGCTCACACTGGGCGCGTGGTTAGGATGTGTCACAAGTGGCCTTTGCGACGTACCAGACTAATGACAGAGGTATGACATCTGACAATGACCAATATTCTATTCAATAGCAGGAGTATTTTAACATTGGTGCCGAACGAGGTTGAACTGTCCGTTATTTTTTTTTCTTTAAATCAAAAAATTGAAGTTATTTTAGCAGTAGACTGTTGCAGTCAGTTAGATGTTTCACATGCATTTCAGTAGGAAGAGTAAGAGCTAAGGCATTCTTTTGGTACCATGACCTTGACTGTCTTGATGTTGTTTACACCATGTGCTCGTGTTGACTTTCGTACACTGTATTTTTCAGGTACCCGCTTTATATGACGCAAGAAGGCAGCGGCAAGGGCACAAGGATGTCAAAGAGCCAGCCCAGTGCGACTTCGCGTAGTGCAGAGGAGCAATAATGAAAAGACTAGCGCAAATAACAGGGACACAGACACAGAAGACGACAGGACGACTTTTTCTGTCTGTGTCCCTGTTATTTGCGCTAGTCTTTTGATTAATGATGACACACCAACTAGCCCAGCATTCTGCCTTGATTGCAAAAGAGCGCACGCCAAAGAATCAAAATACATGGCCATGCAATTAGGACAAGAAAACTAGAATGTGGGTATTTTTGGGTGTACCATTTGACTAAATGTCAACAAAATGAAAATACAGTATGTCACAGGACGATGAAAATTCTAACGTGCTCTAGTCATTTTATCTGAAGTAGTAGCTTAGCGCGAATAAAACCACGGAAAGAAGAAAGAAGGACAAGGACAAGCGCTACTCACAACTGTTTAATGGAAGGAAGGATAGTACATATATATATCCTCTTGTCACGCATGCGCCTACCAAGCAGAAGAGAAGCCGGTACATGCACGTCACAGGCGGTTGCGCAAGAAGTTAAATTCGGCATCTAGTATTGTGATAGAAGGCTCACTCACACAAGTATCTCTATTCTTCTTGATAAAGATGACCTCAAAAGCGAGCCTGGAAGAGGCGTTGCCGCTCCTGCCAAGAATAGTAGTCGCAGAAAATCGAGCGTCGCAACCACACGCGCTAACATGAGCCACGAAATTTGCGCCCTTATCCTTTTTGTCTTTAGTTTTTGCGCATGTTCCCTAAATGGTCATTTTTTTCCTTAAACGGCCATTTTTTCACACAACGCTCGGTTTGACCAATGTAGAGCTGCCCACAAGGGTGCAAGGGAATTGCATAAACAACCCCTCTGGAGCACTCAACAAAGGGCTTCTCATGCCTCGTGCGACCGCCCCGCCTGCTCTTACAGCAAACTCGAGAACACTGCTTCGAAAGCTTATTGGATGCAGAAAAAACCAGAGAGATACCATGACGGTTACTAACCTTTTTAAGGTTGTGTTACACCTTGTGTACGTAGGGAATAACCTCGGGTCTGACCTTCAGTCGTTTGATCTCTGCTCTCGCCCTTCGTGCTCCAAGCTTTATTTTTCGCAGAAGAGACTCTACTATAGCGTTGACGACCGTCAAAGGGAAACCAGCTGCCAAAAGGCGTCCAACTTGGTTCGTAAAACTAGACCACATTTAATGTAGGCACGATTTCGCAAAGCCGATTTGCTGGAGTGGAGGGGGCACTGTGCAAGTGAAGTCAGTGCCGCTACATTGTGCTGGGCAGCTCGACGGCCGCCGGATTGTGCGCAGCGACGGCAGAGCTTGCATGATGACCCTATTGAAAAAATATGTATGAGAATTTCACGAGAACTTCTCTACGCTATTATTGCTCCGTAGACTCAACGATGTCGTGTGTCACATGTGTACGAGAGGACATCGTCACTGAACGAGATCGTTCTCGTATGGGTATATTAAACGAGATTATTCTCGCATAGCTATGCTTGACGAGATAGTTCTCGCACGTCTATGCTCAACGATATCGTTCTCGTTTGTGTATGCTACATGAAAATGTTCTCGTTCAGCTATGCAAAATGACACTATTCTTGTTTAGCTGCATTCTACAAGTGTTCTCATTTGTGTTGAATGAGTTCTTTTGTTCATGCAATATTTTTTGTCAAGTTCCACACAGTAACATCTACTGCCAACATTACAGCGAGTTAATTTCTATCACGTGAGTCGGCCAATGTGCCAGCTCGGAGACAAAGAGGACACTTTTTAGGGCACACAATTAACACAAACCATCTTTATTTTGCATCCCAAAGCATGGTGGCCAGGTGCTTGTTCAGTTTCTTCAGCCTCCTTGCCTCTGTATCCACAGTGCTCGGCATTTTTGACACAAAGTGCTCGTATGCCTCTGCAAAAAAATGTAAACAAAGCAGACGGCCCTGTTAGATTCTAACAAGCCATTGGAACTGACATGCACAATAGGTGGCTCCACTGCATAACTGAATGGGCTGGTTCTTGCATGATATTGTGTGTAAAGCGTGAAAATCTCACAGAGAAACAGGAAAAAGAGAACACGGAGGCTTATGAGTTTTCTACCTATGTAAATTGATATTTCAACATTAAAACCGCAGCAGTTGAAAGCAAGTGCTCGTCCTCGCATTGTCTTGTTCCTGTCTCTATTAAATGTTCGTGTTTTACAAACAATATAAATGGCTGCAAAATTGCAATACAAGACCACAGAAATAGTCTAAAACTCTTCCACAAGTATTTTACATTAAATGAACAAGTATAACAAGCTAATGCAAGTGAATACACAGATAGCACAGCTCTTTGCTACCGCACTGCGGAATATGCAGACGGAAAACACTGCATAGATGCCAGTGCAGAATTGTTTATAGGAAAGATTATTGCACCTTTAATACCACTAAAGAAACTAAATGATAGTTTTTGTTCTAGTTTAAGGCCTAAACAAGCTCCATGGCAGTTTGCATTTAAGGAGTGTAAGCATCCTCTGAAAACATGTACATGAGGAACACTGCAGAAAGAGCACTTTAAAAAAAGAACACAAGTGTATTTATCACCAAGGCCAAGCCTTGTGTCTTCTTAAATATTTATCAAAAGTCAAACTCAAAACTGATACTGAGGTGCAAGGTGTCCATATCATATTACCTTGTGAAAGCACCGTGGTGCCTGGATGTTGTGGGACCAACTCGGACGTGGAGATCAGCACTGATCAGCAACACTGCAGTGTGCTTACAGCTTTTCTGCAGGCCCAGCCACACCTGCATTAAAACAAGTGAGCCTGGTGTCACAAGAGTACTGTATTTACCCGCATAATGATTGCACTTTTTTGTAAAAAAATGGTCGCAAATTCAGATGTGTGATCATTACGCCAGCTAAATTTCCCGCAAAAAGAATTTTTTTTATCCCGCGTTTGCTGCGGGATGGCAACAGGTCAACAAATAGGTGGCTGCCACTGAGTGTAGTGCGGGACACCACAACAAAAATGGCGGCCGGCGCAGCAATCTGAACACACCAAATGCGCCGAATGCGATTTTTTTTTCTCGTGAGTACATTACATGCATTGAAACAGTTTCTTCCGTATCCGGAATGAATAATATCATTAATATCAGTAAGTTTGTGGCAATAACGTAGCCATGTCCACTATGAGGGGGCAGAAACAGATGGGCGCGCTTAGCTGCCGGTGACATAGAAAGACACGACGGGCATGCTGCGGAAACTGCGGCATTTGTCTTCACTACTATCCTAATACAGCACGTTTCCGCTAAGGGTGGGCGAATACCTTAGCTGTGTTACAAGTGTTACAAGATTTGTTGCGTGCCCACGAGTGCAGATGAGAAGAATCGAAAGGTGCCTTTTTTGTTGTTCTTGAACACAACCATTACAGAGCCTACACATAATAACGGCAATTTTGGTTGTAGCTTTCTTGTCATGGAAGTGCGGAAAGTGATGAAAGGAATGAAATCGGGCATCTGCTTAAGAATGTTTGGTGCGTGCAGACTGCTTGGTTTGTCTTGAAGAGTTGTTCGCGTAGCATCCGACAGATGGTAAGCGCGATCATTAATAGCTAGACTTGGCACATGACAGATCGCTGCGGCAAGTTCGGAGTGTGATCAACACAGGAAATTTAAAAAAATCGAATTTGGACGACAAAATTCAGGGCTGCGATCATTACGTGAGTGTGATCATTATGTGATTAAATACGGTAAATATAAAAAGTGACACTGTGAACAAAGCAATACTTATTAGGTATAAATAAGAATGAAATGCTGATATTCGCCCATAGAAAGCTTTAAGTAACAAAGCCTGCAAGATAAGAAAAATGCACTGTATGGGCCATCTGTACAAAAACATTAATCGAAGGTCCCTTCATTTTTTTAGTCCCTTCTCCTCCTCATGCATAGATGGCAGTCAGGTTAAGTAAACTGGGCCAGATTACCACATAGTGTAAGCAAAGGTGGTCACTTTGTGGGCCAATTATGATACCATAGCACGACACGCATCCCTACAGTCGTTTTAATGTGTTCTGTAATGCTAGCCATCTCGTACGCCCTACAGTGTCAAAGCATCCATAACCCTAACAGCGTTACCCAGTAGGGATAACCAATAAGTGTCCACAGCAGCACAGCTCAGCATATCAGGAAGCTTTCGTTACCCTTTTACAACTCTCCTCGTATGGCTTCATCCCAATTTTTGTCAATACAAGCTTGAAGCATCTGCACAAGCTGAATGCACCAGGGCACCATAAGAAATACCACATCTTTCTACCCAATTCCATGTTTAATATAAGACTGGAAAGTTCACTATCATGTGTAGAACAAACCAAATTGTTCTGGAATCAAGTAATCTTCCACTACCTGCGAAAAAAAAGCATGCAAGAAAGAGTACGTAGAGCACAGGGGTGTTGATGGATATTAAATACCACTGTCGTGCAGTAGACACTACGTCGGCAAAACAGACCAATGTATAGATGACTGGATTTGCAACCATGTTAACTGAATGCTCAGGTCATTTCGTGATCACTTGGTAGTGCAAAGCTCACGTGCATTATTTTGTTTGAAAACTGGGCAACTGTGGCAATGTATAAGGACCATAGTGCTGGCGAAATTCGTTAAGATTTCCTTATATGTGTGACAGGGAATCTGCAAGTTGGCTCCACCTCCAGTGGACTATCAAATGGCAAGGCTGCTTATTTATCATTGTAAAACAAGCGTCATAGTAGCCATGCCATGTGTCCTTTTCGCAGTTGTGTGAGCAACATGTATTTTCGATTTATCTGTTCTTGCCCTTTCACCTCTCGCTTTATAGTGCTGTGCAAGCAGTAAAACTGGATGGTTGTTAGACTTATGTCCTGTCACTTCCTCACCTTTCTTATGAATTGTGCATTAAATAAGGCCTTTTTTTTGGTGAAAGAGTGCTACTTTAAGTCAGAAACAAGTTCCATGGCGGTTTGCATTTAAGTATCTTCTGAAAACATGTACATGAGGAACACTGCAAGAACGCTTTAAAAAAAGAACACGAGTGTATTTATCACCAAGGCCAACCCTTGTGTCTCAGCATATTTCTCAAAACTGATACTGACGTGCAAGGTGTCTATATCATATTACCTTGTCAATGAAGCAAAGCACAGTGGTGCCTGGACGTTGTGAGGCCAACTCGGACGTAGAGATCAGCACCAGCACTGATCAGCAACACAGTAGTCTGCTTACACTCGTTCTACAGGCCCAGCCGCATCTGCATTAAAACAAGTGAGCTTATTCTCACAAGAGTATAATATAAAAAGTGACACTATGAACAAAGTAATTCTTATTAGGTATAAATAGGAATGACATGCTGATATTCGCCCATAGAAAGCCTTGAGTTAACAAAGCCTGCAAGATAAGAAAAGTGCAATGTATGAGCCATCTGCGCAAAAACATTAATCGAAGGTCCCTTTTTTTTTGCTTCTGTCCTCCTCGTGCATAGATGGCAGACAGGTTAAATAAACTGGGCCAGACTGCCACGTAGGGTAAGCAAAGGTGGTCACTTCTTCGGGGAGGAGCCTATAGGCTGCTTCTTCAAAGAGTATTAGAAAATGCGAATAATGCATGTATTCATTATTCACAAGAGGCCTTGTTTCTCTGAGAATGCCACAGCCAATCACATATTTCAAATTGACCATTTTAAAATGCATGCAAAGTACAGCATGGCTTTGAGGGTACCCCAGACTACTGAAATTCACATCAGCCAAGTTCAGCAGACAACACCATAATTAAGCCTCTAGAAGTTGTGCATTTTACTGCAAGTTAACAGAGTAATGAGGAAGAGAAGGTGAGGGAGATGGTGCCGCTATAGCATAGTTCAAGCTTTATCCCACATCATGTGCAGAAGGGCAAAGAATGCCCAGCTTTTGTTTATACTCGCACCTGTGACCACTGCACCATGTTGACTGGCATGCGTAACAAGCAGTTTGTGATACCACGTTATTACATCCTGCAACTGACGTGACATCAGAGATCAGCTTCAAGCTTGACGCTATGCTATACTAGGGACAGATAATGAACTGGCTACATTAAAATCTAAAGCAAAAGTATTGAACATTGTTTGCCAAACCTGCCAGCCTCTGCACTTCATATTTTGCAAAAATTCTAGACAGAAATCCTGTGTTGGAAAGACAGCACGCACTTTCCTAAAGCTTTCTCTCAGCGCCCACATTTTTCTATACATACATTATTAACCATTATTTACCTTGACACGCTGTACACAAACAGCACACTTGGAAAAGCAGAAACTAATCGGGAATGTTGGCAGGTACCAAATACACGAACAGAACCTAGAACACATAAATGGCTGTGACCGCTTTGTACGTACCTTGTCAAAGCAGGCAGATCAGATGCTTTGTCCTGCTGTTCAGGCTGCATAGTGCCGCAGTCTCCTTTGTGGTGCAGAGATGCCTACGTCTCAGGAAATTGTGACATCCCTAAACAATAAATGTTCAGCTTATTGTAATCACTGCTGAATCTGCAAACTTGTGATTTAACAACATCGCATCAAATTCTGGAAAGCTCTCGTACAGCCATCCGCTCGTACAAGAAGCTGCATCCGCTTAGACAAATTAAATATTTCACTCTTACATCACAGGCGGTTATTCAACGTGCCAAAGGCACGAAAACAAACAGAACACTAAACACAAGAAATACAGGTTGCCTTGGCGACAATCTATAAGCATCAAAGTTTGCATACAAGCTAAAATCTTCTCACGAGCCAGATCATTTGGATGCCGTCGCGCGTTGACGTTAGCTGTAAAAACATTTGCACAACACATCAACGTACTTCTAGAATTGTCTATACGATTTCTTGCTGAGAAATTACGTACAGAAGCAGTGACATTCCCTGCTTGAATTTTTGTGCCCGTTCAGACCACGCGATGCCCCGGCGCTAGCATACTTCATAACAAAAAGAAAATAAACAATAGATGAAGCTCTTAACAACATCAATCTCGGGGTGATTTTCGTGAAACGTTTTGCTAAATGTGCACTATGATATCGAACGAACATTAGGGAATCACTGTTACTGTTTTTGTAGCTGTACTAATCATCTTCTGCTGCGCATGACAAGGTACACTACATGAACCATAAGAATGCGCTAAGCGCCGGACTTACCTTCTGAGGCGAGCGCTCCTTCGTGTCCGTTCACGCCGCATCGACTGCACCAACAGTCCGTCCAGCGTAGTGTTGAATTGCGGTGAACTACAGCACGCGATTGCACAACTATCAACACATTCTTCCGTGCACTGTGAGCCGATGCGGGAGCGGCGAGAGTACAACCGGTACAACAGCTTCTCATGAGCCGGGCACAAAGAAAGCGCGTGTGGACCGCACTACGATAATCAACAACGGCGCACCGCAAGAAACATACAGCGAGCTAATAGCATTGTACAGGACCCAGGGCTTAGTGATCGTTAATTCACACAAAAAAGGAGCACATGTTCTCTAAGCACCGCGTAAATATGATCAAACGATCGGTACCACATCGACCGCCCGGGCCGCCGCAATAACGTTTATAGTGCCTCTTTAAGTACCCAAACTCCTAGCCTATGCGCACCATTTAGCCCGCTGCCGTTCCCGCCACCGCAGCGCTGCCATCGACCTCCGCGCCAAGCGTCCGAGCGTCGTCTGCTATAGCCTGGCACGGTTATGGGTGTTTGTCGCGGCACTCGGCATTTACATGGTGCTCGCTGAATAAAGCAGCCGTTATTTCTTTCTGTTGTTGTTTAAGCTGAAGTATAATATTTTACAGACACCATGGGCGCGATCTTGTACGCGTTTCAAAATAGAACGGACCGCCTCCGTTCTAAACGTCACGAAATAGGCGGTTCGCAGTGTTCGCGAGAACGAGAGGAAGCAAACAGCCAATGAGCGAAGTGGAAGCCTGCGTCACGCTTTTGACGTCTGCTTGGGGACCGTATAATATATTGAGAAGCGTTTGCAACATGTTGAGAAATATTTTGCTATTATGAGTGAGTAGCAAAATGTGTTGGTGTTGCTTTTCAAAGATTCAATTTGGAATGGAAAACGACTGAAACAAAATATTGCGGTTAATGTCTTCAAATGGCGCTAGGTGGTGTCGCAGTTTTGCGAAACGTTTAGTGATGGCGCTAGCCACCACCCCGTTTCAAGCACACGGCGCGAATTTTGAAGCGGTTGGTTCAGTCGTTCAGTCGAGCACTGGAAGCCATGGCGCTAAACGTGACAGCACCGGTGAAGGGGCCACGTGTGTCGGAGGCGCAGAGAGAGACGGTGGTCGCCTTCATGGAAGCGCATCCCCAGCTGGCTATAAGATCCAGCGAGCTGGGGCCGCGCTTCACTGCTGGCGACCGCCGACGGCTGTGGCAGCAGCTAGCCGACCAGCTCAACACTCAAGGCCCCGTTGTGAAAACCACCGAGCAGTGGCAAGAGTGGTGGCGGAAGCAGGTGTTCGAGGCCCGCCGCAACGCTGCCGCACTTGCCCAAGAACAAATGTGAGTGACCGTCCAATGGCCTGGGCGATTTGTCCTTCGACATTGGCGTGTATTTTCAGAAGCACAGGAAGGGGGCGGCTACATGGCTTTCATGGCCGAGTCCTGGAGCTCACCGGGACGGTCCGCCTCCACGGTGTGACCGACCTCCCCTACCAAGAGGTAAGCACACTGCCGCCGTAATATCATGGGTTCCTGAATGGTGCCGGTTTAGAGTTTGCCATTATCTGTAAGTGCTACCTTTAGCAGAACGCGACACCGTTGGTGAACAGGAAAATAGCGTAGGAGAGAACGGAAAAGCAGGTAGGTTAATCAACTAGAATCTCAGTTGGCTGCGTTTTCGGGAAATGGGGGGTTAAGTGATTAACACAGAATTAAAATGCCTTCGCGGAAGTGCACGAGGACGGTAACACATGGGATCATTAAGCACTCGATAATTGCACAATATTTTCGCAAATTAGTACGAAAACTTGCAACGTAGGCATTGTAACAAATAGCCACGCTTATGACATTTTCCAGCAGGCTGACGTCCCCACCTGCGCGATGGAAGTCGTCGTCCAAGACGAGGCTGCGGGCGTGAGCACAGCGACACGTAAGCATCAGAGGAATGAGTGTTTTAATTATCGCCAATTGTGTGTGCAGTTCGTAAACATTAATGTGTTTACTCTACAGCGGCAGAGGATCCACCGCGCGGCGCGGCGCCTGCCGAAAGGGTGGCCGCTGCACCTGGTAAGTTATTGATCCTCAAGCTGTTAAATAAAATGAGCTCTTGTATTTTACTGAACTAGCCCAATAAGCCATAACATGGCCATAGCCACTTTTATTCGTACCGTAAAATGCAGTGCAACTCTAGAAAATGCTGTATGTTTTCAGTGTTGCAGCAACCTGTTCGGCCACCACGTCGACAGCGACCGCGACGGGTGGATACCCTGACGACGATGTCGTCGCAGTGCGCCCGCAGCCTGGAACAGGGCGACGAGGTGCTGCAGGTTGGTAGGCCCTTTGGTGTCATTTTACATGAAGGACATAAATATTCTTTATGCTTTGTTATAAGTAAATCATGAATCTGAAAAACAAATCAGCTTGGGATGTAAACAAGAAATATGCGTTGTATAGAGGGCTCGGTAACGTGTCTTGCCAACGATCAGCCGCCGGACGAAAAGTTGGTTAGCCCTGAAAAGGGCTGTTTGATGGTGAGATATGCATTAGAGTAGATGACGGAAGAGTAGTTCCAGCAGGTCTTTGTCTGTCCAAACGAAGAGGGCATAGCTTGTACGCGACGCTTGACACTGCCAAAGGATGCCATCAGGCCAGTGGCTCTTCAGCAGAGAGGGAATAGTTGTGCACGTTGCAATTCTTCACAACAGCAGCTTGCAGCCGTGAGCTGGTTGCGAGTAATCAGCAACTGATGCGAACAGTTCCACCATGATTATTCATTCCAGGTGCTGCGCAGAATCGAGGCCTCCACAACCCGCCTCGCTGTCGCGGCAGAGCGGACGGCAGCAGCCCAGGAGGGGATCCTGGAGCAGGTGCGCGCCATAGCGCAGGACATCACTGAGCACCTGCAGCAAGCGAGACATTAATTTATCATTTTATTCATTTGTTTCACCAGTTCCGTTTGTTTTGTTTATTTATTGTTTGAGTTTCCTTGGAGTAATAGAGGAGGATTTTTTGGTTGAGAGGTGCAATGCGCGCACCCATTTTTGTTCTGTTGTTTGAGTTTCCTTTGAGTAATAGAGGATTTTTTGGTTGAGAGGTACAATGCGCGCACCCATTTTTGTTCTGTTGTTTGAGTTTCCTTTGAGTAATAGAGGATTTTTTAGTTGAGAGGTGCAATGCGCGCACCCATTTTTGTTCTGTTGTATTTGCCTCTTTTTATTTATGCTTATCCAGCTGCAATGCCAGCGTGCTTTTTTTATTTACACATTTCGAAGGCGCCTAGTTATTCACACTGGAATCGTTACAAATAGTTGTCGATTTCTGTGTATGGGTTTTGTAATGCGATATTTATATTGCTTCACTGTGTTGTAGCTTACTGCACTCATTATGAAGCGTTACCGCATAGTGTTTGCACTGTGATATTTTCATTTCGGCACAGTGAGGCTAAGGTGCAACGACTACAATGTCTTTATTTCAGAGCACCAAACTAGTCACTCTTTAAGTTGCATAGTTTCAAAATGAAAATGACCATCATTGCACCACACCAGTGATTGGTTTCCTCTAGTCTTCGTTCCAAGGGAGTCATTGCAAGAATAACTTTCACGCATGACACTTTCTGGGTGCTGTGAGATTGCAGAGCCAATTATTCATGTTTTATGTAACATGTTTCATCACAGCTGGCAAGTGCACTCAGCTTTTTACAATTATGATTCACCTGTTTAGCATCGCACTACAATTGCTGCCGAGAAATGAATGCTTCTAGTCAGTGACTCATAACACTGACAAGGGAATGGACATACCTGGGATAGTCATACTTTCTTGCAAGGTCACGTAAATGTAATTGCAATTTTTACATGCCGTGGTGAAAAAGAATTGTGTGATGCTGATGTTGCAATGTTGTCACATGCTTTGCTACCTGAAGCATGTTGTACTACAAGGTTTGTGATGTACTTGTCATCATAGAGTGTGATAAAGTTGACCTATCTATTTTTTGCACTTTTACGTTAATTTACATCTACCCATTTGGACATGATGTGACGAGTATAATGCTGTCACTACACTCGGCGTTACATTTTGTTTGTGTTTGAATCCGCATTCATTACGCATTACTTGCTTGCCTCGCCTGCGTATTCATGCTTGCACAGAAGTTTTGATACACCTAGCACAAGAGATGGCTAGCAAGCATATTGCCTCACTCCTACCAACGTACACTGAGTGTCAAAATGCACAGGATGCGGCGGTTGCGTTCATTCTGATGTGCTTTATGAACATTTTTCGCACCTTTTGCTGATGGTGACCAGGAGTACAGAGTGCCAATCATATGCATTGCTTCCATCAAGTCTGTCATGACTATGATGGGTCAAGGGATGTTTTTATTTCATATTTCATGTGATATTTAAAGAAAAGGCTGCACTTTCACGTTGCTACCGCGTTTCATGTTCCACTAGGAAAGAAGTACTTTGTGATGTGCATATTGCATAAGACAATGCTAGCTTGGGAGCAGCAGCGAATGCAGTTCTTCACAGATGAAGGGGCATGAAGCATTGCCTTACGACTGCTTCGTGAGTACTACTGTTAATAAGTGGCAGCCTTGGAGACTCTTGCATAGTGGCGAGGGTACAATTGTTTCCACGGCCGTGGCATTCTATTTAAAGGATTCTTTGTATAAGTGTACTTCATCATCATAATCCTGGTTACGCCCACTGCAGGGCAAAGCCTCTCCCATACTTCTCCAACTACCCCGGTCATGTAGTCCCTGCAAACTTCTTAATCTCATCCGCCCACCTAACTTTCTGCCACCCCCTGCTACGCTTCCCTTCCCTTGGAATCCATTCCGTAACTCTTAATGACCATCGGTTATCTTCCCTCCTCATTACGTGTCCTGCCCATGCCCATTTGTTTTTCTTGATTTCAACTAAGATATCATTAACTCGTGGTTGTTCCCTCACCCAATCAGCTCTTTTATTATCCCTTAACGTTACACCTATCATTCTTCTTTCCATAGCTCGTTGCGTCGTCCTCAATTTAAGTAGAACCCTTTTCGTAAGCCTCCAGGTTTCTGCCCCGTACGTGAGTACTGGTAAGACACAGCTCTCTTACACTTTTTGCTTGAGGGATAATGGCAACCTGCTGTTCATGATCTGCGAATGTCTGCCAAACGCACTCCAACCCATTCTTATTCTTCTGATTATTTCACTCTCATGATCCGGATCAGCAGTCACTACCTGTCCTAAGTAGATGCATTCCCTTACCACTTCCAGTGCCTCGCTACCTATCGTAAACTGCTGTTCCCTTCCGAGACTATTAAACATTACTTTAGTTTTCTGCAGATTAATTTTTAGTCCCACCCTTCTGCTCTGCCTCTCCAGATCAGTCAGCATGCATTGCAGTTGGTCCCCTGAGCTACTAAGCAAGGCAATATCATTAGCGAAGCGCAAGTTACTAAGGTATTCTCCATTTACTCTTATGCCCAATTCTTCCCAATCCAGGTCTCTGAATACCTCCTGTAAACACGCTGTGAATAGCATTGGAGAGATCGTATCTCCCTGCCTGACGCCTTTCTTTATTGGGATTTTGTTGCTTTCTTTATGGAGGACTACAGTGGCTGTGGAGCCGCTATAGATATTTTTCAGTATTTTTACATACGGCTCGTCTACACCCTGATTCCGCAATGCCTCCATGACTGCTGAGGTTTCGACTGAATCAAACGCTTTCTTGTAATCAATGAAAGCTATATATAATGGTTGGTTATATTCCGCACATTTCTCTATCACCTGATTGATAGTGTGAATATGGTCTATTGTTGAGTAGCCTTTACAGAATCCTGCCTGGTCCTTTGGTTGACGGAAGTCTAAGGTGTTCCTGAATCTATTTGCAATTACCTTAGTAAATACTTTGTAGGCAACGGACAGTAAGCTGATCGGTCTATAATTTTTCAAGTCTTTGGCGAAACGAAGTGTACTTCGTTTGTGTTTAAATTATCATCTGTCGGATGTGTGGATTGGGAACACTGACCATTCGTATGGAGGTGCACTTGTCGTGTATACAAATTTTTAAATGTATTTTCCGCTGTACAAACACACCCCTGTGATAGCCTAAGGGCACTGCACTTTGTATAAATAAATTATGTATTATGAAAACTCACCATTCCTGTGTCCTTCAGAAAAGGTTGACAACTGCGCTGCGCTGCTGCCTTCCTCTGAGGAACACGTCTTGTGGTGCCAGCACCTGGATGTCTCCTGGCTCCTCTGGCTCCTCAGCTGGTGGCACTTCCCCACCATAATCCTCCAATGTCCAGTCGCCCGCGTCCAAGGCAATGTTATGGAGAGCAACGCATGCATAAATGATTCGCGCTGCTCTATCGGGGCTGTACAGCAGTGTCCGAAAGCGCTGCAAGCAGCGGAACTTGCTTTTCAACACCCCGATGCATCTCTCCACAACATTGCGCATGGATGCGTGCTCCTGGTTGTAGTGGCCTTCAGAGCTGGTGCCGGCATGGCTGCCAGGTACTGGAACAAGCAGCCATGGCTCGAGAGGATATCCTGAGTCTCCTATTGCAGAAAGGGACAGCTGAGTGCTCTGCCCTAGTTAGGGGTACGCATTACGAATACTAACCAAGCAGATACTCGCCAGGCTGCAGTTGTGCGGCTAGGCGTGCACGCAGTGGGTTACGCTGCCACACCCAAGAGTCGTGGCACGAACCAGGGAACCGGGGGTCCACAACAAGAATGCGAAGTTCCGCGTTGCAAACCTGCAATGGGGAGCAATACAAAATAGCGCTGCAGATATGCTCAAAATCCGTTTTGCCATTCATATGCACAAAAGAATACACGTACGCTGGTACAAGTAGCAGACTGTTTCAGCCATAGGCGTGCACAGGGTCTTGCAATTGGGGGGGGGGGGCAATGCGCCACCCCCCTTATGTGGAAGCCTATGGTTCGCACTAATTGATAGCTAAATGAAAACTCGAGGCCCGATATTGCGCAAGAACCCCCATACGAGCCAAAGCCAGCCCATGCAATGGTTGTAAGTACTTCCGTGTTCAAAATGCTTCCATCGTGTCTTCCCTACAGTGTATCCATTTCTGCTACGACTGCTGCCCATTTAAAACACAATTTTGGAACGGCAGACTGATTATGCACAACACATGGCACTCATCATTACTCCCGACATGTCAGATTTCAACGAGCTCGTAAACAGTTCCCCGCATGTCCTCTTTTAATCGTTACATTACTTGTTATGCCAGCTTGGGCATCAAACCGAACAATTGCAACTATGGGCGAGTAAAAATGGCAACCACAGTTTGAAGTAAAACATTCCAACGGTACTTACGACCATGACGTTCAGGGCGTAATAACCCTTTCTCGACATGAAGCTCGCCGTGTCAGCCGGGCTGAGTCCTTCTGGCTTCATAATGGCGATCAATGTGCCATCGACGCACGCTAGCACGCCTGGAATGGCGCCGCGTCGCGCAAACGCCGCCTTTGCCTCATCCTTGGCAGCCGGTGTCAATGGAAAGTCCACCAACTTTCGCCGGGCAGACACGGAAATGATGGCCTCCGTCACCTCGTGAATGGTGCTGCTCACGGCCGACTGTGCCATGCCTACGTGTTCCTCGCGACCAACGCTCCTCTGGAAGCTTCCGGTGCCGAAGAATCGCAGCGCGCACAACACCTTCCTTTCTGTAGAAAGGCCACTGGCTCGCTGGCATCCAATGATAGGGTCAAGCTCGTCGCACAAGCTACGCACTGTTCGTTTGGACAGACGAAAATACTGCCGGAACTCTTCTTCCGTCAACTCTTCAAATGCATCATCTACCTCGGGTCGTCGTCTCTGCGCGACTGCAGCAGCCGCACAGGCGACACGAAAAGGCACGGCAGAGAAAAACGCCATGTTCTCCAACTGTTGGAACGCGGAATCGGATCGACCCGGATACGAAAGATGCTAACTGTTCCAAGCACTTACGTTCTAATCCAATCCAAGCCGTCTGGTAGCCGTTCTAATCCGTTCTATCGCTCCGGACGGACTCTCCGTCCGTTCCGTGGCGTTCGTCCGTTAGCAGACGACACGGAATAATTATGAGCAGCAAGACGTCACGGCTCACGTGACAATTGACGTCATGGCATTCGTCGCGGTTCAAATTGACCAATCGTGTGCGGCTCGATGGAACGGTCTGCCTCCGTTCTATTTTGGAACGCGTACAAGATCGCACCCCATACCTGGGGGTGCAGGTCCGAAGAAAGGATTGAGAGGAAAAAAAAGTAGGCCTACAAACCAAAGTGCGCACGCAATGTTAACGCTCGGTGACCCACACTTCGCCGGTACTGGCGTCTCCGTGAGCGCAAAACTTGGACCGGACGCAAAAGACCTCGACCGCCAGCCACGTGCACGAGGACAGTGACAAGGCACACGCAGTCAGAAAATAAAATCGGCTACAGCACAAGAAGCGCAAACACCCGCAACTAACGTGCACATGTCAGCAGAGCAGCACCGCTCACTTGGTGCAGAGCTCGACCGCAGCGCCCTCACAGTCCGAGGAAGAAGTCGCGCCTTGCTCGAAAGGGAGAGTCGTGCGACTGTGAAAGTAACTGTTAGCGTCCTCGATCACCCGCACCGGTGCGCACCGGGGCGCCTTGGTGCGCACTTTCATCCTCGATCAACCGCACTGGTGCGCACCGACCATCCTCGATCACCGGAAGCGCACCCTGTTGGGGCGGTTTTCCGTTGCCCCGTCTCGCACCGAGAAAATCGGAGGTGCGCCGGGGTGCAATCCCAGCAAGCACTGCGGGATGTGCGACGCGCGCGCGCACTGCCGACTGCAGAACCGCGGACGCTCTGGCCCGATAGCTGCGCAAGCTGCGGTTGCAACGAAGTTGACGGAGTTAGCTAGTGGAGATGTCGGCAATGAGAAAGGAAGCGCTCCTAGTTGCTGCAATAGATGAGCTTTTTTCAAGTTCGTCTGACAGCGAAGACGACATGCTGATCGACCTCGCGTCCAAAAACAATGTGGTGAAGAGCGGCCCAAAGTGGACAGGTTCGTTGAACGGGTCGTCAGGAACGGGTCGTATGGATTAATTATAAAATCCATTGGTGTTTGCTTGCAACCAGGTATGTCGGAGCACGCAGTTTGACAAGGTTCGAGCGCTTGCCGCAGATGCTCAGCACCTGCAAACAATAAAATGTGCGCGCGCGCGTGTTCGCGCACGTTTTTCGCGCCAGGGGCAATGTAGCGCTGCAGGCAAGCACCCTGCACGGGGTGCAGTTTTGTCCTCGATGTTGACCCTCCGCAGTGCGCCACCACGGCGGTGCAAATCGCACCATTCTGGTTTCGGGGCAACTCCGGGGCAAGGTGATCGAGGACGCTATGTGAAATGAGGGGAAATGACGTCTTTTGTTTACTTCGCTGTCTGTGGTTCCGGTAACCGTGATCGCATGGGTAGCGTGGGTAGTACAGGCGTATTATTTCAACGTTCTTGCGTCTTTTAGGCGACCTTTTTCAACAACTTTGCTGACATTGCTTTCAACAGCGAGGACAGCCTGTGGAGCAGCCCTATCAAACGGACAGGGCCGTAAAATCTGTTTGTAGTTCGCAGTACATCGTCGTTTGGTTTGTGAATGTTAGAAGGTCTTCGTGTTTCTCAGCTGCGTAATCGACGACAGATTTGGCGTCGAGTGGTGTACACTTTGTTCAGGCTTGTTGTGCGCCGTTCTACGGATGTGTACTGTTAATGAGTGGTGTTGTTTGTGCTTCGGGAAATGGTGCCACGCCGGCGGGATTTCCTTTCTTGTAAAAACATCCGTACCGTCTTTGGCGAGTGCTTTCGGAAACTGCTCGCCTTTTGTGCGTGTGCGTGTGTGTGTGTGTGTGTGCGCGCGCACGCGCGCGCTTCTGCTGATATGCGTCGAACGCGTAGGAACGTCCGTACAGTCTTTCGTGAGTGCTTTCGGAAACTGCTCGCATTCTGTCTGTGTGCGCGCGCGTGACATTCGTCGTCATTGCGATTTGCAAAGGTGTTTTTCATTTGGTGACTGCGTCCGCGAACGCCAGGATGTGATACACGTTCGTCATTTAAAGACCCTGGTTCAGTGTAGGGTCACTTACATTTTGGTTGCTTGGAGGTCAGCTTTCAACACATGGCAAGGCATTGCAGTGCGCTTAACCATCATTGGCACACGAACTCCTTTGTCATTTCTCCTTTAAATTCAAATTCAGTTTTGTGTAGTATGTAGGCAGATAATGGTCACCAAGTTGCGACGCTCATCTCGTTTTTTGCCACTGCTGTGCACATATGAGGATTTTTTACTAGGTCAAGCTCTCTTAGCAAGTTGTGAAACACTTAGTGCAAATAATTTTTCACAGCCGTAACTGCGATCATGACCACAATTGATCACATGACATTTTTAGGGATTGTTATTGTTATTACCATATTTTTTTATTTGTGACAAAGTGCGATGGATTTTGACTGCTATTTTGCCTATCTGTTCACCAACCTATTACACTGTTTTGTGGTTGTGCTTTTTATTTTTATATGTGGGCATGCATGGCCAATCTCATGCCTACCTTCTACAATTTGACATAAACAGGCACTAACATGCTCTTAGCAGATTTGTATTTGACAGTATTGTGGTTGACGCACTTGGCTATTTGGAAAATATGCAGGTTCAAGTTCGCCCATTACTACCTCTGACTGATATCTCTGATGCAAAGCAATATTATTAGGATGTGACAAAGTTCATGCATAATTTGTCACTGATCAAACTGCCTGCAATAAACTTTGCCAACTCGCCCTTGTTTGAAGTGTTTCCAATGTGCGATAATCACATTGCCAGATTATTTTATTGCGTGCACAAACAAACATACAGCATTTTATTATGAAACTTTGATGGTACCTGACTCCTATATTGCAATAATATCTTAGGCAGATCTGCTCTGAACAAAGGATTCATTCTTTGATGATAGCTTTCGACAATATCATGGTGCTATCCAGTGCCTATTGGTTGGTCGAGGAATGCGTCATGCAAAGGCAGTAGTATCGTCATAAGTGTTCATCCGAGAATATGTCCCCAAGTGAAAATCATTGCATCAAAAGTACCGACACCAGCTTTGATGGGGATGTATATGTGTTCGTTGCATGAAATTCCAGAAGTTGAACTCTGAACATCTCATTTGCTCTGTAGTTTATGCTGGTATATATGTGTCACGATGGTTCAATGTCATCATACAGCACAGTGATCATGCTTTTGCATGTACTACAAACAACTCATCATAAATCTCACTGTCATTAATGAGGTTTTGTATGCACTACGACTTGAGTACACACACTTTGTATGCAATTCATAGTCATCATCAAAGATCACGTTGCTCATACGACTACAGTGCGTACACATCACACGCCACCTCACACACGTCATACATAATCTCGTCAGGTCTACGCAACTCATCGCACACGTCATACAAGCTCTACGCATTCTTATCGCACATCGCATAAATCTCGTGCACTGCGTAAAAGTCTGCGTAACACATCATACAGATCTCGCTCGTTTTCTATGAGAGTTCGTTCAATATGCATTTCATATTGTTCATTTCTCGTCAAATCTGTGCGACATGCATACATCTCGTTCAATTTCTCGTCAAATCTGTACGACATGCATACATCTCGTTCAATTTCTCATACAAATTTTTCAATAGGGGATCTTTCCTGGACAAAGGTGCTTCTGCGGCACCTTCGTATCCATGTAGCCCGATTGCATCGAGCATGGTTCATTCCAGTGTGCTGTACTGAAGCATGCTCGACAACCTCAATCCGCCTTTTTCATATCGCGACGGCGCACGCATCCTGCCCTAGCACATTAGTCGCCAAACGTCTTGGAAGGGTTTCGCGCGTGGCCGCACGCCGGCAAGTCCCCCTCAACCCCCCCCCCCCTCCCCCCAAAAAAGAAAGGAAGCGCTCGAACGCGCGCTGCTGCAGCCACTCGTGCCGTGTACAGTGTCGAAACTCTATACTGGCAGCTCGACGTCGGTGCGGTGCCGAAAACGTGCGTAGCATAAGACTGCAACTCCACTTTAAAACAGGCAGCAGCCAGGGCATTGTCCGCACGGACGATGCCCTGGCCGCTGTCTATGTGTGAATGCAGCACATAGAACAATGAAACCCTGGCCCTCAATCCCCAGCCGCTGCGAAGCGATTGACCACGGCGGCGGTCAGACCTGTGACGCAGCAGAGGATACTAAGAATCTCTTGGTCCGGACAAGCCGCCATTGGAATCTGAACCTGGCAACCTTTAAAGCTAGAACGCTATCTAGTGAGGCGAGTCTAGAAGTGCTATTGGATGAATTAGCGTGATGTACACCAGGATATAATAGGGCTCCCCTACTAGAAAACCCTATTTGTTTTCAAACAGGATTAATCAAATAGGGTTATGGAACGGGACCCCGTTTGATCCTGTTCAGTCCTGACCTGTTTAAATCCTATTTAATTCTGTTTAAACCAGACCCGTTTAAATCCTGTTTAAACCTGACCCGTTTAAATCCTGTTTAATCCTGACCCATTTACTCCTGCCCTATCTAACCCAGACCTGTTTGCCCCTGTTCATACCTATTTTTGCTACCTTCATACCAGGTCCTTTCAGAATGGATTGGTATCGTCTAATATCATTTACTCTTTAAACCTATTTTGTACACGTGTGTATTTTGCGATAAGCATTGAAGAAAAGTAGGTCTGCATTAGGTTTGCAACAAGAATGCCACTTTCACATGTAGGTTTGCCTGGTACATTGCTTGATACGAAGATGAACACAATTTTCGGCATAAATTGATTAGCACTACCAACACGGATGTGACACATCACGAACGAGTTTTGTATGACCCACAAGTATGTTCTCTATGTATGACCTACAAGAAAATGCACCCTGAAGAAGATGGTACCTCATTTTCTTATTTACTAAAAGTATGCAACTGCAACTCTTGCAAGTTTAGTAAATGTTTGATTACTTGTACTCATCATACTGCAGTACATTTTTGCTGTAATGGTTTGTTCACAAATCTACAGTAAAGTGCAATTTCGTTATCGGAAATGTCAGGAAAAGAATTGGCAGGTACTTGTAATTTAAGAAGTAGGTATTTCTGTACGCCCACTTGAGCTTTCATTAAGCGTGAAGTCCTCCGGCTTAAGCAAAAGCATGTCATACATGTCTTCAGCACTGTTTATTGGACCTTGTAATGGTAATTCGATGCACCCAGTCTGCTGAGAGGAATGCTGAGACCGCTGGAATATGTAGCTTGGGTGAGAGCGAGCAGGGCACCTGAAAAAGAAAAGCTAATAATTTATCTTCACTCATGCAACAGGCTAATACATAGGCAAATTTGCTTATGTTCACAAAGAAAAGAAAGGTTCAGCATTCCTATCATATTAGATAATGAACAAATCTTATCGAAAATTATTTGGTTTCATCCAATCCCTGTTTCACGGGAACATGGATTACTGTGGGAGAATAAGCTGTCATAATTAGCAGGCTATTGAAACAAGTGTTATGGAATAAAGATGAACACACTTCTTGATTAACCATAATTACTAGTATTGAAGCAACATAATACAAGCATTAAATACCTTTAAAAACAACACCGACAGATTGAGATAACAAATTATTCAGAAACTAAACCCTTCTGCCAGCAAAGTAAATACTGCAGTGTACTGGCTTTGACATTG
This sequence comes from Dermacentor andersoni, assembly GCF_023375885.2. NCBI lineage: Eukaryota > Metazoa > Arthropoda > Arachnida > Ixodida > Ixodidae > Dermacentor > Dermacentor andersoni. The sequence continues at coordinate 236,854,732 of NC_092816.1, read as the reverse complement.
CACTGCTCAGGCGGAGGCCATGGGAATAAATTCCGGCCACAATGGCTGCATTTCGATAGCAGGGAAATGCAAAAACCCCTATGTAAGGTCGGTCCATTGGGTACACGTTAAAGGAGACTAGGGACCCCGTCAACTTGAAGTTGTGAAAACCGGGGGAAACTTCAAGATAAGCAAACTCACAGAAGTAGAAGACCCTGGCCATGCGAAGACCATCTAAAGCCTTTCAAGGTAGGTGCCAGCAGCCGCTAAATTTCTTGCAAATGCTAAATACAGCAAAAGCGGTATTTTTCAGTAGATCACTTTTGCAAGGTATTGTACAATTTGGCACCCGACATGTTGGGCATCTACGGGCAACAGCAATTCTTACACAGATCATAGCAAACATTGTTGCAGATTGGTATTGACACGTCCAAAGCCTAGTCACACAAAATATCGTGAAACATGCTCGTATGACAAAAAGTAATCAACTGGCAATACTGCCCAAAGGCCGAGATTTTGTAGCCATGCCTTCCACTTTTTTATGTGCCACTCTTCCACTGTTTTTGGCTTGCTTAAATTGGAAAATCCTATTTAAATTCAAACTGTGTTGCACAGGTTTACACTGCGATTAACAGGGACCTCTTTAGCAACAAACAGACATAAACAGGACCAGTTTACACCCGACTAGGTATGAACGGGGTCCCGTTTGGAATGCAAGCAGGTATAAACAGGACCAGTTTACAAAAGAACAGGTCTGAGCGGGGTCCCGTTTAGCATGCAAACAGGTTTAGGCACGACCAGTTTACATAGAAATAGGTCTTGACAGGAGCCCTGTTTGCAACTAAACTGGTTTATACTGGACGCACTGGCACCACACAGCGGCGCCTGTTTCACACAAAAGCTGGTTTAATCTGGAGCTTTGTGGCAACCATACTGGATGGTATCATGCATACCAGTTTAATGCTTGAATAGAACTGGGAAGGAGCTTTTTTATTGTTCGATATGCTGACAATTTAGCCCCTAGTGCTCAATTGGGGCCATTCCCAAGCTCGACAGAAATTGCGTGACCAATGGCTGGCATTGTAGCTTTCAAAAAAAGCTACATGCACGCACATACACACAAACAAAGCGATTTCGCAAGCCGTGTCCATTATTAAAACGTAGACTTTTTGAAAAGCTCTGACACTCACGACGCATACAGCACGCGGTCACGCATGCACGCACACACATGCAAACAACGCAACCCGTGTACGAAAGCGCCGGCGACAGACAGTACCGACGTTGATATGCCTGTGTCACACGAACATTTAATCGCGATCAAGCCCGATCGAAATCGTAATTCTCGACTGTGATTGGCTCCCGCGCGCAGCTTGCGCAATGGAGCTAATCCCAAACAAGAATTTCGATCTGGATCGGGCCTGATCGTGATCAAAAGTGCGCCGTGTGACACCCGTAGAGTAGCAACACGTTTACAATAAAGCAAGAAATCAAGCCACCATGGCGGCAACGTCCGAGGCATGGAGGGCACTACTCTTGAACAGTACACAGCCGAAAAACGACGCACAAAAAACAAAGCGAAACAATGCGTCGATGACACTACTCTACTCCAAATGTGTCGTTAATTACGCCTCAGAAAACAGGTACACCTCGGAAAATTCACAGACGAAACTGCAATATGCTGCGAATTCCAAACCCATTCCCGGTCCTGAGACATCTATATGGCCGCTATGCAGATTGCTATCCTCTCTCTTAAAAGCAACGTTGCTGAAACACGCCCTACAAGACGGTGTAGGACTCGCAATACATCGAAGTATAACGCCGTCACCATCCATGAGATCACCGAAAGCAGGGTCGCTTTCGGTAGCGGCCTACAGATGGCGGCACCGGTAGCGCTGGTAAAGTTACAGGTGATATTATTTTCCCGTCTTCAGCTGTCGCTACATGTGAGTGTGCGCTGCATAGACGCCGTCCGATGTGGTTGTTTAATTGTGCGCACGCTGTGCCGACAAAAATTGTGGTGCATTTTGCATGCATTGATAATCACAGAACCACTGGGACCGCGTAATGTAGCTCGCAGTGTCTTTCGTGTCGTGCGCCGATGTCGAATATTGTAGATATGAACCTTCGCTCTTTCTTTGTTCCGGGCTCATGAAAAGGATTTCCTCCTCTGGCAGTCTCGCATCGTATCACACTGCACGGAAGAATTTGGTGAAAGTTGTGCTATGACGTCCTGCAGTTGATGTGCAATTGAACATTGTGTGCGCCGGAAGGACCGTCGGTGCAGTCGATGCCGCGGCACCTGTGAAACTAAAAGGAGCGTTTCCCGAGTACGCCTACAAAGGTAAGTCCGGCGCTTGCGCGCATGCTTCCAGTCTATGGTTTGAGAAGTGTGCGTTGTTGTACGTATCGCAAGATCCGTACAACAACCGAATCCGGATTAGTAAAGAAACAAGAATTATCAATGTGCTTTTCAAATGTTTGTTCTTCATGTCGCAGTGCACATTTATATAGAAAAAACCATGGAAATTGCCCTAAAACGTATTGATGTTGCCAACAGCTTTATCTGTGGTTTATTTGCTTTCACCTTTGAAGCACGCTAGTGCGGGTGGTTCTTTGATCTAAATGGGCACAAAAATTCAAACAAGGAAAGCAACAGTTTGTGTACATAATTTTTCATTGAGAAATGGTATAGGCATTTCTAGAAGTACTACGTCGATGTGTTGTCTTCACAGCTAACAGCTGCGCGAGATAGCACCCGATTGCTGTGTCGACGCATGCCCAGATTTTCAGCTTGTATGGAAATTCTTCTCTTTATAGAGTGTCGTCATATGGGCGTGGGTTAGTGTCCTGTGCGTTTTCGTGTGCTTGTAAAAAGTTCCGATCTTGCATAGAAACCGAAGTTACAACAGCAATGTTTCTTTTTAATCAAAAAATCTTTCTCTTTCCTGTATTGTCTCTCCAGAAAAAGAGGTGGTCTGTTGTAATTTTGAGCGCATCTTCCTTTCGGACAGTGCGTTTCGGACAGGTTTTGGGACGCTTTTCATGTCCTTAGGAATTTTTTGATAGTAGAATTGACATTTCACTTTATGCAGATGTACGCTTGTGTGAAGCTTTTTATAGAAGATTCATGTTTGCTACAGTTCGATTTACGTGTTCTATAACCGCCTGTGATGTAAGAATCGGATATTTGCACTACCATATGCAGCTTCATGTAACTGGTTGTATGAGACTTTTTCAAAACATAACTTGATCTTGTGATATCACAGGTTTGCAGTTTCAGCAGGGATTGCAATAAATTAAACATTTCTTATTGTTTAGGGATGTCAAGATGTTGTGAACCAGAGGCACCTCCACATATGCACCTGCGGCACTTCTGCAGCCTCAACAGCACGGCAAAGTATCTGATGGGCATGCTGTGACAAGATGCGTACAAAGCAGTCGCTGCCACTTACACGAGCTGCATATTTTGTTGGTATCATCCATATTTGTAAACTCCTGAATTTTTCGTGGGTTTACAAATGTGGGCTCATTTTACAATTTTATGAATGTCACTTTAGCAGGAGAATGAAGTTGGGTTGGTTAAGATGTTTTAAATCTGTTGAGAGATGGGTGGCATGAAATTGTTAAATGCATGTAAAAATAATTGTAATGGTACTTGTACTGCCTCATAATTAGCAATGCAATATCTCTAACGAGAACCTCAGAGGGGCACTTCCTTTAGGGAAGTTTGGTCAGATAAATTCCTGGAGCAGCCTAAAGCGGCAACAGGAACCACACTGAAAACGCTCTGTCATCTAAAAAAACATTCTTGTCAGTTACTGGTTTCAAGTTCGCTGCTGCTTTTTGTGCTGCATGACAAGTTAAATAATGGTTGATAATGTGTGTGTAACGTAATAGTTCTGCAGAAACGCATGAGATGGAGAGGAAATTAATAAAGGAAAAATCAGACATCCACCCGTTCGTAGCATTTGTTACAAAGGAAACCCGTATGGGTTCCTCAAAAGGAAAGCCTCCCAGGTGAAGAAAAATTCGTCCTGGTCCGGTACTCGAACCCGGGGCTACCGCCTTTGCGGGGCAGCCGACTTCGCAAATTCGACTTCCCTCGGCCATCTGCTATCCGCCTGGTTAGCTCAGATGGTAGAGCGGCTGTCCCGGAAAGGCGGTGGTCCCGGGTTCGAGTCCCAGACCAGGACAATTTTGTTTTTCAACTTTGAGGCTTTCCTTTCGAGGAATCCGTACGGGTTTCCTTTGTAGCAACTGCTACGAACAGGTGGAGGTCTGATTTTCCCTTATTAATTATGCGTGCGTGTATGCAACAACGGAGGTGCTGAGAGCAAGCTTTAAAAATATGTGTGCTATGTCCCCAACGAAGAATTGAGTGTCTGCAGCATTTTTACAAAATATTATGTTCACAGGTTGGCAGGCATGACATAATGTACAACAATAATTTAAAACACTTTTGCTGTAGCTGCCATACTCATAACGTCCATTTTCGGTCTACTAGAATCGTATATTTAGAAGTTGGCCCACGTTCGGTTTGATCAAGCTATATAGGTAGCCCTCTCTGAGTTAAATATAATTAGGGGATATTGTAGATGTGCATGATATACCTACTCACTGCATTGTGACAGATATTTTTAGGGACTGTGTTGTGAGGCATGGATATCTTTTTACCTCTATGTCTTGCTACAGGTTGCCCGACAAAAGCAGAAAAGCTTTGCCCACCTTTAATATTATGCTGTCATGTAGACTTCTAACATCTGTGGCCAGATAGACTATGTTCTTAATTACATTTTCCTAAGTATTCACTATTGTGTATCACATTATTGTGTATTGCATTACTGTGTATTACATGTATTTCTTTCTCTTCTTTTGGAGGGGGGCATTCATTTCTATAATACTACAGAGAAAGGGACTTCAAAACAAAAGAAAAGCCACGAAAGGTGGCTTAGAAGTGTATGAAGCTTGGAATTCTACATTTCATCTCCTAAAGTGCTACCAGTAGTAAAACATTCCTAATTGCCTTTCTTATAAGCCAGCTGCCAGATACATAGTCCCATTATTAGAGTATGGTACTTTTTCTTCTTTTGTCTGACTTGTGTTGTTGAATGTTCTCCTTATTGAAGTACTATAGCGCCAAACAGACGACAACTTGTCGTCTGTTTGCCAAACAGATGACAACTTGTCGTCTGTTTGGTGCTATAGTACTTCAGTAACATGCACCAACTAGCCGAACAAAAAGTTCTGCTGGAATGTTCTCCTTGTTAGTTCAGGATTTTTTTTCCTGCCACCTAACGCAATACTCGAACTGAAGCCTATGAGCTATGTGTATGATAAGTAAGTAAATTCCTGAAGCGTGCAAAATACCATGCAGCATAATATATAAATGTTGCCAGTTTAGAATGCTTCTCGAGTGCAGCGCAGCATGGAGCTTGAGGCTGATCTCTTCAGATGTAAAGAAAGTTGCAGGTTATGAAAATGTGAACATGGTCTTGGCTTGTAGCGCGAAGTGAACACGGACACAGAAAGGAGCAGACAGGACGTGTCCGTGTTCACTTCGCGCTACAAGCCAAGACCATGTAACCGTACCAACTCGCCCAACTGCCTATCCTTTTGTATGAAAATGTGGTACTACAAACTGCTGGTTACGCATGTCAGTCAGCCTGTTGCATTGACCACAAGTGAGAATGAAACCGAAAGCTGGGTGTGCTCGGCTCTTTCCCATATGACACAGGATAAAGCTTCAACTCTGCTTTTGCTTCTCTTATAACAGGAGCATCCCCCTCAGCTTTCCCTCTTATTATTCTGTCTAATTGCCAATATGCATGACTTATAGAGACTTGGTTATGAGGTTGACTGCAGAACTTGGCTTATGTGTGCCTGAATAGATAGTGGTACCTGATATGAAGTGCTGTGCCACAAGTGTCAAACATGATTCGTTCTTCTTATGCTACGTCATAGGCAAACAGCCTATATATATAGTTCGCTGTCACTGAAATAAAACAGTGCGGTACGTGCTCTTGGATTGTCTCTGTCACTCTGCCACCCGCTACAACAGTGGCGACGAGGGTGACCACCCCGCGGAACCCCCGCCACGAACAGTGGCGTCTCGGTAGCGCTGGGAGTCTTGCTGGGTGCTGAAAGTAATCGAGTCTACGGAGCATCGGCGGTCATGGCCCTGGCTACGAACCTCGGTACCCCAAGTTTCGACGAAAATCAAGATAAGTGGGATATTTACTTGACTCGAATGGAGGCATTTTTTGAAGCAAATGATAGTAATACAGATGATAAGAAAAGGGCGCTCTTGGTTTCGACACTGTCAACGAAGACGGTAGGCGTTTTTGCTGGACACTGCGCCCCCCAGAAAGTAAATTACCTGAGTTTCAAGGACGCACTTACCATCCTAAATATCCACTATGCGCCGAAGACTAATGAGGTTACCGCAAGTTACAAGTTCTTTACAAGGGATCAGGCTGCAAGCGAATCTGTCCGGGACTATTTTGTTGAGCTACGCAAGCTTGCGGATAATTGTCACTTTGGCACCAGTTTGGACCCTCTGTTACGGGACCGCATTGTTTGTGGCATCCGAAATCGGGCGGTGCAGCTGACGCTGCTTGAAAAAACTGAGCTCACACTTGCCCAAGCTGAAACGATTGCCATAGCGGCAGAGACAGCCGCACTGGAAGTAAGCGCCATGGCTAGACCTGATGATGAGGCTGCGGTGTGCACTGTAGCGAGTAAATCGCGCCGATATCAGACCTTCACCAAAGATAAGCAAAGCCAAACTGAGTGCGCACGCTGCGGAAACTACTTTTTTTTTTTGACTCTGTTGAATTCGAAGCATGTGAGCTGCCACGAACTGCGGAGGGACAGGGACCTTTGTCAGGCTTGATTGCCCCTGCCCCTGCAGTGAGCTTTGTATACTGCTTACTGTAAATAAAAACACTTACTTACTTACTTACTTACGAAGCAAGCGACTGTCCGCACAAAAAGGAGCAGTGTATTCGCTGTCGGAATACTGGTCATTTCGCAAGAAAATGGCGCTCCCAATCGGGCCTCCGGGCTGGTCGTAGACGCGATGGGGTCGTTAACGCAGCTCCTTATGAAAGCGCTGTATCCGAAACGGAGCAAGGCGATATTTCATCAGTCTTCACATTGCAGGAATCACGGGAAAAGAAATCGTTGCTCCAGGCGTCCCGCAGAGTTATCCGCTGGGGTGGCGTGCCCTTGAACACGATTATTGACACGGAATCACCGTTTTCTATCATTCCGCAGGAGGTGCATCTAAGGCACCGTCTGAGTTGGCCACGCTTATCGAAATCCAAACACACGCTCAGCTGTTACTTGGGCCAGCTACCCATTGTCGGTGAACTGCACCTTGAAGCCCATTTTGCGGGGAAGACTGTACTTGCCACACTGATAGTTACAGGTTGCTCGGGTCCCAGCCTCTGCGGAAGGGACTTGATCCAAGCGTTCTCGCTTTTGCCGTCCGGGTTTCTCGCTACGGTTCAATCGACGTCAGCAGATCCCGACAGCCTCAGGACCGAGTTTCCTGCCCTTTTTGAGCCAGGACTTGGAAACATTCAGGGGCCACCTGTGAAATTCCACATTCGAGAAGGCGCCCAACCGAAGTTCCACAAGGCGCGGTCAATTCCTTATGCTCTTCGTGAAAAAGTGGAAACTGAGCTGGACCGTTTAGTAGCGCAAGGCATATTATCGCCCATAGCACATTCTGAGTGGGCGGCGCCAATCGTACCAGTACTGAAGAAACACGGGTCCCTTCGCATCTGCGGCGATTTCAAAACCACAATCAATGCTGCGTGCATAACTAAGCAGTACCCTTTACCAAACATGGAAAACATTTTCGCGTCACTACGTGGGGGATCATTTTTCACAGCACTGGACCTTAAGGATGCATATAACCAACTCCCATTGGATGAGGAGGCGAGGAGCTTGGCTGTGATAAACACTTACAAGGGGTTATTCTGCTATAACCGTCTTCCGTTTGGAGTTGCCTCGGCTCCCGCGATTCTTCAGCGGCGCATGGAAACGGTCCTGACCGGTCTTCCAGCCGCGCAGCTGTATTTGGACGATGTATTGATAGCGGAACGTCAAGACGATATTGGCTCAGTGCTTCGGGACGTTTTGCGCAGGCTTCAAGAAAATGGTATCAAGCTGAAGGCCGAAAAATGCCATTTTTGCAAAGACTCAATCGTCTACCTGGGCCATCGCATTGACAAAGATGGCTGACATCCACTTGAGAAGAACCTAGCAGCAATACGCGACTCGCCACGGCCTACGAATGTGAGCGAACTGCGCTCGTTTTTGGGTCTGTTGACTTATTATCACCGTTTCTTGCCACACATGTCAACGATGCTGGCCCCGTTGTATCTTCTGCTTGAACAAGAGCATAAATGGCACTGGGGAGTGGTGCAGGAAAATTCATATCTCAAGGCTAAACAAACACTTCTGAGTTCGCCTGTTCTGACGTATTTCGATACCAACCATCCAGTGCGTTTGGAATGCGATGCGTCACCTTCGGGTTTAGGTGTCGTAATCTCGCACCGAATTGGAAAATTGGATAAGCCCATTGCCGACAAGAATTATTCTCAGCTCGAGAAGGAAGCGCTCGCACTGCTATTCGGTGTAACAAAGTTTCGAGACTACCTGCTGGACCGCAAGTTTATATTAGTCACGGATCACCAAGCACTGGAGGGACTTCTACGAGAAGATCGACCTGTGCCCCCAATGGCGTTGGCACGTATTCAGAGATGGGCTCTGTTGCTAAGCCAGTATAGCTACCGCATAGAGTACAAGGCCGGCAAGGAAAAGGCCAACGCGGACGCACTCAGCCGCTTGCCCGTGCCGATAACAGACGTTTGTCGATCGGGCACCTTACCAAAATACGTGTTGTCCTCGGAGACCCTTGACAGCTCGTTCGTGGCAGCGGATGCCATACGGGCGCTGACGAACGGAGATGAAAACCTTAGCGTTGTGCAGCACTTTGTGGCCTAAACGCTTGTCACCGTATCACAATCACCTTCAACCTTATTTTTCCAGAAGACTGGAGCTGTCAAGTGTAGAAGGCCTGCTCTACTGGGGTCATCGCATCGTCGTACCACGCAAAGCGCGAGTCTCCATGCTCGCTAAGCTACATCGGTCACACCAGGGTGCATCTGCGATGAAAAGACTGGCTCGGACGCTGTTCTGGTGGCCTGGGTTGGATGGTGAGATCGAAAGCCTTGCACGTTCGTGCATCTCATGTGTACAAGCTCAGCCAATGCCCCATCGACAGGTTCCTATCTGTTGGCCAGAAACGGGAACCAAATGGTCAAGGCGTCACATTGATTATGCCGGATCGATAGAGGGACGCATGCTGTTGATAGTCGTCGACTCGCATACTAAATGAATTGAGGCACTTGCCGTCAAGTCGGCGACCACAGAAGTCACAATCGCGCGGCTTTGAGAATTGTTTGTGCGTTTTGGCTTGCCGCAAACAGTTGTATCAGATAACGGGCCTCAGTTTGCAAGTCAGCAGTTTTCCCAGTTCACGACTGTCAACAACATAACTCATCTACGTAGTGCGCCGTACCACCCACAATCTAATGGTCTGGCAGAGCGTGCGGTCAGCACAATAAAGGATGACCTTCTTAAGCACTCGATGGTGAACGATCTCGAAACAAAACTAGCGCGAGTGCTCCTAGGCTATCGACGTACCCCACTAGCATGCGGCAAGTCTCCTTCAGAGATGCTGCTGAACTACCAAATTCGTCCGCGCTTGGATACTTGCGTCCCTTCTCTACCTCGAAGTTACTCGCAGCCTCCCAGATTCCAGCCCGGCGACCAGGTGTGGGTGCGCGACTTTAGCCAAGGGAAGCGTTGGCGTCCAGGCATCGTCAAGAGCATAGAGGGTTCACGGCTGGTAACGGTCTACACTCCAGATGGCCTAGCCAGACGTCACTTCGACCAAATTTTCCGTCACGTGCCTGTGTCACCCGTGACCCCAAAAGCGGAGGCTCCCGACTCGCTTCAACCCAGCCTGGAAAACAAGAATCGGCCCACGTCATCGCCAGAAGGCCGGTGCAGCCTGGCCACTCCAGAACTAACTGGCGCTGCGCCTGTTCCTTCGGCAACACCTCCAACGTCCCTCCCAGCCGAACAGGCTCTCTGTCCCCCAAGTCCGCCGGTCTTACAGGAGGTCTACCCGACAACGAAGACCCGCGCAAAGACTGCAGTTTTAAAAGAAAGGGACAAGTGATATGAAGTGCTGTGCCACACGTGTCAAACATGATTCGTTTTTTTTTATGTTACGGCAAGCAGCCTATATATATAGTTCGCTGTCACTGAAATAAAACAGTGCGGTACGCACTCTTGGATCGTCTCCATCACTCTGCCATCCGCTACAACAGTACCCTTAAAGCAATGCTGTACACTGCGCGCATGTTAATATGGTCAACATAAAATATGCAATTGTCTCTGACATTCTTAGGAAAGCAACGTATTGTGCTGTGAATAATGTATAACCAGTCCCCTAAAAAGGACCAGAAACAATATTTCCTTAACTAACAAAAGTGGTTGGGCACGCCGTGCTCAAGCCATGCTTTCTTAAAAAATAATATAACGTGTTGTGTCAACCATGCTAATAAAAGTGGCAAACAAAGGTCATAACACGCTTTAATTTGACGAATAAAATGTGTGTGACTGCCTAACTTCTAGCCTTAGCCCCTTTTGTCGTAGACACACCATTTTGGCACAAAGGGAGCTCTATGTCATTAGCTAGCTTCTGGGATAACTACAGATTGAATAGGCACTTGTTAAGATTTCACGTAGTACCATACTGCGCCCCATCCAAAGGTTTCGTTTCTTTTTCCATTTAGGCCATGAAACCACTTTTCTCTCAAAGGGAAAGACAACCATTCAGGACGTAAATAGAGATAGCCTCGCTGATGAAAAAATTGCGTCTCATATTGTCTGAAACGAGCACTGTTTTCTCATTAGACAAGGATTTGTATTTTTGATACTTGACAAGTAGTGAAAAATGACCTTTGGCACCCTCATGTGGCAAAAGCATAACAAAAAATAGGATGCCCAATTCATCATCATGATCAGCCTGGTTACGCCCACTGCAGGGCAAAGGCCTCTCCCATACTTCTCCAACAACCCTGGTCATGTACTAATTGTGGCCATGTTGTCCCTGCAAACTTCTTAATCTCATCCGCCCACCTAACTTTCTGCCGCCCTCTGCTACGGTTTCCTTCCCTTGGAATTCATTCCGTAACTCTTAATGACCATCGGTTATCTTCCCTCCTCATTACGTGTCCTGCCCATGCCCATTTCTTTTTCTTGATTTCAATTAAGATATCATTAACTCGCGTTTGTTCCCTCACCCAATCTGCTCTTTTCTTATCCCTTAACGTTACACCTATCATTCTTCTTTCCATAGCTCGTTGCGTCGTCCTCAATTTAACTAGAACTCTTTTCGTATGCCTCCAGGTTTCTGCCCCGTACGTGAGTACTGGTAAGACACAGCTGTTATAAACTTTTCTCTTGAGGAATAATGGCAACCTGCTGTTCATGATCTGAGAATGCCTGCCAAGCGCACCCCAGCCCATTCTTATTCTTCTGATTATTTCCGTCTCACTTTCCGGATCCGCAGTCACTACCTGTCCTAAATAGATGTATTCCCAATTATGATGCTGATGATGATGCCCAATTATGTGACCTTTTTTCTGTAATTTGCAAAACGCAGCGAAATCTTAAATTCCTAGGAGCAGAAAAATGTCGTCACAGGTTCTGAAGCAGGGTGGTGCATGCTGTAGCCCATTCTCGGAGACCATAGTGGCACTGTGAGAACTTGCGTGTTGCTTTTTAGCGCAAAAAACTTGAATAAAAGAAGACAGAGGCGAAAGAAAAGGAAAGACGACCGCTAAACTTAGAAGTGTTGATTCCGAAAAAAGAGAGAATCTTATGCATAAACAAAGATGCACCTGTCCAAATGCATAAAACAAGCAAAGGACATCAAACAGCCGAAGGCATTGTCATCAATTTTTACGTGCTTAGCAATCTGAATTTCGAATCAAAAAGCGTAACAGAAGTCTGACTCATGCAAGCTAGACCAATGGTATGGATATGGAGGGCGTCTAACAGTTCACGTGGGGTTATGTTTTTGCTTTTGCCTAGGATCCTGACATAAAAACACCATGTTTCACAGTCGCGACAAGACCTGCAATGTGCAGACAGGTGCGCAGTCTTAGCTTTCTTTAAAATATTGCCACATCCTATATGGTCGCCGCGGGTATGTGCCAGGCGATGACAACGACGCTGAAGTAGCGCGCGAGTGGAAAAACAGAGAGGCGTATGTACGTTCGCCCTGTATTAGAATTTGGTTGCGTGCTCTTCTCTGGAGCTCCAGCCTACATGTCCCGTCCTCTAATCCTCTTAGAAAGAGAAGCATTACGTCTGTGTTTAGGTCTTCCTAAATTTGTTGCAAATTCTATTCTTTATCTAGAATCCCGTGTTCCGCCACTTTCGTGCAGGTTCCGGCTTTTGACGGTGCAGACGTTCTTAAGGATTTACGAATCACCACTGCGTCATCCCCAAATAGTCTTTATTTCACAACCTGCGTTGTTTTTTGGTGTCATCTGGCCGGGACTGCATAAACCGCAAATTATATTCGTGCAACAATTACTTGACTCTTTGGGCGTGCGCATATGCGATGTACTTCCTATTACCGACAGAGCTGTTGCCACGGATATTCAATTTGATGACATCTTTCCTAATAATGCAAAATTACTTCCACACCGTATTCTAGACGGTATATTACAAGATCATCTGAAATACCTTCAAACAAACGTTGTAATTGCTACAGATGCTTCACAATGTGAAGAAAAGTCAGGTGAAGGAATATTTTCCCCGATTCTCGATTGGACATTTTCTCTTCGGCTGCCAGATTTCATACCGATTTTTTTAGCTGAATTCATGGCCGTGGTGCTGGCATTACGCAAATTAGGACCATCAATTACGTCAGCCGTGATAGTCACTGATTCTTTATCATTGTGCTCATCCCTTACTACTTCTAGTGATTCTCGCGTGATGAGGACATTTCAATCATTGGTACCTGGTTACTTGAGAAGCGTGCGTTTGATTTGGGTGCCTGGCCATAAAGGACTAATCATTAATGAAATTGCAGACTCTCTAGCCAAGGTATCGATAAGTGGCCCGATTCTTCCTTGCTGCCGTTTGACTGCTTATGTTACTGCAGCTAGATTTCGCAGGAGTATCATTATACAGTCCGTATCAGGCTCCGCAATTACTAACTCTGAGGATTACGGACATCTCCTGCACCCTTGGAACAGAGATTTTTGCCGAACACGGAAAATTGAAGTGTCCATCACGAAGCTGCGCTGTCGTATACCTGCATTGAACTTCTACCTCCACAGGTCTGGTCTGGTCCCCTCACCATTATGCTCATTCTGTGGCGAAGCGGAGACAATCGACCATTTCTTGTTGTCTTGCAGACGTTTTTCTATTATAAGAAAACGACTACTCGAAATGCCGCTTCGCTCTATTGGTCTAACTTTATCAGTGCCTGTGATCCTATCTTTTGGAGCCACCATTGTTGGGTTCAGCCACAGAAATGTTTGCTTGGCGATCCAAAATTACCTAATTGAAACCAATCGATTTCCATGCTAGATTGATCGTTCTCCCTCCCTACCATAGCTTTCTTTTATTTCTTATCTATTAGTAATTATTATTGTTATTATTATTATTTTATACCCGGTTTTCATCTGATTATCTATTTTTTTCTCCAGACACAAAACGTTTACTTTTAGGCTCACACGCCCAAATTGTTAACTCCCTTGTTATCATTATTATTTTTAGGCACCTAATTAAACCGCCCGATTCTTGGCCAATCCCCCACTGTGGGTATGTGCCACGGCCACTCAGGACAACAACAACAACAACGACAACGACGTCGCGTTGACTGCTCCGATAAAGTGCTTTCATACGTCCTCTACGCCGGCTTTCCCGTCTCCTACTAGGCTGCGACACTGGTGGAGGTGCGGGGTAGGACTGCCTCATGCTCGGCACCCCTTCGCGGAGCCATACCTCGAAAGCGGAATCACCTTCGTTCGTCGAAACTCCTGTTCACCGGTACAGTCGCCGTCTGCTAGGCCTGACGCCCGAGTTGAACCCTTTGCAGGAACCTGCTGGAACGCGCCTACCTACTTCCGCCATGGCTACTGCAACTCCACTGCAGGTGAACCTGCAGAATCCTAAGATACCAGAAAGTTTCCATGGCGACGCTTTTGAAGATGTCCAAGATTGGCTGGACCAATTTGAGCGCGTCGCCAGTTATAATGACTGGGGCTCCCAGCAAAAGCTGTCTAATGTCTTTATTGCGCTTCAAGACAGTGCGGGGACGTGGTTTGTGAACCGGTAGAGAAGTTTGACCATATGGTATGCCTTCCGCACCCAGCTGCTAGACAAGTTCACTAGTACCGACAGAAGAGACAACGCGCAGCGCCTACTCGAAGCCCGTATTCAAAAACCAAACGAGAGCGTTGCCATGTTTGCAGAAGACATGGCCCGCCTTTTCCGCAGAGCAGACCCTGACATGGCCGAAGAAAAGAAGCTATCTCTTGCGCGGAGTGAAGGAGGAACTGTTTGCCGGACTCGTGAGGAACCCAGCGATGACAGTTGCCGAATTCACAAAGGAGGCTACCGCTATAGAACGAGTACTACAGCAACGATACCGCCAATATGATCGCAAGAGATCGCCGGTGAATGCTTCAATTCTACCTGAGAGCGGCGGCACGTCTCTGCGTGCAGTCATCCGAGAGATTGTGCGAGAGGAGGTCCGGCAGCTCGGGATTTTTCCTATGGCACCAGCGCTGGCTTCTGTCACTGATATCATTCGGGAGGAAGTTCGACAGGCCTTTTCGTCGCCCGAATGGCAGGCAGTACCGCGACGATTGACCTACGCGGAAGCTGTCTGTCATCCACCTCCCGCCACTTTGATGCTGCTCACACCATCAACCAGTACGACATAACCATCAACGCCACCCCCGACGCCCTATTTTCGACATTCACAGCCGCCGCCAGTTACGCCGTATTGCCGCCAGCCGGTCACTGCGCCACGGTCTTACGCCAAATTCCCTGCCGGCTACCCGCTTCGAAAGACCGATTTGTGGCGCACCGCTGACCGCCGGCTGCCATGCTTTCATTGCGGCGAAGCAAGACATGTTTACCGCGCGTGCCACTACCGCGCAGTTGGGTATCCAAAGCTTCCCAACTACAATTACAAAACTCCTTTGATGCTACACGTACCGTCGACGAAAATTCTGCAAACTTTCGGCCGGGATGTTCAGCGACGCCTCCATCGCGTTTCCCTTCTCCGGCTCGTTACGCCCCACCGACCCATCGCGATTTTTCTGACGCCTCTAGGGCAGGTCCCCTAGCCCGCGCCTGGGAAACTAGAGGCAGCGACCTTCGGGGGTGAGGTTGCAAACCATCTAGCTTTCCTACAGCCCCCATCATCGACGACCGACGACTCTAAAATTCCGACGAATCCAACCACACCCCCTGTAACCAACGACGTCAGCGCAAACCTTGTCGTTTGCATTGACGGCCACGAAGTGGCCCATTTTTCGATAATCAGTCAAAAGCTGGCCGACAGGCTGCGAAAAGTGAAGATGCCGTGGACCGGGCCCAACATCAGAACTGCCGGCGGCCAGTTGATTACGCCGATTGGAAAATGCACAGCCAGAATAGTAATCGCCGGTGCAACCTTCGTCGCCACCCTCGTCACTCTCTTTGAGTGTTATAAAGAACTTATATTGGGGATGGATTTTTTGAAAGAGTATAGTGTAGTGATTAATGCCCGTGACCTCGTCGTCACATTTTCTACGAGTTCAGACGACGTCGACCCCGCAGCAACACCAGCGACCCCGCTTACGTATCGCCTACGACGACGTCATGCTTCCGCCGCGAAGCTGTTGCCTCGTGCCTGTAATCTGCGACAACTTGAACACTGGGACTGGCGTCGCTGAACACATCGACACACTGGTACTGAGTCAAGGCATTACCATCGCCAGGGCCGTAATTAACGTACACGATGGACGTGCTGAACTCCTGCTGACGAATTTTACCAGGGAACGTCGACACATTGTTAAAGGCACGGCTGTTGCTTACTTCGACGAATTTACCTCAATAGAGGACTGCCTCTCAGTGGAGCACGTGACGTTCACCGTGGCTATGCCTGTCCCTGTGGTTGATATCAATCCCACCTTATCGCCCGTCGAACTTAACAGCCTTCTTGAGCTCATCGATGAGTTTAAGAGCTGCTTTTCATCTACGTCACGAGTCAGCCAGACGCCGCTCACTAAGCACCGTATTGTTGCCGAAGCCGACGCCAGAACAATTCGGCAGAATCCTTATCGTGTAGCACCAAAAGAGCGCGAGGCGATACAAACCCAAGAGAAGACGATGCTTGAGGACGGGGTTATTCGGCCATCTAAGAGTCCTTGGGCATCGCCTGTCGTGTTGGTGAAAAAGAAGGACGGTAGCCTGCGCTTCTGCGTCGACTATCGAAAACTCAACCAGATCACAAAGAAAGACGTTTATCCGCTGCCGCGTATCGACGATTCACTGGACAGGCTACGAAACGCACGTTACTTTTCGTCGATGGACTTGAAAAGCGGCTACTGGCAAATAGTTGATGAGAGAGACCGCGAGAAGACCGCTTTTGTGACGCCCGACGGACTTTATGAATTTCAGGTTCTCCCCTTCGGTTTGTGTTCTGCGCCAGCAACGTTTCAGCGACTAATGGACACGGTACTCTCAGGCCCCAAATGGCAAACCTGTCTGGTGTACCTCGACGACGTGATTGTTTTCTCCGTCACGTTCGAGGAACACTTACGGAGACTAAAGACGGTCTTTGAAGCAATACGCTCAGCTGGTCTAACTTTCAAACCTGAAAAGTGCCATTTTGGCTTTGAAGAACTTCAATTTCTCGGTCACGTTGTTAGTCGTGAAGGTGTCCGACCTGACCCTGATAAAATCTCTGCCGTTGCTAATTTCCCAACGCCATCAGACAAAAAAGGTCGTGCGACGTTTTCTGGGCCTTTGCGCCTACTACCGACGGTTTATTGCGGAATTTTCACGCATCGCATGGCCATTACCACATCTCACCAGAGAAGATGTCCCCTTCGTGTGGGGTGAAGACCAACAAGGGGCATTTCACAACCTACGGCAACGGCTGCAGACGCCTCCCGTCCTCGCACACTTTGATGAAGACGCTCCTACGATTCTTCATACCGACGCTAGTAATGTCGGACTTGGTGCAGTGCTTGTACAGCGGCAGGACGGCACCGAAAGAATGATTGCTTACGCCAGCAGGACGCTATCAAGGACAAAGGCTAACTACACCACTACAGAAAAAGAATGTCTCGCACTGGTGTGGGCCGTCCTGAAATTTCGGCCATAATTGTATGGTCGGAGTTTCACCGTTGTCAGTAATCATCATGCACTTTGCTGGCTGACTAATTTAAAAGATCCAGCTGGTCGGTTTACGCGCTGGAGTCTTCGGCTCCAAGAGTTCGACTTCACGGTTCTGTACAAATCGGGGAAGCAACACACCGACGCCGACTGCCTCTCTCGGTCTCCTGTTGAGACTGCAGTCTACGACGATGATGACGCGGGTTTTCTAGGCGTGATAGATACTGTCGACGTTTCATGCCACCAACGCGAGGATGCAGAACTGGTTCCTCTTTACGATTACTTAGAGGGAAAAACAAGCAGCGTGCAGAGGTTATTCGCGAGAGGGCCGCCTCCGTTTTGCTTACGCCACGACGTTTTCTATAAAAAGAACTTTTCACCTAATGGCAGCAGCTACCTACTCGTCATTCCCGCATCTCTTCGCGACGAAGTCCTACATGCCTGTCACAACGAGCCGACCGCTGGTCACTTGGGATACATCCGCACATTGGCAAGAATTAGGCTAAAGTACTATTGGCCAAGACTTGCGTCGATCGTGAAACGTTACACAGAGACATGCCTGGATTGCCAGCGCCACAAAGCCGTACCCGGTAAGCCAGCTGGACTGCTGCATCCTGTTCAGTTGGCATGGACCTTTTAGGTCCGTTTCCACTGTCTACTGCCGCAAATAGATGGATAATCGTCGTCATGCATTATCTTACTCGATACGCCGAAACAGGTGCTATCCAACGGGGAACAGCCGCCGAAGCAGCGCGATTTTTCGTCGAAGCCGTCATCCTAACGCATGGCGCTCCCGCAGTGGTCATAACAGACAGATGATCTGCGTTCACGGCTGCACTTCTCGATACCGTGTTGCGACTGAGTGGTACCACTCACCGAAAGACCACGGCTTATCATCCCCAAACCAATGGGCTGACAGAACGTATGAATAAGGCTCTGGCAGACATGATGAGGAGGTACATCGACGTCGACCACAAGAACTCGGACGAGATTTTACCATATGCTACATTTGCGTATAACACGGCTCGCCAAGAGACAACACGCGTGACGCCTTTCAACCTCGTTTGCCGACGCGAAGTGAGAACAATGTTGGACGGAATGCTGCCACACGAGTGCGGTGACGACGGGACTGGTGCCGAGGAGTTTACGCAACGCGCAGAGGAAGCCAGGCAGCTTGCGCGTTTGCGAATCCAAAAACAACAGGAATACGACTCCCTACACTACAATCTTCGGCACAGACCCGTCACATACAACGTCGGTGAGAAGGTGTGGGTCTGGACTCCGATTCGACGGCGGGGGCTGTCTCAGAAGCTCCTGCGAAGATTCTTCAGCCCGCCCACAGTTCTGCGCCGCATCAGCGATGTGAATTATGAAGTTGTCCCCGACAGCCATAACTGCTCCAAACGCCGGCGGCATCTGCCCGAGGTTGTGCACGTGCTTCGTATGAAGCCATACATTTCCTCATGACCTCAACTTTGCACAGTCTGTGCACAGCCTTCGGCGGTTGGTGCATCGGGATGACGCCTTTTTTTTTTGCAAAGGGGGGGGGGGGGGGGCAAATGCCACATCCTATTGGTCGCCGCGGGTATGCGCCAGGCGATGAGAACGACGCTGAAGTAGCGCGCGAGTGGAAAAATAGAGACGACAACGACGTCTCGTTGACTGCTCTGATGAAGTGCTTTCATACGTCCTCTACGCCGGCTTTCCCGTTTCCTACTAGGCTGCGTCAATATTTGCATGCTCTCCCATTCACTCGTTGGCGCAATGCCTAGTTTGCACAATGTAGCACTTGCCACAGCTGAGCGCAATCAAGTAAACCACTCCAGTGGAGCAATGCACGTAACATCTAACATGCTCTACTGCACACCCGTTCGTAGCACCACCCGTGATTCGGGGGCAGGGATGGGCCATCTTGTTCGGGCGAAGAAAACCACAAGTACTCCATACCTGTTCGCCACTTTCTTGAGATTTTGGCTAACCCTGTGAAGGTACAGGATCATTTGTGCCTTTTTTCGAGTGCTACGCTAAACATCGTTGCTCTCCTTAGGCTTTTTGTTGCCTTTCAGCTTCCGGAGAAATGTTCCCCTGCTGACGTGAACACCTAGCGAGGTTAGCCGGCTTTTAAAAGCCGGCTACTGCGAGGGTAGCCGGCTTTTATACGCCGCTCGATCTGATTTTCAGAACTCGTCTTTATCCTACGAACACACATACTTTAAGCGCAGACCCCAGGCAGGTGGTTGCGATCCCTCGTTTTACAATTTTCGAGTGGGCGGAATCGTATGGTAACAGCTCCTTTTTGAGCATTAGTAGCACCTACAAAAATGGTCTTTTAAAAACATCCTATTTAAATCTCAAAACTGCAGCTCGTTCTCCAGCGGAATCTCATGGGTAAAACGGTAAAACACAGGCCCTTGTCAGGATGTTTAAAAAGCTTTTAAACTATGCTGATTTTATTATTGTCAGTTTAAGAGCACTGTTTGTCCAAAATTACTACAATATCGTCTTAATTTAAAGACCATTATTACGTGCGTGTTCTTAAAGCAGTTGCGGAGGGTTATATCTATTTCAAAAAGAAATAGCTCACGTAGCAGAGGCGCTACGTGAGTACATTGAACTGTAAGTACAGTTGATTGTCAAAAAGAATAAAAATGCTTTTGAGACAGCCTTCCAATCAGGCCAGAAAATTTTCTGGCCTTATTCTGTGAAGGTACCTTCACGGGGTTAGCCACAGTCTCAAGAAAGTGGCGTATAGGTATGGAGTACCAGCGGTCTTCTCCCTCCAGAAGAAACTAGCCCGTCTCTGCCCCCGAATCATGGGTGGCCCTATGAATGGGTGTACAGTACAGCTCGTTAAGTGTTACGTGCATTGCTCCATTGGAGTGGTTTACCTGATTCCGCTCAGCTGTGGCAAGTGCTAAATTGGGCAAACTGGGTGTTGCGGCAACAACCGAATGAGAGAGCGCGCAAGTATTTGAAAGAAAGATGCGACTGACCACTGTTCTTTAACGACAGGATCGTAGCTAGAAGCAAAGACAAAACTGCACGTGAACTGTTAGAGGCCTTCCATATCCATACCACTGGTCAACCTGCGTGAGTCAAACTTCTGTTACGCTTTATGATTCGGAATTCAGATTGCTAAGCGTATAAAAATTGATGACAATGTCTTCGGCTGACTGACGTCCTTTGCTTGTTTTATGTGATTGCGCATGTGCGTTTTTGTGTATATACGGGACGCTCTGTTTTTTGGAACAAACAGTTGTAAGTGTTGCGCTCGTCTTTCTATTACTTTTGCCTCTCACTGTCCTATTTTTTTTCGAGTTTCTAGCGCTAGACAGCAAGATGTTAAGTAAGCATGAACTTACCCAAGAAAAATTTATCCTCGACCACTTCATAGCCGAAATAGGGCACCACAGATGCAGCAGCATATTATGGTAGCATTTAATTTTCCAAGGGGGTTTTTGCAAATGGTTAATTAAAGTTGAACTCGTTCCTGCGAAAGCTACCCATCATTCTGCTTTTACAATTAGTGAAGTAGGCTATACGCATTGGTTTCACTTCTGTGTTGCTGACCTAGGGGTTCTTATTTTTGGGCGGCAGGGGCAATCCTGATCAAAAAATTTTGCTGAAGAAATTTGTACGTGATATTGGAACCGTTGCAAGTATAACTACTTCCGAGAATGAGCATTTAATTATGCCACAAATGACCCGGCTCCTTAGAAATTCGTTGTCAGTCCCTTTAAATCTCTGCTGTTGCGTCACACACAGAGCATCCCATTTGTTCCTCCCTTAACAGTGACTCCTGTTATTCAGTTTTATGTTGCATGGAATACCAAGGTACTTTAAACGAGGCCAAGGATAAGCGCACAGTTTGAATGCGTATAGGATGACTATGGTCACATGAGTCGGTAAACAAGTTTGCAAATTTCGCTTTAAAATAATGCTAAAAAGATACACTAAATTATTTTAGATGGATTAAGTATTCTCCGAGGACGCTTGCTCTACTAAATCTTGTAATAAGACTTTAGTTATATAGAGAGAAAATGACGGTAAAAATTCAATTTTTGAAATTTTGTGCCAGGATTTCACTGCCGGCATGTTAGGGGCACGTAATGCATTCCAGAGTATTTTCTTGTATTCTGGCTATTGCGGTTCAGTTCACTTTCTTAAAACTTGCTAAGTTCAGTTTCTGGCTCATTTATAATGCAATGTTATCAATATTTGCCAAAGTCAAATTAATTAGACTCCTAGCAGGCTGCGTTAAAATTGAAGTCATCACGGCAAGCTGGTGCGGCAACTTTGTTGTGGTTTCACCGTCCATCTTTCATCCTGTATTTTTTGGCATATGAAGCCTCCTCGCTTGGTAACTATAGTTTTTTGGTTTCGTGGTAGAGTAATTTACTAATGCAGCTCAAATAATTATTTTCTCTGTAGTGCTCTTTAAGGGTTTGTATGAATCATGTATGTATCATTATCCCATTATCCCTCAAGAGAAAAGTTTACAACAGCTGTGTCTTACCAGTACTCACGTACGGGGCAGAAACCTGGAGGCTTACAAAAAGAGTTCTACTTAAATTGAGGACGACGCAATGAGCTATGGAAAGAAGAATGATAGGTGTAACGTTAATGGATAAGAAAAGAGCAGATTGGGTGAGGGAACAAACGCCAGTTAATGATATCTTAGTTGAAATCAAGAAAAAGAAATGGGCATGGGCAGGACACGTAATGAGGAGGGAAGATAACCGATGGTCATTAAGAGTTACGGAATAGATTCCAAGGGAAGGAAAACGTAGCAGAGGGCGGCAGAAAGTTAGGTGGGCGGATGAGATTAAGAAGTTTGCAGGGACAACATGGCCACAATTAGTACATGACCGGGCTAGTTGGAGAAGTATGGGAGAGGCCTTTGCCCTGCAGTGGGCGTAACCAGGCTGATGATGATGATGATGATGATGAATCATGTGCCATGAGATGACACTTCCCGAAAGTTCAGTTGCATGTCAGCAGTTTGTGATATATAATCACCAGCACTGTCCTCAGGCGCTCATAGAAGTCATATCACTGGCTCCTCATTGTAATCATTCGCTGAATATCCATAAAGAGGATCTATTATACTCAGCAGTAAGCTCAATCGCACTGGAGTGACAAACCAGTACTCCAGTATGATTGTAGAAAAGTATAAAAGCACTATATAACTCTAAATATTTGTTTTTAACATTTTTATTTCTGGTATGCTGTCTTCTCCAAAACATATTGAGTGTGCCTGGAATGCTTCAGCACTTGTTTTACCTCAACAGTCATGGAAAGACCAGTTCAGCATTTTGTCTGCTGCAAACTTGTACCTAGCCTGATCTCTGGAGTTGACTGTATGATTATTTTTTACACAAAAATTAAGGTGGTTTTCAATGATGCCACCTTTCCACAGTACTCCATAACCGCCCGTTTGTCGAAGTAGTTGAACAAATGCAATCTTTCGTAAAGCAAACTTGCTTTGCGCAGGAAATCGAATAAGCCTTTTTCAGTGCAGTGGCAGGTATAGAATATTGGTAGAAAGCTCATCAACATGTACTGCATCAGAAAGTATGTTTCTTACTCATTCTATCCAACATTGCATCATCTGGTCTTTATGTTCCTTTCAGTTCTATTCACGGAGCATACACACTAAAGTTATAAGGGACAGGCAGATGTGGTGTTCACAATGCACACATATCGAGGAAATAACAATCAGACAGATTGAAAGAGCACAGTGCTCTTTCACTTTCATTGTGAGCAGCGTCAAAATGAACTCTTGCCAATTTTCCCAAGCTTCAACTGTTGTGGTTGGTGTTGTCTGTCTGAAAAATGCTCATATGCAATTCGTAGCACTGGTGATTTTTGTATGTATTGAAAAGGCTTATGCAATTCCCCAATTATTTCGCTTGTTCAAAACATGATACGGAACTTGTCACTGTTTGTTTTAAAGGCTGAATTGGATAGGCAGCTATTGTATTCTTTATGGCACCCTGGTGCATTAAGCTTGTGCAGATGCTTACAGCTTGTACTATGTTGATGAAAACTAGGTTGAAGCAATAGCAGGATGATTATCGAAGGTTAATAATGACATCCGGGCATACGCGCTGCGTTATGCTTCTGGGGACACTTATCAGGTAATACAATTAGCCTATGGGTGCTCTAATATTGCAGTGCCTGCAGGATGGCCAGCATTACAATACATATTAAAATAATTGTGCAAGTCATGCAATGGTATTGGGATCGGCCCACTAAGTGACAAACTTTTATTACACTATACCTGGGATCAGCCCATCTTACTCAGCCAGGGAGACGTCCATGCATAATGGCAGGGGCATGGCAAAAAGAGGGCGTGCGATTAATCTTTCTCACATAGATAGCTCATAATGTAATCTTTCTTAACTTGGACGCATTGTTGCTCACATTGAAGTTAGTTATGCGCATTATGTCTGCATTTCAGTCCTATTTATGCCTAACATAAGTTGCTTTATTCAGTGTCACATTTTACATTGTTTTGCTTGTGATACTAAGCTCATTTGCATTATAGCTGCTATAGGGATGGCTGGACCTGGAGAAGAAGTGTAAGCACACCATGCGATGTTGCTGATCTGCGCCCATCTCCACATCGAAGTTGGTCCCGCGGCAGTTGGGCACCAGTGTGTCTTGGTTCATTCACAAGGTGATATAATATGGCGAGCTTGTACCTCAATATCGGCATTGAAAAATATGTTAAGGAAAGAAAAACAAGGGTTGGCCTTTAAGATAGATACACTCATGTTCTTTTTTTAAGGCGCTCTTCGACACTGTTCTGCATGGACATATGTTTAGAGAATGATAATAGTCCTTTATTTCTAACTGCCACGGAGCTAGTTTATGCGTTAAACTACCACTCTTTCACCAAAAAAAGCCTTATTTAGCACACAATTCACAAAGAAGGAAAGGAAGCGACAGGACAGAGTGCTACCAAGGGTTCAGTTTTATTACTCGCACAGTGATATTGTGGGAAAGGTGAAAGGGGGAGAATAGATCTGAATAGATGCTGCTCGCACAGAAACGAAACGGACACATCGCATGGCTTGCGTAGCACTTCTTTTACAATGATAAGCAGTCTCACTGTCTAGTAATTCTTTGGATGAGGAGCTAGTGTTAGGTTCCGCGTCACACATATAAGAAAAGCCTCAGATATCTCTCCAGTGCTTTTGCCTTTATATTTTGGCACAATCAAGCAGCTTTGAAACATAGGTGTATGTACACCGAGAGCGGTGCACTACTACTCCTAATTGACCCACGCATCAAGTTTGCTTGGCCGCGCTGCCAGTCATTTATACATTGGCTGGTTTAGCCGATGTAGCATTTACTGTACGAAATGGTATGTGATAGAAACCTCTGTACTGTACGTGCTTTGTTGCATGCTTTTTTTTTTGACAGATAGTGATGCAGGCCTTTTCATTATTTTTATGCGTACACAACAAACCAGGCGTTATCTGTGCTTAGAAATAATTGTAGGAAAATCCAGCATGAGGCAACTGTTCTCAGCACCAAGCAAACTTGCTTCGTTGGTTTTCGTTCATTGGTGCAATGGGTTTTGGAGCCCATGCAGCTACCTTGTTCACACTAAGGCAGACAAGCTTGTAGGCTGTGCTTCTGCAATTTGTACAGCACACTGACATCACTGGTGGGGGCCTCATCTGTGGGCTGACTGACGGCACCTTCTAGGGCACAGATGACTTGTGTTGGGCGAGGCACCAATGTTGACGTTTGTTCCCTTGTGCAAAACAGCAGTCCTAGGTTTAGAGTAGTTGTAGGAAGACAATGTAAACAAAACTTCCATGGGTTGAGTGGGCTCATTTCTCTTGGGGTAGCTAGCTTTTTATTCTTGCAACAATGCAGAGGTGCTTCCCTAGAGTCGGCGTGAAAATAGCATAGAATGGTGCATTTGGAAACTCCTGAACAATGATCTGCTGTAGTTAGTGCTTTGCGAAAATGCGCTGTTTACCAATTGGTTTAAGGCGGATTCTTCAGGCACTGATTTTCTGTTGGCATGCTTGTACTCATGCTGTCAGTAATTTCTTGGCTTGCCGAATTATCTTGACGCCCCACACTGATGCTACCGATGTCTTCATGTGCAGACTTTTCAGGATGAGGTTTTTTGGTTTGCAAGTGTTGTTGAAGGGTACGTGGCGCTTACAGGTAGCTATTCTAGATATTAGTGAAACGAATTCGCCCATCTTGCTTACGTCTTATCCATAGTTTTGTGGGAGTTAGTCAAAGATTTAGAAAATTGATGTCACTGGTAACATGATAGTAGCTTGTTCAATGACCACAACCTTATCATCATGTTACTAGACTAGATGAATTTTAGTCAAACCTTTAACAACATCTCCTACAGAACTTATAGATAAGACGCGCTGAGGGAGGCCGACTGGTTTGTCTTAGTGTCGTGGCGTCCAGAATAGCCATCTGTATGCGCCACCTTTCCTTCAACCAGACTAGCAAAGCATAAAACTTTGTACCGAGAAGTCTGTGCTTGAAGAGATTGGTAGTGTCAGTGTGGCGCCTAAAGATAATTCGGCCAGCCAGGCAGAAATTACTTAAATCAGGAGTTCAAGAATTCTGACAGAAAATCAAGGGCTTCAAAAGTGTCGCATTTTTCACACGGCGTCAACTAGACCAGGCCATTGTTCACGTCTTTCAGGTGATACAGCATCATATCAACTTCACGGCAACGCTAAGGCAGTACCTGTACGAACCGTCGCAAGCAAGCTTGACGTATTAAAATCAAAAGAGCCCATTCAAACTAAGAAGTTATCTTCAGCTTGTCTTCTGCAAGCTAACTAAATTTGAAACTGCCATCTTGTGCAAAGGCGTGACTTTAACGCTGCAGAATGTTTCACACGATCCTGGCAAAAGTAACCTGCACCGTAGAACATGTCATCAGTCAGCTCCTTCTAAAGGAAGAAGAAATGCCCACGAGCTTCCCTGCCATAGTGTAACACAGGAATCTGTCTCTGCTCCGGAATCTTTGTTTCTTTACCTTGGCTTGATCAGGGGCCATTATTTCATGCTTGTGAAACAACGTATTAACAGGTTCAAACTAGGGTAAATGTTTTATTCTGCGTGGTTTTGCGGACAAAAACTGATGAAAGGAGACCCACAGTGACTAGTGAACCTGTACAGGGGTCTGTGTCATCAAGAAGTTTGAAACCCCTTTGCATAGGCTAATGATCACAAGGCACACTTCTGCTGTTGCTTGGAACAATACCATGCACTTCTTCAAGGAATAGCATAAATCTTTTTAGCTGTATTTAGCACCGTGGATGAACACTGCCCTTATATTTTGGTTAAAAGTAAAGAAGGTAGGGCACGATAGGCCATTTAAAACTATTGGGAGTAATCTTTACTTTAGTACATCATTGCTCAGAACATCTGACAATTTCTTGTTTTTGAAAGTATGAAATTATTGTAAATGTAGCTGTTCTCAGCTTACTTTCTATAAACATTTTGTCTTATGAATATAGTATTTGTATTAAAAACATTTCAATGCTTGAGCTCTACATGCTAAAGTCACAATATGATTACGAGGCATGCTGTAGTGGGGACTCTGTATTATACAATAAACACTTCTTAACTCAATCCCTGATATCTTTAAATATTAGTCAAGTCAGATATTTAACCGGGCTCGGTGTTAACTCTATGTATATTTCATTTCTTATCCCAAAATGCTCTGGCACGGTACTCACGATATCTCGAAATCTTGACTTCGAAAATGTAGGGAAAATGTCATCCCCCAAAGGTTTGCATATTTGTGCGCAACTGTGACATTGCCAAAAAATGGCAAGATTGCAAGTTTGTATAAAATTGCACTTCATTCTACGCCACCCTTACATACTGTTCACGTACGGCTGCGATATCACTGATAATCTTGGCGGAGTGTTCTTCTGACCCCTTAAAAATTGCGATGAGCACAAGAAGGCACACTTGACCCCCACAACACGCATGCTCACATGTGCGCTGCGAGTTGTCAGCTTGCTGTGCTCTGTGCGGACCGGTGCACTATGCCACGCTTCGCGCTGCGCCAAATGTTTGGTATGCTATAGGTATCTTATTTATTAACGAGTTCAGGGCTGCAGTTTTGTTACAATGCCTTTTCCGATGCCATTTCTAATCGCACTTCGTCAGTGGTCGTATTGATCTCCACCCGCGTTTCAGTACGGGATAAGCCAGCCAAGAAGAGCGGAAGAAAGAGTGGCACATAATCACGCGGAAGGCATGGCTACAACATCTCGGCCTTTGGGCAGTATTACCAGTTGATTACTTTTTGTCATACGAGCCGTTTTGCAATATATTGTGTAACGAGGCTTTGGACGTGTCATTACTTATGTGCAAGAGTGTTTGCTATGATCTGTGCAAGAATTGCTCTTGCCTGTAGATGTCCAACATGTCGGGTACCAAATTGTACAATACCTAGCAAAAGTGACCTACCGAAAAATACTGCGTCTGCTATATTTCGATTTTGTAAGAAATTTAGCGGCTGCTGGCACCTACCTTGAAAAGCTTTATATGGTCTTCCCATGGCCAGGGCCTTCAACTTTTGTGAGTTAGCTTATCTGAAAATTTACCTCGGTATTTATAACTTCAAGTTGGCGGGATCCCTAGTCTCTTTAACGTGTACCCGATAGACCTTCATCATCATCATCATCATCAGTCTGGTTATGCCCACTGCAGGGCAAAGGCCTCTCCCATACTTCTCCAACTACCCCAGTCATGTACTAATTGCGGCCATGTTGTCCCTGCAAACTTCTTAATCTCATCCGCCCACCTAACTTTCTGCAGGCCTCTGCTACGCTTTCCTTGCCTTGGAATCCATTCCGTAACTCTTAATGACCATCGGTCATCTTCCCTCCTCATTACGTGTCCTGCCCGTGCCCATTTCTTTCTCTTGATTTCAACTAAGATATCATTAACTCGCGTTTGTTCCCTCACCGAATCTGCTCTTTTCTTATCCCTTAACGTTACACCTATCATTTTTCTTTCCATAGCTCGTTGCGTCGTCGTCAATTTAAGTAGAACCCTTTTCGTAAGCCTCCAGGTTTCTGCCCCGTACGTGAATACTGGTAAGACACAGCTGTTATAAACTTTTCTCTTGAGGGATAATGGCAACCTGCTGTTCATGATCTGAGAATGCCTGCCAAACGCACCCCAGCCCATTCTTATTCTTCTGATTATTTCAGTCTCATGATCCGGATCCGCAGTCACTACCTGTCCTAAGTAGATGTATTCCCTTACCACTTCCAGTGCCTCACTACCTATTGTAAACTGCTGTTCCCTATCCAGACTGTTAAACATTAGTTTTTTGCAGAATTATTTTTAGACCCACCCTTCGGCTTTGCCTCTCCAGGTCAGTGAGCATGCATTGCAGTTGGTCCCCTGATTTACTAAGCAAGGCAGTATCATCAGCGAATCGCAAGTTACTAAGGTATTCTCCATTAACTCTTATCCCCAATTCTTCCCAATCCAGGTCTCTGAATACCTCCTGTAAACACGCTGTGAATAGCATCGGAGAGATCGTATCTCTCTGCCTGACGCCTTTCTTTATTGGGATTTTGTTGGTTTCTTTATGGAGGACTACGGTGGCTGTGGAGCCGCTATAGATATCTTTCAGTATATTTACATACGGCTCGTTTACACCCTGATTCTGCAATGCCTCCATGACTGCTGAGGTTTCGACTGAATGAAACGCTTTCTCGCAATCAACGAAAGCTATATATAAAGGTTGGTTATATTCCGCACATTTTTCTATCACCTGATTGATAGTGTGAATATGGTCTATTGTTGAGTAGCCTTTACGGAATCCTGCCTGGTCCTTTGGTTGACGGAAGTCTAAGGCGTTCCTGATTCTATTTGCAATTACCTTAGTAAATACTTTGTAGGCAACGGACAGTAAACTGATCGGTCTATAATTTTTCAAGTCTTTGGCGTCCCCTTTCATTTGGATTAGGATTATGTTAGCGTTAATCCGAGATCCCGTTACGCTCGAAGTCATGAGGCATTGGGTATACAGGGTGGCCAGTTTCTCTAGAACAATCGGCCCACCATCCTTCAACAAATCTGCTGTTACCTGATCCTTCCCAGCTGCCTTCCCCCTTTGCATAGTTCCCAAGCAATAGACCTTACATGGTGCAATAGACCTTACATAGTGGTTTTTGCATTTCCCTGCCATCGAAATGCAGTCATTGTGGCCGGGATTTGACCCAATGCCCTCTGTCTGAGCAGCGCAATGTCAAAGCCAGTACACTATGGTATTTAGTTTGCTGGCAGAAGGGTATAGTTTCTGAATAATTTAATTTATTATCTAAAGCTGTCGGTGTTGGTTTTAATGGTATTTCAGGCTTGTATTCTGTTGCTTCAATACTAGTAATTATTGTTAATCAAACGATGTGTCCATCTTATTCCTATAACACTTGTTTCCATAGCCTGCTAATTATGATAGCTTATTCGCCCATGTACACTTGAAACATAGGCATTGCATGAAACCACATATTTTTCAATAATATTTTTCATATTTTTCATTATCTCTTATGATCAGAATGCTGAACCTTTCTTATCTGTGGGAACATAGGCAAATTTGCGTATGCGTTAACCTGTTGCATGAGTGAAGATAAATTATTGGCTTTACTTTTTCAGGTGCCGTGCTCGCTCTCACCCAAGCAACACATTCAAGCAGTCTTCTCTCGGCATACTAGGTGCATCGAAATACTATTAGAAGGTCTAATAAACAGTGCTTGTGACATTTATGACACGCTTTTGCTTAAGCCGGAGGACTTCAGGCTCAATTAAAGCTCGAGTGGGTGTACCGAAATACCTACGTGAAATATACTTTTTTTACTTACAAGTACATGCCGATACTTTGCCTGACAATTTTCACCCCAAAATTACGGTTTACTGTGCATTTGTGAACAAACCATTACAGCAAAAAACACTGCAGTAAGACGAGTACAAGTAATCAAACAAGTACTTAACTTGCAAGAATTACATTTGCATAGTTGTAGTAAATATGAAAGTGAGGTATAGTCTTCAGGGTGCATTCTCTATTAGGTCATACATAGAGAACGTACTCGTGGGTCATACAAAACTCGTTCGTGATTTATCCCATCAGTGTTGGTAGTGCTAATCAATTCATACCAAAAATTGTGTTCATCTTGGTATCAAGAAATGTACCAGGCAAACCTACATGTGAAAGTGGCATTCTTGTAGCAAACAAAGTGCAGACCTACTTGTCTTCAATGCTGATCGCAAATACACAAGTGTACAAAATAGGTTTAAAGTGTAAACTATAATAAGCAACATCAATCAATTCTGAAACGACCTGGTATGAATATAGCAAAAAACAGGTCTGAACAGGGGCAAACAGGTCTGATTTAGATTGGGCAGGATTAAACAGCACTAAGCAGGGTATAAACGGGGCAGGATTAAACAGAATTTATGCGGGTCAGGTTTAAACAGGATTCATCATCATCATCGTCAGCGTGGTTACGCTTACTGCAGGGCAAAGGCCTCTCCAATACTTCTCCAATAACCCCGGTCATGTATTAAACAGGATTAAAGTGGATTTAAACAGGACAGGACTGAACAGAATCAAACGGGGTCCCGTTCTATAGCACTATTAGATGAAACCTGTTTGAAAACAAATAGGATATTCTAGTAGGGATCCCATACTAATAACGTGAGTGGGGATCACTATGACCACTGACGAAGTGCGATTAGATGGGGCATCAGAAGAGGTATTGTAACAAAACTGCAGCCCTGAACTCGTTAATAAACGAAATACCTATAACATACCAACCATTTGGTGCAGCGCGAAGGATGGAGTAGTACGCTGATCAGCACAGCGCACAGCAAGCTGACAACTCGCCGCGCACATGTGAGCATGCATGTTGTGGAGGTCACGTGTGCCTTCTTGTGCTCATCGCTATTTTCAAGGGGTCAGAGGAACACTGCGCCAAGATTATCAATGATATCGGAGCCGCACATGAACAGTATATAAGGGTGGCGTAGAATGAAGTGCAATTTTCTACAAACTTGCGATCTTGCCATTTTTTGGCAATGTCACAGTTGCGCACAAAGTATGAAAAACTTTGGGGGATGACATTTTCCCAGCATTTTCGAAGTCAAGATTTCGAGATATGGGGAGCACCGTGCCAAAGCATTTTCGAATAAGTGAAATATACATAGAGTTAACAGCAAGCCAGGAAAAAAATTTGACTTGACTGATATTTCGAGATATCGGTTTGAGTTACGAAGTGCTTATCGTATAATACAGATTCCCGCTACAGCACGCCTCGTAATCATATTGTGACTAGCATGTAAGTCTCAAGGACATAAATTTTTTAATATAATACAATATTCATAAGACAAAATGTTTATAGCAAATGAGCTGACAGCAGCTAAAGTTACAATAATTTCTTACTTTCTAACACAAGAAATTGTGAGATCTCTCGCGCAACGATCTACTAAAGTCTAGATTACTCCCACTAGTCATAAATGGCCTATTCTGCCCTACCTTTTTTTTACCTTTACCCAAAATTATAAGGGTAGCGTACATCCATGGTGCTGAATACAGCTAAAAAGATTTATGCCATTCTTTGAAAGAGTGCATGGTATTGTTTCGCAAAATCATGCATTTCGCAATCATTGTCCACAAAATCATGCAGATTAAAACATTACCCCGAGCTTGAACCTGTTATTACATTGTTTCATAAGGATGAAATTGTGCCCACTGACCAAGCCAAGGCGAAAAAAACTCAGATCTCGGAGCAGAGATAGATTCCTGGGTTACACCAGGGCAGGTAAGCTCGCGGGCCTTTTTATTCCTTCAGAAGGAGCTGACTGATGGATGTTCTACGGTAAATACTACTTTTGCCAGGATCGGGTGAAGCATTCTGCGGTGTTAAAGTCACGCCTTTGCACAGAATCGCAGTTTCAGATTTAGTGAGCTTGCGGAAAATGAGCTGAATATATCTTCTTGATTTGAATATGCTCTTTTGATTTTAATACGTCAAATTGCTTGCGACTGTTCGTACAGGTGGTGCCTTAGCGTTGCCGGGAAGTTGATATGGAGCTGTTTTACCTGAAAGACGTGAACAGTGGCCTGGTCTAGTTGACGCCGTGTGAAGAATGCGACAGTTTTCAAGCGCTTGATTTTTTGTTGGAGATCTTGAACCCCTGATTCAAGTTTTTTCTTCCTGGCAGGCCGAATTATCTTTAGGCCCCGCACTAACACTACCAACATCTTCAAGCACAGACTTCTCGGTACTAAGTTTTTGTTTGCTAGTCTGGTTAAAGGAAAGGTGGCACATACAGGTGGCTATTCTGGACGCCACTGAGACAAACCAGTCGGCCTCGCTCAGCACGTCTTATCTATAAGTGCTGTAGGAGATCTTGCCAAAGGTTTGCCTAAATTTCATCTACTCTAGTAACATGATGATAAGGTTGTGGTCATTTCCCAAGCGACTATCATGTTACAAGTGAGATAAATTTTCTAAATCTTTGACTAACTCCCACAAAACTACGAATAAGACGTAAGCAAGATGGGCCAGTTCGTTTCACTAATATATAGAACAGCTACCTGTAAGCGCCACCTAACCTTCAACGACACTTGAAAAGCAAAAAACCTCATCCTGAAAAGTCTGCACATGAAGACATCGGTTGGATGCCTTCATAATTTGGCAAGCCAAGAAATTACTGACAGCACGAGTACAAGCATGCCAAACGAAAATCAGTGGCTGAAGAACGCAGCTAATACCAATTGGTAGACAGTGCATTTCCGAGAAGCACTAACTGCAACAGATCATCGTTCAGGAGTTCCCGAATGCACAATTCTATGCCATTTTAACGCCGACCATAGGGAAGCACCTCTGCACAGTTGCAAAAAAAAAAGCTCGATGCCCCAAGAGAAGTGAGCCCACACAAGCCATGGAATTTATGTTTACCTTGTCTTCCTACAACTACTCTAAACCTAAGACTGCTGTTTTGCAAAAGGAAAAAAAATCATTAACCGTGGTGCCTCGCCCAACACAAGTCATCTGTGCCGTGGAAGGCGCCGGTAGTCAGCCCACAGATGAGGCCCACACCAGTTCTGTCAGTGTGCTGTACAAATTGCAGAAGCACAGCCTGCGAGCTCGTCTGCCTTACATTGAACAATGAATCTGCATAGGCTCCGAAAGCCATCGCGCCAATGAACCAAAACCAACGAATCAAGTTTGTTTCGTGCTGAGAACAGTTGCCTCATGCTGGATTTTCCTACAATTCTTTCTAAGCACTGATAACACTTGGTTTGTTGTGTACGCATAAAAATAATGAAAAGGCCTGCATCACTATCTGTCAAAAAAAAGCATGCAACAAAGCACGTACAGTACACAGGTTTCTATCACATACCATTTCGTACAGTAAATGCTACATCGGCTAAACCAGCCAATGTATAAATGACTGGCAGCGTGGCCAAGCAAACTTGATGCGTGGGTCAATTAGGAGTGGTAGTGCACCGCTCTCGGTGTACATACACCTATGTTTCAAAGCTGCTTGATTGTGCCAAAATATAAAGGCAAAAGCACTGGAGAGATATCCGAGGCTTTTCCTATATGCGTGACGCGGAACCTAACACTAGCTCCCCATGCAAAGAATTACTAGACAGTGAGACTGCTTATCATTGTAAAAGAAGTGCTACGCAAGCCATGCGATGTGTCCGTTTCGTTTCCGTGCGAGCAGCATCTCTTCAGATCTCCGCCTTTCACCTTTCGCACAATATCACTGTGCGAGTAATAAAACTGAACAATTGATAGCACTCTGTGCCGTCGCCTCCTTTCCTTCTTTGTGAATTGTGTGCTAAATAAGGCTTTTTTTTGGTAAAAGACTGGTAGTTTAAGCATAAACTAGCTCCATGGCAGTTTGCAGTAAAGGACTATTAGCATTCTCTAAATATATGGCCATGCAGAACAGTGTCAAAAGAGCGCCTTAAAAAAGAACGTGAGTGTATCTATAATAATGGCCAACCCTTGTTTTTTTCCTTAACATATTTTTAAATACCGATATTGTGATACAAGGTCGCCATTTTATATCACCTTGTCAATGAAGCAAGGCACGGTGGTGCCCAACTGTCGCGGGACCAACTTCGATGTGGAGATGGCCGCAGATCAGCAACATAGCATGGTCTGCTTACACTTCTTCTCCAGGTCCAGCAACAACTATAGCAGCTATAATGCAAGTAAGCTTAGTGTCACAAGCAAAACAATATAAAATGTGACACTGAATAAAGCAACTTTCGCTAGGCATTAATAGGACCGAAATGCAGACGTAATGCGCATAAGTAACTTCAATGTGAGCAACAAAGCATCCAGGTTGAGAAAGGTTATCTTATGAGCTATCTATGTGAGAAAGATTAATCGCACGCCTTCTTTTCGCCATGCCCCTCCCATTATGCATGGATGTCTCCCTGGCTGAGTAAGATGGGCTGATCCCAGGTATAGTGTAATCAAATGTTGTCACTTGGTGGGCCAATCCCAATACCATTGCAAGACTTGTACAATTATTTTAATATGTAGTTTAATGCTGGCCATCCTGCAGGCACTGCAACATTATAGCACCCATAAGGCTAATTGTATTACCCGATAAGTGTCCCGAGCAGCATAACTCAGCGTGTGTACCTGGATGCCATTATTAACCTTCGATAATCATCCTTCTATTGCTTCTACCTAGTTTTTATCAACATAGTACAAGCTTTAAGCATCTGCACAAGCTTAATGCACCAGGACACCATAAAGAATACCACAATAGCTTCCTATCCAATTCAGCCTTTAAAACAAACAGTGGCAAGTTTCTTAGCATATTTTGAACATGCGAAATTATTCTGGAATTGCATAAGCCTTTTTCGTACATACAAATATCACCAGTGATATGAATTGCATATGAGCATTTTGTAGACCGAGAACACCAACCACAACAGTTGAAGCTTGGGAAAATTGGCAAGAGTTCACTTTCACGGTGCTCACAATGAAAGTGAAAGAGCACTGTGCTCTTTCAATCTCTGTCTGATTGGTATTTCCTCGATATGTGTTTACTGTGAACACCACATCTGCTGCCTCTTATAACTTTAGTGTGTGTGCTCCGTGAATAGAACTGAAAGGAACATAAAGACCAGATAATGCAATGTTGGATAGAATGTGTAAGAAACATACCTTCTGATGCAGTACATCTTGGTGAAACAGTTTTCTACCAATATCCTATACAGGCCACTGCGCGGAAAAGGCTTATTCGATTTGCTGTGCAAGGCAAGCTTGTTTTACAGAAGATTGCATTTGTTCAATTACTTCGACAAACGGGTGGGCATGGAGTATTGTGGAAAAGTGGCATCATTGAAAAGCACCTTAGTTTTTGTGTAAAAAATAATCAGTCAACTCCAGAGATCAAGCTACGTACAAGTATGCTGCAGACAAAATGATGAAATGGTCTTTCCATGACTGTCGAGGTCTGACGTAATAGTTCTGCGGAAACCCGCAAGGTGGAGAGAAGTAATAATAAAGGGGAAGAAAAATTACGTCAAACCCTTGCCTTTTGTTCGTGTTGTCGACAAATTCGACTTCCCCCGGCCATTTGCCAGCCGCATGGATAAGTGAGATGTTACAGCGGCAGCCCCTGAAAGTCTAGTCTCGGGATTGAGTCCCTGGCCAGGACGAATGTTTCTTCAAATGTGAGGCTTTCCTTTTTAGAAACCCATAAGGTTTCCTTTGTAGCAATTGCTACGAATGGGTGGATGTCTGATTTTTCCTTTATTAATTACTTCTTTCCATCTCATGGGCTTCCGCAGAACCATTGCGTCAGACGCACATTATCAATCATTATTTAACTTGTCCTGCAGCCCAAAAAGCAGCAGCGAAATTGAAACCCGTAACTGACAACATTGTTTTTTAGATTACAGAGCTTTTTCAGTGTGTTTGCTGCTGCCACTTTAGGCTGTTTAAGGAATTTTTCTGACCAAACTTCCCCAAAGCAAGTGCCCCACTGATGTTCTTGTTAAAAATATTGCATTGCTAATAATAAAGCAGTACAACTACCATTACAATTAATTTTGTACATGCATTTTAACAAGGTCATGCCACCCATCTCTCAACAGCTTTGAAACATCTTAACCAACTCAACTTCATTATCTTTCTAAAGTGACATTCATAAAATTGCAAAATGCACCCACATTTGTAAACCCACGAAAAATCCAGGAGAGTTTCCAAATATGGATGATACCAACAAAATCTCCAGCTCGCGTAAGTGGCAGCGACTACTTTGCACACACCTTGTCGCAGCATGCCGATCAGATACTTTGCCGTGCTGTTGAGGCTGCAGAAGTGCCGCAGGTACATACGTGTGAGGTTCCCCTGGTTCACAGAATCTTGACATCCCTAAACAATAGGAAATGTTTAATTTATTGTAATCCCTGGTGAAACTGCAAACTTGTGATATAACAAGATCACGTTATATTTTGAAAAGTTTCATACAACCAGTAACATGAAGCTGCATCTGGTTGTGCAAATGAATTGTTACATCACATTACGTAACTCCGTTAGACAGGATACCAGTAAGCTATCGCAGGAGATGAAAGATCTGATCAAGAAACGCCAATGTATGAAAGCCTCTAACCCTACAGCTAGAATAGAACTAGGAGAACTTTCGAAGTTAATCAACAAGCGTAAGACAGTTGACATAAAGAAGTATAATATGGATAGAATTGAACATGCTCTCAGGAATAGAGGAAGCCTAAAAGCAGTCAAGAAGAAACTAGGAATTGGCAAGAATAAGATGAATGCGTTAAGGCAAAGCCGACAATATCATTACTAATAATGAGATAGTTCATGTGGCTGAGGAGTTCTATAGAGATTTTACAGTACCAGTGGCACCCACGACGATAATGGA
Organism: Dermacentor andersoni; assembly: GCF_023375885.2. Lineage (NCBI taxonomy): Eukaryota > Metazoa > Arthropoda > Arachnida > Ixodida > Ixodidae > Dermacentor > Dermacentor andersoni. Next base: position 236,817,295 of record NC_092816.1, on the reverse strand, counting down.
AGAGAGATTAGTCTAGAGGAATTCAAAATCCCACAGCTAACGCCGGAAGAAGTAAAGAAAGCCTTGGGATCTTTGCAAAGGGGGCAGGCAGCTGGGGAGGATCAGGTAATAGCAGATTTGTTGAAGAATTGTGGGCATTGTTCAAGAGAAACTGGCCACCCTGTATGCGCAATGCCTCATGGCCTCGAGCCTACCGGAATCTTGGAAGAACGCTAACGTAATCTTAATCCATAAGAAAGGGGACGCCAATGACCTGAAAAATTATAGACCGATCAGCTTACTATCAGTTGCCTACAAACTATTTACTAAGGTAATCGCAAATAGAATCAGGAACACCTCAGACTTCTGTCAAGCAAACGACCAGGCAGGATACCTTAGAGGCTACTGAAGAATAGACCATATTCACACTATCAATCAGGTGATAGAGAAATGTGCGGAATATAACCAACCCTTATATATAGCTTTCATTGATTACGAGAAAGCGTTTGATTCTGTCGAAACGTCAGCAGTCATGGAAGCATTACGGAATCAGGGTATAGACGAGCCGTATGTAGAAATACTGAAAGATATCTATAGCGGCTCCACAGCCACCGTAGTCCTCCATAAAGAAAGCAACAAAATCCCAATAAAGAAAGGCGTCAGGCAGCGAGATACGGTTTCTCCAATGCTACTCACAGCGTGTTAACAGGAGGTATTCAGAGACCTGGATTGGCAAGAATTGGAGATAAAAGGTAATGAATAATACTTTAGTAACTTGCGATTCGCTGATGATATTGCCTTGCTTAGTAACTCATGGGACCAATTTCAGTGCATGCTCACTGACCTGGAGAGGCAAAGCAGAAGAGTGGGTCTAAAAATGAATCTGCAGAAAACTAAAGTAATGTTTAACAGTCTCGGAAGTGAACAGCAATTTACAATAGGTAGCGAGGCACTGGAAGTGGAAGGGAATACATCTACTTAGGGCAGGTAGTGACGGCAGATCCGGGCCATGTGACGGAAATAATCAGAAGAATAAGAATGGGCTGGGGTGCGTTTGGCAGGCATTCTCAGATCATGAACAGCAGGTTGCCATTATCCCTCAAGAGAAAAGTTTATAACAGCTGTGTCTTACCAGTATTCACGTACGGGGCAGAAACCTGGAGGGTTACGAAAAGGGTTCTACTTAAATTGACGACGACGCAACGAGCTATGGAAAGAAAAATGATAGGTGTAACGTTAAGGGATAAGAAAAGAGCAGATTCGGTGAGGGAACAAACGCGAGTTAATGATATCTTAGTTGAAATCAAGAAAAAGAAATGGGCATGGGCCGGACATGTAATGAGGAGGGAAGATAACCGATCGTCATTAAGGGTTACGGACTGGATTCCAAGGGAAGGAAAGCGTAGTAGGGGGCGGCAGAAAGTTAGGTGGGCGGATGACATTAAGACGTTTGCAGGGACAACATGGCCACAATTAGTACATGACCGGGGTAGTTGGAGAAGTATGGGAGAGGCCTTTGCCCTGCAGTGGGCGTAACTAGGCTGATGATGATGATGTTGACATCACATGTGGTTATATAACACGTAAGTCGAACTGTAGCAAACATGAATCTACTATGAAAAGCTTCACACAAGCCTACCTCTGTATAAAGTGAAATGGGAATTGTACTATAAAGAAAATTCCTTAGGACATGAGAAGCATTCCAAAACCTAATTTGTTTATGCGGCGGAACAAAGTACTGTCGCAAAGGACGATGCGTTCAACATTATAACTGACCACCTTTTTTTCAGTAGAGACAATACAGAAAAGGGAAAGATTTTTCTATTAAAAAGTAACATTGCTGTTGTAATTTCGGCTTCTCTGCAAAATCGGAAACCTTTACAAGCACACGAGAACACACAGGAAACTAATCCACACCATCTGTCGACACTCTATAAACAGAATAATTTATATATAAGCTAAATATCTGCCCATGCGTCGATACAGCAATCGGCTGATATCTCGCGCAGCTGGTAGCTGTGATGACAGATCGACGTACTACTTCTATAAATGCCTACACCATTTCTCAATTAAAAATTATGTACGCAAACACTAACTTTCCTTGCTTGAATTTTTGTGCCCATTAAGATCAAAGAACCACCCGCGCTAGCGTGCTTCATAGGTGAAAGCAAATAAACCATAGATAAAGCTGCTGGAAACATCAATACGTTTGAGGGCAAGTTCCATGCGACTTTTTGCTAAATGTGCACTGCGAGATGAAGAACGAGCACTTAAAAAGCAGATTTATAATTCTTGTTGCTTTACTAATCCGGATTCGGTTGTTGCGCGGATCTTTTGATACGTACAACAACGCACACTTCACGAAGCATAGTCGGGAAGAATGCGCGCATGCGCCAGACTTGCCTTTCTAGGCGTACTCAGGAAACGCTCCTTTTAGTGTCACAGGTGCCGCGCCATCGTCTGCACCGACAGTGCTACTGCCGCATACACTGTTGAATTGCAGATCGACTACAGGACGTAATAGCACAACTTTCGCCAAATTTTTCCATACATTCTGATACGATGCGAGAGTGCCGGAGGAGGAGATCCTTAAGGCAGAGGCTTTTAATGAGCCCGGGACAAAGAAAGCGTGAAGGGTCATATCTATAATATTCGACATCGGCGCGCGACACGAAAGGTACTGCGAGCTACATTACGCGGTCCCAAGGGTTTTTTGATTATCAATGCATACAAAATGCACCACAATTTCTCTCGGCACAGCGTACACACGATTAAACAACCACATCGACCGGCGTCAATGCAGCGTGCACTCACATGTAGCGACCGCTGAATACGGGAATATAATATCCTCTGTAACTTTACCGGCGCTACCGGTGCCACTACCTGTAGGCCACCACCGAAAGCGACCATGCTTTCGGTGATCTCATGGATGGTGACGGCGTTATACTTCGATGTATTGCGAGCCGTACACCGTCTTGTAGGGCGTGTTTCAGCGACGTTGCTTTTAAGAGAGAGGATAGCAATCTGCATAGCGGCCATATAGATGTCACAGGACCGGGAATCGGTTTGAAATTCGCAGCATATTGCAGTTTCGTCTGTGAATTTTCTGAGGTGTACCTGTTTTCCGAGGCGTAATTAACGACACATTTGGAGTAGAGTAGTGTCATCGACGCATTGTATCGCTTTGTTTCTTGTGCGTCGTTTTTCGGCTGTGTACTGTTCAAGAGTAGTGCCCTCCATGCCTCGGACGTTGCCGCCATGGTGGCTTGATTTCTTGCTTTATTGTAAACGTGTTGCTACTCTACGGGTGTCACACGGCGCACTTTTTTTTGATCACGATCAGGCCCGATCCAAATCGAAATTCTTGTTTGGGATTAGCTCCATTGCGCAAGCTGCGCGCGGGAGCCAATCGCAGTCGAGAATTACGATTCAGATCGGGCTTGATCGCGATATAAATGTACGTGTGACACCGGTATATGAACGTCCGTACTGTCTGTCGCTGGCGCTTTAGTACACGGGTTGCGTTGTTTGCATGTGTGTGCGTGCGTGCGCAACCGCGTGCTGTATGCGTCGTGAGTGTCAGAGCTTTTCTAAAGTCTATGTGTTAATAAAGGACGCGGCTTGCGAAATCGCTTTGTTTGTGTGTATGTGTGCGTGAATGTAGCTTTATTTGAAAGCTACAGTGCCAGCCATTGGTCACGCAATTTCTGTAGAGCTTGAGAATGGTTCCAACTAAGCAATAGGGGCTAAATTGTCAGGATATCGAAAAATAACAAAGCTCCTCCCCAGTTCTATTCAAGCATTAAACTGGTATGCACGATACCATCCAGCATGGTTGCCGCAAAGCTCCAGATTAAACCAGCTTTTGTGCCACACAGGCACGCCTGTATGTTGCCAGTGTGTCCAGTATAAGCCAGTTTATTTGCAAATTGGGCCCCTGTTAAGACCTATTTCTGCGTAAACTGGTCGTGCCTAAACCTGTTTGCATCGCAAACGGAACCCCGCTCAGACCTGTTCGTGTGTAGATTGGTCCTGTTTATACCTGTTTGTTGCTAAACAGGTCCCTGTTAAACCCAGTTTAAACCTGTATAACCCAGTTTGAACTTACATAGGATTTTCCAATAGGGTCAGTGAGGATAGGAGGACAAAAGAAGCATATACAGTGCTAAAAAGCAGGCACGTCCAGTGATACGGGGGCTCAGCGGAGAGACGAGAAGTAGGAGTCGGATTCATGATTAATAAGGATATAGCTGGTAAAATACAGGAATACTGTAGCATTACCGACAGGTTGGCAGGTCTTGTTGTGAAACTTAATAAGTTGTTCAGGTCTACGCCCCTACATCCAGTCATGATGACCAAGAAGTCGAGAGCTTCTATGAAGACGTGGAATTGGCGATGGGTAAAACCAAAACAAAATGCACTGTACTGATGGGCGACTTCAGTGCTAGGCAGGACAAGACGCAGGCTGGAGGCAAGTCAGTGGGAGAATATGGCATCGGATCTAGGAATAGCAGGGGTGTGTTATTAGTAGAGTTTGCAGAATGGAATAATGTGCGGATAATGAATACTATAAAGGAGATTTATTGGGATTCGTAGCGACCGCCGGTTCTAACATGCACCGAGCAGTTCCCAAGCTCGAGCCTCTGCCGCGCGCTTGATGTTGCCGATGCTGATGACTCTGTGCGCACGTTGGTTGTCTTCCTTACAGTGGCCCCGCGGAAATAAAGGATCCACCCTGGCGACTTAGTTTTCTGGAAGGACGGTAGAATGGTGATACGGCTTGAGACGCTGAACGTGAACGACGTCGCGGTTACGACGTCGCATGTCGGACGGCGGCGTTAGCGGCTCAACCAGGTAATTAACGGGTGATGTTCTCTCGAGAACGCGGTATGGCCCGTCCTACTTCGGAAGGAGTTTTGAAGCGATCCCAGGCGTGCGGTGTGGCACTAACAACCAGACGAGAGCGCCCGGGAGAAAAGTGGGAGTAGAGTTCTGGGTATCGTGGACGGCTTTTGACGGTTGTGATCGTCCGAGGTGAATCGGCGGGCCGGCTGGCGGCATTCCTCGGCGTGTCTGGCGGCTTCCGCGATCGGCAGGCATTCGGATGGCATTCGGCCGGTAGGGCAGAATGGTGTCAATTGTGTGCGAAGGATGACGGCCGTAAAGAAGGTAAAAGGGTGAGAATCCGGTAGTGGCCTGAGTCGCGGTGTTGTCGGCGTAGGTGACAAACGGAAGAACTAGGTCCCAATTAGAGTGATCAGGTGAGACATACATGGCGAGCATGTCACCAAGAGTTCGATTAAAGCGTTCCGTGGTACCGTTAATCTGTGGGTGATAAGCAGTGCATTTACGATGAACAATAGCGCATTCAGCAAGTATCGTTCGATGACATCAGATAAGAAGGCGCGGCCTCTGTCTCTTAAAAGTTCATGTGGACCTCCATGACGAAGGAGAAAACGGCGAAGTATGAAACTGGCGACCTCCTGCGCTGTAGCATTTGGTACAGCAGCAGTCTCCGCATAACGGGTTAAGTGGTCTACCGCAACGATTATCCACCTGTTGCCGGTAGGAGTCAACGGAAGTGGCCCGTAGAGGTCTATGCCCACGCGATCAAAGGGTCGGGATGGGCATTGTAAAGGCTGGAGTTCACCGGCGGAGTTGTGCGGTGGCGCTTTGCGGCGTTGGCACTCATGACAAGAGCGGACGAACTTTCGAACGAAATAGTACATTCCCCGCCAGTAATAGCGGTGTCAAAGTCTTTCGTAGGTCTTGAAGACTCCCGCGTGGCCACACTGAGGGTCGACGTGGAACGAGCAGGTGAGCTCTGATCGCAAGATTCTCGGAATGACGAGTAACCAGGTGCGTCCTTCTGGGGCATAGTTGCGTCGATGTAGTAGCTGGTCTCGAATCGCAAAATGAGGAACTTCGCGCCGAAGCGTACGTGACGCCGGAGCTTTCGACGTATCCGAGAGAAGGTTGAGCAGACATGCAGTCCAGGGATCATTACGCTGTGCAGCAGCGATAGTGTCAACGTCCAGAGAGGATAATGTGCACTCGCAGTAGGAGTCGTGACTGGCCTTCGGGGGAAGTGGCGATCGGGATAGCGCGTCAGCGTCGGAGTGCTTTCGCCCGGAACGGTAAACCACGCGGATGTCATATTCTTGGATTCGCAATGCCCAGCGGGCAAGGCGGCCCGATGGATCTTTGAGCGTCGACAGCCAACATAGTGTGTGGTGTTCGGTCACTACGTCAAACGATCTGCCGTATAAATATGGGCGAAACTTGCCAAGCACCCACACAATGGCCAAACACTCCTTTTTTGTAACGCTGTAATTGGACTCCGCCTTAGTTAACGTGCGACTCGCGTATGCGACGACGTATTCTGTGTGGCCAGCGTGACGCTGTGCCAACACAGCGCCAAGACCTACACCGCTTGCATCAGTATGGATTTCGGTTGGCGCTTGAGGGTCAAAATGGCGAAGAATGGGTGGCGTCGTGAAAAGACGGCGCAAGGTTGTGAAGGCGTCGTCACACGCTGGAGACCATGATGAGAGTTCTCAAGCGCCACCAAGGAGCTGCGTGAGAGGCGATATAATTGACGCAAAGTTTCCAACGAATCGCCGGAAGTAAGAGCTTAGGCCGATAAAACTGCGTAGCTCTTTCATAGTGGTAGGTTTTGAGAACGCAGTAACAGCACGTAGCTTCTCGGGATCCGGGCGAATGCCCTCCTTTGACGCGACATGGCCTAAAATTGTGAGCTGACGAACAGCAAATCGACACTTCTTCAGGTTAAGTTGCAACCCGGCGTTGGTCAAGCGAGTACGTGCTGGAGGTGGAGCAGGTGCGTTGCAAAATCAGGGGCGAACACCACAATGTCGTTAAGATAGCAAAGACAGATTTTCCATTTGAGGCCACGCAGAACATTATCCATCATTCTTTCGAACGTAGCAGGTGCATTGCAAAATGCGAAAGGCATGACGGTGAATTCATACTAGCCGTCTGGTGTAACAAAGGCAGTTTTTGGGCGATCAGCCTCTGCCATCGGAACCTGCCAGTAGCCTGACCGCAAATCCAGCGAAGAAAAGAACTCGGCTCCCTGCAAACAATCCAGAGCATTATCGATGCGTGGTAATGGGTAGACGTTTTTCAGCGTGATCTTGTTCAACCGTCGAAAATCAACACACAAGCGGATAGAACCGTCCTTTTTTGTGACGAGGACGACGGGAAAGGCCCATGGGCTTCGGGAAGGTTGAATGACGCCTCGACGGAGCATGTGATCGACCTGGTCTGCAATGACGCGACGTTCCGTAGCAGACACGCGATATGGTCTTTGTCGCAGCGGTGAGTGAGAGCCAGTGTCGATGTAATGCTCGATCGTCGATGCACGGCCAAGAGATGTTTGCGCAACGTTGAAAGAACGGCGGAAGTGCTGAAGGACTGCGAGAAGTTGAGATCGCTGCGAATGCGTCAGATCTTCGGCGATGAATGAACACACCAGTCCATGTTGAGTCGGGTACGGAGAGGGCACTCAGTTCATGCACGGCAGTAGAAGGCATTTCGTCGAGGACGGCGACAATTCGTGTTGAATCGACTGACTCGACGTAACCAAGGCATTCGTGGCGAAGCAGTGATAGCGGCGATGAAAGATGATTGTAAGTGGGCATCGTGCTAACACCGGCGGCAAAATCAAGAGCTGCAAAGGGCAAAGGAAGCGCTTTTCGGGTAACAAAGTGATGAGAGGGCATAAAGAAGACCGTCCCGTCGGATATGGCACTACAGAAGACTGGTACGAATGCTGAAGAGCACGGGGGAATACAGGTGTCTTCTTTCACGACAATTTTAGCGGCAGGATGAGCATCGACGGAGGCCAGGTCACCAAGGTGGAAAATTCAATCTCAGCCCGAGCGCAATTGATGGTGGCATTGTGGCGTGAGAGAAAATCCCATCCTAGAATAACGGCGAGGGAGCACGATGAAAGAACTATGAAATCAATCGTGTACAAAACGTCCTGTATGGCCACACAGGCAGTACAAGCAGCGGTAGGGCAAATGGGTTGAGCACTCGCCGTTCGAAGCGACAATCCAGACAGAGACGTCGTCACTTTGCGAAGCGAACGGCAAAACCTGGCATCCATAATTGAAATAGCGGCGCCGGTATCGACGAGGGCGACTATAGCGACATTTTCGATAAACACATCAATGACATTGGCAGGTAAAGGAGGAGGACTTCGGCATGTCGACACTTGCGCAGTTCTTGCCTCAGGAACTGCGTCGTCTAGTTTCCCTCTTCGTTAGCGATGGGTCGTCGACGCATCTGGAAAACGATCGGCGACGTGGAGAGGGTGAACGGAGGCGTTTGAAGCGAGGACGGCGATCAGTCTGGGAGCGAGCTGGTGATGAGTCGAAGGGTCCGTAAGGCGCATTTGAATCAGGCGGCACATAGGGCGCTCGGCGATCGTCATGGAACGCCTGCGATTGGCGGCGGCAGAACCTTGCGACATGACCGGGATACCTACATGCGAAGCATATAGGGCGATTGTCCGGCGTACGCCACGGGTTAGCGACGGCTGTGTTGGTCCAGGAGACGGGAGGGGGAGGGCGTTGCACAGGCTGCTGGAAGCGACGCACGGGCACAGTGCGAGGGGCCATTGAAGCAACCGTAGCATAAGTGGCTGGTGTAGTCACGACATCCTGCTGGTGAACAGCCGGCAGCGCTTCCACGACCTCTTAATGGATCACGTTACGGAGATGAGACTGCAAAGTGCTGGCAGACTCCTGAGTAACGGACACCAGAGATAGCTGTCGTGCGACTTCTTCGCGGACAAAATCCTTGATTTGGGTTATCAAGGAGGCTTGTTCTTGGCCGATGGTCAGGCTGCAGAGTGACGCCGCATTTGGAGTGGGATGTCGCCTTGTCAGAGCTCGCTGCTTACGTAATTCGTCATAGCTCTGGCACAAGCTCATGACGTTGCCAACAGTGCGCGGGTCCTTGGCCAGAAGCGTCTGGAACGCGTCATCATCGATTCCCTTCATGACGTGCTTGCTCTTTTCCGCTTGCGTCATGGCAACGTTCACGCGCTTGAACAAATCTAGAACGTCTTCTATATAGGTGGTGAATGTCTCACCCGTGTCCTTTGCGCGTGTACGCAAGCGCTGCTCGACTCTGAGTTTCCTGACGGCGGGTCGGTCAAATATTTCTGTAATCGACGTCTTGAACACCGACCACGTTCGCATATCCCTCTAGTGATTTCTGAACCAGAGACTGGCCAAGCCTGCGAGGTAGAAGGATACGTAAGTCAGTTTGTCCGAGTCATTCCATTTGTTGTGAACACTCACCCGTTCGTAGGACGACAGCCACTCTTCAACGTCGTTGTCGTCGGTTCCGCTGACGATGGGAGGCTCATGCTGGCGAACGGTGCCAGCGCAAGGGACGGGTGGCGATGGAAGAGTCTGCTGGTCGGCGTGCGGCATGGCGGAGGGTAGCGTCCGAGAACGGAGTTCCAGTATGGTAGAATGGAACGTTACCCATCACGGCTCCACCACTTATAAAGGAAATTTATTGGGGTTCGTAGCGACCACAGGTTCTAACATGCACCGAGCAGTTCCCGAGCTCGAGCCTCTGCCGCGCACTTGATGCTGCCGATGCTGCTGACTCTGTGCGCACGTTGGTTATCTTCCTTACAATACTTTCTTCCGCAAGCAGGATAGCCGAAAGTGTACGTGGAGGAGCCCGAATGACGAGACTAGAAATGAAATAGACTTCATACTCTGCGCTAACCCTGGCAACATACAAGATGCGGACGTGCTTGGAAAGGTGTGCTGCAGTGACCATAGGATGGTAAGAACTGGAATAAGCTTAGACTTGAGAAGGGAACGGGAGAAACAAGTACCTAAGAAGTCGATCAATGAGTTAGCTGTAAGAGTGAAAATATAGGAATTCCGGTTCAATCTACACAACAGGTATTCGGCGTTAACTCAGGAAGAGGACCTTCGTGTTGAAGCAATGAACGACAGTCTTATGAGCATCATTAAGGAGTGTGCAACAGAAGTCGGTGGTAACTCCGTTAGACATGGTACCAGTAAGCTCTCGCAGGAGACGAGAGATCTGATCAGGAAACACCAATCTATGAAAGCCTCAAACCCTACACCTAGAATAGAACTGGCAGAACTTTCTCAGTTAATCAACAAGAGTACGACAGCTGACGTAAGGAAGTATAATATGGATAGAATTGAACGCGCTCTCATTAACGGAGAAAGCCTAAAAGCAGTGAAGAAGAAACTAAGAATAGGCAAGCATGAGATGTATGCGCTAAGAGACAAAGCCGGCAATATGATTACTAATATGGATGGGATAGTTCAAGTGCCTGAGGAGTTCTATAGAAATTTAAACAGTACCAGTGGCACCCACGACGATAATGGAAGAGGGAATAGTCTAGACGAACTTGACATCCCACAAGAAACACCGGAAGAAGTAAAGGAAACCCTGCAAACCATGCAAAGGGGGGACGCCACTGATCAGGATCAGGTAACAGCAGATTTGTTGAAGCATGGTGGGGAGATTTCTCTCGAAAACTGGTCACCCTGTATATGCAATGCCAGATAACCTCGAGCGTACCGGAGTCTTCGAAGAACGCCAATATAATCCTAATCCAAAAGAAAGGGGACGCCAAAGACTTGAAATATTATAGACCGATCAGCTTCCTATTCGTCGCCTACAAAGTATTTACTGAGGTAATCGCAAATAGAATCAGGAACACCTTGGACTTCTGTCAACCAAAGGACCAGGCAGGATTTCGTAAAGGCTACTCAACAATAGACCATATTCACACTATCCATCAGGTGATCGAGAAATGTGCGGAATATAACCAACCCTTATACATAGCTTTCAGTGATTACGAGAAAGCGCTTAATTCAGTCGAAACCTCAGCACTCATGCAGGCATTACGGAATCAGAGTGTAGACGAGCCGTATGCAAAATACTGAAAAATATCTGTAGCGGCTCCACAGTCACCGAAAAGAAAGCAACAAGAATGAAAGCAACAAAATCCTAGTAAAGAAGGCAGGGAGATACTATCTCTCCAATGCTAATCATAGCGTGCTTACAGGAGGTATACAGAGATGTGGATTGGGAAGAATTGGAGATAAGAAGTAATGGAGAATACCTTAGTAACTTGCGATTCGCTGATAATATTTCTTTGCTTAGTAACTCAGGGGACCAATTGTAATGCATGCTCACTGACCTGGAGAGGCAAAGCAGAAGAGTGGGTCTAAAAATGAATCTGCAGAAAACCAAAGTAATGTTTAACAGTCTCGGAAGTGAACAGCAATTTACAATAGGTAGCGAGGCACTGGAAGTGGAAGGGAATACATCTACTTAGGGCAGGTAGTGACGGCAGATCCGGGCCATGTGACGGAAATAATCAGAAGAATAAGAATGGGCTGGGGTGCATTTGGCAGGCATTCTCAGATCATGAACAGCATGTTGCCATTATCCCTCAAACTAAAAGTGTATAAAAGCTATGTCTTACCAGTACTCACCTATGGGGTAGAAACCTGGAGGCTTACAAAAAGAGTTCCATTTAAATTGAGGACGACGCAACGAGCTATGGAAAGAATAATGATGTGTGTAGCGTTATGGAATAAGAAAAGAGCAGATTGGGTGAGGGAACAAACGGGAGTTTGTTCCCTCACCCAATCTGGTCTTAGGTGAAATCCGGAAAAAGAAATGGGCATGCCCGTGCAAAAATGACTGTTGGTAAACCATTGACATATTGTTGGGCAATTGTTGAAACAAAGGACTTTCAACAAATTTTCAAGAGCAATTGAGTTCACTCAATCCTTGCACAACAATATTACCGTTTAGTGTTCTCAATAAGCAATTTATTGGGTAATTTGTGTTGAATTTTCTAGGTAGAACTCGCATATGAAGATATTCCAAAAATTTATTGCGAAGCGTTCCAACCTCATTCCCGTCACCTTGCGGCAGGTAGGTTCTTCTTTCGCTTCGCTTTCATTAAAAGAAAATAATGTGTGACCGACGGGGTGGAATCGAACGTCGGCCGTCGAGCCCGGTACTCTAACCAATTGGCCACGAGCGCGCACATACTCCTCTCATTCGAAAGCCAGTAAGGTCTGAAATCAGGGTGTCTACCAACCGGGAAAACCGGGAAAACCGGGAATTCTCAGGGATTTTGAGTAGTCTGGAAAAAGTCAGGGAAAACTCAGGGAATTTGGGCCTCTATCAGGGAAAATTAGCGCCAATCTTATTAAAAGGGTCGAAAGTCGCCGTAATGCTGGCTCGAGCAACAGACAGGAATGGTAATGATTCGTCTTTAACGCGCTGTCGTCGGCTGGAGGAGTTGCCAGTGTGCAGTCAACGACCGAGTTTCCGGATTCCCGATAATTTGGACGGCTTTGCGGCACCGCCACGTAACCCATAGAGTCAACGTATCGGAACGTGTGAAATTTCGGACGCAAGAACTCTTCGCCGTCCAATTTTCCGGACGTTTTGCCGTGACCGCGGGTCCGAAACGGCAATAATCAAAGGTACCACCGCTGCTGTTTTGATTACTTCGCCACCTCGAACCGGCACTCTCGCACGTAGATCCGCTGGCAGCCGTTGCCACCACTGCGGCAACGCAAGGCCTAGCTGCTTCGACGTTCGCGCTGAAGCCTCTTGCCGTTGGATGCCGAGTTTTTTATTGAAAGAATTAGCTGCTGTCAGCAATGGCACGGACTCCGAATTTATGGTCCTCGTGATTGGCTTAGGAACTTAGAAAACACGATGCGTTGCATAATGCCGGTTCCCGAAAGTCAGCTTCGCCTTTGTACAGAAATGTTACATGGTGAAGCATACGCTTAAGTATTGTAGTGAAGCATAACAAGCGTTAGAAGGGGATATTGCCACGGAACACAATATGCATTCCTTAAATATACACGCGTGCACCCTGTATTTCCTGTCACAGTACGAGCGCCGATATGCCTAATAAGTGTACCGATAGGGCTTCAGAGCGTTTTCGAACGTGCCTGTCGCGGTTAGAGCCCCTAAGGGCAGTAAATGACCCGCATTTATTTTTTTCCAACTCGCCGATTTTTCGAACGTTTTCCCGACCCCTAGGGAGTTCTAAAAATCGGTCGTGGACTGTGCAACTGGCCAAGATGCTTCAAATGGTCCTTGGGGTGAACGAGTGGCCAAAGGGGGACAAGAACAGAAATGATGTATGCATTGAGGAATAAGCGGGAAAGGAAGCTTGCTGCCGCCGTTTTGAAGAAGTTTGAGCTCAAAAAACAAAATTTTGGCTGATGCTGAGATGCAGGTGTCCCGCATCCAAAGCAAAATAAACTCTTTAGAGCAGTGAAACACAACACTCAGGCGTCATGCGCGGGCTGAGAGTATGTCAGGATAGTTGAGGCTGACTTACGAGCGGTTGAGAGAGAATCTCAATTGTGACAGGGTTCGGGCCTCATACCACTGAGCTTGCTATCAGTTCATAGAAATAGCTCATATTCGAATATATTTGCTACTATGTGCATCTCCTTTTTATTCGTATATTTGTGAATATCCGACTTCATTTGCAATTTTTTTCGAAGACACTTTATTTGCTGTGCATTTTACTAACCCCTGCCTTCTATTCTCTTTTTGAATAACATAAACACTACTCCTTAGTATTCAAATTGGATTAAACCACTTTCTTATTTTTTCGTGTGCTTCCTAGAGAGTTACAGCATCAGGCGATATGGTTTCAGCCCGTCTTGACATAAAACATAGTTCTGCATCACTCAGGGAAGTGTGCAACGGCACTCAGGGAAAACCTGGAAAACTCAGGGAATTTGGAAATGTCAACTTGGTAGACACCCTGGGAAGTTTCCAGGGTAGACACCCTGGAAACTTCCTCGTGCTGTTGCTACAGCTGGCGCTTTGAAGCGCCTATCTCCGGGACCACCCCACTTTCGTACACGTTTTCGCTACGTAAAAACTGCAACGTTAGACTAGATTCATGACCGCCCGAGTTCATAACGATTTATTTCCTCACCGCTGTACAAATGCTATCGTGGTTGTAACATACACTAGATGACATAGCCATTGGTACGAACCAAATGAGCACGTTTCGGGGAGCAGAAGAATGCGAAATTCACTTGCAAACACGGTGACTACGCGCATGTGGAGTTCCCCAAAAGTAGACACGGCGGCAGCGCGGCCGGCGATAAGACAGGCGCTGACACGCGACGATGCTACCTTCGAGCATCCGACGCGCTGTCGGAACCGTAGGATGCAAGCGCGCACATGCTACAAACATACACGTGTGAGGTCTTCGAATTTCCTGCGACGTACTCTCTGTCGGTAAAGCAAATATATTTTTTTTTATCCAATGTCCGTGGTACTAGAGATCAAAGAACGAACGCGCAGCCGCTATTACAATTGACTTCAAACAGCTTCGGATTCAGCAACAGCCGCAACTGTATCACAGCTAATCGCTGTATCTGCGGCTGCTCTCGACTCCCGCGTTGCAAGAAGCACGCGATTTATTTGAGCCTCGCCGAACTGTCGTCCTCTCATCTCCCAAGCCTGCAGGTCTCGTATGTTCAGTCAAATAGAACGCCAAAGCGAAATGAAAGAAATAGAGCTAACGGATTCTTATCATACCGTGCTTGTCACATTGTCATCTGCAAAGGCGCTACAAACTTGTTTAGAGCCATTCCTTTTGTAAAAATAGGAAAATTAGTAGTAATTTTTATTTCTAGGTGGCGCTGCAAACGTCAAGGTAGCGTTCCTGTGTGTGTGTGCGTGTGTGCGTGCGTGCGTGCGTGCGTGCGCACGCGGTTGCAACCGTTGTAGCTTCGTTTTGCGCACACTTTTGCGACAGTACACATGGTTACCGCTAGTTTCGTAGTCGCATTTTTTGGTCGTAGTATTTGTTGCTTACGCTACAAATTAGGTTGTTCTTAGAAATTTGTGAAGATTAGCGGATGAAAACTTATTGTTAATTACTTAGCGGTTTTTCAGTGCCGTTATTTCGTGTTTGAAAGGTGTTTATAACTCAATTCGATAGTGAATCTGTGAACGGCTTTCGGACTCAGTTACGTGGTTGCAGTTGTGCGGTGGTTCACGCCTCGTGCTTTTTGATCAAAGTATTTTTTTGTTTTCGGACATCATGACGCACATTTTAGTGAAATGCTTTAACGACGATAAGTGGGACGCTTATGCGTTGAAGTCGTTGGCTCACCCAGCTACTAGTCTTCGACTGATGTGCGAGCCTGGTTGTTTTGATGAGTGGCGCGGCAGAGGTCATGATGCCTGTTGGTGAGAAGGCACCCCGAAGCAGTCGCAGCCGAACTTCTGCAGATAGGTAAGTAATCTCGTTTTCTTGAGCACGTGGCCTTTTTTTTCTATTTTGACATTGACAAGCGTGAGATGTTAAGCACACCGTTCACTTTCTTCAAGCAAACCGCATGCCCCGGAGCAAAAGCGCGCGATACTAACTCTCGCTGCCACCGTCACTTTGTTTGAAACAATGGTGCGTAAAATTGCATTGCTTCATTTGTCCCTGTCTAATAGCGTTTCCTTAATTTGTATGAGAGAACACAATTGCAACATAACGATCGCCTTCTCTGCGCAGTGATAATTTTGTACAGTGGCCACGTCATTTTTCATAGGGGCTCACGTGGGCCGTCTAAGCGCTTGTTATCGCGTTCCGATACGTGAGAGTCGCGCTGCCTTTCAAGGTGTTTAGGCAGGCACTAAGAGCTCAGGAGAACCGCGACAAATAATTGTGCAGCAGGTGTGCAGCTGTGCTACGCTTGCACCACACTCGTACCGAAAGGCAGTGTTTCACGCTTACGCATTTCGTAACTATGGCGGCTGCCGTGGTAATTTGGGGCTCGAGGTCGTGGACACGATCCCTGCAGCGGCCGCATACCAAAGGAGCAGAATGCAAAAGCGCTCGTGCATTGTATGCACGTAAAAAATTCCAGGAAGTCAAAATTATACGGGGTCACCAACTACGACCTGCCTTATAATCAGATCGTTGGTTTGGCACGTAAGACATCAGAATTATTATTTTTTTATCCGTAGTGGCCCATCGTATACCATACGGCTAGTGTGATCACCTTTTCTGCCGTAGCGGTTATGCGCGCCTCGATTTAGGTTGCGGCCAACGATGCGGCGCACCTCTTTGGGATCTGCGGAGAACGGCCAACCGATTAGTCACAGCTTCCGCGCGGTGACTGTACACGAATACACAGCGCAAATGAACAGATGTGTGGTAACTACGTCGGTAAAGGACACAGCCGCCGACAGGCTCGCCTTATCGCCTGTCACCGCCAAAAATACCGCAGTAAGCATCTTTATCTAGCGCGGCGGATTGCCGTTGAAGGCGTACTGTACAATTTTATTAGGCGATAACCAAAAGATGAAACCGTTCTGTGCTGCCTCTTGGAGTTGGACCGATCCGAATGTGCGTTGCTTGCAGAAGCGAAATGAGCGCCAATCGGCGCGTTGTGTCGCACTCGAGCACTGTTTGCGCGGCGAAGAATGACGCGTGCATGAAGCAAGCTCACTGCGTAGACGCTACCGCGCAATTCGCGCAAGGGCGTGTACGCGACGTTCTGCACACAAATCGCGTCGGATGATCGGAGCCACGCCGGAGCGGCTAGCTTCAAAGAAGCGGTGCATGTTCTCACTCGTACAGGCACGTGCGCTCACGCTCGCATCGCTCTCGGCGTATCTTTAGGTCATTCCTTCTGCTCGACTTCTACACAAAGATTCCATATCTGCTTGGTATCGGCTATGCACTGTCGCGTGGTCTTTGGTTCTGCGAGAGAGCCGGGAATATTTTTCCCCGCTGTGAAACATCGCTGTGCGTGTTTTAGCTAACATTTACCGTAGCAACCCATTTCTTCCTTATCACGACGGCACTAGTAAAGAGTCCCAAATTTTTATTTGCCAGTATAGTGTGTACTTCTATTTCGTGCGTACTTATGTGCAGTGTGTGGCAGATTCTTAATCCGCGTAATCTCATTTTCTGTCCGCATTCCCTTCTCACAGGTTACGCATGCAGCAAATTCCCAGGTGCTAAAGTGTTCTACGTCAAGAGAACCTTGACGTCGTGCAAGAGACACCCGTTGATATGTGGCTGATTCACTAGCAAGCTCGCATCTCTGTTGCCACTCTCCATCAAGTGGGATTTTCAACTATTTTTTGTGCTGCTATGTGGTGAACTAGCTGCCGCATCGACGCTGTGAAGGCTTACTTTCGATTTGCTCTGGCGTTTAGTCGTAAAGGATGGGGTACCTTTTGAGGGGAGACATTTACTTTTGTTTGTGAGAATGTTTACCAGCCTAACCAAGTGATACGATCGTACTGTAAAGAGCAGCACGAACAGAGGCGGACGACGGACGACGAAATAGGTAGGAACACACACGAGCGCAATTTCAACTAAACGTTTACTTTTGATGACAGGTATTAAAGACACTGGTCAACTTCACAAAGGTAAAAAGCCGTGCATGCGTGGAAAAAACAGCCACGTGCGACAAGAAAAAAATATGAATAAGCTATGTCATGTAGAATAAACGTGCGTGAATAACGAGAACTATTGGAAAATCTTTCGAAAAAGCGAAAGATTCGTCCGATAAGTGATTCTACCCAACGAGAAATACTCTTTTGAGAACTGCAACTTTTTCCCACTAAGGGAAACAGATAACTTGGTTATGCATTTCTTTCGTTTGCCATCAATAAATATTACTTCTGGATCTCCTCTGGTCTTGCGGTATAGAGCAGAATGAACGATTGTTTCATCACAAAGACCAGAACACAAGAGGACTTATGGAAGTATTATTTATTGATCACGAAGAAAAATTTATAAGCAATATTTCTGTGACCCTTAGTGGGAAAGAGTTGCTGCGGTACTTCTCGTTAATGTCACTTACAGGACAAACCTTTCAGTTTTCATGTTTTTGTTAGTTTTTGACGCACATGTTTATTCTACAGGACGTCTTTCGGTTCTCTTTTGTTGTGCCGGCCTGTTTCTGCTGCGCATCCATGGCTTTTTTCTTTCTGAAGTTGGCCACTGTGTTTAAAATCTTTGTCTTCACGAATAAACTTCTAGTTGAGTCAGCGTTCATGTGTGTTCCTACCTTAATTCATCCTTCTCGTCTATGTTTAGGTTGTTGTCAAACATAAATGTACACCGAATTGGCGAAGTGTCCATAGAATTGATACATGAAGTTATTTGCGCTGTTTATTGCAGGAAGAACGCTATAGGGGTCTTATCTTCTCTTTGTTTTTAACACTGATGTACATTTTTCTAGTTCAACATTAAGGAGCCCCTGAGGAAGCCAATAAGAGTGATGGTAACTTCCTTTGTGTGTAAGATTTATGAATTTCATCCATTCAAGGCATGACATGCCACATGCCTGTTTGTAAGTATGCAAGCATTCGTAGTTTTTAAACATACTAAGCTCTACTTTTCGTTTCTCATGACGCTGCTTTGTACTGTGCTGCATTCTCTAGGCGCAGGAACCTTTTTTATGCGGTAAGTGCATGTGTTCTTTTTGTATATATTGGAGAAAAAATTGTCGTGAGCTTAAACGTGCATGTGTATCACTTGTATTTTTTTTCAACATGGGTGCTGTATCTCCCTCTGTCTTTGTTACTGCTTTGTCCCAATTTTTATGCAAGTTTTATGTATTTTATGCAATAAAATTCTGGTAGCATTTTAATAACATTTTACCTGCTCAATTGAGGTCATTGGTGCTTCTTATACGTATTTATTTGCGTTTTTCCCTGTCTCACCAATCTGTCTGTCCAGTCATTGGAACCTTTCCTCATCCTTTATGACTATTTCTGGGGTACTTGACACTGCAAGTGCAGGCGACCATTTATTTGGCTGTTTGGAATTGTGTTAGCCGCGTGTTACTACCAATTTTCTGTGCTAAATAATTATTTTTTCTCTTATCGTTCAAGGTATTAGCCATGCCTTCTCTTTATTGACTGAGGTACCACTTAGTTGCTGGGTATAGGGAAAAAGGCCCCAAAAAGCGCTCTAATTATTTTGTGCAAGTCCAAAAAAATTACTTGAAAATGAGCTCACTAAATTGAGGAAATGCCGCCAACAAACTCTTCTGTACCCCAAATTAACATAATCAAATGGTGTACTGTTTGTTCTTGACTTGTGCCAGGGAGATAAGCTGCATTCATTAGACAAATGTTTTGCAAGTTTATTTCTGAAGAAAGCAAACCTATCTCGTCAGAAACATGATTCAGGTGTTCACCATGCCCTACAACTTTCTAAATGATGTCTCCTCCATTAATAGCTAAGTTGAGTAATGTTATTTTATAAAATAATTGGGCAACATGAAAATATATACATCTCGAAGACAAAAAGCTCAGGCAAGTCTACTTTGGTACTTCATCAAATTTTAGTCGCGGTGAAAGACGTGGTGCTAAAGCTTGTATATATTTACGTAAAGTCATTTGTTTCAAGTCTCTTTTCCCTTCTCACAGTCAGCCGTAGCTTTTCCTGTGATGTGTTAGTGTACGAAACATTTTAATGTAACATATTCAGACGTATTTTGTGTAGTCACACGCAAGCAGCTTCAAGTGTTCATGTGTTCAAAGTTGTTAGTTACAAGGGTATGCTTGAGCCCTGCCTTTTGAGTCGCTTTGCCTTCTAGTCATAAACTTATGTCGAAAGTGAAGACCACAATGATCATTTTGATTTAATTCATGTATAGGTTTTTTCAGATGTATTCACACTGCTAGGGTGCTGTAGGTACTAGCCTATGTCTCCAGGTTCGATGTAGTGGTGCCTTATGCACTCTAATAGTGGTTCATGTGCACGCATCTTTAGTGCACATAAAGGTACTTCAAATTGATCAATCTCTCCTTTTGTTTGTGTTTGGGAAAGTTATGTGCCGGCACCGGTGCATGCAAGTGTGAACAGCAAAGCAATTTCAATATAAGAATAAAAAACCACGAGCCCAAGCAAACGTCAATCATATTTCAATGGCATTTCAACTGGGCCACAATGTACTTTTCGGGGCTGTGGCAATAATAACAACAGGTCAACAGAACTACCACAACGTCAGTTGAACGCAGAATCAATGGTAACCCAAGAACCATTCAACAAAACGAACACAACCGGCCGTCTAAGCACAATGGGCATTCAATGGTAACTTAACAATTATTGAACTTTGAGATTCCCAATGGTGTTTCAATTAACTTTCAGTGGCAAATATTCAAGAGCCCTCAACACTCAATAATTGTCCAACAAACTCTCAATTTTCCCCAATAAAAAACTCAAAATTGACCAACGATATTTTAATGCCTTCTCAATATTTTTTTTTTGTACGGGTGTGCAGGACATGTAATGAGGAAGGAAGATAACCGATGGACATTAAGGGTTACGGACTCGATTCGCAGAGGAGGGAAGCGTAGCAGAAGGCGGTAGAAAGTTAGGTGGGTGGATGAGATGAAGAAGTTTGCAGGGATAACATGGCCACAATTAGCACATGAACGGGGTAGTTGGAAAAGTATGGGAGAGGCTTTTGCCCTGCAATGGGCGTAGTCTGTCTGATGATGATAATGGTGATGCAGTCTTACGCTACACACGTTTTCGGCACCACACCGACGTCGAGCTACTAGTGTAGTTTCAACGCGGTACGCGGCACGAGTGTTTGCAGCAGCGCCCGTACGAGCACTTCCGTTTTGTTTTTTTTCGGGGGACTTTCCGAAGTGCTGCCACGCGCGCGACCCTTCCAAGACGTTGCCACCTTTCAATGATGGCTAGCAAATTTAACGAAAACCGGTGCGTTACACTTGGTCGACACTTGAATACATGACGTTGCTGACGAACTCTTCTTGCAGCGTCTGCCCTCAGGATGGGCGTCTTGCGCTGGAGTTTGAGGTATAGTAGCGGCGCCTGGTGGCGGCGCGGGAAACGACATCTGGGTCGTACCAGCTTGGGTCGTATTGAGCCCTGGCTGTGGCGAAGCACGTTTCTAGGCCGAGTTTTGCGTCGATTCGCACTTTTTTCTGCCCTGTTGCGAGTGCGAAAAAGCTCGTCACTTCCCACAGACCACGTCGACCACGCTGCGAGCTGGTCGCAGCCTATAGTTTAACGAAAACGGACTCTCCGTGTGCCGTGGGACGTAATGCTGGAAGCAGAAGGAATCGGCGACGCCGATCCGGAGGGACCTAGCTCAGCATCGAAAAAGCGCCACCGTCGATACTGCTGCGTCGTGGGCTGCCATGAACAAGAAGGCCTGAATCCCAACATCCGATTCTATCGTTTCCCTTCAAGGCCTCACGAAAAGGAGCGTCGGGCGCGCTGTATAACTGCAGTTCGTCGCGCTGGGTAAGCGAAACTTCGCGCCATGCTGACTGCTTCACCTGTCTTGCAGCTTGCTTGATTATAGATCTGCGTTCTAATAAGGGCTTTTGCACCTACAGTCCCGACGGCAGACCGACATAGCAGCAGGCATGGCTGGTGATTCACGATGCGAAACCCGGCCACAGCGACAATTAACAATTCGACCGGTGCGAAATGGTGAAGTATCCAGGTGTGTGCAAATGACCACAAACGGCCGGGCTGATTCGGTAACAATTCACTACCCCACTACGAGCAGCACAGGTTAGAGAGTTAAATGTGCTCATACTTGACCTCAAGCCAGCATGTTGAGGCAGCGCAGCAAGATAGTATTGATTACAGCAGATCGATTTTCGAGCGTTGTCATTAAAAGCTACATCAAGCGAGCAGCGCACGAGCTCGCGCTGCAGCGCGATTCGCACCTACGTGGGAACTCATATGCATTGCATCAGTTCTTACCAGTTACTAAAAGGGACATATGGCCGCTACTACAACGCAGGCATAACTACTTGTTTAGCGGCATGCAGTCAACAAAGATTGCAGGAGACCCGCCGTTTCGCGGCATGTCGAAAGACCGCTGCCGTTGCGGCGCGTACGATCGTGCGCTCGAGCAGTTCGTACATCGCGGCATGCTGAAAGACCGCTGCCGTCGCGGCGCGTACCGTCGTGTGCTCGAGCAGTTCCGTACACATGATGTCTGTTTATCGCGGCTGTGGATTCATTTATAGCAAGCATTTCCTCGCGTTTGTGCGCCTGAATCTAGCAGCGTGCAAACCTTACCTGAAGTTCCACTTCGTACGCGACTCGCTTCACTTGCGATTGACACCGCGCTAAAACTTCGCCGCTTAATTCTTCAACGGCATACACGTATTCGGCACTGCATAATTTCTTGCCTTTACGCAGCGTGCCACTCCTGAAAAAATCTTCGGCGCCCGATATTCGCTGCAGGCCGTGATACAACACAACCGAAAGTGACGGGTCCATATTGTAAACGTGCTTTCCGAAGCAGACGACCGAGCTTGGTACGACCCATTTTAGGACAGAGGGCGCTTTTTAGCACCTTTTTCGCAGCGCCCCCTGGGCAATGCAAGAGCCCCATGGTGGAAGCGCGTGTTTGACTTAACGCACTTGTCTAAAGCACGGTAACGCTGCACTCTAAAAACAGTTCACCCTTTGGGGTGTATATTTGCCACACAGCCATAATTTCCATCTGTCTTGTCCGCATTTCCTTTTAACGCGGCGAGCCCGATACTTTCCAGTAACGAACGGCATGCGCGTTATCAGCTTGACATTGCATTCCCGACAGGAAAGTAGCGGGCGCGGCGTTTTCAAAAAAGTAAACGCATCAAGGCAGATAACGACTATTGTTGTGTGGCAGAGATACACTCCAAAGGGTGCAAACTTTTTTTAGAGTGAGCTACGAGACCGCCAAGATGCTTACGCCGACGTACAATTCGCCGACTGTACGGCACAGTGGGTTGCTGAGACCGTTTTATCATACCAGGCTGACAACGACGCAACTGAGAAGCGTGAGTTCCCGTTTTGGACTGGCTTTCTTTTTCTTGTCAACGGCACCGACAAAATCAGCTTGCCGACTGTCGTTCTACCGATCCCCGCGCGATCGGCCGTCGAACTAACACGATAGCGACAGCTTCTTCGCTTGTATATAATTAATCGTGCTCAAAATGAGTCAAACACGCCTTCCAAGTTGAAATGCACAAGCGTCAACCCTCTCAAGCCGTGCCCATGAAGTTTGAGCCATTGTCGATCCTGTTCAGCGGAGGTTAAGCCTGGCGTTGTCGAGTTCGTGCACCCGCTACCGGCGGACCGGAACTGAAATGTAAGCAGTTAAGTCGAACGAAACTGCTTCTATAGTTCAGTTCTGGCCTTAGCGATTTGAAATCAGCGACACTTCCCTTCGCACAGCGCCTACACAATAAGCAGCGAGCGGCAACACAGCGCTGTGCCAACATCTGTACTTCACCGTACCTGTAGGCTGTCGGTCGCATTCGCTATGCGTATATGGGTGGGACTGTACGTGTTGCTTTGCGGACAGATTTCTCAATTTGAGAGGTGCACTGTTTGCCTCTGCATCAAGCGGCAAACAAGAGACTTTGTATTCAGTATACAAAAGCATAAACTCTCTCGGTTATACCAACGCTGTGTGAGCGATGGCATCCGCGCGTTTTTGCGAGAGAAGAACACGGCAAATGTGCACTTATGCGTGTACAGTTTACTCTAACAATGCTTTATGGCACGCGCAGACTGTAAGTATTACGGATATAAAGAAAAGCTTGAATCAGTAATAATAGCCCGTAATATATGTATCCGGATCACAGTTGCCGTTGTTTAAGTGGTTCGGCCGCTCAGATTGACTCGACTTAGGGTGTAACAACGCGGAATATATGCGCAGATATGTATGTTTTACTACGTTATGAGATTATTTGTTATCAGTAATGCACTTTTCCCACAATATTTCAATATAGCAATGATCTGCGGCTGTAGATGTCGATGTGAACAAGTGCACCGCCTTCCTAAATCCCACGCGCAAGGCTGCCTTGTTCTGCGGAGCTGTCTAGCCAAGGAACGCTAGCCTGCAATGGAGGTCGACGTCAAAGCATCGCCGTCCCTTCGGAGGAACGGCGTCGTGCCCAGCTCAAACCGCAGTGGTTGGACGCAAAAGGAAACGTGTCGTGACGGTGGTTGTCGCACGACGAGTGGCTGACTTCGTAGGCATTGTTCGAAAAGGAATTCTCCGCATGAAGGGCCAAATTGGTGGCTTGGGCTGGTCATGCTATGATAACGGCAACAATAGAGACTCTAACGATTTGCGATGCTAAATGTCCAAGGCCTTAAAGTTAAAAAGAAGTCAGTTGTGTCGATTTGTAAGAGAGAAGGACCGGTATCGCAATTCAGGAAACGAAAATCGAGGTTGATGACCAGACCGAAAACATGGTAGGACGCTTCAAGGCACGCTCTGACGCATGTGTATCGCATGCAGTCGACAGGTCTGCGGGTGTGTGTTCTTTTTGTGCGACGGTGCTTAGGCATAACGATAAAAGAAGTAATAACTTGCTTGTTGGGACGTTTCATTGCATGTGATTTTATATTTTATTCTATGCAGTGGCGTGCATTGTGCATTCAGTACGAAAACGAACCGAAGAACGTCGCGATTTCTTTGAGGATATTAGGCGAAATTGTAGTGGCGAGTGGACTTTACTCTTTCTGGCCGAGGAACGCAGAGGAAGCCAAGACTAGTCATTGCCATTCAGGGATGCAAGTACAACTGGACTAGCCATGCTTCCTTGAACAGGGCGTACGTTTCATTAGAAATGCTTCCGTTGTGTTATAATTATCATGTTGTCCCTGTAATCATGTAGTCAGAGACCACTGCCTGGTGGTGTTTGACATGGGTTGCCAGAAAGAAGCTAGTAAAATAAAATCACGTGGGAAATGTGGAAGCTGAATCATATTCTTTTGTGAGGTGAATTTCACACGTTGAAAATAATTAATGATATAAAAATGAATACTGATTGAGAAGCTGAACTCACTTGTGATGTTGGTTAAGGACCGTCACGTTGCAAAGCGTGTGACGGGAGGAAGATGGAGGAGACGGTGCATGATGAGCAAACAGACGACAATTATATTGGACGGCACGTAAACATGAAGAATATCTTAAACTGGCCCCCACACATACAAGGTTGTTCGTAAATAGAAAAAAATGTAGTCTCACGAGCTTGCGGTTAAGTCCGGAGTGTGGTGAGACGTAGAGTCGAGTCCTTGAGGTGGAACACTCGCTCGTAGAGTGATGACCGGCGTGGAAGAGCAGACGCAGCAGCACGGGGCAGGAAATGGTGGACGGCCCACAGCTCCGTAGACAAGAACAGGCCACTCGATCGCCCGGTCACCCGAACCTCGCGCGTAGATGCGGGTTCGAGGCTGCAGCAGGCCGTTCCGGGGTCTCGTGCCGTGCAACGACTCGAGGCGTTCCCTGTCCCGAAGACGGACGCTCGGTCAGGTGAACCTCACCGGTAGATGTGGGTTCCGTAGGCCCGGCGACCCTAGTCGCGCCGGCGTTCCAACGATCTCCGTTGCGCGAGCCCCTTTCTCATGCGCTGCACGAGCCTCCCTTGTCTTTCTTTTCCTCTTGTTGAGGACGGCCGCAATGTCGTCTGCTCTAGCGCTCAGTACTTTGTGTGTACTTCTTCACATCACTATAGAATGTGGACAATAGTTTAAAATAGTTGCAATAGGACGAGCGAGTATTGGAAAGAGCGAGAACTATAAGGGCGTGTGAATTTGTCCGAACTGTTACCAGAGGAAATTAAAGCGCCCGTCACACTTAGGGACATTTGTTCGGTCAAAATAAACTTTTAAGTTAAGAGCGTTATCAAGGGGCACTTTTGAAGGCTAGAGCATAAGGTTCGATGCTTTGTGAAGCACCGACGAAACCATAGGCATGGCATGGCATGCCATAGGCATGGAGCAGCATAAGAATAACGTAATAGTCGAAGTATAATTCAATGAAACATTCACCAAGCATCACTTGAGAATTGAACAGGCCGTTTTCAATATTATAAAAATTTGTTTTCTTTCAGCGCAGTTGACATTGAAAGCATCCAAAGTGAATTTCTCTTTTATGGTTGGACGATGAAATTGCAGAAATGTTGTAACTGCGTTTCTTATTTACGTATTTAATTACGCTGTCTGTGTTTTACGTGCAACGCTACACGTTCACAATGGTAAACCAACAAGCCAAAGTGGAAACCGTTTTGAATTATATGCCTTACTAACGTTAACTACGAAATTTTGATGAATATATTAGCTTATAGATTACAGACAGTAATTGATGAAATAGTAGGTCCGCACCAAACATGCCGCATTAAATGCAGGGCCATTCTGTCAAACTTTCATAAAGCGCGAAGTGTGAATAAATGCTTTGGTGTAATGCACTGACAGGTCACAATGCTACAGTTACATTCAGAAAAAAAAAATGTCTTTAATAGGTTTGCTCACGATGTATTAATGTCAGTTTTAGAAGATATTACGTTGGATCAATAATACTTGACGGGGCACGTATCGCGTACAGCCGGTGTGTGACAAGAGTAATAAGATGGCTGGAAACTGCCGTCGAGTAGTCCGTGCTGCAGCGATGTCCCGTATCGCTACTTGTATTTGCATCGTATTGTTACTCTACCCAGCACCTCCACCACTCTGTTACGCCCACAAAAGGCGTTACGTTGAAGCCGGGTAGAGTTAGATGCGATGGCCTTCATCAGCTGAGCGCCTGTCGATATTCAGCTAGCCAGCCACACCTCGTCTTCCTCGTTCACCACCCTTCGGTGCCCCCGCATACTGTTTGTTGAGGCGTGAACCCGCTATGCACGCAAGAGGGTCATAATATTACATTGAATGCCTTATATTGAATGCCTTAAAAAGTAGAGTCAAAACAGGTCTCAAATTTATTTCATAAGAAGTACGAGTCTTAGCTTACGCGGACGATATTACCGTCTTTTCCAGCAATCGCGAGAGCATATCCGAAACTGCGAAAATAGTGAAGCATTTTTGTTTACTAAGCCGTTTTGCTCTTAATTCGAATAAATGTCTAGTTTTTGTCGTGGGCAGTGGGCGTTAACTCTAAATGCTTTTCTTAGCGTCAACTGGTAGACAAAACTAGTCAAGTACCTGGGACTCCCTCTTCAGTACTACGGCGATGCTAACCTGTAGTAGCGAGCACAAACTGCAGAGCTATGAGGTCAATTGGAAAAGTGAAAACGCTTGGACCTTGTCATATGTTTCTTGTAAAAGGCTTGCAATATGTATTTTGTAAGCGAGGTTTGGTACGAGATACAAGTATTACAATATTCGTCTCTAAACGTTCAAAAGCTGCATCGCGTTCTTGCCCTTTTCATTTTTGGGTCCAAAATGAGAGAGCACAAGCTGCACTCTTTCGGCGCGCCCGCGATGGTGGGCTTGGTGTGGCGCACTTTTTTGCGATACAGTTCGTCAATCGCTTTTGATGCGAAAGCGCCAATAGCCCGTCGAGCGAAAAGGCCGCCGGCGTCTATAGCAGCGAAAGCTGTGACGCCGCCCCTGACGCGTACTTGCTGGCCTCGGCGGAGCGGGCGAAAGGGCGAACCTGCTGCCGCGTGAGGGGCATCGCCACGTCACCCTCGGAAGCTGTGTTATCCACGCGTTCATTCGCCGCGCAAGCTATGGCCAGCGTATTAGGTCCGCCTCGGCTACTGTGTAAGATACATACCATAAATATTTTACACCGTGGACTCTGTGAGACCAAATCAAAAACGCGCCAAGCGTCTTAATGCGCTTGCTTGCCCAGGAGGAATTCGGAACTCTATGGACAGCACAGCGGTGTTCAATTGGACATACATGCTTTCGCATTCATAACGCATAAAAAGTGCTAAAAGATGTCATCGGATTTTTTCGTTTATTTTTTACGATATCCAGGACTCGTTTCGGCGTACTGTAAGTAAAATAGGCTTATGTTATGATGGTCTACTTGAATTCAACGTTTCTTCTACACATTTGCGTGAAGCCCTACGTGGTTATTACAGAGAGGCTGTTCTTTCATCTTAATTCCTAACTTCACGTTTTTTTCTTATGTGTATCTAAACGGGATATCGCCTAAGAAGTAATATAAGGGCGTTGTAAGTATAGTCTGTTTTCTCTGCCTTTGTATCGCTCTGTGTACAACGCAAGCCCTGGACCAGAAGTTATAAAACATGCTAAAAGAATGTTCGTACCATCTGGTGTGCAGACAATTTTCTTTAACCTGCAAACTGCTATGCTACTCGCAAAAACAGGGATGGAAGAGAAACGTCGTTCCTTGAGGTATAAAATGCTATGTTGAACGCCGGAGACGATTGGGCGCGTTTTTCTCGACTGTAGGGACGCGGTTTTCTTCTGGGATATACTCTAGCATACGCACAAGAAAGACCTGCCATTACATGCGCATGCATGGGAGAACGTTCTTTTTTTTATTTTCTCGCAGTAAAAAATGAAGATGCTGCACCTTTTGATCTACTATGGTTACTGGGCCTGCACAGTAAATGAAGATATCGGTTTGCTTTTTCCACAATGATGTTGGTGCAAAACCTAGCTGCTCGCGATTATTTTCGCGAGGCTATAATAATATTTCTCGAATTGCATAAAACACAAAGCTGTAGTCCAGAGTTCGACAAAAGAACGTCTGGTCAGGTAACATGATGATGAAGAAATTGCCGTCACTGACCAAGTCAAGGTGAAAATAAACAGAACGTCTCTGTGTTATTTTCACCTTGACTTGGTCCGTGACCGCAATTCCTTCATGAACACAGAGTTGTGCTGCTGAGTGGGTGCTGCGTTTAGAAACTGTACCGCATATAAAACTGTTCTAATTTCAAGAAGCTCAGATCATGCTTTGCTCACATCCGGTTTCTGGTAATATCTTTGCCATTTTCACTTGGGGCATCTATTTGTGTGCATTGAGTTTTACCTGCAATAAAGCCAGAAAACAATGTGACCATGGCGTAATGGTTTGAATATCGGGCTTCTCCTCTATAGATCCTGTGTTTTAATCCCGTCGTTGGTCAATTTTAATAATATCCATTTATTTATCTCTTACACAGTGCTTGGTTGAAAATGACAAGCTTGCAGACTTGCGAAACCGTTGCATGGCACCACGATAGTATAAGGCAAACCGCCCTGTCTGCAGGCGCTAGCGCCAGAGCCTTGCCTAGTATTTATTGCATGAAAGTTTATGACCTCGGTAACCTGTAAGGCGATAAGGATTAAGATAGTTCCACCAATTTCGTGGCGCATGCTCAGGTGCAAGCTATCTTGTATACCAGGAAAGGAGCCGGCGCTCGTGCAGCCCAAAGTAAAGCGTTCGATTGTCGTAAGCAAATGCACTGTGCGTGGCCTGAAGCCAGTCTAAGCTAGTGACATGGCGAGCCACCTGCTGTGTTACCATAAGCATTGCTATCTTAATCTTCATGCTGGGATATGGAGAACCTATATCAAGGAGACCGCCGAGATAGCTCAAGCACTTTGAAGCCGAGGTGAGACAAAAGTCTACAACATTCACTCTTGTAAAGCGGTCAAGTACCTGCATTCTGTATTCTGTATTCCTCCTGTAAACACGCTGTGAATAGTATTGGAAAGATCGTATCTATCTGCCTGATGCCCTTCTTTATTGGGATTTGACGACCAACGGCTGTCCGAAAAAGGAATTCTACAACACCGAAAGCACCTACCGTCACAGAAGAAGGCCGTGCAAGCGCTATTGCGCTTTTTGCGATCTACAGGCCTGTGTGCACGACTTTAACTGGAACGCCTTTTGTGTGTGTGTCTCCATGTGTGCAAGTGTAGGGTAGCAAACCGGACTCATATCTGGTTAACCTCCCTGCCTTTCCTCTTCATTCTCTTTCTTTTTCTTGCTTTCTTTATGGAGAACTGCGGTGGCTGTGGAGTATAGATAACTTTCAGTATTTCTACACACGGCTCGCCTACACCCTGATTCCGTAATGCCTGCATGACTGCTGATGTTTCGACTGAATCAAACGCTTTCTCGAAATCAATGAAAGCTATATATAACGGTTGGTTATATTCCGCACATTTCTCTATCACCTGATTGACAGTGTGAATAGGGTCTATTGTTGAGTAGCCTTTACAGAATCCTGCCTGGTCCTTTGTTTGACAGAAGTCTAAGGTGTTCCTGATTCTATTTGCGATTACCTTAGTAAATACTTTGTAGGCAACGGACAGCAAGCTGATCGGTCTATAATTTTTCAATTCTTTGGCGTCTCCTTTCTTATGGATTAATATTATGTTGACGTTCTTCCAAGATTGCGGTACGTTCGAGGTCATGAGGCATTGCGTTTGCAGGATGGCCAGTTTTTCTAGAACAATCTGCCCACCATCCTTCAACAAATCTGCTGTTACCTTATCCTCCATAGCTGCCTTCTCCCTTTGCATAGCTCCCAAGGCTTTCTTTATTTCTTCCGGCGTTACTTGTGGGATGTCACATTCCTCTAGACTATTTCCTCTTCCATTATCGTCGTAGGTGCCGCTGGTACGTTATGAATCTCTATAGAACTCCTCAGCTACTTGAACTATCTCATCCATATTGGTAATGATATTGCCGGCTTTGTCTCTTAACGCATACATGTGCTTCTTGCCTATTCTTAGTTTCTTCTTCACTGCTTTGAGACTTCCTCCGTTCCTGAGGGCATGTAGATTTTGTCATCCTATTGGCGTACGTGCAATGCATGTCTAACAGCGCCAAATGCATGAAGTTGGCGACTACGATACGGCTAACATCCGCTGAGCTGACTCGACCCCCGGTCAAACTTGAAATGGGCGCCTAGGGAGTGCTCACGTTCGTGCATTTTAACTTCCGAAGCATGCTTGGATTCAAATTAAATATGAATAAATAGGAATAATGGGAATGCAAGCGTAGGTGCTGCGGCAATAGTATTATGGTGCTATGTAATCGTTCCGAGGCACATCGCGTGGTGTGCTCGGTGTATAGCTGCACGATAGCCCGTCGTCATATTTCGCCGACATGGGGTTGCCAGTCGCGCCAGAGTGGTTTGCGGCCCCGGTGCCCTGCATAGGAAGCGTCCAGTCACGAAAAACGAAAATTACGAGTGACGAATGTACAAAAGCATTTCAATTCATTTCACGTCTACGCAATCTGCGTCTCGCAGCGCCCCCGACGCCGTATACATATTGTTTCTCCCGAGAAAATCGCATTGCAAGCCCTTGTTCTCCGAGCTTAGCTTCTACGTTGATACGCACTCGACATGTGTGTACTGAGGAGCGTGCCTGCGTTTAGCAGCAGGTTTTAAGCAATCACGTCTTTACCTACGCACACATTTCCCTCATATGCCAGCTTCTGCGTACACAGCTGTAGAAGCCTGCGCAAATGCGATTACACGTGTTCGTTCGTAGATGAACACTTGTGCTGCGAGGCTTGGCTGTGACGTTTACACGACGCTGGCGTACTAGGCATGCAGTAAAAAAAGAATCTGCGGCACTGCACGTGTGTGGAATCGGCATGTGTGCCGCGCTGCAATGGTAACTTTCGCGAGCAAATGTGGATTGAAACGCCTATTTGCTCATCACGTAGACACGCACGAATGGACTCTTGCCATTGATTGTGTTCCCAAGAATTGTATCGAGCCTAGCAGGCAATGTCCCTTAGCATTGCGCATTACACTGATTCTAACCTGCGGATGGAAAACTTACCCGCCTTTGTCACCGGCAGCCTTGATCAGGTTATTCACGGCACTGGTTTATGATCTAGTTAGTGTAATAGAACAATTCCTTTGGGCAATGCTACTGGATGTTAAGAGCATTTTCTGGAAGTGAATAAATAAAAGAGTACGATTGTATCTTCTAATTGGCAGAGGCGTAAGAAGGCGTACATTTCACGAAACAAAACAAAGCAAGAAATGGTGCAGGTTCAAAGCTATGTGAGAGTCTGTATTGTGCAAATTATGTACGATATTCTGCGAAGCATTTTGCAGGTACCTGGCTATCCAGCGTTGTATGGTGTTCAGCAAAACGATACCCGGTGGACCAACGTGTTCCTATAAGTTCAGTAGTTGTGTATGCGGGTCGAAAGCGTGCGTGCATATGTGTGACGAGAGCAACACAGCGGCAGCAACGCTGTAGACGATCGTATGACGGCAATGTCATGATTTCTACGCCAGCCATTTCACGCGAGCCTACAACGAGGCCATTCTTGTGTGCTACCTAGGTAGTGGACAAGCATAAGTGAGAGAAACGTGGATTACGACGTCGTCAACGA
Source organism: Dermacentor andersoni (assembly GCF_023375885.2). Classification (NCBI taxonomy): domain Eukaryota; kingdom Metazoa; phylum Arthropoda; class Arachnida; order Ixodida; family Ixodidae; genus Dermacentor; species Dermacentor andersoni. The sequence goes on along the minus strand of NC_092816.1, from coordinate 236,785,136 downwards.
CTACTTGTCTATACTCGTATGTACAGCCGCGGCCACGTCTGTGTAGAGCGCGCGAGCAGACGGCCTTGCTCTGCGGGGCGACACCGTGCGGCAATTGCGGAATCTGACGCACTGTGCCCAGGAGCATGCGCGGCCTAATATACATGCAGGTCGGCGCACGCTGCTTTAAACCAGAAATTATGTTGGTAAGCGCACGTGTTTTGCCGGTTGTGCGCATTGCCCGAGGGCTCCATCTTACTACGCGCGATGACAAGAGAATTGGGCACGCGAGTGATAGCGTGTGGGATTCTGTCAGGGCACTTGATACGAAAAACTGTCATCACCAATCCCAGATAACGTTATCGGCCAATGAAACGACAACATCGCATGCGTGCTCCCTATATTAGACATAGAACTCAAACCTTTTCGCAGAATTTATTCGCAATGGCTCCCCGACTCACAGCGGATGAGCGACGCGCAATTGCTATTATGGGGCGCACAATGTCCCAAAGAGCGATATGTGCAGCTACCCGGCGCCCTTTGCGCACAGGGTCCTTCAGGCTGCTTATTATGAAGGACGAATTAGTGATGCTCCTCGTGCAAGTCGACAGCGGGTGAGATCAGAAGATGAGGACCGCTTAATCGTGACAGCAGCTGTAACCGATCCTTACCTCAGCTCCAGAGAAAGAAGGAACGAAGTTGGGCTCGGAAACATCGGCCTTAGGACAATCAAGCGACGGCTTCATGAAGCCGGTCACACGGTGCACATAAGGTACTTCTTCTGGTTTTACTAGCTCCCTTTCCTTCGAGAGCGTTTTCCCACTCGCAGCGGTAGTTTTCAGCTTCTGTAGGAGGGACTTGACCACGGCATTTAAGACAGACTGAGGGTAGCCTGCTTCTTGAAGTCTCTCAAGTTGATGGAAAAAACTCGCCTGCATTACATGCACACAAGACTTGCGCAGAGCCGATTCCAGGCAAAGTAAGGCGATTCCACGCTTCACAGTCTTAGAGTGCGCTGAGTCATATAGTAGCAATTCCTTTTTTACCTCGAGGGAAGTACGCACAGCAAACGTGATCACTCTTAAGTGTTAGGTTAAGGTCTAAAAACTACAACGAACTGTCCTTCGGAAGCTCGTTAGTAAAAGGAAGTCCTTTTGCGTTTGCTCTAAAAACATCTAAAAGCTGCTCAACCATTTCATGGCATGGCAAGGGGCATCTATTGTCAATAACAACTAAAAATCGTCTACGTACCTAAAAACTTTAAGAACATTAGGATGAGATGAAGTGAAAACACATTGTAGTGCGTGGTCAAAGTAGGATAAACAGATGTAACATAAAATGGGTGCTACACGTGAAAAAATGCAGATGCCCTCTTTCTGCAAAAATATGCCATGTTCAAAAGTTACAAAGGTGCGGTTGAGATAAGCTTCCAAAAATTCAAAATTACAAAATTCGAAGCCGACATCTCCATTTTAGAAACAAAATTAGCTTCACCACTTTCCTGAATGCACTGTTTAACGGCTTATAGAAGTTCAGTATGCGGCACCGAGTAAAAAAGGTCATTTACATCAACGGAGAACATATAGCCTATTTCTTGGCTGTCACGGAAATATTCAAAAACTTCATCCGAGTTTCTAGTCAAGAAAGGGCCATTGAGTTAAAGAAGCTGCGGGGACTTTAACAAAAAACTAGTGACTTGGTAACGGGACATCAACCTTATGGGTCTTGGCACTGAAAAAAGCTCGAAGAGAATCTTTTTTACTCTTTCTGATCTGTTTAGCTAATCTTTCACAGCCAATTTCTTCACAGAACGAAGTCATGGTTTTCTTAACTTTTGATAAGCTGACGTTACAGGCTTAAAATTCTTTTTGATTGCCTCTAATGCTTTTTCGTTAAAGGCTTGCCTAGGAAGAGCTACAAAAGCACCTTCCTTATCGGACTGCATTAGACAGAGTTCATTGTCTTCGAAAAAAGACACCACACGTTGCAACATTCGAACCTGTCGACCAGTTCCGGCCTTGGGGGCAGCTCTCTGTAGGCTTTCTACACCATCTAGTAGGCAACGCTCGCGCTGTTCCTGGGGCGCTTTTCTTGCGACTTGCCGATTCCATGCCAGAAGCTCTTGTGCTGGAACCTGGGGCTCAAGTCCGTATTTCGGTCCCTTGTTGAGAAGGTTGACTAGTTCGTTTGGAATACTGGTTTCACCAATAACCATCAGTCTCTCTGTGCGCCTCTTCTTTGTGGTTGCCGCGTTCACACTCCTCAGTAGGCAAGATAGCATACTGTTCCATGTGGTTTCTATGGCAGTACTCACCACGTTCCGGTACTCTCTTAGTTTTCTTGCAGCAACCCACGCAGGGAAGTTGGTATAGCACATGCATCTGAGAAGATCGTTGAAAAGCTGGATCTGACGGCCCAGCTCCGAACGTAGAATCCTGCATATTCTTTTGATGTGGCCCCAGGACGGAAACACAGAACCAAAGATAGCGGTGATTTCACGTGGTGGCAGTCCTTTTCTTATGCAGAAGCATAGATAGCGCGCTTGGCATGTTGCTGCCACGATGTTCCGTGTCACCTTGTTCACATCGGGAAGCCAATTGATGAAGAATTACCCGGGAAGAGAGACCCGGAGCCCACTGTACGAGAAAGATGTTCCAAAGATGTTTTTAGAGCAAACGCAAAAGGACTAACTTTTACTAACGAGCTTCCGAAGGACAGTTCGTTGCAGTTTTTAGACCTTAACCTAACACTTAAGAGTGATCACGTTTGCTGTGCGTACCTCCCTCGAGGTAAAAAAGAATTGCTGCAATATGACTCAGCGCACTCTAGGACTGTGAAGCGTGGAATCGCCTTACTTTGCCTGGAATCGGCTCTGCGCAAGTCATGTGTGCATGTAATGCAGGCGAGTTTTTTCCATCAACTTGAGATACTTCAAAAAGCGGGCTACCCTCAGTCTGTCTTAAATGCCGTGGTCGAGTCCCTTCTACAGAAGCTGAAAACTACCGCTGCGAGTGGGAAAACGCACTCGAAGGAAAGAGAGCGGGTAAAACCGGAAGTAGTACCTTATGTGGACCGTGTGAGCGATAACCTCAAGAAGGTAGCTACCAGATATGGCATTCCGGTTGTCTTTTCGGCTCCCAAAAAGTTAGCTCAGTTGTGCCCCCGGATCACACGCGAGGGGCCGCGGGGCTGCCAGAAGCAGCACGCCAAACATTTCAGGAACTGCGTTGAAGGGGTCGTCTACGAGATACCCCTAGATTGCGACAAGTCATACGTCGGACAAACGGGACGTTGTATTAATGACAGACTGAGGGAGCACGCTAATAGCATGGGCAAGTGTGACAACGCGCATCTTACTGCGCACTGTAAAGCCTGTCGTTGTAGGCCATGCTTTGAACAAGTATTGATTCTTGGCAAAAGTAGGGACCAAACCTTAAGGGAGTTGTAAGCGTTTTATATTAAAAAGAAAGGGTCTGATTGTGTCAGCGATACATCTATCGTAATTTATTCCGCAGAAATGTGCTTCATCCAAAGTATGTTATGATGACCATGTTGTTCTGTCACACCTTGGCTCCCTGCGCATGAGCCGAAGTTGTACTTTCTTCTATACATTTGTTCAGGCTGTCATTAAACAACTGGTAGTTTGGCGTTTCATTGTCTCCCTTTCTTCTGTCCCTTTTGAAGAAATGTATTTTGCGCCACAAATTATACCTAAGAAATCTAAGCACCAACTTGCCCAAGAAGAAGTCCTTTTGAGAGTCACTTAAGTTTACATACGTGATTTCAATGGGAAATAATTAGGACTTCTCGAAGATAACAGTTTAAATTAAGAATCTACCCTAATTCACCTTAATCCACTTTCATCCCCCTTTAGTCCACTTTGCTCTCATTTGTACCAACATTCATCCACCGTAGTAAACCTTAGTCTACCTCATTCCACCTAAATCCACCTTCACCGACTTTAATCAACCTTAATCCGCCTTAACCCACCATAATCCCCACTACTCCATTTTCGAGAATGGGCCACGGCGTCCGTCCGACGCCATGGCCGTTCACCGTGGCATTTCGCAGTGCGAACTGCAGTAGGTCCAGAGCCGGGAACGTGACATCATCACTCGGTCACCTGGGTTTACTTAGCCGTGTGATGTTAACGTCCGACGCTCGGCAGTAGGGGATCGGAACGAATTGTTTGTCGTTCTGGTGTTAGTTTCGTTTCCCTGAAAATCGTCCCATTTGGTTTCATCTAAGGAACGAAAAAAAAAATATCCCTAACGATTCGTAACCATTTAGTTTCGCATGCAAATATTTTCGAAGCGAAGTATTGACAAAAACTATAGGAACTCTGAGGCCGTGCTCAGTGACTTGAGTGAAGTCACTCAGCATGATCTAAGAAGTACCACGTCATCAAGTACACTCGCTGAAATGCGAGACCACTGTTCCGATAAAACAAAGCTAAATTAGCATGAACAAACGATAAAACTTCGGTAACAAAGCCTTGTGCCCGTAGTAAACGAAACGATAACCTCTTCAGTGTGCGCGGGCTGGGTTTTGCACGTGTGCCTTCATTTCGGGAATCGCCAGCCGTTTCTGCGTAGGCGCCAGTACAAGCGGGATGTGTTTAGACGCACTCGACATGTGTGCGCTGAGAAGCGTGCCTGCACTTAACAGCGAGTTTCAAGCAACCATGCCTTTACCTACGTACGCACTACCCGCGTGTGCCAGCTTCTGCGTAGACAGTTCCATAAGCCTGCGCAACAGCGATTAGATGCGCTATTTCGTAGATGAACGAAAAAAATTTCATTCCGTGACACTGACTGTGCATATACAAGCAGTGAAACATGTACAAATTGAGGTGGCACCATTTATTTGGGTGAACGATTTGCACTACAATTGAATACATCAATAGCTCGGGCATCGATGAACAATGCTGCCAGTACGTTCAGTGATGCCTTCTGGGCAAAGCTGTTGCCGACAGGGTATTTCTAACTTATGAGGTTTCATAAACCATGTTTGGTTGTGAAAGCTAGTATATGAGTTGTGGCCGATAACTGGGAAAATATTGCGAAAACTGCGACACCACGCTATGTTGTCCACAATTTTACCGTTTTCGCACTACAGAAGTCAAAAAACAAGAAATTCGCAATTCAAATGCTATTTGTTTTGTGCAGTCGCCTGCATCCTAGCTTTCTTTTGCAGATAATTTTATTATTGTAGCGTGAAAGCTTTACATGGACATGCTACCAAAAGGGATTACAGGCTTCTTTTAAAGAGCACTAGCAACGGCTTGCCTGCCTTACGTGCGGAATAAATGCCAATGTACTTCCAGGAAGATAATCAGCTGTTTATATTCTCTACAGTAACTTGTAAAGATTTAGTTCACATAAAGATATTTTCCACAATGCAACAAACTCAACTCCATGTTGGCAGTGACCTTCAATAATTACGTAAGTAAAAAAAGTGTGCGGTGAATTTCTCCGAGTCTCTAATGAATTCACTGATTTATTGTGTGCGCTCAGCATCTCTTGCGAGCTTTCAACGCGATAGCGTCAAGGGCCTGGTGTCGCGGAAAGTCCAGCGTCGGACTTCGCTTCGGCACTTCGAATCATATTCCTAACCATGCATACACAACCACTCTTCTACCACCAAAGTTGCTATTACCTTGTCTTTCATTCTTTACAAAGTTATTCCTCGGAATTTTGATAACGGCAGCCCCCAAACAAGTGTAATAAAAAAAAACGAAACACCTACAGCGCATGACTTTTATGTTAGCTCTTCTCAGACTGAAATAGTAAAAGTGCGAAACAATAACAGGAGATCGACCCACGCAAGAGGCAGTGTTTCTACCAGAAAGACTGCCTTCGTGCATAGCGTTCGTCGCCAGCGTTTCCCGGTGAACATTATGCTTACGTAAGCTGCAGTTGCGGCCAGCATGAAAAACAGTCAAGGGTCTTTGAATGCAATCGCGTTTCACTCTTAAAGACGAAGCTTGAGCGTCCCCCAAATTTTATACCTAAGTTCAGGCGTTCTCCATTGCCTAGCTCTTTCATGCTCTACTGCTCCAAGAAAAAGGATGTTTGTGTTCTGGCAAACTGTATAATCACTGTCCGACAAGTGAGTTGCGGATATTAGGAGAGATACCTGTTTGTGTTGTATACATGCACGTAATGCCGTAGATCCCTCGGGAGCATAATAACTCTTTATTTATCAGAGGTATGTGTCTCTTCTGTGTGTCTCGTCAAAATGTTGCGCAATCCAACCTCTAATACAAAAAGGGCCTGCTGTGATGTTGTGCATTGTATGTGTATCGAGGTTTAGCATCGTAATATGACCTGTTTCATTCGTCGCACATCGTCAAAATTACCTTCCATCAGGTTACTTAGTTGCAGGGTTCCTAATAGCTTAACAGCATGCTACAATTGCTAATAAGGCCTAAATTCTGTAGGAAGCTTGCGGGCCAATGTGTTTTTCGTGAGGTGTTTGTTCTGAAACAAATTAAGAACGCTTTCTATACTTCAGCTAGCAATATGAAGGCAACCAAATTAGATTCTGAGAGTTTACGTGCCAAAAGCACAATATGAATATGGGGCATGGCGTAAGGGGGTGGAGGGGGGGGGGGGGGCATTCGGAAATCATTCTGACCACCAGATGTTATTTGACGTGCACTCAATTAACTGTACAAAGCCGTTCTTGCATTTCGCCCCCCATCGAAATGCGGCCACCGCGACCGGGATTCAAGCCCGCGTCTTCGAGCTTAGCAGCGCAGCGCCAGAGTCACTACGCTACCACGGGGGATCAAGAAGGCAACAATGATGAACCTTATCTGCATTCAAGTTCTTGTTTGAAACAAATTTCATAATCACGACGTGAACATTTCACATAGATATGTTGCAAAAGGGATTACATACGATATTTTAAAGAAAAAAACCAGTCACAACAAACAAAGATCAAGAAGAGAGGTTCACACCACAACGACTGGACTATCAACTGAGATTTATAAGAAACGGCGTAGTCCCAGCAAGGCCAGCAGTGCATGCGCAACCACAGCATCACTAATCACAGAGTGTGGAAAGACAAGGTTTCGCATCTATCGTGAGCGACCTGTTGACGTTGTTGTGTGAACCTCTCCTTTTGTCCTTGGTGTTTTGTGACTGGTTTTTGTACGTACCAACTGGCCCGGATTTCAACCCTTCTACATCCTATAGGAAGTTGCCTTTTGTGCCACAAAGAAACAGATTCCATGCGCAGGAGTGTAGACACATCACTTATTTCTACACCACAGAATAATTGGTCTGGTAGCAAATACAGGGTCGAAAAATGTGTGCTGTTTTTTACACCAAGGTATAAAAGGCGAAGTCACCATTATAAACTAAAGATGGCTGGGCTTAGTTTCTGAAAGAAGAAAGCATTCATCATCATCATCATCAGCCTGATTACGCCCACTGCAGGGCAAAGGCCTCTCCCATACTTCTCCAACTACCCCGGTCATGTACTAATTGTGGCCATGTTGACCCTCCAAACTTCCTAATCTCATCTGCCCACCTAACTTTCTGTCGCCCCCTGCTACGCTTCCCTTCCCTCGGAATCCAGTCCGTAACCCTTAATGACCATCGGTTATCTTGCCTTCTCATTACATGTCCTGCCCATGCCCATTTCTTTTTCTTGATTTCAACTAAGATGTCATTAACGCGCGTTTGTTCCCTCACCCAATCTGCTCTTTTCTTATCCCTTAACGTTACACCTATCATTTTTCTTTCCATAGCTCGTTGCGTCGTCCTCAATTTAAGTAGAACCCTTTTCGTAAGCCTCCAGGTTTCTGCCCCGTACGTGAGTACTGGTAAGACACAGCTGTTATACACTTTTCTCTTGAGGGATAATGGCAACCTGCTGTTCATGATCTGCGAATGCCTGCCAAACGCACCCCAGCCCATTCTTATTCTTCTGATTATTTCACTCTCATAGGAGGCTGTGGCCAAGTACTGCACCAGGGTGGCCAATCCTGCTCTGGTGAGGGAGTGTGTTACCGGTTCTGGTCACCGGCATCAGGCCACACTCCAGGCCTGTTTATGCAATTTTATCAACACGCGGATTTTTTTTTTTTTTTTTTTTTAATCCGGTGGAAAATTGCGCGGCACCGGGATTCGAACCACGGACCTCTTGCACGCGAGGCGGGTGTTCTACCTCTACGCCACCGCTGCACACTAAACGTAAATCGCAATGTATATCAAGTTTTATATTTTTCTCATGTCCAAAACTAAGTTGTTATATGATATTAAAGATTGCTTTCAATATTGATCTGTAGCACCGAAATATATTCGTATATACTACCACGGTCTTAACACTGTATTTTGAAGATAATTATTCTGTAATTAAGCATTTCTTCTGCTCAAGCCACACAACTAGGGCGTGAACGAAAATTTGGGCATGGCGAGAATAAGCCACTAAGAATCACTTGAAGCAGGCTTCCTTAAAATGCTTGCATCTGGCATGACAGTTAGCATTAGAAGAAAATTTGTTTCTTCGGCAGCAGCAGGTACGTACTATAAGAATTTTAGAACTTCGGGTTTCAACTGCATCGAACAGCTCGGATGATGTGCCATCCATCACCAGTACAAACCTTGATAGGTTATAATTGTTGTTAATGCCCACATTTGTGCTTGCAACACTCAAACCACGAAGATCCTGCATGATCTCCCTGGTGGTTTATGTAGCCGTTTTATGCAACTTGCGACAATGTTATTGTCGCACCGCGGTCGGGAACACGGGAAAGAAGCTTCACCACAAGATCTAACTGGAAGCTAAAATTTTATTTTAAGAAAGGAAAATATTGCGTTTAGACGCAATTGCGTTGTGGCCAGTAGTTTCTTTACTGCGTCCTCTTTCGCCACCGCTAACCTAACTCATAATAGATCCACAACTACCCTAAATGTAAGAGTGGCTGAAGCCTTAAGTTATTTACTCAGTTATTCTAGTTCATTACAACAGTGCGCCATCTTGATTTTTACCCCCGAACAAATTAGCCTACATATGCTTCACCTAGTAGATCTTGAATTACATCCCCCATTTTGTTTCTTTTTATAGTGGCTTCATCTTGACAACGGGCTGAATTCTTTCACAGAATGTGTATAATTTTAGAATTTTTTTACTGCTGCACAACATTACCCACCATTCTACAATGAACAATCTTTTTGTGTGCTTTTTTATCGCGATATCTGATGGCGTTTGCCTTTCTAACGAGAACTTATCGTAATACAAGTCACCATGTTACAATATATCTTACAATATATATTGCCGTTGCATATCGCGTCGCGATTTTGTGTAACGAAGACAAGTAATTTCCTTAAGACTCATGCGCCACAAATAATGTTTAATGGTTGGCACTTAAACTTCTAAGTAGCATATGCTTAGAATTGAAGTCATGCTTCACACCCGGGTAGCTTTCGTTGTAAACATTGCGTTGGTTGAACATTCTCTCAGACTGAGTGTACAATCTTAAAATGCGAAATAGTGAATTGCCTGGTCGATACATGTTTAGTTTGATTTGCACAGCATGACCATGTAGAACTTTTCTCACTCCCTTCCTCGATTGTTCGGAGAGTCTCACTTACGTGTTTACTTAATATTATGTACACTATAAAAGTTCGCGCATCAATTGTCATGCTCATGAGACGTCCTTGTGCTTGAATTCATAATGTCATGGTGAAATTTATAGCCCACGTAAAAAGCACTGATTCATTTTTGTAACCATTTTTTCTTTTCTAAAAGAACTCGGAATCGGTGTCTTGAAAGTTCATTGCAATTGGTAAATTAAGAACGCCAACGACGTTTACTTTCGCATTTGTTAGCTTAGCGCAATACAACAAGGGAAGTTGGTTCGGCGCGATATAGTTGAACCTGGAAGAATAATAGTGAACGTGATAACTGTGTCGCAAGAAATAAAACTGCGCTAGGCAGTTCCCTGTGAGGTTTGCCTGCTGCTTGCTCTTCTTTCCGCATATCTAGACGTGCTTGTACACGTCGAAAAACACGTGACAGTATACGCGGATGGCTACTTTAGCAGCTGTTTTGATTAGGTTCCTAGCATTTCTCTCCTGTACTCAATTATCAGAGAATCCCCGGTGCAGACACAAGATCTGGAGTGTTGCAATTTACTTTGCGCGATGTTTTTACACACTGGCACCACTCCAGAATCAACACAGCAGTGCTGCATACAAAGAAAAAAAAAAGCAGGCGCTTTCCACAAATGCACCGTAAATTCATGATCAGGCAGTTTTAATATGAAAAAAAAAATATTGAGCTAAATACTCTAAAAATATGGTTACCGATGGATGAAGGAAGAGAGAGGAAAAAGAAGATCGGAGACGCTGGCTGGATGATGCGTGTTGTTGGTGGTCAGCCATCTTAACAGCTCTGACTCTTCCTGTATATATACTGTAAATATAGTTCTCCTATACTCGCGACATCCCCGTTACAATATTATGTAATTAACTGGAAGAGCTGGAATAAATTAGTGACAATCACTACAACAAAATCAATGTTAATGTGTGATTGTAGAGGTAATGGGCAGTAATTCATACGATGCCTGCACCGTTTGTCTCCTGCTTCGTACAGTCCTCACCAACTCGGAGCGCAGAAAAAACTTGGGGCAGGCGGCTGGTGTGCGGAGGCGCCTTTTAGTTCTTTTGCCAACTCAAATCGTGTTGAGCGGTAATCTGTCCTCGGTTGACTTTTGGTTCATAACAAGCGTCAGATCTGCGACCACCTCCTTGTACACCAGGGGGTCGAGATTCTGTGCGAGCATGTAAAAAAGGAAGGCGTCGCCAGCGTCGGCGAACTGCGCCAATGTCCGCAGGTCTTCCGAGTTTAGCAGCGGGCTCCTCGACTTTAACACCTGGAAGCGCAACAGGGGCACCGCGAGGATCACGAGCCGGCCCACAAACACCACCGTGGTGAGCACTAATAACGTCACGAACCAGAACCAGAGGAAAACGTACACTTTCTCGTTCACCGCGTTCAGCGGCAAGATGCACAGGGAGTCGTGCCTCTGCACGTCTCCCGATGAGCCGAAGGAGTGGAACACGCACTTAGTCATTCGCGGAAAGACGTAGATCATGGGGTCGCGCCTTTCCTCTTGGTCCGTGAGAGTGAACCGGACCACCTGGACGCCATAGTTCCAGAACTCGCCACCGAGAAACTTGTCCATAAAGAACATCTGGCCGACAACGTTGACGAAGCTGAGAAATTCGCAGAATATGTACTTGAGCGCGTACAGCCTGTGGTGGCGCATGTGCCTGTGCAGGTATTCGGTCAGCACTCGTTTCTTGTGGCTGCGGTCCTTCTCCTCCATGATGGCGACGTGCATTCCCATCGTTATGACCTCGAGAAGGCCTCCTTCCCAGTTTTTCCACAGATAGTATGGAATGTAGAAGAACACTGCCTGTAAGAACAGCGTGAAGGCCACCCATTGGTAGTAGGCGGTGTAGCGGCGTTCTGCACCACCCGAGTTGTCGACACCCGGGTGCGGAACGTCCAGCCCGACACGCTTGTCGAGCGCCGTTGGCATGGTGAAGGTTGAGTGGATCCAGCAGTACGTGTTGAGCACATCCATCGGGAAGTCGCTCGTCGGCGGCACACACTCGATCGGATCGCCCACATACTGGCGCGCCGAGACGAGCAGGCTGAAGGCGACGAGCAGCGACGACGTGACCAGCCAGTGGAGCCTGAAGACGCAGTTGTCGATGTGCACGTGCCTCCGGCGCAGAAGCCGCCGAAGACCGCCGAACAGGTTCACCAGGGACATCGCGCCACGCCGGGCTCATACTTCCACAGACTTTTTATCCTGGTCTCCGCACCTGGAACACAGGAGCGCCGGTCAAGGAACTGTCGCAGAAGCATCTCGCATGCTCGAGCCGCGCCGCCGCCACCGACTCGGGTTCGTTGTGTTCGCCGACGACAGAGCGTGCCGGGCCCACCAAAAATAAACACGCGCCTGGCAGTGTCGCCCCCTCACCGTCGGGCCCACAACATTGGACTACGCCCAGGAATTACGCCGAGCGAGGCCGAGCCACGTGTCGTGGCGATGCTCGCAGCTTCTGCGGATCGGCGCTAGGCACCCCGCGACGGCACGCCAGACGCATTCCTCGCCTCCCATTGTTCGGAGCTCATGCCTCATGCCTCTCGACAGACTGACGCCTCGCGGTTTCGTCTGCCACATTTTGTGGCTTGCTAGAAAATCAGCTTTCGCGATGAATGTATTGGGTCCTGAAGTGAAGTTGTGAGGCCCATTTAAGAACCGCTTTTTACCGAACCACAAGCTAAAGAACCCACTAGCCGATAATACCGAGGGTCGAATCGCGTTTTTACTTAGTAGCTTAACACTTTTTCTCTGACGTATATTGATGACGAGAAACGAGTAAAGTGCTCAAACTTCTAGGCTGCATGAACTTCAAGTAAAATGTTACAGCAGTAGTGTTCGATATTGCTACGTTAGTTTTCGTTACTGTCCGCGAACATTGCCATTAGCCATTAAATGGTCAATTTGCTGTAGGAAAAGAAACCGGCCTGTGATAAAGCCCCTTGAAATATTTTGCTGACTTTCACTCAAATGTAAGCAAACCATGCATCTGCTATCCAAAAGAACATGAGCAAGCAGAAATACCAATATGCTTATTAGAAATGGTAGCCGTTGAGACTCTGCTTCTGGCTAAACATGAAACCCAGTTAGCCGACAGATCTCATTAAGAAACACTTTGCTCGCGCTACGAACCTTGGTGAAACATGAAATTCCAGCCAGACTTTGATAGCTATGAATTTTCACTAAAGGAGCTTTATGATGTGTTTTCATTACATTTAAGTGCCTCAGTTTTTTCCGAGACCTTCGGGTGTTCCACAATTTATTGAGCATGCTAACAGCCACGTAACTTGCAAATTCTTCTCCGTTACACATGACGGATGATAACGATGACGATGCAATTCTTTATTATATCTTATTCCTGATTACCAAAGCGAGAAATCATGCTTGTTGTCATCCTGTTCTGTCACCCTGACCCATGAACTTTTTCATACGCGGCAAGCTGCTAACACCGTCATTTTGATACACGTACAACCAAGTGGTTCTTACATATAGCATTTGTCGAAATCAAACACGTGGTTCTTTCAACTTAAAGCTAAACTCTTTTGTATGCTGGCCTGGCCTGTTCGTTTTGCCGCTTTTCCTGGTTATGGCGACATCAAATGAGTATATTATCAGGTGCTCCTATTTAGATAGAAATAGAATCACTTTTGAGGAGAAAAGCGAATTCGATGCCGAGCGCTGTGCATGGGAACGTCCATGGCGATAACCAACCGACAAAAAAGTGCCACTGACTGCAACAAAACAGCCATTTTGTGTGTCTCGAACAGTAGACTTCGCAGTTGAAGTAATTCTCGCTTTGGTTGGGACAGCACGCTGCCGTCGACTGCTGTGTAGACTTACTCTATGCGAACATGATCTTCTTCTTCAACAGCGGACTTTCCTTTTCGAGGCACATATTGCTCCTTTGTAAGAAGTTTAATGCAATATTGGACACGACAACTTAGATGTAAGAGCGTTGCTGCGTTTGAGTTAAGTTTGAGATTGCGCTAAGTTTATACGGCGCATACATACAGCCTTACACAAGCGGCTGAGACTGGGTATAACAGCATTACAGCAGCTCGAGTAGCCCCACATCCCCGTTTCACGATGACAAGAATATGAAATTAATACGTGTGCGGATTGACACAATAGGCATGTTCTACACATGAAAAAGTGTTTAGGGAGCGAAACACAAACTACGTACGCATTCACCAAAGCGTGATCAATTTGGAGAGTGCGTGTACACTTGATTAGAGAGAGAGAGAGAGAGAAAACATTTATTTGTCACGAGATTGGGCGACTTCCTCGCAAGGTGGAGCCCTTAGTTCAGGGCCCCATTGGCTCGCGCCACTCCGCGTGCCCGCCGGATCAGCCGTCGCTGCTCTTGCGGGTCTGAGCTGGTCAGTGCAGTCTCCCAGGAAGAAGGTGAGGTGAAGGTGAAGAAATAGGGGAGTAGCCCGGAGGGTGTGGGCGCTCCCAGGTGCAATCATATACTGTGGGCTTTGCTCCACAATAGGGACAGTATGAGGGATATTGTGTGGGGTGGAAGAGGTGAAGGTAAAAGAGGCAGGGAAATGAATTAGTTTGAAGCTGTCGCCACGCGATGGCATCTTCGCGATTAAGGGAATTATGTGGTGGAGGGAAGTGTCTCCTGGTATCTCTGTAATATTGTAGAGTTTCAGTGTAGTTCATTGGTTCTGTCGGTGCGTCGTCTGGGTTGGACAGCTCTTCCAATAGCGCCCGGTTAGCGAGCTCTCAGGCTACCGCATTAGCGCGTTCATTACCATGGAGAGAGGCGTGTCCAGGTGTCCAGACGATACGCACCCTGTGTAACGCTGTGGGGTTTAATGATGTAAGGATGCGGTGTGTGGAGGGTGTCACCCTCCCTTGTGCTGAAGTCCTGCAGGCGGTCTGAGAAGCAGTGACCACTGTGATAGGTCCATCGGGCGCCGGCATGGTTGAAGCGTGTACGATGGCTAGGGCGATATTAGCCTCTTCCGCCGTGCCACTGTCCACAGTGTTGAGCGTGGCGGAAACCCTCAGAATGTCTGCACTATCTAGTACGACTAGACATAGGGCACGTTTCTGTGCGTAGCGCGCCACCTCGGTGTATAGGACTGGTGTGTTTGATGTGTCATCGCCAAAGGGTCGAGCCAGGGCCTGTGCTTTTCCCGTTCTTCTATCTTTTGAGGGTGCATATTCCAGGGAATTGGGGCCACGTGAATTTTGTTGCGAATGCTAAGCGGAAGAAGTGTGCGGTTTTCCTGTTGTGGTTTTCTTGGTGTTTGGTATCCTAGCCGGGATAGAATGTGGGAACCTTGCATTGTTCGATGCAGACGTTGCAACTGGCTGTTAAGATGACCTTCAACTAGTTTGCGGATGGTGTTGTGCACTACCAGTCGTAGTAGGAGCTGCGTAGACGCATGTTTGGGTAGTCCCAGCGGTGCCTTTAGTGCCGTACGGAGGAGGGTGTTCATCTGGTGCATCTCAGTCTGAGTCAGATTATGATAGGGGAGGTGGTAGGTTAATCGGCTAATTATGAGGGCTTGCACGATTCGGAGTACGTCTTTTTCTTTGAGTCCTTGTCGGCGGTTTGTAATGCGCTTTATCATGTGCGTTATTTGGGTAAGCTGTTGGCGGTATGTGTGGCCTTCCCATTGTGTTGTATTTGAAGGCCTAGTACACGTAGTCTGTCTACCCTTGGAATAACGTTGCCGTTGAGATGCAATGTGATAGCTGATGGAATATCGGCCTTGTTCCGTTTTTCGAATACAAGCAGGAGCTCCGACTTCTCAGCTGCGCATGTGAGTCCTCCGGCTGTTGCATACTCTTGAATTATATTTACGGCTTCCTGTGGTGCGTCTTGAATGGCGCGGTCTGACCTGATGGTCACCCAGATTGTAACATCATCGGCGTACAGTGCGTGCTGCACGTTCGGAAATTTGTCGAGGAGCGGTGGTAGCTTTGCCATCGCCACGTTGAAGAAGGTGGGTGAGAGAACCGTACCCTGTGGAGTCCCTCTGCCGGAAAGTTTTATGATATGCGACCGAATATCCCCTAGGCCGATGGCAGCTGTGCGGTAAGATAAAAAGGCTCGGACATAACCATAGATGCGTTTTCCGCATCGGGAGAATGCAAGGCTGTTTAGAATGAGGTCATGTGAGACATTATCGAAGGCTCCTTTGAGGTCCAACGCCAGAATAGCTCTTGTTTGAGCTTTACTTGAACTATCCACAACATCCTCCTTAAGTTGTAGGAGTATGTCCTGCGCAGACACACCTGGTCGATAGGCGAATAAGGTATTGGGGAAGAATTGGTTCGCTTCGAGGTGAGGCTGGAGGCGAGTTAGAACTACGTGCTCGAAGAGTTTGCACGAAGTCAGGGAAGTGGGTCTGATATTTTGGAGGGACAGCGGTTTCCGGGGTTTTGGAATTAAGGTGATATCGGCGTGTCGCCATTCCTGCGGAAGCGTACCGTTTTCCCAATTGTCGTTGTAGTACGCAGTGAGTAGCCGTATGGCCTGGTCGTCGAGGTTGCGTAGCAGTGCATAATGAATGCCGTCTGCTCCGGGCGCCGTGTTTCGTCTTAGGCCGTGTAGGGCTGCCCTCACTTCTGTCTCTGTAATATCGCCGTCCAATTGGGTTTCGTCCTCGTGTGGATAGTCTTTGTACTCCGGTTGGTGGCCAGTAGCAATGTATCTCTGTTGCAGTGTTTGGAGGAGCGCGTCATCATCCATTAGTTCTTTGTGGATGATAGTGCGGACTGTGTTCGTTGTGTGCGTTTTTGTGTGCGTTGGGTTGAGTAGTGCTCTGAGGAGGGACCACGTTTTGGAACTACTTAGTGTGCCATTAAGGCGGTCGCAGAGGTTGTTCCAATTGCTATTAGGGAGGCTGGTGGCGTATTCTTCAGCTTCTGCTGTGATTCGGGCGATTCTTTGTTTCAGCCTACGGTTGTGCCTCTGCCTCTTCCATCGTTTGGTCAGGCCTCTTCGAGCATCACAGAGTTGGATCAGATGTCTGTCCACATCCGGTGTCTCCGTTGTTGCAGTAAGTTGCTTAGTAGCTGCTTTAAAATCTGCTTGTAGCTGTTGTTTCCACTCGTGTAGAGATGGCGGGTCGTGTTGTTGAGATTTGGTTCTGTTGCGCCGGAAAGTGTCCCAGTTCGTTATTTTAATTGGACGTTCTGGGGTGCGTATGGCCAGCAGTTGGACTTTTGTGGCTAGAATGCTGTGGTCACTGCCCAGATTCTCCATTATGTGGTTCCAGGAGCATTTAGTCAACCCCTTGACCATTGTTAGGTCAGGGCAGGTATCCCTGCTTACGCTGTTGCCCGTTCTGGTTGGTGTGTCAGGTAGTGTCAGCAGAGTGAATTGATGAAGGTTCATAGCGTGGGCTAAACGGCGGCCTTTTGGAGTTTCTGTTTGGTACCCCCAGGCTATGTGGGACGCATTGAAATTTACCAGAATAATCAATTTTTTCGCTTGCTTACTGGCGGCTGAAAAAAGTTGTCCGAAGTCGTCTCGTCGCGATTTGGGTGTACTGTAGATATTAAGTAAAAACAAGCTGGTTTCATATCGATTCCTAGGTACAATTTCTAAGAGCACATGCGGAATATGGGAGCTGTCGAGCGTGTGCTCGATCAATGTGATTTGTTTGGACACAAGGGTGGCAGCTAGTGGTTGTTTTGTGGTGTCATGCTTGTCGGTGTATGCATTGTATCCAGTGAGTGTGGGAGTGCAATGTACTTCTTGAAGTGCTATAACATCTGTGGCTAGGAACTGTGTGAGGGAACCCCTCTTCCTTCGGTACCCTCTACAATTCCATTGCCACGCCCGGAGGGTGGTGGTAGTGCACCTTTGAGGTTTGCTGGCCATGATTGGTTGATACCGCCTCGCTGGTGAGGGCAGCTGTTGTACGAGCCGGACGGGTAAAAGGGTGTGACCTCCTTGGTTATCGAGTTGCGTTAGGGTCATGTGGAAGTGAGTCGTTTTGATGGTTGAAAGTTGAGCTAAAAGTGAGAATCTTGAATTTGTTCAGTGTGCGCCATGGCGAGTGTGATAATGAAGCAGGCAGATCCCAAAGATAGTTGCAGATAACCGAAGCAATGGAACTGTCAGAATGACCACTACAGATTCTGACTAAAGGCATCTTATGCATTACCATGTGCTGCTATATTGCTAAATGCTAAACGTATTACCTATTGAAATAGACCTCATGCCGGAAGTCACCTTCTGTGCTGATGGTGTCCATAAATTATTAAAAATGTGTTTTCAGGAATGGACGATGAAGACGGTGTGATGCAATTTTGCCTTAGCCCAATGGGGTATTCTTCGATGAACTCGTGTTTTTTATTGTCCATAGATTGCTCAATGAACATGGTTTGGGGAGACAATGGATGTTACCGAAATCTTTGCAATGTGAGGCCAGGTGGCTACCCTGGCCAACCTTAATGTTTAGCCTATGTTGGCGCGCCGAGTCATTAAAATATTGCCCTGTCTGACCATTTATTATCTTTGCAACAGCTGAGTGGAAATAAACAAACTACTCCAAGCGCACATCCAGTGAATGGTGTCGCCTGTTTCAAGGCAGTAGCGTAGCCAAAAAGTTTCTTCCGGACGGGGAGTAGATGGTGATCTAGTACTTGACCTGGTGGGTGGGGGGCAAGGGGCAAGGCTTTTGTTGTGGCTCGTGGTTTTATGCCAGATAAGCAGAAAGCTTCGAGGTTCGTCGAAACGTTTCTCAGATGCGAGTTTTGTCTTGCCTGCAGCACTGACGAAGCATTGAAGCATTGCCTGCTGCATTGACGTCTAGTTTGCAAGGAGGCGGAGTGGTGTTTCATTTTGCGGAAGCATCCCTCCCTCAAGTTTACTTTATGAGGGAGTAGTCTCTTTCTAGAAATTTTATTTGCCTGTTTACATTAGTGGAAGAGTTACTAGGGAAACCAATGCTCTCCCTAACATGCAATGGTGTCTAAAAGGCTACGGCATTCGGCTGGTGATTAAGAGGTCGGGGTTCGACTCCCAGCCCCACATTTTGATGGCGGTGGAGAGCCAAAAGCACTCGTGTGGTCAGCTTTGTTTGCATGCTATGGAAACCATGGATGGTCAAAATTAATTCGGTGCCCAGCACCACCGTGCCCCTCCCGGCCAGTCTCTTACTTTGGGCCATAAAGTGAAATATCTCAATTTTTGTTGCTGTTTTTGAAGCCGGGCTTGATGTTACTTCAGTAATAATATTTGAAGTACTATGCAGCAAAGCGATGACTAGGTTACAAAGACTAGTGAACTGTTGCGCTTTGTATGAATTTTTCCTTCCTTCCAGTATGTGAAATTAGCAGTACAGTCCATTTCTAATTCCACCAAGAGAAAATGCGCCTTCAGCCTTTAGGAATCGAACACTGAGCATATAGAACTGAAGCAGAATGCTTTAGCAGTTGAGCTACTAGAGCAAGCGTTCCAACAAGTATTAAATACATTTCATTTAATTTATTTTGCGTCTTCATTTTATGACTTGTTTAAAATAATTGCATCTGAGGAGACAAACTGGAGGGAATATTGGTAAGTGCATAAAGCCGTTTCGTTCTGTTGAACAGTCGTTTTTAGGTGAGACGAGACTGTCCGCTACCTCAATGTGACACAGCGCAGCCCTTTATTTTCAACAGCTGATATGTATTGAGGAAGCAATCGAAAGGAAGCTGCCACACCAGTGCCAAGGTGTCCTTGTTTAACGTGACTAGGCAATACCAAGCTCACAATTTATAATATGACTAAATGAGCCGCATAAGTGTTGAACGAGCGAATTATACATCCTGTCTATTTTTTGGATATCCACACTTCTGATTACCTCCTGAATAGACTTATTCAAATATATAAATCTTTTTCAAAATTTTTATGCACCAGAAAGTTTTGAAGATGAACCTTTGTGACATCGCGAGGATGGCGGGTTGGGGGGGGGGGGGGGGTATGCCACCAGCTCGTTTAATTCAAAGGGGTTTTTCTACCATCACCAGCATCAACATAATCATTACTTCTCCTCGCCCCTGCGGAATGCATTGTACGGATCAACCTTCGACAATGGAGAAGCACCCTATATCTTTTCAAAACTTCTTTTCCATGAAAACCCGCAGGTCTTTAAATGCGAGGTATTTTTCTCCGAGTCAGCGCAGTTCTTGGCATGTGTTCCTGAGATTTCGCGAGTTGATCCCGAATGTTGTGGAGACTAAAGTTCGTTCGTTCGTTCGTTCGTTCGTTCGTTCGTTCGTTCGTTCGTTCGTTCGTTCGCTCGCTCGCTCGCTCGCTCGTTCGTTCGTTCGTTCGTTCGTTCGTTCGCTCGTTCGTTCGTTCGTTCGTTCGTTCGTTCGCGCGCTCGCTCGCTCGCTCGCTCGCTCGTTCGTTCGTTCGTTCGTCGTTCGTTCGTTCGTTCGTTCGTTCCTTCGTTCGTTCGTTCGTTCGTTCGATGCCTTAAAACTCTGGCCAATAAGAAAACGACAAAGCGTGTCTGGGCCTGCTAGGGCCCCACCGGCTCGACGCCGCGTCGGCGTCTCGTTCTGTAACCAATCTCGCAATGTTTCGCATTACGTAAATGACAACTAAACTTGAGTCTTCCAAGTTGGCTTTTCCTTTTCCTTTGAGTTTTCTTGACATTAAAGGCATCCCCAGACGTAGGAAATCCGGGATTTTACGTGCCAAAACCACGATTTGCTTATTATATACGCCGTAGTTGGGGACTCCAGATTGATTTTGACGTGCGTCCAATGCACGGGACACGACCGTTTTTGAATTTCGCCACCATGAAAATGCAGCCGTCGTGGCTGGGATTCGATCCCCCAACCTCGTGCTTAGCTTCGCAACACCATAGCCGCCTAGCCACCGCGGCGAGCGCATGCCTAGCCGCTTGAAGAGTTAAAAACGAGGAAGGCGGAATAAGTTAGCTGGATTATTCTGTAATAATTTATTTTCCTCTTTCTATTCCTCCTTACCCTTATCCACAGTGTAAGGTATCAACATGAAAGCTCATGTGGTTGACCTCCCTGCCTTTCCTGTCTTTGTTTGCTCACTCGCTCTGGTGGAATACGTTAGTCTGTCACATACAAAAAATTGCATGAAACTGTGCACCAGCATAACAAAAAAATTGATTTGCAGAAGTACAACAGTTAAGTGAATTGACTTACGGTCATATAAGAGACCTTTGCTTTGAGAGCTACTGTTCCTGTATGCCATTGTAACTGTGGGGTGCGTTGATTTTGCGTTTGTGCGTCTATCGTGTAGCGTCTAGCCATGGTCATAAGCGGTTGTGCTTATGAGGATTGTGTACTGCAATCTAAACAAGATTGGCTATAGTTAATTTGAATGATTGAGCTTGCCTACAATGTTATAAGAGAACTAGCAGATGCCGTGGTGTCTGTCGCCAAAACAGTCTTGCCAACAGGGCTAGGTGCATGTATAGGCCACGCAGGAGCTGATGGTGTTGTCGCATATTTTTGTGCGTAGTCAATTGTTTCGGCAGTGCTACCTCCACGTTAAGTGAAACACAGCGTCACGTGTCGTGCTGATGCTGCTTGGCGAATGCATTCAGATGAGCCAGCCACAAATGTCGATTGCCGCGTTATAGACTGTTAGGGCGATAGGCTGGAATAGGGCACAAGAATTGACATATAATTGGAGCATCCACTTCAGCGGCAGCTTTTACTCGGAAAAGCCCGACGAAATTGCATTAGGTCGCCCGCTTATTAGTCTCCGACTAGTACACTGAAATGCCAAGGCGTCACACTTATGCAGCCCGGAGCTGAGCGTACTTTTGGCTTAATTATTAGCAACCGCATGCTTCACGTCTGTTCTCATTGGTTTGGATTCCATAATACTGCTGTAAGACTAATACCCATAAAATGCACAAAATGGCAACTTAAATACATGCAAAGGTCTTCCACATATGGAAATATCCCGTGTTTTTCTCAGCTTGACTCTCAGATGCCAAGTAACTTCCTTATATTTTTTTACTGCGTCAGTGTTAACATTTCGAAATCCTTGCTATTTCCCAAACGTGTAAGCACGTATAACATCTTTCACTGCGATACCTTGCCGAAAGACATCGGACTTTCGGCAACGGGCGAGAATAAAAACCACGACTTTTGCATAACGTGTGCATTGCCTAGCAACTAAACAACAGCGAAGGCTCTGACTTACTCGTTGACTTCATTGTTTTTAATTTGCATGCGATTAGCACTGTTTCCTACTTCGGGCAATTCGAACCCCTTTCTAACCACTTACGCCAATCCAGTGACCCAGGTTGTCTACTAGCTTGGTCCACAATAAGTACGTATTCGCTGCCATGGTGCCGTTGTGGTCGTTCCATCGCTGTCATTCCAGCTTCGTCATCCGATCCTCGTGATACCCTTTTCGTCACGCCATCGTCGACATGCAAGTGTCGTTATCCCGTTGTCCTCAAGCCGCTGTCGTCACGCTGTTCTCGTTATACCATTGTCATCATTGAGCATATCATTCCAATATCGTCATGCCATCGTCATCATACTACCTTCGCCCTTCCATCGACATCATTCCTTCTTCGTCATTTTATCGTCGTCATGTCGACCAAGGCGAGGGTGATTACGAAGTAGGCAGATCCCGAAGACAGTGTGAGTTGCATATAACGGAAGCAATGGAAATGTCAGAATGACCACTGAAGATTCCAAATAAAGTGTCTTCAGCAATACCGTGTGTTGCTTCTTGCTGAATGCTAATTGTATTAATGTCGGCAGTTATCGCGCGATGGGCTCTGCCGCCATTTTTCTAGTGAAGATAAGGCAGCGCTAGGTGACAAATTTTGCTTTAATGTAACTAGTACACAAATGAAGACCACACAGCGTGTTAAACAATTAAAGTTGCAAGAGTTTAAAAGTATTATATACAAAATAAACATCACCGCACAAGCACTCCGTTCAGATGGTTATCCAGCGATGCTGAAAGGTGCGGCCCCATTGTTTATCACTAGGTTAATCCAGACGGTTCATTAAACGGCGGCTTGGTAGGCTGCCGGAACCATCGGTACACAGTTGCTGCTCGCGCTCGGCTGCACGAGCCTATTCTTATGCCAGAGCTGCAGCATCGGCCCGGCGTAGACGAGCTCATTCCCGGTTCTGCTCGCGGCGTTGCTGATCGAAAGCTGCCTACTGCTCAGGAGTACGTATGACGCGTAGCCTACCGATTTCGGAGCCCGAGAGAAACCCAGGTAGCACAAAGGAGATACGTAACGTTTTCGTAGCGTTTATCCAAGACGATAAAAACGGATTAAAGAAGACACGAATGAGGGAACTTCGGCGGGAAAACGTCGTATATCTCTGCTAATGTCCGGCTTAATTACTTTTCTGAGACGATCTAGAACAGGTCTGCAAGACGTATTCGAAAAGCTGGTCTAGAAATAGGATTGGGAAAGACACAAGTAATCCCTTTGGCAAAACTATTCGTAACCAATTTCTAAACGTTTTTAGGACGTTATCAAAAAGCTGGTCTAGAAGCGGTCTTGAAAGGTTTACGATCATCTGAAGCTAATTTTCGCGGGTGACGGGCGCGATCAGACATCGTTGTTCAAAACACGCGTTTAGTTTCGCCTCACGCAACTGGCCTATGCCGCGCAGACGTCGTCAGCCGCACCCGTTGGCACGACCTAGGCCAATGGCGTGAGGTGAAACTGATCGGGCGTTTCGAACAACGATCTCCAATCGCGCCCCAGATGAGTAGAAGCGTCGGTGTTGACTGTAAGAGCCACGGCGCAGTGCCAAGCACTGTTCCCCGCATGGCCGGCGCATCCTCTACCAAGTCGCACGAAAATGAGCCTGTTAGGAATAATAAATCCTTAATACCGCCTTTAGTAAGCTACGATGCTTACAACCACAATGGGAATGACATCCTGCAAAGAACAAAT
The DNA here is from genome assembly GCF_023375885.2 of Dermacentor andersoni. Lineage (NCBI taxonomy): Eukaryota > Metazoa > Arthropoda > Arachnida > Ixodida > Ixodidae > Dermacentor > Dermacentor andersoni. The sequence goes on along the minus strand of NC_092816.1, from coordinate 236,761,631 downwards.
GGCCACGTCTTGGCAGGTGGCCAGACCAAGCCCTTCATGCCAAGAGTGCACGAAATGAGAACATTGTGCCAAAGCAAAAACACTTTATTAAAATGTTATGCTTATGCAAGGTTCGAACAAACTGTGTGAGAAATGCAAATAGAAGTAAAGGTACTATGGTAAAGAAGTCCGACACGGTTGTGGACGACACGAAGGACGCGGACAAGAAGACGCAACAGCGGAGGCTTAGCCAGTCAAAAACCAGGAACAGCGTCTAGCCCGAGCCCCACTTCAGTAGCGCTGGCGATCCGGCTGCGGAGCTCGGCACGGCGCACTTCTTCTTCCTTACAACTTCCCCCCTCGCTGAAGACGAAGCCGCACAGGAGGCCTAAGGCGTCGTGAGGACGAAGGGCTCGTGATACGGCTTGAGCCGATCTACGTGCACAATTTCCCGGCCTCGGCGGCGCAGGTCCGTAGGGGGCGTCAGAGGTTCGATAACGTAGTTCACCGGAGAAGTTTGGCGTAGAACCCGGTAAGGTCCATGATATCGGGATACAAACTTGGAAGAGACACCTTGTGTCGAAGTAGGAGGCACCCACAACCAAACAAGAGCGTCAGGCGAAAACTGGTGGTGGGGGCGCCCGTCGTCATGACGAAATTTCTGTAGCGCTTGTTCTTGCGTTGTAAGGGCGCGAGCTAGTTGCCGACATTCCTCTGCATACCGGGCGGCTTCGGAAGCCGGTGTACCCTCTGATAAGTCGGGACGGTAAGGGAGAATAGTGTCAATGGGAAACGATGGTTCGCGGCCATATAGAAGAAAGAAGGGAGAAAAGCCCGTCGTTGACTGGGGTGCCGTGTTGTAGGCGTACGTGACATAGGGAAGGATGAGGTCCCAGTTGGTGTGGTTGGAGGCCACATACATCGAAAGCATGTCGCCAAGAGTTCGGTTAAAGCGCTCTGTCAATCCGTTTGTTTGCGGGTGATATGCGGTGGTACAGTGATGAATGACGCGGCATTCAGCGAGAAGTTCTTGAATCACGTCGGCGAGAAAGACGCGACCTCGGTCGCTCAGGAGTTCGCGGGGCGCGCCGTGACGTAGAACGAAGCGGTGAAGCAGGAAGGAAGCAACGTCACGAGCCGTCGCGGCTGGTAGAGCGGCCGTTTCTGCATACCTCGTGAGGTGGTCTACAGCGACAATGACCCAGCGATTACCAGCAGCTGTGTATGGCAGAGGTCCGTATAAGTCTATGCCAACCCGGTCAAAGGGCCGCGAAGGGCATGGCAGAGGTTGCATTGGTCCAGAAGGGCGGCACGGATCAGGCTTGCGGCGTTGACATTCTGTGCAAGAGCGAATATACTTTTGCACAAATGTGTACATACCACGCCAATAAAACCTGTGGCGTAGTCTGGTGTAGGTCTTGAAGAGACCAGCGTGTGCGCACTGAGAGTCGGCGTGGAAAGCGGCGCATACATCAGTGCGGAGCTGCCGAGGTATTACAAGCAGCCATTTGCGGCCGTCGGAACCGTAGTTACGGCGATAGACAATTCCGTCGCGGATGGCGAAGTGCGGAGCTTGTCGGCGCAACGCTCGGGATGGTGGGCGTGCAGGTGAATTAGAGATGGAATCTATCAAAGATGAAATCCAGGAGTCCTTGCGCTGCTCCAAAGCCATGTCGACAGAAGCGAATGGGAGAAGTGGGTCGTCTAGGACAGACACACTGACAATGTCGGCGTGGACAGGCGAGCGCGAAAGAGCATCGGCGTCGGCGTGCTTCTTGCCTGAGCGGTAGACAACCCGGATATCGTACTCTTGGAGCCTCAGTGCCCACCGGGCTAGGCGGCCGCAGGGATCCTTGAGAGACGACAACCAGCAAAGTGCGTGGTGATCGGTAACGACATCGAAGGACCGGCCGTACAGGTATGGGCGAAATTTTGTGATGGCCCAGATGATCGCGAGACATTCTTTTTCCGTGACGGAATAGTTCGCTTTAGCTTTCGTCAGAGTACGGCTTGCGTAAGCAACAACATATTCTTGGCAGCCGGGCTTGCGCTGCGCGAGCACAGCGCCAAGACCAACCCCGCTAGCATCCGTATGGATTTCCGTGGGAGCAGTTGGATCGAAATGGCGCAGTATCGGTGGTGTTGTGAGCAGGCGACGTAGCGTCGCGAAGGCATCATCGCAAGTCGGGGACCACGCGGAAAGATTGGGGTCTCCCCGAAGAAGCTCTGTCAGAGGTGCCATAATCGAAGCGAAATTGCGAATAAAGCGGCGGAAGTACGAGCAGAGGCCAATGAAACTGCGCAAGTCTTTTAGAGACGTTGGCTTCGGGAATTCTTTAACAGCACGGAGCTTAGCGGCATCAGGGAGAACGCCGTCCTTCGACACGACATGTCCGAGAATTGTCAGCTTGCGTGCCCCAAAGTGACATTTTTTCAGATTTAGTTGGAGGCCAGCGTCACTGAGGCAGCGTAAAACCTGCTCCAAGCGATGAAGGTGAGTAGGAAAATCTGGTGCGAAGACTACTACATCATCCAAATAACACAAGCACGTGTTCCATTTGAGACCTCGAAGAACAGTGTCCATCATCCGCTCAAAAGTCGCGGGCGCGTTGCAAAGTCCGAATGGCATCACACGAAATTCGTATAAGCCATCTGGTGTGATGAAAGCAGTTTTAGGCTTATCTTCTGCAGCCATAGGCACCTGCCAATAACCAGAGCGTAGATCGAGGGAGGAAAAGAACTCTGCACCTTGTAAGCTGTCGAGGGCGTCGTCGATCCGCGGCAATGGATAAACATCCTTTCTGGTTATTTTGTTTAGGCGACGGTAATCCACGCAAAAGCGGATCGAGCCATCCTTCTTTTTAACTAAAACAACTGGCGATGCCCATGGGCTGTCGGACGGTTCAATGACACCACGCTTTAGCATGTCACCTACTTGCTCATCAATGACGCGTCGTTCTGTCGACGAGACGCGGTAGGGTCGCTGCCGTAGCGGTGGGTGAGAACCGGTGTCGATACGGTGACATACAGTCGTCGTTCGGCCCAGAGAAGTGCTATGGCTGTCAAAAGCAGGGCGAAATTTCTCGAGGAGACGGAGAAGGTGATGGCGTTGCTTGGGGCTTAAGGCGTTGTCGATGACGTGGCTGAAAACGTCTTCAGGCGATGTGGCAGGAACGGGACTACAGTAGAGGGTGTTGACCTCTGACGATCCAACAGAAAGTTCCGACGTGGTAATCGTGTCGTAAGGCTCTACAGAGCCGAGAGATTCGCCGCGAAGCAACGCAATCGGGAATGGGAAGTGGTTTTGTATAGGAAGGTGAGTAGCACCAGCTTTAAGGCTAAGCAACGCAGTTGGGAGTGGTGAGAGGTGGCGGTGAACAAAAGCAGTGGAAGGCGTGAAGAGTACGGTAGAGTCGGAGGCAACGGAACAGGATACAGGTGCCAGAACGGATGCATGCGGAGGTATATGGATGTCGTCAGTGAGGGACAACTTGGTGCCGGAAAGCGAAACGTCATCAGATATGGCATTGCCAAGCGAAGAGAAGGCGACTTCTGCACGGGAGCAATCAATAATAGCTTGGTGACGGGAGAGAAAGTCCCAACCTAAAATAATATCGTGGGAACAGTGGGGAAGAACGACGAACTCGGCTGTGTAGAGCACTCCTTGAATTTCAAGTCTGGCGGTGCACGCAGCCACCGGCTGGACGTGCTGTGCTGTGGCCGTGCGGAGTAAAGGACCGAAGAAAGGCGTCATGACTTTTCGTAATGAGTGGCATAGTTTTTCGGCAATTACAGATATGGCGGCACCTGTGTCAATGAGGGCAAGCACAGAGACTCCTTCAAAAGCGACATCAATAACGTTCGGCGGCGAAAGAAGAGGGCTTGAGCGTTGTGACGATGACGCAGTTCTTGCCACTGGAACTGCGCCACTTAGTTTTCCGTGTCAGCGGTAGAGGGACGTCGACGCATCGGGGAGAGCGAGCGACGACGAGGAGAAGGAGAACGGCGGTCGGAAACTGGGCGAAGGCTTGGGCGGGGAAGGGGTAAATCGCGGTCTGGAGCGTAAGGCAACGGATGGTCGTACGCGGTTGTGCGTGGGTCGTCACGTGGATGAAGTGGACGGCGGCGGCACAGGCGTGCAACGTGACCGGGAATACCGCACGAATAGCAGATGGGCCGATTATCCGCTGTACGCCAGGGATTAATTACTCGATGGACTGGAGGTCGTGGCGGCGTGGGAGTAAAAACAGGGCTAGGCATTGGAGGCGGAGCCCGGAAGGTCGGTGGTCGTGGTCGTGCGACGGCGTCAGCGTAAGTCAATGGGGCGGTGAGTTGAGGCGCCCGTTCCAGAGGAAGGACCTCGGACACTTGTTCTTCTATAACGTGTCGTAGGGTCGGACTAAGAGACGAACTGGACTCCGGTGGGTTGGAGATCAGGGAGAGCTGGCGAGCAACTTCTTCCCGGACGAATGCCTTGATTTGCGAGAGGAGGGTGGCATCTGGAAAAGGAGAGGTCAAGCCGGACAACGATTCCTGATGGGGAACAGGACGGCGAGTGAGGAGGCGTTGACGGCGGAGCTCGTCATAGCTTTGGCACAGTTCAATAACTTGGGCAACAGTAGAGGGGCTCTTGGAAATGAGCATCTGAAACGCGTCCTCGTCGATACCCTTCATGATATGCTTGATTTTATTGCCCTCAGTCATGGATGCATCGACGCGCTTACAGAGATCGATGACATCTTCGATGTAGCTGGTAAAGTTCTCACCAGGCTGCTGAGAGCGCGACTGCAGACGCTGCTCGGCACGAAGCTTTTGTACAGCAGGGCGGCCGAAGACCTCGCTGAACTTTGTCTTGAACACCGTCCAGCTTGGGACTTCGCTTTCGTGGTTCCGAAACCACAAGTGGGCAATTCCGGTGAGGTAGAAAGGGACGGTGGTCAATTTCGTGATGTCATCCCATTTGTTGTTCCGACGGACGCGTTCGTATGAGGAGAGCCAGTCATCAACGTCGTGGTCGTCAGTGCCGCTAAAGATAGGAGGGTCCCGCTGGCGGAATGTGCCGGGGCAGACGGTAGACTGGGGAGCAGGTGGTGGGAAGCTCGTGGCGCTTTCGGTGGTCATGATGGCAGGGAGAGTCCGGCTGCGCAATTCCAGGATTGCAGGAGACCCAGCAAACCTCCACCAATTATGGTAAAGAAGTCCGACACGGTTGTGGACGACACGAAGGACGCGGACAAGAAGACGCAACAGCGTAGGCTTAGCCAGTCAAAAACCAGGAACAGCGTCTAGCCCGAGCCCCACTTCAGTAGCGCTGGCGATCCGGCTGCGGAGCTCGGCACGGCGCACTTCTTCCTTACAGTACATCAACAATGACAAAAGTCGCAGAAAGTATTCGTAATGAACTCGAAAGTGAACATTCACTAGCACATAAACGAAATTCCAAGTACACATACAAAAATGAACAGAAAAACCTGGAGTGTACTAAAGTGTCTAATTTATCATAGTAAAGTGCACGTGCTATTAGATGGACTAGAATTATGCAGAAGTGACATCGGAGGGAATGGAAGAAGTAGACTGAAAAATGCAAGAGTATGAATCGGATGGTAACTGCCTCCAAGCAATGTTACCTATCAGCTGGAAGCTTGAAGAGAGCACAAAAATAAATACCACCGCATACCATTCCTGTGACAGAAATAAAAAAAATGGGAACAATGCAAAATTGGAAATATTGCCTTTAGGATATATCAAAGAAGGTAATGGCGAGAAAAAATAACCATACAACAAAAAAGCAAAAAGTGAAATTAGTACAGAATACTTAAACGGGGGATTCAGTGTAACAAGTGAACACAACTGTAGTACAGCGAACGATGAGACAGTAATGCTGCATCTTGCCACTCCAGAACGTGAGAAATGAATATGCAAGCCTCATATTAGAAACTTACATAAACATCGAAATAAACTGGAATGCACTGGAAGCTGCATTTGTGTAACAAAGGAAGCAATGGTCATAATAAATAGTATGTGTTTTATCTAAAAAGCCCTTTATAAGAGGCAAAGTTGTACCTCTCTCGCAAAAACAAAGTTGCAACGAATAATTTGCAAACGAGCAAATACATTAATTAGCACACTGACATGTCACACTTTGCGCACATCTCCAGTCTTCTAAAGTAAAAAAAAGCACTCTGAATGAGAAAAACGTTTAACACATGTAGCCCAGAGCAAATTCTTTGCCAGTTCATTCACACTTTCACATCCCAAAACATTTGCCACAAAGTTCAGGCACAGTTCCACTGATGTTTACCAATTCACCCCCACTTTCACGTCCAAAAATATTTGGCACACAGTTCAGGCAGAGCTTCATAGATAAACAGCTTGAGAGCACCCTACTGATTATTGTGCAGTCCCGATGCTGGAAATAGAACTGCCGCACATGCTGGTAGTGGTTTCAATGTAGACACACTTGCTGCCCTGGACAGGTATGCTCAAGATATCTGCACTGGTGCTCCATTTTGTCGAAGTAGACACATTGATGCACTACGCTGGTAATTGAAATGTATTGAATGCACAAGTATTGGCTTCACCAGAGAGGCTTGCCCACATACCACCACTGGCATATATATGCACTTGCTCTTCACTCAGTAGCATTGAACTTAAAGTGTTCCTATGTGGGAGCCATGTGTGAAACCGGTGTCACACGACCACTCTCGATCGCGATCACGCCCGATCCGGATCAAAATTATCGATGCGACTGGCTCACTCTCGTAGCTTGCGCAGAGGAGCCAATCACGACCGAGAAATTCGATTTGTAACGGACTGGATAGCGGCTAAAAGAGCCCCGTGTGAAACCGGTATCAAATAATGCACAGACGTACGCTAGGAAAATTTGTTGCACAAGGACAAAGAACTGCGACATGCCCTGTTGTGCGAAGCGCGCGAACAGAACACATGTATATATATATATGTATATATATATATATATATATATAAAAACTGCGAGAGCGCTTCGCGAACTCCATGCGCACACATGGCACCCGCACGAACTCGGCAGGCCGCCGTAAAGCGCGAAGGGCGCACAGCGTACATTCCGACACATGTCCCAAACTGCAAACAATCGTACTACCTAAAGCATTTTATACCAAGGGCATACTCGACTCACGTATGCAGTATCCACAAGCGAGTTATGCAGCGTAGATGCTGTATCCATTCGCCAAATAGTAAAATTGATAACAAGCACAAAGCTGCAAGGGACTCAATACATTACTACCATTTGAGGCGTCAAATAAAATCGAATTTGGCCGTTTCATATATTGGACACAATATATGGACACATGTGGTACCCGGTAATACCATGAAATACCCATCACATGGGTAAAGGGGGCGAAAACACAATCGAGAACCTGAAGCGCAAACGATAAAAGCACGGCATGGTGCACGCAAAATTCTGTCAGTGCGCTGTAGCGCGAGGGAAGACAATAGGGCGAGCACTTGACCTCACCTTTTGGGATACCGCACTAGTACTGAATCATAAAAAAAAAAAAGCCTGTTTGAACCAGTTCCCTTGTCTGCAACACTCTTGCTAAACGGGAGACTAAAATACCACGATGACGGCTCTATTGCGGAGATCGGCAAGGTGCGCACAGACAGAAATTTTGCCGCCTTTCTTCGCATTCTGCAAAATGCTTTCTTGTTAGGATCACGCATAGCGGCCGATCCCGACGCTAGGGACACACAGGCACGATTTCGTCCCTCTAACTTTCGTCCTTATATTGCCCTTAACGCCTTAATTACAGCGTCAGTGAAAAGGCGCCTCACATAACATGACAATGAACTTGAAGAGCTGATTAGTGCCCTCCACTCCGCGCGCTCCAATTGAAAACACTACTGATTTCCAAATTAAACTACACAAACAGATCGCACAACCCAAACTAATCACAGAACGTCGTTTTCTTGACGGCAAAACCCTGCAACACTTACATGACAAAGGGCAGCGGCAGCACATTCAGAACAGCCGCTATCATACCACAGCGCAATGCAAGTGCGATAACGCTATTATGCCCGGCTCAAATAGATCGCACAACCCAAACTAATCACAGAATGTCGTTTTCTTGACAGCAAAGCACTGCAACACTTACATGACAAAGGGCAGCGGCAGCACATTCAGAACAGTCGCAAACAGACCGTAGTGCCATGCGAGTGCGATAACGCAACTATGCCCGGCTTCACGAATAACATGGCCGCCTTGGTCACATAACAATTGAAAACACTACTGATTTCCAAATTAAAACCACACAAACATATCGCACAACCCAAACTGATCACAGAATATCGTTTTCTTGACAGCAAAACACTGCAACACTTACATAGCAAAGGGCAGCGGCAGCACATTCAGAACAGCCGCAAACACACCACAGCGCAATGCGAGTGCGGTGACGCGACGACGCCATGACGACGCGACTATGCCCGGCTCGCCCGGCATCACGAATCACGTGGCCACCTTGGTCACATGATTTGACGACGGTATCGCCACCTTGCGCAAGGTTGGATCGCGTTGATGGGTTGTTGAATAAAGAGGCTGACGCGCCGTGGCGTGGCGGTGGCGCCCTTAGTCGTTTTCAAAACGTATTCACCCCTCGTTTTTAAGCTGCCTGGCTTCCAACGTTATCAAAACGTATTCACCCCTCGTTTTTAAGCTATCTTGTTTGGAACGTCTTTGATGCGTAGATTTTGGTCAAAAATCCGTTTCAGACGTTGAATCCCTTAATACGACGTTTTCAAGACTTTGTGTGCTACCTGGGAACTGCTGCGCGCGCTCGGCTGCGACTGAGAGCGACGACATCAGTACTGGTGCAGCTAATCCAACACCACCTAGATAGCACAAGGCCTGTTCACTCCAATCCGTTGCGCCATGTTACCTGGCCCGACTGCCATTGAATCTAATGGGAATGCTCTCGAATAGGCAACAGTGATTTTGACGTCACCGCTTTCATGACGCCAGCCTTAACAATCGAAATTTCGAGCCAGGTAGAGTTTCGTCATGGATCGTACTAAACAGGCCTTGTGCTATCTAGGTGGTGTTGGCTAATCGGGTGCCTCTCTTGCTCACTTTTCTTTTTTTTTCGCGCATGCACATGGGGTTGCGCCGAAGGAGTATTCGGCGTACAGGCGACCGACGGACCGACGGACGGAAGAATGGACGAATCGGCTAGCCTTATACAGCTTCGCTGTAAAAGCAGGATGTAAGTGTCTCAGCTGTGCATCTTTGCGCTGCATAGCAAAAGGTGGCACGTGAATGTTATTGAATCGTGGAACTTTGATATTGGTGTGCTCATGAGTTATTTGTGTGCCTGATGCGCAGCCTGTATAAAGTATCTTGTATTTTAAAATCAATACTACTTTAAAGTTCAGCGCCCGTTTGGAGTACCTATAGCATGTGTTCCTGTCCTTAGCACTGTTCGAACTCTGTCAACGTCTGTCTCCATTATCCCTGACAGTGGTAAGAACAGCGTAATTTCTTTCGCCACGTTGCCCACCAAGAAAATAGATGCGGCGCGGCAATGCATTAACCGCGCGAAATCCTTACTGCACGCACATGTAGCGCAGCTGGCCTCGCTGAAGCGAGCATTGTTGGCTGCCAGTCTTTATGGCGCCAACTCTTAGTAGCCCACTGGTGCCAGTGTATCAAGAGCCTGCGGGTCATTTTCGAAAGATAGCCGCATACAGTCTAAAATACTCATCAGCGTGAACCGTTGCCGGGCCCTAGTGCATCTTGTGTTCATACTATTGCGAACACGGGGTGCGGGCATGGTCTAATAGTGAGGCCCGTAAAGGCCCATTCACAATGGGCAAAAAGTTGCTCAACTCTGTCTGCAACAACAAGTGAAAAGTGTTGCCAGCGGTCCTTTCCCACTAGACGATCAGTTAATTTTGCGGAGCATGTTATCAACGACTTGAAGGCCAACAGATGGTGAATACTATGTCATACAAAAAAAAAAACAACCTTTTGGCAACATGGTGGCGATCGTAGAAGTTTTTGGCTGTAGTTTCCTTGTCGTTTGCATGGCCCTTTGTGCTCGCAAACTACAATTGTCGCAAGATGCTTCTTTATCTTGCTTCCATAGCAAACTGAGACAAAATGTCGCAAAATAATTGTATTGCTAATTTGAGCGTGCATGCCTAAGTTTCATGACTCCTTCCAATACAAACCGCTGCCATGGAAAGGTAGCAGTTCGCTGCTGATGTTCGAGCGGAATGTGTCAAAGCTCACAAGGGAGAGATCGTTTCGTACAGAAGAGGCGAAGAAAGCGCTCGTTGCAGCGACACACTGCAGTATGAAAAGGTAGAAGCAGAAAATTACAAATATAGAAAACTTTCAAAGTAAGTTACAAGGTAATAGAAGCGCAGCCTCATAGCATGCAGCCGGTACCACGCAAATAAAATAAGCCGAACAAAGTGACTCGTAGTTTTCTAGCACGCTTCCATTAGAAGCATGTTAAAAAAATTTGAAGTGTAGCTTTTTGTAGCCAACATTTAGTCACTCTTTGTTGTTACGGGAAGCTGTCATACTAAGAAAAACATTTTCTGTTGACGATATAGCTATTGATCAACATACTGTGAAAGGTTTTGATCAGCTCTGTCAAGGGGTGATCGTCGAGCTTTTCGAGCACTTGCCATATCGTAATGGGAACAACCACAGGGTGGTGCTTGATTGCCTCTTCGCAGCCACAGATATCGCAAGAAGGGCGTCATTCCACTGCGAATGGAATAGACGTTCGTGAATGCCACGCCGAGCCACAGGCGGAACAGAAGTGCTGCTTCCGCACATCGTAACCGTGATGGAAGACCAGGTTGGAGATGTGGATTCAATCTGTGGAGACGTGTGTTGGTGCATTCACTGGTGTTTCGCGAACTAGTGTGCGAGGGAGCGAAGCCTCGTGCATGCATCTGTTCTTGACTGTGGTATCGGTATAATATGGTCACCGTCGTGAGCAGATTCGGTGGCCCTGTCATACCCAGTGTGATTTCCAGAAATTCCGCAGTGACCAGGCATCCGCTGGTAGATGATATTGTGGACCTTATCGATTGCGTGATCAAGAAGTAGTCGGATGTCTGCGAGTAAATGCATGTTATATCCATGGTTGAAAGAGTACAACAGACATTGTAGAGCTGCCTTCGAGTCAGAAAAAATTGGTCATGACTGTGGTGATTCATGACCAATAAACTCCGGAGCAGCACGATAGCTGCGAGTTCTGCAGACGACGATAACGTAGTCTGAGGCGTCTTGAATTGGATGATGATAGATTTCGCGGGAATTACCACTCCTCCAGCCGAATTTTTGAAGGAGACAGAAGCGACCGTGCAAACGTGGATGCGTTCTTTGTGCTCCTCATGCAGGAATGAAAGTACGGTTTGTTTTAGGGCGAAAAACGGCATCACCATTTTCTTCCAGAACAGACAGTCTTGGAATGCCGACATGAACTCTCGTCGCGCCGAAAGTCGGTCAAGGCTTTGCTGACCTTTTTACGTGGCAGTGGTCTATCAGACGATAATGGAATGGACTATTCTATTCTTCCACGACGATAATGGAAGAGATAATAGTCTAGAGGAATTTGAAATCCCACGGAGGAAGTCTCAAAGCAGTGAAGAAGAAACTAAGAATAGGCAAGAAGCACATGTATGCGTTAAGAGACAAAGCCGGCAATATCATTACCAATATGGATGAGATAGTTCAAGTAGCTGAGGAGTTCTATAGAGATTCATAACGTACCAGCGGCACCTACGACGATAATGGAAGAGGAAATAGTCTAGAGGAATGTGACATCCCACAAGTAACGCCGGAAGAAATAAAGAAAGCCTTGGGAGCTATGCGAAGGGGGAAGGCAGCTGGGGAGGATCAGGTAACAGCAGATTTGTTGAAGGATGGTGGGCAGATTGTTCTAGAGAAACTGGCCACCCTGTACACGCAATGCCTCATCACTTTGAGCGTACCGAGAATCTTGGAAAAACGCTAATATAATCCTAATCCATAAGAAACGGGACGCCAAAGACATGAAAAATTATAGACCGATCAGTTTACTGTCCGTTGCCTACAATGTATTTACTAAGGTAATTACAAATAGAATCAGGAACACCTTCGACTTCCGTCAACCAAAGGACCAGGCAGGATTCCGTAAAGGCCACTCAACAATAGACAATATTCACACTATCAATCAGGTGATAGAAAAATGTGCGGAATATAACCAACCTTTATATATAGCTTTCATTGATTACGAGATATGTTTGCTTCAGTCGAAACCTCAGCAGTCGTGGAGGCATTGCGTAATCAGGGTGTAGACGAGCCGTATGTAAAAATACTGAAAGATATCCATAGCGGCTCCACAGTCACCGTAGTCTTCCATAAAAAAAGCAACAAAATTCCAATAAAGAAAGGCGTCAGGCAGGGAGATACGATGTCTCCGATGCTATTCACAGCGTGTTTACAGGAGGTATTCAGAGACCTGGATTGGGAAGAATTGGGGATAAGAGTTAATGGAGAATACCTTAGTAACTTGCGATTCGCTGATGATATTGCCTTGCTTAGTAACTCAGGGTACCAACTGCAATGCATGCTCACTGACCTGTTGAGGCAAAGCCGAAGGGTGGGTCTAAAAATCAATCTGCAGAAAACTAAAGTAATGTTTAACAGTCTCGGAAGGGAACAGCAGTTTACAATAGGTAGTGAGGCACTGGAAGTGGTAAGGGAATACGTATACTTAGGACAGGTAGTGCCTGCGGATCCGGATCATGAGACTGAAATAATCAGAAGAATAAGAATGGGCTGGGGTGCGTTTGGCAGGCATTCTCACATCATGAACAGCAGGTTGCCATTATCCCTCAAGAGAAAAGTTTATAACAGCTGTGTCTTACCAGTACTCACGTACAGGACAGAAACCTGGAGGCTTACGAAAAGGGTTCTACTTAAATTGAGGACGACGCAACGAGCTATGGAAAGAAGAATGATTGGTATAACGTTAAGAGATAAGAAAAGAGCAGATTGGGTGAGGGAACAAATGCGACTTAATGATATCTTAGTTCAAATCAAGAAAAAGAAATGGGCATGGGCAGGACACGTAATGAGGAGGGAAGATAACCGATGGTCATTAAGAGTTACGGAATGGATTCCAAGGGAAGGAAAGCGTAGCAGAGGGCGGCAGAAAGTTAGGTGGGCGGATGAGATTAAGAAGTTTGCAGGGACAACATGGCCACAATTAGTACATGACCGCGGTAGTTGGAGAAGTATGGGAGAGGCCTTTGCCCTGCAGTGGGCATAAACAGGCTGATGATGATGATGATGATGATGATGATGATGATCTATTAGAAAGGCTATAATGATCCCATCCCGTCCTTTTTTTTTCTTTCTCACGTTTTTCTTTTTGTCACCGCTCTTCCTACCGTCTTTACTTCCCTCTTCCCTTCAACTAGTGCAAGGTAGCAACCTCCCAACCTTTGTCTCATTTGCATCTCTCTCTCTCTTCTTTGTGAGGCTTATAGCGCGTGAAAAGACCAGGACGAAAGGAAGGCGTCCTCATCTTTTTCCGCGCTATATGCCTCACGATGTCTTACCAACAAGCTCAAATCACTGCATTACAGCTCTTACTTGCGATGCCGAGAATAACAAGAAGGCCTTTGAGTGGAGGAAGGCACCACTAGATTAGCTGTCGCAAAACATGTTCATCACGGCGGAATAGCTAGGCAGTATATTTGTTCATCCAAGAAGCAATGGTAGCATTTGTGAGAGCTCATTATGACATAGTAGGTATAATTTATCAAACTGATACTGGTATTCATCATGACTTATAAGGCCTGAAGGTGTGCAGTTTGTTGCAGAAATTTGTTTCCATGCGCGGCTATGCGCCCTTGCGCTAAACACTTGGAAATGCCTTAAAGAGATTCAGGCAGCCAAACAAAGAGATGTCTAACGCCTTCGACCGCGGCGGTAAAGGTCCGTCTCCGCAAAGATCGCAAGCGCAGGAACCCCAATGGTCTAAGATTGCGGCGTGCTCGAGTGGCGCAGGGCAGTCTCGGGGGCCTTGCTTCTTTCGTCATACACATGCTCGCGTCGTACACAATATTTCGCCTCATACAAACACGTTGAATAATCTGATAACACTTAGCAGAACACAAGAGGATGCCGAGGAGCTGGTTACCTGTAACATGCTACGCGTGACATCGATTCTCGCGGTACGCAGCATCTACATATTTCTTTTTCTGTAGGGTCAGGCGATTTTACAGTATTCTTCTTAAATTGGGAGAGCTTTGGAAATCGGAAGAGAGAGCCAGCGGAAAAATAAAACACTCACAAGGTAGTGAAGGATCAGAACGGCCGCGTTGGAATACTGGAAGAAACTATATATCCCAACTTTTAAGTCAACTCGGACCCGACTTCCGTTGCCACAAGGATGCTAAGTAACCGTCAAACTTCGAATGACCTGTCAAGCCGTTCCTTCACATTCCCTGCGTAGGATTGCTTGTAGAAAATCTGTTTGTGCATTCCTCGAGAGGTTAACAGTCGTCAAAGTGGCGGAATGGCGGAGCTATGTTTGATTATGGAGATATAAAGAATACTTTATAAGCTGTCAGCTGTAACTCGGTTCTCTCACAATATTTTAAGCAGGCACAAATATTTTTGCACAGTAATTCCGCAGTGCACTATTGCTTGTCTCTTGCCGAGCATGTGATTCAAACTCCGAGGTATGCGAAAAATGTCTAAGGTTAAAGCACCCGGAACCCTAGGCAGACAGCGACGTGTCGTAGGGGTTTCACCCTGTGAAGCACCACCGGGATTCGTCGCGACTCGGGAGTGCGTGTGCTTTGGAGGGAATTCCAGAATGATCTGTTCACTTGGGAATCGGTAAAGGTTTAGGCACCGGTGTGAAGCGAGATTTAACATCAAGCAAGCAACGGTACTGTCGATGAACCTACTTCTGCGCATTTTCGAACAAGCTTTCATTGTAAGGGGATTTTCATCAGTCTGTCTTGGTGTGGGAACTCGGGAACAAATAAATGTGAAATATTTTACGTGCCGAAACGTTGATCCCATTCTGAGGCATGCCGGAATATTTTTTCCCCTTGCGGTTGTTTAACATGCACCTAAACTTGAGTACACGAGCGTTTTTGCATTTTGACCCCATCCAGATGCGAAACTCTAAACCATCAAAGCTAGAGAGAATGTCGACCTAACTCTGTCGAACTTCGTAGTAAATTCAACGAGCTAAAAACAAGCATGCGCCGAGCTAATCTCAGCGCGTGCTTATTTGGAACCAAATGCTGTTGGCACACAATATGTTGGCTTGTTTGGCACATAAAATGTTTCTGATGTTGAATGAAGTCAAATTTTAGTATTTAACATGCCAGAAGTGCACAGTGAGTTATGAGTAGCTACTCCGACTAATTTTGACCACCTGGGTCACATTAACGCGTAATCAAAGTACGAGCGTTATCGTACCTCCCGCGGGTTCACTTCTCACGCGACCGGCGATCGAACTCGTGACCTCGAGCACGGCACTGGCGCGCTATAACCACTGAGTCATGATTAACATACGCTTTGTTCACTGGTGGTGTCAATCAGCTTTTGCAACGCCGAACTGCGCATGCGCAGCGCCCTAGCGGCTGACGACCGAAGCAATTTGGCAGGCGCACGGCCGGACTCGACTTTCTCCTCCGAGTGAGTGGAGTACGGCCGTGGCAGGCGCTGTACTTGTCAGCAGAATAGGGCGCCAGCCGTTTCTCTTAAACTCTTACAGACGGCACATATCCGTATGTTGCCCTAATACACGGTTCACTCCGACGTATATCGCGACGACGCCTGCCCCTCCGGCGGGCAGACCTCCACTCTAGCACCCGTGCTCCGGGAGTGCGGGTCGAGACACCCCAAGTTCAGCAAGGAGGAGTGGGACTCGCGTTTGCGTAGCCCCGCTCTAGACAAGAAAATCCTGGCTGTCAGGCGTGCCCGTGACCAGGTCAGTCCCTGCCAGTCGCGACGTGGGACTAGCCGGGTGCGCTACAAGTTCGCGTCCTCGCCAGGACTCCAATAAAATTCTTTCACTCACTTGTCAGCCTTGCCATTCTCGCTGCCGTGCACACGGAACGCCTTTAGAACATTATTGCCATAGAAATTTGACGCCATGCCAATCTCGTGTCTCGTTTACGGCTGCACCTCACGTAACCATCCCAGCAGGGAAATGCGGATTTTCTGATTTTCTTCGGTAAAACGCGATCGACAGCGCCGTGAAGCCAGAATTAGGGCTGCACTTTGTGACAGGTATACGTATTGACATACGCAGTTTACCTCTCTGTTTTTGTCATTGCGGACTCATAAGAATAATCCGACCCCCTGTGGTTGCTCAGTGGCTATGGTGTTGGGCTGTAGAGCACGAGGTCGCGGGATCGAATCCCGGCCACGGCGGGCGAATTTCGATGGGGGTGAAAACACCCGTGTACGTAGATTTAGGTGCACGTTAAAGATCCCCTGGTGGTCGAAATTTCCGGAGTCCTCCACTATGGCGTGCCTCATAATTATAAAATGGTTTTGGCACGTAAAAGCCCATAATTTAATTTTAACGAATAATCTCGACGAAGACGCAAATGTGTGTTTGAGCTAGCGAAACAAACAATCTCTGAGCTCGTGCGACCTGGTTGCGAAGTGTTTTCTTTTTCTATCCTCTCTGTGCGTCCATCGGTAGAACGCCGTCATTTCGGAACTTCACATCGTGCACACTTTCAGCTTTATAAACGCTCAGCGAATGCTCGTGATGTCGGTGTAGTTATGTGTCGGAGCCAAGCTCATCTGCACTACCGGGCTGACGTGGGAAACAGCGTGGACTGTGAAGGAGCTGATATATATAGTCCTATTTAGCAATCGTTGCTAGTTGTCATTTCGTCATTCTTGTCGGCACCAATTAAAGTAACATTTACTTGCAGAAGGCTTTCATGTTCGTTTAGTGAATCGGGGTGTAGTACGGTAGGTACTAAGGCTCATTTTCCTTTGCGCCATCTTCTGGAGTCGAGTGGCGCGTCTTACTGTGTAACTGATACATTTCATAGGCGCTTTTGCTGTAGCTCAGACATCTGGACTCCATAGTGACACGTGTACTCGTTTTATTCGGGTGACCACTCTTCACCGTCAAACAAACGCTATCGCTCAGCACGGGACGCGCCCGCATGTATCGGAAGTTTCTCGAATGCTATCGATTGTTCTATCCGCTGTCTGTCATCGCAGAACCTTGTGTAATCATACTGCATGTATGCGTGACGCGAATGGCGTAGACCTTTCTGGAAGACACGCGGGCACCAGCAATTACACTCGGACGTTCGATGGCTCGTGTATAAAAGCTGACGCGCTTGACCCGCTGACCCGCCGCGGTTGCTCAGTGGCTATGGTGTTGGGCTGCTGAGCACGAGGTCGCGGGATCGAATCCCGGCCACGGCGGCCGCATTTCGATGGGGGCGAAATGCGAAAACACCCGTGTACTTAGATTTAGGTGCACGTTAAAGAACCCCAGGTAGTCGAAATTTCCGGAGTCCTCCACTACGGCGTGCCTCATAATCAGAAAGTGGTTTTGGCACGTAAAACCCCATATATTATTATTATATTTGACCCGCTGATCAGATTTCGACGATCGCCGACTGTGTTCGCCGCTATCACCGTGCATTAAGCGCAGCCTGTTTTCGTGGGCACAGGTTCGGTCAATAAAAGTTACTTTCGTCATTCGCTGTATTGCTACTGTGTTCTTTGCCTTCACTACTACGCGACAATACTGACGCTGTTTGTGTACACGCACCAGTTCAAAAAAAAGACGTGGTCGACCGCTATTTTCGTACCGCGGCGCGTTCTAAGAGGAAGACAGCCGCCCGACAAACAGGGGGTAACAGCGATTTTGGTCATACTAACCATCTTTTGGCATTTGTTTAGATGTACACATACTTTATGTAGGTAAATAACGTATGCAACTTGGTATTCTGTGGGCCTTCCCACTGCCTGTGTATGTATGTGCGCCTAGCATATGGCACACCATAGCGCAAGACATAAGTGGTGAAACGTGATATTCGCCCTAAGAACTACACCTCATGCCCTATTCGAGTCATGCTTTCATGTCTGTACTCCAACTGTTTCATTACTTATTCACTTTACGCCACAGGTGCCAAGGAAGAGCTTATAAAGCGTCGCCGAAACTCTTCTTCCAGCCGTTCGTCACGCTGAAGAAACCTCCTGGTACAAAACATTCACCAGCGAGCTCGATGGCTAGCTCACAATGACCAAATATGACGGCGCGTACACGTTGTTTCGGTATTGTCTCACACGCTGCTTGTTTGGCCGCGAGTCTCGTTATCGCGGTTCGCAGACGCGCCTGCCAAATTGTTTCTCGTGGCCACCGCACGATGGCGCCACAATGCACCGCAAGAGGCGGATTGCCGCCATTGCATAAAACGGCCTACACAACTGTCAAATCATGTAAATACTAAAAGTGAAGCCTTTTACGTGATGTCAGCGTAGTCTTGAGGCAATTGCCAAAATTTGAGCTCGAATGGAGCAATACAGCAATTGTACCGCGGAAAAATAAAACTCAGAAAATGAATAGTAGCAGTAACACTCGTCTTTTCACTTTAGGACGTCGTCAGCGCTATGCAACTTGGGCATTTAGTTTCAGAATTTCATTGCACGATAAAAATATGCTGAATATCAGCTCAAGAAAAAAACAATGATCAAAGTGCTTTTCGCGAGTCATATATTAGCTCATTTCGTGGTGTGGGAATATGACGCCACCAGGGCTCCATGGTGGTAAAATTGAGTTTGGGAGTGGCGAATTTGGTTTCCTATATATGTTTCCCTAAGCGTTTTATTAAGGCATAGTGGGCGTTTTTGTTGTTTCTCGACATATTTATCATTTGGGACTGTTACTTAGCTGAAGAAGTGATAAGACTCCCCATGGGATTCAGCTGCATGTAGATTATTCATCAATGAGAACAAAGAAAAGAAGACTCATTTAACTCGCGTGGCGAACCTGTTTGCTAGAGCAAAGAAACTGAAGGTCACTTCAACAAACTTCAAGAACGTCAAGAACTGAGCGCGAATTGCGACATAGAACAGGAGGTATTAGCACCTGTGATAAGTGAGATTATTATTTGCTGCAGTCATATTTCATTGTTTGAACGTTACAAGAGCCTGCATAATGTTTGACGGTAATAAAATCCAACTTCTTCAGCCGCTGAAATATATAATAATGCTATGCGTTTTTGTTATTACATCATATGTTAATTTATTTTTTATTTATTTATTTATTTACATATACTCCAATGCAGTTACGGAATTTTTTGCATGATGGGGATACATCATTATGACATGATTAGTAGGGCAAGCAAAAGAAAAATTACATGTACTAGTAAAAAGACAACACAGACATCTTGAAATAAAGGCACGATTCGAGTACAACTGAATCAATGCATCTACTGGAAGTGCCAATTTAACAGAGCAAGAAATAAGGAAATTATACAATATGGGACATAAACAAATTCAGGGATGGCTGCAACACCACATCGTTGGACAGCTGATGAGATTCAGTTACGACCCTGGGAAAAAATGAGTATTTAAAGCAATTTTTGCGACTAGTGAAGTTGGTAATTATTAGTGCATGCCGTTGCTTTGTAGCATAACCTGTTCACAAGGAAATAGTCTCGGAAATATCTACGCTGTAGTATCCCTTGATGAGCTGAAACAAAAATTTTAATCTGAGAACATGATTCCTTTGGGTTAGAGTTGGCAGATTGGCTCTGTTTAGCAAGGCTGTCTTCGACTTGTGCCCAAAGCTCTTATATATATAACGAACCGCGCGCTTTTGAATACCTTCTACTTTAGTAATGTCTTTTTTAGTGAAAAAATACCATATTATAGATGCGTAATCTAAAAGCGGCAGCACAATTGCGTTAAATGCAGGAAGGCGAACTTCAGGTGTTGTCGATCTCAGAGCACTCCTGAGAAAGAAAAGCTTCCGATTGACGGAATTGCACACAGTGTTGATGTGTTTGTTCCATCTAAGAACTCCAAATCCAAGACATTTTATGTCGTCTACCTCAGATAGCACGATATTACACGCCGAGTACAGGAAGTGCGGACTACTAAGCTTGCGCTAAATTTTCATAAATACAGTTTTGTCAAAATTGATAGCCATTTGCTAGTCACTACACCATTTCCCAACTATTTCAAAGGCTTCATTTAGTCGTAGTTGGTCACTGACGCTATCTATTGCTCAATACATTACATAATCATCAGCATATAGTCTAATTTTCACGGGAATGTCATAAACGATATCATTAACAAAAACTAGAAAGAACAGTGGTCCGAGCGCCGAACCCTGTGGAATGCCAGACTCGACAAAAAGCCTCCGAGAGACATGGTTTTTAAACGAAACATGTTGACATCGGTTTGAAAGACACGCAGAAGGCGAAGTAGCAATTTTGGCATTACCCATAGTAACATCAAGTTTGTGAAGTAGCTTTTTGTGAGCAACCTTGTCAAAGGCTTTCGCAATGTCCATGAAGATTGCATCAACCTGCTTACCTGAATTTGTTGCCTTAGGGAAATCGTGTACAGTAGTTACTAATTGTGTGCATGTAGAGAAACCCTTTCTGAAGCTATGCTGATGACATGATTATATTTTATTCTTTGCAAGGAACTCAGTAATATGGTTATGGATTATACGCTCCAGAGGTTTGCATGATGTTGAAATCAAAGAAATAGGGCAATAGTTTAAGACGTGCTGCTTATTACCATTTTTGATGATAGGTTTCACTGCTGCAGTTCTCTAGTCGATTGGAATCTCGCCTTCATTTAGTGATTTAGAAAAGAGTACACTCAGATATTTAGACACATGGCGCATAACGCTTTAAGACTTTATTTGGCAAACCATGAGGACCGGGTGATTTCATAATATCAAGGTTAAGGAGCATGTTAAGTGTTCCATTCTTATTAATAGTAATGTCAGACATAAGGGGGTATGAAACATGAAAGTGAGGCAATGAACCATTGTATTGTATAAACACAGATCTAAAATGTAAGTTAAATGCATCTGCTATCACAGTGCTATCATCACTCAAAACATCATTTACGACGAAAGCATCATTAATTTGCTTACTGGGAGAAATTAGCCCCCAGAACTTTTCAGGAGATGTTGAAATAAACTTAGGCAGTTTATCCCCAAAGTAGCGTTGCTTATTTGAAGAAACTTTCATTTTTATCTCAGAGGCGAGTTCGGAAATTTTAGTAAGCAAAGCGTCCAAGTCTCTTGCGGTACCTCTTTTTGTATTCAGGCACTTTAATCGTCTTCTTTATTGCAATGTGTCCCGAGAAATCCAAGGAAATTTGCCTTTCCTTTTCTTTAGCATGCAAGGGACAAAGCGCTTGATGCAATCATTTACAAGGCTTTAAATTGATTCCACAGTGTGTGAATGTTTGCGCTGCTGCCGTGGAATGAGTCAAAATTAAACGAAAGCATATCCAATATGGCGACATCATCTGCGCGCGAGATGTTGAGCACGGAAGTCACATCAACGAATTTCTTCACAGAGACACCCGAAAGGGTCAAAAACACAGCAGAATGATCGGAAATTCCAGGCAGTACTACGCACTTTGCTTGCCCCGTAATAGATGCACTTAAGTAAGACAGATCAAGGATAGAGCAGCACTTACCTTGCATTCTAGTGAAATTGTCAACTACTTGCTGTAGATCAAAAGAAAAAATCATATCAAACAACCCTTCTTGTAGCTTGTCATTAGAAGCGTTTAGTGTGAAGGTTGACCAATCCATGTTTGGCATATTGAAGTCTCCGCCCAGAATCAATCGATCACCAGGCTTCGCATGAGCAATCAGGTAATTTTGCAAATGAGCAAAGAAATCAGGAGAGGAATGAGGAGGTCGGTAAAGTACTCCCAATACATATATAATTGCGCCATGATAAGCTTTACAGAATATGCCCTCATTGTTCGGTAAATTAGCATTCTCAAAATTTTAGAACGCTCCTTGAACCGCAAAGCAACACCTCCACCTTTGCTCCCTCGATCTTTCCTGTGCACATTGTTCCCACGAGGAACAAATTCGTTATCTTTGTTAGAATCATTTAGCCATGTTTCCGTGAGAAGAATTATTTCAGGGTTATGGGTCCCCAATATGCCCTCAAGTTCTGCGACTTTGTTAACCACACTCCGTCAGTTCACGTTAAGTATATTAAGCTCCTGAGGCTTTTGTACAAAACGTCGATTTTGATTTTTCTTTCGTTGGACCCGTGTACCTTTCTTTGTGTCCCAGCCAAAGATTACGCCATCTATGCTGAGTTTATTGTGTACAAGTTTGACTTTCGAGCCATTATTTCTTTGTAGAGTAGAACTTTTCCAAAGCTTCTTTCTAATTTCTCGCACTCTACGTAATAAATCTTGCGATATTGAAACAGCTGTACCCTTCAATTTAATGCAGCCTTCAATATTGACATTTTTTCCAGATAATTTTGCAACCCAAGGATGACCGGTCGTGTATGGCTAACATTTCTGTTTCCAATTATATGGCATTTTTCTATATTCTCCACAGAAGTACCAAGTTTGCTGTGAATCAAATCTTTTACTCTTTCAAGATCCTGAGAAGATTCATTGCTTGGTTCGCCAAGACCGTAAATGGCTAAGTTGTTTCTTCGACTACGATTTTCTAGGTCATCTAGTTTTTCAACAATGGAGGCTAGATCTGTTCTAGCCGTAGACATCGCAGTCTCCATATCCTGAACCCGCTTAGTAACTACACTTAGGTTCCTCAGTTGGCGCTCTAAACCATCAACACGATCAGTTAGTGAACTGACTTGCTTGCCAATCTATTTCTGAGACGCCTGTACAGCTTGTAAAGCTGTTATCAATGAATTTTGACTGACAAGAAGTTTCATCAATATTTCCTTCTTGGTAAGGCCAGGGTTGGCCTCAACGTCACCACAAAGGAAAAGATTTACCGGAATATTTTTAAGTCGAGAAAAAAGGCATTCAAGACACAGTGGGCAAGGCAGCTGCAGTAAAAACCTATTATCGCTACGATAGCAGGCCGTGGGCAAATATCTACTGACCTGGAATACGTAGAAAAAAGTGCTCCTGAGCATGTTGCTCATTTCGCTGCTGCGTTGCCCGCTGGAGTAGCACGGTGCTGGCTTCATTTTTAAGTCCTCCTGCAGGGTCACGTGAGTCGACGTCTTCCACGGCTCATCCCGTGTGTATGCTGTTATGCCAGGGCTCGATATCTTGTTGACGTGGCACATGTCACCAGGATCCGGTAACGGGATGTGAAGCCGTCCTATATCGTGATTCCACGATGCAGTTGCAGTGCGGCCGCCCAACAAAAGCTCGCACTTTGCCAGCAGAGCCGTAACCTGGAATACGTAGAAAAAATCGACAACCTTTGAGCCCTGGTGGCGTCATCGGGCACCATATCCGTAACTTCACGAAAAATTGTAAAATCGTTTCGTATCATACTTCCGAGAACTCTTTCAGTCAAATATGCCAAGCAAAAAAATCTGCTGAAAGGAAAAGATTCAGGGCCGAAAGAGGTAATCGGTGGAGGTATTTTGAACTTAGCTGCCACAGTTGGAACGCTGACACCGCGAAACCATAGGCATATTTACCGGGAGGGCAAAGAAAGGGGGCGACAGGCACTAGGTCCCCCTGCACATCGTGAAAACCGGAGGGCCAATTTATGCCCCCACACTGTATTTTGAATTGCCAGCTGCACGGCGCAAAATGAACAAAAACAACAGCCTAGGTCAAATTTTATTTTTTTTTCAATACAGCGGCCTTGCTGGTAATGCTTTTCTTTATTACCTGCTCGGGGCCTTTCGTGCCTCCCCGGGACATCGTGTAGCGGATGCGCGCGGAATGCGCCGACAACGTCGCATTGCGGAGAAGGCTGGCGCCAATTTCAGCTGGCGCTTCTTGGATCCGACCAATCACTTTCGGAAACTCACAATGACCTTGTTATAGTTAATCTAAGGGCGAGGAGAGGTCTCAGTATAGTATTATAATACGTCCAGCCAGTGCATGCCTTGCGGCCTGACAGTGAATTACGAAATACAGGAACTTCTGAATCACTGTCCTGAAATAGTCAACATAGCGTTGCAGTCTCAGTTTCTTATCACCTCCTGGAAACAAATGAAACGGCGTATAGTTCTGGCCCTAACATTTCATTGTATAATCAAAATTTATCCTAGATGTGTTGGGGAAAACGTCCATACTGAATGTGGAGAACCATTATACCATGAAAACGCAGAAAACTCTTTCTGCAGGCATGTGTCGTTTTGACGGTGTCTGCTGCCCTTTTCAAGTTTAGGCTGCTTCTACATTAGACATAGTAGTACAGGTTCCCTGCCAGGAGCAATAAGAGCGGAGATTTCGTATTTTCAGAAGTGGGGCCCCCTTTTGGTTGACGCACACTAAAGGTTGTGTAGGTTATTTATGTGCTTTGAAAATAAATACTTAGCACTAGCCTCTCACAAGTTTTATGCGTCATAGACGCAGTAACCTTTCGTCGTCGGCTGTTCTTCTTGCTTCTCCATTGGAACATGAAGTTTCTCGGATGATGATCGGCAGTGATCAAACGCAGGCAGGAAGCGATATAGATCAAATGGACAAGAAATGTTTATGGGTAAGCGTTTCGATGCTGATACATGCCGGATAAAACAAATGAACTTCAACTTGAACTATAGAGCAAGCACACTTCAGCTGGCTCAATGGCTGTTAGAGCCCTGTGCCTCTCTGATCTATCAACTATCCTGATTTCCGCCCAAACTGACGGACAGGGCATCGCCTGGATTGATGTAGCTCAAAGAGACAAAGAAGAAGTACGGTATGTCTCTTGGCCCATCCCACACATGCAATCGCAAATGAGAGTCAAATGTTTGGGAGACCACAAACCAAAGCGCTGAGCTTACTCTTTAAATGGTTTGGAAATAAAACTGTTTTCGTTCTTTCTACAACAATGTTTCCCTTTCCTATTTCAACGTAGTTGGTGACAGCCTCATTGGAAAGTTCCTAGCCAGCAAAGGACTCGGGAGCTAGTGCCACAACACCGGGTAGCGCATTCCCACTCAAAGTTTGTCTGCGTAAAAAAATGACGACCGTCGGCGGCATCCAAACTCGGTGTTTACAAGGCGATGTTCTCCGAATGCGTTCCTCGTAACGTACCGCCCCGCTACGGCGGGCACTCGACACCACGCGGGCCCTAAAACACACCAACGGTTGCCGCCCGTAGGGACCCGCCTGGCCATTATGAACATCGGCCAGCGCGGACTCAAGGTCTGTCCGCGTGGAATGCGGTGCCCACGAGAGCGCGTTCCCGTGGCGCGCACTCGTCACCCCCCGACACCACGTCTCGGCAACCAGATACCCAAGCGGTGGCCGCCTGGATGCGTAAGGTTGTGGACCATACGCATAAGACGTGGGCAGCTCGCGACACTGCGAAAGTATAAAAAACAGTCATGCGGCTCCACAGACGGCATTTATTTGCTTTTCTCGATTCGTCGGTAAGCTAAGTTGCAAGCAACGCATCGATATTTGATTAAAGCAGGACGCTCCTTCAGAATGATCTCTGATATGTGTTTATCTTTTTTTAGGTTCGATCGCTACATCCTTTGTAAAAAGTTCCTTATTCAAGCGTTTCAAAGTGTCACACTGGCGCATGTTTAAATGTTTCCCAGACCTCTAAAGCAACTTAATAACGTCGAATTTCTAGAAAATAGGAGAAACTTAAGTGTAATTATTTGCCACACGTTCACGTTCTTGCTCTCACTGAAAGCGCTGCAAATCATTAGTGAACCTTTTTTCCCGCTATTTTCGTACGTTGTTCGAGGACCCTTGTTTGTTTCTCCGCTGTCCTCGGTGAACTAAGCAAGACACCTTTTCATATTTGGGGAAATTAAGGGTACGCTATGGGTAATCTGTAGGCAAGGTTTGAAATACATAGGCTAAATGCACCTTTTGAAATATATTACGCTTGCACGTGGTCCGGAGCTTAATTACTGTGTTTTACGAGTGGCGTGAAACTTGGACCGCTGCCCCAGCGTAATAACTACAACCGGTCTAATTTTGCTGACAAGAAGGAAGCTTTCTTTTTTGTCTCTGTCTTTCTTACTTTCTTTGCGATGGTAAATGCATGTTGATCATATGCAGCTTCTGAAAAAAAAATTGTAGGCAAGTGTTCGAAAGTGTTACTCTGCCGTTATCAGCTACGTTTCCCAATGTCGCAAGAGAAGCCTGGGTCTCAGAGAGTTTATCCTGAAAACGAATGGGTAGCATTCGAAGTGCAATCTGTCGGGAAATTTTAGCCTTCCTGACTTATTGAAAAGCGTCACGAATAATTTATGAACCCTCGCTTTTTTTTTAATGTGTGATATATGGGGATCGACCTGGTGTCATCAGGGAACTAAACGAGGCTGTGTCATTGCGTTTGGTGATAGTAAGGACCACGTAATGGTTGACTTGTAGGCAAAGCGCAAAGTGGGTGGGTAATTGGGGCTTCGGCAATAACTTAAATATGCAAAAAGCGCTCTAGAGCGTTATCAATGTGTTACCCTGGCCACTTGTCCCCGATATTAAATTTAGCGATTATGGATGATACGCTAAGGAAAATCTCTGCGGGAAATTAGATGCGGTTCGATTAAACGTAGCCTGTGTAAAAAAAATCTTATTCAATATTCAACGTGTTACATGGTCACTATTAGCTATGTTTTCCAATGTCCCGACATGACCTTATGTTACTGTAGGTTGATATGCCGAGCAAGAAGGAGGGGGCAATGTGTGACAATTTTTTTTCGTTCTCAGCCTTCATAAGCGTCGCAAATAAAAACTGAGCCCTCGTCTCTTTTCCCATACGTTCGTAGTTTGTTTCTTCGATGCCCCGGCGAACTAATCAAGGCACACAGGAGATATTAATGGGTGCGTTATAGGTAATGTCTAGGTAAAGCTCAAAGTGATGAGGAGGAGGAGGAAAAGACTTTATTCTGGTATTGTGCAAGGTGTTGCCACCTGCCTGGCTAGTCCCATGTTGGGACCGGGAGGTCACGCCTCCTAGCCCTATCACGCACGGGAGTACTGGACAGCCAGGACTTGACGGATATGATATGGAGATCTGACCATTCCTAAAGACCGATTCCGGGAAATGCCAGGGTGGAGCGACCCACACTCTCAGGGCAGATGTTCGAGCGTGCATATCTCCTTTTCGCATGCTTTGCATATAATATTCATGTCTGCAATGTCATACCATTCCTTTATTTGTGCAGGTGAATAATAAGACTGTGTTTGTAATTGCCTAAGTGTAACTGCTTGTGCTCTGTTTAGCCTATAGTGAGGGGGTGTGTGTGTGCGTGAAAATTTTGATTGTAATAAGGTCCGGAGGCTCGACTTCTCAAGCGAAGGCGGGCCGCTCCCACGTTGGCACTGTCAGGCCAAGCCTTTCAGCGACATCATGGGCCCTCTGGACTGCCCTTAGTTGGTCCTGAAACAATGGGCTTTGAAACCTTTTCTCCCACTGTGTCCATTCTTCAACGAGGTTGGGGAGAGTCGCGGGACACCCCGCCAGCATATGTCTGATTCCAATGATGCCATTACAATCATTGCAGTCCATCTTAATCTCCCTCTCTAGATATATTTTATTAATGGTGTACGGTGTGGGATATGTACCCGTTTGCAATAAGCGCAGTGAGACTGCCTGAGCCCTGTTCAGTTTTGAATGTGGCAATCAGTATTGCCTGCTTCCTAAATAGTAGTGTTTGGGAATGTCATTGTATGTTATTAAATTATCTCTAGATTTCCTGGCTTGATGGTGAACGGCTCGGTTGTGACTGTCACGGTTAGCAAGTCCTCGTGCCAAGTCATGAGCAACCTCATTGAGGTTTACCCGAGTCTCGTCCACTTTCCCCATATGCGCAGGAAACCATCGTATTTCACTTGTCATAATCACAATGTTTTCAAAAAGTTTAGCTGCAACTCCAGCTACGTAGCCTTTATCAAAACACTTTACAGCGGATTTCGAATCACTGTAAATGAAGGCCCACTTATTACTCCTGATGGCTAGAGCAATTGCCGCTTTTTCCGCCACCGTGGAGTCCTTGGTAAAAATAGTGAGAGCGTCTTGCACCTTCCCTTGATAATTTGATACAATGGCCGTATAGGCTTCTTTACCTTTCACCCAGGCAGCATCAACTATAGCTGCCAGTTGGTTCTGCTGCTCTATTTCCTTCAAGAGTGCTTTAGCTCTTGCCTTTCTCCTTTCGACATTATATTCTGGATGCATGTTTCTGGGGAGAGGGTTGGTTCTGATCTTGCTCCTAACTTCAGTCCTTAATTCTACTTCAGCCTCTATTGGGCTCCTTGATGTATTCAGTTCTGCACCTATTGCGAGTAATATGTTCCTGTCAGCTCGTCACTTTGTCAATCTTTCGTGTTGCGCTAGCTGTTGGGCCTCCGCAATTTCTTCCATTGTGTTGTGCACCCTTAGACTCATGAGTTTGTCGGTTGCAGCATTACTGGTTATCGCTAGGGCTACTTTAACGAGCTTCCTGAGCATCACATTAAGTTTGTTAAGTTCTGCCTGCTTCCATTTGAATAATCCAGCCACATAAGTGAAGTGACAGAGAGCAAAGGCATGTATTAGCCTCAAAGCGCTGTCTTCTCCTAGGCCTCTGTGTCTATTAGTAATTCTCCTTAGTAATCTAATGACTTCATCTGTTTTATTCGAGATATGTTGTATTGTTCTATAGTTAGTATTGTTTCCGTCTATGTGATACCCAAGAACCTTGAATTTTTCAACTAGCCTGATTGCGGATCCTTCATGAGTGTATAAGCACACTCTTGGCTCATCTTCCGGAATGTAACCTCTTGGTTTACGACCTTTTCTGCAATGTTTAATGACTAAGAGTTCTGATTTGGCTGCCGAGCATTTCAAGCCCATGTCTTTCAGTGTGTTCTCTACAACGTACAAACTTTCTTGTAATCTGGTCTCTGTTTGTCCTACATTGCCCTTTGCATTCTATATGGTTATGGCGTCGGCATATATCACATAATGTATACCCTCAATTTTCTCCAGATTTCTTGCAACCTTGGACATTGCTAAATTGAATAGCATGGGTGAGAGCACAGCCCCTTGTGGAGTGCCCCTATTTCCCAAATTCTTAGCTTCTGATTTAAGCTCAGCCAGCATGTGTTGTGCAGTTCTATTTCTCAGAAAGTCCTTAATCATGTTAAAAACTCTGCTACCTAAACCCATCTCCGAGAGAACGTCAAGTATTGCCTTATGCTTTATACGATCAAAAGCTTTTTCCACATCCAATCTCAAAAGAGCTTTCGTATGCGCTGGGCTGGCCTGTATAAGTTGATGTTTAATCAGCAGCATAGCATCCTGAGTTGACAGCCCTGGACGAAAGCCGATCAAGTTGTATGGGAGGATCTCGTTCTGCTCAACGTATTTCGTTACTCGATTTAGGATGACATGTTCCATAGCTTTGCCTAGACATGACGTTAAGGAAACAGGACGGAGGTTGTCTAGAGTGAGTTGTTTGCCTGGCTTTGGTATGAGGATAGTATTGGCCACCCTCCTTTCCTCTGAGTATACCCCTTTTCTCCAACATTCACTGAAGTGTTCAGTTAGATAATGGATTGATTCATCATCTAGATTTCTTAATATCTTGTTAGTTATTCCGTCTGGTCCAGCCGCCGATCTACCATTAAGACTGTGTAAGATAGTGAGGGGGTGGAAACTCCCTCCTTTCCATGTAGTAATGTTTTGTAATTTCAATGTATGTAATGAGCGTCTCTCTCTGTAGGTTCTCCAATCCAGCAGAATCAAAACCATATGTAAAAGCGGCCCGGTCCGTAAGGTCGCGGGCGATGCTGTTGGCCGATTAATTTGGATTGACAGAAATAGCATCTAATGAACCAAGGTGCGCCGGGAATCAATAAATGTAACGCCGAACATTTGTTTGCCTTTGATTAATTATTCTCGCAGCCTGCCGGGCAATCTTTTCCCTATTGAAAGCTCTAGTAGCTGTTTTCGAGTCACTATATATTTCTGTGAATATATAGTCTGTTAGTGCCAATGCAATGGCAACTTCTTCAGCGACTTCAGGTTTGCTAGTGTAGACCGTCGCGCAGTTGGTGCATTTGCCCTGATGATCCACTACCGCCGCCGCGAACTTAGTTCGATGCTTGTAGGCGGCCGGATCAACAAAGCAGGTTCCTCTGCCCGCTTTATCCATTTTCTTGATTAATGCCCTGGCTCGTGCAACTCTCCTCTTGATGTTATGTTTTGGGTGCATATTCCTGGGTAGCGGTGCCTAAATTATGTTTTCTGCAAATTCTTGATGAACTTTAGTGTACTTTGCGGGATCCGTAATGTGGTTGATCATGATCTTGTCTAGAATTGATCTTCCCGTGCTGGTTGTCGATAGTCTCGCTATTTGTGATGTTTCTTGAGCCTCCGTGATCTCCATGTTCGTGTTGTGCATTCCTAACTTGAACAATGTTTCAGTGCTGGTTGGAATTGGGATCCCCAATGCGCTATTAACAACTTTCTTGATCGCTGCGTCAAGCTTCTTGAGTTGAACCTGCGTCCAGTTGTACATGGCAGCGGCGTATGAAATATGACAGAATACGAAAGAGTTGATAAACCTTATGATGTTATCTTCTTTCATGCCCTTGTGTCTTCCTGCCAAGCGTCTGATCATCCTGCACGCGTTATCCGTTTTAAGGGTGATTTTCTTGACTTCCGTATGGTTTCCACCGTTTGGATCAATGAAAAAGCCTAGTACCCTGATCGCGTTGACTCTGGGTATATCGACACCATTTTCTGTATCTAGGTGTATATTGCTTTCCGATAAAGAATTCCAGCCCTTAGCGCTGCCCCCTTTTTCACGTCTATAAAGTAGCAACTCCGATTTATGTAGGGAGCACCTGAGTCCAGTGGGTCTCAGGTATTCCTCCACCGTCTTGATCGCTTCAGTCATTGCGTCCTGTATCTGCCCTTCACTGCCACCAGCACACCATACAGTGACATCATAAGCATATATGGTATGGTCAATGCCCTTAATGTTGCCCAGCTTCTGGACAGACCAATCATGCACAGGTTGAAAAGGACGGGATAGATCACCGATTCTTGGGGGGTTCCTCGATCTCCGAGCTGGACCACTTCCGAGTTTGTGTCGCCGACCTTTCTCTTCGCAGTGCGTGCTTCGAGAAAGGATTTGATGTATTTAAACAACCTCAACCCGAGTCCAATGTCTTCTATCATTGTGAGGGTTTACTCATGCTTGATGCTTTCGAACACTTTCTGCAAGTCTAATCCGAGTATGTCCTTAATATTTCAAGAATATCCGTTGAGTATGTGGTGTTTAATTTGCTGCATGGCATCCTGCGTGGGAAGTGCGGATCTAAAACCCAGCATGTTGTGAGTGTCTCTCAAAGTGAGAGAGATCGCAATATTTGCAGTAAACTACGCATGCAAGCGATCCGGAGCCTCATGAATGTGTTTTACGATTTATCTAGCTGCCCTGCGGAAACTGTGAACGCAAACGAGATCGCCCCTATATATATATATATATATATATATATTGCGGCAGTTAGTGAGGCGGCGATGCCTCGAGAGCAGCAAGATACGTGGCGTTGTCCATCGTGTGCAATATTTATTTATTTATTTATTTATTTCATGTACCCTCAGGGCCATTGGCATCGGAGAGGGGAGTGGTTACAGGCATACAAAACAAGAAAAAATAGGAAATGTGATACAACGAATAGGAATATTGCAATAAAAGTTAACAAGTGTGTTTACTCATACAATATTAGCTAAGGCGTTCTTGAAAAGCTGGTAATCTTTGATGGTGGCTGTCAGTGCGGGAACGTGATTGCACTCTGCTGCTGTACGAGGTATAAATGACTGGAAGAAAGCGTTAGTTCTACAAAATGGGACACCGACCTTGTAGGCATGACCTAATCGAGATGATAGGTGACGTGGGGGAGGGATTAATTCGCTACGCAGGTGTGGATGATGAAACATCTTATGGAACAGACAGATACGAAACGCTTTGCGACGTGAGGCTAGGAATGGTAGATTAAGGTTTGATTTCATTAAATATATGCTAGCGGTCCCGTTATAGTTGGAAAGAATGAAGCGAACCGAGTTATTTTGGACCATTTCTAGTGAATGTATTAGGTTTTCATGATGAGGGTCCCAGATGGATGCGGCGTACTCTAGTTTCGGACGTATTAATGTTTTGTGCAACAGCAGTTTGAGGGAAGAGGGCGCTTTAGAAAAGTTGCGGCGGATGTAACCAAGCATACGATTAGCATTGTTAATTATGTATGTGATATGTGCAGACCAAGTGAGAGTGGAAGTGATGTGTACACCAAGGTACATTGTACACCACAACGAAATAGCGTTCAGGTCAGTCTGAAGAGCGGTTACATCGTCACTGCTTGTTATTTCTCTTAAGATTACGCAGTCATCCGCAAATAAATAGATATGAGAGGAAACAGAAGAAGGCAAGTTGTTGATGTAGATTAGAAAAAGAAGAGGCCTGAGGACGGAGCCTTGTGGGACGCCGGAATAGACAGGGTTTGAGTGAGAGTTAAGATTATTAGCTGACACGTATTGTGAACGGTTTTTAAGGAAACACTCAATCCAAGCAAGAAGTTTGGGGTCAATGTTCATGAGTTGTAGTTTGTGAAGTAGCAGTTTGTGAGACACTTTATCGAAAGCTTTGGAGTAGTCTAGGAAAATGCAATCCGCCATTAAACGAGTATCAAGAATTAGGTGTAGCTTATGTATGAAGGAAGCCAGCTGCGTTTCACAAGAATATGTTTTTCGAAAGCCATGCTGTGAACTTGAAAAAAATGAATGTGACTCAAGAAAGTTAGCAAGCTGTGAATATAGGATATGTTCTAATATTTTGCATGGGCTACTGGTTAGTGAAATAGGCCGATAATTGAGAGGAGAATGCTTGTCACCTGATTTATAAAGTGGAATCACCTTACCGACTTTCCAATCAAGGGGCTGGTATCCTGTGTCAAGCGACTGTTGAAAAAGTTTTGCTAGTAAAATAGATGAATAAACAACAGTGCTGTGCAAAAATTTCACGGAAATTAGGTCATGGCCAGGAGCAGAGGAGAGACGCAATGATTTAATCACGGTTTCGATGCCACAGGGTTCAATTGTAATTGTAAACATAGCCTGGTAATCATAACAAGGTGCAGTGGGTGGGGAAACATTACAGGTTACAGAAAAGTTTTGGATAAATGTTTCATTGAGGACGGATGTGATATAATCACAGGGTATGGCATTCCCAGAGTTATCTACAAGAGTTATGGTGTGATCGTCTTTTTGGTTAATAACGCGCCAGAATTTCTTGGTATCATTTGTTAGCATGAACGGCAGCGTGTGACATAAAAAATTGTTTCTGGCGTTTCTTAGCGCTGATACATATTCGCTTGAAGCCAATCGGTAGGCGCTCCAACGAGCTTAACTCGAGGAAAACTTCGCCGACGTGTACAATCGACTCTTTTTATTTGATAACCGTCTTATATGAACATTATACCTGGGAGCGTCTGACTTGCGAGTTACGATGCGAATGGGAATGTACTTGTTGGTTAGGTAAGTAACTTTTTCTGCGAAGATTGCCCAGTTAGTTTCCACTGTACGGCTGTCGAAATCCTGGAGGAAAACATCAAGGAATGAGCATAATTCTCTATTAATCGCGTCAAAGTCTGCTTTATTGTAATTACGAATGGTTACAGTCCTTTTGATATGTTTAGGTTGTGCGAGATTTAAGTGAAAAAAGAGTAAAGAGTGGTCGCTCATTCCTGGGACGTGAGTGATGTTGGAAACTAGGTCGGGCTGTGAAGCGAGAACAAGGTCAAGGGTATTAGCAGCAGAGTCTGTGGTTCTAGTCGGTTCAGTTACAAGCTGTTCGAGAGAAAAAACGGAGCACATTTCTAAAAATTGTTTAGCTAGCGTGGAAGGTGGGAGTATCGTGGGGACAGTGTTAGACCAGGTTATATTTGGCATATTAAAATCACCAAGCAAAAGTAATGGGCAGTTTGGGTAACGGGATGAAACGATCTTAACAACATCGTGTAATTCATTTACGAAGTTCTGTGTATAGGCAGGGGGCCGATAACAGACCCCAATAATAACTTTTTTTATGATTTAGGGCGACGCATGCCCAGACAGTTTCTAAAGGGGTGTTGACGTGAATGCACTGTGAAGCGCAATTTTTCGTGATAGCGAGCAGTACGCCTCCTCCTTGTCGCCCAATGCGATCGCAGCGATAGATGGAAAAATTATTTGCAATAAGAAAGAGTTCGTGGTCTCGAATTTCAGGACGTAACCAGGTTTCAGTTAATACTATGATATCAGCGCTGCAGGTGTCGATGGTGGAGTTAAGGCAGTCGCGTTTGCTGATGATACTGCGGACGTTAGTAAAAAGAACGGATATCTGCGAAAAAGAGCGTCCACATCCCCTCGCGCGTCCCTACGGACTGCCGTGAGCCGAACTGGCGGGATTATCAGCTGAGGGCGGTTTCTGCGCGTGCTGTTTAACAGAGTTAGTAGGATGACTATCATGTGATGGCGGTTGCTTCGTATGCTCGGTAACGCAGTTAGATTCGGGATCGTACATGTAGTATTTCTTATTCATTAGTAATTTGTTATATCGGAGCTGATACGGACCTCCGCCGGATGCACTTTTGGCAAACTCGGTTAATTTCTTTCGAGCGTAACGTGTAGCAGGTGAGTAATCTTCATTAACTGCGACGTTTTTGTCCTTCAGCTTTTTCCGGGCAGAGAGGACTATCTCTTTTATCTTAAAGTTAGTAAATTTTACAGTGATCGGACGTTGTTTTCCTGGCGAATATTGACCTAGGCGATGAGCGCGTTCAATGGCTGAATCCGGAAGGATGTCAAGTGCGTCAGCCAAAACTACTTTAATTTTTTCTTCCGATTCAGCCCACGATTCCCGGTGGTCCTCTAATCCATAAAAAATGAGGTTGCAGCGTCGTGATTGATCTTCAAGTTCGGTCTGCCGTGATTGCAAAGAAGCAGATGAGGTCTGCTGATGAGGTCTGATTAAAGATGACGTCAGTGGCTCTGCTCTGCCAAGGCTCTCACGGCGGCGTAAAGTAATTGGTTCAGCCGATGGCTTTGAGACACACATGAGAGAGGCGCCAGCTTTGAACTCGAGGACGGCGAACGGCAGTGGTAGTGAACGGCGGCGAACTAAGAGTTCGGATGGAGCGAAGAGTACTGTGCCGTCATCTACAAATTCGCAAGAGATGCTGACAAGAGTTGAAGACCAGGCAGGTATAACGGTGTCTTCTGAAACAGCGATCTTGCGACAATAGTCCTTATGGTCAGTGATAATATCGGTCGAAAACTGAAACAGCTTGATTTCAGCGCGGGCGCAGTCAATGATCGCATGATGTGTTGAGAGAAAGTCCCAACCTAATATGACGTCGTGTGAACATGATGGCAACACGATGAATTCTATTATATAGAGGACCTCCTGAATTACGACACGAGCAGTACAGGTGCCGGATGGCTCGACGTGCTGCGCGTTGGCCGTTCCAAGAGACAGTCCAGAAAGCGGCGTCATCAC
The DNA here is from genome assembly GCF_023375885.2 of Dermacentor andersoni. Classification (NCBI taxonomy): domain Eukaryota; kingdom Metazoa; phylum Arthropoda; class Arachnida; order Ixodida; family Ixodidae; genus Dermacentor; species Dermacentor andersoni. The sequence continues at coordinate 236,725,964 of NC_092816.1, read as the reverse complement.
TTTTCCTATCTTGCGGCAAATACCGGCATCTATCGCCGAAAGTGCAGCGCCGGTGTCGACAACTCCTAGCGTCAATGTTCCTTCTATTGCGACTTCAATAACGTTCTTCGGGGAAGTGTGAGGCCTTATAAATTTCGCTGGCACCGGAGTTCTCGCCTCCTGAACTGCCATATTTACTTTTCCTTGCGGAAAGGGCTCCGCCGCCGGTGCATGGGGGAAAGCGAGCGGCGGCGAGGAGAAGTTGAACGGCGAGCGGCGGAAAACGCGGTGTCGACGGCAGAAGGCGATTCAAAGGCGTGAGAATAGTTGCGGCGTTGTTGGAAACGTAGCGCATACGGACGCACATTGTTCCGGACGTTTGCTGTAAGCAGGCGACAGTGACGTGCCACTTGTCCCGCACGGCCAGACTAAAAACAAATCGGACGGTTATCTTCCGTGCGCCAATGGTCTTGAGGTCGTACATAGTGGAGCAGTGGACGGACTGGAGGGGATACGGGTGGGCGCAAAGGTGGGCGAAGGGGGCCGTAGGTCTGTGGGGCAGGCCACATCGCGACTTCGGCGTACGTCGGGGGAGCAGCTGTCGGAGCCTGCTGAAGAGAAGGCGAAATGTGGTCGGCTACCTGCTCCTTAATGACAGATTGGAGAGCGGCGCCAACGGAGTACTCGGCTGGCCATGTGCAAGTGGAATCAAGCCAACTCTTCAAGCCACCTGACGAGCCACCTCTTCACGGACGAACTCCTTGATCTGTAGCAGCAGCGAAGTGTTATCCGGGGCAGCAGCCAAGCTCGACATTGAAGTTCCCTGAGGTGTAGATTGGCGGGTGGCTACGCGTTGTTCGCGCAGTTCGTCGAAGCTTTGACACAGACTGACGAGTTCAGAGACTGTCGAGGGATTTTTCGCCAACAGCATCAGGAAGGCGCCGTCTTCAATGCCTTTTAAGATATTGCGGATCTTCTCGGCATCAGCCATTGCGACGTCAACGTGGTTGCAGAGGTCGACAACATCTTCTATATAGCTGGTAAATGTCTCCCCGCACTGTTGCGCACGGCCACGCAAACGTTGCTCGGCGCGAAGCTTGCGAACCGCGGGGCGCCCAAATACCTGTGTCACGTTGGTCTTGAAGGCCATCCACGTCGTCAGATCACGTTCGTGGTTGCGGTGCCACACGCTGGCGACACCGCTCAAATAAAACGACACGTAATTAAGTTTTTTGGTGTCGTTCCAGTGGTTGTGGATACTCACCCGGTCGTAGTCAGCGAGCCAGTCTTCTACGTCATGGTCTTCGGTACCACTGAAGATGGGTGGGTCGCGTTGCCGCAACGGGCCGGTGCAGACCACGGTAGTCACCGGGGCAGCGGGTTGTGGTTGTGGTGGTCCTTCTTCCGGCATTATGAAGACAGGTTGCAGTGCCGATTACGAAGTTCCAGAATTCTGGTTGTACCCAGCACCTCCACCAATTGTAAAGGGGGGTTGATTTGGCTCGTAGAGCAGCAGCGACAAACTCAGCACCAGCAGGTAGGGCGCAGCCAGCGAACGAACTGGGTACGTGCCACGCGATGGCAACGATGCTTTTCAGCCTGCCGATCTTCTTCGACACAATATATATATAAAGATGTTACGAATGATGTTTATTTACAGGGTGAAACGAGTTCCGAGAGGAAGCTACAGGCCAGGCCCAACCGGCGCAGGGTACCCCGAGATCACGCGCGCACACTCTACTTCTTTCTCTGCCTCAGTTGCGCAGTGCTGCGACATTTCCCCTTGGGGCAGACGAAGCTCGCTGAGCCAGTCAAAGGGACCTGTGATGGTACTGCGTGGGTCTGGCCACGTGAAAAACTTCCGTCGCACGTGAACGCCGATTACTCGCCATCACTTTGGCGACGACATAGTTCACATCACTCAAGCGGGGGAGTACACGGAATATTCTGGTGTAAGTGGCGAGAAACTGGCGGTACAATTACCTTTTGCGAGCAGGCGTCCAAAACCAAGCTTAATCACTGGGAGTAATGCTGACGGGGATATGCCGCGCATTATAGCGAATATTGCTCTTACCTTGAGAGGACAGCGTCCTAAGATGCGCCAGTCGACGTGCTTCCTCAGCACGACACAGAGTTTAGGCGATGGACGGATCTTCTTGGCACGATAAAGGTAAAATTGTGTCCAGGAAGCTCTGGTGAGCGCGTGCGTACAGCAAAAAGAACAGCGCGTATCCAGTAATTTCGTGGGTGGCACTACTGTACGCCTACGTTACAAAAGTTGAGACGGCGTCCCAGTTCTTGTGGTCAGCAGCGACATACTTTGATAACATGTTGGTAAGGTTTCGATTCGTCCTCTTCGTGAGGACAATGGTTTGCGTTGACATTGGTATATATATATATATATATATATATATATATATATATATATATTGGTATGGCATGAGCCGGGTGAGCAGAAGAGAGAGGACGTTAGCTGGTGCAGCCTCGGGACGCCATCTTGACTTCACCATCAATCTCGTCCCTTAAATAAAACTGGTTTAACATTAGCCGTAACAGTTTTGTGGTGGAGGTGCGGGGTAATCCGACCGAGACGACGGAGCTGCTGCAGCAAGTGCCACGCCGAAGCCGACGTCTCGTTCGACTGCATCCAACACCACTTGAGATCCCGATGTCCCACAGCGGCGACCAACAGCCTTCTCTGGCTGCTCCAGTACGAACAACCGGCGTCTGGATGCATCAAATGGAGCCCCGCCCTTTCTCAGGAAAATTTGGCGAGGACGTGGAGGAATGGCTAACCCACTACAAGCGTGTAAGCAAGTACAACGGCTGGAACTCCAGGGCTCAGCTCGACAATGTGGTTCTATTCCTCACAGACACTGCGCTAGTGTGGTTCGAGAACCATGAAGATACCTGCACAACATGGGACAGCTTCGTTACTCACCTCACAGAGTGCTTCAGCGATTCCACCACTAAAAGAGAGCCGGCGGAGCAGACATTGCTGCAGCGCGCTCAAGTCCCAGGTGAGACCTGTACTACGTACATAGAGGCAATCCTGAAGCTTTGTAGAACGGTCAATCCTCGAATGTCCGAAGAGGACAAGGTTGCACAGCTTCTCAAAGGCATAGCCGAGGATGTGTACAATTATTTAATCGGAAAGGAGAGTCTCGCCTCGGTCGCCGACCTCATCAAGCATTGCCGCACATTTGAGGCCTTGAAGCTGCGCCGTATCACGCAATAGTTCAGCAGGTTAGCAAATGTCACAACAGTGGCAAGCATTGACGAAAATGACAGCTACAGTTTTCAATTTGACTTTGCGGCAACTATAAGACAAATTATTCGCGAAGAACTTGAGCGATACACTAAAGGGGCGGATGTCGAACAGCTTGGCTGCACTTCCAACCAACCTCAAGAACGTGCATCTGCTGAGTCCGCATTGTCTGCCATGCCAGGCGTTGCAGAGTGTCGAGTCCATCAGCTGCGACAGCACCGACGTACCTTTCCCGGCGACATGACGCACGATCAACGAACTCGTCGATCTACCACCACGAATCTGAATTCGGAAGATCGCGTTTATTATTCGCAGCGTCCTAGGTTGACCCCGAGGCTTACAACGTCGGTCGCGCATGGCCTGTGTGTTACAGCTGTGGCGCCTAAGGACACATTGCTCGTTTTTGTGGCCGGCGCCAACAGACAACAACATATGGCCCACCACCAACTTGGCCTAATTCTGAACGTGACAGTTATGGCGACCGTTGGCCGACAGATCCTGATACCGCAAGCACCACAGGCGCTCCACCCCGGAATACCTTCCGTCAATATAGTAGAAGGAGTGGCTCGCCAGCTTCAGACCGCAGCCTGGCTCCCCCAACCAGTCGACAACGCCGTTCACCGTCACCACGGCGACGTGCTACGTCACCACCGCCGTCGGGAAACTAGCCGGCGCGGCCGATGGAGGTAAGGTCGCCGGACAGTCTGCGTCTCTGCGAAATACTCCTCTGCCTATTATGATGGTGAAGAACAAAGTGCGTGTGTTAATTGATAGTATACCTGCAACAGCATTAGTGGATACTGGTGCTACCGTTTCCGTCATGAGTGTGACTTTCAAAGAGAGGCTGGGTCGGAAAGTTATGTTCCCGTGGAATGGTGATGTGACGTTTCGTGGTGTCAGTGGAGAGTGCCTAGTTCCCCTTGGTATTTGTGTTGCAAGTGTTTTGTTCGGAGGAGAAGATCTTAAAACAGAATTTCTCGTACTACCACAGTGCACTCATGATGTGATTCTCGGTATTGACTTTCTTCAGGATTGTGGTGCATCCGTTAACTGTGGCACAGGCGAAATTACTTTGAATAGCGCGCTTCTCGCCACCCTTGCTGACACATCCTTACCAGTGAAAAACTATTGTGTTGTTTCAAACGATTTGCCGCTACCGCCTTGGTCGCTGTCACGTATCCCTGTCAACTTCGCTGCTGCCGACCTTTCACGTTTGACGCGCTGTGGCTTCGCAAAGAAAGATGTACTTGTACCGCGCTCTGTCGTGAAAGTAGTGAATGGCGCCTCAAATTTGTGGGCTTTTAATTGTTCTTGCGTCCGGCGCTGTTCTTCCGCGTGATATGAAGCTCGCTGAATTTGACGAGATTACTTACAGCTCCATTACAGTTCTAAGCGAGGAGGAGCAGTCTCATACTAGCGATCCTCACCAAAGCACTTCTGAAGAGCAGATCCCATGGATGATCAACAAGGCGCTGCCCTCAAATGAGCGCCACGCTCTCGCACAAGTTTTGTGTGCACATCTTTCTGTATTCGATTTCACACAAGGCGACAAGCAGGCTTCACTTCCGCGTTCTCGTGCTCGCCACAGAATTGACACCGGATCTGCGCACCCCATTCGGCAAAAGCCTTACCGCGTTTCTTCAACAGAGAGGACAGTTATTGCTGAACAGGTGAAAGACATGCTGCGGAAATGTGTTGTTCAAGAGTCCTCTAGTCCATGGGCAGCACCAGTGATCTTAGTAAAGAAGAAGGGTGGCTCGTGGCGGTTTTGCGTTGATTACAGGAAACTGAATGCGGTCACCAAAAAGGATGTGTATCCACTTCCTAGAATTGATGATGTCATAGATTGTTTACACTCCGCTGCCTACTTTTCATCACTGAATTTGCGATCAGGGCATTGGCAGGTACCCATGCACCTAGCCGATAAGGAGAAAACGGCCTTCGTGACACCAGACGGTCTTTATGAATTTAACGTTGTGCCGTTCGGCCTTTGTAACGCGCCAGCAACATTCGAACAATTCATGGATACTATCCTACGAGGACTTAAATGGGAAATTTGTTTGTGCTACCTCGACGATGTGGTGATTTTTGGCAGCACGTTGAGCGAACATAACAGCCGTCTCAGCCTTGTTCTGGATTGTGTCAAACAAGCCGGCTTGATCCTAAATTCAAAGAAATGTCGTTTCGGGGAAACCGAGACGTTAGTACTTGGGCATCTGGTCGACAAAAACGATGTGAGGCCAGATCCACGGAAGATTTAGGCAGTCAGCTCCTTCGAAGCACCGAAGTCAGTGGGGGAGTTGAGGAGTTTCTTGGTCCTGTGCTAGTGTTTTTGTCGCTTCGTCCCAAGATTCGCCGACGCGGTGTGCCCCCTAACATGTCTTCTCCAAAAAGCCGTCCCTTTCAACTGGACATCGGCTTGCGACGACGCGTTCCACCACCTAAAGTTTCTACTGACGTCAGGGCCCATATTGCATTACATCGATGCATCCGCATCTACGGAAGTGCACGCTGATGCCAGTGGCATCGGCATCGGTGCGGTACTAGTGCAACGTCATCAAGGAGCTGAACACGTTGTAGCTTATGCTAGTCGCTCTTTGACTAAGGCGGAACGCAATTACACTGTGACCGAGCAAGAATGCTTGGTAGCTGTTTTCGCTGCCCACAAATTTCGGCCCTATATCTACGGACGCCCGTTCACTATCGTTACTGACCACCACGCGTTATGTTGGTTAATGAATCTCCGTGACCCAGAGTGGACGACTGGCACGTTGGGCTCTTCGACTGCAGGAGTACGACTTCGTTATTTCCTACAAGTCCGGGCGTCGCCACGCAGATGCGGACTGTCTCTCCCGCCTTCCTCTGACGACGACGGAGTGTGACGAAGACAATTTTGATGACTGTTTTGCTCCCATTTCTCCTACATTCCCAGACTCGATGACTTTCAAAGCAGAGCAGGAAAATTATATTAGCTTGGAATCTCTATTTGTAGCCGCATGGCGCCCTGGAGCCACCGGTCGATTTTGTGTCCGTGACGGCCTGCTTTACAAGACCAATTATTCGGCTAAAGGCGCACGCTTCCTTTTGGTGGTGCCGCAGAGTCTGCGAACGGACATACTGAGAGCCATGCACGACGATGTGACCTCTGGCCATCTAGGATTCATCAGAAGTTTGAACCGGACACGGGAGCGTTTTTACTGGCCCAGAATGCGGGACACAGTCAAGCACTACGTCGCCAGTTGCGAACAATGTCAACGCTACAAGCGCCTTACGACCGCTCCGCCAGGTCTTCTCCAGCCTCTGCCGCCGCCTCGCCTGCCATTTGAACAACTGGGTATCGATCTTCTGGGCCCATTTCCCCGATCATCTAACGACAACCGATGGGTGATCGTATGCGTCGACAATCTGACCCGTTACGCGGAAACGGCAGCCGTACTATCTTCAACGGCTGCGTATGTTGCGACGTTTTTGCTTCGATTCATTATTCTTCGACATAGTTCCCCCCGTGTCATCATTAGCGATCGCGGTCTTCAGTTCGTTGCGGATGCCGTAGAAGAACTGCTCCGTCTCTGCAGTTCGCAGTTCCGTCATTCAACGCCTTACCACCCTCAGTGAAATGGGCTTGTAGAACGTACGAATAGAAGTCTAACTAACATGCTGGCCAAGTACGTATCTTCCTATCACAAGGACTGGGATGACGTACTCCCCTTCATCACCTATGCTTATAATACTGCAAAGCATGAGACAACCGATTACAGACCTTTTTATCTCCTTTACGCACGTTCACCGCTAAGCTGCATTGACACTATACTACCGTTTGACTTTCACAGCGAGTACTCTGTTGCCAAGACGCTTTGTCTTGCCGAAGAAGCCCGGCGTATCGCTCGTCTTCGTACTGTGGCATCGCAACACCAATCGAAAGAGCGCTATGACAGCCGACACCAGTCTGTCCCGTAAGCTAAAGGAGACTTTGTGTTGTTGTGGGCTCCCGAACGTAAACGTGGCTTATGCTCGTCTTCGTACTGTGGCATCGCAACACCGATCGAAAGAGCGCTATGACAGCCGACACCAGTCTGTCTCGTAAGCTAAAGGAGACTTTGTGTTGTTGTGGGCTCCCGAACGTAAACGTGGCTTATGCGAAAAGTTTTTACCCCAGTACACGGGTCCATTCGTCATTGTAGATCGCTTGAGCGACTTGACGTACGTGTTGGCACGCTTGACGTCCGCTGGTCGTCGGTCTAACCGGACCCAGTTAGTACATGTTGCCCGTCTTAAGCGGTTTCACCCTACGCTTTCCGAGTGATTTGGACTTGCCCAACGGGCTTCGTCTGGCAACCGGGGATTGCTACAGCATAAGCCTGGCGAGCAGAAGAGAAAAAGGACGTTAGCTGGTGCAGCCTCGGGACGCCATCTTGACTTCACCATCAATCTCGTCCCTTAAATAAAGCCGGTTTAACATTAACCGTAACACTATATATATATATATATATATATATATATATATATATATATATATATATATATATATATATATATATATATAAACCTTGTTATTGTTCTTGGGTGTATACACATGCGTGGCAGAAATTTGTAGAATGTATTGCCAATAAACTTCAGTTGTAAGTACAGCTTTGTGCTGTCCGTTTCTGCTTACTTGTGCTCTCGTCCGTACTTTCTCGAACCCCTTATATGTTCACCATGCACCAACTGGCCCAGCAAATTACTCTACTAAACTGCTTTTCTTCTACCTTGGGCTCCTTTCTACGTGTTTCCTGTTGTACGGATCCCGCCAGCATTTGTGTTAGTGCCATAGCAGCTTCAACTTGCAAGTCTTGGTATTTCTCGAAATGCGTCAAGGATGGCCTACCGCCAGAAGACGTCAGAGCCATGTTTGGTATCCTGCAGCCGTCAACATGCCACTGGAAGAAGATGTGTCAGATCCTGAAGTCGGAGCATTGGTCAGAAATTGACACGACGGGCCCCGGGTAGTTTGCCTTCAAATAGCAACGACTTCGCGGGAGCTGCCAAATTGCGGCACACGAGGTGCCTAGTTGACATGGTGACAGAGGTGTACTAGAACGACATTAGCATGAATTTTCCGAAGAAACCTCAGAAAAAAAACTTTATCGTGTGTCTGTCGTGTACTTGCAAGGGTCTGAAGTACCGGATGAGGTTGACAGGCTCCCTAGTAAAGGTCCGAAGTTCAGCTTTGTGCGGCAGGTCACCGGGCCTCACATTCTGGCCAGCGTTCATAAAATAGCGGAAAAGGCCCCAATGGATGAAAAGGACAGCGCGCTTTCTGAAGGAGTTGACTGTCTGCTGAGGTGGCACGGAAAACAGAGGGGACGTGATGACAAAATTCTGCGACATGTCGTTCAGCACTTCAACAGCGGGGAGATGAACCTGGTACAGACCGACAAAGAAGGTGGGTTTGTCATGCTTCCAAAGGTTCTCTTTCAAGAAAAGGCAGTCCTTGTCATTGAGAAGGATTTTCCGCCAGTATATGTGTCGCCCAAAAAGTCGGAAGCTCTAGCAATAAAACTTCTCAAGAAACTGAAGCTTGAGGCCTTAGAAAAAGCCGTAAAACTAAGTAAGCAGATGTGTACGGGTGTTTTTTGCGGCTAAGACACGCAAGCCACAGAAGGAGGGTCATGGCAGATAGTCGTTAGTGGGTTACTTCAGCGTACGTTGAAAACTCTGGATACTTCGGATCCTTTTGGCATCCAGAGCTCCTTGGAAGTTGTGGACTGGTTAGTCAAGTAAGCTTTGTGCGAATGCTGCGATGTCTGTAGATGTTGAGGAAATGTTCTATTCTATCCCACACGATCATCTGTGTACAACTGTAGGTGATCTGATTGAAGAAAGAGGGGAAATAGCTTTTATGAATTCATGCGCTTTGTCACTTGAGCCTTTTCTGGAACTTCTCACGTTTTACCTGTCAACCACTGTAGTGCCCTTTAACAAGGATGTCTTCATTCAGAGAAAGTGCATTTGCATCGGATCTAAGGCTCCTTCTGTACTGTGTCCCATTTTTATACAAGTTTGACAGTAATGTAATTCACAGGCTGCAGGACAAACGTATTGTGCGAATTTTTAGGTATGTGGATGATTTTTAGTGCGTTTAAGTTTCAATTCCGATGATAGCATTGAATCGAATGCAACAAGGCTTTTAATGTGTTTCTAGGAGTCCTCCCCGGAACTCAGGTTCACGTTCGAACTTTGCAAAGAAAACTTGATCAGATTTCTTGATTTGGAAATTAAACATATAAGTGAGAGTCATGTGTCTTCGCGTAATTGCCCTAGATAGAAAAACTCGCTTCTCCCCTAATAATCATCCCACTCCAAGTTAATAAAACGTGGCATAGCTTCCTTGTGCTTGACGAATGATCTTTTAACAAGAGTTGCATCCACTCGTTGCAGGAGAGTTTTGAAGCCCAGAAGGCGAGATTTGATGGCTTTTGATGGCTGTGGCTGAATCTGCGTTTAGAAAGTGGACAAAAATCAAACCCCTGGAAACCGCAGGCGACAATTAATCTTCAAAAACAAAAAAAGGTCGTAGTGTTGCCGTATTTGCATGGCTTGTCTCATAATCTTAAGAGGGTGGCCATAGGAATGGCGTCATACTAGTGTTTTTGGCGCCGAGCAAATTGGTTAGGTTGTGCAAAAGCATCAGAGGAGAAAAGAAAGATGTGACTAGTGGCTGTGGAAAAAAGCACGCCACTTTTTCTAACAAAAGCTATGCATCTTCGTTGGTATATCACATACCTTTCTCATGCGGACTGTCCTATATCGGCCAGACAGGTCGTTGCATTAGTGACCGCATGCGTGAGCATTGCCATTTGGTACCTACCGGTACAGGACTGAGCATGCCATTGCATTGTAAAAGGCACGATTGCCGACCAGTTTTTGATAGTGTATCGATTGTGCGGAGGGAGCGCAGTAAGCTAGAAAGAGAAATAAGCCAAGCGTTCCACATCAAAAAGATGGGCGCGCATGCATGTGTGAGTGAACCCTCGGTCCATATCAATGATAAAGAACTTCAATTTTTAAATTTATCATGTTAATTCAAGTGTTGTTCACCTTGTCAGGAGGGGGTTTGACTTGGCTTTTGTGTACGTGTATATCTTTTGTTGATATTTGACTATGAACCTTGTTATTGTTCTTGGGTGTATATGCATGCGTGGTGGAGATTTGTGGAATGTATTCAAAATAAACTTCACTTGTAAGTCCAACCTTGTGTCGTCCGTCTCTTCTTACTCGTGCTCGCGTCCGTGCTAGCTGGAAACGCTTATACGCTATATATATATATATATATATATACATATATATTCTATGCGTAGTTTACATGCAAATGCCCTAGGTGTTTCCCTGGCGGCTCGAGCAGCCTGCTACTCCAGATGGGTACTATGAAAAATGGAATGAACTTATATGCAGACTTCACGACTGGTGCACAACCTACACAAAACACAAACACAACTCTTTACAAACTAAAGTATGTTATCGAGACCAGTGTCTCTGAGAAAGTTTATAAGTGCCATTGTAGCGGGAGATACGCTGGCAACGTTATTCCATGGGCCAAAGATGTGACTTAGCTACAGGTAAGGCAGTTTTTCCTGAGGCACAGAAAGTAACGGTGAACGCCGTGCCGGCCAGCAGAGGAAAGAAGAGGCAAGGAAGAAGGAAAGTTGTAAAGCGACGTCGGGGGCACGAGGCCGGCAGCAAGGCTAGGCTATAGGCGCGGGCTCCAGAGAGTCCTGTGTCCGAGGAATAGCTCCTAGCGCTCGGCTATGTACTACGTAATGCTCGTGGACCCTCCTGAAAGACGCTTAGAAAGTGGCGCACGGAAGGCCTCCCAGAGCGGGAGTCTATTTGCGGTGTGTGGTTGAAGGTGAGCGGGAGGTTGCTGACCCGAACGCGAGCAATGCGGCAGCGGCCCGCGCTTCGCTGCTGGATGCCTCGCGATGCAGTGTTTGTCAGCTGCTGCTGCTGTATAGGTGAACAAAAAGAAAATTATGCTGCACGCATTTCCAATGAACATGGCTATGGCTATATATTTAACAATTCGCGGTGATTGACTGATACATCGATTGATTGATATATTGGTTGATTGATGTTGAATAACTGGGTCTTATGTTCTATGTCATCGCATGGGATACGAAAGGCGCCGTGCGGGAGGGGCTCAGAAAAATTTTCCCGGGCTGTTTTTCTTTAACGTTTACAGCGTGTACTGTACATTTGGCATTAACAATCAGCCCTTCTAAAGCGTATCCAATGAACTCATGCATTCCTGCCGAGCACGGGCGCCGAACCTGCAACCTCGTTTTTACTAATTGAGCTGAATATGCGGTGGCTGCAGAGTCTGAAAATACCCTTAACAGTGCCTGCTTGTTTCATGACCCTTGCCCTGTGAAGTTTAAAAAATATTATTATACAAGACAGCGAGCTAAAACTACATCTACTGTAATGGAGTGCTTAGGCGGGCTGCTTTCTTTTTTCAGACGTTTCTCTGCGTTGAAGGAGTTCTGACAACCTGGTGTGCATAAAAATATTGGACACCACGGTTCGACAGCAGCAGCTATACTAAAACTTACGTCGGGAACTTTTCCTGTCGTCTGTCGTAGCTGTCATGTTTCCTCTAAAAAATTATGTTGTCGACAATACAAACTCATTTTGTCCTTACTCGACCTTGCCCCTGACGGATTAGGCTGTTAGCCGTGGGGCAAACGTTTATGTATTAATTTTTTTTACTCTGTATAGGTTCGCGGTGACTGCCCCACGGATGCCTATGCAGTCAGCTTTACGTAGCTGTATCTGAAGTTTATTATTACTTGCACCAAGCATCAGATCTAATCTATTCATGCTACTGGAAGAATTCAAGAGCGCATTATGCCTGTTTCCACAGTGTCCGAAAATATCGACATCTTTCGTCGAGTTTAAATATATTTAGAAAAAATGTGGCATATGTCAGGGGTGAGGCCCTGGCAAATTTTTCAAGGGCTAATTTAACATTGCTAAACCGTATTTTTCTGCCCGCTAAAAGCCGTTATATGAAACGCTTACAAAATTTTCCCACTGACCTCGAAGAACCAAAAATCGCAGTGATTATACGCTTTGAAAATGTTGAATACCCGTTCTCTCTCTATTTACTGGCGCCGTAGGAGGCGCGAAATTTTTTTAACTTCAGTTGACTAAACGACGTACACGTTGTTTACATTTTGTTAAATATCAATCGTCATCTAGATAAAGAAAACAAGTTTGCATTGCGTTGATTGAGTACGTCTCTGGTGCAAATGTAATTATTTGTTTCAGTTGCCTTCAGGGACCAAGGGCATTAAAATGTGAAGTGGGTACAGCTCGCGCAAAAAAAAAATCTAATGCAGAAGAAACAACAACGGAAATTTGTACCCGAACTTGATTAGAGGCGCACTTACAATGCTCCTGCTAATTAATGTAATGTTAATACATCGTGGTAATATTAGTTGTTACTGATTGTATCGGCGCTAATATCAGTTTACTATCGCGACGTGCGAGGCAGGAATGATTGAAATTATGGATTATTACCGAATGCACCAATGCCTACCTTATAAACATGATCGATAAGTTGTGAAAGGTATGGTGCGGCGGGGAAATGAAATCATCGCGTAGTTTTCACTGGTGAAAGAACCTATAAAGGAAGGATAAACGTGCTATTTTGAGACAAATTAATTAGGTATGTTTAAGCTGGACATTATTAGGGTTATACTTGGTGTACACGAATAATTTTAACTAAGTTGTGTACCTTGCATCGTAAATTCTGCTCTATAATCGGAACAAATTTTATAAACGTGTCGCGCTTTATGAAGTTATTTTACGAACCACGTAGGAATTTCGCCCTTGCGTCCTAAAATAACTCAACGTTCCACGAAGTTGAAATTTAGAGATAATAGGGTTATTTATGAGTGGGCAAAGCCTTAAGAGCGCAACGTTAATAGGGACCTAGGGAAACCCCGAACCCTCTATACTGCCATTATCTGCAACGTTTGCCAGTGTCTTAGGGATGTGTACTTGATACCGAGATCACATTCGGTGGTGTATGGGAACAGTTTAACAGCAATAATTATGATTGTTGCAAATTATTACTAATCACTCAATTTTGGCTATTTAATTTTCATGCTTTCCACGAGGCCCCTAGTCCGTTCCCCGGCGTCCAGTTAAACGAGGCAACTGGTTTGGTGAAACCAGTTTGGTATATTTGGTAAAGGGACAGCTATCTTCCCACGAAAAGTTGGAATGTGTGGGCACTGCCTTCGCGCTAGACTACGTTGGCAAGTGCAGGCCCGCTGCCACGGGACTACAACTGCCACCCAAATCAAGTTTAGTGAAATTCAGATGAGCTGTATGGCCGATCAGCAGGCAAATTGAAATGTGTGAATGAATTACAGCCTTAGTACGCAACGTGAGGTAGTTGAGGCTGGTCGTATGTATTTCCCACAAGAAGTGTTTTTTTTTTTTTTTCAGAAAATTGCGATTGTTCCGCCTAAACTGCTCGCCTGCTGTGCTTCGTAACGCGTAGTTGAGAAGTGAACGGGTTCACTTCTGGCAGCGGTTGGAGCGGTGACGTCACCTCCGGCCGAAGAATGCGGGGCGCGATCGCCGCCGCTCGCCCACGCTGGTGCTTTTCTCAGTTTCGTGGCGTGAAAGCGATCCACTCTGGTGAGCACACGCACTCCTTTGAGAAAGTTAACTTGTAGCGCGCAGCTTAAAGGTTTTGATGTTAATGATTAATTTTAGCAACTAATGTTATTCATTCTTCTTTTTATATAAACATTGCTCTGAGTAGAACTTGTTGCTGAGCGAGTTGGTTGAGATCTAATGAATACATCGTTGCGCTAACAGGAAAATAGAAGCTTAAGAGGGCAAGTAAGAAACGATAGGTCGAGAGCTTAATTTGAACTGATTCTTTTTGTTTATTTTCCTGTTAGCGCAACAATTTATTCATCAGGCATTGATCTGCTTTGCAGAGTTGAGCTCACTATCGTATTGGCAGCGAAGAACGTTTTGCAGCATTCCGCTGTTTTCAACTACTAAAGGGTTCATCGCACGGTGAGCTGCCACGACGGTGGCGATTTGGCCGCGCTGACGCTACATTCCGACGGTGCACGAGAAGCCCAAACGCATGTATTAACAACATATAAGCATAGGTCGTTCCAGCTGCAGAAAAGGAAATATTTTCTCTACCAACCTTGTATCGTACTTTCCCCTTTCTTTCAACGTTCCTGTGTGCCATTATGCTGCATTTGTTGTTATTCCCTATCGTGCTCTAAAACCTCCGTAATAGTGGTTGCAGTATCTGATGTCTTTAGAACTGAAGATGCGCGCTGCTTTGGAGCTCGCACGTGCGGCGCATTGCCTGCGTCACTGTCCGCGCCCGCGCGCGGCCGCTCGAGTCTGCGGCAGAAAACTACTGTGTGTGATCTAGTGCCGATTTCTCACGCCATTGTGGGCACCTACAATCCCTTAAACATCATGGTATAATATATATATATATATATATATATATATATATATATATATATATATATATATATATATATATATATATATATATATATATATATATATATATATATATATATATATATATATATATATATTTATATTATTTGTAAAGAACCTTGTAAGGCCCCTACATGGGCATAGAATCAAATAAGTACGCACAATCTAGTAACAACAATAATAATAATAATTAAAAACAAACGCCAGCCCAGTGCAGAGCCAAAAAGTTAGAGAAACATAATAGCTGCATATTGGTGTATATGAGTACAATAAAAAACAATTATATAAGTTTGTAACAAACGTATAGCAGTGCAAGAAAAAGGTAGGAAATACAACACAGAACAGTAAGTGTGATATCAAAGGTTACCAAAGGGCAAGCGAGTTGAGTGAGTGCCTGAATTTTTCGCGATCAGTTTCCGCAACTATGTTGTCGGGGAGGCTATTCCAGAGCCGAACGGCACGGGGAATTGCAGGCGAGTTAAATGCTTCTGTTTTGCCATAGATGCGCATGAAGCTATGATGATTGTGCAATCTGTGCGACGTGTGCGATGACGTCTCTAGGTGTAGGCAACGTTTGTTAGTGTGGTGGACGTATTTATTAAATAACGACAAAATGGCTATTTCGTGACGATTACTTAGAAGCTGAAGTGAAAGGTGAATCTTTATTTGAGTCACGCTAAAATGGTAGTCATAATTCCGAGAAATGGAACGTGCGGCTCTATTTTTTGATTGATTCCAGCATGTTAATTAATTATGGTGTAGAGACCAGACTGGAGCGGCGAACTCAGGTCGAGGGCGAACAAATGTTTGAAATGCCAGTTTGCGGATAAGTGGAGGTGAGTTCCGAAGCACTGACACATAGTGGTAACGTTTGGTAATGTACACACACACTCACACACACACACACACACACACACACACACACACACACACACACACACACACACACACATATATATATATATATATATATATATATATATATATATATATATATATATATATATATATATAGGGCGTCCCACGTACCTTGCACCAAACATTGCAAAATCGTAAATGCCACGTAGGTGGACAGAACTAAGGTGGTGTTTTTTGTCGTCGCTTGGAAATGCGCAGAATATATTTTTGCATTCCGCCTAATTAGATAATTAGTCTATATTAATTAATAACCTTACCAAATAATATAATTACATGAAAAGTGGCAATGAAAAAATCGTAGAGCAGCACATAAATACTCCTCATACAGCTCTCTGTTGCTACAGAAAAGTGTCTTTCCGAGCGTGATAGAAGCCCGCGAATACAGGCAATGTGCCTTGAGTGGCCAGTGGAGCAGCAAGAAGTTCCTAGAAGCGGCGCGCTTGTAGGAACCTAGATTTGTAACATTTCTTCCAGTGGTCGTAATCAAACTTTTTCACCTATAAGCAATGACGCGTGCACGCACAGGTCTTTTTGCGTACTGCTGTAACAAGGACCTAGGCAGCAGAGCCATCAGATATGCTTCATATGTAGTGTCTTGTTTATCACATGCTGCAAACATTTTCTTTTTCTTTTAATATACCATGCTTGTGCCTCATACTTGTGAAAAGTCGCTTTCCAGTGGACAAATATACTTTTCACTTTTTTGCAATGGACTCTACTAATAATCTTTCGTGTTTCCACGCTTAAACAATTTCAGAAACTTCTTGCAAATAAAGTACTTTCAAGCGAACGCAGCATACGGATTATCATGAATGTAATCCAAGTGCCGGCTCCGTACATGTCGCCGATTCGGAGAATACGCCATTTGTTCTTGTAATAGGGGTGTGCGCAAATAAGCACTGTTTATAATGTTCACCAAAATTTTTATGACATAGCTAGATTCCTTCACACATCAGCACCGGGCTCATTTTTTTCAGCGCACTCCTTCGCTTCAGCATGATAAAGCCCTAAATGAGAGAATGTGGAAAAAGCGATTCACGCAATATTGCGCGTTGTTTCGAATTTGAGAGCGTATAGAATTCTTTTAAAAACTATTTTTATTTCATTCAATTTGTGAATAGCTTGCAAACACAAGTTTTACTCAATAATCGATTCAGTTTTGTTTCACAAGAGCGATGCTCCCACTACGTTGCACGCTCCCATGGCACCACGCGCACTTCTTTCAACAGAACTTCATTATAACCACAAAATTTATTTCTTCATTTATAAACAATAATGCAATAATTCGTATAATGCAAAGACCGATATATTACAGAATATAAGGTCCCATAGTATAACAGCTAAATCGGGACGAACTATCAATGATGAGTTCCTCATGAATATAGTACAGAAAACTAATAAAGGGAAAATTAGACATCCGCCCGTTCGTAGCAATCGCTACAAAAGAAACCCCTACGGGTTCCTCGAAAGAAAAGCCTCAGAGTTGAAGGAAAATTCGTCCTGGTCCGGGACTCGAGCCACGGACCACCGTCTTTCCGGGGTAGCCGCTCTACCATCTGAGCTAGCCAGGCGGCTAGCAGATGGCAGGACGAAGTCGCATTTGTCGACAACACACGAAGCAAAGGCAAGAGTTTGACGTAGTAGTTCTGCCGAAACCCGCAAGTTGAAGAGACGTAATTAATAAAAGAAAATCAGACATCCACCCGATTTTTCCTTCATTAATTACTTCTCTCCACCTTGCGGGTTTCCGCAGAACTACTACGTCAGTACAGAAAACTACACTAATACTGCAGAACAATTTTTACAGTTTCTGGACATCCGCTTCACACAAGCCCTCGATAGCCTCGCTTTAGCAGAAAGGCTGATCTTAACTGGAACGCTAATGCAGATTTTGTGCACGCATTTCCCGACAGTGGTGCTATTCATAGGATTGCTCATAAGTAGACATCATATCTCGGCTTCTACTTCCAAGTCGCAACTTGCGCCCTCATAAAAAGTGATAAAATGTTAATTTCCGGATTTCTTTCAATAGGCTACGTGAGTGTCGTGGTTTGTGGTGTAAGTAATTTTCGCCTGTTTAAGAAATGAACCCGTAGAGGAGAGAATGCGTCAATCTTTTCCTGGTGCTGTTTTGATGTAACCTAATCAAAAGGAATTCACGCAGAAACACCCTTGGGAGTAGTCTAAGTATGCGTAAGCATTGCTCCACTTACTCATCTTTATACAGCCTGGTGTCATTATCAAGTTATGAAAGTTGATCAGGCCAGCACCAACGGCAGCGCTGGCACGAACTGGTAAGGACGGAACGAAATGAGCACTGATGACGCAAGCAAAGTACTGCAGCTGGCGGCACCAAGTGCGCAGATGAGGATCCGATCTATGTAAGCCGTCATCGCTCTTTAGCGCCTCACCATCTGCGCCGTCCATTATGAACAACGAACAAATGTGCTCAGGCGGCGGCTTCATATGGCAACGCAGCGTGGACCGCACCTTGAAAGACATCTGCGATGCCGCCAAAGGGTGCTTCTACGCGCTGAATTCCGCTGAGTTCGCGTTGAAGAGAGACGCTTCGAAGGCGATCTGCGACGGCGAGATCTCCGCGCTGGAGGCAGCGCGAACTCATTCGCCGCCGCCTCGAAAGCGGTCTTCTTATTGCGGGGCGGACGGCTTTCTCGTTGGCCAAGCATAGAAACGCATGTAAATATAGCAGACAGGTATATTTAAAGATGCGTATTAAGCGAACGTTACAGACAAACACTGGCCATATGCAAGAAGAAGAAAAATGTCAGTTTCGCCCCATGGAGAATTATTAAAAGCGATAGCAGGGTGTCACATTGCGACGAAGGTGTCGCACAACGCTGGCGCGATGAAAAGCGTGTCAGCGGCGTAGCACGAGTCGCGCCGCAAGAGCGAAGGAAATGCGACGGCCAGCGTGCGAAGAAACAACGATGCATCTTTCGCTGCATCGTGGTGCACACAGCTGCTGTGCGTGTACCACCTATGCGCGCGCAATGCCCGCACCAGCTCTTCTGACACAGCCCACTGAGCCACGTGACCTCGTCGCTCTCGGGGCCAAGCACGCTTCGCGCCTTCCTCCACGCCTGGCCGCGCATGTAATGCCGATAGTAGAGAAGCACGACAACGGCGACTCCACTGCCAACGGCGCCGGGGCAAATGCACCTCGAGCATCCGAATAATTGCTATCGCACTCAAACGACTGGAATTTCAATGATGATGATGACAAAATGTATTTATTGAGGGACGGCTCCAAGGCCTATTTCGATAAAAAATACTGCACATCGAAACAAGGCAATTGGCGTTCGCGGCCGTAATGCCTCTGCGAGGGGCTTCAAGGCCACGCGTACCTATTTTCGCGACTCAGCAGTTATGTCAGCCGCCTCGAACGCCAGAGCGAAAGAAAACAATATATTAATGGACTGCAAAAACCACAAAACTCCTGCAACAATCCCGCACGGAAACATGCTGAGCAGAAGAAAGGTGAGCACCGCAGGGAAAGTCAACGAGAGGAAGCAGCTCTGGTAACCATAGTAATCCCGCCGTCGCGAGTGAGTGTCGTCAACGCTGAGTAACGCGGGGCGGTCACGCCAGTTCCGCATTTGCTTCGGGTGCATGGTTGAACGCACGCCTGACGCCCCAGAGCAGATCAATGCACGCAGAGGAGCGCGAAACGTTTCCGATGTGCAGCACGATTCCGGGCCTTTGACCGGCGCGAGAATCCGCGCCACATGCAACGGCATCGTACAAGTGACAGAGCGAAAACATCTTTAATCAGTCTAAAGATGGCTTGATTTGCACAACGGCTCCATGTTAGCAGTTACCGTTCTTGCCCGTTGTTTGGAATACGCAATGCTTGAGAAGTATATTTGAGCCTTAATTAGGCGTAAGCGATGGGCATAATCTGAGTCAAAAATAATACTTACGCTTTCTGCTTATCCACCGACCAACGATGTTACACAGACGCTTGGGGAACGCGGGTAACGTGCAAGCCTATGTGTGCCCTTTCTCTGCATGGCACGTAGAATGCTTTAAAAATGCTTTGATTGTGTCTTGTGGCTTCCCGTGGGGTATTCTTTAGTCTCTTTGTTTTAAGCCCGTTTCTCTTTTATTGTAAGGCGTAAAGTACCATTGGAATAAATGGTTAGGCACTGTAAGCAAATGCACAGTATTATTTCAAGCAGTTTGAGAATGTGCTATTCATACTATTCATTTTCCCCTTATCCTCGTTCCTCTTCTGGAGTCTCCTGGGCAGGCCAAGATCACGCCGAAGACTTGTTCCGCCCGGCCCTTGACGACCACTTAGGGCTCGGTCGACTCTGGGGTGCCTCGATGTCAGCGCCACTCCCGCCGGGTGGTGGCGCCCTTTGACAAGGCCCGCACCACGCCGTATGGTGCAGGAGTCGCTGCAACGGCTGTGCATGTGCGCGTCAGTGCGCCGCGCTCGATCGTGTTTCCGCGTTGGTGGTTGCAAATTCCACATTGCTGCGGACATGTTTGCCAAGTTGACTTTCCGGGCTCGCGACGGGAGATGAAAGGTGCTTGACAATTTTATCGCTAAATATAACCATCATGCCCGTTTGATGCGCCCCATTGTGCACCAGCTAAACGGGAAAACGACACAGATTTCCTATAAAGGCTGTTTCGCTTAACTTGGCCCAAACATTAAAAGTATGCAAATCCTACGTAGCTGCGCAGAACCATCGTATTGTTGTGCGCCGTCGCTTGGATATATTCACATTATTTCTTGCATTACACCTAGGGTGCTATAAAGTAAAATTATTCCAAACTTTTCTGTTCCAATTCTGCTATCAGCCCTCCGCGATTGGTCAAAAACTTTTTTGCACCACCCCCACTTCACTTGTCTGTCACGCGACGTCACGAAAACCGCGATAGCTCTCCATCTAATATGATGTGTACACACTGATTATGCATGATTTGGCCGAAAAAAGAAAAACAGTTATTTCTGATTCGACGCCTTTTCGCCATTGGCCCCCGGCTATGGGTCAAGAGTTTTCGGTCAGCACCCACTTCACCTGCCTGTCACGCGACGTCACAAAACCGCGAAAACTCACCGCGTCAAAGTGACGTGTTCGCGTTAAAAATGCATTATTATGCCGAACAAAACTAAATTTTCTTCTGACTAGCCACAGGCTGCCCCGTTCCGAAGGGAATAAAAGATGGCTGCTGCTGATCGTTCAGGCGCTGGATGCTGGCACCTGCCGGAGAGCCTGGGTTTATTAGCGTACAATAAAACTTATTGCGTTGCCATGTAACGTTTTCGAGCCCTTTGGGCACGTTTACGACCTCATTCTGCCAACTCTTCCTTGCTGGGATCCGTTTTAGCGTAACTCTTAAGGTTCCGTTGCATGCCGCCGCGGCTTTCAACGAGCCACCGCAAGCTAAGTAAGGGAAAGCGGACCAATCACAGACGCCGGCACCACCCTTTTTTCAGTGCACTGGCTAGGCCCCATCAAATCCCTTCCCCTTGAGCGTGCTCCTCGCCTCTTGTCAGCCAATTAGATACAACAAACCACTCAGTGTACGCAATGTTATTCGTTTTTCAAGCAAAGTGACCTCCTATGAACGAGGAGAGCGTTTGAATGGTCTGTTCAGACAACCCTGTGGGTGACCGCCCGGTGCTTGCGTCGGTGGCTACGCAAATTTGACGTCAGGGGATTGGAATAAAAACATATTGGAATAGTTTTACGTGATATGGCCCCTAATTAGATAATTAGTCTGAGGTAATTGATCAACTTGTCAATTATTATAGTTGATGTGTCACAGAAGATTGTAGGGCAACATGAAAATCTCCTGATACTGCTTTCGGTGGCTCATGCGTGCTACATAAAAGTGCTTTTTAGAGCGTGAGAGAAATGCATACAAAATTGCCGCTCGAAGCACTTTGCGTGTATTCGCAAAGCAGGTATTATGCATTACGGAGGCAAAGGAGGCATTGTTGCATTATGAGGCACGCGGGGAATGCGCATTAATTTTGACCACCAAGTGTTTTTCACGATCGGTAGAACACGTTCGTGGAGCACGTATAGAAATGTGGAAATATAATAGAAAGCTTTATTTAGAGCTTCTAACGTCGCTCTAAATTTTCTCGTTGACACTTTTCATTTAAGTATAATAATTGAGAAGATGATGAATTAATTATGAGAAATTATGTATTGAAATGGAATACAACAAAATAATTTCAGTATCTTCGAGCCATGGCAAACAACATTATTTTCATTCTGTCCACCTACGTGGCATTCGCATATTTTTAATATTTGGCCAAATTTAAGTGGAACACCCTCTATTTCCCCGCGACCCAGAACGAAACAAAATGTCGACAAGAACCTTCTTCATCTGAGCCATGATATTTAAGTTGATGTTTTCATGTGAAACGGTCTGGGGAAATTTTCTGATGCACTGGGCGTTTGCCGTCTAATCAAATTCGCTTAATCAAGGTGATGAGAAGCCTGTTCAAAATAAATGTATCATTTCCAACAATCCAATACACCGAGCATCCTAATGTCAGGAAAATGTCCTTGGACAATTTTGTCTTGTCATGCGTCAGCATTTATACTTGCACTGATTGTACCAGCCCGATGTAACGAGGAAGATGGAATATGGAAGTAAAACCACTGCAGGCGTAAACTTAAAGCCATCTGCTTCGATGTTCATAATAGGCATATAAATTTGAGCTTTGCTTTGCCAATGCTCTCGAGTTTTTGTACATGGCCTCCAGTGGCTTCGGGCAGCCTGAACGTTTTGGTGAGCTGTCTTTAACTACACTTGGTTTTCAGGTTGGCTGGTTTAACTGAAGTGACAGCTATACGGGGTGACCAATGCTAAGTTATCCGGAATATTTAAATAACGCCATAGGCCCATAGCAGGCTTCTAGTCTTTGAGCTGGATTATTCGAAAAGTCGGACAATAATAGCACGAGAAATCAAAACATGTATTCCAAGAGTGACAAGCGTTCACTAATTAGCTAATACTTAATAACTTACCGTACATATTGCAATTTACTAATTGTAGGCTAGATAGGAAAGACGAATCCAATTGTAATGAATCTCCACGATGACCCCCAGTCTCGAGATATTTCCCAAAGTGTGATACGAAATAAATGGGCGTTCCAGTGAGTTTGTGTTTCAATGCACAAAATAGCATTTTGCTAAAAAATTAAATGGAACAGCAGGGCATTTTTATGGCTAGTTTGATGGCGCACATCTCCAATCTGGTGTAATTCTGAAATTCCTTCGAAGTGGATACGCCTTGCAAACTAACCTGCTATAATTCGCAAATTACAATGTTTGCCGTAAAATAAAAAAGTTCATTAGCGGATTTTTAAAAAAATTATTAAAAGGAGGTTTTTTTATTTGTTGTTCAAGTAATGTCCCCCTATCTGAGCAGTACACGTCAGTGACTAAAAGTATGTTATATGAAAGACACGATTTTCAAAAATTTCAGAAAGCCTAAAAACGATCCCCGCGTATATTTTGGCAATAAACAGTCCTTTCTTTTAGTGAGTTGTGTCACTATGTTTCTCTTTCTCAAATTGTTGTGCTCATCACGGGTCATTGCATTTTAGAACTAAGAAAAATGTTTCTTCAGCGAAATATATAGGCACTATATTTATTGTGCTTTTGCTTTCCACTTATTAAACAGAATGTGTTTGAACGAGCCAGAACCACGATGTGAATATTATTCGTTGCGAGGGACTTCGCAATAATTTTGGCCACCTGGGGTGCCTAACTACACGACCGTTTTTGCCTGCTTTGAAATTCGGCGGCGAGGGCCGTGACCGAAGCCGTGTGCTCGAGTTATTTTTCTGGAGACTCGCATAGTGTGTCTCGCCGAATGTAAGAATGTTTCAGACCACGTGCTTTTTATCATTCTTACCTTTCACACGGACAAGTTCTATCTCGATGAATACCGTAAATTTAGGAATTGGTAACGCTGCTGTAATTATTCACCTTGTTTTCTCCTATATATTTTCCCAGCATGACGCAGCTAATATTTTAGGGTCGAAAGATGCGTCAGTGTTTTCGAAGGGCAAGGCCCAAACCTTCTAGCGTACACCACAGGTGCCAACTTTCTATTTGAAACAAAGTTGTTAGTGAAAGCGCAGCAAAAAGCGATAAGGAGCCCGATAACGTAAAACTATTCCATATAGGTTTTTATTTATATCTCTTGAAGTCAAATTTACGTAACCGCAGACGCAAGCATCGGGCGGTAACCCGCAGCGTTGCCCGAACAGCCCAATCAAACGCTCTCCTTGATTAAACGAGGTCACTTTTGATTGCTTTCAAAGCGAATAACATTACCTGCATTGATCGGTTTTTCTTATGTAATTAGCTGATAAGAGGGGAGGCGCGCACTCAAGTGGACAGGGTTTCGTTGGGGCCGGGCGAGTGAGGAGGGAGATGCGGGCGTCTGCGATTGGTCCGCTTTCCTTTACTTAGTTTGGGGTGGCTTGCCTAAAATCGCGGCTGTATGCAACGGACACTTAAAAATGCCGCTAAAGCTGATCCTCAACAAAGAAGAGTTGGCAGAGCGATGTCGTATACGAGCCGAAAGGGCTCGATGACGTTATATGGTCAGGCAGAAGGTTTTGCTTTGCACAAATAAACCCATGCTCTCCGGCAGGGGCGAGTAGCCAGTGCCGGAGTGATCGGCGGCAACCATCTTCTATTCGTTTCGGAATGGGGCAGCTTCTGGCTATTCAGAAAAAATCCAGTTTTTTTCGCCATATTAATGTATCTTTTATGCGTACACGTCACTTTGGCGTAATTAGGTTTCGCACTTTTCTGGCGTGAAGTCGACAGACAGGTGCCTCGGTGAAGCCTGAAACCTTTTGACCAAAAGCAGAGGGTTAAAGGCAAAGAGGTGTCCAATCATAAATCGTTATTTTTCTTTTGTTCGGTCGAATCATGCATAATGAGTGTGTACGCGCCGTGTCAGATTGGGTTCTATCGCGGTTTTCGTTATGTGGCATGACGGACAGGCCAAAAACGCTTTGACCAATCTTGGAGCGCTGATTGAAGAATTGAAATAGAAGAGTTTGAAATAGTTTTACCTTATAGGCGCCCTAGTTATCCGCTGGGCTTGAAACTTATTCTAGTATTGCTTTACTGTAAGTGTTCAACCTGTTTTTAAGGTGAGCTGCACATATTGCAATGCACGTAATCCTACATACTGCGGTAAATAAAATCTCTAGACTGCCAGCGAGCACAGAACCTAAATTCCCCCTGGCCATCATAAGGCGCCTTTAAGTGTTCCGACAACATATGGCAGCGTAGCCAGACTTGTCACCACTATGCGTAGAAGTGTGGCATCGAGGCACATAATGAGAAACACTAGCAGACAATTTTCTGTGGCTATGAAGGGAAAGCTACGGAGGCCAAGCGCGCACAAGTGGGAGCGCTTTTCAAAAGAGTCGTGTGTTTTCATCCACGTTAGTTTAAGCTGGGTAACAGAAAACATACACATCTTATTAGCAACAGTTAAGTAAGACAAAACGCACCAATGAATGTAAAAGTTTACTTATTTTAAGACTTTTGACTTCCGCGTCTCGGCAAACGCGTAACCGTAGCACGTGGAAGCTGCGTCGATTCACCGTCTGTCCCGAGCAACCAAAAGCACTGTCAAACGCTGACAGACTAGTTGGCGTGGTAACACATCTGCAAAAGCTCCGCCCGCGTTGCTTTACCTTCACGGCCACACAAAATTCTCCAGGAGCTTAGACTCGCGCTCGGTTTAACGCCACTTCCGTAGTTCCTCCATCCTTCTCGCTTGGCGCTCGCCCTCTCCATCGTAAGGCAAACTGGTAGCAACGTGCGGCGCCTCCGGAAGTGCGACGCCCCGTTGTACTTACTAGCAATTGCAATGCCGCAACCTGGCAGCATTCTTTACAATTGCTAGTAGGCACAGCGGATCGTGGTGTTTCTCGTGGTGCTCGACGTGTCGGCGCAGGCGCGAGTAAGAGCGTATCCGAGAGATTAATTCTGGGGGCCTTTGCTTCTTGAATATGTGACTCAGACTAGGCACTACGGAGGAGGCTTATTAGCACGTGTAGTATGCGTTTGTCCCCTAGACAATGACGGCATTGCTAAGTGCGGTTGAGTTTGTTTACGCTTCGCCGCTGGCTGCCCGCGTGGTGAGGCCGTGGGAAGGGATGCCCCATTTCGTGATCGCTGTGTCTGAAGGGCCAAGGTTCTCACTGGTATTGTATAAGTCGCGCGTCGCCTTTTTCGTCACGATGATAGATTACATTTTTACAAGAACTGCTCCCGGAGAGCACATGTAACCAGCAAACGGATGCCTCAGGAGAGCACCTGAGCTTATAATAAAGCAGGTGGCGCAGGATCTCCTTGGCATCCAAACGGTAGCAGGGGCATCAAAGCTGGAAGCAGGGCGGCCCGTGGGTTGCGGCCGTGCATGCCTCGCCGAGCGCCGACCCACGGACCAGTCCTCGTTCTAGCTTTGGTGTCCCAGTTGCCGATTTGGTGTCCTTGAGGCGCCGCCAATAATGCGAAATAATGGCACGTGGTTTCAGTTACCAAAAAACACGATTGAATAAATATAGTTACGTTCAGCCACCGACTTGCGACGCTAAGTTCAGTATACCGCGCCCAGCGACTTCTACCTGCAACTAAGAGAGCACGCGCTATGAAACTCCTCCGTAGTGCCTAGGCAGAAGGAGCAAAATCCCACAAATTTTCTCTCGCGCACGCACTCTTACTCGCGCAAGCGCGAACTTCCTGGGCCCC
The DNA here is from genome assembly GCF_023375885.2 of Dermacentor andersoni. NCBI lineage: Eukaryota > Metazoa > Arthropoda > Arachnida > Ixodida > Ixodidae > Dermacentor > Dermacentor andersoni. The sequence goes on along the minus strand of NC_092816.1, from coordinate 236,699,483 downwards.
TGAAAGTGCCAAGCCCCACGGTACTTACTAGCAATTGTAAAGTAACAACCCGGCACGTCCATAGCACACACAGAAAACTATAGTGTACAGAAAACGCAGCACCAGCCAGAGGTGGACAACCCAGTGGAGCTCCGTCTACCCTCCTACACCGCAACCCTTAGGGCCGATTTACGCTCGAGCCGCCCATCGCCGCAAGCCGCACAGCAAGCGAACGGTCGGCCAGTAATGGCCGAACTGACGTCACGAGAGGCGGTCGCGAACTTTTGCCTCCGTGTGGCGACCGCACAAACATGGCGCTGGTTAGAAGCGAAGCGGAGCGCGAGGCCTAGGCCCCTAGGCTGCAGCGGCAGTTTGTTTTTTGTCTGGTTTATTGTGATCGTTGCAAGAGCTATTCAGCACCTAAAGATATTTGTCAAACGCAGCTAGCCGTTGTACCCTTCCTCACCACTTCAGTATGTGCAATCGCCAAAGGAAACAGACTGATGTGTCTTATGTTTACGCGAGGGTCGGAAGGAATGAAGCCGCCGATCTCGTGTGTTTTAGGTTCTTTTCTGCGTGTGCATTATAAACGCGAAGGCCATCGCATACACCTGCATTCTAAGCATGACAAATGTTCGGTACGCGCCACAATGAAACTTGGGATCGCCCACCTCAGCGTATGGTGTTCGTAGGTGTTGTGTGTGCGCGCTTCATCGATACGAAGATTGTATGTTTGTGCAGTGCTGGTTTGTGTTTGAGATGTGATGACACGATGTGTAGCGATGAGCTTCATTACCGTGTCATCGCAGTCTTTCGTAATGTGCTGTTTGTGTCTTGCTTCGTGTCAGCTGTTTTACGGGCTGTGATGCGCACTGGTGAGCGCGAACACGTACAGAACATTGGAGCGCTAGGGTTTTTACTTTTACGAAGTGTAAGTGTACTGTGATGTGTACGTGCAATGTGTCACAGTGGTGTTACGCGTATAAGTGTTCGTTTTATGCAATATGCATGTGCTCTGACGTGAACCGTGCATAAGCGTTGCGGCCGAGTCAGGGTTCCGGCCCTTCTGCCTCGTTCACGTATCTTGTGTGTTTTTCAGAAGTGATTTCTGTGCTATGAAGGTATTTATAATCGGTGAGGGCAATATAAGGAACAGCTTAAAAGTTACATGCGTACATGTGCGCTGTCGGGAAATGTGGACGCGCTTATGCACTGTTCTCATGACCGCAAATTTCGGGCCCTCTTCATTTTTTTCCTGTGGACATAGGTGTGGACAGCAGAAATCCTGAGGCGTATTTCTAGATTAAGCAAAGTCTGCAGTCATATACTCAGGGATGTGAGGGCCTTGCATGTGCAAGGAATTCGGCCGTCTTGTTATTAGTGTCCGAGTACATACTTTTTGTGCAAACACCAGTGGCGCGGCAGGATGAGCATGTAATGTGCGAAATCAAGATACTCCCTACTGATTCTTGACTACGTCAGTACTTTAGCGCCAAACAGACGACACAAGAAGAGACACGGACGACGTGTGATGTGTGACCTCAATGTCTGTCGTCTGTTTGGCGCTATAGAACTTCAGTAACATGCACCAACTAGCCCAACAATAAGTTCTGCTGGACGATTCTTGACTAATTAGCATTTTTTGATAAAAAGCCATATACAGATATGTAGATTATATCTAGCAGATTTATCTTTTATGCGACAGGTCTGTGCCGTTTTCCTTGCAAGTCATTCTACAAGTGTCCGCAAAACCTTCGTTAGGTTTACTTTTTCTACAACCTTCGTGTTTTTTGGAAACAACTTATTGTGCACTTTTGGAAGCTCTCCATGTAGCAGCTATTCTTTCTTGGAGAGCTTCTTCGCAACGAGGCTCTAAAGTTGCTGATAGACTATTCAGGTAGTTTTTTTTTTAATATAACAATTAGTAGTCTTGCATTTAAAACTTATCCTCTGTCCTCAATAGTTAGCTCTCTTTTGCACTAGTTGGTTAATATGTAGTACCTAAATATATGGAAATAAATATTGCTACCACAAGTACTAATGTCGTCGTGTTACTCTGCAATATTTTTACTTACTTATTTTGTTCGATTTGTGTCTGGAAAAAATTAACAATCGCCCACCTCTACTTCCTATACAATGCGCAAAGATGCGCCCAAGCCATAGTTGTGCTTCCTGAAGTCTTACTTTGCTGCATATAAGTGGCAAAAAAGCAGCTTTTCAGAAACAAATTGATTTTGTTGTTTTATGTATTCTGTTCTTCTGCCATAATAAGTGCTATAACTATATCGCACACAAATACACAGCCTCTCAATGGAGCGGACATTGATACACGTGAATTTGCGCCCAGTTCCTCTAGATGTCAAAGTTATGCTGATTGTGGCAAGCCTCTAGTATCTACAGAAACATGTCTATGGCGTGGTCAGAGGGTACATGTGCAATGCTACTGCGAAGCTACTTATAGTTCTCACAGCAATGCTCCAAGTAAGGTTGTTGTCGCAGAAACGAGAGGAGACAACTTAGTTCGATGCGAACGAAATCAAGATTCCTATTTTTTTATCTTCTCTTTATTGCTTTCTTTAGCGCGCGCGCGCCTTTGGAGCCCGCCGTCTTGTCGTCTTGTACGCTCCCATGAGTTTCACTAGCTTCCGGCCGCGAAACGTTTTCTTCTCATCATTGGAAGCAACCTTCAAGTGTGTAAACATGTTGTACAGGTCTCCGAACGAGTCTTCCTTTCGTTTTTAAGGGACAGGAGCAGTGGCGTAGCCAGAAATTTCGTTCGGGGGGGGCTCACGTTGCAGCTCGGCCTCCTCCTTAAGAGGAAGCTTTAGCTCGAGTGCTCCTATTTAAATACATGTAGAAGGGGAAATCATTTTTCCCTGCAACCACTGCACCAAATTTTACGAGGTTTGTTGCATTTAAAAGAAAAAGTTTAATTCTAGTGACTGCTGGTTTCGAATTTTTCGTTTAGGTGGTCAATCCTTTATTAAAAATTGGCCAAGATCGAAAAATTTTAGAAAACGAAACTATCAAGTTTAAAACTCTGTGACTCAACAATGAAAAATGATATCACGATTCTGTAAATTGCATCTAATAGTACATCTACGTCGGACAGAATAGATATGTTACACATGAACCTCATAAAAATTTAGTATTGTAGAAATACGGCTTTTGCAGAACCCTTGTACACAACGTAACCAATTCACGTAAGATACAAATTGACAGAGCAAACTTGTCCGCTTTGACTGTTATAATAGATGCCGTTTACAGGACCGCAATATCTGTTTTTGATTCAAAGCTATTAGTTTGTAAACGTCGTGCTTCTGTGTTTTCTTTTCGCACTTTCGAATTTTTCAAAATATTACAAACAAAATTCACGCCCTAAATTGAAGTTCTGTTTCCAACAGACTAGGATTTAACTTTCTCTCTCAAATGCAACAAATTTCAATAAAAGCGATTAGCAGGATTATCTCAGAAAAGCGTTTCTGCGTTTTACATGTATTTGAATAGGCCGCGTCGGATTGGGCCCGAGCTAAAGCTTCCTTTTAAGCAATTTGTCGAGGGATCAAATACATGAATAATAACTGCATTGCCATTGCCAAAGATGCTGCAAACGAATTCTTGAACGCTACGCACTGCCAAAAACAAGTAAAATTTGTATTTTTTCATAAAAGAATACTCGTATGTACCAAAAATTGTGCCCAAAATAACTGATATCAATGCTTCCATATTTTTTGTCTATTTATTAAGTAAAGAAAATATCGCACGAACTTTAGAACTATATCAGTTCGAAACCAGGAAAGCAGTGCATGCCACTGATATGAAAAATGAAAAGGCGATGAAATGAACAAGTTGAGGACAAATATGTTAATGAAACTTTGTCAACCAAGAAACGTGTTTACATTCTTGTATATAAGCAATAGCCAGTGAAAAATCTCAATGACGCTGTCGTTTGTTCGAATGTATTACGCAGGAGCAGCTCTCCCATGTCGTGTATCGTGAGTAATTGCACCGAAGTTATAGTCGCGACAGAGAACGCGTATAAAAAGCAGGAGTTCTGCAAGATATACGAGGGCAAGTGAAATGAATGTGAGCCAATTTGAATATGTGACAAATGGGGCACTTTATTTAAAAGTTGTCTTCATGAGAATTTAGACGTTTGTTCCATTGCTAACGAGTTGCGTGATTCCCTTCTTATAAAACTCCTTGGGTTGCTGCTTCAAAATGTCTGTAGCTGACTCTTTCACGTCATCGTCCGGCACGAATCTGGTTCCCTTGAGCTGTTTTTTCGGTTGCCCCAAAATGTGGAAGTGGGGACAGGCATTATCGTGGAACAAGATGACCCCATTCGTCCATTTTCGACGTTGTTTATTCTTGATTGCGACACGCTGCCGTTCCCGCGTTTCACAATATCGGAAATAATTGATAGTCTCTCAAGATCTAACAAATTCTATCAGTAATGGCCCCTGACGATCAAAAAAAAGTCAACACCTTCCCGGCGGAAATGACGGCCTTTGCGTTCTTTGGCCGTGGTAAATTCGAATGTTTCCACTGTAAGCTTTGCCGTTGTGTTTCAGGCTCGTAGTAGTGGAATCATGGTTCGTCCCCGATCGCAATTGCAGACAAGAAGTCGTCATCCTCATTGTGATACCGGATCAGACGAGTCAAGGCAGCGCGAAACTTCTCCGTCTTCTCGCGGTGGATCAAAATCTTGGGGATCCATTGCGCACACAAGAGCCGATAACCGAGGTTTTCATGAATTATGGCGTGAACCGAACCGTGACTGACGTTCAGGCGGTCTGCCAATTCATCGATGCTTATCCTCCGTTCTTGTCTCATCAGCTCATCAACCTTTGAAATTGTGTGGGGACTGATCGCACGATGGTTTTGGCCCAGTCTTGGAATGTGTTTGCAAATTCCCGTCTTTCTTTGAACCCTTTGCTCCAACGCTTCACAGTGGCCAATGAAATGCAATGTTCAACGTACACGGCAGCCACACGGCGATTAATTTCTTTTTGGCAAACACCTTCAGCTTTAAAAACTTCGCGACACCCAGCTGTTCAACTTTTGAAGTGTCCATTATGTCACGCAACCATATTCAACCCAGTGTATGAGAGCATTAAAGAATAGTTATCCTCACAACTGCGTGTCACTTTTGTAAATGAGACATGCCGCTCTCCTACGCGCATGCCTCGCAGATAATGAACCGAACCATTATTGCGCGGTTAGGGCAGCCTCACTTTCATTTGACTCGCCCTCGTACATTAGAAATGCAAAGATACAATGGGATATACAAATGCGAAAATACGGCTTGGCAAAGGACAAAAAAGTGTCACTGGAAACAAAGTTCACTGCATGTATACACAAAACCTCGCAACAAGATATTTGCCACCCCCATCTGAGTAAGGTGCCTGGTGGTGGTCCCGTGCAGACGATGACCTCTCGGTGAGCGCATATTTCCCCCTCATCTTTTAAGAGGTTCAATACTTACAAGCATTTGTCTCGCAAACCATATTTATTTCAAGGGAATTTTCCACGTCTCAATAATTTCTCTCGTCGTATTCGAGTTCTGATTGCCGTGTTATAGTTTGTTAACGAAGCTTTCCCTCAATTCTAAATATTTTAAGGCAGTTTGTCGGGTGCGTACCATGGCCACGTACGCTTATATCGCCTTCCGTTTCTCTACCACGGGTGCGCTTTAAAACCACGGCGCTGCAATTTTGCTTCAGAGACTTTCCTTTCCTTCCTTCTTCTCCGCCCTTAAACTGGCTCTCTTAACTACTACACGCAGAGACAAAGCAACAGCGCGCGCATTAGATCCCATAGATGAGATGAATATTTACACTTATTAATGGGGTTATAATTATATTCGAGTGCTGATTGCTGTGCTATCGTTTGTTACCGAAGCTTTCCCTCAAGTCTAAATATTTTAAGGCAGTTTGTCGTGTGCGTATCATGGCTACGCACGCTTATATCGCCTTCCGTTTCTCTACCACGGGTGCGCTTTAAAACCACGGCGCTGCAGTTTTTGCTTTACTTTCCTTCAGTCTTCTCCGCCCTTAAACTGGCTCTCCTAACTACTACACGCGGAGACAAAGCAACAGCGCGCGCATGATGCAATTCCATAGATGAGATGAATATATATATATATATATATATATATATATACGCAGGAAAGAGACGACGAACTTTTTGGAAGACTTCTTTTACTTAACGTTTTCGGCTGGTGGACCAGCCTTCGTCAGAGTACTCTACTCTGACGAAGGCTGGTCCACCAGCCGAAAACGTTAAGTAAAAGAAGTCTTCCAAAAAGTTCGTCGTCTCTTTCCTGCGTATGCTACGTCGGGTCCTGCGTGCTGAACTTTGAAGAAAACCCCTATATATATATATATATATATATATATATATATATATATATATATATATATATATATGTATATATATATATATATATATATATATATATATATATATATAGAGAGAGAGAGAGAGAGAGAGAGTGAGAACTATCAGTCATAGCTCTCGTAGTTAGCCCTCTGGGCCGTTTCCTTTTTTTTTTCTTTTCTCTTTTTTTTTCTTTTTTTTCGAAAGTAGTCCTATTAGGGTTATTATAATTACACGAAGGTATTTCGCCCTCGTCAGCAGCAGTCCTTGAGATTGTTATTCTGGCGGCTAGCTTCCCACGCTATGCGTGCCGCCATCGCACCTGGTTAAGCTTCTCCTATACGCTAGTTACACTATGTCCGCGCAACCTTGAGCGATCGGAAAGCGCGCTTTCCCCTCTTGGCCGGCGGAGAAGGGAGGCTTTGTGTCCGGCCCACAGAGCCACTCCCATCTCAGTAAGGTGCCTGGTGGTGGTCCCGTGCAGACGATGACCTCTCGGTGAGCGCATATTTCCCCCTCATCTTTTAAGAGGTTCAATACTTACAAGCATTTGTCTCGCAAACCATATTTATTTCAAGGGAATTTTCCACGTCTCAATAATTTCTCTCGTCGTATTCGAGTTCTGATTGCCGTGTTATAGTTTGTTAACGAAGCTTTCCCTCAATTCTAAATATTTTAAGGCAGTTTGTCGGGTGCGTACCATGGCCACGTACGCTTATATCGCCTTCCGTTTCTCTACCACGGGTGCGCTTTAAAACCACGGCGCTGCAATTTTGCTTCAGAGAGTTTCCTTTCCTTCCTTCTTCTCCGCCCTTAAACTGGCTCTCTTAACTACTACACGCAGAGACAAAGCAACAGCGCGCGCATTAGATCCCATAGATGAGATGAATATTTACAATTAATAATGGGGTTATAATTATATTCGAGTGCTGATTGCCGTGCTACCGTTTGTTACCGAAGCTTTCCCTCAAGTCTAAATATTTTAAGGCAGTTTGTCGTGTGCGTATCATGGCTACGCACGCTTATATCGCCTTCCGTTTCTCTACCACGGGTGCGCTTTAAAACCACAGCGCTGCAGTTTTTGCTTTCCTTTCCTTCCGTCTTCTCCGCCCATAAACTGGCTCTCTTAACTACTACACGCAGAGACAAAGCAACAGCGCGCGCATGATGCAATTCCATAGATGAGATGAATATATATATATATATATATATATATATATATATATATATATATATATATATATATAGAGAGAGAGAGAGAGAGAGAGAGAGAGAGAGTGAGAACTATCAGTCATAGCTCTCCTAGTTAGCCCTCTGGGCCGTTTCCTTTTTTTTCTTTTCTCTTTTTTTTCTTTTTTCTTTCGAAAGTAGTCCTATTAGGGTTATTATAATTACACGAAGGTATTTCGCCCTCATCAGCAGCAGTCCTTGAGATTGTTATTCTGGCGGCTAGCTTCCCACGCTATGCGTGCCGCCATCGCACCTGGTTAAGCTTCTCCTAGACGCCAGAGTTACACTGTGTCCGCGCAACCTTGAGCGATCGGAAAGCGCGTTTTCCGCTCTTGGACGGCGGAGAGGGGAGGCTTTGTGTCCGGCCCACAGAGCCACCCCCATCTCAGTAAGGTGCCTGGTGGTGGTCCCGTGCAGACGATGACCTCTCGGTGAGCGCATATTTCCCCCTCATCTTTTAAGAGGTTCAATACTTACAAGCATTTGTCTCGCAAACCATATTTATTTCAAGGGAATTTTCCACGTCTCAATAATTTCTCTCGTCGTATTCGAGTTCTGATTGCCCTGCTATCGTTTCATAACGAAGCTGTCCCTCAAGTCTAAATATTTTAAGGCAGTTTTCCTAGTCTCTAAAGCCACTCGAGTTCACTCTTCTCCTCGGGCGGCCATCTTTCCAAGAAAGTATGACTATCGCGGACATGAGTCCCTTTCCACGTAAGTGTCATGCTCGGAGCAGGAGCTGTGGCGCTTTAAAGTAGCCTGTGGCCTGACGAGCCAACCGACTGAGCTATCTTTTCGGGCAACATCGAAGGGTCACGAGTTCAAATCACCTGTTATGTTCCTTTTTTTTCGCCCCTTTTTCTTTCTTTTTTCTTTCTTTTAATGTCTTTTCCTTTATTTTATCACTGTACGGGAACCCTCCTAAAAAAAACAAGAAAGATATATATCTTCAAATATGTATGGCCTCACATGTGCAGGTCATATATACCAGGTTCTCTAGCCGAGTGCCAACCGTGCGGTATAACCGAGCTCAGATTGGTCCACCTTGACGGATCAAATAGGGCACCACTGTATATTAAATGAGGCGTACAACTCCTGCGGGACCCGCCGTGGTTACTCAGTGGCTATGGTGTTAGACTGCTGAGCACGAGGTCGCGGGATCGGATCCCGGCCACGGCGGCCGCATTTCGATAGGGGCGAAATGCGAAAACACCCGTGTACTTAGATTTAGGTGCACGTTAAAGAACCTCAGGTGGTCGAAATTTCCGGAGTCCTCCACTACGGCGTGCCTCATAATCAGAAAGTGGTTTTGTCACGTAAAAGTCCACAATTTATTTTTAAATTTAACTCCTGCGGGGACGGTACAGTATCCGCCTCCCGTGCAAGAGGACCGTGATTAAATCCCGGACCGCAGTATTCTCCACCGGAAAATACCAGAAAAAAACAACAACCGTGTGTTGAGAAAATTGCACAAACAGGCCTGGAGTGCGGCCTGATCCCGGTGACCAAAACCGGTAACGCACTCTCTCACCAGAGCAGGATTGGCCACCCTGGTGCAGTACTTGGCCACAACCTCCTATATGAACACAACAATCAAACCCCGGCCCTCAGTCCCCAGCAGCTGCGAAGCAACTGACCACGGCGGCGCTCAGACCTGCGACGCTGCAGAGGGTGCTAAGAATGCCTGGCTCCGGACAGGCCGCCATTGGAATATGAACCTGGCAACGTTTAACGCTAGAACGTTATCTAGTGAGGCGAGTCTAGCAGTGCTATTGGAGGAATTAGAGGGCAGTAAGTGGCATATAATAGGGCTCAGTGAAGTTAGGAGGCCAAAAGAAGCATATACAGTGCTAAAAAGCGGGCACGTCTTGTGCTACCGGGGCCTAGCAGAGAGACGAGAACTAGGAGTCGGATTCCTGATTAATAAGAACATAGCTGGTAACATACAGGAATTCTATAGCATTAACGAGAGGGTGACATGTCTTGTTGTAAAACTTAATAAGAGGTACAAAATGAAGGTTATACAGGTCTACGCCCCTACATCTAGTCATGATGACCAGGAAGTCGAAAGCTTCTATGAAGACGTGGAATCGGCGATGGGTAAAGTCAAAACAAAATACAGTATACTGATGGGCGATTTCAATGCCAGGGTAGGCAAGAAGCAGGCCGGAGACAAGTCAGTGGGGGAATATGGCATAGGCTCTAGGAATAGCAGAGGAGAGTTATTAGTAGAGTTTGCAGAACAGAATAATATGCGGATAATGAATACCTTTTTCCGCAAGCGGGTTAGCCGAAAGTGGACATGGAGGACCCCGAATGGTGAGACTAGAAATGAAATCGACTTTATACTCTGCGCGAACCCTGGCATCATACAAGATGTAGACGTGCTCGGCAAGGTGCGCTGCAGTGACCATAGGATGGTAAGAACTCGAATTAGCCTTGACTTGAGGAGGGAACGGAAGAAACTGGTATATAAGACACCAATCAATGAGTTAGCGGTAACAGGGAAACTAGAGGAATTCCGGATCAAGCTACAGAACAGGTATTAACAGGCTTTAACCCAGGAAGAGGACCATAGTGTTGAAGCAATGAACGACAATCTTATGGGCATCATTAAGGAGTGCGCAATAGAAGTCGGTGATAACGCCGTTAAACAGGAAACCAGTAAGCTATCGCAGGAGACGAAAGATTTGATCAAGAAACGCCAATGTATGAAAGCCTCTAACCCTACAGCTAGAATAGAACTGGCAGAACTTTCTAAGTTAATCAACAAGCGTAAGACAGCGGACATAAGGAACTATAATATGGATAGAATTGAACAGGCTCTCAGGAACGGAGGAAGCCTAAAAGCAGTAAAGAAGAAACTAGCAATAGGCAAGAATCAGATGTGTGCGTTAAGAGACAAAGCCGGCAATATCGTTACTAATATGGATGAGATAGTTCAAGTGGCTGAAGAGTTTTATAGAGATTTATACAGGGCCAGTAACACCCACGACGATAAGGCGAGAGAGAATAGTCTAGAGGAACTTGAAATCCCACAAGTAACACCGGAAGAGGTAAAGAACGCCTTGGGAGCTATGCAAAGGGGGAAGGCAGCTGGGGAGGATCAGGTAACAGCAGATTTGTTGAAGGATGGTGGGAACACTGTCCTAGAAAGGTTGGCCGCCCTGTATACACAATGCCTCATGAACTCGAACGTACCGGAATCTTGGAAGAACGCTAACATAATTCTAATCCATAAGAAAGGGGACGCCAAAGACTTCAAAAACTATAGACCGATCTGCTTACTGTCCGTTGCCTACAAAGTATTTACTAAGGTAATCGCAAATAGAATCAGGAATACCTTAGACTTCTGTCAACCAAAGGACCAGGCAGGATTCCGTAAAGGCTACTCAACAATAGACCATATTCACACTATTAATCAGGTGATAGAGAAATGTGCGAAATATAACCAACCCTTATATATAGCCTTCATTGATTACGAAAAAGCATTTGATTCAGTCGAAACCTCAGCAGTCATGGAGGGACTACGGAATCAGGGTGTAGATGAGCCATATGTAAAGATACTGGAAGCTATCTATAGCGGTTCCACAGCCACCGTAATCCTCCACAAAGAAAGCAATCTAATCCCAATAAAGAAAGGCGGCAGACAGGGAGATACGATATCTCCAATGCTATTCACAGCGTGTTTACCGAAGGTATTCAGAGACCTGGAGTGGGAAGAAGTGGGGATAAAAGTTGATGGAGAATACCTTAGCAACTTGCGATTCGCTGATGATATTGCCTTGCTTAGTAACTCAGGAGACTAATTGCAATGCATGCTCACTGACCTGGAGAGGCAAAGCAGAAGGGTGGGTCTGAAAATTAATCTACAGAAAACTAAAGTAATGTTTAACAGTCTCGGAAGAGAACAGCAGTTTACGATAGGTAGCGAGGCACTGGAAGTGGTAAGGGAATACATCTACTTAGGGCAGGTAGTGACCACGGATCCGGATCATGAGACTGAAATAACCAGAAGAATAAGAATGGGCTGGGGTGCGTTTGGCAGGCATTCTCAAATCATGAACAGCAGGTTGCCACTATCCCTCAAGAGGAAAGTGTATAACAGCTGTGTCTTACCAGTACTCACCTACGGGGCAGAAACCTGGAGGCTTACGAAAAGGGTTCTGCTGAAATTGAGGACGACGCAACGAGCCATGGAAAGAAGAATGATAGGTGTAACGTTAAGGGATAAGAAAAGAGCAGATTGGGTGAGGGAACAAACGCGGGTAAATGACATCTTAGTTGAAATCAAGAAAAAGAAATGGGCATGGGCCGGACATGTAATGAGGAGGGAAGATAACCGATCGTCATTAAGGGTTACGGACTGGATTCCAAGGGAAGGAAAGCGTAGTAGGGGGCGGCAGAAAGTTAGGTGGGCGGATGACATTAAGACGTTTGCAGGGACAACATGGCCACAATTAGTACATGACCGGGGTAGTTGGAGAAGTATGGGAGAGGCCTTTGCCCTGCAGTGGGCGTAACTAGGCTGATGATGATGATGATGATGATGATGATGATGATGATACGTCTCCAATGAGTCTGTGTATGTAAGAAAATCTAACTGTATATAATGCGTCAAACAAGGCAAATAAACATGTTGAGCAATCATAGATTCACAGAATCCTAGATTCCGCCCTCATTCCATCCACTCCCCCCGATGTATCGCGCGCGACGGAAGGCGGCGCGCTTGCTCTCCGCTTTTCTACTTTGCGCACACAAGACAGTCACCATCGTAGGCAGACCCATTCCACCTCCTCTTCTACGCTTTCACTCGCACATACAGTATGCAGCGCGCGGTCACGATGTTATCACCCTTGGACTTTATACGAAACATGAGGACGACGGCGACGGCAGGAATGCACCTGGAGTGTCCATGTAATTGCTATCGCAGTAATATAATAAACGTATCCGGCAACCGAAGCGTCCCGTCGCAGATTCCGCAAAAGAAGCAACAAAATCGAACTTCCACCATGCGGCATTAGCTGCGCCGCAACAATGTATTTTTTTTTCTTCTGTGGGGCGGGGGCACCGAAATGATAAAGAAAGGACGCATAGGAAAGTGTGTTGGCCAGAATCGAATGCCTACTTTGGGCACGTAATGGGGCTACGCAAGGAATACCGAAGAAAACATGAGACGCTTGGCCCACTGAGAACCATACGCATACTGCTCAGTATCCTACACCGGCGAAACAAGACTTTCCGGAGAGGTTCCGCTGAAGCGAACGCGGTGCAATCCTTCGAGTCCCCTTAGGGATGGTGGCGGGCGACCATTGTTTTTTTTTCTCGTCTGCTAGTCAGAAAGCGTCCAAAACTCTGCCAGGCGAAAATCCACTCGGCCAGAGCAAACCGAACGCGCACCGAAGTGCGCCGCGCGGTGGTCGGGGCCATACGAGAAAAACGTACGTATGCGCTCTGACTGGCTCTGGCACCCCGCGGGTAGGGTAGCGAGAAAAAAAATTGAAGAGACTCAATGTGTCCTCGCGAATACAAGTCAAAGTAGAACAAAAATAAGAACGTAGTTACTTTGGCTGGCGCTAACGCCTTGACATGGATGTTCTGGCGTAGGTTAAAAAAATGTCGATATTTTTTTATGCGACATGACGACACGAATCAACCACCACAACGCTTCGTCTCATTGGACCTCGCTGCGTACTTGCTCAACTTGTCTGCTAGTGTGTTGATTTGGCTTGTCTCGTTGTATGTTCCGATGTAAGACTTTAGGAAAGTCAATGGACCTTTGGCGTCAAATTTTTATAACAACATTAAACCCACAAAGTTCCGCAATTGAAAATCTAAAGCACAACTTTGAAAATGTCAATGCACCTTTCACATCAAGAGCTTATGAGATTTATACCCATAAAGTTTCGCAATTGATATTCATGCGCTCCATAGATTATGCGGCCTCAGCGAGATGCGGCGGCGAGCCCGCTCGCTATCAAAAGGCCCTTGAAACTTTGCGCTCGGATGGGACTGCTTGGCGTTATGTGACTCGAGGTGTATGGGCGTTCCCGCGAAATTCAGCCCAAGTTCACAATCTTCGCGGTTAAATGTCTTTTCGAGCGCCAGAAAGACATTCTAAACAAAATCCAGAATGATTTCCGGCACCGGGCGTCGCTTTGGTCGGCGGTGCATTGACAGCACGAAAAAATTTCGGGGGGGGCTGAACCCCATAAGCGCCCCCCCCCTGGCTACGCCCCTGGGATAAAGTGCAGTGATCATAGGCTAGTGAGGGCTAGGATTCACCTCATTTTGAACAGAAAAAGGGTGAAATTGGTCAAGAAAAAATAGGTTAACTTAGAGGCAGTAAAGGTTAAAGCAGACAAATTTAGGCTGGTACATGCAAACAAATATGCACCCTTAGAACAAAGAGATGATGATGATAACATAGAGGTAATGAATGAAACCGTAACGAGGCTGGCTTCAGAGGCAGCAAATGAAGTGGTAGGCAAGGCACCAAGGCAACCAGTAGGCAAGTTCTCCCAAGTAACAAATCACCTAATAAAGAAATGACAAAGAAGTAAAGTTCCCAACTCAAGAGATAAGATAGAACTCGCAGAAGTGTCAAGACTGATCAACAAAGCGAAAATAAGGGATATTATAAACTATAACATGAGAAAGATTTAAAAAGCTGTAAAAATTGGACGCAGCCTGAAATCAACGAGAAGGAAACTTGGCATAGGACAAACCAAGATGTATGCTTTGCATAATAAGCAGGGCAACACCATCAGCAATCCCGACAGTATAATAAAAGCAGCGGAAGAATTCTATACTGACCTGTACAGTACCCAGAGGACTCAGGCGTACTCTATTCGAAACAATAATGAACAGTACACAGAAATTTCTCCTATAACTAGAGATCAGGTCAGAAAGGCCTTGGAAGGCATGAAACACGGAAAAGGGGGAGGAGAGGATGGAATAACAGTCGATTTAATCAAAGATCGAGGAGACATAATGCTAGAAAAACTGGCGGCTCTCTAAACGAAGTGTCCATCGACTGCTAGGGTCCCAGAAAACTGGAAGAACGCAAACATTATACTAATCCACAAAAAGGGTGACGTTAAAGAACTAAAAAAATATAGGCCCATTAGCTTATTCCCAGTATTACATAAAATATTTACGAAAGTAATCTCCAACAAAATAACGGCAACGTTGGACTTTAGTCAACCAAGGGAGCAGGCTGATAAAAGAAACAAAAGCCCGCGATATATCAAATAGATGCGCGCTCGCGCGCTGCTACTCAAGCGCCTCTAAGCAACTTTTGAAGGATATACAGGCGTACGGCTGCATTCGTTTATCGCCACATTGTACACGACTTCACCGTGGAGGATGGCTCGAAAGGTTTCGCGACCCAACTAGCATGGTGCGATAAGCGTCAACATCTGTGGACACAAGAATGTTTTGTTCGAGCATGAGGCACTCGGGATAGCTTTAACCTTCGTGTATCATTGAAGAAAGCTACAAAAGAAATTCAATCAAAGTTAAAAGAAACAGTGCGCTACAGAGCACGAAAAAGGAAATAAGGCAGCTCTCGGAAGAACAGAAAAGAGCTGCTCAGGCGTTTATTTCAATAAAAAATAAACCAAAAGCACGTAAGGCGTGACAGCGGCCCACAAAAATACACCCAAAGGGCAACCGGTTTAGACATTTAGCCTTTCTGGCGCTTTAACGCCGGAAAAGAGGCAAAACAAAGCAGTTTTTTAAGCAATTTTCTCTTTATCGCAAGCTTTTTTTACCCTGTTACCATGATGTTACCATGTTACTCATGATGTTACCCTGTCCTTACAGACAAGGTAACATCATGAAGGTGCGTTAGTCACGTTTTATACGAGTATTGAGCGGTTATTTCGGTTAGTAGGTTATTTCGGTTAGTCGAACATATTATACACTCCCAGGTCATTAACTACCTTGAAGAACATAACCACATATTTAAGCAACAGCATGGTTTTCGCAGAGGCTATTGACGTGACACTCAGCTCGCTGGCTTTATTCACGACATGCATTCATCAATAGACACCGGAATTCAAGTAGATGCCGTGTTCCTAGATTATTCAAAAGCATTCGACCGTGTGCCTCATCGTCGACTTTTTCGCAAACTTCCACAGCTGAACATTGACTCTACTGTTGTCAAATGGATAAAATACTTTCTTTCTAACAGGATGCAATTTGCATCGTTTAAGAACACAACTCATCTCTAGTCCCCGTAGCATCTGGTGTACCACAGGGAAGTGTGCTTGGGCCCCTACTTTTTCTAAATTATATTAATGATCTACCAGACGGCATCCAATCCATTATCAGACTATTTGCTGATGATTGCGTCATATATCGTAATATTCACTCTAACTGTTATCATGACATTTTTCAATCTTACCTAAACCCAATAAACGTATGGTGTTCAACTTGGCTAATGCCTCTAAATCTTGCAAAAACTAAATTCGTGTCTTTTACTAATCAAGCACCCCGTACATCAACAGCTTACATTCTAAACGATAACCTTGTTGAACAAGTTTTCTAGCTACAAATATCTTGGCGTACACCTAACCCCTAACTTGACGTGGAATAATCACATTAACTATATCCTCGCTTCTGCAAACCGTTCGCTTGGTTCCCTTAAACATAACCTCAAACATGCTCCCGTACACTTACGCAAATTGGCATACACAACACTAATACGCCCTAAAATAGTGTACGCGTCAGCCATATGGTATCCCCAATAGACATACCTAATAACTGACTTAGAGGCTCTGCATATCTGTGCTGTACGCTTCATCTTTTCAGATTATTCACGGGAAACCAGTGTAACAGCACTAAAAAATCGCGCCGAGCTTGAAGCCTTGTCCCTTCGCCGTAATATATCTCGTTTCACAATATTCCATAAGCTTTACTATCACGCATCTCTTCATAATGAGTTCATGTGTGAACCCTCAGCCATTTTTCCGTGTCAGGATCATTCTTGCAATGTCAAATTCATCATGTGTCATTCCCTCGCATTTGGTGTCATTTATACTTCGCACCTCGAAAGAGTGGAATAATCTGCCACCGCACATTGTCACGGAAACAAATGCCTAGAAATTTACAGATGCTCTACGCAGTACCATGCATACCTAATACACCACGTTTCGCTCTCTGTTTTCTAAACTGTTTTTTTTAATGCGCCGACAACCAAAGCCTCCACGACGTTTTCATAGTTTGTACAAATCATTTACAGTTGCTGTACTGATAACTATCTTTATATTTTATTTCTTGGTTTTTTCTATTTATACGTTGATGCACTGTAATTACTTTGCCCCAGTTTTGTTTTTCTATTGTATTTACATTTACGCACTGTTTTCCTCACCGATGTAACCTTTACCCTATGTAATACCCTCCCTAGAGGGCCTTAGGGTTATTGTGAAATAAATAAAAATAAAATTTTCCACTGCCACTTATAGCACGTAACCAAACAGGTCACCATCTCAAGCAATACAGTACTTGCTTCTGTTGAACACTTATGCTCTTGCCTCTTTGACCAATGACGTTGGTATCTCCCGGCAGACTCTGCTTATTTTTGCTTTAGGGCGTCCCGTGTGGTCCTTTCGCTGCTAAACACGCGATCTTTCACGTAGCCCTACACGAAGAAAAACGGCGTTGTCATGTCCGGCGACCTTGCAGGCCAGGGTACAGGTCCGTGCCGGCCATTGCACTGTCCAGGAAAAAGCTTGAAGAGCTACGCTCGAGACTGGCTACTCCTATACGCAGGAGCACCATCGCGTTGAAACCAGTTGTTCCGAAGTTGCGCAAGTGGAACGTTGCAACTGATGTCGTTCACGGGGCCCTTGAGGATGTCACCGACGCAGCGTGGCGTCGTTAGCGTGTTGTCAAATAATATGGGTCCGATGATGTTGTCATCAAATATACGGCACCACGCAATAAACGACCACTGGTGTTGATGTGTTTCTGCCAGCTAGTGGGAATTCCTATCACTCCAGTAGTGCACGTTGTGAAGATTAACTTGTGGGTTTCTGAAGACAGCACCATCCGTCCAAAGCACGCGAGTGAGAAAGGCCGGTTCTTCATCACAATTCGGGAAAATACAATTTGCAAAGTCAAGTTGTTTTCAACACCTCGGAAGTTTTTATTGAAGATGTACATAATACGGGTGCATATGATTTTTCGTTTATCCTCCACACTGATGACCTATAAGTTCCGTCCTCTGCACTGGCATCGCGCAAACTACCGTGAGGGTTTAGCAGCGAAAACATTCCTTCCCGCTTCCTGAACTACGGCCGCAGTCCTGGGGCGCTATTCTCGACACGCATGGTGGCTGCACGGCCGCCATTATCTGCCATGTTGACTCTCTGATTGGCTGTGGAGAGCTCACGCGCCTTAAAATTTGTGCCGGGAAACGGAAGTTTCGCAAAATTCAATTTTGTGTTTTCAAGAAGATGAGGAAATGTGACGCGGATCAGCAAATTTTATGGACTAATATATTTTTTTGTTGTTCTTGGCACCTATATTACGACGTTAGCGCTTCAAAAATAAAGTGAGCGGTAGCGCACAAAAGCCAGTGCAATGCCTCTGCAATTACGCGAATATGTAGTGGCGATCCAAGATAGCCGCCATGCCAGCTCGCTGATTGGGTGAAGGAATATGCTGTGGGGAGCGTCACAGGAAGAAGGAGGAGGAAAAAACTTTATTCTTGTCCTGTGCAAGGTGTTGCTACCTGCCTGGCTAGTCCCATGTTGGGACCGGGAGGTCAAGCCTCCTAGCCCTGTCGCGTCACAGGGAGGGCCATTTCGTAAGCGTCAATCTGACGCAGCGTGACGTTGCGCTGGGCCGCCATTGCAGAGATTTTCCGCCATAATTTGTGGTGCGACGATCCGCGCGAATTATGCTAATGAGCAGCCTTGGGCAATGGTGGCCGGGAGGAATGCGTATCGCGACATTTTACCCATCGTTTGGCGCCATGAAAATCCTTTTTTTTTTTTCATAACGCGTGCTCATAGTATTTGCATCACTCTCGGGTGGTGTTGCAATGTGTGTTTTGGGCCATCATTTTTTAAAAGAACCCGTTTATATGAAATAATATTGGTTGAACATAGCAAACTTTCGGCAACTGTTCACTTTGCGCTACTGCGTTTCTATTGTAATCAAGATTAGGGCCTTATCGCACAATCGAAAGTTATGACAACGGCGCCTTTTTAATTTATAAAAAAGGAATGTACGGAAGGCGGCGCCTTGAAGTCTTGAGCCATTCGGAACAGGTCTGCATCGAAACGGGAGCTGGATTCTGCTGCGGCTGACAACGGCAATGACGCTGAGTCGTTTAACACCGCTGCCTGAATCGTTGTATAATATCCGTCTCATTAACTTACAGGCGGGGACAAGTTAACGAACTAGATCCTGCATTACATATGGGCAGTCAGGGTCTCAGTTGGTGTTTCCTGAATAAACATTTACTTGCGAGGCTGTCGTTATACACACAATCAGGAAAGAAAGTGCGATACCGGAACGCGCGTCTCATTTTTCATCTTATTGTAGCCGTGGCCATAGGTGACTCGGTAGCCTTAACAATATACATATAAAACTTTTTTTCAAGTCCGCCGGCAACTTCTTTCGTCCACGAAACCGAATAATCCTTTGGTAAAATAAAGTGAAAGCACAGAATGTAACGTATTAAACAGTTGCATGATAATTCACCCATATTTCTACTTGTTCGTTCCAAATGTTGTTTCTGTTCAGTTTGGTTTACCGTACGGCATTTATTTTTGCAGTAGTGACGCGGTGCATCACGTTCGTGCAAAAAACAAGTAATGCATCAGTTCTAATAGTTTCGTGGCTTTAATGCATTTGCTTGTGAAACCAGCAGTGTGATCTCTTCTAGTGTACAAATGAACGCACAAATGTTCTCATTTATGATCTTAATAATGCTTCAACTGTTGGCATGCTTTCTAGTTAGGGAGACATCAATTTTATGGACAATAGCAATATTTATTTAACATCCTGCTTAAGCACCCTAGAACAGACAGTGTACATTTCCATGTTTTCTGTAGTCGCAAACCATTACAATATATATGTCACACCTTTTTACATTTCATATTGCAAAATTGTGTGCTTTTTCCATTGCGGATTCAGCCAAAATTTCTGTTCCCAACATGCAGTAATGAGGACGGCATCAGTATAAAGCCACACACTCCACGCACTAAACAGAAGCTGCTGCCTGCTACAACAAGGCCATTGTGTGGACGTTGGCTACTGCTGCAAGGTAATCATCACATGGTTAAGAAATAAATATGCGTTATATATGCTGTAATGGCTTGCTGTTTGCAGCAGATATGAATGTTTGTTCATATTTATGGTTCAGTATAATTGGTTCGAACATAAAAGAAAACACACATGAGTTTGGCTAATCTGTGCTGTATCTCATGTGTCACCGTTCTGCCCCAATAGAGTCTGTGCCAAGCACATCTTGGTCATCACAGCAGCCCCTATCAACACATCAGCAGGAAGGAGCTGGAGCCGAATTTGCAAGGCTTTTACACCACGAACAAAAAATCGCATGCAGAAGAATTTGGACGAGATATCCAGTCTGCAGAGGACTGTGTCAAGACTGAAAAGAGCTTCAGCCACCATTCCACCAGGAAGCGCCGAGAAGTGCAGACGTGGAAGCATCGGCTCAGTTTTTTTCCATGCTTCGCTCGCCAATTTTGAGAGTACAACGAATAGAAGCATACCACTGGATCCGCGAAGCGACGGCGAATCGACTGACACCAAGATTCGAGATGGGGCTCGTATTTTCACAATTTTACGGAACCTTTTCTGCTCCTAGACGCCGACTTGAGCTTAGCGGAGCTAAGCTTAGTGAGGAGTAGGGCCTTTGTTGGGCCTAGTAAGCCCACCTGCCCGCAGGCATGGCAGATACAGACATGGAAGATGAAGATTTTGCTGGAAATGAAAGAAACAATGCTCAGGACAACTTCGGCTGGCAAGTAGTGGCTGGCCGAAAAGCACAAGCTAGCACAAATGCTGTGGAGGAGGAGAGCAGATTGCCACGTAATCAGCGAGAGCATGGCATCAAGAAAACTGCCGTCGGTGGAATGGTTAAGAATCGGATTATCAAAGCTTCGAGGATGCCTCCACTGCCTGAGGAGCACACAAAGATCATTATACGGCCTCGAGGAGGGCTCAATTTGAACAAGGTGAGCACCACCACGATTGGTTCCGCAGTCATCGAGGCGTCCGGCCTAATGGAAGAGGAGGCCCGTGCAGATGTTGTCTGCCCGATCTTCACTCAAAATGTCATCGTAGTCAGCACACCTAAGCCCGAACATGCTGCGAAGTACGTTAGAATCAAGTCTGTCAAGATTATGGAAGCGGAATACTAGGTAAATGTATACGAAGTGGCACCACATGCCACATGCAAAGGCGTCATCCGAAGAGTGGGCATCAGAGACTCCCAAGCTATGATAACAAGAAATATTGTGCATGACTTGAACCCGCTTGCGCTGGCTGCTAAGCGCATGAAGACGTCGGAATCGGTCATAGTACTTTTCGATGGACTCAAAGTGCCCAATTTTGTCAGGTATGGATCCACACTAGTGAGATGCTACCTTTATACGAAACAATTCGACGTGTGCTTCACCTGCGCAAGGGTCGGGCACCGCTTTGATGTGTGTCCAACACCTGACTTTGTTCAGTGCAGGGGGATGTGGAACTCGTAACCCAGGAGATGAACATGTGTGTGTACCTAGGTGTAAATTTTGTGAAGGCGATCACCCTACCCGCGACAAGTTTTGTAAGCAAAGATTTCAAGTCCCTTACGTCGTACGACTCGGTCGAAGAGAGCGCAACAGGACTCGGTCGTCAACAAGAGCGCAGTCGGAGGCGCAACAGCTGGCGCCCAACCGTCGCCCCGAGGACAGGGAGCACTCACGCTCCAGCATTCGCACCAGATCCAGGCACCGTTCTCTATCTAGGGAGAGAAGACGCTCCAAGTCAAGGGAAGCGCAGGTGCGCTTCGTGCAAAGGGACTCAATACCTGGCGAGAAGACGACGTCAGGAACCACCTGGACTGACAAAGTCAAAGATATTACGAGGGTTGCTGGGGGCGCCTCAGCGGCTGTGGGTGACGACAATGATGCCAAAATAGAGCAATTAATTAAAGAAGTAACTTCTTTAAGAAAAGCTAATGAAGAATTGACCAGGCAGGTAGTAGAGCTTCGTAAAAAAGAGCAGTCGAGCCCTGCTAGAGTAGAAATAGATAGACCTGTAAGCAAAAGCAACGATCCAGGGGAATCCAGCTCCCCTGCCCTAAAAAGAGAGTGGTGAGTTCCGAGGATGATTCAGTCATCTCAGCCCTCGGAGAAATAAAAGAGGCAATTAAAGCGATAAGAGAGACAGTGGAAACGACCAACTTTAATGTGGACAAATTGTGGAAATGGAGGCTAACGGTGGATCAAAGACTTAGGAAAATGGAGGCGTGAGGGGATGACGACGATGAGTATCTGCCATCGGAGGCGGATAGTATAAAGTCCATTCCTGGATTGTCGGGGGCCATCACAAAGAGGAAAATAGCGGGTATAAGAAAGGCAGCCTCACCTAATAACAATGGACAGTAATCATGGATGTAACTTGTGGCAATGGAATTGTCGTGGGTTCCAACACAAAAAAGCAGCACTGCAACAGGTGATCAGGTCATCTGAGGTCAGTCCAAAGGTAATTATGCTGCAGGAAACCTTAGCGGACGAAATTATTCTTACTGGGTACAAAGTTATATGTAGAGACAAAAAAAATGGGGAGGGGGTTGGCGACCATCATTGACAAAAAGTTGCCATACATTGAGCATGATATTCACCTTAGACATTCCAGGTTTGAATTTATCTAGTTGAGATAATACTTAAAAGGAACAGAGGTAAGAAGCAGAGCATCTTCTGCTTGAATATTTACAGCAGTCCTAACGACATGAGGCAGAGGTTAAGAGCACTCTTCAATAAGGTGCTTTCGGTTGCCAAAAACTCCCCGCTCCTTATTGGAGGGGACTTTAATGCTCCCTATAACACATGGGGATACAATTGGAACACGAAGAAGGGAGAGGAGCTATGGAGTCTGGCCATTGATCTGGGGTTATGCTTCATTAATGATCCGGCGTATCCCACCCGTTGTGGCACGTCCACAAGCAGGGACTCCACACCAGATCTTACTTTTGTAAACAATTCAAGAGGTGCCAATTGGGAAAATTTAAACTTGGATCTCGGCAGCGATCATTACATCATACACATAACCATACGCATACCAAGACAGGAAACTAGAATCTTCAAATTCACTGATTGGGATCAGTTCAGAAAAATCAGGGAGAACAGAAGGAAAGTGGAGCCTCTAGATGCCGAGCAGGCGCCCCTTCAGACATGGGTCATCCAGCTCAGAGAGGACGTCAAAGAGGCCACTAAAGAAATCAGGACAGAGGAAAATATTCAAGTTATGGACATCAGGCTGGCGCGTCTGATTAAGGCCAAACAGGCTATATTACAGAGATTGAAAATGCAGACTTAACAGAAGGCTAAGGAAAAAAATTGCACAATTAAACAGAGAAATTGATGATCATTCGAAGACCCTCGTGAAGCAACAGTGGGATGAGATCTGTAATTCGGCTGATGGTAGACTCAAGCATGGAGGTAGCTGGAACCTCATCAAGCGCTTGCTCAAAGAGAATGAAACAAGGACAAGCAATAGAACAGCTATAGCTAAGTTAGTTTATCAGGAAAGCCAAGATAAACCAGAGAGGGAATCATGGATAGTCTCGCAGCCAAATATCTCCCACTTAAACAACCAAACGAAGGAGACGAGAGCCCCGAATATAGGGGAGGCAGATGTGAAAAACTTGACCGGGACTTCACTGAGAGTGAAATGAGGGCGGCTCTGCACAGTCTTGATGGTAGATCGGCGGCTGGACCTGACGGAATTGCAAGACATTAACAAATCTAGATGATGAATCAATTTCTTATCTAACTGAGCACTTCAATGAATGTTGGAGAAAGGGGTATACTCAGAAGAATGGAGGGTGGCTAATGCTATCCTCATACCAAAGCCAGGCAAACAACTCACTCTGGACAACCTCCGTCCTATTTCCTTAAAGTCATATCTAGGCAAAACTATGGAACATGTCAACTTAAATCGACTCACGAAATACGTTGAGCAGAACGACAACCTCCCATACAACTTCATCAGCTTTCGTCCCGGGCTGTCAACTCAGGATGCTTTGCTGTTGATCAAACACCAACTTATACAGGCCAGCCCAGCGCATACGAAACCTCTTTTGGGATTGGATGTGGAAAAAGATTTTGGTCGTATAAAGCATAAGGCAATACTTGACGTTCTCTCGGAGATGGGCTTAGGTAAAAGACTTTTTAACATGATTAAGGAATTTCTTAGAAATGGAATTGCACAACTCATGCTGGGTGAGCTTAAATCAGAAGCTAAGAATTTGGGAAATAGGGGCGCCCCACAAGGGGCTGTGCTCTCACCCATGCTATTCAATTTACCAATGTGCAAGGTTGCAAGAAATCTGGAGAAACTTGAGGGTATACATTATGTGATATACGCCGACGACATAACCATATGGAGTGACAAGGGTAATGTAGGACAGACAGAGACCAGATTACAGGAAAGTTTGTATGTTGTAGAGAACACACGAAAGACATGGGATTGAAATGCTCGGCAGTCATATCAGAACTCTTAGTCATTAAACATCGCAAAAGGTCGTAAACCAAGAGGTTACATTCCGGAAGATGAGCCAAGAGTGTGCTTATACACTCATGAAGGATCCGCAATTAGGCTAGTTGAAAAATCAAGGTTCTTGGGTTTCACATAGGCGGAAACAATGCTAACTATAGAACAGCACAACATATCTCGAATAAAACAGATGAAGCCATTTGGTTACTAAGGAGAATTACCAGGCTTAGGCGAAGACAGCGCTTTGAGGCTAATACACGCCTTTGCTCTCTGTCATTTCACTTATTTGGCTGGATTATTCAAATGGAAGCAGGCAGAATTAAACAAACTTACTGTGATGCTCAGGAAGCTCGTTAAAGTAGCCCTAGGGATACCCAGTAACGCTGCAACCGACAAACTCATGAGTCTAGGGGTGCACAACACAATGGAAGAAATCGCGGAGGCCCAACAGCTAGCGCAACACGAAAGATTGACAAAGTCACGAGCTGGCAGGAACATATTACAGGCAATAGGCGCAGAACTGAATACATCAAGCAGCCCAATAGAGGCTGAAGTAGAATTAAGGACTGAAGTTAGGAACAAGATCAGAACCAACCCTCTCCCCAGAAACATACATCCAGGATATAATGTCGAAAGGAGAAAGGCAAGAGCTAAAGCACTCTTGCAGGAAATAGAGCAGCAGAACCAACTGGCAGCTATAGTTGATGCTGCCTCGGTGACAGGTAAAGAAGCATATACGGCAATTGTATCAAATTATCAAAGGAAGATGCAAGACGCTCTCACTATTTTTACCAAGGACCCCATGGTGGCGGAACAAGCGGCAATTGCTCTAGCCGTCAGGAGTAATAAGTGGGCCTGCATTTACAGTGATTCGAAATCCGCTGTAAAGTGTTTTGATAAATGCTACGTAGTTGCAGGTAAACTTTTTGAAAACATTGGGATTATGAGAACGGAAATCCGATAGTTTCCTGCACATATGGGGAAAGTGGAGGAGACTCGGGTAAACCTCAGTGAGGTTGCTCATGACGTGGCACGAGGATTTGCTAACCGTGACAGTCACAACCGAGTCGTTCACCATCAAACCAGGAAATCTAGAGATCATTTAATAACATACAATGACGTTACCAAACATTACTATTTAGGGCGCAGAAAATTCCCATTGCCACATTCAAAAGTGAACAGGGCTCAGGCAGTCTCACTGCGCTTATTAAAAACAGGTACATATCCCACACAGTACACCATTAATAAAATATATCCAGAGAGGGAGACTAAGATGGACGGCAACGATTGTAATGGCTTCATTGGAATCAGACATATGCTGGCGGGGTATCCCGCGACTCTCCCCAACCTCGTTGAAGAATGGACACAGTGGGAGAAAATTATTCAAAGCCCATTGTTTGAGGACCAACTAAGGGCAGTCCAGAGGGCCCATGATGCCGCTGAAAGGCTTGGCTTGACAGTGCCAACGTGGGCGCGGCCCGCCTTGGCTTAAGAAGTCGAGCCTCCGGACCTCATTACAATAAAATTTTTCTCACACACACACGCCATTCCACCAGCACGAACATTTGGCCGAGTCATCCAGGTAACTCAAAAAGGACTTTCTAGAAATTCTCCGTGTTCAGATGCACATGCAACTTTTAACCAAGCACGGACGACGCTGGCTAAAAGAGTTCCGTCAGTTTGCCCTTTATCAGCTTCCTGGCCATGTCGATTCCATTTGTGCCAAGTGTAATTTTTCTTCTATAAATGTAGGCTTTTTCATTGCCCATTCTCGTTAGAGATCATTCTTCCTCATCCAAACATAAAGGTCAACCGATTCCTCCCTGATACTTAAACCAATCACTGTCTAGTAACCTAACATATCTGTAGCAGTATCTTCTAGTTTATGTTATGCACAATTCCTCTCCTGAAACAGCATGCAGCATCGGCATGTGTCTTGCATTAACCTACGCACCGTGTGCTATGCACCATATTACTTTATTTATGTTTTTAGCCTTCAATGCTTGCAGAGCAGAGTGGCTTCTCTCTTGAATGCAAGCATTCTCAATTTCCATATTCCTAGTCTCGTTGATGATTGCTCTTCTTCCTCGATAGCCTGGGTCTTTGCGCAAGCTACACTGATGTAATTGATTGCAGAATCTTGTTTCGCTGCCCCACTTGGTTGTGGTAGCCGTGTTACGTCTCTCGGATGAGGCGGCCTGATCACTTGCATTGGTAAGAAGTCTCTCGAGGTAAGCATTTGCTCCTGCAGTCCGCACAGCGACATAGACTCCCAGTATACACTGTGAGGATTGGGAGGTCAATCCCACCGCTCGTAACCAGTTGTCGAGATTGGAGTAGGGCATGAATTAGATGGTAGCTGGCCCATGCCGTCGTCCAACTTATCCACGCTGAGGATGATGTTGAAGGGAAGGACTGATTCTCATCGAGAACTAGGAATGTGGGTTTATTTACAGTATCTACAGAAGGACGTTGCAGTTCATCAGTCTAGCATGACTGCGAGAGAAAGTACTCTGAGCAGCCGCACAGCAGCGGTTTATGAACACTCGGTCCTCCCTCGATCCCTAGGTGAGGGAAACGTTCGACCAGTAGACGAGCCGCCTCTTTGCGAGAGGGCTTACACGCACACACACTTCCGCACAGGTTCACGGTCCCCGACCGAGGCTAGACGGTATTCGCAGAACTCGGGACTTACTTCAGGAACAGTGTGTGGGAAGGGGCCTCCAACTACGTTCCCTCGGGACCTCCCTTGCTCAAAGCAGAGCGGATCGGCGGTGGCGTGTTCCGTCACAAAGCCTGGTTCGCCGAACTGATCTCGGCAATCCCGCGACGCTGAGTGGCGAACGGAGCGCATTGTCCTTGGTACACAGTAGACTTAGTGACGCCGTTTGCCTAGAGTATGACGGTGGCTTTCCAGGAAAAGTGGACGCCGCTGTCCCAAGTGGTTGGCAAAACTTGCACCTCAGCGGGCCGTCCTTAACAACACACACCATAACTGACGGCTCCCCGTTCGTTCTTTCGTGCTGCAGCCATGGGCAAATAGTGCCTGTGGCCTACATCGGCCATGATTTGCTCAAAACCAAGATCAGCATACGTGCTTACATGGTTGAAGTGTATGAAGTTGATAGCCGTATAGGTGGAAAGGCCCGCAAAAGTAGCTGATGAAGGTGATGCCCATGAAAGCGACTCGTCCACATTGAGACGATGTGGGACACAAAGTGTGAGCCAGACATTAGCGGCCTCCAAAAGAAAATAAAGGTACAGGTTGGAAAAGAGTGAACGCTTAAAAGCCGGGTAGTCCATGTCGCTGTGTTGGTTGCGGCAGCAGATGCCTGCGTCACCCGATTGCTTCGCAAAGGAAGTTGCTCATGTATGTATGTATGTATGTATGTATGCTTTATTTCCACAAAAACTAAATACAGCTTTGCGGGGGTAAAGTGGGGAAAAAAGCTGCTCGTAGCAGCTTGACCAGCCCCAAATACCCTTAATACAAAAAGAAAATAAGGGAGCAGCAGAGCGGAAATACAGTTTTCCCAAGTACTTATATATTCAAGCATTACAACATATCATGCATACACATCGCAAATCAGGCGAGGAAAAAAAATACAACAAAAGCAAGATGTGAGCAAGCAAGCAAAAACACGAAATCTCACTGCACTTTAAAAGCACATAGGCATTGTACAACTCACATATGAGAGAAAAAATCAAGAATATCAGGAGGAGAACAAGTTGCAATATCAATTTTATTAACAATAAGATCGTTTAATAACCGAGGTAGCCTGGAGCACAGCATTTGTGATCCATAGTTTGTGCGCGATTTTGGTACGTGCCAGTACTCTGGCTTTCTTGTGCTGTATGGAGTTTCGTGTAGCTTTAAGCTAGCCATAAAAGTAATGTAGTTTATGTTCTTTTTCTGTTCATTTTTATACGCAAGCACTAAACGATACTTTAAAAGGGCCTGTACTTTCGGTGTGTTAAGTTTATGAAATAAATAAGCTGAAGGGAAATCGTATGGTTTATTGCAAATAGCGCGAAGAGCCTTCTTTTGCAGTATGTACAGCCTGTTGATATTTGTGTCAGAAGCCCAGACAGAACAACAATAACTTAAATGGCTGAGAAAAAGTGAATTATATAACAAGCACTTAATAGAACGCGGAAAATAGTTCAAGGAATAAAATATTCCAGTGATTTGTGAAAGCTTACTAGCAAGAAAATCTATATGGCTCTGCCACGTCATAGTATGATAAAAAAATACACCTAGCGATTTTACCGAGTGTACAAGTTCAATTTTAGAATTGTTCATTAGCAAATCTTCCTCTAGAGTAATTTGTATATTCTTAGCGCGAAATAACACCGCCTTAGTTTTTTGTGAATTGATAGTCAAACCGTAGTCAAATGACCATGTGTATAGTTTATTCAAAACTGCATTAGCTCTTAAAATCATTTCCGCAGGGCGGTTAGATGAAAAGAATAACGTAGTGTCATCAGCATAGACAACGTAACGCGTATCAACATCAATGTTTACTAAATCATTAATAAAGATATTAAAGAGGAGGGGCCCTAAAATACTGCCCTGGGGTACACCTACATTGACCGGCCGAACTTCAGATTTAAAGCTATTTACTTGTACAAACTGCTTTCTATGACTAAGATACGACCTAATCAAGTCAAGTGCATTGCCGCGTATACTGTAGTGGTTTAACTTACTAAGCAAGAGATCATGATTTATAGAATCGAAGGCTTTTGAAAAATCGACAAATTCTCCCAATGTTAGCAAACGTTTCTCAAAATTATTTAGAATTAGTTCTTTCTGTTCAAGCAAAGCTAGCTGTGTTGACATATTTTTCCGGAAAGCGTACTGATGCTTAGTTATCAAGTTGTGCTTGTCCAGAAAGTCTGATATTCTGCAAAAAATTATTTTTTCCAAGCACTTTGAAAATATAGGGAGAATAGATCTATAATTAGGTAAGGCAGTTTTGTCACCTTTCTTAAACAATGCAACTACTTTTGCCATCTGCATTTTATACGGGAACACACCGGTAGAAAGGCATATATTATAAATATGGGCTAGTACTGGAGCGATTATATCTATTAGAAATTTCACAGGCTTGATTTTAATGTTATCAGCATCGCAGGAATTGCTATTGTTTAGTGCGGAGAACAGTAAAATTACTTCTGAAGTGTTTGTTATGCACATCTCGACATCTTCAACGGCAACTGTCGGTTCAAACAGGTGCGACGCTCGGTCCAATCTGTTTGTACCGCTGGTTGGTGATCGTTACCAGACCACCACATGCGACGAAGGCAAGCATTATGTCTGTAAATAGGCGGCTGAATGAATCCTAAAAAACCTGTGTATGTGAATGCTCACTGTTGCCATATGGTTCGTAGCCAATGTATAATGTATTGTCATAACCTCATGCGATAATTGATTGCTCTTTAATTTTGCTGTTATTTCACGTGGTTACGGTCGCCGTGTTATGTTTTTAGAATATGGCGGCCTGGTCAGTTGCATTTTGAAGCAGTCTCTGGAAGTGAGCATTTGATCCTGCAGTCTGCACAGCGACATAGACTCCCAATTTACACACCGTGATTAGTGCTCTCCGTTCACCCTTTCTTGTTGTAGCCGTGGGAGAATGGCACCTGTGGCCTTTCTCGGCTGCGATTAAGCACAAACGGAGGCCAGCATACGGGCTTACATGGTCCGACGTGTATGAAGTTGATAGCCACATGGGTGGAAAGGCCCGCAAATGTGGCTGATGAAGGTGATGCCCACGAAAGCGACTTGTCCATATTGAGACAAAGTGGGACACGAATTGTGAGCTACACATCAGCGGCCTCCGAAAGAAAAAAACGTGCGGGTTGGAAAGGAGTCAACGCTAAAATGCCGAGTAGTTCATGTCGCAGTGTTGGCTGCGGCAGCGGAATGCCTGCATCAACAGATAGCATCGCAATGCAAGTTGCTCATCTTTAACGGCGACTGCCGCTACAAAGAGGTCGGACACTCTGTCCAATCTACTTGCGCCGCTGGTTGTCGCTCGTTACCAGATCGCCATGTGCGATGACGACGGTGAGCCGTTTACGAGCTCGCGTCAATGATTCTAGCGTATCTCGACATGGAAATTCAATTTTTGCTATTCCACGAGAATGTACACTGCTTGCCTTCTGCCACTAAAGTCGCACGTTCTGTTCCTTCACTCGTGGCTTGTTTGTATTGGCTTCAGTAGAGGCTCTTTGGTCTCCTGGCAATTAGAACGCACCAGCTACGTGGCAGCCAAGGCATTGAGGCATGCTGCATAGCCGGCAGGGCAAGCAGGGCGCGTACCAGCGTACACTACCGGCAAAAAGCGGCCATATTAGATTTCGCTCCAAAAAAAAAAAAGACTTCCGCTTCCTGGTAGAGCAGCGCGATCTGGCGTCCACCTAAGTAAGTTCCATGCGCTGCCGCTGCTTATTTTCGACACACTGCGGAAGCTACAGTTTCCCTTCTCTAAAGTTGGTTCTTTATTCTGTGTTCGGCCTTTCTCAGCCAGCCGAGTCGGGCTGAGTAACTTCCGTTTCGCGAGATAGCGATAACGTGGCCTAGAACGTGCGCGCCTCCCCTCTGGTAGGTCACGTGCGTTGTCTCAAGGAAGAAAACAAGCGCATTGGCGCGAACGTACGATGGCTCATTCCGTTTCCCTGGAACACGCATCCTTGGGCGCTATTCTCGACACGCATGGCGGCTGCACGGCCGCCATTATCCGTCATGTTGGCTCTCTGATTGGCAGGGGAGCTCACGTGCCTTGAAATTCGTGCCGGGAAACGGAAGTTTTGCGAAACCCAATTTTGCGTTTTCATGAAGATGACGAAACGTGACGTGGAGCTACAAATTTTATCGGCTGATACATTTTTTGGTGCTTGGCAGCTATATTACGACGTTAGCGCTTCAAAAAGAATGTGAGCGGTAGCGTACGGAAGCCAGATGCAGCGATATGAACAAAACATTTTCATGGCGCCAAACGACGGGGAAGGCGTGGTGGGGAAACTGCATTGCATCTGCAATATGGCGGATATGTGGTGGTGATCCAAGATAGCCGTCATGTCAGCTCGCTGATTGGCTGAAGGAATATGCTGCGTCAGAGGAAGGGCCGTTTCGTAAGCGTCAGTTTGACGTTGTGTGACGTTGCGCTGGGCTGCCATTGCACAGATTTTTTGCAATAATTTGTAGCGCGACGATCCACGCGAATTATGCTAATGAGCAGCCATATGGAATGGCGGCAGAGAGGAATGCGTAGTGGCACGTTTTCCCCGTCGCTTGACGCCATGAAAATATTTTGTTCATAACGCGTACACATAGTATTTTCATCGCTCTCGGGTGGTGTTGCCATTTTTGTTTTGGCCCATTATATTTTTAAAGAACGCGTTTATACGAAATAATACTGGTTGAACATAGCAAACTTTCTGTAACGTTGTCCACTTTTCACTGCTGCGTTTGTATTGTAATCAAGATTGATGCCTTTTTGCATAATCGAAGTTATGACAATGGTGTCTTTTTCAATTTATAGAAAGGAATGTACGCAAGGCGGCGTCTTGAAGATTTCTCCCGCGGTGCGAGTAACCAGTGAACTGAACAAGAGATGGCCGCGCCGGCGCTTGCGTCGTGCTAGCGGATATCTCTGGCGCGCGCAAAGCTGTCGGTGATATTCGGTTGTTTCTCAGCCAGCCGAATCGGGCTGAGTCACTTGCGTTTCGCGAGATAGCGGTAACGCGGCCTAAAACGTATGCTCATCACCACTGATCGGTCGTCTACGTTGCCTCGAGGTAGAAAACAAGCGCGTTGGCACGAACGCAGGATGACTCATTCCATTTTCCGGGGACACGCATCCTAGCTATTGAAGCAGACGACGGCTTGTACGCAGCAGACGACGGAAGCGAGGTACGTTTTCGACGGAATAATCATATGCTTTCAGATAGCTGCTTTATTTTTACTGCGGAGGAAAACTGTTTTGCTTTACTGCAACGCTACATTGTGTGCCTTCATTTCAGTTTCTTAGGCGAAACGTCAAGTTGGCGTCACGTTACGTAAGCAAAACTGGGCCACCAGCGCCATTTTGAACGCGTCGCGTCTGCGTCACGCCTCGAAGAAAATGGCGAAATGTCCTTGGGGCCGAATCTTATAACGGTTCGGTTAGGGAACCGTTCCTTTGGCCTCACCTGATTGGCCGAAATTTTCATACGTCACAGGTCGTCAGAGGCAGCGGGGCGGTATCGCAATTTTTGAATACGTCACGCATGTGTCAATCATCTTCAAAGCGAACCGGTCGTAGGAACCGGCGAAGGGGTAGTCCGCTTTGGGTTCCGTTGCTGTGGCTTGGCTTTGGCTTGTGACCCTGGCCGCGCGCGCCGGTCGCGCGACCCCGGAGACACGCGGGCCTAGCGCGCGCGTGCGTTGGTTGCTTCGGAGGCTATTACTTGCCTTCGTCGCTTGCTTGGCGTTCCTCTTTCGGTGTTGACCACGGCTGGAAGCGCGATACGCGTTCGAAGAAGTGACGGATAATGAGTTGCACCGCCCTTGCTGGCTTTCTAAGTAAACCTTTTGCAGGCTACGCTATCAAATGGAGGGGACTCGGGTGCAAGCGTACGAGTGGCCATTCCACGCAGAGGAAGGAATATTGCGCGTGCGGTTCATCGCCACCGGCCTGCAGCTCCCAGAGGTCGGTCGGACGTGAAGCATTCATCGGAGTGACCTAGATCTCTGCTGCCGACACTGTCCACAAAGTTGCTCTCGCAATTACTGTGTTGGCCGGTTGAAGGGCTGGGTCAGCTTTTCCGTGACCTCAGCTTCAAAGCCAATGCCAAGGAGATATTTGCATGGTGAGATCGAATTCTCAGTGCTATCGCCAGCGTGAATAGCTCGCAGATCGCCGTTCAGCAATCAGAAGGGTTCAACCTAGGCTGGTTCAGCACTTCCTTCGTTCGGCTAATAAAACTATACAGTCAGGACGGGAAGATATTGCGGAGATCTCTTATTTGGCTGCCTTCTTTTTCTTTGGTTCGGGAGTGCCGCACTTCGTTACTCAATTTTACGGCACAGCGCGCACCGTCAGCACCACACTCTTCGATTTGACTTCGCGCAGCCAATGCGGGGCCCGTGTATCGTAATGTTCGATTTCAAGTTCCATTGCTTTTATCACGCGACGTGCCGTAGGGCTTATCGCAGGGACAGCGGCAGCGCGGCGGCGAGCGAGTCATGTCCGAGCCGATGACGAAGGGCGAAAAAAGATGGAAAATTGATATAGTCGGCTAGTAAAGGGGTCCCTAAGAACCAGTTCACGGTTTTGTCGCGCTCGCTACTTGAGAAGTGCCGGCAGTGCGTTCCTGTTGCGTGCATCGTGCGAGCTCCTGGTAGCAGACGACATAGCTTTAACTCATTTACGCTTGCGATACCACCTGTGGGCTGAGAATAAAAAAAGAATGACATTAATAAATTACTTCTGCATTGCGTAAACGCCCGGCACCACACGTTTATACTTCAGAACTTGGCGTATAATATTTAATTTATATTTTACATTTATTTAGCAAGCAGAAACATTATGCAATTCCTCGATTAACTGTTCATATAATGACGTACACTTCAGGGGTGGCACCCTCTCATCTATTGGTCACGTCCTCCCCTTCTTCCACCGCCGGCATGGGAGTGGCACATATAGTGACGTAAGCGGCGAAGCGAACGGTTCGCATTCCGAACCGTTATAAGATTCGGCCCCAGAATAGCGCCCCTAGGGCGCTATTCGACGCAAACAACATGGCGCTGGTGGCCCAGTTTTGCTTACGTAACGTGACGCCAACTTGAAGTTTCGCCTAAGAAACTGAAATGAAGGCACACAATGTAGCGTTGCAGTAAAGCAAAACAGTTTTCCTCCGCAGTAAAAATAAAGCAGCTATCTGAAAGCATATGATTATTCCGTCGAAAACGCACCTCGCTTCCGTCGTCTGCTTCAATAGCTAGGATGCGTGTCCCCGGAAAATGGAATGATTCATCGCATGTTGGCACCAACGCGCTTGTTTTCTTGCTTGAGCGAACATACGCGACCTACCAGTGGTGATGCGCGCACGTTCTAGGCCACGTTTTCGCTATGTCGTGAAACGCAAGTGACTCGGCCCGACTCGGCTGGCTGAGAAACGGCCGAATATCACCGATAGCGTTGCGCGCGCCAGAGATATTCACTAGCGCGACGCAAGCGCTGGCGCTGCCATCTCTTGCTCATTTCGCTGGTTACTCGCACCGCGGGAGGAAACTTCAAGGCGCCGCCTTGCGTACATTTCTTTTTATAAATTAGAAAGAGGCCGTTGTCATAACTTTTGGTTGTGTGAAACGGCATTATTCTTGATTATAATACAAATGCAGCAGTGAAAAGTGGACAACATTGCCGAAAGTTTGCTATGTTCAACCAATATTAATTTCGTATAAACGCGTTCTTTTAAAAAATGATGGCCCCAAACACAAATGCCAACACTACCTGAGAGCGATTGAAATACTATGAGCGCGCGTTATGAACAAAATATTTACCTGCTGTGGTGGCTCAGTGGCTATGGTGTTAGGCTGCTGAGCACAAGGTCGCGGGATCGAATCCCGGCCACGGTGGCCGCATTTCGATGGGGGCGAAATGAGAAAACACCCGTGTACTTATATTTAGATACACGTTAAAGAACCCCAGGTGGTCAAAATTTCCGGAGTGCTCCACTACGGCGTGCCTCATAATCAGAAAGTGGTTTTGGCACGGAAAACCCCATAATTTAATTTTCTTACCAAAATATTTGCGTGGCGCCAAACAGCGGGGAAAATGTGGCGATACGCATTCTTCTCGGCTGTCATTGCATATGGCTGCTCATTAGCATAATTCGCGCGGCTCGTCGCAGCAAAAATTATGGTGGGAAATCTCAGCAATGGCGGCCCAGGGCAACGTCACGCAGCGTCAAAATGACGTTTACGGAACAGCCCTTCCTGTGACGCTCCTCAAGAGATGTTCCTTCAGCCAATCAGCAAGCTGGCATGGCGCATATGTTGGATCGCCACCACATATTCGCGCAATTGCAGATGCATTGCACTGGCTTCTGCACGCTACCGCTCACATTCTTTTTGAAGCGCTAACATCACAATATATCTGCCAAGGACCAAAAAAATGTATTAGTCCATAAAATTTGCAGCTCCACGTCACGTTTCGTCATCTTGATGAAAATGCAAAATGACATTTCAGAAAACTTCTGTTTCCCGGCACAAATTTCAAGGCACGTGAGCTCGCCACAGCCAATCAGAGAGTCAACATGGCGGATAATGGCGGCCGTGCAGCCGCCATGCGTGTCGAGAATAGCGCCCCTAGCTAACGAAGCATACGAGGCTTGTACGCAGCAGACGACGGAAGCGAGAAGCGTTTTCGATGGAGTAATCGTAGGCTTTGAGCTAGCTGCTTTATGTTTTACTGAGGAGGAAAACTGTTTTGCTTTACCGATAACCCTACATTCCGTACCATCATTTCAGTTTCTTAGGCAAAACGTCAAGTTGTCGTCACGTTATGAAAGCAAAAAGGGGCCATCAGCGCCATTTTATTCGCGTCGCGTCCACGTCACGCATCAAAGAAAATGGCGGAATGTCCAGAATAGCACCTCTGCGTGGCTTTCTTGAGAAGCTACCCGTCTCGCAGAGGACATCGTACGTTCGAAGTGTTAACGCGCCGTGGTTGCTTAGTGTTAATGGTGTTGGGCTGCTAAGCACGAGGTCACGGGATCGAATCCCGGCCCCGGCGGCCGCATTTCGATAGGAGTGAAATGCGCATACACTCATGTGCTTATATTTAGGTACAGGTTAAAGAACCCCAGGTGGTCCAAGTTACCCGAGTCCTCCACTACGACACCACTCATAATGAGGTCGTGGTTTTGACACGTAAACCCCTATAATTTATTTAATAAATAATTTTAGCGTTCTAAGTATTGATGACTGAATAGGGCGTCCTCCACAATGCCACATCCGGAATAGATTGGTTGCCTTGCTCTTGTCGCCGTGCGCCACCCCTAGAGCCAGGCACAGCCTTCTGATCATTCGTGAAGGGCATGACTGTCTTCTTGAAGGGCAGGTCACTGGCGTATTGCCGTTGAGATCTCCCGCTATTAGACAGCTTTAGAATAGCGTTTGTCGCCTTACGTGCGTTAAACGTAAGCACATTTGCGGGACGTTGCGGTGCGCGAGTCCTTTCAAGTCTTTAGTTTAGCGTATGAAACGCAAACGCAAAGAAGAGGTTATAAAATAGGGCGCGGTCTGGTGCATCGTGCCAAGCGTATCCAAGCCAAGACGATTCATTAGCAACCACCTTGCTGTTGCCATGCGGACGCATCGCGTTAGGCCTAGGTGCGCGAGACTCGCTGAACGATCTCAGAAAATGGACGCGCTAGGCGCTGATAACTAACCTTTCAGTGGAGTTCAGAGAAAACGGAAGATCATTAGAATAGTTACGGGCTATCAACGCGAGTGAGAGCTTAGCCATCACGAGAATTCACGCTGAAGCGGGAGCCATGGGTGCCGCCATGTTCGGCAACTCTATTTCTTAGCGTCCGTAAACATTACGAACGTCAAACACGCGAAATAACGTACGTTATCATCGTTATCATAGCGCGCGTAAACCGCAGAAACCCAATAACGTTGCGAGCATGCGCGATGAGGACCACCCTATTTCTTTACGTACGTAATGCCTTTACGTTCGGTCGCAAACTCTAAACTAAAACTGTGTATTAGACGGTTTTACGTACGTAGAAAGAAACTGCGCATGCTCCGAAAGTTATTGGGTTTCTAAAAAAAAAAATTAAATTATGGGGTTTTACGTGCCAAAACCACTTTCTGATTATGAGGCACGCCGTAGTGGAGGACTCCGGAAATTTCGACCACCCGGGGTTCTTTAACGTGCACCTAAATCTAAGTACACGGGTGTTTTCGCATTTCGCCCCCATCGAAATGCGGCCGCCGTGGCCGGGATTCGATCCCGCGACCTCGTGCTCAGCAGCCCAACACCATAGCCACTGAGCAACCACGGCGGGTGATATTGGGTTTCTGCGGTTCGGTTTACGCACGTTATGATAACGTACCCTATTTGGTGAGTTGAACGTCCGTAATGTTTACAGACACTAAGA
The DNA here is from genome assembly GCF_023375885.2 of Dermacentor andersoni. NCBI lineage: Eukaryota > Metazoa > Arthropoda > Arachnida > Ixodida > Ixodidae > Dermacentor > Dermacentor andersoni. Next base: position 236,661,986 of record NC_092816.1, on the reverse strand, counting down.
AATAAAGCTGTCGAACATGGCGTCACCCATGGCTCCCGCTTCAGCGTGAATTCTCGTGATGGCTATGCTCTCACTCGCGTTGATCGCCAGTAACTATTGCAATGAGCTTTCGCTTTCTCTAAACTCACCTGAAAGGTTAGTCATGAGCGGATAGCACGGCCATTTTCTCAGATCGTTCGGCGATTCTGGCGCCCGTACACCTAACGAGACGCTTCCACATAGCAACAGCAAGATGGTTGGTAATGAACCGTCTTGGCTTCGACACGTTTAGCACGAGGCACAAGACGGCGCCCTGTTTTATAACATTTCCTTTAGTTTGTGTTTCCGTGCGCTAAACTAAACGACTTGAAAGGACTCGCACCGTAACGTCCCGCAAAGGTGCTTGCGTTTAATGTACGTAAGGCGACAAACGCTATTCTAAAACTGTCTATTATCTACGCACTACCACGTAAATCAAAAATGATTTATGTATCGACAAGAGCATATGCTGGCCATTAAGATCTGCCAAAAGGCATTAGATGGACAAAGCTTGCGCAAGGTTTGTTCCTATTGCTAAAGGGAACAAAAGGAACATACGTTCCAGCTGCGCCTATTTAACAAGATGAGTGCGCAAAATTACAGTCCCAAGTACGCCGTCATGGTTTCCCGCCTTCGAAATCGCCCCCACCTCCACTACAAAACCGCTACGCTTATCAATGAATCAACGGCGTGTTCTCATGATTCCGCGACCATCACATAGCGTGAAGCCCTGTATCGAGCTGCCAGCGCTAGTAAAGCTCTGCATCCTTGGCAATTCGCATGGGAGTATTGAAGTAGCGACGCGCGACCGCTTATCTATTTCGTATTTTGGATGCCACGCGCGCTTTTGCTTCTCGGGAAAACCAACAATACAAAGCTGAGCACGATACAAATGCTTGATTCGGAGGTTATTTGAGGTGCCCTACAACTTTGAAATTTATATATTTGCGAATCAAGCAATAATAGAACAGTTAACTAATTAAAAGCAATAACAATCAATACTGCATGATGAAAAAAATGCTGGCGGTAATTACACACGACTACGGCTACTGTGCAGTCCGTACGATTTCTCTAGAGCTCTTGGTGTTTTTTTTTTTTATCTTGGTCCAAGTTAACTGGGACACCCGCTACAATGAGGTGCCCTTCTCATGCACCCTCGTTTTGATGCACTGTAAGGGTTATCACGATGAAATACGCTGATCCAGAACAGTATTGAAATTTAGATGCCGCAAAATTTGTACGAGTTGGTGAGGTTGCAGCAGTATCAAACCAGATGAGCACAGCTTCATTGCCTGTAGCTGTTAGCTCTCTGTGTCCGAGCTGAAGGCAATGTGTGATGCTTCTCAAGAAGGAAATTTTCCCGAGAGGAGGAAATGAGAGGTTTTGGAGAAGACAGCAGCTCCCTAGAGTGTTGCTGCAGTCTTCAATCTGTGGCACTGGGTAGCGGTCGGTGACGCTGGCGTCAAACACTGGTAGCTCACTTTCAAATGTCTTTCAACTGGAGTCTTCTTGGGTAACATGTGTAATGGACATGCTCATGGGCTGGAAAATTGATGCACGATTCCTAATCCCAGCATGTGCTCCAACTAATAGTGGCCAATCTTGAGGTAGTCTGCAGCAAGGCAACGTGAGTAAGCATGCCTAGGTCCAGTACTGACAGGTGTATGCTCAGAACCAGAAGAAAGGGGTTTACCGAGAGGCCCGACTTTTATTAACCCTTTACTGCGCCTGGTTGAATTTACGCAACATTCCGATGAATGGCGTTAAAAATAGAAGCAAAGTCCGTTTGGAGCTGCCTGTACTCGTTGTTACATTTCCGCAACATTCGTCTAAAAATATGGTGCCTTGTGCTGCCATCTGTGCTCATCCTTCGCATCTTCTAGCAAAACAAACGTGGCGGAGGCTGCACGCGCCCGCGAGCAGTCATACAGTTAAGTTTTGCCAATTGTAAATGGATTTCTCCATAAGACAAAGCGCAAAAAAATCCTTACGCTAAGCTCCACATCCTGCTGACTCTGTAGATTCAAAAAAACTTTGTAATCGTGGAATAATTTGTTTCTGCAGACGGAACCTTGCTATGTTGCGCAAATGCAACAACGTGTACATAGTTTACTTTCTTCGGAAAAGTGAAATGCTTCCCAAACACTTTTGCGGCCAAGCAATTCCTCCTGACAGTGAAGGCAGCGACCTTTCCAGTGACGACAACGAAGAAGGTAAGTCCGTCTCGATACTATATGTGTGCAAACTGTTTTCTGGCCGAATATCCTTTTTTTTTTCAAAAGGATGCGGTCCATCCGCACGCTGCCGTGTCTCGTCGTCACCGGCAAAAGCTCACGTCTGTGCTCTAAGTTTTGACACTAACCGAAAACACTGCATTGTTTCCTGGCTGCACGGGGATCTGCATGACATACTGCACGAAGTGTGGGAGCCACCTGTGCGGCACAAACAAAAACAATTGCTTCTTTTTGTTTCACACTAAAACATACGTGCACCAATGATCGTCACGCGCAAATAAACATCCGAGTATGAATCGCACTAAGCCCTATCTTTCATTTTCAACTTCTTTATTTGCACGTTGTTGCAAATATGCAACATACACTTTTTCTGCAAATCCAAACCACAGATATTCGCTAAAGTTAGTTTCCATGGGAGTACAGCTACTTTTATGCTTCCATATAACTCCTCGAATAACATTTTTAGGAAACAAAAGAATTGTGCAGAAAAGGGTTAATGATATTACGATATCATCGAACGACGCTCAAGAGACGAGCCGCCGCGGGAACGATGATGACGTTGGTCGGTGCCCTTGCCGTGAGCGAGTGTCGAGCTGGCTGCCTGGCTCCAGTGAAAACAGCCTGTAAATAGCATATTTCATCTGTGTCTTTCCACGCGTAACATTCTGGTGGAGGTTAGCGATCCCCGTCCTCGCCACAGAACTCCGAAGTGGTCGACACATCGAGCTTTTCACCATGCCTCCCGCTGAGCAGCCCGCCTTTGCAGCGGCTTCGGCTTGTCCGACTGCTCCAACCGTCACAATTGCCTCACAACGCGACCCAGGTGTGTTCTCAGGCCTGGAGGGACATGATGTTGACGAATGGATCAAGCTCTATAAAACGCCAGTCTTAATAACAGGTGGGACTCAAGGATTACGCTCGCCAATGACATCTTTTATCTCGGTGGCACCCCACGCGTGTGGCACCAAACGCATGACGACGAGATAACCAGTTAGGACAATTTCAAAGAAAAGGTACGGGAACTGTTTGGCGACCCCATTGGGCGCAAGGTTGCCGTGAGAAAGGCTCTTGCGTCTCGCGTTTGATCATCTACAGAGCCGTACGTTTCCTACATCATCGACGTCTTGGCTCTATGCCGCAAAACTGACGATAATGTGGCCAAAGCAGACAAAGTGGCACATGTGCTAAAAGGCACCGCCGACGACGCTTTCAACTTGCTTGTTTTCGGGAACGTCACGACCATCGACGCCATGATAAAAAAATGCTGTCGCCTTGAACAACCGAAGAGCCGCCGTATCTCACACCATTTTGCGCGGCTACCCAACACTACTGCTACGTCGACATGTGAGGGTCGACCGCGCCAGACCACCACCTGTGATGACGCCTCCTGTATTGTTCGCCGCGAACTCGAAGCCGTCTGTTCGCCAGATTTCTCCACGACGCCTCCGGATCCGCCAGCAACCACCATTGCGATGATTCAGGCCGTCGTCAGACAGGAATTTGAGAACATGGGTCTGAACTCCGTGTGTTCCACGTCTCCACCCAGCGTTCCCCAGTTCTCTAGCGGCCCTCCTCTAACCTGGCAGTCCTTTTCTGCCACATCTCGATGCAACCCGTTCGAATTGCGTACCCATGATGACAGGCCGATCTGCATCCACTGCTGCCGCATCGGCCACGTCGCTTGTCACTGCCGCAGCCGATGGCCACCACCGCATCGGACATACACCGCCGCTCATTCCCGCACCTTTGAAGCTTCCGTTCCCTATACCACCCGCCATGAATACACTGCCGCTCATGCTCCTGCTCCGAACCACCGGTACAGCCGCTCGCCCTCACCTCGACGACATCAGTCTCGTTCGCCCCAACCCCGTCGCTTCTCTTCGCCGCCTATCGCCTCCCAGACCCAGCCGGAAAACTAGGCGCTGCAGCTTCTGGAGGTCGAGATGCGTTGTCGACCCTGCCCTCAAATCCTCTGCTCACGTTACGTACGAACCAAAACCTTCTTGACCTTGACTTTGAAGGCTATCCTGTCACGGCACTCATCGATACAGGAGCACATCTTTCTATTATGAGTGCTGCCTTCCGACATCGACTGAAGAAGCCCCTCACCCCATCGTCGGCACGCGTCGTCCGCGTTGCGGATGGCGGTACATCGGCATGCGTACGGCACGTGTCAAGATCGCCGGCCGCCACACTCATGTCCTCAACACCGTAATTGCTCATTGCCCCCACGACCTCATTCTCAGCCTCCATTTTCTCTCCGCGCATTCTGCTTTTATTGACTGCTCTTCCAGTACCCTTCGCCTTGAGCTGTCGATGCTCGTAGAAAATGTTTACGCACCTCACTGCCGCTTACGCCCCACCGGCTTTCTTCGCCTGCCGCCAAAGTCAATAGCCTACATTGAACTGGAGTATTTCCCACCAGTTCCTGATGGCGAGTAGCTCGTCACTCCTCTGCCCGACATTGCAATACAGGATGATGGTACCGCGCTTTACAGTATAATATTACAGCAAACCGCAATCGCATGCCTGTCTTTAACTTTGGATTGGCAAAGCAAATTCTACCGCACGGTGTTTGCTTTGCCACCGTTGATTGTCTCGGCGACCATCATGTGGCAGCGCTATCGACCGATGGTTGGATGGATGGATGGATGGATGGATGGATGGATGTTATGAGCGTCCCCTTTGGAACCGGGTGGTGGGTTGCGCCACCAAGATCTTGCTATTATACTGCCTAATCTCCTACCTAGGTTAAACAATGAAAAAAGAAAAAACACTATGAACTACCACGCCCAAATTTTCTGAACCCCTATTGCGAACTGTGCTTTTGTACGTCTCCGTCTTTAGTCGTTTCTCTACTTTTCTTCCACCAATCCTCCAATCGCCTCTTACTAATGCCTATTGCGGACATGTTTGCTTTACCACTGCTGCCACTGAACCCAAGTGCTTCAAGGAGGCCAGTGGTGCCTAAATCGACCGCTGGTAGACGTCTTCACATTCTAATAAGACATGCTCCGTCGCTTCCCTAGCTTTACCGCAGCAAGTACATGCTTCTTGTTCCTTCTTGTATCTCGCTTTATAGGTGCGTGTTCTAAGGCATCCCGATCTCACTTCAAAAAGTAATGAGCTTCCGCGAGCTTAGCATGCCCCTCGCGGCAGCTTCGTGCGCCGATCCCAACATAAAGAAAATGGTTGCGATGGACCTGTCCTCTGCACAGGCTGAAAACCTTTGCCAAGTATTATTGTCCTACCAAGATATTTTCGACTTCGACGATCGCCCTTTAGGCCAGACGCTCGCGGTCAAGCATCGGATTCTTACTGGCGATGCTACGCCTATTCGCCGACGACCGTATCGAGTTTCTGCATCGGAACGCCAAGTAATTCAAAGTGAAGTCAACAAAATGCTAGATAAAAACATCATTGAGCCTTCTTCGAGTCCCTGGGCGTCACCTGTGGCGTTGGTTAAGAAGAAGGATCGCACGTTACACTTCTGTGTAACTACCGTCATCTGAACAATATTACTAAGAAGGACGTCTGCCTGCTCCCGCGTATAGATGGCGCCCTTGACTGTCTGCACGGTTCCAGCTATTTCTCGTCTATTGATCTTCGTTCGGGATCCTGGCGTTGATGTTGACGATATGGACAGAGAAAGAACCGTGTTCATCACACCTGATAGCCTATACCAATTTAAAGTAATGCCGTTTGGATTATAGAACGCCCCTGCCACCTTTGAGCGTATGATGGACTCCTTGCTCGAAGGTTTCAAATGGTCCACATGCCTCTGCTACCTTGACGAGGTCATCGTCTTCTCGCCAACGTTCGACACTCACCTTGAGCGTCTAAAAACTATACTTGATGTATTTTGAAAGGCGAAGCTGCAACTTAACTCGTCCACATGTCGTTTTGGCCACCGCCAAATTACACTTCTGGGCCATCTCGTTGACGCTTCCGTAGTACAGCATGATCCTGATGAAACTCGCGCTGTCCGAGAGTTTGGGGTTCCGAAGACAGCCGCAAACGTTCGAAGTTTTGTAGGGTTATGCTCGTATTTTCGTCGTTTTGTTCCAGATTTTTCGACAATTGCTAGACCCCTCACTAATCTTTTGAAGAAAGCGTACAATTCTCGAGTTGTACTGCAGAAGCCGCCGCCTTCTCTCGTCTCGTCACTCTTCTAGATTCACCACCCATTCTCGCCCACTTCGACCCTGATGCCCCTACAAAATTGCGTGCAGATGCCAGCGGTCATGGCGCAGGTGCCGTCTTAGCCCAGCATCAGCCTGGCCTGGATGGTGTTATTGCTTATGCGAGCCACCTCCTAGCACCAGCGGAGCGCAACTATTCCATTACGGAACGAGAATGCTTAGCTGTTGTCGCTGGGTGGCTGCGAAGTTCCGTCCTTACCTTTACGGTCACTCTTTTTCCGTAGTCAATGACCATCATGCTCTCTGCTGGCTCTCATCGCGAAAAGATCCTACAGGCCAGCTTGGTCGATGAGCTTTGAGGTTAGAAGGATTTTAATATTCTGTGGTGTACGAGTCTGGCCGCCTGGACCAAGACGATGAAGCTTGTCGCGTTACCCTGTTGACGACTCTGACTCCCCCAATATTACCAGTGCTGCTTGCGTATTCTCTGTATCACAGAGACTTTGTAACACAGAGACCGTAGAGCAGCCGATGCTGCTCTACGCCTCTTCGTACTCCGTGACGGTACTCTGTACCGTCGTAACCTTCATCCGGACGGCTCTGAGTTCCTACTTGTAATACCTAAGCACCTCCGCTCCACCGTTCTAGAAGAACTTGACGACGCACCAACGGCAGGACACCTCGGCGTGTCTTGAACCTATGACCGTGCACGTCATCGTTTTTTCAGGCCGGCCCTTGACTGTTCCGTACGACGTTACGTCGCCGCTTGTGAACTTTGCCAACGACGCAAGAAGCCTTCCCAGCTCCCCGCTGGCTATCTGCAGCCGCTCGACATCCCTGCCGAGCCCTTCCAATGTGTCGGCGTAGACCTTCTCGGCCCATTTCCGTAATCTACATCAGAAAACAACTGGGTTGCAGTCGCGGTGGACTACGCGATCCGCTACGCCGTAACCCGTGCTCTTCCGACCAGTTGCGCAAGTGATGTTGCAGACTTCCTCCTACATGATATCATTTTGATGCATAGTGCTCCGCGTCAATTGCTAACACACCATGTCCGTACGTTTTTGGCCAAAGTCATCGACGACATCATGTATGCCTGCTCAGTACAGCATAAATTTACCACCTCCTACCACCCCAGATGAACGGCCTCACTGAGCATTTTAACCGCACCCTTACAGACATGCTATCCAAATAAGTTTCAGACGACTACCGTGACTGGAACCTGGCTCTACCTTACATTATTACCTTTGCGTACAACTCTTCCCATCTGGAAACTGCTGGCCCCGTTTTACCTCTTGTATGGCCGCGAACGGACGCTACCACTGGACACTGTGCTTCTATCCGCCACAGCTTCAACTAGCGGTTATCCCTTGATGCAATAGCCCATGCTGACCATGCTCGCCAACTTGCGCGCGCCCGTCTACAAGCGTCTCAAGACAAACAGAAGCAACGCTACGGCCTCCGTCACCGTGATGTCCATTTTGTGCCCGGCACCCTCTTGTTGCTTTGGTCACCATCGCGTAAAGTCAGCCTTTTTGAAAAAGTGCTTTCCTGTTACACAGGCCCATATCGCGTGCTCCGCAAAGTGACCGATGTCACATATGAAATCATTCTAGCCAAGCCCACCACGTCCTCCGCTGTGCCAACCAGTGACATTGTCCACGTCACCCGACTCAAGCCCTACAACTCTCGACGCGCCTCGGATATTTAACAGCGCCGTGACGGTGCTTTTGCCGCCGGGGGGGGGGGGGGGGGTTGCATTACGACATCATCGGCGATGCTCACGAGACGAGCCGCCGCGAGAACGACAATGAAGTTGGTCGGTGCCCTGGGCGCGAGCGAGTGTCGGCCTGGCTGCCTGGCTCCAGTGTAAATAGCCTGTAAATACTAAATACCCTCTTTCGTCTGTGTCTTTCCACACGTAACAATATCATAAGAAGCCGACAAACAATGACCCCAAGGACCACATAGGGGAAATTACTTGTAGCTGTTAAGAGTAGCCAACAAACACTGACACCAAGGAAACATAGAGGAAATCACTTGTGCTCAATAAATGGAATGAATAAACGACAAATGAATGGAAATTAAAGTGATGAAAAAAACCTTTCCGCAGGTGGGAACCGAACCCACAACCTTCGAATTTTGCGTTGGATGCTATACCAATTGAGCTACCGCGGCGCTGTTTCCCCATCCACTTTCTTGGGTATTTAGTGTACTAGTAGAACCCTGGGAGTGTTAGCCAGCGCCACCACTCACAGATCTTGGCGGCGGACGTGGAACGTCCTTGTTGCCGCAGGCGTCACGAGAACGTGATCTTTTTTTGCGTGACGGCAACTGGTCAATAAACCCACATATGCTACCTGAAGGCAGCAATGTTGCCGGATTCTAGACCCTCGTTATGTAATAAACGAGAAGAAAGGGGGTTAACCAAGGGGCCCGATTTTATTAGTCATGTCATGAGTAGCCAACAAACACTGACACCAAGGACAACATAGGAGAAATTACTTGTGCTCAATAAATGGAATGAAGAAACGATAAATCTTGAATCCGGCAACATTGATGCCTTCAGCTAGTGTATGTGGGCTTATTGACCAGCTGCCTTCACCCAAAAAAAGATCACGTTCTCTTGACGCCTGCGGTAACAAGGACGTTCCACGTCCGCCGCCAAGGTATGTCAGTGGTGGCGCTGGCTAACACTCCCAGGGTTCTACTAGTACACATAAATACCTAAGAAAGTGGATGGGGAAACAGCGCCGCGGTAGCTCAATTGGTATAGCATCGCACGCGAAATGCGAAGGTTGTGGGTTCGGTTCCCACCTGCGGCAAGTTGTTTTTTCGTCCACTTTAATTTCCTATAATTTATCGTTTCTTCATTCCATTTATTAAGCACAAGTAATTTCCCCTATGTTGAGCTTGGTGTCAGTGCTTGTTGGCTACTCATGATATCACTAATAAAATCGGGCCCCTCGGTTAACCCCCTTTCTTCTCGTTTGTAGTTATTAGGTGAGTTAAGGAAATTATGAATTATTGGAAATGAAAGTGGATGAAAAAACAACTTGCCCCAGGTGAAGAATGATCCCACGGCTTCGTATAAGGATGTGGAACATTCTTTCTGCCGCAGGAGTCACGAGCAGGTGATCATTTTGGGTGACGGCAATTCGTAAATAAACTCACACATGCTTCCTGAAGGCATCAATGTTCTCGCATTTAATACCCTCGTTATGTAAGGAACTGGAAGTAAGGGGGTTAACCAAGGGACCCGATTTTTCTTAATCACATCAGAAGAAGCCAGCCATGACACCAAGGGCAACATAGGGGAAATTGCTTGTACCTACTAATTGAATTAAAGAAATGATAAATTATTGGAAATGAAAGTGGATGAAGAAAGAACACTTGCCGCAGGTGTGGAGCGATCCCACGGCTCCGCATTACGTGTGAGATGCTCTACCTATTTCTTTAAGTCAATTAGTAAGTGCAAGTAATTTACACTATGTTGTCCTTGGTGCCATTGTTCGTTGGCTTCTTATGATATGATTAATAAAGGTCGGGCCCCTCGGTCGACTTTTTTCTTCTCGTTCATTCCATAACGAGGGTCTCAAATCCAGCAACAATGATGCCTTCGGGTTGTGGGTTTATTGAACAGTTGCCTTCACCCAAAAAAATCACGTGCTCGCGACGTCTGCAGCAGGAAGGATGTTCCGCCGGCAAAGATTGTGAGTGGTGGCACTGGTGAACACTTGCAAGGTTAGTCTTAGTAGCACAACATAAATACCCAAGAAAGTGGATGGAAGAACGGTGCCGCGGTAGCTCCTTGAGCAGAGCATCGTAATGCGAACACGTGGAATAGTTCCCCACACGCGGCAAGTTGTTTTTCATCCACGTTCATGCCCATTTATTTACCATTTCATTAGTTCAGTTGGCAAATACAAGTAATTTCCCCTGTGTTGTCCTTGGTGACATTGTCTGCTGGCTTCTTAAGAGATGTATACACGGAGAAATGTATATATAAATGCATCGAAGGCTTCGTACCGCTTGTGTAACAGTGGTGCACCCATTCTGGGGGATAAGCCAAGAATGAGCCCATACCGAGGATCACGTCTCCTTTCCCGAAGTTGTCTGCTACGCCGGACATTAGCCAGCAGCAGGTTGTCTATGTTTTTGCATACCCAGTGGCTCAAGTGTCAAAAATATATATGGCAAGAAAATTACAAATGTCATACCCCAGGAAGCGGCAAAGAAAGTGTTGCTTAGGAAACTGGAAACAATGAAAGACGATGATGAGTAGGAAACCGACGGTACAGCCAAAAACTTATTCAAGCAAATGAAAAAGAACAGAGTTGTGATAAAGTTTGCACAAATTGAAACCCAGATTACTCATTTTTATGCAAACAGTAGGTTTTCTTCTACGGAAACTATAAGGTAATAGAGATCTTTAGCTATCATGCCTTGTGTCAACCAACGCCAAAATATGCCTGAAGATTTCTTAATAGTACCATGCTACTATGGTCTCTACTGACCTCGACCATGTTTCCCTCCCATTGGCAGATATACTGTTAAAAGTGCCGGTTGTCAGCCCTTTCCATTGCATGACCTGTACGACTCAACTTATGTTATTCTCAACAAGTATGTCCGCTGCATTCCTTTGCTGCATTCAATAAACCTGCCGTAGTATAATCCACCACGCATTGCACGGTCCTGGTTGTTTTCAAGTTTATGTGTTATCCACTAAGTTTCAGCCCAGCAGCTTGCAATGAATACACTGATTGTGTACTTTTATAAGATAACAGACCTGGGTACTCCAATCCATTCTTATTTGGTGTTTTCCTCATGATCCAGGTCCCCTGTGACTACTTGGCTCAGGCAAACACACTTCTACAAAAGGATCGACAAGCTGTTTACCAATGAACGAAAGCGTCATGACAAAGAAAACCTCATTAAGGGAATATGACACCAAAAAGAGAAAGATGGTCATTCGTAAAAGCACGTGGTTGCGTGATAGGCGCAAGCAGACGGGTTTCCGAAAATAAGACGTGTCAGCGCTGTGTCCAGCAGCATCGCCCGACGCTTTGATGTGCCGGTCTGAGTCCCACCTCCACGGTTGATGCCACCTGAGGGCATCTGTTAGCAAGGAGGGACCAGTGCTTACAACCGCGCCTAGTACTGGGCTTCCCATCTGGCCTCTCTATGCCGACGCATAAGGCCCAGGATTTCATGAAACATGTCAGCGAGCATGGCATGCTAAACATCCCAGACTTGGTCAATCCACTTTAACAGTAAGCATAATGTAACTATATTTACTACATCATGCATGTAAGAGTGCTGCTCCTTTGAGCAATTATAACATAATGTAACAATTATTTATTGTGTTTCCTCTGTATTCATCACACACTCTCTGTCTCTTTTTGTCATGGCCGCCCGATGAAAGCATACATGAGTGTGTCTTGTGTGTCGTGTAGAGCTTGGGCAAGAGTGTGAAGCAGAAGGTGACAGTTCTGCCCCTAGTGTGGTGGGGATGCCACTGTTCCAGGACAGCTCTGTGGGAAGGTGCTGACTAGCACTGCGGAATGGATTTTTCGGGTGTGTTCAATAATAATAATAATAATAATAATAATAATAATAATAATAATAATAATAATAATAATAATAATAATAATAATGTCTTTATTTGTGTCCCGTAACAGTACACGACACTGGAAACCTGCAGCAAAAACTGTCATCAATTACAGGTTGAAAGAGCCGTAGCACCCCCTACACGGGGCAGTTACATAACGACGAAAAAGGCATATAATACATGGTCACATTTAAAATTACACATTCCGAGCGTACAATGTAACGCACAGAAAAAATAAGGCAAGATAGAAATACAAATTGCAAGTTCATTCATACAATAACTCATCACAGTCAACGACGGAGTAGTCACAAAAGAAATAGCAGAAATGCAGTTTCACTTATCTGCAAGAAATAACAGTAATACATACACAATGATGGTAAAGAGAAACAAGACAGATAAAACACACATTATAAATTGAAAGAGGGAAAGCGAAACGGAATTAAGTTTGTGTAATTCCTGCACATGGTTTTATATATCATTATTATTTTGGTACAATATAACAATTATCTAGGCCTTCATGGGAATGTGTTGTAGAATGGTGCTATGCCATACAGCTGATATGTAGCTCAAGTGTAACAAAAGGACCATTTCTCTGGTGCCATCGCTTTCCACGTGACTTAAATAGAAGCAGCGCAGCACACTCGAAAAAAATTTCTAAGCGTACTACATGTGGCAAAGGATACAGATAAAAAGTGTATGAGAAGTCTCAGACATGGTAGCCGCTATAGATTACGAAGCCCGCGTCATTGTATTTTAGCAATGGGAACAAATAAAGAAAGAAGAAGAAAAGAAAATGAAGCTGTTTGTAATGCTTTCAACTGCAACGTGAGGAGGCTGGTGTAACCTTTTTATGTTGTAACAAAAAGCAGCTAAATGCAGAGGATTGATTAGAGGAACCTCCAAAACTTAGAACACCGCATTTGTGTGAAGGCAAAAAGCCACAAGGCATTGTTGTGTGCTCTGAAAGTATTCGAAATAGCAGTCAATCTAGTGGAATAGTTAAATAAGATGAAAATTGAGCACTGGTCCTACACAATGCTGTGTTAGTGTAAATAATGAAGTCAGGTCCAATTTTTGCTTCCCACTTCAGCTTTTCCAAGTCCACTTGCCCGAATGACTGCTCTGCACTTTTGATAGGCCTGGTTCTATAGACGTTGCGCAAAAAAATCATGCAGAGACAGAATTGATCATGCAGTGATGTGCGTCCATCGAAATCATAGACTTCATTATCCTAAGATGTGGGACGAACCTCATACAGCAAGCTATACCGTTATGTTAACTGAGTCTATGACTTTTGGTTACATTGCATATATCATCATCATCATCATCATCATCATCATCATCAGCCTAGTTGCGCCCACTGCAGGGAAAAGACCTCTCCCATACTTTTCCGACTGCCCCAGTCCCGTGCTAATTCTGGCCATGTTGTCCCTGCAAACTTCTTAATCTCATCCGCCTACCTAACTTTCTGCCGCCCCTGCTACGCTTCTCTTCTCATGAAACCCAGTCCGTAATCCTTAATGACCATCGGGTATCTTCCCTCCTCATTACATGTCCTGCCCATACCCGTTTCCTTTTCTTTATTTCCACTAAGGCATCATTATCTCACGTTTTTTCCTTCACTCAATCTGCTCTTTTCTTATGCCTTAACGTTACGCCCATCATTCTTCTTTCCTTAGAACGACAGAAAGCTGAGCTAGTTGGTAAAGAATCATGATGCAAAAACGAAGTGAGGCGTGCAGAAAGGACACAAGAGTAGAGAAGTGGACAACACGAACGCCGACTATCAATTGAAGGGAGCACTGAGGCGAAAAAAGAAAGAAAACACAAAACTCATCTGCGCAAGCTCAGGAATGTTAACACCACGTGGCAGTCGGGTACACGTGCCGGCGTACCCGACTGACACGTGGTGTTACCATTCCTGAGCTTGCGCGGATGTGTTTTGTGTCTTCTTTCTTTTTTCGCCTCGGTGCTCCCTTGAATTGATAGTCGGCGGTCGTGTTGTCCACTTCTCTACTCTTGTGTCCTGTCTGCACGCCTCACTTCTGTTTTGCATAATGTATTCTTCTTTCCATAGCTGGTGGTGTCGTCCTCAATTGAAGTAGAACCCTTGTCGTAAGCCTCCAGGTTTCTGCCCCGCAGGCGAGTACTAGTAAGACGCAGCTGTTATACAGTTTTCTTTTGAGGGATAATGGCCGCCTGGTGTTCATGATTCGAGAATGCCTGCCAAGCGCACCCCAGCCCCTTCTTATTCTTCTGATTATTTCAGCCTCATGATCCGGATCCGCAGTCACTACCTCCCGAAAGTAGATGTATTCCCTTACCACTTCCACGGCCTCGCTACCTATCGTAAACTGCTGTTCTCTCCCGAGACTGTTAAACATTGCTTTAGTTTTCTGCAGAATAATTTTAAGACCCACCCTTCTGCATTGCCTATCCAGGCCAGTGACCATGCATTGCAATTGGCCCCAGAGTTACTAAGCAAGGTAATATCATCACTGAATCGCAACTTACTAACGTATTCTCCATTAACTCTTATCCCCAATTCTTCCCAATTCAAGTTTCTGAATACCTCCTGTAAACACGCTGTGAATAGCATTGGAGAGATCGTATGTCCCTGCCTGACGCCTTTCTTTATTGGGATTTTTTTGCTTTCTTTATGGAGGTCTACGCTGGCTGTGGAGCCGCTATACATATCTTTCAGTATTTTTACATACAGCTCGTCTACACCCTGATTCCGTAATGCCTCCATGGCTGCTGAGGTTTCAAATGAATGAAACGCTTTCTCGTAATCAATGAAAGCTATATATAAGGGTTGGTTATATTCCGCACATTTCTCTATCACCTGATTGATAGTGTGAATATGGTCTATTCTTGAGCAGCCTTTACGGAATCCTGCCTGGTCCTTTGCTTCACAGAAGTCTAAGGTGTTCCTGAATCTATTTGTGATTACCTTAGTAAATAGTTGCTAGGCAACTGACAGTAAGCTGATCGGTCTATAATTTTTCAAGTCTTTGGCGTCCCCTTTCTTATGGATTTGGATTATGTTAGCGTTCATCCAAGATTCCGGTATGCTCGAGGTCATGAGGCATTGCGTATACAGGGTGGCCAATTTCTCTAGAACAATCTACCCGCCATCTTTCAATAAATCTGCTGTTTCCTGATCCTCCCCAGCTGCCTTCCCCCTTTGCATAGTTGCCAAGGCTTTCTTTACTTCTTCCGGCGTTACCTGTGGGATTTCGAATTCCTCTGGAATATTCGCTCTTCCATTATCGTCGTGGGTGCCACTGGTACTGTATAAATCTCTATAGAACTCCTCAGCCACTTGAACTATCTCGTCCATATTAGTAATGATATTGCCGGTTTGTCTCATAACGCATACGTCTGATTCTTGCCAATTCCTAGTTTCTTCTTCACTGCTTTTAGGCTTCCTCCGTTCCTGAGAGCATGTTCAATTCTGTCCACATTATACTTCCTTGTGTCAGCTGTCTTGCGCTTGGTGATTAACTTCGAAAGTTCTGCCAGTTCTACTCTAGCTGTAGCGTTAGAGGCTTTCATACATTGGCGTTTGTTGATCAGATCTTTCGTCTCCTGCGATAGCTTACTGGTATCCTGTCTAACGGAGTTACCACCGACTTCTATTGCACACACCTTAAGTAAAAGTTTAGACATATTTAAAAATTGTCACTAAACTCACGGCATTCTTAAGCTACCACGCAACAGGTTATCCCACCAGGTTGTCAGTTATATCAGTGGAACCGAGGATCTAGAGGGGGTGGTATTGCTGTGGTTGTTAAATCCTTTGTCGATGTTGACGTAGGAAGCCAGATTGCTGAGCATGAAAGGCTTTTTTGAAAATCAAAGTGAAGGAAACGGCGTTTCATTTGTGTGCAGTTTATCGTGTTCCAGACGCTGATGAAAGCTTTTTGAGTAAATTGTATGATCGCGTGTTGTTATTACGAAATAAGAATGTGATTGTAACGGGTGACTTTAATTTGCCTTTATTAAATTGGAACAATCTGTGTTTTGGATTATCGCATACGAGCGATAGAATCCTTGATGTTACGCTTGCCCTTGGTCTTGACCAAATAGTTACTGAATGTACTCGCGGAACATGAATTCTTGACCTGCTGTTCATTAGTGAAGGATATAAAGAAGGAGCTGTTACAATTGAAACCGGCATATCTGACCATAAGTTATTTTCTTTTTCCTGGAAGGTTGAAAAATGAAAAGCCCATGCACTTGATGTCGCTACAGTTAAGCAATTTAGTAGAGCTGACGATGAGGCGATTATTGACTATATTGAAGAAAATATTGGGATTACATGTGATGATGCGGAAAGGTCTTGGCAATGGTTCGCTAATGTGCTTAGGCATTGCATAAAATATTGACACGTGTGCTTATCTCTATCGGCCGACCACGTTTCGCCGCTTAACAACTGTAATCGCACAGCGAGGGACGCGCCTTCATGTATCTGACGTTTCTGGAAAGTTATCGATGCTTCTACCCGGCTGTCTGTTGTCGCCGAACCTTGTGTTATCTGATTTCATCGCGTGACTCGAATGTTGTAGAACTTTGTGGAAGGCATGCGGGTCCCAACGATTAGTCTGGAACATTCGACGACTGTTGTATAAAAGCCGACGCGCTTGACCCGCTGATCAGATTTTCGACGATCGCCGAGGGTGTTCGCCGCTATCGTTGTGCTATAAGTGTAGCCTGTTTTTTGGGCACAGGTTCGCCCAATAAAAGTTTGTTTTGTCGTTCACAGTATTGCTACTGTGTTATTCAACGTCACCACCACGTGACATCTGGTGGAGGTGCTTTTCGTTCATGTACCGGACGCCCCCGACAAGCCGTGATCCAAGCCCGGACCGCAAAGAGAACACCAACGTAGTCCCGGAGCATCGAGCAAGCCGCCGTCTTCAACAGCTGCCCCCGGAGCACGGACTTCTACCTGAGAAGACCAAGAAGATTGTGGACAAGGCAACCCCAATGGTAGCCCCAGCGTCCCCCATTGTGCTGCAGCAGCCCAGGGAACCTCCGACGTTCCGCGGATCAACATTCGAGGACCCGGAAACCTGGCTCGAAAGGTATGAGAGGGTCGCTAAGTTTAACAGTTGGGACAGCGACGACAAGCTTCGGCATGTCTATTTCGCATTGGAAGACGCCGCCAGGACGTGGTTCGAGAATCGGGAAGCCACCTTAACGACGTGGGACCTTTTCCGAAGCGGCTTCTTGCACACGTTTACAAGCGTCGTGCGAAAAGAGCGAGCCCAAGCTCTACTAGAAACCAGAGTGCAGCTGCCAAACGAGACGATCGCGATCTTCACGGAGGAGATGGCCCGTCTTTTCCGGCACGCCGACCCGGAAATGTCGGAGGAGAAAAACGTTCGCTTCCTGATGCGCGGCGTCAAGCAAGACCTTTTCGCCGGACTTATACTTAACCCACCGAAGACTGTGGCTGAGTTTTCTGTAGAGGCATCGACGATCGAGAAAACTCTGGAGATGCGCGCCCGGCAATATAACGGCCAGGGGTACACGCCGCAGTATGCCATCCAAGGACTGGGTTCGGACGACCTTCAAGAGACCATCAGGGCCATTGTGCGCGAAGAACTGCGCAAGGTCCTGCCTTCGTCGCAGCCTCAAGTAGCTTCGATCGCTGGCATCGTGAAAGATGAGGTTCAGCGATCGCTTGGGGTTCCTGAGGTGCAACCTCGATTACCGCAGCCCCAGCCAGAAGCGATGACCTACGCCGCCGTCGCACGCCGTCAAGGTCCCCTCCGCGACCACGCCAGGGCCCCACAACGACGCAATTCCGTCGTCCGCCGCCGCCGCCGCCAGCACGCCCACCCGTCGCCCAGCGCACCTACGCGAGGAAGACGGACATTTGGCGAGCCCCCGACCACCGTCAGCTCTGCTATCACTGCGGAGAAGCCGGCCATGTGTATCGCCGATGCCCATACCGGGAGATGGGACTGCGAGGTTTCGCCGTCAATGCTCCGCGCCCGCAGCGAGGTGAACGCCCTCGCGATATCGCCGACTACCTCGCCGCTACTCAGTGGAGCTCTCGACGACCGTCGCGTTCGCCATCACCAGGCCGCTACCTGTCGCAGCTGCGCCGACCATACACTGGCCCAGCCCGGGGCCGGTCAGCGAGCCCGTATCCGGAAAACTAAAAGCAGCAACCGATGGAGGTGCGGTTGGTGTTCGTCATACTGACGAAGATCCTCCGCCGCCGACGACGAAGACGACGAAGAAACCATCTCAACGACCTAATGACGACACGCCGCCGTCCCGACGAAGTCAGGAAGCCAAGACTACACTGACGAAAGACGACTTGACGACGCGACTTTCCAGCTTCAGTTCAACACGACGCAGCCGTGATCCGACGCCGAGACCTAACTGTAACGCAAGACAAAGAACCACCGACCTCGACGTGCTTCTCGACGGCCACGCAGTCACCGCCTTAGTAGACACAGGAGCCAATTACTCCGTCATGAGTGGACCCATCGCCGCCCAGTTGAGGAAAGTTAAGACTGCATGGGAAGGCCCTCAAATTCGCACCGCTGGAGGACACCTGATTAGGCCGACTGGGATCTGCACGGCAAGAATTACCGTTCATGACCGGACTTACCCTGCCACCTTCGTTGTCCTCCAACAGTGTTCACGAGACGTCATTCTCGGCATGGACTTCCTGAATCAACATGGCGCAGTCATCGACCTGAAGTCGAAATCGATAACGCTGTCACAAGATGAAGCGATACCGCCGGAGAGCTGTCGTAGTCGCCACGCCTTGAGTGTGCTCGAAGATCAAGTGAGCATCCCGCCGCGCGTCAGCATTATTATTTCCGTCGGCACTGAAACACCCGCTGACGTAGAAGGCGTCATCGAGGGCGACCTGCTGCTCTACTGCTCGACCGTGAAATTTGCGTCGCAAGAGGGATCGCTCGACTCCACGGAGGGCAAGTGGAAGTTATGCTAACCAACTTCAGCCAAGAGTTCAAGCACATCAACAAGGGCACGACAATCGCATACATCGAGGAAATTGTGGAAACCAGCAATGCCTTTGTCCTCTCGGATTCAGCCGCATCTACACCGATGAGCATTGTCCCCGAACCAGACTTCGACGTGAATCCAAGTCTTCCTATGAGTAAGCAGCAACAGATCAGAAGTCTTCTCCGACGATACAAAGACTGCTTTTCGACGTCTTCGAGGATTCGACAAACACCAGTTGCAAAGCATCGCATAATAACCGAAGAGAGCGCTCGACCACTCCGCCAGAGCCCTTACCGAGTTTCGACGCGAGAACGTGAAGCTATTAGGCAACAAGTCGACGAAATGCTGCGCGACGACATCATCCAGCCGTCGAAAAGCCCGTGGGCCTCTCCTGTAGTCCTGGTAAAGAAAAAGGACGGAACCCTACGCTTCTGCGTCGATTATCGCCGACTGAACAAGATCACGAAGAAGGATGTGTACCCCCTTCCACGGATAGACGACGCATTGGATCGGCTCTGCAACGCTAAATACTTCTCGTCGATGGACCTCAAGTCTGGCTACTGGCAAATAGAAGTCGACGAAAGAGATCGCGAAAAGACTGCCTTCATCACGCCAGACGGCCTCTACGAGTTCAAGGTCATGCCATTCGGACTGTGCTCGGCGCCTGCAACGTTTCAGCGCGTCATGGACACGGTGTTAGCCGGACTGAAGTGGCAGACGTGCCTTGTTTACCTGGATGACGTCGTTGTCTTCGCCGGAAATTTCGACGATCACCTTAGGCGGCTTGCGACAGTGTTAGAAGCCATCAAGTCATCAGGGCTCACTCTGAAGCCGGAAAAGTGCCGCTTCGCTTACGATGAGCTTTTGTTCCTAGGCCACGTGATCAGCAAATCAGGAGTACGCCCCGACCCACAGAAGACAGCTGCCATCGCAAAGTTCCCGCAGCCAACCGACAAGAAGGCAGTGCGCAGATTCCTTGGCATGTGTGCCTACTATAGGCGATTTGTCAAGGACTTCTCACGCATCGCGGAGCCGCTAACACATCTAACCAAATGTGATGTCGCGTTCAAGTGGGAAACGCCGCAGGCCAAGGCATTTCAAGAACTCAAACGATGCATGCAGTCGCCGCCGGTACTTGCACACTTCGACGAGGACGCCGATACCGAAATCCACACTGACGCCAGTAGCCTAGGACTCGGTGCCGTCCTAGTCCAGAGGAAAGAAGGACTTGAAAGGGTGATATCGTATGCTAGCCGGTCGCTATCAAAAGCGGAAAGCAACTATTCTACGACTGAAAAGGAATGCCTCGCCATCATTTGGGCTATAGCTAAATTCCGCCCTTACCTCTATGGCAGGCCATTCAAAGTCGTCAGTGACCATCATGCATTGTGTTGGCTAGCTAACTTAAAGGACCCTTCAGGACGGCTGGCGCGGTGGAGCCTCAGACTACAAGAATATGACGTCACGGTAATATACAAGTCCGGAAGAAAACACTCCGACGCCGACTGCTTATCGCGCGCCCCCATCGATCCCCCGCCGCGAGACGACGAGAACGACGACGCCTTCCTTGGGATAATAAGCGCGGAAGACTTCACTAAACAGCAACGAGCAGACCCGGAGCTAAAAGGCCTCGTCGAGTATTTGGAAGGAAACACCGACGTTGTCCCTAGGGCATTTAAGCGCGGGTTGTCGTCGTTCACGCTACAAAACAACCTGCTCGTGAAGAAGAACTTCTCACCAGTCCGCGCCAGCTACCCTCTTGTTGTACCGTCAGCGCTGCGTCCAGAAATACTGCACGCCCTACACGACGATCCAACCGCTGGGCACCTGGGATTCTCCCGGACGCTGTCGACAATACAGGAAAGGTATTACTGGGCGCGTCTGACCGCCGACGTCGCCCGTTACGTCAAGACATGCGGAGACTGTCAACGACGCAAGACACCACCGACAAGGCCAGCAGGATTAATACAGCCGATCGAACCTCCTCGCCGACCATTCCAGCAGATTGGGATGGATTTGTTGGGGCCGTTTCCGATATCAACATCCGGGAATAAGTGGATCGTCGTGGCGACGGACTATCTCACCCGCTTTGCTGAAACTAAACCTCTACCAAAAGGCAGCGCAGCCGAAGTGGCGAAATTTTTCGTCGAGAACATCCTGCTGCGACATGGTGCCCCAGAAGTCCTCATCACCGACAGAGGAACGGCTTTTACAGCAGAGCTCACCCAAGCCATTCTGCAGTACAGCCAGACAAGCCACAGGAGGATAACTGCATACCATCCGCAGACGAATGGTCTCACGGAGCGCCTGAACAAGACCCTCGCCGACATGCTAGCAATGTACGTCGACGTCGAAGACAAGACGTGGGACGCGATCCAGCCGTACGTAACCTTTGCGTACAACACGGCGGTGCAAAAAACAACACAGATCACGCCGTTTAAGCTGGTTTACGGCAGGAACCCGACGACGACGCTTGACTCCATGCTGCCGCACGTAACTGACGAAGAGAATGTTGACGTCGCTAGCTATCTCCAGCGCGCCGAAGAAGCCCGACAGCTCGCCCGCCTGCGAATCAAGAGCCAGCAGAGGACCGACAGCCGACACTACAGCCTCCGACGACGCTTCGTCGAGTACCAGCCTGGCGACCGTGTTTGGGTCTGGACCCTGATACGCCGACGAGGACTCAGTGAGAAACTACTCCGACGCTATTTCGGACCGTACAAGGTCATCCGACGTATTGGCGCTCTGGACTATGAGGTCGTGCCAGACGGCATTTCGCATTCACAGCGGCGCCGCGCACGATCTGAAGTGATCCACGTGGTGCGCCTTAAACCCTTTTACGGACGCTGACGAACTTCGTTATTTTTGTTCTTTTCTTGGCTATGAGTGCTTTTGTTTATTAACTTCGTTTGTTTGCAGCATCGGGTCGATGCTTTTTAAGAGGGGGGTATTGACACGTGTGCTTATCTCTATCGGTCGACCACGTTTCGCCGCTTAACAACTGTAATCGCACAGCGAGGGACGCGCCTTCATGTATCCGACGTTTCTGGAAAGTTATCGGTGCTTCTACCCGGCTGTCTGTTGTCGCCGAACCTTGTGTTATCTGATTTCATCGCGTGACTCGAATGTTGTAGAACTTTGTGGAAGGCATGCGGGTCCCAACGATTAGACTGGAACATTCGACGACTGTTGTATAAAAGCCGACGCGCTTGACCCGCTGATCAGATTTTCGACGATCGCCGAGGGTGTTCGCCGCTATCGTTGTGCTATAAGTGTAGCCTGTTTTTTGGGCACAGGTTCGCCCAATAAAAGTTTGTTTTGTCGTTCACAGTATTGCTACTGTGTTATTCAACGTCAGCACCACGTGACAATATACGTTGCAAACGGAAAAATACTTAAAAAGCGGAAACATCCTTGGATTATTTGTGAAATTATACACATTAAGCGTAGACTTAAGAGATATCGTAAGAAGCTGGGGACGTCAACGCCACTGTTTATAGAAATCAAAGGTGACCTATTATCAAAAGTGAGCTGCGCCAGGACTAAATATTTTTCGCACATATTAGCAGAGTTTCTAAAGACTGATCCGCAGAAATCTTGGCAGCACTTGAGTGAGCCCAAAGATGCACTTACTAAGATAAAAGTTAGGGACACGACTATCACTGATGCTGCCGAAATAGGTGAGAATTTTAATCAGTATTTCTACGAGGTGTTTTCAGAATTAGATGAATATGAAATAAAAGCAGTGGCTCCACCAGAGGATGGCATTGAAGTTACTCGTGAGGGTGCCTGGCGATGCTTTTGAAACTGGACACTGAAATATCCGCTGGACCCGATGGTCTTCCGAATGTATTTTTGAGGCGTTACGCAGAACAAATATCAGGTTGCCTCACAGACATCTTTAAACTCTCATTAGCAAATGGAAAAATTCCTTGAGATTTGAAAATAGCACGTGTGGCTCCTGTATATAAAAAAGGTGATCGATTGTCAGTTTCAAATTATCGGCCTGTTTCCATAACATACAGTTGCTGTAAGATGTTGGAACATATTGTAGCCGGTTACTGCGAAAGTTCCTGAGCGATCATAATCTTTTGTCTGATAATCAGCACGGGTTTAGGCAGGGGTTATCCACAGTTACTCAAACTGTTTTGTCTGTACATGAATTTGCGCGGGTGCTTGATATGTCCGGGAAAACGGACGTGGTGTTCTTTGATTTTAGCAAGGCCTTTGATAAGGTGCTACATGACAAACTTCTCTATAAGTTGGAATGTATGGGCACACCATCTTTTATCATTCGATGGATTCAAGCCTACCTTACAGACAGACGGCAATATGTGGAAATTAATAACACCGCTTCTAGCGTTGTTAATGTTAATTCAGGAGTTCCTCAGGGAAGTGTGCTGGGACCCCTGTTGTTTTTAATATATGTAAATGATTTAGTTACGGTTGTTCCTGAAGATGTCTCTGTTAAGTTATTCGAAGACAACTGTGTTGTGTTTAAACAAGTTTTATCAGAACATGACCACAGCTCTGTACAAAAAGCAGTTTTTGCCATTGAAGAATGGTGTCTGAAATGCGCTATGGAACTTAATAGTGAAAAAACTGTTCTCTTACGTATAACTAGAAAAACGTCTCCCAGTTTGCTTCCTTACTTTCTTCGCGGCAACATGATTTTGGAACGTTCATGGTTATATTGCGCTCAGTTTTACACAGACGATATAAGTGAAGGACGGGACGTGGACGGACGTAGCGCAAGTCAGTCCACGTCCCGTTCTTCACTTATATCGTCTGTGTAAAACTGAGCGCAATATAACCATGAACGTTCACCAACTAGCCCCCTTCATTGCTTTGCTAAATGATTTTGGAAGTTGAGAAATAGAAATATTTAGGTATAACACTTGACGATAAGTTAAAATGGTCGGCTCATATTACTAATATTTCTACAGCTGCATTTCGAAAGCTATGGGTTTTACGAAGAAAGCTAAAAACTGCCCCTACACACATAAAAAATTGGCTTACGAAACCTGTGTACGGTCTTTACTTGAATATGCTTTAGTAGTGCGGGACCCATACACGAAAAAAGATATAATGATCCTTGAAAAAGTCAATAGGAAAGCGGTTAGGTTTATATACGGAAAATACAAAAGGGAAGACTCTCCCTCGCAGTTAATGATCTCAAATAACATTCATACACTAGAAACCCGCAGAAAGATTAATAGATTGATATTCTTGTTCAATAGTTTAACAGAAAAAAATAAGCTCCAGCTTCCAGAGTGCATTATGCGTCCTTTAGTGCCAAGGACTCGGGGCGTTTATGAACATTCACTTGCTCCCCTATTCGCCAACACTAACATTTTTAAATACAGTTTTTTCCCTAGAACAGTGAAAGATTGGAATTCGTTAGCGGCATCTGTTTTTTCCTCACAAAATTTTTCTGATGCGTTACTTCGTCTACTTTCCTGATAAAATGTGTTTTGTATCTGTTCGCTGCTAATATTTTATAATTTTATTCTGTTGGTTTATTCTTTTGGTATCCGTGTGTTGCTAATATTGTATAGTTTTATTTTTTTGGTTTATTTGTTGGATATACGTGTGCTGCTAATATTGTATAAATTTTATTCTCTTGGTTAGGTAAGCATGTATATTCATTCCTGCTTGGGCCAAGCAATGGCCGGCTGTATTCTGAAATAAATAAATTAATTTGCACTCGAATGAGCAGGCACCAGTCCATTTGCGTCAGCGGTAGGCTCTCTGCGTCTTCATGCGCCTCATCTATTTCATTCCTTAACTTCTTAAGGACTACGGCAAAGCAAATCAAACGGCCCTAATCGCCATCCACGCATTGTCGCCAAGTCGGACAGTTTAGCTCCAATTGAGTTTGGCAATATCATTACTAATATGGATGAGATAGTTCAAGTGGCTGAGGAGTTATATAGAGATTTATAAAGTACCAGTGGCACCCACGACGATAATGAAAGACAGAATAGTCTAGAGGAATTCGAAATCCCACAGGTAACGCCGGAAGAAGTAAAGAAAGCCTTGGGAGCTATGCAAAAGGGAAGGTAGCTGGGGAGGATCAGGTAACAGCATATTTGTTGAAGGATGGTGGGCAGATTGTTCTAGAGAAACTGGCCACCCTGTATACGTAATGCCTCATGACCTCGAGCGTACCGGAATCTTGGAAGAACGCTAACATAATCCTAATCCACAAGAAAGGGGACGCCAAGGACTTGAAAAATTAGAGACCGATTAGCATACTGTGAGTTGCCTACCAACTATTTACTAAGGTAATCACAAATAGAATCAGGAATACCTTAGACTTCTGTCAAGCAAAGGACCAGGCAGGATTCCGTAAAGGCTACTCAACAACAGACCATATTCACACTATCAATCAGGTGATAGAGAAATGTGCGGAATATAACCAACCCTTATATATAGCTTTCATTGATTACGAGGAAGCGTTCGATTCTGTCGAAACCTCAGCAATCATGGAGGCATTACGGAATCAGGGTGTAGACGAGCCGGATGTAAAAATACTGAACGATATCTATAGCGGCTCCACAACCACCATAGTCCTCCATAAGACAGCAACAAAATCCCAATAAAGAAAGGCGTCAGGCAGGGAGATACGATCTCTCCAATGCTATTCACAGCGTGTTTACAGGAAGTATTCAGAGACCTGGATTGGGAAGAATTCGGGATAAAAGGTAAGGGAGAATACCGTAGTAACTTGCGATTCGCTAATGATATTGCCTTGCTTAGTAACTCAGGGGACCAATTGCAATGCACGCTCATTGACCTGGAGAGGCAAAGCAGAAGAGTGGGTCTAAAAATTAATCTGCAGAAAACTAAACTAATGTTTAACAGTGTCGGAAGACAACAGCAATATACAATAGGTAGCGAGGCACTGGAAGTGGTAAGGGAATACATCTACTTAGGGCAGGTAGTGATGGCGGATCCGGATCATGAGACGGAAATAATCAGAAGAATAAGAATGGGCTGGGGTGGGCTTGGCAGGCATTCTCAGATCATGAACAGCAGGTTGTCATTATCCCTCAAAAGAAAACTGTATAATAGCTGTGTCTTACCAGTACTCACGTACGGGGCAGAAATCTGGAGCCTTACGACAAGGGTTCTACTTCAATTGAGGACGACGCAACGAGCTATGGAAAGAATGATGGGTGTAACGTTAAGGGATAAGAAAAGACCAGATTTGGTGAGGAAACAAACGCGTGTTAATGACATCTTAGTTGAAATAAAGAAAATGAAACGGGTATGGGCAGGACATGTAATGAGGAGGGAAGATAACCGATGGCCATTCAGGGTTACGGACTGGATTCCAAGGGAAGGGAAGCGTAGCAGGGGGCGGCAGAAAGTTAGGTGGGCAGATGAGATTAAGCTGTTTGCAGGGACGACATGGCCACAATTAGTACATGACCGGGGTTGTTGGAGAAGTATGAGAGAGGCCTTTGCCCTGCAGTGGGCGTAACCAGGCTGATGATGATGATGATGAGTTTGGCAAAGCTAACTTTATTTTCACGTGAGTTGCACAAGCCCAAGACCTGTTGCAAAGGATGCCAAAGACATTGCGGTTTTTTTTTTTTTGCAGCACACGCCCACGGAATTTAGGGCGAACAAGAGCCCAGGGTTAGTTTATGAAAAATGAAAACGCAAATTACTCATTTACTTAGGAAGGAGGGTGATTAGGTGGTCGAGTCCATTTTCCATTCTTGGTAGCGCGAAAACAAGACTTCATACAAAGGCAAGGATGACGAACACAACCCTGATAAATTAATAATTTGTATTTTTAATTCGTAGTTTGCTCAGACATAAAGATAGTGAGAAGGCTAATAATTTTAGGGCGCTTCGCCAACTCTGTCTTTAGAACAGCTGTGTCTGTCTGTCCAGTCATTGCACACTACTGCACACACATTCGATGTACGTGCAACAGCGTGTATATTTTTCTTTGTGGTTGCGAATATTATTTCAATCTATTTTACGTCCGAAAAGTAGATCTGCTATTTTAGCACCGAATGGTTGGCTTCGCCGGTAAAACATTACTGTATTTACATTTATCTGTAAACGGAGTAGCGCTTATGTTTATTTTTTATTTTTTAGTGGTGCCAGTATCCCCAGAACGTATATATGGCCACATATAATATGTGCTCCTGTGGCACTAAAACATGTTCGATTTACTCAATTGACGTTCTGACAGAAACTGCGTGTGCTTCTTTAAAGTCAACAGTGGAATTGTATTTCATCCAACCGATTTTTTAGATTCCTATATAATAGATCATGAGAGTTTCATCGCCGCTAATTTCTAGATATTATTGTTTATTGAATTTCCGTAATGTTGGAATTACGAACTGCTTACGATGCTATAACGTAACAACAATTTTTCAACAGAGTTGATCGCCACGTTGCTTACAGTAGCAGAGCTGTAGCAAGGTTCGAATGTATGATCGATCCAGACATCGTTGAGCATTGCTTTGCGAATACAACGGGTAGTCAAAGGCAAAGGTAGTTATATGCTTTGAGAAAATGCATTTAGAAATGCGTATGTAAATGGGAAGCGAGGCTCTTTTGTGTTATCAGCGACCAATACAATAACTAATTATGGAAATTCATTTAATTCCCTAAATCGAACATCTCCGTAACACTATGAAAGGAAGAGTCTGAAAGTAGTTGACATTTGTGTCGTTGAAATTGACATTTTTGTAACGGTTGAGAGCTGTGGCGGTAGTCCACATAGGACCACTTATTCGCGTGTTTAAGGCTGTAGTAGGAATTTCGCGTTCAGGTTCCAGGCCATTTTAAGGCATTATAGCAAAGCAACAATGCTTTAAGTGAAGCGCGAAGATTGCACACGTCACTTCTCTTCCCCGATAAGCGCAGGCGTGGCCCCATGCGGTCACGCCGTGCGAACACGTGGTGCGTGAAACGTTGCTCACCGGAGTTGTTCGATTCGAAGGAGCGTCGCACAGTGGGTGCCGGGAAGCTTGTAGAGTCTGCGGCGCCCATGTAAACAAAATGCTTGTCGCTGCTGTCGACGCGAGGGAGTATTCCAGCGCGGTACGCCGCGACGTCGTTGACCCGATCCTTAGAGACCGCTCATCCGTGTCACATAGCGATTTTGACCCGTGTGAAAGCGCCACTTGCCGCGGCAGGGAGAAGCTTGCGCGCCACGACGACACAAAGGCACGTCGAGGAGGCGGCCACGTGACGGGCAGCCCGCAGCTGCTCCGGCGTTACGCACGATTTCTCGGCGCGCTTCTGCCCGGAGGAGCCGCGTACGCGGGCGTGCTGT
The DNA here is from genome assembly GCF_023375885.2 of Dermacentor andersoni. Taxonomy (NCBI): domain Eukaryota; kingdom Metazoa; phylum Arthropoda; class Arachnida; order Ixodida; family Ixodidae; genus Dermacentor; species Dermacentor andersoni. The sequence goes on along the minus strand of NC_092816.1, from coordinate 236,633,678 downwards.
GACGCTGGTTGCACCTGTTCGGAAAGGCCAAGCAACTCGCCTTCTAAGCACACGACGCTCGTGCCTTGCGAGAGGTGTTTCGCCGCCTCGCACCAAAACAATGCGAACGATCCGACAGCGACGGTAAATTGCTTTCTTCCAGGTGAAAGTGCAAAAAGACGTGGGCGACCACAGTGCTTCCTGCTCTTTTATCCAGGACCTGTCGCGCTTTGTACCCGAGTGTTTGCTCAACTCAGAAGATCCACAGAAAGCCTCAAAACCTAGAGTCCATTATGTTTGTTTGCTGTACGTGACCAATAATTTGTATCGCACAACGCAACATGTCCACATCATTCTCGCGTTGTGACTTCAGTGAGATGCTAAGTGATAGCAATTGCACGAGTCTATCAATCGGTGACACATTGCGAAGTATTTTTATGAAATAAACACCAGATTTTCCATATGGCACATTTTATGCGAGATCCCACGCTGGTGTCTAGCAGTGTATTGGAGAAGTCTTTATAAGTATGGGCAGGCATGGGCAGGACATGTAATGAGGGAGGAAGATAACCGATGGTCATTAAGAGTTACGGACTGGATTCCAAGGGAAGGGAAGCGTAGCAAGGGGCGGCAGAAAGTTAGGTGGGCGGATGAGATTAAGAAGTTTGCCGGGACGACATGGCCACAATTACTACGTGACCGGAGTAGTTGGAGAAATATAGAAGAGGCCTTTGCACTGCAGTGGCCGTAACCAGGCTGATGATGACGACTATTATTATTATTATTGTTAAACCCTATGCCCAATGCTATTCACAGCGTGTTTACAGGAAGTATTCAGAGACCTGGATTGGGAAGAATTGGGGATAAAAGGTAATGGAGAATACCTTAGTAACTTGCGATTCGCTGATGATATTGCCTTGCTTAGTAACTCAGGGGACCAATTGCAATGCATGCTCATTGACCTGGAGAGGCACAGCAGAAGAGTGGGTCTAAAAATTAATCTGCAGAAAATTAAACTAATGTTTAACAGTCTCGGAAGACAACAGCAATTTACAATAGGTAGCGAGGCACTGGAAGTGGTAAGGGAATACATCTACTTAGGGCAGGTAGTGACGGTGGATCCGGATCATGAGACGGAAATAATCAGAAGAATAAGAGTGGGCTGGGGTGGGTTTGGCAGGCATTCTCAGATCGTGAACAGCAGGTTGTCATTATCCCTGAAGAGAAAAGTGTATAATAGCTGTGTCTTAGCAGTACTCTCCTACGGGGCAGAAACCTGGAGCATTACGACAAGGGTTCTACTTCAATTAAGGACGACGCAACGAGCTATGGCAAGAATGATGGGTGTAACGTTAAGGGATAAGAAAAGAGGAGATTGGGTGAGGGAGCAAACGCGAGTTAATGACATCTTAGTTGAAATCAAAAAAAAGAAATGGGCATGGGCAGGACATGTAATGAGGAGGGAAGATAACCGATGGTCATTAAGGGTTACGGACTGGATTCCAAGGGCAGGGAAGTGTAGCAGGGGGCGGCAGAAAGTTAGGTGGGCGGATGAGATTAAGAAGTTTGCAGGGACGACATGGCCACAATTAGTACATGACCGGGGTTGTTGGAGAAGTATGGGATAGGCCTTTTGCCCTGCAGTGGGCGTAACCAGGCTGATGATGATGATGATAAGTAACAGCGACGTTTACGATACCTATTTAGTCACATAATGCAGATGTGACCGAATTCTTTTTGCACAAAGCGACGGTTCTTTCGCATACCTAAAGCAAGGCATGAAGGGTCGCTGCTTGTCCCTTCATTCGGTTACTTAAGCCCTCGCGGCCCGTGACGCTCACGCTTCATGCCGCACCAGGGTCCCGACGCCGCTACCTCTCGCCCTCTGCCTGACGAGAACTGCCAGCTGCTCGTTTTCCTGCTGTCGCCTTTTAGAAAGAACACATTCTCAATGCTTCAGTACGAAGCACGTTGCTCCTGCGCTTCGACACTCTGTTTGGCGCTGTCTCCAGTGAAAGTCAACAAAAAAATAAAGTGACGCCACGTGGCAGGCTTTCTCAGATCATGAACAACAGGTTGCCATTATCCCTCAAGAGAAAGGTGTATAACAGCTGTGTCTTACCAGCACTCACATACGGTGGAGAAACCTGGAGGCTTACGAAAAGGGTTCTACTGGAATTGAGGACGAACCAACGAGCTATGGAAAGAAGAATGATAGGTGTAACGTTAAGGGGGGATAAGAAGAGAGCAGATTGGGTGAGGGAACAAACGCGAGTTAATCACAACTTAGTTGAAATCAAGAAAAAGAAATGGGAAATTAAAGCTCCCCCTTTAATGAAAGAGCTGCACAATGCTGTTGCAGCAAAAGAAAACGCGAAATAATAAGAGAAAGCATTACTACTACGTCCGCTCTATGCAGACGACAGAGGTGTCGACTTGGGCCTCTTGTTGGCATGTACAGTGCTGCGCATCAAGTACACGCACACGAGAAAGAACAGTGAGACACATACGAGGGCCCTCGTGTGTATCGTCCTTTCTCTTCTCCGTGTCCTTTGTGCGCCACACTTTGCACACTTACAGACGACAAAGATCGCTCATAATTTGGTTGCCTGTAGGATCCTGTTGTGAAATACCAACAGCTTTTATTTCACACAGATATGTTTAAAGCTTTGTTGTTACCGATGTTATGGTTCCTCCTTTTCAGATCCATTTCAGCAAAAGAAAGTGAATTACCTCCATCAACAATCGCCATTTCTCTATAGCTAATAAGGAAGGTTCAATAACTATATTTATTTCCTTTTTGAGACGCATGGTAAAAATACGAAATTTGAGACGAGCAGTCGTGAAGTCATGTATGGTTGGCAGAAATCCTAACAGTAGCACCACTTTGGAGATACAAGTCCTAAAGATGTGCTATGAAACACACTGGCGTACCAGTTGAACTTCTCGAAAGCGTCTGTCTAGCAGTTCAGGCCGATCTTACCTGTAACGCCAATGCGTTTCTCCTGCAGATTTCTGGACTGGTGCCTCGCAAGTGGCCTTAAAATATGTACTATACAGATATGGCTTCACTACTGCTCGGCTTTAATTTCGCAATACCAAATTTTGTTTCAATGTTATAATGAAAAGTATTTTCTGCAAAAATTTTTATTTAGCTACCAGGGCATTGCAGTTTGTCATGCAAGTAATCCGACCTTCTTCCGGCAATGCTTCGAGCATCAGTGCTTCAAGTAGTGCCCGGGCGGGAACCGAATGCACGCCACAGGTGGACCCCTCGATGGCGCGATGTGCAGCGTGAGACAAGAGCCCGGCTTCTGGCATCGGGGTGTTTCTCTGCCTTAACCGTGAGATGGGTGCTGGGGAATTTTTCAGCGAGTTCATGGCTCGTCGCCTATAGTTGACCCCGACGTGAACAAAGAAGCTATGCCACCAACGCGCAGAGCGAAAGAACATTTGCAAGCTCTCCGAGCTTGGTCGCAATGCTAAAGAAGGTGGACGATTTCATAAAGGGAAAAATAATTCCGAGGTCTTACATGTTAAAAACACGATATTATTATGAGGCACGCCGTGGTGGGGGACTTCCGATTGATTTTGACCATCTGCGGTTCTTTTGCGGGCACCAAATACAGGCTACGCCGGCGTTCTTGCATTTAGCCCCCATCGAAATTGAGCCGTAGTGGCCGGAATTCGATCCCGCAACCTTTGGCTTAGCAGTGCAATGCCTAAGCCAGTATGCCAGCAAGGCGGAAGAACTTATCAAGGAACCTGCTGGTATGTAGTATGGATGGTGCCCGCAGCCCTGTCCCGAACGCCTTCGATCTGACATTTAAAGCGGCTTCCATATTGTCATTAGTCAGATTCTCGTGAACAAAAATTCACGAGCCAAGTCAGCCTCCAGAGGCTGTCTGGGGTCCGTTTATTTATTTATTTATTTATTTATTTATTTATTTATTTATTTATTTATTTATTTATTGTACCTCCAAGGCCCGAACGCGTTACAGAAGGGAGTGTAGCGAAATACAGAGCATGTACAGATCATAGGGTATAACAATAATAATAATAATAATAATAATCAGCCTGGTTGCTCCCACTGCAGTGCAAAGGCCTCTTCTATATTTCTCCAACTACTCCGGTCATGTACCAATTGTGGCCATGTTGTCCCTGCAAACTTCTTAATCTCATCCACCCACATAACTTTCCGCCGCCCCCTGCTACGCTTCCCTTCCCTTGGTATCCAGTCCGTAACTCTTAATGACCATCGGTTATCTTCCCGCCTCATTAAATGTCCTGTCCATGCCCATTTCTTTTTCTTGATTTCAACTAAGATGTCATTAACTCGCGTTTGTTCCCTCACCCAATCTGCTCTTTTCTTATCCCTTAACGTTACACCCATCATTCTTCCTTCCATAGCTCGTTGCGTCGTCCTCAATAGAAGTAGAACCCTTTTCGTAAGCCTCCAGGTTTCTGCCCCGTAGGTGAGTACTGGTAAGACACAGCTGTTATACACTTTTCTCTTGAGGGATAATGGCAACCTGTTGTTCATGATCTGACAATGCCTGCCAAACACACCCCAGCCCATTCTTATTCTAATATTAATAAAAATAAATAAAAGGTGCCGATTAACAAGAGTGTTCTTCAATAGTAGTTCTAAAAGCAGATGTACCGGTTATGTTAACAATTGAGGCCGGCAGATGATTCATTCATTGGTAGTTTTAGGAATAAATGAATGAAAAATAGGTTCGTGTGACAATGTGGAACGCTCAATTTATGGTGATGGTCAGTACGAGATGATGTGCATGCAGGTTCGGACAAAAATTCACTTTTCAATTCGAGATCATAGTAATAAATTGTGTGCATGGCACTGATAAGCGGGCTAACTTCCTACGGGATGAGAGGAGAGGGGGTTTAAAGTACCCTACATAGATGTTACGCTTGATGTCCGAGAATAGATTGTAAAAATGAAACATGCCCTACGATTTTGTATAGATTCTATTCCATTTGTTATGTAATCTAAATCTAAGCCATGGTCCAAGACAGAAGAGGCGTATTCAAGCTTAGGACGTATTAGCGTTTTGTACAGAAGTAGCTTTAAGTTCGCAAGGGACTCCCTATTCTACGTTACTTAGTCACAGGGGACCCAGACGATGAAAAGGAAACTTATAGAACAATGAAAATAGGCTGGAGTGCATAGATCAGGCATCGCCAAATACAGACTGGGAGCTTACCACTGTCGGTGAAATGAAAAGTGTAGAGTCATTGCGTTCTACTGGTGCTAACATATGAAGCAGGAACGTGGAGGTTAACAAAGAAGCTCGAGAACAAGGACCGCGCGAAGAGTGATAGAGAGAGCAATGTTTAGCGTAACGTCACCAGACAGGCGGTGTGGATCAGGTAGCAAACGTGGATAGTCGATTGTCTACAGTTGGCATTAAGACAAAAGAATGGAGCAGGATCAAGTTATGTAATGCTTAAGGTAGATAAGTGGTGGCCCAATAGAGTTAAAGAATGGGTGCCAATGGAAAAGAAGACTAGTCTAGGGCTGCAGAAAATAACGTGGGGTGATGAAATTAGGAAGTTTGCAGGCGCAAGTTGGAATCAACTAGCGCAAGACAGAAGTAATTGGAGATCGTTTGGAGGGGCCTTTGTCCTGCAGTCGACAGAAATATAGGATGATGATGATGTTTCAATGCATCGACACTTAAAATAGTGGCACCAGCTGCCACCACCATTCTAACTATGAAAATTCAATTACTTCGTTTTCACTGTGCCATAGCTGCAGATGACACGCATGTCTGGTTTGGTCGCGAACACATATCATTTGGCTAACTAGGTTATCTTTATAAGCGATATGAATTTATCTTCAGATGTCTAATTGTTCTCTACAATTTTATTAATTCTATTCTACGATTCTACGATTCCATTCTTCTTTCTATTATTTATTGCAGTCAGCATTTATTGGCCATTAGTTGACACGATTTTAATGTCTGTGACAATGAAGGCATCAAGTTAGCACGACGCACACGAGGGTTTATTGGTCAGCTGCTGGCTCATGAAGTTGACGTGGTACATGACGCCATTTGTCGAAAGGATGTTCCACAAACACTGCCATGACCTTCAGTGGCGTTCGCTAACACTTGCGGGTTTTATCGCCTACACATACGTAAATACTCGAAAATATAGGCGTGGGAACAGCCGCCGCCGTAGCACAGGTACTGCAGTGCACGCGTACAGCACTGGTACTGCAATTGGTTCGGATCCCAGCGGTGGCATTTTGTTTTTTCGCCCACTTTCATTTCCCTTTAGCTTATCATTTCTACACGTCAATGGAAACTAGAAATAATTTCCCCTATGGCTTTCCTTGACCTCATTACCTGTTCGCTTCATATGATTGACAAGCAAAAATCAGGCCTATCTGTTCGCCTCGTTCTTGCGACTAGCTTGTGTGACATGCCAAGTGCGCGCAGCAGGCGGATCTAGGAGGCTTCGTTCACCGGTCGGTCTCCGCCTGCTCACGTTGTACTTACGTGTCATTAGCTCAAGCTTCTGTCTCGTTTCGTGAGGTTCACACGGGCGGAAAAGTTGCGAACAGTTTGACACACTTGATCAGCCCACACCAGCAAGCTATCGTTTTTCCTTTTTGTTACTACTTATGCCATTTGACGGTGCCTGTTCAGCGCTGAAGCCATGCAGAACTTTCCATGCTCCCGAAAGGCTGGATGTGAGCAGCATTCCTCCGTCGACGGGCATCGTGCTTCCAGTGACGAAGGACGCGTCGTCCGAGGCCAGAAAAGCAATGCATCGAGCCACGTCCTCCGCCCAGCACGTCCAGAGGGGTGCGCACCCACCTCTTCGAGCAGCTACGGGAGTACACGGACGCAATCGCAGAGGCCAAAAAGCGCGTCATGCCTACCACACAATCTTGTTAAAAACAATGGCACAAGAAACCTTGCAATACAACAAAAATTCAACATTGAAATAGAAGCATCGTGGCGCTGCTAACATTGCAGTAATGCAAGGCGACTTTGGCTGTAGCCAAGGGAAGTGAAGACGAATTTGAAGGGGTTTATTTTTGTGAGATTTAAAGTCTAGGTGGTGCGTTCAAAATGGCCTAAAAGGCAACTTTATTCTTCTTCGAAAAGGTTTTTCATGGGACCCTCACCAGGCCACATAGCAAAAATTTAGGTTATGCGCTGCAGGTTGTTACGTTCCCTCTAAGGAGCGTTCTATTGCAAGCATTTTTCAAATTGGTTGCGAAATAGCAGAGATATCAATATTTTGAATTGTCGCGAACCCATGCTTTCAGGAGGTGGGCTTCACTGCCAACTTGACACTCTCGTCACTTGCGGCGTCTTTTTTTCTTTTTTGCTTTTTGAAAAGCGGGGGCCGTTTTGGCTGCGCCATGCACTTGCGATGACGATTTCGCGCGTGAGCCGGCGAGCTTGTGTATTTGTCTTGTTTCGAGCACCGCACGATTTTTCGCGCTTTGCAGGATAACACGTGACTATCAGTATAAGTCAGTGCCACAAGAGCACTGAGACGTACCTGGTAAAAAGTGGCAGATTGAATACCAAAGCGTTAAGGGCCCCTGTGTCGAAGAAAATGCGGCGTCGGACATCGTTCCAGCAAAGTATTTTCGAACCACTCATACCCACACCCATAATGTGGTGCAAGGAAGCCACTGAACTAATTGACTTTCTCAGGCTAAAATACCTGGAAAAATTGTAAAGTATGACTTACACACAACCTACAGACATAATAGCGCCGGATTGTAATTTGACGTGAAAAAGAAACCCCTTTTCCGGCTTTTCTACCATGCATAGACCGGTCACAGCGTCCGCCATTTGCGCGCTCCGGCGCCTGAGCATCTCATGGAAGTGGGTGCAGCGGTGGCGTAGAGGTAGAACACACGCCTCGCGTGCAAGAGGTCCGGGGTTCGAATACCGGTGCCGCGCAATTTTCCACCGGATTAAAAAAGAAAGAAAAAAATCCGCCTGTTGATAAAATCGCATAAACAGGCCTGGAGTGTGGCCTGATCTCGGTGACCAGAACCGGTAACGCACTCCCTCACCAGAGCAGGATTGGCCACCCTGGTGCAGTACTTGGCCACAACCTCCTATATGGACACAACAATCAAACCGTCGCCCTTAGTCCCTAGCAGCTGCAAAGCAAATGTCCACGGCAGCGGTCAGACCTGCGACGCAGCAGAGGCTGCTAAGAATCCCTGGCTCCGGACAGGCCGCCATTGGAATATGAACCTGGCAACGTTTAACGCTAGAACATTATCTAGGGAGGCGAGTCTACCAGTGCTATTGGAGGAATTAGAGAGCAGTAAATGGGATATAATTGGGCTCAGTGAAGTTAGGAGGCCAAAAGAAGCATATACAGTGCTAAAAAGCGAGCACGTCCTGTGCTACCGGGGCTTAGCGGTAAGACTAGGAGTCGGATTCCTGATTAATAAGAATATAGCTGGTAACATACAGGAATTCTATAGCATTAACGAGAGGGTGGCAGGTCTTGTTGTGAAACTTAATAAGAGGTGCAAAATGAAGGTTGTACAGGTCTACGCCCCTACATCCAGTTGTTGATGACCAGGAAGTCGAAAGCTTCTATGAAGACGTGGAATCGGTGAAGGCTAGAGTGAAAAGAAAATACACTATACTGATGGGCGACTTCAATGCCAAGGCAGGCAAGAAGCAGGCTGGAGACAAGGCAGTGGGGGAATACGGCATAGGCACTAAGAATAGCAGGGGAGAGCAATTAGTAGACTTTGCAGAACAGAATAACATGCGGAAATGAATGCCTTCTTTCGCAAGACGGATAGCCGAAAGTGGACGTGGAGGAGCCCGAACGGCGAGACTAGAAATAAAATAGACTTCATACTCTGCGCTAACCCTGGCATCATACAAGATGTGGACGTGCTCCGCAAGGTGCGCTGCAGTGACCATAGGATGGTAAGAACTCTAATTACCCTAGACCTGAGGAGGGAACGGAAGAAACTGGTACATAAGAAACCGTTCAATGAGTTAGCGGTATGAGGGAAAATAGAGGAATTCCAGATCAAGCTACAGAACAGGTATTCGGCTTTAACTCCGGAAGAGGATCTTAGTGTTGAAGCAATCGTATGAGCATCATTAAGGAATGTGCAATGGAAGTCGGTGGTAACTCCGTTAAACAGGATACCAGTAAACTATCGCAGGAGACGAGAGATCTGATCAAGAAACGCTAATCTATGAAAGCCTCTAACCCTACAGCTAGAATAGAACTGGTAGAACTTCCTAAGTTAATCAACAAGCGTAAGACAGCTGACGTAAGGATGTATAATATGGATAGAATTTAACATGCTCTCAGGAACGGAGGAAGCCTAAAAGCAGTGAACAAGAATCTAGGAGTTGGCAAGAATCAGATGTATGCGTTAAGAGACAAAGCCGGCAATATTATTACTAATATAGATAAGATAGTTCAAGTGGCTGAGGAGTTCTATAGAGATTTAAACAGTACCAGTGGCACCCACTACGATAATGGAAGAGAGAATAATCTAAAAGGAATTCGAAATTCCACAGGTAACGCCGGAAGAAGTAAAGAAAGCCTTGGGAGCTATGCAAAGGGGGAAGGCAGCTGGGGAGGATCAGGTAGCAGCAGATTTTTCAAGGATGGTGGGCACATTGTTCTAGAAAGACTGCCCACCCTGGATACACAATGTGTCATGACCTCGATCGTACCGGAATCTTGGAAGAACGCTAACATAATCCTAATCCTTCAGAAATTGGACACCAAGTACTTGAAAAATTATAGACTGATCAGCTTACTGTCAGCTTCCTACAAACTATTTACTAAGGTAATCGGAAATAGAATCAAGAACACCTTAGACTTCTGTCAAGCAAAGGACCAGGCAGGATTCCGTAAAGGCTACTCAATAATAGACCATATTCACACTATCAATCAGGTGATAGAGAAATGTGCGGAATATAACAAACTCTTATATAGAGCTTTCATTGATTACGAGAAAGCGTTTGATTCAGTTGAAACCTCAGCAGTCACGGAGGCATTACGGAATCAGAGTGTAGGCGAGCCGTATGTAAAAATACTGAAAGATATCTATAGCGGTTCCACAGCCACCGTAGACCTCCATAAAGAAAGCAACAAAATCCCAATAAAGAATGGCGTCAGGCCGGGAGATACGATCTCTCCAATGCTAGTCACAGCGTGTTTACAGGAGGTATTCAGAGACCTAGATTGGGAAGAAATGGGGATAAAAGGTAATGGAGAATACCTTAGTAACTTGCGATTCGCTGATGATATTGTCTTGCTTAGTAACTCAGGGGACCAATTGCAATGCATGCTCACTGACCTGGAGAGGCAAAGCAGAAGAGTGGGTCTAAAAATTAATCTGCAGAAAACTGACCTAATGTTTAACAGTCTCGGAAGAGAAGATCAATTTGCAAAAAGGTAGCGAGGCCCTGGAAGTGGTAAGGGTATACATCTACTTAGGGCAGGTAGTGACGGCGGATCCGGATCATAAAATACATGGTCAGCGAAATACGTGGAATGCATGCAGGGTGATGAAGGATTGGATGGGAAGAGCAGCACCTACCTTGAGGCCACCACGCGGAAAAAGCAGGAGCCCAAGGGACAATGCCCCTTGTCGAGTCTGAATCACGTGGAAAAGGACAAAGGGAAGCAGGGCGAGGTAGGAGCGAGTGAAAGGATGATTATCGCTGGCGACTAAACCTGGATGGGTGCTCAAAAGCTATTGTGGAGAGTGTGAAAGGCGACAAAGGAGTGGCGGTAGGGACATTTCTAGGGCGGACACTGGGTTCTGCCATGGAGCAAGCAAACGAAAAGCTCGCGGAAGATGCCCACGCGCGCAACCTTGTCCTAGTAGCAGGTGGGCTAAATTATGTCCTAAACAGGAAAGGGCCAGGACTAGCCCCGCGCTTGGCGAAGAGGGTGGACGACTTGCGCGAGCTATCCCCTCAGGTGCAGATCGTGGTGTGCACGGTGCCGGAGGTGCCTGTGCGTGACAGTCACGTACAAAGAGCCCTAGTGGCTGCTAATGAGGCAATATGGAAAATGAGCCGAGAGAAAGGCTTCGAGGTTGTCGAAGTAAACAGGGAAGTCAGAAGTTGTGGTGGTTTTAAACAAGACGGGATTCACTTCAATTACAGGCTGGCACGAGAAGTGAGCTGGCCACTTGGTGGTCGCGCTTTTGGTTATTTAGGGGGCCCGCGGGCGCTCAGGAGGTCAGAGTAGATAGTAATGAAGGTCCCCCCTAGGAGAACATCAGAAGAGCATCGCCGTCGATAACAGAAAAAGGAGGAAAGCAAGAAAAAGACCTCGTCATGAAATAGGCTACATAAACATCCAGGTTGGCAGAAGAAAGGAAAAGTGCGCATAGATTGAGGAGCAGTTACATAGAGAGCAAATAGGGGTGTATGCGGTTACAGAAACGCACCTTGGAGATTCAGAAGAGCCGCCAGTTATTGAGAATTATGTTTGGAAAGGCTGCAACAGAACTAAGTCGGAAAGAAAGGGAGCGTGAGTCGGAATGCTCATCCAGCAGGGAGCCAAATGGAAAAGAGTAAATTCACAGTGTCAAGAGCATCTTTGGTTATTAGGTACAATGAGTGGGAAAGAAACTTGGCTGGGCGTTACGTATTTGTGGACCGGCAAAAATTGCACAGAGAAGAATAAAGAATTAGTGGAATACACAAGCGCTGATATTAGGGTTTCGGGAATGGTCCTGAAATTGTCTTATTAGGTGACATGATTGCCCACATACAGGATTTAGATGGCTATACCGGCAAAAACGGGAAGTCAATGCTAGACTTTTGTGAGCAACATAACCTCGTTATCGTGAACACAGGCCCTAAGTTTGAAAGGCAGATCAAGTGGGAAGTGGGAAACCAGCAATCAACCATTGATTACTGTCTGATGACAGAAGGAATTCATGATAACTTGAGAGAAATGGTGATTGATGAGGAAGTGTATAGCAGCATAGGGAGTGACAATAAACGCGTCAGTTTGAAAATGGGATGTGTAATTGGGAAAGAGATCAAGGCGCGCAATATGGCCAGTCCAAATTTGAACGCTGAACAACCAGCAAATATAGTCACTAGGGTCGAGGAAGAACTTTGCAAATTGCCAAGTAAGGAGTGGGAATAGGGTAAGCTTACAAGTGTAATAACGACAGCAATACGCAAAGAGAAACAACTTGTTTGTTGGAAAGGAAAAAAGAAACCGAAATAGCTGGTGGAACGGGGAGATACGAGAAGCGATCGCCGAACGACAGAAAACATCTCGAGAGCACAGGCAAGCAAAGAAGGCGTAGTTGCCGCAGGATGAAGTAACCTGTAAATGGGAAATATACCGGGAAAAAAAGTCTATGGTTCAAATACTGGTGCAAGCAAAATTAAAAGATGAAAGTTACTGTTGGTTGTCAGAAATACGTGAGAAAAAAAAGGCCGCCCCTAGAATTTTTTGGAACCACATAAGAATTGAACAACAATACAACAACATATCATAGACCAAGATGAAAACATACGGAAGTAGAAGCGGCAATAAATTACATCCGAAAAGTAACAGCCGAATGTTTCCAAGGCAATGACGAGGTTGTATTTGAAGAAAAAAAGAGCGTGAAAGAGACCCAAGTGGAAAAGGAGCTGGTGCTGACAAATTTAAACCGGAAGAAAGCGGAAGAGAGAATTCCTAAGCGCACAACCACAGGTTACCGTTAGGCTGGTAAATGAACTAGGACCAAAAAGTAAGGAAGCTCTGGTGAAAGCAGTGGAAAAAACTTTAAAAGATAGGCGAATATCAGACAGTTGGTGACAAAGTAGAATGAATTTAATTTATAAAGGTAGGGGGGGGGGGGGGAAGACAGGATTCACTCGTATAGACCGTTGACCATTACATCGGCAATATAAAGGCTAGCAATGCAGGCAATTAGATTAAAGCTTCAAGCATGGGCAGAGAATAATGGAATTTTGGGAGAACTTCAGAGTGGCTTCATAATAGGTAGGCGTTTAGATGATAACTTATTTGTTCTTACTCAGTGTATTTATATATCAATAGTAGAAAGCACACCATTATATGTGGCCTTTTTACACATTACAGGAGCCTATCACAACGTAGACCGCAACATATTGACGGATATTCTGGAAGGGGAAGGCTTAGGTAACAATTGTCTGCAGCTTTTGATAGAGATTTACCTAGAAAATACCGCTTGCGTTGAATTGGAAGGGATGAGGAGCGAGGACAAGGTTCATATCAACAAGGGACTGAGGCAGGGGTGCCCTTTATCCCCGCTGCTATTTATGGTGAGGATGGAGAGGGCGCTAGAAAGAAATAATATCGGGTTTAATCTCTCATACAAACAGGCGGGTGCAGTAGTAGAGCAGCAACTCCCAGGTTTATTCTATGCAGACGACATTGTGTTGCTAGCTAACAAGCAAAGTGATTTGCAACGTCTGGCTAATATCTGTGGACAGGAAGGCAGCAATTTCGGTTTGAAATTTAGTGTTAGAAAATCAGGAGTTATGGTATTCAATGAAAACAGTGAACAGACTGCAGATACTGGGCCAAGAAATACCTCGCATAACAGAATATAAATACCTTGGTATATGTACAAACGAAGGCAATGGAAACACAGGAAAAAACCATAACAGTAAAGGGGAAGAGAAATGCAGCCATAATGAAGCACAGAGCGCTATGGGGATACAATAGGTACGAGGTCCTCCGAGGCATGTAGAAAGGTATAATGGTTCCAGGGCCTACTTTTGGAAATGCAGTTGTTTGCTTTAAATCAGGGGTACAATCAAGACTCGACGGGAACCAAAGGTGAGCGGGTCGCCTCGCATTGGGCGCTCACGGGAAGACTACAAATGAAGCTGTGCAGGGTGATATTTGCTGGACTAGTTTTGAGGTGAGGGAAGCTCGCAGTAAAATTGAGTGTGAAGAACGGCTGAGGAATATGGAAGAAAGTGAATGAGCTGGGAGAGTGTTCAGGCATCTGTACAGGAAAAACATTGATTCACAGTGGAGGAAAAGAACTAGGAAACTTACCAGCAAGTATGCGGGCTGTAGGGTGGGCAACACAGCAAAAAAGAAGGTCAAGTGGAAAGTCAGAGAGGCTGAAATAATCTCGTGGGTGGCGGCAATGGAAAAGAAACCTGCCATGAGTAACTACTTAAGAGGAAAAAACAAAATCAGGAAAGAAGCCATTTATGATAACTCAAAGGGAAGCCCATTACTCTAGGAAGCGAGATCGGGATGCCTTAGAACACGCACCTATAAAGCGACATATAAGAAGGAAGGCGAAGCATGTGCTTGCTGCTTTAAAGCAAGGGAAACGACGGAGCATGTTTTATTAGAATGTGAACACGTCTACCCAGCGGTCGATTTAGGCTACACTGGCCTCCTTGAAGCCCTTGGTTTCAGCGGAAGCAGTGGTAAAGCCAACATGTCCGCAAGAGGCATTAGTAAAAGGCGATTGGAGGATTGGTGGAAGAAAATTAGGTGAACGACAAAAGACGGAGGCGTACAAACGCACAGTTCGCAATAGGGGATCAGAAAACATGGGCGTAGTAGTTAATGGTGTTTTTTTCTTTTTTCATTGTTTAACCTAGGTAGTACATTAGGCAGTATACTAGCAAGAGCTTGGTGGTGCAACCCACCACCCCGTTCCTAAGGGGACGCTCATAACAGCCATCCATCCTTACATCGCGGCCCCCCCAAGAGGCCGCCTTTCTAACAGAAAGCTATCTAAACAGGAATTACGACAGCTTCACTGCACACATTCTTAAAAACCGCACCTGTATCCCTATAATGTGTTTATTGTACAGCTTTATACCCTGTGTATTTATTGCATTGATTATTGTTCATTTTCTTCGTTTGTATTTTATTTTATTTATGAAATGATCCTGTTATTTTTGGTTCTGCTAAATTGCAAGGAGATTATATGCATACCTGTGTGCGCCTTTCACTGCTTTGCCGCTGTTGCCCTGGGGCTCTGGGTTTTTGCCAAGCTGCCGTTAGTGAGCAGCTTTTACCCACAACCTCGTCCATCATCGCGATGGAAATTAAGATTATTATTATTATGGTTGTTGTTGTTGTTGTTGTTGTTAATCCCACGATCGTGCATAGCGTTCGCGGCCAGCGTTTCCCAGTAAACCTGACGGTTACGTACGCACAGTTGCCGGGAAGCGTTAGAAGCAGTCACGGATCTTCAAATGCTATCGCGTTCCACTCTTCAAGCGAAGCTTAGGGAGACTAAAGGCAAATACTAAGTCGACATGGACTGTTTACACACCATTCCGGGAACATCGCAATGCTTCTTTCGTGCCAAGAAAAGGCTTAGTTTTCGAGCAAATTACATCTGAAGAGTCCCAATACCTTTATCACAATTCAAATATCCCTCCACCCGACCGGGAGAGTGTTGACGTCGCAGACGCCATCACCACCCTTTGCTGCCGTCGGCGAGTAAAACGGTGCCCGACAGACGGCGGTAGCGAGCCAAGACAGAGCGGTGGATTGGCCACTACAGCTGCTTTTTGGTCAAGTGGCGTAGACCGCTCGGGCATCCCGCGCCATCATATGGAAGTTGAATTCTCAGCTACTAGCAATTTGTGTGAGTTTCACGCGCCCACAAAACTAGCGCAGCCCTGCGCGATAACAAAACTGCCGAAACGGGATAGTGTGGGCGGCGCAGGGTCGAGAGAAAATGAGACCTTTCGACCGCCTTCGTCATTTTCAAGGGTAATCTCAATGAATTCCTTTTTCTGAATATGAATTAGAACTGGAGAAGTAGCATTTTATTTCGTCTTGTAATACAAGAGTTTTCTTTTTTTTTGCAACGAGTATTTGACTAGTAGTCCCAGAATTTAACTGATGCCTGATTTCGTCACTGGCCAAGTTACTTCAGTGGCCCAGGGAAGTATTGTCTCATCCCGTACAAAAATGACTGTTGATTAACCATTGATGTATTGTTGGGGAATTGTTGAAACAACGGATTTCAACAAATTTTCAAAAGCAATTGAGTTCGCTCAACCCTTGCACAACAATATTACCGTTGAGTGTTCTCAATAAACAATTTATTGGGTAATTTGTGTTGATTTTGTAGTTGTTGTTTTTTTTTTTTTGTTGTGTAGCAGTTGAGTCCAGTATACAATAATTAGGACTCGCATATGAAGACATTCCAAAAATTTAATGCGAAGCGTTCCAACCTCATTCCTGTCATTTTGCGGCAGGTATGTTCTTCTTTCGCCTCGTTTTCATAAAAAGAAAATAATGTGTGAGCGATGGGGTGGCATTGAACGTCGGCCTTCGAGCCCGGTGCTCTAACCATTAGGCCACGAACGCGCGCATGCTCCTCTCGTTCGAAAGCCAGTAAGTTCCGAAATGTTTGGCGCGTGCGCAGTGTGCCACTTCTCGTGCAATCGCTACAGCTGGAGCTTTCAAGCGCCTATCTCCGGGACCGCCCCACTTTCGTAGCCGTTTTCCCTCTGTAAAAACTGCAGCGTTAGACTAGCTTCATGGCCGCCGAAGTTCATAACGATTTATTTCTTCGCAGGTGTACAAATGCCGTCGTCGTTTTAACATACACTAGATGACATAGCAATTGGTACGATCCAATATGAGCACGTTTCGAGGAGCAGAAGAATGCGAAGTTCACTTGCAAACACGGTGACTACGCGCATGTGGAGTTCCCCAAAAGTAGACGCGGCGGCAGCGCGGCCGGCGATAAGACAGACGCCGACACGCGACGACGCTACCTTCGAGCATCTGACGCGCTGTGGGAACCGTAGGATGCAAGCGGCGCACACGCTGCTAACATACACATGAGAGATCTTCGAATTTCCTGCGTCGCACCCTCTGTCCGGAAAGTAAATATAGCTTTTTTTATCCAACGGCCGTGGTACTAGATCAAACAACGAACACGCTTTGAGATCGCAGCGCGCAGCCGCTATAACCATTGACTTCAAAGAGCTTCTGATTCAGAAACAGCCGCAACAGTATCGCAGCTAATTGCTGTATCTGCGGCTGCTTACGACTCTGGCCTTGCAAGAAGCATGCGATTTGTTTGAGCCTCGCCGAACTGTCGTCCTCCCGTCTCCCATGCCTGCAGGACAGGTCCCGTATGTTCAGAAGATCACCAAAGGGGAATGAAAGAAATACAGGTCACGGACTCTTATCATACCTTACTTGTCACCTCGTCATCTGCAAAGGTGCTATAAACTATTCTAGTAGCGTTACTTTTGTAAAAACAAAAAAATGAGTAGTAATTTTTTTTCTAGGCGGCGCTACGAACGTCAAGGTAGCGTTCGGGGGTGTGTGTGTGTGTGTATGCGCACGCGGTTGCAACCGTTGTAGCTTCGTTTTGAGCACGCTTTTGCAACCGTACACATGGTTACCGCTAGTTTCGTAGTCGCATATTTTTGTCGTAGTATTTATTGTTTACGCTACAAATTAGGTTGTTCTTAAAACTTTATGAAGGTTAGTGGATGAAAAATTATTACCAATTATTAGTGGTTTTTCCGTACGGTTACTTTGTGTTTGAAAGGTTTTTATAACTCTATACGATAGTGAAGTTGTGAACGGCTTTCGGACTCAGTTAGTTGGTTGCCGTTCTGTAGTGAATCACGCCTCGTGCTTTTTGATGAAAATATTTTTTTTCGTTTCGGACATCGTGACGCACATTTTAGTGAAATGCTTTAACGACGAAAAGTAGGACGTTTATCCGTTGAAGTCGTTGGCTGACCCAGCTACTAGTCTTCGACTGATGTGCGAGCCTGGCTGTTTTGATGAGCTACGCGGCAGAGGTCATGATGCCTGTTGGAGAGAAGGCACCCCGAAACAGTCGCAGCCGAACTTCTGCAGATAGGTAAGCAATCTCGTTTTCTTGGGCACGCAGCCTTTTTTCTATTTTGACATTGACAAGCGTGAGATGTTAAGCACACCGTTCACTATCTTCAAGTAAACCGTATGCCCCGGAACTAAAGCGCGCGATACTAACGCTCGCTGTCGCCGTCACTTCGTTTGAAGCAATAGTAGGCGAAGAGGCGGCGGCGCCCCACGTGCGTTAAATTGCATTGCTTCATTTGTTCCTGTCTAATGACCTTTCCTTAATTTGTATGAGAGAACACAATTGGAACATAAGGATCAGTTTCACTGAGCAGTGATTATCTTGTACAGTGGCCACGCCATCTTTCATGGGGGCTCACGTGGGCCGTCTGAGCGCTTGTTATCGCCTTCCGATACGTGAGAGGCGCGCTGCCTTTCAAGGTGTTTAGGTAGACACTACGAGCTTAGGAGAACCGCGACAAATAATTGTGCAGCAGGTGTGCAGCTGTGCTACTTTTGTACCACACTCGTACCGGAAGGCGGTGTTGCACGTCACGCTTACGCATTTCGTAACTATGGCGGCCGCCGTGGCAGCTTGAGGCTCGAGGTCGTGGATATGATCCCTGCAGCGGCCGCGTTCCAAAGAAGCGGAACGCAAAAACGCTCGTGAATTGTGCATTGTAGGCACGTAAAAATTTCCAGGAAGTCAAAATTAATACGGAGTCCCCAACTACGGCCTGCCTCATAATCAGATCGTTGGTTTCGCACGTAGGACATCATAATTATTTTTTTTTAATCCGTAGTGGCTCATCGTATACGATACGGTTAGTGTGATCACTTTTTGTGCCGTAGCGGTTAAGCGCGCCTAGATTTAGGTTGCGCCTAATGATGGGGCGTACCGCAAAATATATTTCGCCTCTTTGGGATTTGCGGAGAACGGCCAAACGATAAGTCGCAGCTTCCGCGCGGTGACTGTACACGGATACACAGCGCAAATGAACAGAGGTGTGGTGACGACTTCGCCAAACAACACAGATGCCGACGGGCTCGCCTTATCGCCTATCACTGCCAAAACTACCGCAGTAAGCATCTTTATCTAGCGCGGCGCGTTTCCGTTGAAGGCGTACTATACAATTTTAATTGGCGATAACCGAAACGTGCCACCGTTCTCTGCTGCCTCTTTGAGCTGGACCGATCCGAATGTACGTTGCTTGCAGAAGCGAAAGGAGCGCCACTCGGCGCGTTGTCGCCTCGAGCACCGTTTGCGCGGTGAAGAATGACGCGTGCATGAAGCTAGCTCACTGCGCAGACGCTACCGCGCAAAACGCGCAAGGACGTGTACACGACGTTCTGCACAGAAATCGCATGGATTGATCGGAGACACGCCGGAGCGGCTAGCTTCAAAGAAGCGGTGCATCTTCTCACTCGTACAGGCACGCTCACGCTCGCATCGCTCTCGGCGTATCTTTAGGTCATTCCCGCTGCTGGACTTCTACCCAAAGATTCGATATCTGCTTGGTATCGGCTATGCACTGTCGCGTGGTCTTTGGTTCTGCGAGAGCCGGGAATATTTCTCCCCGCTGTGAAACATCGCTGTGCGTGTCTTAGCTAACATTTACCGTAGCAACCCATTTCTTCCTTTTCTAGACAGCACTCGAAAGAGTCGCAAATTTTCACTTGCCAGTATAGCTTGTAATTCTATTTTGTGCGTAGTTATCTGCAGTGTGTGGCAGATTCTGAATCCGCCAAATCTCATTTTCTGTCCGCATTCCCTTCTCGCAGGTTACGCATGCAGCAAATACCCAGATGCTAAAGTGTTCTACGTCAAGAGCAGATTGGCGTCGTGCAAGAGACACCCGTTGATATGTGGCTGATTCACTAGCAAGCTCGCATCTCTGTTGCCACTCTCCATCAAGTGGGATTTTTAACTATTTTTGTGCTGCTGTGTGGTGTACTAGCTGCCGCATGAACGCTGTGAAGGCTTACTTTCAATTTGCTCTGGCGTTTAGTCGTAAAGGATGGGGTACCTTTTGAGGGGAGACATCTACTTTAGTTTGTGAGAATGTTTACCAGCCTAACCAAGTGATACGATCGTACTGTAAAAAGCAGCACGAAGAGAGGCGGACGACGGACGACGAAATAGGTAGGAACACACACGAGCGCAATTTCAACTAAACGTTTACTTTTGATGACAGGTATTAAAGACACTGGTCAACTTGACAAAGGTAAAGAGCCGTGCATGCGTGGTAGAAACAGCCACGAGCGACAAGAAAAAACATGAGAAAGCCATGTCGTAGAATAAGCGTGCGTGAAAAACGAGAACTATCGGACAAATCTTTCGAAAAAGCGAAATATTTGTGCGATGAGTTATACTACCCAACGAAAAATACTCTTGAGAACTGCATGTGTTCCCCACTAAGGGCAACAGATAACTTAGTTATGCATTTGTTTCGTTTGTGATCAATAAATATTGCTTCTGGAACTCCTCTGGTGTTGAAGTATAGAGCAGAAAGAACGGTTGTTTCGTCACAAAGACCAGAACACAAGAGGACTTATGGAATAATTATTTATTAATCACGAAGAAAAATTCTTCAGCAAGATTTCTGTGACCCTTAGTGGGAAAGGGTTGCTGCAGTATTTCTCTAATATCACTTACAGGACAAACCTTTCAGTATTCATGTGTTTTTTGTTTTTTTTTTTGACGCACATGTTTGTTCTACAGGACATGTCTTTCGGTCCTTTTTGTTGTGCCGGGCCGTTTCTGCTGCACATCCATGGCTTTTTCTTTGTGAAGTTGGCCAATGTGTTTAAAATCTTTGACTTCACAAATAAACTTCTAGTTGAGTCAGCGTTCATGTGTGTTCCTACCTTAATTCATCCTTCTCGTCTCTGTTTGGGTGGTTGTCAAATATAAATGCACTCCCAATTGGCGAAGTGTCCATAGAATTGATACATGAAATATTTGCGCTCTTTATTTCAGGAAGAACGCTATAAGGTCTTATCTCCTCCGTTTTTAACACTGATGTACATTTTTCTAGTTCAAGGAGTCCTCTGAGGAAGCCAATAAGAGTGATGGTAACTTCACTTGTGTAAGATTTATGAATTTCATCCATTCAAGGCATGACATGTCACATGCCTGTAGGTATGCAAGTATTTCTACTTTTTAAACATGCTAAGCTCTAGTTTTCGGTTCTCATGACGCTGCTTTGTACTGTGCTGCATTCTCCAGGCGCAGGAACCTTCTTTTATGCAGTCAGTGGATGTGTTCTTTTTGTATATATTGGAGAAAGAATTGTTTTGAGCTTAAATATGCATGTATATCACGTGTAATTTTTTTTCAACACGTGTGCTGTATCTCCCTTCGTCTTTGTTACTGCTTTGTCCCAATTTTTATGAAACTTTTATGTATTTTATGCAATAAAATTCTGGTAGCATTTTAATAACATTTTACCTGCGCAAATGAGGTCATTGGTTTTTCGTATACGCATTTGCGTTTTGCCCTGTCTCACCAATCTGGCTGTGCAGTCATCGAAACCTTTTCCATTCCTTTATTACTATTTCTGGGGTACTTGATACTGCAAGTGCAGGTGACAATCTATTTGGCACTTTGGAATTGTGTTAGCCGTGTGTTACTGCCAATTTTCTGGGCTAAATAATTATTTTTTCTCTTATCGTTCAAGGTTTTAGCCTTGCCTTATCTCTTTATTGACTGAGGTACCACTTAGTTGCTGTGTATAGTGAAAAAGGCCCCCAAAATTGCTCTAATTAGCTTTGTGCAAGTCCAGAAAAATTCACTGAAAATGAGCTCACTAAATTGAGCAAATACCACCAACAAACTCTTCTGTACCTCAATTTAACATATACAAATGGTGTACTGTTCTTGCAAACCTGGCTCGTCAGAAACCTGATTCGGGTGTTCACCATGCCCGACAATTTTCTAAATGATGTCTCATCAAATTATAGCTAAGTTGAGGGATCTTATTTTATAAAATAATTGGGCAACCTGAAAATATATACATCTCGAAGACAAAAAGCTCAGACAAGTCTACTTTGGTACTTCATTAAATTTTAATCGCGGTGAAAGACGTGTGCTAAAGCTTGTATATATTTACGTGAAGTCATTTGTTTCAAGTCTGTTATTTTGCCTTCTCACAGTCAGCCGTAACTGTTCCTGTGATTGATTAGTGTGCGAAACATTTTAATGTAACGTATTCAGATGCCTTGTGTGTATTCACACGCAAGCAGCTTCAAGTGTTCATGTGTTGAAAGTTGGTTGTTAAAAGGGTATGCTTAAGCCCTGCCTTTTGAGTCGCTTTGCCTTCTAGTCACAAAATTAAGTCGCAAGTGAAGACCACAATGATCGTTTTGATTGAATTCCTATGTATATGTGTTTTCAGATGTATTTACACTGTTAAGAGTGCTGTAGGTACTAGCCTATGTATCCAGGTTCGATGTAAGGGTACCTTATGTACTGTAATAATGTTTCATGGGCACGCATCTTTAGTGTAAATAAAGGTGCTTCAAATTGATCAGTCTCTCCTTTGCTTTTGTTTGTGTTTGTGAAAGTTATGAGCAGGCACCGGGGTATGCAAGTGTGAATAGCAAAGCGATTTCAATATACGAATAAAAATCCACTACTCCAACGAAATGTCAATCATATTTCAATGGAGACATCTGAAATCTCATCTCAACTGGGCCACAATGTACTTTTCAGTGCTGTGACAATAACTCAACAACAGGTCACAGAACTACCACAACGTCAATTCAATGCAGCATCAATGGTAACCCAACAACCATTCAACAAAATGAACACAACGAGCCGTCTAAGCGCAATGGAATTTGAATTGTAACTTAACAATTATTCAACATTGAGACACCCAATGGTGTTACAATTAAATTTCAGTGGCCAATATTCAAGACCACTCAACAGTCAGCCCAACAATTCTCCAACAAAATTTCCACAATTCCTCAATGAAAAACTCAACATTGACCAATAATAATTCAATGGCTTCTCAATAATTTTTTTTTGTACGGGATGTCCGGCATTTACCTCAATTGCTCGACTATTAAGGCTCTGTTCGCGATAATATTCACGCCTTAGAGATTCCCGGGCACTAATCTATCACATTAGCTTGACTTAGTATTTGCCTTTAGTGTCCCTTTAGGCGTCCTCCGCTTTTTTCTGCGCGCCCGATTGCACGACGTTAGAACTACCTCACGAAACAGCGAGGTACTGGAAGGGATAAGGGAATAAATCTACTTAGTGACCGCGGATCCGTTTCATGCGGCTGAAATAATCAGAATAAGAATGAGCTGGGGTGCGTTTGATAGGCATTCTCAGGTCATGAGCATCAGGTTGCCATTATCCCTCAAGAGAAAAGTGTATAACAGCTGTGTCATACCAGTACTCACGTACGGGGCAGAAACCTGGAGGCTTACGAAAAGGGTTAAACTTAAATTGAGAACAACGCAACGAGCTAGGACGGAAAAATGATGGGTGTAACGTTAAGGAATAAGAAAAGAGCAGATTGGGTGAGGGAATAAACCCGAGTTAATGACATCTTAGTTCAAATCAAGAAACAGAAATAGGCATGGGCAGGGCATGTAATGAGGAGGGAAGGTAACCGATGGTCATTAAGGGTTACGGACTGGATCCCAAGGGAAGGGAAGCGTAGCAGGGGGCGGCAGAAACTGTGGTGGGCGAATGAGATGAAGTTTGCAGGGACAACATGCATCATGTAACCGCACAAAAACAAGGGACAAAAAAGGAACACACAAGACAGGCCTGTCTTGTGTGTTCCTTCTTTGTCCCTTGTTTTTGTGCGGTTACATGATGCTTTCCAATATCGACCACCAACTAGGCCGCCTATCCCTGTTAAATAAAGGGTCAACATGGCCACAATTAGTACGTGACCGGAGTAGGTGGAGAAGTATGGTAGAGGCCTTTGCCCTGCAGTGCGCTTAAGGCTAATGATGATGATAATAATAATAATAATAATAATGGTAATGAAACAGAATTACGTCCCTCTTGCTACGGCTAGGAGTAAAAGAAAGACTCGCAGAGATTCGGTTTGTGGATTTTATTATTTTTGTAATCTTTAAAGGGACACTAAAGCGAAACAATAAATCAGTTTAGACTAATGAAGCATTGTTTGAGAACCCTGCAGGCAGTCATTTTAAAAAATAGTTTGAATATTAGATGAGAAAATGAAGGTCCAAGTATCAGTATTTGAATTTCGAGCCGAAACCCCAGCGCCAGTACGTCAGCGTGACGTCAGGGATTCCAAAGTATGTTTTCGCATTTGGGCCGCGTTGGCTGAATGAAGGTTCCCGAAAATTGCCATGTTCAGTATTTGGTTCCTTTAGAACACAATGTAGTCACTCTGTGCCGCTATATATAATTAGTAGGCCCTAGAAGATGCCATCAAAATCCAAGACGTCACAGCCCCCAGGTGCGGGAACTTAGGTAGGCGTCGCTACCCGTATTTATTTCTTGCGATTTTTCTGGCTTATCAAACGTGTCATCGTTGTAAGAGTGGTGTTTTTGGTGTTGTAGAACGGTAATTTACTGATGCAGAAGAAATCATTTTTCACTTTAGTGTCCCTTTAAATCGCGTATAGTGAAGCAACCGATCAAGGAAATACGTGCTGTCGCTTTGTATAATTCTCAAAATGTCACGGTGGGTGTCAGCGACGCTAATTACGTAGGCGCACTTGTGCCGCTGACCTTGACTCTCCAGCTGGGAGCGCAGCTTCCGTCATAAGTGCGCGCGGCGTCTCGCTTGAAATTTCCTTTGTTTTCACGAAGCACAGCGGTGTAATATTTTGCAGAAACGATCGTCAGCGCGAATTGTACACACGGCTCTTGTCTGTTTAAAATGGCCAAGCCTGGTGACTATAAGTGACTATAAGCCTGGCCTTAAGTGCACTATAGTAAAGATGTCACGTTTATGAATAGTTCCATCTTCAGTCCCTTTGCGTATTCCCTTCTATCAGTAACTTCTAAAATAATACGTCCAGCTCATTGAACCTAGATGAGGACTCCTCTCAAAAACAAGTTTCGAATGTTATCCTGCCCAAGCAATTATGAAGCAGATGTTTGAAAGGGCATACCGAATCTGCCCCATTTGATAAGGACATCAGTATAAGGGCACTGAAAGATCAAAAAGAAGCGTAATGTCATCTACTGTGAAAACCGAAATATATTCGGTATTTACTGTTAGTCTTTAACTAGTGGTCAATTGTTAATACACCTATCCTTTAGATTCGGGAGAAAATGAGGTCGCTAAAAGTACCTGCCGCGACTCAGCATTAAAACGAATAATTGCAGACTTTAAGAAAGTTAAGTATAGCAGTCAAAATAGCTTTTAGGCAGGAAAGATAGGAAACCATTTGGTGCTACAACGGTAAACGCAAGCGAAATCATTTATTTTGGACACGGAATCTTTTGAATGCGAAATCATCGATTTCTTTTCCTTATACTACAATAGAGTAAGAGCGCATGAGCCAGAAAAAACTAATGGTACAGAGTGCCGATCCTGTCACTGCGGGTAACATCCAGCGTTTTGTTTGTTCTTTCGTTTGTCTTGGAGCGTGCGCTTTTCATTTAGGTAAACGCGTACCAACTAACCTCGCCCTCTTTTGTGGTTTTCTCATCCTCTATACCGTTCTCCACATTAAACACGTCGTAACAACTAATCGAAACTGCTGCACTTCTATGTTCGTGTGACCTAAAACTAAGAAAGTGCCTGCCATATCGCATACAGTACGCATGGTGTCGTGGCTAATTTTAGCCAAGGTGTAAAAGTACACCGAAGCAATAAGAGCACGCAGGCAAATGCAAGTTGTTGGGTGTTGTACGGAGAAAGTGAGACCGTATTTTTTGCTTACTACCTAATTGTATAATTAGTCAAGAATAATTAACAAAAATCACGAGTATTAGTTTTAGGGCCGCGGTTCCAAAAAGAAAGATGTAGAGTGTTGTACGAAAATGTGGGTGCGCGCGCTTTGGCGACAGACTCTGTGCCCTTGTAGCACCTCGCGTTTTAGCTATAGGCTCCGACTATACGCGAAGAAATGCTTGGAATTTGAAAAGTTCCTCTTGCGCTCCACGATTGCACTGCTCTGCATCTAGCCTGGCACGCTGCCGTTTGAATCGTGACAGGGCCGCGATGAAAGTGAAGGCTGGCCAATTTGCGCCCGTGAGGAGCTTGCCTTGCAGTGGTTCACGATAGCGACAAACAGACCAGCCATCAGACGAAGTTGAATGTGCTGTTCGTTCATACGTGAAACGCTTGAGCGCATTTGGACTGGGGTGCGCAAGCAGGCATGTCATGTATTTCCTTTTTTTTTCATGGGCTCGCCCAACTTTCTATACTTTTGCTGTGTTTAGGGCACAAAAAAGCATGAGAAAGTGACACAAACAAGTGTGAACTTCTTGGCTACTGAGTAGATGTTTCGTGGAACGCTTTGCATCTTCCTTGTTGGAAGAGTTGTCCTAACAAACTTCAGAAGTTGCTCAGTTATGCAGTTGAACAGAATACAAAATATACTGTGACAGGCTGCGTGCAGTAGCCAACAACATGGATTTGGTCACGTCCTCTTAGAGTACTATAGCATATCTTTAAATCTTGCCTAAATAAATCTACCTGGGGCACTCAGTACATTTGTCACACGTACCGTTATCCATGGCATTTCACAACACGCCCCTCCTTGTGCTGCTCTTGAGAAACGTAGGAATTTCTCTACATGTCCGTCTTAATGGTGGCCGGGCTGTAAAAATAAGTAAACGTGTTGTTTCGTGCAGTCTTATTGCCCAAAAGCTTTCGTGCGCTTTCGGGACCACACAAAAGGTGGCCTGTGGAATCCTGAAAAGAGCAGAGAGGCCGAAGGGCGGCCACATCTGCAGAGACGCAAAGCAGCAGTACAATAGGTATATGTGCCAAGTGCACTACAGCCCACAACGTTTTGGCCTTCGCATGCATATCGGAAGACGGTGAGAAAGAAAGGAGTTCTTCCTGACCATGGTTGCCCCACGTATCAGCAAGGGGGGGGCTACCTGCGCTACCTCGTTTTGCGGCACCCCGCCTGATTTTTTATCATTGATGGCGTCGGCCTGCGGCTCGCGGCATGATCACACCGTAGTACACCGGCTTCGTTAATAATGTAGCCCTCACCGGTACACCTCATGCCGCGGCACAAAGTTGCAAATGACGTCGGAGGTCAAAGTGCAGCGCTTCACAAATTGCCTCTCATCGCAGTTTCTTACAGGCGCTTCGCATCCGCGGTGTTCCCTCAATGATCCCTCGGCTAATTGCATTTTTTTGACACGGAGAGTAGTATCATATTGTACTCCAAATGGTGTTTCATGACTGCTATAGCGAACTTGGAGAAAGTCGACAACTTTTGCAGACTTTTTTCGCTCGCAGCCTTACCAAAGGGCAATTGCAGTTCCCGGAACGCAACACCCATTCATGGAAAGGAGACTGCGTTTCAGTCCATCTCGTTTTTGGTTACAAATTTATGGCTAGGGTTGTGCGTTTTCGGAGTTTATTTGTGGGAGGGGGGGGGGAATTAGAGGCTGCTTCCTGGAGTTTACTTTCCGCACAACAATGAGAGTTTATGTTTTCTTACGGCACAATAAAATTTGGAGCTTTTTCGGCGTCTGTAGCTAAAGTTATTCACGTTTAATCTTCGACTGCATCCCAAAAAAAGACATTCACCGAGAACCCCCTTTAGATATTCGCACTGGATACAGAAAAAGGTAGTAGATTGAGCGCAGGGCGTTCAAAGACTGGCCATATCTCCTATAGGAGCTCGGCAATTTCTTCACTAGATTACGTCTGATGTACTGTGTACATTGCTTGCACGGTAGTGTCATGCCCCGATGGTAAGACGGCACCAAACAGATGTTTATGCGCGTCAAACGCTGCTTACAGTTCTGCCTTCAACTAACGCGGCCTTGTTGCTACGTTGGCATCTCGGACTACGAATGCAGCGCATACAGACGAGGACGCAAGACGACTCAACGAAGCTCCGTGTCTGCGTCTTTCGTGTGTGTTCTTGCGTCCTCGCATGTATGGGCTACAATGGCAGTGCGATATGTCTTCATGTTTCGGTTCAGGAGCTCATCACGGTACTAGAATAACTGCCACCGCCAGCGTATTGCCGCAGAGAGCTCTCCACATGCCAGTTACGAGCACTCTCGTGGCGTGCCCTTCCAAGCGCGTCACCGCTAAACCCTAAACCCCTAGGCATTGCTCATAGCATCGCCATTGGAAGAGCGCCAGCAACGCCTCGCGCATGGCGATACAGCGCGTGTCTCCCGTGCATGCGTACCACACGGCAGCGCCCGAGTCTCCCGTCCAATGAGAAGTCACGGCGTGGTTCCTGGCCTTCGGGGCGCGTGAAAAGTGCGTTCGGCGTGGAGACGCGGTTGACTGTTGAATAGGCTCCTGTTAGCTCTTCTTGAAAATTGTGCGATTGCTTAGCCTTGAGTTCCCGTGCACAAGTTCTCCCACAATAAACCAGTTTGTTTAGTGTGCTTCATTGAAGAGTGCTACATTTCTGGTGGAGGTGCGGGCTATGATTGGAAGTCCGCAGTTCGTAAGAGAACGGAGCCCCGACCCTCAGCGATTGGAACCCAGAGAACTGACTCCAGTACACCAGCGCGCAAGTCGCCGCATCTGAGGAGACCCGCCCGAGTTCGGACTGCTACCTGTTGCTGTAGTAGTGCAAGCAACAGTTACCAGCGACGGTACAACCATGACCAGCCCGGTGGCATCGTCCCAGCTCATCGCGTGCCCACCACGAACGCCCGAGACCTTCTACGGCGATACGTTCAAAGATGTGGAAGACTGGTTAGAGCACTTCAAGCGAGTTGCAGATTTCAATTGCTGGGACGAGGCACGGAAGCTTCGCAACGTGTACTTCGCGGTAGAAGAAGGAGCGAGGACATGGTACGTCAACATCAAGCGCCGCTATCGTCGTGGGAAGAATTTCGGCGCTGGTGCTTGCCACATATGCCAGCTCCGATCGGCGTGAAGAGGCAGAGCACTCTCTACAAGCCAGAAACCAGTGCACTAACGAGAGTGTCGGCATCCATATCGAGGACATGTCCCGTCTCTTAGAGCGCGCTGATCCAAACATGAGCGAAGAGAAGAAATTACGCCATCTGAGGCGTGGCGTTAAGCAGGAGGTGTTTGCAGGACTCGTCCGCAACCCACCGCAAAGTGTTGCTGAGTTTCGCACCGAAGCGATGACCATAGAGAAGGAGCTGCAGCAGCGTGCCCATCACTACAATCGTGATGTCACCAGCGCACCAGCCGATCTCCTGTCAGCAAGCCCAGGCAGTAACATCGAAACGCTGAGAGAACTGGTGCGATCGATCGTAAAGGAGGAGCTTCGAAAGCAGCTAGCATCCGGAAGCCCCGCCGACAGTTTTAACTCTCGTCGCCGTCATTCGGGTTGAAGTTCGTCACGCCAGTCTGCTGCGAGGACGTGAGGAACCGCCTATGCGTCATGAACAACCACCACCGGCACGTCGCGTGCCGACGTACGCTGATGTGTTACGCCAACCGACCGGGCATAGTGCTCCATTCGCGACCCCCAGGAGCCGCCAGCAGACTCTGCGCAGTGGACCCCTCCTAGCAGAGCTGAGACCACGAAAAAGCGACGTGTGGTGTGCACCCGACCGGACACCATTGTTTCCACTGCGGAGAAGCTGGACACCTTTACAGAATGTGTCCATATCGCAGAGCCGGTCTTCGTGGCTTTGCGATAAATGCACCTTGTCCCCGTAATGGTGAAAGATCCATCGAAATTCAGGACTACTTGACCAGACAACAGGACACGGCTGCTAGATATCAACGTCAGTCACGATCACCGGCGTCTACACGCTACCGATCACCGAGTCCACGGCCATCCTCTATTTCACCAAGGCGTCGTTTCCTGAGCCCACGTCAGGAAAACTGAAGCGAGTGACCTGTGGAGGCAAGGCCGCTGATAGTCGAAAAAGTCAAGATCCTCCGTCAAGTTTACCGAGTAGCCGCGATTAACAGAAATGGATCAATAAGATAAGTAAACAGAGAATTTATTCAGACTTTAGCATCACTATGGACGGTCATGAATTGAGTGCATTAGTTGACATAGGTGCTGATTATTCCGTCCTAAGGTATGCACTCACCAAGGAATTGAAAAAACGATTTGATGCCGTGGAGTGGACCCCAGGAACGTACAGCTGGTGGGCACCTCATTACGCCCCTGGGTAGTTGTACAGCGAGGATCGGAATTGGAGGTTTTTCTTACGTCGCTGATTTTGTCGTACTACCAGAATGTTCGAAGGATCTAATACTCCGAATGGACTTTATTCTAACAAATGGTGCCATAATCAACCTGCTGAATTGTAGCGAGTCTTTTTCTACGAAACTGACTATAGACGAGCAATAGTCAGAGGAGCTAGAACACGTTGCCTCGCGTGTTACTGACGATGACATCACCGGGCCACCACGATGCAGGTTGCTGGTTCAGGTTAGAAACGACGCATTCGACGACTCGGAAGGTATAGCGGAAGCCAACGTCGAACTACTGTTGAAAAAAGATATTTGGGTATCGCGAAGAATTGTTCAACTACGCGATGGGTGTGCTGATGTATTGCTGACGAACTTCGAAAGTGAATTTCAGCACGTCGCAACGAACACAGCCATCGCTTTCCTGCACAGCGCTACTGCAGTCACAGATGGATGTAGATTAGCGTCAAGGCCGCCTGCTGTCCAAACTACGCATGACTCCGTAACACCAGTTGCGATCAACCAAAGTCTGTCGCTAGCCCAGATAGAAATGATGGAGGACCTTATAAATCCCTTCGCAGAATGTTCAAGGGTACAGCGCACACCAATAGTTAAACAGCGTATAATAACAGAAGCGACCAGACCAGTATACCAACACCCGTGCCGAGTGTCACCGGTTTAATGAGAGGTCATAAAGAGTCGGGTGCAACAGATGCTTGAGGATGATGTCATTTAGCCATCAAACAGCCCCTGGGGGTCGCCTGCAGTCCTTCTGAGCAAAAAAGGACAACACATTGAAATTCTGCGTTGATTACCGGAAATTGAGCAATGTGACCAAGCTTGATGTATACCCCCTTCCCCGCATTGATGACAAGTTGGATCGTGTACGTCATGCAAAATTTTTCTCTTCATTAGATCTCAAGAGCGGATATTGCAAATCGAAGTAGATGAAAGAGACCGTGAAAAAAACTGCTTTTGTAACCCCAGACGGCCTGCTTGAGTTCAAAGCGGTTTCATTCGGCCTCTCCTGTGCGCCGGCGGCATTCCAGCGCATGATGGACAGTGTCCTCTCGGGTCTGAAATGGTAGTCATGCTTAGTTTACCTAGATGACGCAGTACTATTTTCCGCAAAATTCAACCAACATGTCCAGAGGCTGCGTTTAGTGCTCCAAGCCATCCGCTCGGTAGACCTAACCATTAAACCGCAAATGTGCCAGTCTGGATTCCAAGAGCTTCGTTTCCTGGGTCACGTAATTAGCGCGCAAGGTACTGGTCCGGATCCCGACAAGACTGCTGCCGTTACGCGGTTCCCAAAGACGACAAACAAGAAGAAAATACGGCGATTTTTGGGACTATGCGCTAACTACAAGTGACCTGTAGAAAACTTCCCAAAATTGCCGAACCTCTAACGAAACTTACTAAAGAAGACGTACCCTTCATGTGGTAAACTGAACAAGAAGTTTCATTCAATGAAAAAAAAAGGAACGATTGCAAACCCCACCACTCCTCGCCCACTTCGACGAAACAGCGGACACAGAAGTGCACACAGATGCAAGCAATCTCGGTCTCGGAGCGGTTTTAGTTCAGTGGCAAAATGTGGAAGGGCAAGTTGTAGCGTGTGCTAGCCGCACTCTGTCGAAAGCTGAAACAAATTACTCTGTGAGAGAAAAGGAGTGTTTGGCTGTCATATGGGCCATCAGCGAGTTCCGACCATACCTCTATGGCAAGCCGTTCCATGCAGTCTGCGATCACCATTCTGTTTGCTGGCTGGCCAACCTAAAGGACCCATCTGGACGACTTGCGAGTTGGAGCCTCAGGCTCCAAGAATATGACATTACTGTTGTATACAGGTCTGGAAGAAAACATAACAATGCTGACTGCTTGTCCCTCTCACTAGTGAAGCCTACTACTTCAGAAGAAGATTTCCCGTTTCTTACAGCGATGACGGCTTCGGAAATCGCCGAGCGTCAACGGGCCGACACAGAATTGCTCCCACTCATCAAGCACCTCGAAGGATACGACGTCCATGTCCCGCGTATGTTTATGAGGGGTTTGTCGTCATTTTGCCTCCGAGATAATGCGCTCTACAAGAGAAACTTTGAACGCAACCAAGAAAAATTCTTGCTCGTCGTACCGTCAGCCATGCGACCGGAAATTTTGGAAGCTTGCCATGATGAACAATCGTCGTGTCAATTTGGTGTCAGCTGGACGTTCGCCAAAATTTGTCTCAGCTACATCTGGCCTAAATTGTTAGCGTCGATGCAGCATTAAGTGAAGACATGTCGTGAATATCAAAGGCGCAAAACACCACCCGTGAGACCGGCTGGCCCTCTCCAACCCATAAACCCACTGAAGACTCCATTTCAACAAGTTCGAAAGAATCTTCTTGGACCGTTCCCAACATCACCGTCAGGGAAGAGATGGATCGTAGTAGCGACGGACTATTTCACACGATATGCTGAAACTGGCTGCCCTGAGCGAGGAACGGCAGTTCAACTTGCCAATTTCTTCGTTTGTAACATAGTACTGCGGCATGGTGCACCAATGGTCAGATTACCGATAGAGGAGCGACCTTCAGAGCTGATTTGATGCAGTGTTTGATGAAGATGACTCACACCAGTCACAGGAAAAGCACTGCATACCATCCCCAAACAAACGACCGGACGGAACGTCTAAACCAACTCCTGGCCGATATGCTGTTCATGTATGTCGACCTCAAACATAACACATGGGACGCAATCTTGCCTTACGCCACTTTCACCTATAATACGGCTGTACAGGAGACAACTCAGGCCACTCCATTTCAACTGGTCTATTGCCACATAGTAACAACCACACTGGATGCTATGTTGCCAGTAGATGGTTAAACCCGTGCGATGTCGACGACTTCCTACAACAAGCTGAAGAAGCCCGGCAGTTGGCGCGGTTCCGCATACGCCAGCAACAACGTAGGAACACAAGCTACTACCACCTGCGCCGCAGAGAAGTTTAGTATTACCCAGGCGCTAAATTGTGGGTATGGACATCAGTGCGTCGTCGCGGACTAGGTGAAAAACTCCTTCGCCGATAATTTGGACCTTACGAAGTTATTCGCCGAGTAGATGACCTGAATTACGAAGTCATCCCTCATGAACAAGAGCGATCAAAGCGACACAACCATGCGGAGGTCGTACACGTAGTTCGCATGAAGCCTTACTACGGCAGGCAATGAAAACACATCTATAGATCAATCTGTTTCACACGCATCGGGACGATGCGTTTTCGGAGGGGTACTAATGCCGCACACAGGTCTCCACATGCCAGTTAAGAGCACTCTCGTGAGGCGCCCTTCCAAGCGCTTCATCGCTAAAGCTCCTATGCATTCCTCATAACATCGCCATTAGAAGAGTGCCAGCAATGCCTCGCGCACGGCGATACAGCGCGTGTCTTCCGCGCACACGGCAGCGCCCGAGTCTCCTGTCCAATGAGACGGCGTGGCTCCTTCCTTCGGGGCGCGTGAAAAGTGTGTTGGGCGTGGAGACGCGGTTGACTGTGGAATAGGCTCCTGTTAATTCTTCTTGTGAGTTGTATGAATGCTTAGTATTGAATTTCCGGGCACTAGTTCGCCCACAATAAACCAGTTTGTTTAGTGTGCTTCATTGAAGAGTGCTACAATATCGCACATGTTGATACTGGGCTCGCTGTTACCGGTGCTGGCCGTTCAAACGATTCAGATCATTCTGCGAACACACGCCGTCTGCTCCCATTGTATCACCAGATAAACTATAGGTGGAGGGTAATTCAAAACCCGCAGGAAAGCACAAGTCCCCTTTTATGCCTTTCACAGGCGCAGCACTACCAGCTTACGCGCTTGAACATCATTCACAGCGAAGTACATAAAGACATATACAATCTTTAAAGGGCCCTTCACCAGGTCTGGCCATTTTGAGCTGACAAGCGCAGAGCATACACAGCGTGATAATTATCGTGTCTGCAAAGTACTACATCGCTACGCGCCGCGTAAAGATCTGAAATTTCAAACCGAACGCAATTTTCCTTCTCCTCGCGGAAGCCGCGCTCTAAGCCGGACGGTGACGTACTTGCATCCCTGCGCCTACGTACTCGAGTGCGTAGTGTGATGTCGCTCGTGGTGACACGTGACTTCGAGAATTATTCAAGGTACCATCTGTTATTTGTGTGATTTGTTGCTTGAATTGACGAATTGAAGTTTAGAGAAGTAATAAAACACACAAACGGAATGTCTGCCTGTTTCTCGCTCTGCTTCGCACCGAAGCACGAGAGATGTACTTCCGCTTCGTCTGCTTCTTCCCACGGTCGTGCTGTCACGTGCACAGGTACCGAAACGATGCCACTTTCTACCGTGTTCCAGCTCGTGATCATGCTCTGGGATCCGCTTGTTCTTCCTCATTATCCCTGTAGCACTGAATTATACCGCGAGTCATGTGTCCTTGTGCACAGCGCGCAATATCATGCGCTGCGCGAAGCAATAACAGATAGCGCGCAACGCCGCCAACAAAAAAGCGCATCGCTGAAAAAAAAAAAGTGATAGCGGGGTGCGTGACGCATGTGTCACGCGATCCTCGAGGTCCGGCAAGGGAGAACCCAGGGAAGGAATTTCGCTTGCGAAGGCTAGACGGGGCGACTGGAGAGCTAGTCTGGCTATGCAGTGGAGCCCTCCTGCTGAAATCATGGGTTCGCGGCACTGAAATATTTCTATCTCGGCTATTAATGAGCCGACTTGCAAAGTTTGTGCGGCTGAACGGTCCCTAGAGGACACGTAACAACTTCCAGCGTATAAAGAAAATTTGCTACGGGGCCTGCGGCCTTTTAATGCGAATCTTCCTTCGCCTTTGCCGCCACTGGAGCTGCAGGTGGTGGCTGCTGTCTTGTCGAAAGTCCGGTACCAAACACAGTAAGAGCAAGCATCGGATATAGTGCCAGCATAAGTAGTTAGGTAGCATAGTTTAAGGGGGTAGGATGAGTCGGGGAGCAGGTGATGCATGCCAGCGTGTTCGTGAGCTTTACAGCAAACACGCCGTCGTCATCATGCCGTCGTCATCGTCATCGTTCCATTGCGGTCCTTCTTTCGATGTCCGGTTGTCGTCATTGTTCCGCTGTGTTTGTCGTCGTCACAATGCGGTCAGTCGCAACACCGTAGTCATTTCAGCTTCCCATTATCGTCATGCCGTTGCCATGCACTCGTCGTCGCGTAGTCATCACTCTATCCTTGTCATGCCGCCGCAATCACGCCGCCATCGTCACGCCATCGTCGTCATGCCATTATGGCTGTGACGTCGTCGCCATACCATCGTCTTGATGCTTTCTAGCCGTCATTCTGCGGCGGTCATTCAATCCTCATTATTCCATTACCGTCATTCTTTCTTCGCCATTACAAGATCGTCGTTATGTACCGTTGTCATCGCGTACTAGTTGCGTCGTCATATCGTCGTCATTCTATTGTCATCATGCCACCGACGTACATCATTGTGTTGTATTAATACAGTCGTCGTCGTGCGTTCGTCGTCGTCCTATCCTCATCATCCCATTGCCGCCATGCAGTCGTAACGGCGTAATCGTCATTCTGCAATCTCCAACGTGTAGTCCACATGTGTTCTTGTCGTGGTCGTTCTATCGTCGTAATTTCAGTGTCGTCGTCACATTGTCGTCATGTTGTCATCTCGCTACCAGCATCATGTCACCGTCACCATGCCATCATCGTGGATGCGTCGTCGTTATAAAGTCACTGTCATGTTGTTGGGGTCCTCCCATTGTCGCCACGCTGTCGTCCTCACGCAGTCATCCAATTCCATCGTTGTGATCCCCTTCTCGCCACTGTGCCGCCGTCATTTCGGCGTCGTCATCCCGTTTTTGTCATGTTATCCTCACCACACCGTCACCGTCATTCGAACCTTGTCATGTTATCATCGACATTGTGGCATCGTTATACAGTCGTCACCATGAGATCATGGTCGCTACACTTTTGTCATTCCAGTGTTTTGATGCCATCTTTGTCTTTCTATTAACGTCATCCACGGGGTACGCATGTCCGAGCGCTACAATCTAACTTGATTTAACCGCTTTCCGCTGAAGGAAGCAATGTCTTCCTTCCGGTATCTGTCAACTTTCCGTCCCTTCTTCTTCCTCACACTGCTTACTAATGATCGGGCGTCAGCCACACGCTAGACACTTGCAGTCAAGTCAGCAGGCCCTCCTCATCTCTGTCAATCAATCTCCTTCTCCACTCCTTTGTCCATTACATTCTGAACCTGCTAAGCTACAACGTAAAAGCGGTAAGTTCTATTTTCCTGTTGTGTAACTTTATCTGAAATGAGAAGGGGAACCGAGGGCCTCGATTTTGTGGGTTCGGCTACCACCGGTGACAAAAATATAAGTACCCATCTCTCCGCATGGTGCTGATCGTGCTGTTCTAAACCACGTGTTTCTGAGGTGAGAATGCTAGGTAGGAGCAGAGATAAAACCACGCAGGTACTGCCAGAGGCATGTCACATCCATATCAATGTTCAAGCGTGCGTTAATCAAACACTCGGTTCGTTATACAAAAGAGAAATGAAATTTCTACGCTTCTTGCAAACAGGTCACTTGGATGGATGGATTTTATTACGGTCCTCTTTGGAACGGGGCGGTGGGTTGCGCCACCAAGCTCTTGCTATTATACTGCCTAATGTGCTACCTAGGTTAAACAATAAAAAAAAACACTATGGACTACCACACCCACATTTTCTGATCCCCTATAGCGAACTGTGCTTTTCTACGTTTCCGTTTTTTGTCGTTTCTCTACTTTTCTTCCTCCAAACCTCCAATCACCTCTTACCAATGCCTATTCGGACATGTTTACTTTTCCACTCTTCCCGCCGAACCAAAGGACTTCAAGGAGGCCAGTGGTGCCTAAATCGACCGCTAGGTAGATGTCTTCACATTCTAATAAAACATGCTCCATAGTTTCGCTAGCTTTACCATAGCAAGCACATGCTTCTTTTTCCTTCTTATATCTCGCTTTATAGGTGCGTGTTCTAACGCATCCCGATCTTGCTACGAAAAGCTATGAGCTTCTCTTGGAGTTATCATAAATTGTTTCTTTCCTGATTTCGTTTTTTCCTCTTAAGTAGTTACTCATGGCATGTTTCTTTTCCATTGCCGCCACCCATGAGATTATTTCAGCCTTTCTGACTTTCCGCTTGACCTTCTTCGTTGCTGTGTTGCCCACCCTACAGGCCGCACACTTGCTGGTAAGCTTCCCAGTTCTTTTCCTCCACTGTGAATCAATGTTTCTCCCGTACAGATGCCTGAACACTCTCCCAGCCCATTTAATTTCTTCCATATTCCACAGCCGTTCGTGCATACCCAATTTTACTGCGAGCTTCCCTCACTTCAAAACTAGTCCAGCCCATATCACCCTGCACAGCTTCATTTGTAGTCTTCCCGTGAGCGCCCAATGCGAGGCGACCCACTGACCTTTGGTTCCCATCGAGTCCTGAGTGCACGCCTGATTTAAAGCAAACAACCGCATTTCCAAAAGTAAGTCCTGGAGCCATTACATCTTTCCACATACTTCGGAGGACCTCCTCCCTATTGTATCCCCATAGCGCTCTGTGCTTCATTATGGCTGCAATTCTCGTCCCCTTCACTGTTATTGTTTTTTCCTGTGTTTCCATATATCTATTGGCTTCGTTTATCCATATGCCAAGGTATTTATATTCTCTTACCTGAGGTATTTCCTGGCCCTATATCTCCAATGTCTATTCACTGTTTTCATCGAATACCATAACACCTGATTTTCTAACACTAAATCTCAAATCAAAATTGTTTCCTTCCTGTCCACAGATATTAGCCAGGCGTTGCAGATCACTTTGCTTGTTAGCTAGCAGCACAATGTCATCCATGCAAAATAAACCTGAAAGCTGTTGCTCTACTACTGTACCCACCTGTTTCTATGAGAGATTAAACTCCATATTACTTCCTTCTAGCGCCCTCTCCATCCTCACCATGTACATCACAAACAGCAGCGGGGACAAAGGGCACCCCTGCCTAAGTCCCTTGTTTATATGAACTTTCTCCTCGCTCCTTTACCCTTCCCATTCAACGCAAACGGTATTTTCTGGGTAAATCTCTCTCAAAAGCTGTAGACAATCGTCACCTAAGCCTTCCCCTTCCAGAATATCCGTCAATATGTTGCGGTCTACGTTGTGATAGGCTCCTGTAATGTCTAAAAAGGCCACATATAATGGTGTGCTTTCTACTATTGATATATAAATACACAAAGTAAGAACAAATAAGTTATCTAAACGCCTACCTATTATGAAGCCATTCTGAAGTTCTCCCAAAATTCCATTATTCTCTGCCCATGCTTGAAGCTTCAATCTAAAAGCCTGCATTGCTAGCCTTTATATTGCCGATGTAATGTCTATTAATGTCTATTATGTCTATTAATGTCTATAATGTCTATTAATGTCTATTACCGAGGTAATGTCGTTGGTCAAGGGTCTATACGAATGAATTCTATCTTTCTCTCCTTTACCTTTACACATTAAATTCATTCTACTTTATCGCCAACAGTGCGGTATTCGTCTATCTTTTAAAGTTTTTTCCACAGCTTTCATCAGCGCTTCCTTACTTTTTGGTCCTAGTTCATTAATCAGCTTAACGGGAACGTCGTCTAGCCCTGTGGCTGTGCACATTGGAATTTTCTATTCCGCTTTCTTCCAATTGAAACTTGTCAGCACCAGCTCCTTTTCCAATTGGGTCTCTTTCATGCTCTTTTTTTCTTCAAACACAACCTCGTCGTTGCCTTGGAAATATTCGGCTCTTATTTTTCGGATGTAATTTATTGCCGCTTCGTCTTCCAGTCTGTTGTCATCTTGGTCTATGATATGTTGTTGTATTGTTATTGACTTCCTGCCTAATAATGTTATGTGGTTGCAAAATATTCTAGGTGCGGCCTTCTTTTTCTCACGTATTTCTCACAATCAACGGTAACTTTCACCTTTTAATTTTGCTTGCACCAGTATTTGAACCATAGACTTTTTCTCTCGGTATATTTCCAATTTACAGGTTACTTCATGCTGCGGCAACTGCGCCTTCTTTGCTTGCCTGTGCTCTCGAGATGCTTTCTGTCGTTCGGCGATCGCTTCTCGTATCTCCCCGTTCCACCAGTGTTTCGGTTTCTTTTTTTCCTTTCCAACGAACAAGTTGTTTCTTTTTGCGTATTTCTGTCGTTATTACACTTAGAAGCTCACCATATTCCCACTCCTTACTTGGCAATTTGCAAAGTTCTTCCTCGACTCTAAGGACTATATTTGCCGTTTGTTCAGCTTTAAATTTTGGACTGGCCATTTTGCGCTCCTTGATCTCTTTCCCAATTACACATCCCATTTTCACACTGATGCGCTTATGGTCACTCCCTATGCTGCTATAGACTTCCTCATCAATGACCACCTCTCTGAACTTATCATGAATTCCTTCTGTCATCAGACAGTAATCAATGGTCGATTGCCGGATTCCCACTTCCCACGTGATCTGCCATTCACACTTAGCCCTTGTGTACCCGATAACGAGGTTATGTTGCTCACAAAGTTTCAGCATTGACTTCCCGTTATTGTCAGTATAGCCATCTAAATCCTGTATATGGGCATTCATGTCACCTAATAGGACAATTTCGCCACCATTCCCGAAACCCTTATTATCAGCGCTTATGCATTCCGCTAACTGTTTATTCTTCTCTGTCCAATTATTTCCGGTCGCCAAATACGCCATGCTAAGCCAAGTTTTTTTTTCTTATAATTGTACCTGATAACCAAAGATGCTCTTGACATTTTTAATTTACTCTTTTCCATTTGGCTTTCTGATGGATAAGCATTCCGAGTCTCCCTCCCTTTCTGTCCGACTTAGTTCTTTTGCACCCTTCCCAAACATAATTCTCAATAACTAGCGGCTCCCCTGAGCCACTAAGGTGCGTTTCTTTAAGCGCGCACACTACTTTTGGTTCACTATTTACCTACTCTTCAATCTATGCCCACTGTTACTTTGTTATGCCGCCCTGCATGTTTATGTAGCCTATTGCATGGCGAGCTCTCTTTCTTGCTTTCCTCCTTTTTCTGTTATCGACGGCAACGCTCTCCTAGGAGACTTCCTTCATTACTATCTACTCTGACCTCCTGAGCGGCCGCGGGCCCCCTAACGAAGCAACAGCGCGACCACCAAGTCGCCAGCCCACTTCTCCTGCCAGCCTGCAATTGAAGTGGAGACCGTCTCGTTTAAAAAAACCACCACACCTTCTCACTTCCCCATTTAATTCGACAACCTCGAAGCCTTCCTCTCGGCTCATTTCCTGTATTGCCTCATTAGCAGCCACTACGGTTATTTGTACGTGACTGTCACGTACAGGCACCTCCGGCACCGTGCACACCACGATCTGCACCTGAGGGCATAGCTCGCGCAAGTCGTCCACCCCCTTCGCCAAGCGCTGGGCTAGTCCTGTCGCTTTCCTGCTTAGGACGTCATTTAGGCCACCTGCTATTATGGCAAGGTTGCGCACGTGGGTATTTTCCGCGAGCTTTTCTTTTGCTTGCTCCATGGCAGAACCCAGTGTCTGCCCTGGAAATTTCCCTACCACCACTCTTTTAACGCCTTTCGCCCTATCCACAATTGTTTTTGAGCACGCACCCGGGTTTGAGTCACCGGCGATAATCACCCTTTCACTCTCTCCTACCTCTCCCTGCTGCCCATTGACCTTTTCCGCGTGTTTCGTACTAGCCAAGCGGCACTGTCCCCTGTGCCCCCGCTTTTTCCGCGTGGCGGCCTGAAGGTAGGTGCCGCTCTTTCCAGCTAACCCTTCACCATATTGCACGCATTCCATGTACTTTGCTAGCACTCCCTCTGTTGTCAGGTCAGGGGACTGCGTTTCATTGTCACGCACATTGCCGCCTGCTGTTTGCCGCACCCTGGTGTCGAGAGTGAATGCGCTCTATATGTAGCAAGCTTTGACTCTAATAAACACTGGTGAGTGTAGCGCCGCCTTTTCTTGGTCTCTTGCCACTTATAAATTTTGTTTTTCAGCTTTTTTGTGTTACAATACCATGACGTTAGACAGAGTCGTTTGTCAACGGCGTGTCAGATCCTCGTGAATAATATGTTTCTCAGTATTGCATGTGTTTCCAGTAGGCAATGCTAACGGCTTGTGAAAAAAACGCTTCGAATAATTTACAACATTTATTAGGGATGGAAACATTGCCACTTGCATGCAGATGTCATAAATATGTATAATACACTCAGTGACCGAAATGCGGCCAAGCCGGTTTCAGTCTAAACCAGAATCAAAAGCAGTCATGCACAGCAGCGCTTTTACACGGACTCACACCGTGTATGAGCCAGCGTTCACTTTCACCAGTATTTGAACCATGAACTTTTTCTCCCGGTATATTTCCGATTTACTGGCTACATCATCCTGCGGCAACTGCGCCTTCTTTGCCTGCCTGTGCTCCCTGGATGTTTTATGTCGTTCGGCGATCACTTCTCGTATCTCCCTGTTTCACCAGCTTTTCGGTTTCTTTACTTTCCAACGAACACGTTGTTTCTCTTTTCGTATTTCTGTCGTTATTACAATTAGGAGCTCACTATATTCCCAATCTTCACTAGGCCATTTGCCAAGTTCTTCCTGAACTCTAGTGACTATATTTGCTATTTGTTTAGCGTTCAAATTTGGACTCGTCATTTTGCTTTCCTTGCTCGCTTTCCCAACTACATATGCCATCTTCAAAATGATGCGTTTATGGTCACTCCCTATGATGCTATGCCCTTCCTCGTCAATAACCATTTCTGTCAACTTATCATGAATTCCTTCTGTCATCAGACAGTAATCAATGGTTGATTGCTGGGTTTCCGACTTCCCCCGTGATCTGCCCTTCAAACTTAGGCCCTGTATTCACGATAACGAGGTTATGTTGCTCACAAAGATCTAGCGTTGACTTCCCGTATGGATGGATGGATGGATGGATGGATGGATGGATGGATGGATGGATGTTATGAGCGTCCCCTTTGGAACGGGGCGGTGGGTTGCGCCACCAAGCTCTTGCTATTATACTGCCTAATGTCCTACCTCAGTTAAACAATAAAAAATAAAAAAATAAACACTACGAACTCCCACACCCAAATTTTCTGATCTCCTATTGCTAACTGTGCTTTTGTACGTCCCAGTTTTTTGTCGTTTCACTACTTTTCGTCCACCAATCCTCCAATCGCCTCTTACTCCAATCACCCCGTAATTAAGATATAACAGCGCCATCTGCTGGGCATTTGTTGCTTTTGATTCTAAGAAAACTTACGGTAGTTCAAAATCAGCAGGCACTTTATTTGATTAGCCCAGGCAAGGACCATGCCTGCTCGTCTGGCCACCATTACGTACGCGCACTGCCCTCCGGCTTCTCCGCTCGCTCCATTATCTCGTCATTGGAGCTGGTGCCATCGTTACAGGCTGCGCGGTCGTGTGTTGCGACAGCGGTTCCGGCTTCATCAATTTTGCATATCTATATATATATATATATATATGTATATATATATATATATATGGGGGAGGAGGCTGGGGCCTCCTCCCCCGCCCACAGTAACAATGAAAACTTTCCGCCTATGTTACAAAAATTTGCAGAGTGAAACTAACCCAGCATTAACACATATGTGGACGAAGTCTGGACGTACTTATACAATATTAGTATAAAAATAATTGATTTCTGCCTCAAGAAATACAGACAGGGGAGCTGCAGAAAAGCTTTCCTAAACAGCTTGACTGGGCCGCAGGCCCGAAATACAAGCAGCAGCGACTGACGATCTAATCGCAGACATGACGACTTCATGTTAAAAAAAAATATAAGAATGTAGCAAGAACATAAGAAGACCACACAACATCTCATCTGTACTTGCATGTGCACAAACCAAATTACTTCGTCAGAAGCGTGATTACACTTATTTAAGACAATCGTCAAATAACATGCATCAAATAACAGCACGAATGACAAAGAGTAATAGGCCCAATAAAAATAGAACAAAGAAAACATCTTATATTAAGCTTAACTGTACCTAATGATTACTCCGTGGTACATTCTTTTACATATGAATTGCATATTGAACGTATATCTCGTTGGGTACAGGTAAACAAGTTGATGTTAGCAGATTCGTACGCGTTGAGAAAGGAAGGAAGTGTGTGTTGGAGGCCGTATTCATTCCCGCTGTTGGCCCAAACCAGTTTACGGGGTGTCTGAAAGGGCAACTCTTCTTATTTTCTTGTAAATTTGCTAGATGCCGAATGTGACATATTATTTCTTGTTTCTATTTTAAAACGAACGCTGAGCCGATACTGATAGCAATCAAAGATTTTGATTATACCACTTTCAAGAAAAAAGCGTTTGGTGGTTGTTCCACAATTTCCATTAAAGTGATTGCGAAGAAACTTTTTTGGCAAAGTATAAGTTTTCTGTAGACAAGATGGTGTTGCAGTGCCCCATACGAACTCGCAATAGCTAATGTGAGAATAAAGCAATGTGTTGTAAAGAAGCAGTTTAATTTGCTTAGGAAGAATGTATCTAATGCGCCAGTTATTCTAGCTAATTGCTCGACAACTTGGTCCACAAGTGCTGTCCATGACATTGTTGAAGAAAATACTACGCCGAGACATTTAAAATGATGAACTATTTGTCTTTGTTTGGATGGAAATATGATACTTTTGTGTGGAGAAACCGGTTTATTTTCCGACCTGAAGATTACCGCTTTTGTGTTTCATTCATTACCGCGCATATCATTAGATTGGGACCATTTATCCAGCGAGTTCATCGTCGTGTTGCACGACTGTACCAGTTCGTGAATGTGAAAATA
Source organism: Dermacentor andersoni (assembly GCF_023375885.2). Taxonomy (NCBI): domain Eukaryota; kingdom Metazoa; phylum Arthropoda; class Arachnida; order Ixodida; family Ixodidae; genus Dermacentor; species Dermacentor andersoni. The sequence continues at coordinate 236,589,696 of NC_092816.1, read as the reverse complement.
TTTTTGTATGATCTGCCTATATTATGAATCTGGCATTTGGGTTATTGTTTACAAGGTCATTAAGGCAAATGTTGAAAAGTAGTGGTCCTAATATACTGCCTTGTGGGACATCAAAGTAAACAGGTTCTATTTCTGAGTATGCATTATGTATGTCAACCGTTTGTTTCCTTTGAAAAAGTAAGATTTTATTAGTTTTGCAGTCTGTCCTTGGATTCCGTAGTGCCATAGTTTCTCTAGAATTAATTCATACTTCACAACATCAAACGCTTTTGAGAAGGCGACAAACATTCCAATCACAAAAGCCCTGTTTTAAATTTGTTACAGAATATACTCTTCTTGTTCTAAAAGTTCAGTAGATTTCTTTCTTTGGAATCCGAATTGACATGGTGTTAGCAAATTGTATTTATCTATATATTTAGTAAATCTAAAGTGCAAAATTTTCTCTTGTGCTTTGGAGAATACAGGTAGTACGGACACAGGTCTATACTTGCCTAAATCATTTCTATCTTCCTTTTTAAATAAAACAATTACTTTTGCACTCTGCATTTGTTCTGGAAATACCGATGTAGCTAAACAAACGTTAAAAATATGTGTGATGGTTGGCGCTATAATATCTGGAACATATTTCACATGCTTTATATGAATGTCGTCGAAATCTCGGCATCCGCTATCTTTTAGGCTGAGTATAACTGATAGTATTTCATCCGTTGTCACAGGATCTATCAATATTGTATTATCATTATGAAAATTTATGTACTGATATATTTGCGACAACGACCCATTAGTTTTTATTATGTTTTAAATAATTGAAAGCGTTTGCGAGCTCAGTTACCGTTTGCTCTTTACCACCAATATATAAAGTGCGCACATGGTTTTCTGACTGATTAAGATGTAGCAGTGAGTTTAGACGGGTCCAAATCACATCATGGCGGCCCTTCTTCACGTCTACGTATGTGGAGTAATATTCCGTTCGAGCTGATCGCAGTTTCTTTGTTAACCTATTTCGAAACTGTTTAAATAAATGCAGATATTCTGCCATACGTGTCATTATAAACCTTCTGTATACATTTGTATACTTATTTCATTCCGCAACTCAAGGGTGATCCACCCTTTGCGAGTTTTTCGAGATTGTTTACATTTTAGAGAGAGAAAGTAGGGGTGGTAGTATGGCTGTTAAGGAGATCAATAAACTTATTATAGGCTTCATTGGCATTATTAAGATAAGCAATGTGCGTGAAATCAACTTGTTGAATCAATCCCGAAAATCATCAAGAGTAACATTAGTTATGCGTTGGTATGTAATACATTTTGGCTGTTTTAGGGCGTGGGTTACCGTCTCCATGCACAAGAACACTGGTAGATGGTCGCTGATAGGGCATGATAAGGCACCAGGCTTGATTTTAGGATGGTTGAAATTAGCAATGAACAAATCTAAAGTAGACTAACTTTCACTTGTTATTCTAGTAGTAGTAGGTACGACGTCTGTTAGAAAAGTATCCGACCTTTGGCTGAAAAAAAAATTGGCACAACTGGAGCGTTGGAAAAGTAACCACCCTCAAAGTAGTCCCTTGGGACTCCACACACTCCTCCCAGCGGTGCTGCCATTGTTGCAAGCATTCCGAGAAGACCTCTTTCGGAATAGAGTTTAGCTCAGCTGACGTTGCAGCCCTAATGTCCTCTCTTGTCTGAAATCGCGCTCCTTTCTATGCCCTCTTAATTTTGGGAAACAGCCAGAAGTCGCCGGGGGCCATATCAGGAGAGTAAGGAGCCTGTTAAACTACAGGAGCCTGGTTCTTTGCCAAGAAAGTCTGAATCTAGTGCGAGGATTGTGCAGGGGCATTGTCGTGATGGTCTCTGTTTTCTACCATCCATCTGCCTCCTCACCCGATAACCTTTTTCTTCTCGCTGATTATATCAACACGCACAGTTTTCAGGCATCTAGTTTAATTTTTATGGTAGACTTTAACACACCAGATATTGACTGGCCCTTACTATCGCATCGCAATTCTTTAGCTAGCGAACTAATTAATTTTTCTTCATCTTTTGGGCTTACACAAGTAGTTGATGGCGTAACAAGAGAAAACGCACTTCTTGACCTGGTGTTCATTAGTTCAGACCTTGTTGATAAGCTGTCTGAGTGTGAAATTAGTGACGGAATTTCAGATCACAAGGCAGTATTTATATCGCTAAACTACACAGTCTGTAAACCGCATGCCGAAATTCAAACTCTTTTCGACTTTAATCGCTCTGACGACACGTCTATTCTTGATGTTGTATCAGAACGTTTCGAATTGTTTTGCACACTCAGTAAACATTGTGACGTGAATACACTAGTTCACCAATTTGAAAACATTACTAAGCTATGTATTCAGCGCTTTGTTCCGTTAAAAAGTAAGAAAAATCTCGTGCCGTCCCTTGGATGACTAGAGAAACTTTACAATTATCACGCCTCGTTAGAAGAGTGAGACGCTCAAAACACAGTCATGACCCCGATGCAACTGCTAGATTTACCCAGCAGTTGCATCGCAATCAACGCTGCACACGCACCCTAAACCTACTCGAGCAAGCGACGGCACAGGTGGCACGTATGATCGCCCGCGTCTCGCAAAAAAGAAGCCGCATGAAGGAGGAAGATACAGTCAGGTTGGTTAAGAGCCTCATAATCAGCCGGATTACGTACGCCCTCCCATATTACAACACAAACAAAGGCGAACGGGATCAGGCCGACGCCATCATAAGGAAAGCATTCAAAACAGCGCTTCACCTGCCGGCCAACACCTCGACAGAGAAGCTCCTGGCCCTCTGACTCCACCACACGTTCGAGGAGCTCAAAGAAGCACAATTAGGGTCGCAGCTACTCAGACTCCAGCATACTACCACGGGCAGAAAGAGCCTAAAAAAACTGGGGCACAAAGAAATTGAAAGGCAAGAACAAAGAACGGCAAACCTATCCGATGAGTATCGCAGCACCATCAAGGTAGGGTCCCTGCCAAGAAACATGGACCCGAATTTACAGACAGGCAGGCGGAACGCTAGGGCAAAATATGTAGAAAAATACCTAGCAACAAAAGCGAACATGGTATACACGGATGCCGCGGTATATCCTCGAGAACGAAGAGAAACAGAACAAAGAGTTAGACTCAGACTATAGGGAAATCGCTTGCGCGTCGGCACGGAATTGTACAGTAACCGAGGGAGAGGAAATGGCTGTTGCTCTAGCAGCTGTGGAGGGCTACCGCACAAAAAAGGAAGCATGCCGAAACTACATTAACGGCAGAGTCGGTCAAACAGCGCTCCAAATCGTCCTCCGCGCTGGCGAACAGAATAAACGCATTAGACACACCATCTTTTGGGTACCTGGGCCCACTGAGATTGAGGGCAACCAAAGGGTTGATAGGATAGCTCGCGAGCATACAAACCGAGCGGACCTAAACAGAGATCGTGAGGATTTCATGACAGTGATCCCAACGTCCGCTGACATACTGACTTACCATAGAGGGACGAGGATCACATATTCCCCGCCCCACAATACACTCACTCAACAACAGGCAGTTTACTGGCGAAAGCTGCAGACAGGAACTTTCCCAAATTTACATATACTATGCAAAATGTTCCCAAGTCAATACAGGGACACATGCCCGTGGTGTGGTGCAATACCCACACTTTATCACATCACATGGGAGTGCAATACGAATAAGTAATTCCACAAAATATAAAATCCGAGTGCGGAGCAGTGGGAGAGCGTGCTCTCCAGCGGTGACCCTAGCCTCCAACGGAGGCTGGTGGATCATGCCCGACGAGCAGCCACGCTCAGTGGTGCCCTGGAATAGGGGCGCCAACGATGCAAGCCGGGGATCGTCATCAAGCAATAGAAGATCAAGACATCCGGCCCGACCCCTGAATTACTCTTTCTAGAGTAATAAAGTTTACTTCCTTCCTTCCTTCCTTCCTTCCTTCCGCTACATAACACAAAAAATCCTCATAGAATTTAAAAAAGAAGCTCCATTTCCCCTTGGTGGGCGGTAACAGAGTAAATAAATTTACCCAAACACAATGACATCGTCGCATAAAAAAATTAAGTAATGGGGTTTTACGTGCCAAAACCACTTTCTGATTATAAGGCACGCTGTAGTGGGGGACTCCGGAAATTTCGACCACCTGGGGTTCTTTAACGTGCACCTAAATATAAGTACACGGGTGTTTTCGCATTTCGCCTCCATCGAAATGGGGCCGCCGTGGCCGGGATTCGATCCCGCGACCTCGAGCTCAGCAGCCCAAAACCATAACCTAAATCACAACCTTTCTCAGCTGCATGGTACACTGTTACTGCCACCAGCTCGAATTTCTCGCCGCCTGTTCAACTCCAAAAGCGTCCAAGGCTTTCGTGGTTTGACTCGCATTCAACAAATCGTTTCTTCCCGCAGCCTTTGAAGACTGGAACTGCCTTCCCGAAGCAGTTGCTCCTGAGAGAAATCCAGAAAAATTCAGGCAGTCCTTAACTACACTTTGTTAAATAACTTGAACTACGCATTTTTTGTTTTCTCGCACCATTCTGATGTTACAGGCGTTGGCCAACTAATTTACATCATAGTATGTGAACTTTGGGTGCTATAACGTAAAACTATTCCAAACTTTTCTATTCCAATTCTGCGATCAGCCCTTCACGATTGGCCAAAAACTTTTTTGGACCACCCCCACTTCCCCTGTCTGTCACGCAACGTCACGAAAACCGCGATAGCTCCCCATCTGATATGATGTCTATACACTGATTATGCATCATTTGACCGAACAAAAGAAAAACAGTTATTTCTGATTGGACGCCTTTTCATCATTAGCCCTCGGCTATTGGTCAAGCGTTTTTGGGCTGCAGTTACTTCACCTGCCTGTCACGCCACGTCACAAAACGGCAAAAACTCACCGCGTCAAAGTGACGTGTACGCGTTAAAGCTGCGCTAATATACCGAACAAAACTGAATTTTCGTCTGAATAGCCGCAGGCTGCCCCGTTCCGAAAGGAATAAAAGATGGCTGCCACTGATCCCTCAGGCACTGGCTACTCGCACTTGCCGGACAGCATGGGTATTTTTGAGGGTAATAAAACTCTTCGTAGCCGTGTAACGTTTTCGAGCACTTTCGCCATGTTTACGACCTCGTCCTGGCAACTATTCTTTGCTGAGGATTCGCTTTAGAGTCATTCCTAAGCTTTTGTAGCAGGCCGCAGCGATAGTCGACGAGCCACCGCAAGCTATGTAAGGGCAAGCGCACCAATCGCAGACGCTGGCACCACCCTCTTCATACGGCTAGCGGTTTTCAGTGCAGTGGCTCGGCCCCATCGAATACCTGTCCACTTGATCGTGCATCTCGCCTTTTGTGAGCCAATTAGATAAGACAAGCCGCTCAGTGTAGGCAATGTTATTCGTTTTTCAAGCAAACAAAAGTGACCGCCTATAAACGTGGACAGCGTTTGATTGGTCTGTTTAGACAACGCTGGGGGTGACCGCTCGATGCTTGCGTCGGCGGTTACGCAAATTTGACGTCAGGAAATTGGAGTAAAAACATATTGGAATAGTTTTACGTTATAGGGCCCTTTGACTTGTATTTCCATGTTTAGTTGGGTGTCATTCTCTTATTATAAGGTATCTCTTCGTTTGTTTGCTCATTCCTAATTACTTGTAACGTAGTTCGCTCATTGTTGAATAGCATTCGCTCCATAATATGCACTTTCAATACTCTTTCCCCCGCCCTTTACGTAATGCGCTGTTAAGGCTCCTTAAGGATGAATAAATGATGATGCTGATCGCAACCGTAAATCAGAAAGAATGGAGAAATCCCGTAGTACTTTGTGTAGCCGAATTATATGCGTAAGTGACAAACAAAAGAATGATGTCCCACTTTGTATGATCCGATGAAGCGTACATGTCGAGTATGTAACCAAGGGTTCAATCGAAACGCTCCATAAGCCCATTAGATTGAGGATGGTATGGCGGTGAATACGGTGATTGTTCGGTGAACAACGTGGCATTCAGCAAGCAGAGATTCAACCACCAGCAACAAAAACACGCGACCTCTTTCGCTCAGCAGTTCCCGAGGGGGGCATAAAGAATAATGAAACGATGGAGCAGAAAGGATGCAACATTACTGGCAGTGGCTGCAGGTAGAGTGGCGGTTTCAGCATACCATGTACGGTGACCAACTGCGAAAATTCATCGTTTGCCAGCAGGTTAGCGGTAGCGGCCCGTACAGGTCAATTCCCACGTGGTCGAAGCCACGAGCAGAGCACGGAAGTGGCTGTAATAGTCCGTGCGCAGGATGAAGTGGGTATTTGCGGCGTTAGCATAGTGCGCACGAGCGCACTAATTTTGTAACAAAGCTAAACATTCCTCGGCAGTAGTAACGGTGCCGCAGGCGCTCATACGTCCTTAAGATGCCTGCGTGTGCACAATGTGGGTCGGTGTGGAAAGACGCGCATATATCGCAACGCAAAGTTCCCGGGATAACAAGGAGCCACTTGCGATCATCGGGCTGATAGTTGCGTCGATACAACAGGTTGCCCCGGAGCACGTTGGCGACGCAGGGAACGGGAGATGCAGGTGAGCTAGAAAGGAGATCCAGTAGAAAGGCTACCCAGGGTTCCTTGAACTGTTCTGATGCGAAGGTATCGATGTCGACCGACGACACCACCTCAAAGGGGGAGAGGGAGGTAGGGACGTGACATAACGTCGGCGTCAGTATGCTTTCGGCCGGAGCGGTAGACTACGTGTATGCATATGTGTATGCCAGCGCGGAAGACGTGCAGACGGGTCTTTTAAAGAGGATAACTAAGAAAGGCAGTAATGGTCAGTTGGCACGTTGAATGGCCGGCCATATAAATAACGGCGAAAATTTCCGAGTGCCCAAACGATAGCTAGAGATTCTTTTTCTGTGGCGCAAGAGTTGCGTTCCGCTTTGCTCAGTGCAAGACTGGCGTACTCGGAGTAGCCATGTTTTCGCTGCCCAGGGCCAGCGGCAAGGACAATAGCGCTGGCCTCGGCATGCAGCTGGGGCGGTGGAATCGTATAGTGTGGCAGTAGAGGCGGGGACGTGAGGAGGTGTAAGGTCACGAACGCAGTGGCGCATACAGGAGATCAAAAAGATAGGTTGTTGGCGCCACTTAAGAGTTGTGTCAGAGGTATTACAATCGAGGAAAATTCGCGAACAGAGCGTCTGAAGTAAGAACAGAGGCCGATGAAGGCGCGGAGTTCTTTGAGTGCCTTAGGTTTTGGAAACTCCGGCAGAGCCCGAAGTTATAATGGGTCGGGACAGATTCCGTCTTGGGATACGACATGAACTAGAACCACGAGCTTGCGCGTGGCAAACTGACACTTTTTCAGGTTAGTTGGAGGCCTGCGTTGGTCAGGCACGTCGACACTTGCCTAAGACGCAAAAGATGCGTGTTGAACTCGGGGTCGAACAAAAAGATGTCGTCGAGGTAGCATAAACACGTGCTCCATTTTCGACTGCGCAAGATATTGTCCATCATTCGTCCAAACAGTGCAGGCGCATTGCAAAGACAAAATTGCAGCACGCTAAATTCGTATAAAGAGTCTGGAGTAATGAATGTGGTTTTAGGGCGGACTACGCGTTCTCTGTGGAACCTTCAAGAATATGTTCTAAATTTTTTTATTATTTTCGTCAGTAAATGTTCGTGCAAGCCACTCCAGAGCGTCGTCAATGCGCGGTAGAGAGTACACGTCATTACATGTTATCGTATTAAGAGGGCTATAGCCAACGCCGAAGCGAATGGAACTATCTTGTTTTGGGACGAGAACCACCGGTGATGCCGATGGACTATTGGAAAGTCGAATGACGCCGCGCTGAAGCATGTCGCAGACGTGCTCACTGACGACCTGATGCTTCTTGGCTGAGACACGGTACGGGCGCTGCCGCAATGGCGCGTTGGATCCAGTGTCGATGGGATGCCTAACGTTCGATGTGCGGCCCACAGTAGTATGGGCGACGTCAAAACAAGAATGAAAATGGTCAAGCAGGTGACGAAGCTGGAAGCATTGCTCGGAAGCAAGGTCATCGGCAATGAAAGGAGCGAATGCCTCAGATGATGGCTGAGCAGAAGTGGAAAACGCACCAGAGTCAGTGAGCCCTACATCCGAAGCATCCGGCACGTCCATAATAATCATCTCATCAAGGGGCAGAACACGACCAAGTACTTTGCCGCAGAGAGCCGTCTGGGGTATGGGAAGCGGAATGCAGACAACTATGTACCTGAGACCGGCTGAAATGTCAAGTGTGGCGAAAGGGAGGGGAATATCTTTGCGGGTTATGACGATTTCCGAAGGAGTGAAGAGGACAGAGCATTTCAGAAAGAGCGGTTCAGAAAACGGGAACAACGACAAACGACGACGGCGGTATTGCGATGTCTTCCCGAAGGACCAGCTTAGCGGGAAAAGAAGTGGTGCCGGCGAGGGGAACAGGATATAGAAGGAACAGGGTACTGTTGAGGCTGCATTGGTAGAGCTTCAGCAACTTGCTCTTCAATCCCCTACCGGAGCAGCGGAGTGAGCTGTGTAGGTGGCGGTCGCGGCAGCGGCTGTTGTTGGGGCAGCTCATCGAAGGGTAGTAGAGAAAGCTGACGTGCAACTTCTGCCCGCACGAATGCTTGGATTTTTGCGAGCAAGGGTGAGTGATCAGAGCGCACGGTCATGGCGGAGAGGGCCTCGTCAGCCACTGAGGGGCGCCAGGTCAAATCTCGCTGGCTCCTCAACTCACCGTAGCTTTGGCACAAGTGTTTGAGCTCCGCTACGGTACGTTGACTCTTGGCGATCAACATGTAAAAAATATCATCGGCGATGGCCGATATTCAGGTATAGAAGCATCCACAGACTCGCACATGTCAGCACCTCTTCAATATAACTCAAGCCATCCTTGAATGGCTTTTCCCTTCGCCTCCCATCACATGTATATGTGATAAACTAATAAAGAATCAATCAATTAATCAACTGGTGAATGCTTCACCCGGTGGTTGCGCTCGCTTTCGTAACCGCTGCTCAGTGCAAAACTTGCGGATGGCGGGGAGACCGAAAACTTCAGCGAAACTGATCGTGAACGCTTACCAGGACTGAAAGTCGGCTTCTTGATCTTTATGCCACAGGTGACGTTATTTCACTTGGAGGTATCGTCCCACCGAATCTGCAAGCTCACCCGGTCATATGAAGAAAGCCGGTCGTTGACGTCATACTCATCCGCACCGCTGAAAACCGCGGGATCTGTGTGCCGATGAGCGCCAGAGCAGGCCACGCATGGTGGCGGCAACAACTGCGGGATAGAGTCAGGCATGACTGGTGGCAGAGACCGAGACCAGAGTTCTAGGTTGGAGATGTACTTGAAGACCCAGCACCTCCACCACTTGTAAAGGGGTGTATTTAATCATTCAACTGGTAGCGTCAAGCGTAACCGAGAAGCCAGGCGACGAAGAGCAGGAACCGCTGGATGGTTGAGTGCCTCTCTTTCGTGTCAAGCACTGACCATCTCAGGCTGTCTCAGTGGTTGCACTGGAGGCATGGCATACACGATCTGGCTGGCCTTGTCCGTATGCTCCCTTTCTTTCTTACACACATACGTTATGGGGCTCTTAGCGGTAGTGCAAACCCAATGTGGGTGTTTCTTTTAATGTTACATTTTATTCTATTGGCCTTGAGACATGATGACGAGCTCTATATTACTCCCTTACAATTTCTTTAAGGAAAATTGGGATCGAATTCCCTAGCTCCATCTACAGCGTTCCGCCTCAAAGGTCAGGTCATGTGGCCTCAATACCGGAGCACCGTGCTCGCGCATAGAAGCAGTGCACAGCTCGCCAAGCTATCAAGGTGATTACGCATTATTTTACTTTAGAAGAGCCCACGTAAATTGACGTTATTGCGGTTTGTTCATTTCAGTCGTGAAGTGAGTCCTGGTAGCGATTTAAAGAACGATCTCAGTCGTGTTTCCAAAGCACGAAGCACGCATTGACGTCGCAAAAGAAGAAAAAACGCTAGACGCCGCAGCATCTAGTGCACCTTCGTTTCGAATACCGAAGTCCGCCTTAGTCCTCAAAAAATAAAAGATAGGCCTGCGCTCAATATGGGGGTAAATAAATTTCTGGACCTTTCCTTTTTACGACTGGCATGCGGGCTTCGTTCTTTCTAAACATGACTGATGGCGCTACACACTAAACATTTTAACAACTTTATGGGGGTTAAAAGGGGTGTTTTATGCATTTGCACTCACGCCTACACCCTTTCAGCACCCTTTCCGGCCAAAACACCCTATAGTAAGGGAGTATACCACACATAAGTTGTGACTTTCCTCAAAGAAGGGTGTTAAGTCGACGAATGAAGGGTGCTGAACGCGTTGCTGCATAAATCTGGGTAACGTGTACGCGCCCGCGCATTGAGCAATGTGTTTATGTATTGTATTTTAAATGTGAAAGCATTTTATGTCCTTTCATGTAGAAAAGCTGGCGTTCTCCGCAACAACGATTCATATGCGACCCTGCTCATGCCAATCTTGCCATTTTCCTTGAAAGCATTCAGAACCGGGCCGCCCGTTTCATTCTCTCAGATTATTCACGTCATTCTAGCGTCATGTCCATGACAAGAACTAGGTCTACCTGACCATTGGTTGCGTCACAAGTACTTTCGTCTCTGTCTTTTTCATATTATATGCTACTTTAACCCTTCTCCTCAAGAAAATCTTTTCACCACATCAAGTTCTCCTCTCGCATCGACCATCAACACAAAATTGACGTGCCATTCTTCGTTTTTGCCAAGAACAGCCACTGAATGGAACCGCCTTCCCGCCTGTACAGTCTCAACTTGTGACACCACTAATTCAAGATCGCCGTTCAAATTGTCTTACAGTTTGATTTTCTATTCTTGCCCCGCACTGCAAATATTGTATGTTTTCACTACTTCTTTCTGTTGTACCTACTAGGCCTTAAAAGTATGTATAATAAATAAATAAATAAATAAATGAATAAATAAATAAATAAATAAATAAATAAAATGTGACGTCATCACCGTCTTGTATGACGTCAGTAGTGATACAGAAAGTAGTAAATAGAACAACGCTAATTATGAGCAATTAGGGGTAATTAATGTCAAATAATGTACATTATGGTGGATAAATTGGATTAAGGTTTGTACAAACTATAGCAAGATGGATCACGGTAGATTAAGGTAGAATTGTGAACTACACGTGACAATATATGAACTACCGTATCAAGGTCACGTAACAATTGCAAGTGTACATCTGTGAAGTCATTAAGTTTTCGTATTCCTAAGTGACTGTCGATTTTTTTGAAGGATTCTGATGTTACTAGCATGACGGCCACTCCGAAAATGTATCATCCAGAAAAAGTACGCACTTTCACTTACAATTTAATTATTATTATATATTGTGCTCATAGTAATATTAGCATGCAATTAAGCACTAAATGAAAACACGCGAGCAACTTGCACAATTCTGCACAAATATTTCGGTGCCCTTAACAGACCAACAAAAAGTGGCGAAATTAAAGAAGCTGTTTGGGTACATTGCTGATGAAACAGGGACGTGCTGTTAGACGATCCTCTGCTGTACAATGGCATCAACATACAATTTGCCTGGTGAAGCCATAGATACATTTATAGCTGCGAGATCACGTTGGCAGTTGTCAAACACGAATTTCCACGTACCTTGCCTAATTCATTCAGAGGTTTACAGCTACTGATCTGCCTTCTAAGCGCATGCTCACAGTTTGTGAGGCTCTGCGTATATGTTAAGGGCTGGTGTCGTCAAAGCTGTAATCGCTTATCCACAGCATACGCTTTTACAAACGCAGTCTTCAGTCTCCTCATGAATGCTTACGCGTCGCTGTCGCGCGACCAAGATGTGAGCGTCTTAATCGAGCCAATAAAACATTACGCTGTGACCTCGCAAGGTTGCTTCGTTCGGACGCAGCGAGTAATCTAATCGCACCAGCAGAAGAGCGCCGATCGCCTCGCTCACGATTTGTGCACCGCACCCTCAGTGATGCAGCACAGACTTCGCCCCCCCCCCCAAAAAAAAAAGAAAGGCCGGCACTGGGTGCACGCGCGTGGCAGCAGACAACCCCAAGTGGAGTCCGCTGCTGCCACACATGATGGCGTCACAAAAAAAGCGTAATAAAAATACATAATATGCTAACATTATGGTCTTGTGAAATGCTCTATGCTTAAATAAATGGTATGCTATTTGTATTGGATCATGTGTTGCTCCCGTCCTTGTGGATATTTTTTTGTCTTGTGTGGATCATTCTTTAGACCATGCTTTTATTGAGCGGGAAGTTTTAAAAGTTTTAGATATGTCGATGATTTTTTGGTATTTTTATCGCTTGACTCGTCCTACCAGGATACAATCAATAAGGTTTTAGAAGATCTTAAGGTACATGGACAAGGTCTTATGTTTACCCACGAGAGTCCACAAAACAATGTATTGCAGTTTTTGGAACTGAAGCTTCAATTCTTTGAACGCCATGTGTGTTGGGCGTATCAACCCCGTGCGAAAAAGGAACTGTTGTCCTTCAGGTCTGCGCACTCGAAGATTGTGAAAAGAGGTATTGCATCGTCATGTATAGAATTGGCACTTAAGAGTTCGTGTGTGCACAAGATGCAAGAAAGTTTTGACAATCAGATCAGCCGACTTTTGGCAGCTGGGTTCCCTATGTCGCTTTTGACTGCAGTGGTTGAAGCTCTGGTCCAGAGAAGTAAAACCACAAGAAGGCCGGCCGCCGAACGTGAAACGCGAAGGCCTGCGGTGGTCCCTTATATACATAAGGTGACCCATCAACTCAAGAAAGTTGCTTGCAGGCATGGCGTTCCTTTGGCAATTTCTGCACCAAACAAGCTTTCAAAGCTATGTTCCCGCACCTGCGGAGAGAACAGAGGAGGATGTCAAATTCGGCATGATGCCTCATACGTTTCGTGCGCTGTCGGCGTAGTTTATGGCATTCCACTCTCATGTGGTAAGACATACGTTGGCCAGACAGGGCGTTGCGTCAATGAGCGACTCAGGGAACATGCGCAAAAAGTAAACAAAAATGTAGATAAACGAGCGCACCTGGTTGCGCATATAAACTCTTGCAGCAATTGTGAGGCGCGATTTGATCGGACGATAACTCTTGGAAAAAGCAAGAATGAACATGCGCGGCTTGCCTTAGAGGCCTATCACATAAAAAGACAAGGAAATAATTGCATTAGTGACACAGCGTTGTCCCTGCACCAATCAGAATTTGATTTCCTACGTTTACGTATACGATAAGTTGGCAGATGTCAGTAGTGTATTCTCTGCGCCTGCGCGATTATGCGGCCTAGGTATATATATGCATCGATGACGACAAGAAAAAAGAAGTTGTTAGCGCCAGTGTGTGTCCTGTCTTTCTTTTTGTGGCTCGTCTTAGTTGTTTGCGCTGTTACGTTTAGTTCATAAATAAATGAGGCATTTATTTATGCTGCGTTTTAAAATAGAAAATGACTGTCGGCGCCTTCACACGCGTGCACGCCATGCACGCAGCTGGAGGACCGTCGTGGTTCCTTGTGGCTGTGTGGTGTGTACTGTAGTACTAGAGCACTGTGTAATATCTGCGAGCACGAATGACGTTGCCGTTACGAAGGTACAGAAGCTACGAACGAACTGTACTACATCCACAAAACAGCACGACATGTCTGATTTGGACTGTCGGTTTCGAAGAGTCGTGGTAACGCAGCAAGACTGCATATGGTGCCGACATGGATAATGCATTTTGCAGGGTGTGTCATAAGTAGCGATTCTTTAAGTTGTGTGTACGCCTTCTGGCAAAGCCGGATGCCTGTTTGGCCTTGGACACCACGTCGACACACTGCTCACGAGCTCGAAAGCGCAGAAGTGGCGCGCGCCGGCATTGACGTTAATGTAGGGTGCATACACATTTCCAAATCGCTTTGCAAAATAAAGCCTGCAAAGCCTTTTGTCGATCAGCAAAGTGCATCCAGACATTTCGCGTCGCGTTACGCACGCAGAAGCCTAGTAACGAAAGCCTGAACGTGATACGTGAATGTAACAGAAAGGTCTGTTCCCGCCTGAAGGTAATGCCAGCAAGTGTCCGTGACGAGTGTTAAGTGACTCACACGAGGCTAGCCGTTGAACAGTGTGTGGAGTGCCGCTGCTTCAATCTGGCCAGTGCCCAACCCGCTTTCATGAACCATTTGAAATGCACAATGTATTAGTTGCTATAGATTGTGGTGCAGTGAGAATGCCATTCCATAGCAGCCATGAAAATTACCTGTGGAAGTAATAGTAATGCGATAGGTTTTTGTGGTGATTGCCATTACCCAGGCAGCACAACAGCAATGGTCCAACCATGGCCCAATGCTGGCACAAATTTGTACCAATATTGGACCAAAGTCGGCATATTGGCAAAGTGCAACCCAATCCAATGCTGGCCCAGCGTTAAAGCCAAGATTGGACCAATGTCATGCCAATGCAGCTGCCAATGTGCTGCCAGCGTAGGACCACCGTTGAGCCATATCGTTGCCGTTATTAATGCCAGCTTTGAGCCGATGCAGCATCCATTGTGCTGCCAGCGTAGGACCAGTGTTGAGCCATATCGCTGCCATTATTAATGGCAGCTTTGAGCCAATGCTCTTTGCATGACGAATATTTTAGGTATGCCAATTCTATAGCGTTAACGAGAGGGTGGCAGGTCTTGTGAAACCTAAAAAGAGGTACAAATTGATGGTCGTACTGGTCTACGCCCCTACATCCAGTCATGATGACCAGGAAGTCGAAAGCTTCTATGAAGACGTGGAATCAGCGATGGGTAAAGTCGAAACAAAATACACTATACTGAGGGGGACTTCAATGCCAAGGTAGGCAAGAAGCAAGCTCGAGAGAAGTCAGGGGGGCAATATGGCATAGGCACTAGGAACAGCAGGGGAGAGCTATTATTAGACTTTGCAGAACAGTATAATATGTGGATAATGAATACCTTCTTTCGCAACCGGGATAGCCGAAAGCGGACATGGAGGAGCCCGAATGACGAGACTAGAAATGACCTAGACTTTATACTCTGTGCTAACCCTGGCATCATAAGAGATGTGGACGTGCTTGGCAAGGTGCGCTGCAGTGACCATAGGATGGTAAGAACTAGAATTAGCCTAGACTTGAGGAGGAAACGGAAGAAACTGGTACATAAGAAGCCGATCAATGAGTTAGCGGTAAGAGGGAAAATAGAGGAATTCCGGATCAAGCTACAGCACAGATATTCGGGTTTAACTCAGGAAGTGGATCTTAGTGTTGAAATAATGAACGACAATCTTACGGGCATCATTAAGGAGTGTGCAATAGAAGGCGGTGGTAACAGCGTTAAACAGGATACCAGTAAGCTATCATACGAGACGAAAGATCTCATCCAGAAACGGCAATGCATGAAAGCCTCTAACCCTACAGCTAGAATAGAACTGGCAGAACTTTCGAAGTTAATCAACAAGCGCAAGACAGCTGAAATAAGGAAGTATAATATGGATAGAATTGAACATGCTCTCAGAAACTGAGGAAGCGAAAAAGCAGTGAAGAAGTAACTAGGAAGTGGCACGAATTAGTTGTATGCGTTAAGAGACAAAGCCGGCAATATCATTACTAATATGAATGAGATAGTACAAGTGGCGGAGGAGTTCTATACATATTTATACAGTACCAGTGGCACCCATGACGATAATGGAGGAGAGAATAGTCTAGACGAATTTGAAATCCCACAAGTAACACCGGAAGATGTATAGAAAGCCTTGGGAGCTATGCAAACGGGGAAGGCAGCTGGGGAGGATCAGGTAACAGCAGAGTTGCTGAAGGATGGTAGGCAGATTGTTCTAGAAAAACTGGCCACCCTGTATACGCAAGGCCTCATGACCTCGAGCGTACCGGAATCTTGGCAGAACGCTAACATAATCCTAATTCATAACAAAGGGGACGCCAAGGACTTGAAAAATTATAGACCGATCAGCGCACTGTCCGTAGCCTACAAAGTACTTACTAAGGTAATCGCAAATAGAATCAGGAACACCTTAGACTTATGTCAATCAAAGGACCAGGCTGGATTCCGTAAAGGCTACTCAACAATAGACCATGTTCACACCATCAATCAGGTGATAGAGACATGTGCGCAATGTAGCCAAACCTTATATATAGCTTTCATTGATTACGAGAAAGCGTTCGATTCTGTCGAAACCTCAGCAGTCATGGAGGCATTACGGAATCAGGGTGTAGACGAGCCATATGTAAAAATATTCAAATATATCTATAGTGGCTCCACAGCCACCATAGTCCTCCATAAAGACAGCAACAAAATCCCAATAAAGAAAGGCGTTAGGCAGGGAGATACGATTTCTCCAATGGTATTCACAGCGTTTTTACAGGAAGTATTCAGAGACCTGGATTGGGAAGAATTGGGGATAAAAGGTAATGGAGAATACCTTAGTGACTTGCGATTCGCTGATGATATTGCCTTGCTTAGTAACTCAGGGGACCAATTGCAATGCATGCTCATTGACCTGGAGAGGCACAGCAGAAGAGTGGGTCTAAAAATTAATCTGCAGAAAATTAAACTAATGTTTAACAGTCTCGGAAGACAGCAGCAATTTACAATAGGTAGCGACGCACTGGAAGTGGTAAGGGAATACATCTACTCAGGGCAGGTAGTGACGGTGGATCCGGATCATGAGACGGAAATAATCAGAAGAATAAGAGTGGGCTGGGGTGCGTTTGGCAGGCATTCTCAGATGATGAACAGCAGGTTGTCATTATCCCTGCAGAGAAAAGTGTATAATAGCTGTGTCTTACTAGTACTCACCTACGGGGCAGAAACCTGGAGCATTACGACAAGGGTTCTACTTCAATTAAGGACGACGCAAGGAGCTATGGAAAGAATGATAGGTGTAACGTTAAGGGATAAGAAAAGAGGAGATTGGGTGAGGGAACAAACGCGAGTTAATGACATCTTAGTTGAAATCAAAAAAAAGGAAATGGGCATCGGCAGGACATGTAATGAGGAGGGAAGATAACCGATGTTCATTAAGGGTGACGGACTGGATTGCCAGGGAAGGGAAGCGTGGAGGGGGCGGCAGAAAGTTAGGTGGGCGGATGAGATTAAGAAGTTTCCAGGGATGACATGGTCATAATTAGTACATGACCGGGGTAGTTGGAGAAGTATGGGAGAGGCCTTTGCCCTGCAGTGGGCGTAACCAGGCTGATGATGATGATATTGCCGAAATACTACATGGTCTCAATGTACAAAACTGCGATGCGGGGTCACAGCTTCAAAGCCAGTCTGTTTTGTGTATTGTTGTTGATATTGTAGTAATGTGGAGCTTTCCTCTTCATGAGAGCACAGAAAGAAAAATATTACAGTTGGTAGCTAAGCGCCAACTACATTGGAAGATCTGAAACTAGCGTTTTTTTTTTATTTGCGGGTTGGTCTTGGCTGGTACATCGCTGTCCGGTCACTTCAACAAATTTTGTTTGTGTGCAACTGCAGCAAAAACGCCGATACTACCGTTTCATTGCCAGGACCTTTACGCCCTCCTCGCGCACAAGAAGGACACCAGATAATTGGTGCGCGCAGGTAATATACACTGATATTGTTTTGCTAATTTCAGTGTAGCGAGGTGTCTGCGAACGGAGCATTTTCTTAGTATCAGTTATACCCATGAGTATACCCATGAGGGCATATTAGCCATTGTAGCGGTTTACTGTAGGACAAGTGAAGTGCTGAAAACTTGGTGTGCCTTGCCCTTTCCGCAGATCGTCCATTCATTATGTTATGGTGACGATCAACGTTGTGTCCGTCAGGCCTCCTCCTCATTTTTAGCTTCACCATCGCGAGAGTGGACCGAGAAAGGAAGCTTTCTTCACAATCAGCCCCAGCGGGATTCCACTACTCGGAACTGCTGCAGTTTGCATTCAGTGGCTGGGCATCCTAACCACATCCTTAGTCTCACAATCGCTAGAGCGCGCAGAAAAAAGAGAGCTTTCGTCGCTATCACTACCACGAACCCATGTAAATGCAACGTACGTGCAGGGGCTGGGCATGCTAGCTTTTGCGCTACCACCTGCCGCCGCCACCTTAGATTTTCCATGCATACCTGCTTCTTGTTTTCATCACAGACGCATGCAGGGCAAACGCGGATAAGAAAAAAAATATCAGTGCCCTTACACTCTGTGAAGAAGGATTACCAGCAAAGCTATGTATGTGGGCCCCTTAATGGCGAACTGCACCTCCGCCGCGCGTGGGCCCGCTATTGCACTATCTTGCGGATCGGCCCACGTATGGGCAGCGCTAAACGCCTGCTTCACCTCCACCGCGGGTCGGGTTGGTTTTGCACTATCTTCGGGATCGGCCCACGTATGGGGAGTGTTTAACGCCTGCTTCACCGCCGCCGTGGGCCAGTCCGGCATTGTACTATCTTCGGGATTTTGTTCTACACGCGGACACGATAGTAAAGAAAGTAGCCGTTAAGAGGATGCTTTAGCTCGGCTGATTTTATTTAAATATATGTATAAATTTCGTGTGAACAATGATGTTTATCTCTGGGATACTACTGGCAATCGGGCTGTGCGTGTGTCCGAGTCTTCTACCGAATGACACTATCAAATTCATCATGATGCTTCCGATCGTGCAACAACATCATTGTCGGGACCGAAGTGTTTATATAAGATGTGTTTCCTATACACTAACATCAGAAGCGTTACGGCGAAAAGTGTTGCCCTCTCCTCCCTTATCAACTCCACTGGGGCCTCGATATTAGCACTGACGGAAACGTGGCTGAACGATTATATTGCCGACGATAACATCCTTTCATGCGAATCAGGTTTCAATATTTCTCGATGTGACAGAAAGGACAGGAGAGGAGGTGGCGTCCTTATTGCGACAAAGCATGAACTGATTACGGTACCAGTTGTTGTTTCCTCTTTTCTGGAATGTATATTCATCTCGATAAAGTGCATTTCTACAAATATTATTGCCGGTGTGTTGTACCGTCCACCCGACCTGTACGATGGGTTTGCTGACGAATTTTGTCGCCTACTGACTGATGTGTGTACGCGTTTTCCTAATTCCGTCCTAATTATCTTTGGTGATTTTAATTTCCCCAGTATCAATTGGGACACTCTATCTGTCTCATCAAGTGATAAAGATGCGCACGCTTTTCTGCAGTCTTGTCTAGATTTTCACCTAACTCAGCTCATTACAAAGCCCACGCGATCCGCAGGTACCACTGCCAACATTCTCGACCTGATTCTAACCAATAATCCCGATGCTGTTTCTAAAATATTTCACCTTGGTGGTCTTTCTGACCAGGACATCATTACCGGGTGCATCAATCACCGTATGCTTGACAAAAAAACTACCTCAAAGCTGATCAGGTGTTATAACAGGGCTAATTTTGACCAGATGAATCTCGAATTAACCACTTTTTCTGGGCGGTTCTTAGCTGAATGTACTTTCCGCTCCATTGAACAGAACTGGACGCTGTTCAAAACAACCCTACTTAACCTCATTACAAAATTCATACCGATTATCTCAATTAGGTGCAGGTAAAGAGCGCCTTGGTTCAATGAGCGGCTGCGAAGAGCCAATAAAAAGAAAAAACGTTTGTATAGGCAGGCAGTTGATAACAACCTACTAACTACGTGGGAAAACTACAGGAAAAGCGACAAGGATTATCGAAGAATGCTGAAAGCCACCCGGCGCCAATTTTACAGTGACGTCTTACCCACTATGCTATCTAATAATCCCCAAAGGTTTTGGAACGTAATTAACCCACATTCACGTCCCGATTCATCCTTAACAAATTCTAATGGTGATCAGCTGGACGATGCCCATTGTGCTCAACTCTTTAACAACACCTTTTCGTCTGTTTTAACTCATGAAGTCATTACCCTTCTCTAGCACTCAGCTCACTTCACGATTATTCCATGCCCTCTATAGTCAAAAGTGATGATGCTATTCTTTCTTTATTAAAAAACCTTAAAGATACTACTAGCACGTACCCGCTTGGCTTTAACTACAAAATACTTCGAAATATATCTCAAAGTTGTTTTCAAGTCCTATCTGCACTTTTTTCTCAGTCTTTATCATCTGGCTGCATCCCTCATGACTGGCGAGTAGCTAAAGTAATGCCAATTTTCAAATCTGGCAGCCGCTCTGATCCCCTAAACTATAGACCCATTTCATTGACTTGCACCTTCTCAAAGCTCCTTGAACATGTCATACACACCCATATCATTAATTATCTTGAAGATCACAACATCATATTTAAATATCAGCACGGTTTTCGCAAGGGGTTTTCTTGCGACACTCAGCTTGCTGGGTTCACTAACGACTTATTTACTTTAGTAGACGCCGGGTTTCAAGTCGACGCTTTGTTTCTCGATTTTTCTAAGGCCTTTGATCGGGTCCCCCACCATAGACTACTACTCAAGTTATCGCATCTCAATGTTCACCCCCAGGTTTTAGCATGGATTAAAGACTTCCTCTCATCTCGCGTTCAGTTCACAGCTGTTAAAGGTTCTAACTCTTCAATGGCTCAAGTCACATCCGGTGTACCCCAGGGGAGCGTGCTTGGTCCCCTGCTCTTTCTAATATTTATTAATGATTTACCCACTTGTGTGTCTTCCCAAATTAGACTGTTCGCGGACGACTGTGTTGTGTACCGAGCCATTAAATGTGAAACTGACCACCAATTTTTACAAACTGACCTCGATTCAATTAACACTTGGTGTTCATCGTGGCTAATGATCCTAAACCACTCTAAGACAAAGCTGGTCTCCTCTACAAGAAACTCTTCCCGCATCCCAACAGCATACACTATTAATCACGTAACAGTTGAGACAGCTTCTACTTGCAAATATTGAGGAGTTCACCTTCAGTCCGACTTAACCTGGAATTATCACATTGATCTGATTCTAGCAGCTGCTAACCGTTCTCTTAGCCTCTTAAAACGTAACCTTCGACACGCTCCGGCGCCTGTGCTTAAACTTGCTTATACCACCCTAATCCGACCTAAAATCGAGTACGCTTCAGCCATATGGGACCCGGATCAAGCCTACCTCATAGATAACTTCGAATCCCTGCAGAACCGTGCTGCTCGTTTCATTTTTTTCAGATTACTCACGTTTCCCTAGCGTCACAGTGTTAAAGGCTCGTGCTGGTCTTGATAACCTTTCCCATCGTCGCAAACTTGCTCGCTTAACACTTTTTCACAAAATTTACCATCATCCCTTGCTTCATGATGATTTCTTTCAATCACCATCGGCGGTCTTTCCACGCCATGACCATCCTTTCAAGATCAAACGCATCATTTGCCGCACTTCATCTTTTGCGAAATCATTCGTACCCAAAACAATAATTGAGTGGAACCAGCTGCCTGCTTCAATCGCAACTGAAATGAATACGTCTAAATTTCATGAACTTCTAAAGAATAAATGCGATGAGTAGCTTTCCTTCTAGTTTTGTTTGATTTTTAAATATATATATATATATATATATATATATATATATATATATATATATATATATATATATATATATATATATATATAGATATGTATATATACATATATTCTTGTGTTCTCTTTATTATGTTGCGTTTTTTCATTATGTCTAATTAAGTGTTGCTGTTCTACTTTTTTTTTTATTCTTGTTGCCTATTCCTTGAATACGCTTTACTATATGTTTGTTGAATTTTTGTCACCCCCCTATGTAATACCCCCGTTGTGAGGGCCTTTAGGTGTTTCTTGAAATAAAAAATAAAAAAAGGAGAACTCGTTTTGCTCGGAAACCACTGCACCAAATTTGACAACGTTTCTTGTACTTTAAAGAAAAACGTTAAATCTAGTGACTGCTGGTTTCGAACTTTTGATTTACGTCATCATTTGGTTATTCAAAATTGGCAAAACCATCAAGTTTACAACTCTGTCTATCGGCAATGAAAAATGATATCAAAATTCTGTGCATTGCATCATACAGCACATCGAAAGCGCACAAAATTAATATATTACACATGAATCTCAAAAGAAAATTAGCAATATGGAAATGCAGTTTTTGCAGAACCCTTGTACACAACGTAACGAATTCACGTAAGATATAAATCGACATATCGAATTTGTCCGCTTTGAACGATCTAATGGATGCCGTTTATAGAACCGAGATATCTATTCTTGATGCGGAGCTATTAATTTGTAAACTTCACGCTTCTATCTTTTTCGCACTTTCGAATCTCTAAAGTTCTTCTAACAACATTCAGGCCCTAAATAGAAAGTCCGCTTCCAAAAGTCACTAGAATTTACCTTTCTCTCTAGAATCAAGCAAATCCCAGTAAAATCGGTCCAGGGGTTATCTGAGAAAAACGGTTCGGCGTATTACATCTATTTCAATAGGCCGCGCCGGAGTTGGGCCCGAGTTAGAACTTCCTCTTAACAGCTTCGCTATATATAAAAAAAAAGAAATAAAGAAAATAAATGCCTCAGCCGTCAATACCGCCACCCCAAATTTCGTCACGATGGCACCGTCGCCATCGGCACGGCTCCGTGAGCAGCTACCAATGTTCAGTTTTGTTATCTCCCTTTGCTCGGCGGCAGCGCATTGTGTTGATGCCAGCGACGCGCTTAAACTCCA
Source organism: Dermacentor andersoni (assembly GCF_023375885.2). Taxonomy (NCBI): domain Eukaryota; kingdom Metazoa; phylum Arthropoda; class Arachnida; order Ixodida; family Ixodidae; genus Dermacentor; species Dermacentor andersoni. The sequence continues at coordinate 236,566,998 of NC_092816.1, read as the reverse complement.
GAACCATTGCGTCATGCATCGCTTCTGCGACCAAGCAAGCTTTCGGCAGCACACGTTCGCTGCTATATTGACAATAAGAATTAAAACTGCTTGCCTTCGAAACAACAGCGTGAATAAAAATCGAAAGCGGACTGGCCGGCCACAAACAACATGCTCACGGGGCCATACTATTGATGACAGTATCACAAAAGGCTAGGTGCGGTCAGGTTGACTTTACAGGTTTGCAGGTGATGACTGAGGGGGTAATTGCTTCAGTATCACAGAAACAATAGCGCTTCAAGTTGTTAGCGCAGTTCGTGTGTGGTTCCTCCTTTGTGTGCCGTGTTGAAGTGCTGTTCTGTGACTTTACATATGTTCTTTTTCTGCGTCAGTTACGCCTTCCAAAAGCGTTTACTTAGAAAATTTTTGTTCGCATGCCTCTTACATAAGCGTGTTTAATCGTGATTTCTTCATTTGGCTGCATAATCTTGAGGACGGGCTCCAAGCTGCTCATTTTCTCTAGCCATGTAAGATCAATTACTGAAAAGCTAATTAACGTGGCTTTGTTATTCATGCACACAATATCTCAACTTACTCCGCATCCAAAGGTTACAAATCAGAACACTCGTATGAAAAAATGATGTCACCATTGGTTGTATTGGTTTATTAGTTTTGTTTGGTGCAGTGTTAGAAGCAGCCGGCATATTGGTGGTGCGGTAGGCTTCATATAAAGTATGAAAGTACGGACAGGTTATCTTGGCGCAAGTCAAGTTCATGAGCTTAAGATGAAGTTTTAGCTCGGGCCCAACTTCGACGCGGCCCATTCATATACATGCAAAGCGCAAAAACTTTTTCTGAGATCACCCCTGTACCAATTATAATTCAGTTTGTTGCATTTGAAAGAGTAAGTTAAATGCTAGCGACGGTTGGAAGCGGAATGTTGATTTAGGGTCTGAGTTTTGTAAAAAGAATTTTAGAAAATTCGAAATTTCGAAAATAATTGACGCACGAAGTTTATAAATTGATAGCTCTCCATCAAGAACACATATCGCGGTTCTGTAAACAGCATCCATTAGATCATTCAAAGCGGACAAGTTATCTGTGCCAATTTATATCTTACACGAATTTGTTACGTTGTGTATGAGGGTTCAGCAATATCTGCATTTCCATATTACTGAATTTTTTTTATTCATGGGTAACATATCAATTTTGTCCGTTTTAGATCTACCATTAGATGCAATTCACATAATTATGATATCATGTTTCATTGTTGAGTTACGTAGTTGTAAATTGATAGCCTCGTTTTTTAAAAATTCTCGATTTTTGACAATTTTTAATAAAAAATTGGCAACCTCAATCAAAACTTTGAAATCACCAGTCACTATATATTAAGTCTATCTTTTAAATGATACAGACTTCGTCAAAATTGGCACCGTGGTTGCCGAGAAAAACGAATTCTGCGTTTACATGTATTTAGATAGGAGTATCCGAGCTAAAGCTTCCTCTTAAGCACATGTGCGCAACCATGCACTTCTGCCTTTACAATGTACTATTATCAGCGTTACGGTACATTACACAGGGTGTGCGAGAACATTGTCCACGCTCCTGTTTAGATTTCTGAGCGCTTGTGGCATCAGGCTCGGTTTCGTGTCATCATCAGGAATAAAAACAGCTGCCTAGGGAAAAGCATTAGAAACATTTTCAGTGCTTTGTAACATATGGATCAGTGCGGACATGTACGTTAGAACTAAAAGTACTGAAGTATTAGGATGACGATTTCGCTGCATGTATTTTGGCTGTCTAATGTTAGCATCTAAAGAAAAGATGCTGTGATTTTGTGACAATGAATGCTGACATGAAATATGAGCTCCGACACAGTACCCGTGCTGGAACTGGCCCCTGGACTACAGGGCTACATTGAACCACGAGAAGCTGGTTTGATAAATACCAGTAATTGGAAAGTGTATAGCGCTCTTGAATTTTCTGCATTTTGGCGCCGCTGTGCAGTCCTTGGGGGCCCTTTTTACCACGAGCACTGTGTTTCAGCTAATATTAAAAGCAACTGTATTCTCTTCGTTTTTTTTTTTTGGGGGGGGGGGGGGGGGATGGAGCTTTTTTTAGCGTCTAATCACCGTTCCAAAGTTATAGGTTAGCTCAAAACGCACCTGCATGTTTTTCTAATATCCAGCATGTTGTCACGGATTGAATAGCGAAAGAGCGTTATCTTATCAGATTGCGTGCGTGAAGCGAATACTGGCGCACATTCTCCATAACATTTCAGGACCCGAGATAGCGCTGCAACGTACGGGCATTCCAATCTGATGAACCGATGTCTTGATCCGTAGATCAGATCCAGAGGAAGCACTACTACGCGCGCAGACGTCGTTGTGCTTTGAGCGTTTTCCAGCACAAGCTCACCTTTTATAATATGTTATAGTAGTGACTCACTCTTTCGGAAGTGTTTTGTTCTTCACGTCACTACAATGGGTGAGAGTATAGACGTTCTCCATCTTCACTGAGTGAATACTGGGAAACGGACTGGGACTCTTCTTCTTCTTTTACACATTTACCGCAACAATTTGTTATTCATATTTCACTTTTTTAAATTAGGAGGCTGTAAAAGAGAGCAACCTTATATTAACATGAGGTCTTCATAACACAGAAAATTTAAATGCTTATTAGTCGGCTTTCACCTCACTTTACCGAATTTCAATAAAGATATCCTTGTGATAATTAAAGGCCTATCCGCTTGACAACGTTTCATCTGAGTTCCCCTTTGTAAGCTGATATCGACTTGCAGGTGGTTGTCTAACCGTCAAACAAAGAGTTATTCCGAATGTTTCATTTCAGGAACGCGTGTTACCCTCCTCCCTTTCATTCCCGTTCGAAAACAGGCGTAAGACGAAAGTGCTGCATGAAGAGCGTCGTTAGTCCAAACCAACGAGCTACCGTAACCCACATCGCCTATATCGCTGTCATTTAGCCTTAGATAAGAGATATATATTTCAAATCGACGCACCCCGAATCCGAAATGAGCTGCCCCCGACCAGCACAGATAGGTTTCTTTCATTTCGTACTGCGTGCCAGCGGCTAATAGTAGCTCACGGAGCGGAGCGCTAAGTCTGGATGTGGCAGAGAAGGCGCTTTACATACTTTCTCGACACCCACCGAAAATTTCACGCCGCGCTGCTGGCCATTCCTAGAAAATTGTATATGTGACGACCAGCCATTTGCAACACAGCAACATTGTTTTGCGATGGAAGAGTCCAGGTGAGAGGCAGGGCAGTTATGGAGATGAAGACACGCTATTTTCTGCAGCAACTTAAGAATGAATGAATGAATGAATGAATGCCTTCATTTATTGAGAAAAGGAGCAGCAAGCATCAGTGAAAGCACGTATCGGCACATTGAGAAAGAAGCGAGGCACAAAGAGAGGAAGAGCTGGAGCCCCGGTGGCAGGCGAAGTCGCAGTTTAGGGTGGAGAGAATATAAGCGAGAGTGGGTGAAACCCGTTGAATTGCAGTGTAGATGTATGATGTGGCGAGTAAATGTTTGGAGCCACAGCCCAGCATCCGTCCTTTGCGGTAGTATAAGAACTCGCCGTTCTTGGTAACAAACCTTTACTGAACACCAATCTTGGCGATTACTTATTCATCAGCCGTGCCTAACCGCTCATTCCTTACAGGCAGGGTCTGTTGATCATAACTACGCTGTCGCTTCAAGTTACGACTATAACTTGACGCGTGCGGTTACGCTTGCTATACTCGGGACTCTTGCTATTGCGGGAATAGTATAAACATTGGTTTGCTGCACAAGTTAAAGAACAGACATTTTAGAACAGCGTTTCTCGCCTTACGTACGCTCAACACAAGGACCATTGCAGCATGTTACGGTGCGCGTCCCTTCAAGACAGAGACGCGAACGCAAACATAAGAACGGGTTAGAAGACAGGGTGCCGTCTTGGCCCTCGTGCCAAAGATATCCTAGCCAATAATATATTAGCAATCATGCTGTCGTTTCTATGCAAAGAGGTTATATATTGCTACGGAACAGTATTTGCAATAACGAAGAGGGGAGCAGTGTGAAGACGACGACAACGATTAGAGCTAGCGTGGGCTATTGCCTCTTGGCCAAGTGCGGCGTATTGCCCTGTAAATATACTTCTATATAGCTTGTCGTCTTCGTCTTCCTACGTAACTTATCTGGTGGAGGTGGACGTTCCCTGCGCCTCGTCACGGAACATCGCAGTGGACGGTACCTCGAACCTTCCTTCATGGCTCCCGGCGACGACAACTCGACTCCGCCGGCTCCGACACCTGCGGTCACTTCAACGACCTACCTCACTCTCCCCGCTCCCCGTGATCCCGGCGTATTCTCGGGCAAAGATGGGGAAGACGTCCAGGACTGGATCAGCCTGTACGAACACGTCAGCCGCAATAACCGGTGGGACCCTACTATCATGCGCGCCAACGTAGTCTTTTACCTCGGTGGCACACCTCGAGTTTGGTTTCGGATGCACGAAGATGAGCTTGCCAGTTGGGATTCGCTTTAGCAAAATCTTCGAGACTTGTTCGGCAACTCCTACGGTCACAAACTTGCCGCGCAGAAGGCGCTTTCCGGCCGTGTGCGGACGTCAGCAGAGCCCTACGTGACGTACATTCAGGACGTCTTGGTTCTGTGCCGCAAAGTTCACGCACACATGATTGAGTCAGACAAGGTTTCCCACATCCTCAAAGGCCGCCGAGGACGCCTTCAACTTGCTTGTTTTCAACAACGTGGCGACGATGGATGCAGTTATAAAGAGTGCCGCCGCCTGGAACTCGCTAAAAGCCGACGTATTGACCAGCAGTTTGCCCGTCTGCCCAACACCCCAGCTACATTTTCCTGTGCCGACGCTCGTTGTCGCAACAACACTGGCGATGTTACAAGGATCGCCCGGCGTGAGATCGAGGCCGCCTATCCGGCTGCCTTTGACTCCCGCCCCACCAACGCACCTGCAGTCATGGTTTCTTTGATACAGGCAGTTGTCCGCCATGAGTTCGCAAACATGGGTCTTCACACCATCTGCTCGGCCCATTGCCCTGATACCGACCCGGCTTCTTTGATTCTGCCCCGTCCCGCATCTTCTTACCCACCACGTTTCCGCAACCCATCTGAATGGTGCACTGCTGACGACAAGCCCATTTCTTTTCACTGCCATTGAATCGGGCATATTTCTCAGCACTGTCGCAGTCGCTAGAGCTCCCCGACCCGGTATACTTATACTGCCTACTCTCGCCCCCCAGGTGGCCTTTCTCATCCCTATGCCGCAAGCTGCGATAATGACATCACTGAATCTCCTGCGCCAACCGCCCCTATTCTCGTTCGCCTTCGCCCCAACGACGACAATCTCGCTCTCCCCAGCCTCGTCGCTCCTATTCACCGACTCCCTTCGGACGCCGCTCCCAGCCGGAAAACTAGACGATGCAGCGCCTCGAGGTGACGCTGCATTGCTCCCTGCGCTGCCAAATCCTCCACTGACATTGCCCACTCATCTGAACCTTCTTGACGTGCAAGCCGACGGTGTTTCTGTGTCTGCTCTTATCGACACAGGGGCGCATTTGCCGGTAATGAGCGCTGACCTTCGCAACCGGCCGAAGAAAATAATCACGCCCGCCACGACGCCTGTTGTACGTATCGCCGATGGCGGAACAGCCCCCGTAATTGGTATGTGTGCCGCCCGCGTCTCTTTCGCCGATCGCTCCACTATCGTGCTATTCACAGTCATCGGCGACTGTCCCCACGACATCATCATCATCGGCTTAGACTTCCTCCCCGCACATTCTGCTCTCATTGATTGTTCCGTCAGTGCTCTCCGCCTTGACCTGCCTGTTCTGGATCCCGCTGAACCACACCCCAGTAGCCTCAGTTCCATCGACTTCGTTCGCTTCCCACCTTGGGCACTGACCTAAGTTGACTTAGTGTCATTCCGAGCAGTCCCCGACTGTCTCTACATCGCGGCTCCTATGCAAGACGTCCTCCTCACACACGGGATCACAGTACCTCATACAGTTTTAGGACTTGAGACTGACTCCAACCAAATAACTGAATTTTATTAGCCCGACGTTTCGGAGCCCATTCGGCTCCTTCTTCAGGGGGTTGTTCTTCGGGGGGTGGCGGTGTGCCGCTTTTAAAGCGTCTTCTTTTGAAGAAAGGAGGGGGGGAGCACGGGAGGTTGGGAGACACTTCACAGACCGAAAGGTTGACGGCTTCCCTGGTGCTGGATGACTGGTGCTGGGGGGAGTGCTCGCGAGGGTGCCCTTGATGGGAGGCGGGGGGGGGGGGAGGTTACAGGGTCGCGCCGACGTTTTTGTGTTGGTGAAACAAGCGGGAGTCTACCTAGCTGTGCGTCCTTTTCTTCTTTTCGTCATGTCGCCAACGCCATGGACATACACCAAGGGTAGGTTGCCCTTCACGCGGTTTATGTTATTCCCCGTATTCTGAATGTGCCATGACTCCAGTAGTAGTCTCTTTCGCCAGTTCGTTTCTGTTTGAAGGATTTCAGTTTCCTGGAAAGCAATTTTGTGGTCGGCGTCGTCAGAGTGTTCAGCGAGGGCACTGCGGATGCGGTTGAATGTTCTGACGTCGTTCTCGTGTTGTCTAATCCTTTCTTTTAGATTTTTGGTTTCCCCGACGTACGACGCCGGACAGTCGGCACAACTGATTTTGTAGACGGCGCCTTGAGCTTTTTCTTTAGGTGGACGATCTTTTGGTTTAGGGAGGAGGATATTGAAAGTGTTTATTGGCTTGTGCGCCACTTTGAGGCCTTCTTTTTTTAATATTCGGCTGAGCGCTTCGCTGATACGTCTGACGTACGGGATGGACACTCGCTTCTGGGGTTGGGGAGAAGTCAATGGCTGAAGGTCCCGCATTTTGCTTCTTCTTTTTTGTTGTCTGGTTGTTTTTCGAATGAAGTCATCTGTGTAGCCATTCCTCTTAAGTTCGTTGAGAACCGTTTTCTTTTCTATCTTTAGATCCGATTCCAAAGAGGAATGAGTTTCGGCTCGTTTGAATAAAGAATTCACAACAGACGCCTTGTGGTTTGCTGGATGGTCGGATTGGAAATGAAGATAGCGGCCTGTGTGGGTTGGTTTTCGGTAGACTGAAAATTTTAGAGTGCCGTCTTTTCGTGTAACTTGTACATCTAAGAATGGGAGTGATCCGTTCTGTTCGCGCTCATACGTGAACTGTATATCCGGGTCTATGGAGTTTAAGTGTTTCTGCAAGTTTTCGACTTGGCTCGTCTTCACGATGCAAAAACAATCATCCACGTACCTGAGGAAGACTTTTGGTTTCGGGGAAAAAGTATTTAGAGCTCTCTCCTGGATGCTCTCCATAGTCAAGTTTGTCATGGCAACAGAAATTCAGGCCCGCATAGGATTCCTTTAAGCTGTTTGTAGTAGCTGCCTCGGAAGGTGAAATAGGTATTGGACAGGCACAGTTCGAGAAGGCGGCAGATCTCGTCTACACTCAAAGGGGTTCTCTCACTGAGCATATCGTCACGTTCCAGGGCATCCCTAGTTGTGGAAACAGCCAACTTAATGGGTACTCTTGTGAACAGAGAGATTACATCAAAAGAGACCAGACATTCATCATCTTCGATACGTACTTTTGATGTGAGTTTGATGAAATTCTCGGAGTCGCGCACGTGCGATGCTGCCCTTCCGGTGAGTGGTGATATGATCTGATGCAAGTAAGTGGATAGTGATCGTAGTGGGGAACACGAAAAGTCTACGATTGGTCGTAAAAGGATTCCGCGTTTATGGAGTTTTGGCAAGCCGTAGAAAGCTGGGGCGGATCCGTTCCTACACATTAATTTTAGGTAGAGATTTCGAGAATTTCGATGGCTGCGGAATATTTCAATCGGCGTCTTGTTCAGCACAGACTGGGTTCTCGTAGTGGGGTCCTTCTTTAGTCTCTCGTAATGTTGGCTGTCAAGTAGGGCGGACGCCTTATCCTCGTAGTCCTTTATGTTCAAAACAACGGTTGAGTTCCTCTTGTCCGCCGGTAGGATCACAATGCTTGTATCTTCTTTCAGCGTTCTCACTGCTCTTATTTCGTCAGAAGTTAAGTTGCGTTCTCTTCTGCGATTGGTATTGGACCTTATTATGCCGATTGCTTTCAGTCTGACCTCTTCCCGCACTTTGGGGTCTAGTCGCTGGATGCCGCTCTCAAGGGCGGCGATCATCTTGGGGAGGGGTGGGTTATCTGTGGTAACATTGCATTTGTGACCTTTTGCCAGGATTGAAGTTTCTTCGCTTGTGAGCTTCCTCGATGATAAATTGGTTACTGTGTGCTTGGTTAACACTCGTGTTTTCTCGTTTTCGTTGACTAGGGAAGAGAATTTCTTCTTCTGTGTTTGACTGTGTTTCATTTCCTCTGAGGACGCTACGGCCTTTGCAAACGATTCAATTGATGAAAAGAGATGCGGTACCTGGTGTTCAAGCTGTCGTCTGGCGAAGAACGCGTCGACTTCTTTCTTCCGGATCACCATGTGGTACTCATGTATCCGTGCTGTCACCAATCTTTGCTGGGACTCGTTGATGATGTCCCGGCCTTCTGGTGTGTTGATTGGTTGGCGTAGCTGGAGGCTCCGTGGCACGACGTTTTTGTCTTTGCATTTCCGGGTGAAGTCTAGGTGTGTCTTGAAGGTGGATATTCCTTTCACTGCTTTTATATAGTTCTTTGCAAGTTGCACTGCCTCTAGCCCGAAGTCTGCACGTAGACTTGAAGCTGAACATTTCGACAGAATTGCCTGTCTGGTTGGGAAATTGATTAGGACTTGTGACTGACTCCAACCAAATAACTGAATTTTATTAGCCCGACGTTTCGGAGCCCATTCGGCTCCTTCTTCAGGGGGTTGTTCTTCGGGGGGTGGCGGTGTGCCGCTTTTAAAGCGTCTTTTTTGAAGAAAGGAGGGGGGGAGCACGGGAGGTGGGGAGACACTTCACAGACGGAAAGGTGGGGGGAAACAAAAGGAAAGGGGGGGGCGTTGTTGACGGCTTCCGTGGTGCTGGAATGACCGGTGCTGGGGGGAGTGCTCGCGAGGGTGCCCTTGATGGGAGGCGGGGGGGAGGGGAGGTTACAGGGTCGCGCCGACGTTTTTGTGTTGGTGAAACAAGCGGGAGTCTACCTAGCTGTGCGTCCTTTTCTTCTAGGCCATGGACGTACACCGAAGGTAGGTTGCCCTTCACGCGGTTTATGTTATTCCCGTATTCTGAATGTGCCATGACTCCGGTAGTAGTCTCTTTCGCCAGTTCGTTTCTGTTTGAAGGATTTCAGTTTCCTGGAAAGCAATTTTGTGGTCGGCGTCGTCAGAGTGTTCAGCGAGGGCACTGCGGATGCGGTTGAATGTTCTGACGTCGTTCTCGTGTTGTCTAATCCTTTCTTTTAGATTTTTGGTTTCCCCGACGTACGACGCCGGACAGTCGGCACAACTGATTTTGTAGACGGCGCCTTGAGCTTTTTCTTTAGGTGGACGATCTTTTGGTTTAGGGAGGAGGATATTGAAAGTGTTTATTGGTTTGTGCGCCACTTTGAGGCCTTCTTTTTTTAATATTCGGCTGAGCGCTTCGCTGATACGTCTGACGTACGGGATGGACACTCGCTTCTGGGGTTGGGGAGAAGTCAATGGCTGAAGGTCCCGCATTTTGCTTCTTCTTTTTTGTTGTCTGGTTGTTTTTCGAATGAAGTCATCTGTGTAGCCATTCCTCTTAAGTTCGTTGAGAACCGTTTTCTTTTCTATCTTTAGATCCGATTCCAAAGAGGAATGAGTTTCGGCTCGTTTGAATAAAGAATTCACAACAGACGCCTTGTGGTTTGCTGGATGGTCGGATTGGAAATGAAGATAGCGGCCTGTGTGGGTTGGTTTTCGGTAGACTGAAAATTTTAGAGTGCCGTCTTTTCGTGTAACTTGTACGTCTAAGAATGGGAGTGATCCGTTCTGTTCGCGCTCATACGTGAACTGTATATCCGGGTCTATGGAGTTTAGGTGTTTCTGCAATTTTTCGACATTGACTTCTCTCCAACCCCAGAAGCGAGTGTCCATCCCGTACGTGAGAGGTATCAGCGAAGCGCTCAGCCGAATATTAAAAAAAGAAGGCCTCAAAGTGGCGCACAAACCAATAAACACTTTCAATATCCTCCTCCCTAAACCAAAAGATCGTCCACCTAAAGAAAAAGCTCAAGGCGCCGTCTACAAAATCAGTTGTGCCGACTGTCCGGCGTCGTACGTCGGGGAAACCAAAAATCTAAAAGAAAGGATTAGACAACACGAGAACGACGTCAGAACATTCAACCGCATCCGCAGTGCCCTCGCTGAACACTCTGACGACGCCGACCACAAAATTGCTTTCCAGGAAACTGAAATCCTTCAAACAGAAACGAACTGGCGAAAGAGACTACTACCGGAGTCATGGCACATTCAGAATACGGGAATAACATAAACCGCGTGAAGGGCAACCTACCTTCGGTGTACGTCCATGGCCTAGAAGAAAAGGACGCACAGCTAGGTAGACTCCCGCTTGTTTCACCAACACAAAAACGTCGGCGCGACCCTGTAACCTCCCCTCCCCCCCGCCTCCCATCAAGGGCACCCTCGCGAGCACTCCCCCCAGCACCGGTCATTCCAGCACCACGGAAGCCGTCAACAACGCCCCTCCTTTCCTTTTGTTTCCCCGCACCTTTCCGTCTGTGAAGTGTCTCCCCACCTCCCGTGCTCCCCCCCTCCTTTCTTCAATAAAGACGCTTAAAAGCGGCACACCACCACCCCCCGAAGAACAACCCCCTGAAGAAGGAGCCGAATGGGCTCCTTCTTCAGGGGGTTATTAATGGGTTAATGGGTTATTAAAATTCAGTTATTTGGTTGGAGTCAGTCTCAAGTCCTAATCAATTTCCCAACCAGACAGGCAATTCTGTCGAAATGTTCAGCCTCATACAGTTTTATCTATTACGGCGAATTGCGTCTGCCTGCCAGTGGTCAATTTTGGCTTGACGACACAAGTACTGCCACGCGGGATGTCTCTGGCCCCGCTTTGCTCATTTGAGGATCACTCAGTAGCATCTGTCGCAGTAGACGACAAATGAGCCGATCCTCCTCTACCATCGCAGTCGGCAACTTGTACCTTCGCCGAATGACAGAAAGTGATTGCACCCGACATGCCGTCCGAGCACACTCGTGAGCTCTACCACGTTCTGTTTTGCTACCACGATATTTTTTACTTTAACGATCGTCCTTTGGCCCAAACTACAGCTGTTAAACATTGCATTGATACCGGCGATGCCCCTCCTATTCATCGCCGCCCGTATCGAGTGTCACCGGCTGACCGTCAAGTTATTCACGCCGGAGCTCACAAAATGCTTGCAAAGAACGTTATTGAACCGTCATGTAGTCCATGGGCGTCACCTGTTGAACTGGTAAAAAACAAGGATGGCTCATCGCGCTTTTGCGTGGATTATCGGCACCTTAATAGGGTTACCAAAAAGGACGTGTATCCCCAACCTCGGATTGATGACGCCCTTGACTGCCTCCATGATGCTCGCTATTTCTTCTCTATTGAACTTCGCTCAGGCTAGCGGTAGATTGCCGTGGACGATCTCAACCGCGCGAAGACTGCTTTTGTAACACCCGATGGTCTTTATCCATTCAAAGGGATGCCGTTCGGTCTATGTGACGCTCTTGCCACTTTTGAACGCATGATTGACACCCTTCTTCACGGTTTCAAATGGTCCACGTGCCTGTGCTACTTTAACGACGTTAAAGTATTCTTACTAACGTTCGCTACCCACCTCGAGCGCCTCTCAGCAGTCCTGGACGTTTTTCGTCGCGCCGGTCTGCAACTGAACGCATCGAAGTGCCAATTCGGCCGTCGCCAGATTACCGTCCTTGGACACCTCGTTGACGCGAACAGAGTGCGACCGCACCCAGGCAAGATCCATGCTGTTATGGACTTCCCTGTTCCGAAATGTGTCAAGGATGTGCGCAGCTTCATCGGCCTTTGTTCGTACTTCCGCCGTTTCGTGAAAAATTTCGCCACAATAGCACGACCACTAACCGAGCTTTTGAAAACAGACGCCCCTTTCCAGTAGGGCGATTACAAGGCCTCTGCATCTCGCATCTAATCGACCTTCTCACAACGCCTTCTGCGCCTACCGAAATCCGTACTCATACCAGCGGTCACGGAATCGGCGCAGCACGGGCACAACGCCAGCGCGCCCACGACCATGTTATCGCTTACGCCAGCAGGCTCCTCTCACCCGCGGAGCACAACTTTTCCATCACTGAGCGTGAGTGTCTGGCCCTAGTTTGGGCGGTTGCGAAATTCCCCCCATACTTTTATGGCCGACCATTTTCCGTTGTCACGGACCATCACGCGTTTTGCTGGTTATGCTCACTGAAAGATTCTACAGGAAGACTTCGTCGCTAGGGCTTACGCCTCCAAGAATATTCGTATACTGTTACCTATAAATCTGGCCGACTACAAAAGGACGCTAACTGCCTGTCTCGCTACCCAGCCGACAAGCCTGACGACGCCGACAGTATTACCGCCAACGGCATTTTCTCTGTGTCTGCTTCGCTAACATCGCCGATGAGCAGTACTCAGACCTATCGCTGCGAGCACTCATCGAGCGTCTGTGCTCTACACCTACCGACGCATCCATTCGCCGATGTCATCCAGGGCGGCATTCTGTACCGAAGGAACTTCCTCCCTGACGGCTTTGATCTTCTTCTTGTCGTGCCAAAACATCTACGACAGAATGTGCTCTTTGAGATGCATGACGCACCCACTGCAGGACATCTTGGGGTAACCCGCATGTACGACCGCGTCCGCCGCCGCTTCAATTGACCTAGTCTCGCTCGCTCCGTCCGACGCTATGTTGCTGCCTGTGATCCCTGCCAGCGTCGGAAAACACCTCAAGTGCTACCTGCTGGTCATCTCCAACCGATCACCGCCCATGTGGGACCGTTCTTTCGTGCTGGCTTAGACCTCCTCGGTCCCTTTCCCACGTCATCCTCCGGGAACAAATGGGTAGCCGTCGCAACTGATTACGCCACCCGATACGCTATCACGCGGGCTCTCCCTAACAGTTGCGCTACTGAGGTCGCGGACTTTCTCTCGCGTGACATTATCTTGCTTCATGGCGCCCCGCGACAGCTGCTTACTGGCCGTGGTCGTAACTTCCTCTAGAAAGTTATCGCCGACATTGTGCGTTCCTGCTCCATTCAACACAAGCTGACTACCTCATACTATCCTCAAACCAATTGCCAGACAGAGTGGTTAAACAGTACTCTTACCAATATGCTGTCCAAGTACGTTTCGAAGGACCACCACGACTGGGAGATTGCCCATCCTTGCGTCACATTTGCGTACAATTCTTCCCGGCACCACACCGCTAGATTTTCTCCACTTTATCTACTATACGGTCGCGAACCGATCTTTCCCCTAGACACGGCACTTCCTCCTTTTGCGATCTCAACAAGCGAGTATGCGCGCGACGCCATCGCCCTCGCCGACCATGCATGCCAGTTTGCAAGTACTCGACTGACGGCCTCGCAAACCACTCTGCTGTGTCAGTACAACGCCCGCCACCGTGACGTACAGTTTTCGCCTGGTGCGCTCATGCTGCTGTGGTCGCCTTCTCGTCCCGTCGGACTTTCAGAAAAGCTCCTTTCGCGATACACAGGACCCTACCGAGTGCTGCGCCAAGTGACGTAGGAAATTGCTCCTGTACGTTCAACCTCGTCCTCCACTCTGAGTGATGTCGTGCACGTCAGTAGGCTCAAGGCCTACTACATGCTTCCGAGTCCGGACTTTAGCCGCTCCGGGACGGCGCTTTTGCCGCCGGGGGTAGTGCTACGGAACAGTATTTGCGATCATGAAGAGACGAGCAGTGTGAAGACGACGACGACGATTAGAGGCTAGCGCGGGCTGTTGACTCTTGGCCAAGTGCGGCGTATTTGCCCGTAAATATACTTGTATGTGGCTTGTCGTCTGCGCCTTCCTACGTAACAATATTTAAATTTCTGGAGTGACAGTCCAACTCGCCGCCTACAGGAGCGCATGAAGCCGCCGGCGGCCACATTGCTAGAGGAAAAGGAGGGCGGCTAGAGTACGTGGCTGCGGTAGTGGCGGCGACGAGTTTCGGAGTCGCCATCTATCGGAAGCGCCTCGTTGGCGTAGCATGAGGAATCACGCGACGCGCTCCTCATAGGTTTTGCTGTCAGCGCTCACTGAAAACAGCACGCGCGAGCTCTCCCGGACATTTCTGTAAGTACTTTCGAAAGGAGAGAAGTTTTTTACTGTCTAAATTATAATCTTGGGCAAACTGGAAGCCCGAAATCGTTTACAGACGCTATCTCTTTACCAAATACGTACAGGGAACGCCACTGCGCGCGGTCGCCGCGATGGAGTCTCCCGAACCGGCTCCTTGCGTGAAAGGTAGGTAAACGCTGAGAGCAAACTATGTGAAATATGTTCTTATAGTGTTTGTATAACTAAATGGAGCGTAATAGAATGAAGCCTCAATACAGCGATCGCACAGATTTGCAGCGACCGACTGCGTGTCTGCATGCTTGTCCGCGCACTGCTTCTTTTTCGCCGCGTGCGCGCTTTCGCACCGTGCCAGAGCTTTAGGCCGCAGAATATGAGCATTTGTCAGTATACAAGCAACCATTGTAGCGTGGGCGCTATCAGAGCTATACCAAAATAATTTCATTGTAGAGACTTAGACGCCTACGGGGGCTGTGATGGGCCGTCGCGACGATTCAATCTTTCTTTTTCTTCTAAATTCTTAGACATTTCAATATTATTTATCGAGTTGCGTCGCACTGTATGTTTATCGGTGTTCTCAGTGTGCGATTTCCCGCTGCGTCTTTTTTGTAATCCAGTGCATTAATTTATAACACAAACATGACCATATGTCATACTTTTTTATAATGTGCTTCTTACCGCTCCCTTTTCACTCCAGTGAACTTGCCAGTATCTATAGCATAGACAAGTTCATAGACCTTGCCGCCATGACATTAGTCGGGCAGCGGACTCGGGCGAGCGTCTCAGTGCGCGTTTTCCGAAGATCACAGACCCGGCGCCATAGCAGAAATCTTCCTCGCGGCTGTGCTTGCTGCAAACGTGAGTTGTAGCCGATGACTGTCTGGCGGTTTTATGTTTCGTGAGCCAAGCTTCACGCAGCTTGTCCTGCGGCTCAGTGTAAATAAGGCTGATACCGGGCTCCGTTGCGTACGCCCGGCATTGTGGCACTGAGCCTACCAGGTTGCGCACCTTCAAAGGCAGCCACTACTTATTGTAGTGCTTTCAAGAGTTGTAAAGAAGACACTCGAAGGGGGAAAATCTCTCCACTAAATGAGGACCACAGAGTACGAGCGAATTTAAACTCTCGTTTTCAGCTCGCTTCGGCTCTGCCGAAGCAGCGGACGTGGCCGCTATGTCCACGTGATCCCTAATAGCACGTCACGCCGACGGTGGCGCCAGCTTTTTCAGTGGTGGAGGTCGAGGTCAGTACAGCGCGGCGGTCCCTGTGCTTACGGTTCTGCAAGGAAAAATAAAATTAAACCCCTTTAAGAAGTATATCAGTCCGCCGTTGTGTGTCGCTGTTGTCAAAAAAATGTCATGGTGGTGGACGCCTGGTGTTCTGTGCCTAATAAGTTGCGTGAACTGAAAAACAGTCTTGATTCCTGTTTTCATCATTCAGTAACCTGCCGCATGCATCGGCAGTGCGATGCCCTTTCGTCAATACGTGGTGCTGGCCCTTATTAGCAGCGACATGGCCTCGAAATATATCATTCTCATGCCATTTCTTTAAAAATATCACTGTATGTGCGAATGAGTGTTTTTGGTTTAAACTTAGAAAACAAGAAAAAAATACAACGGCAGGGCTCATTATTGTCCGGCGGTTCAGTTTTATCCGAAAAGAGTCGGCGAAAGCAAATTTTCATTAAAGCTAAGGCGACCCACGATCTGCACTCAGCCGCAAGCACATGCGCTCCAACGAGAGTAACCTGCCAAAGTTAAGGTCATGTGTTAGCTGGCGGCTCAATCAATGCTTACTTTTTTCGTTTCTGCGTCCGTTCTGCCTGCGTCTGCGACGAAAACGAAAAGTGGGAAGGCAGATAAACAGAATATTGCGGAGGGAGATAGTAGCGTAATGGTTACCGCGCACAGCTCCCAAATATAGGATACTGCGAATACATGGGCTCGAATCCTGGTGGTTTATTTGTAAAAACAACTTTCTGTGCTCTCTGGTGAGCGCGAAGTTAAGAATGAAGTTAAGAGCGCGAAGTTAAGAAACCTGACGACTGCGGTCGCCGTCAACGTAACAGAATAAGCGGGAGTGCAAAGTCACACCTAAAGCCGAAAATATATTCAGAGGAAATACAGTATGCTGCTCTTGAAAAAAAAAAAAAGTGATGAGTAACGAGCAGTGTTGTTGAGCGAGGCTATAGACCGATAATGTCCCCATAGACAGGGCCACGCTCCAATCCCGGTGCTCAGCGGAAATGTACATCGACAGCTTGTCAGCTAGCGTGTAATTGATACTTCATTAAGGTGTTTGCGTTGTGTCTAGCAGGAGCGAGTTGTGTAAGAGATGGCACTGGAGAAAAAGTGGTGAGCGAAGTCCGCGAAAAGTACTTGAGGATAGCCATATTGAACGTCGACGACGGTTGAACAAAGCCTGCAACTTCAAAAGGACTTCTTCTTGGGCAAGTTGGTGCTTAGATTTCCCAGGCATACTTTGTGGCGCAAAATACATTTCTTGAAAAGGGACAGAAGAACGGGAGACAGTGAAGCGCCAACTGTCTCCCTTTCTTCTGTCCCTTTTCAAGAAATGTATTTTGCGCCACAAAGTATACCTAGGAAACCTGCGACTTCAGTTTCTCAGGTCGCCAGAAGGGCTTGAGTAATAGCATACCGCTGGGCATATTTGGTAACCACAGCGATACATGCACACTTTGCGGAAGTAAACAGAAGAAAGGGGCCTAGTGAGTTGGCCGGCCTTTTCGAGCTATGGCATAGTTTTAAAAATTAATGTGGCGAAGTATGACGCGAATAACAGTATATGCCAACCCAAATGAATGTGGCCTGCCACCAGGACATCATGAAATAGCAGCGATGACAGTTTTCATTGGGTGCTTGAGAATAAAAACGAGCACATTAGAGACGTCCTAGGGACGTTTCTACGTACAAAAGCACATCGCCGCCCCCCCCCCCCCCCCCCCTACGATAATGCCGTACAGGCGATGCAGGTATACCGAATAAATAAATAATAAATAAATAAATAATGTCTTATGTAACATTCCTTAAGGATGTCCTTGGCTGTAGCACAACTCTTGAATACAAGTAATTATCTGGAGCTGTGCGCGATGACTTTGAGTATGTCGGTAGCCTTTATTGCGTTCAATAAATGCTTGTCTACATTGCGGCTATATTATAAAGGCGGAACGGCAACGTGGTAGACAATATGAAGAGCATATATACCCCGCATATATTACTGCACAATAATTTTAAATAGCGGTCTTGTTTCACGCACGTGGAAAACCGTCATAGGAGACTACCTTGGAAACTAACTGCAAGTACTGCATATGTCATACCCAAGGGTGTACCTGGCCTGGCGGCCAGTAAATGTGACGTAATATTGCGAGCAGCTTCGGCCATTGCATGCTTACAGACGACGACACAGAGACACTTTGCTCAATTCTTGTGTCGTCACTTTTGCGTCAAGGTGCAAAACCAACATATCCATGTATATGTCTTAATACTTAAGCACATCTCGATTTGCAGCTGTGGCGGTAGCCCGTGAGTGCGGATAGCAAAGTCGCTAGCGAAATAATTGGGGGCACCTTATAGAAATCGATAGGTCCAAATCGAAAGCCGTCGACGACGGCGTCTCTCGTAGAGGCTGTGCGATGTTCGGACGTTAACAATGTGTACCGACTGAAGAAAGGCTACCACGGAGTGCTTCTGACGGTTAGCCTAGCTTGTTTACTCCGTGGCATCAAAAAGAAAAAAAAGGAAAAGAAAGAACCGTATCAAGAGCCCAGAATCCATCATCGCTTGTCGCGACTAATTGCTCTTAGGATGACAAGTCATTTCCAGGCGTCGAGCCGCTACGCTTTATCAAGAACACTGATAACGCCGGCGGGACAAGCATTGTGGCAAAGTTCAATGCGCAGCGATAGCTTTTCATTATTTTATTATCAGTTTGTTGGCGGGACGTTTGAAATGTTTAAGGTCAGTACGCCACGTGGTGGCACTCACGCGAACTAACCCCTCGTGTCAAGAAAAGCTGGATATGAGTGTTATTTATCTTCATAACATCATAAAAAAATTGCAGTTCATTGCTCCACCAAAGGCACCATCAGCCAGCTAAGCCTTTCTTGACATAAAGCTTGTCAGCCTGGTCTCTACATATGTTAGCTTTGAGAATGTCTTTTCACACAAGCTAGTCACAGGAAATGTGGAAAGGAGGCCAAGAACACAACATAAATTCTTGGAAACTGATTTTTCCAGCCCAGTATCATTTTACGGTCTTGGCTTTCTTGATGCCAGTTTGGGACTTAAGAAGCTGCAGCTTAGCATGCAAAGTGTCGAAGTTTATATATTTCGGAGGAGTTAGACATCAAGAGCCATTTTACTATCCCCCGCATAAAGGTCCAAAAGGCTCTACATAAAAACTATGCGATAAACTTGCGTAAATCCCACGCAATGTGGGAATGGATTTTATGTGAAGTATTTTACAGGCTATGCCAAGGTAAAGTATTGCTATCGGTCGTTCCGAAATGAACACTCGTGTGAAACTTGCTTGTGAATCTCAAACGGAGGCGACCAGCAACAGGTGGGTGCGCTGTGAGACACCCGGATCTTTTCAAGTGAGCCATCTGGTTCCAACGCAGGTAGCGTGAGAGTTGCATGACAAAGCTGGAATGACGACAATGCAACGAACACGATGGCATCACAAACACAACCACACATCTAGTGGCACAAGCTAATATACAACTTGGGCTACTGGGCTACTGGGTTCAATACAAATTATAACAAAATATTTAGTGCTTTGTTGCACCTATAAAACTACATCAAAAATCATGTATAAGATAGCAAATACACAATAAAATGTCCATTACAGGAAAAGCAATATAGTATTACTTAAGCGACTTCATTTTATTGGTGAGGCCATGAAAGCCGAAATGCCAGGTGATAACACTTTGCCAAAGCTCAAGCAAATGTCCCGTTTAGTCCACTTCATTTTTGGTGCAGTTTGATTTGCTGGTCATTGATGCTTGTACATGTTCACATAGCTCCTGCCAGTCATGTCAAAAGCTGATTTTATTATTATTATGGCATGCAGTTTCTCAGCTCCAAGCCCAGCTGCTCCTCTTTTTTTGAGCATAGCTTGTTTCAGTTGCAGCAATAATATAAAGCTAATATGTGCTGGGCTAATGTGCATACATTTCTGTACTCTGGCATGCCATCCTATCTTTTTACTTCTCCAATTTCTGCCCGGAATGATGTAGTTGATTGCTTTTGCATCGCTTGTAATTAAGCTTGGAAGGCATCATTCCCCACTCTTTTCTGTCCTTGCTGGATTAAGCCACAAGCGAGAATACTGCTTCAGGTGGCATAGTGGTTACTTTATTTTGTCCTCCAATGTAATAGCAGTTGCTCTGAACTTAACAAGTACCTGGTCCAGATACCAGCAGTCCTTTCTTCACCTTCACCACAGATGTCTGACAATGCAAATTATTGGCAGAAAATTTGCAGATCAAGCACTTCAACTTGCTCACCAGCTTCAATGCAGGTTGCTATGCAATGCTTTCAGCAGTTTGTCCAGCTAACGTATTGCACTGGCGAAAAACCTGTGTGACTGTATCAGGATCACCCTTTTCTCTGGTGTTTGGTTGGATGAAGTTCTGCAAGAGAAGAATCTGCCTAATCGTCGCAGGAATTCCTGAGTATACATTAACCAAAAGATTAATTGAATTGGTTTAAGCAATGTAGGCAGTTGGGCGAGTTGGTTTCAGCAATGCAGGCTTGTAAAATATATAAGATACAAAGACAAAAGAAAGGACAAGAATCAGTAGTGCATGTGCTACGTGTGTGTTGTCCTTTCTGTTGTCCGTGTATTTTAGGTGCATTTACACGTCTGAAATGGTTTAAGCATGTCGAATCTTAGTTTCAACAGGTAAGGCTGGCTAGATTTTGTGTGGTTTTTAGTTTTCCTGCATGGGGTTTACATCTGAGAGAGAAAGAAAGGAACAAGGAAGGCTGGGTAGGTTAACCAGACGTACATCTAGTTGGCTACACTGCATGGGGATCAGGGTATGAGGGGTTAAAAGAAAAAAAAGCAGGCAAGTCGAGACAGTTCACGCACAAAACACAGATGGTGTCTATAAGTGTCTTTTCAGATTCGTTTATTTTAGAAAGTCATTAGAGCATGTATGTATACATTTCTTCGTTGATATTGCCAAGCACCCAGGATCCTAGCCTTTGTGAAAGGTCCGCTATCCAGTTGGGTGGGTACACTCTAAAGGTGCTCACATTGGACATCAAAGTGGGTTCTCTGACAGGTGAGGTGCTCAATGGCCTTTTCGCAGTTACAGTGGTCACATTTAATAACGAAGGAGAGTGAATTTGTAAAGACACTTGATCAAGTATGCCTCTAAATACCAGGGGTTACAAAGAAGGCCCAGATGTCACAAACTGTTCTAATAGAGCTTTCTCTCACCACGAAAGAGAGATGTGATGTTGCAGCAGATGCAAACATCTTTGAAAGTGGAGGCTAGTGAGTAACAACGGTTCTTGAATACGGCTGAATAAACGTACATTCGCCAACTGAAAAACTTCAAAACACAGATTGACGTTTTGGCGCCCAATACGGGTGCCTTGTTCACAATGAACAAATGCATGGTGATCTTTATTATGTAAGCGTCGGAAGACGTAATGCGCTTGCGTACAACTCAGGGAGGGGTCCCCGTGTCCGCTTTATCGTGTTAGTAGTAGATTGTTAGTAGTAGATTGTTAGTAGTAGTAGTATAGTGTTAGTAGTAGATTGTTACACTCTTAAATCATCAGGATCCCGAGATGTGATGAATTTGTTGAATAACCTAGCCTTTTCTTTTATCTTTTTAAATAATCGAATAGTAATCCAGGGTTTACGTATCCTTGATGGAGCGGACACTTTAGGAACGGAAGGAAAATGTTTAACATAATAAGAGATGAACGTTTCCAGAAAAGCACCGTAAGCGCGATCAGCACTTGTAGCAGCAACAACACTGTCCCACACTACGTGACGTAAGTCATCGCGAAAACACTCTAGCCGTTCTTCAGTTATATTTTGCGAAAAGCGAACTCGTTCTGGTGATCTTTTATCTTTCCGTTTGACAGTGAGGAATACAGGCATGTGATCACTCAAGCTGTATGAAATAGTGCCACATTGAACACTGTTTGATCCGTAGTCAGTAATGAAAAGTCAAGGCATGTGGACGTATCACAGGTAATTCTGGTAGGAGTATTGATAACATTGGAACACCCATACGTTTTTAAAAGCAATTCAAAATCACGTGTGGTATTGCAGTCAACCAGCATGTTTATATTGAAATCGCTACGACAAATCAATTTATAGTGTAATTCAACAATGTATTTTAATAATTTCTCAAAAAAGAGAAAAAAGCCTTAGAGCGTACCTCGCGGTGGTCTGTAGACAACAGAATAAACAGTGCGCGCATGTAACACAGACAATACCTCGTAGTCATCGTTAACACAAGAAAATTCTTGAACACAGTTGACATTAAATGAATCGCACACAATTAGGCTAACCCCGCCACCGCGCGAGTTCATTCTTGATCTTGCAAAGCACTCGTACTTTGGCGGACACCAGGGGACCGTACAATCACTGTGCCACGTTTCAGAAAGCATTATGAAATTAAAACGAAAGTTTAGGCTGCTGAAAAAAATGTCAAGTTCATCCTTCTTATTTTTCACTGACTGGCAATTGATATGTATGCACCTAATCAATCCACCATTCTGTGAGCTTGCATTATCGTGAAGATCCGACGAACACATATTGTTGGAGTGTCCCAACATGATCATTTTAACTACAACTTACTTTCGCTCCTATGCTCAAAAAACGATCTTATGCAGATCTGCACGTGACTTTATCAAGTGTGCGCGATCACCCTCACTCTTTCTTAGAAGCACTTTTCCAGCGTGGTGTCATGCAAAGCGGAAATTATTTACACGTGCCCATTCTTTCGCAGCTCTTAGGAGCATTCGATTCTGCGCAGTCAGGTTTTCCGTAATAAACATTCCATGCTGAGCACCTGGCAAAACCCTCTTTTTGTTCAGCCATTGTTCCCTTGTTGACTGGTTGGAAAAGCGTATGATAATGCCGGGAGGCGAGTCGCCTCTGGTCTGTGGCCGGTGAATCGAGGTAACAGTTTGTTCAGTCAAAGGGGCAAGTTGCAGTTTTGATGAAATGACATTCATTTTATCTATAAGACACTCGTTGATGTCTTGATTAACACCGTGAACCTCAATATTTATTTTTGTGCTGTGCTACTCAAGTTCACTTATCGAGGAGCGCACTGAAAGCAATTCTGCGCTCATGTTTTGCTCCTCTAGTTTGCAAACTTTGTTCTTGAGCGCCTTTAGTTCATTGTCATGCTTCGCAACGGCCTCAAGAATTTTGTCATACTTGGTTTATAACAGACTCACGGATTTCTCAATATCGTTTACCGTTTGCTTGAGGGGCAGTAATTCATCAATTTTCCTGCTTATCTCGACCAGCATCGTGGCTATTTTGCCATCAGTTTCCTTTGGCACAGACGAGCTCTGTCCTACTTTGCCCCTACGACATGACGAGCAACACCAAGATTTCCTATAGTCTTCCCCTTTACACCGGTACGTGCTCTCAGAAACTCCGGAGCATGCAGCTCCAATATGATAATAGGCTGAACACTCGGAGCATTCCATAAATTGGTCATCGTCCTTAAAGGCACTGCGACACTTGCCACACTCCGATTCACTTGAAGGACCCATGACGACAAATAGCAATCAGTGATTATATAAATGCAGGAAAATAAGGCACAAATTTCAATCACAAAGATTGTTCAATGGCAGCAGCAGCAGCAACAAGAAAAAGTACGACCGAACGTGTACACAATTAACAGAAAAAGACCATGTGTAAGAAGCACAAACCTGTAAAAGGTTGCAGAGCCACGTTGTATTGCCGTCTGTATTCCGCTGCCGCTGCTGCCAAATGACCAGGAGAACACAGCGCAACCCATATAAGTAGCAGCAGAAGGGGACCCTTGTGACCTAGCCGCAGGATGAACGTGATTCACGATGAAGGATAAGCCAGGCGCCAGGTAGATGAACCAGTCTTTAGGCACGAGGAGTAGCAGATTATCTTGCGCATGCTCTTTCCATCCACGTGGTCCAGCAATCCTGTCTTCAGATCAAAAAGATCGCCCCAAGCCGGTAGGCGCACAGCAGAGAAAAATCTGTATGTAACATGTAACATGTTTCGAAGCTAAGGCTCCCACAAGAGGAGAGACACCCGAGAACGTGCTGTAGTCGGATAAAGAAGGGGTGCAATTGACTTCTTGTAAGAGGATGACATCGGGAGGGTTCGTGGATGTGGCGATATACTGCTGTAGGGAACCTCGTTTTCGGCGGAATCCCCTACAATTCCACTGCCACACCACTAGTTGCTCCGCGTTACGCGGCGCCATCATCATTGCGAGAGGAAGTAGGCGGTCGTGCATAGTGCCCACATTTGAAGATTGCGGCCGAGAGCGTTGGTCGGAAAGCGCGCTTTCGTTGTTACCGCTAAGCTCAGGAACTTTCATGCTTGGGAAAGTACACTCTATACATGATTTCACTTGCTCCGTAATCCCTATTTGAAGGGCCTCCATTTGGCTTTATATCCTGTCCAGAGCCGCCTGCATACTAGTGCTCATGTCTGCCGCCATCGCGTCCATTTGTTTTCGCAGGCGCTCACAGCGCGCCTCCATGTCACGACGTAGGTGGGCAATTTCTATTAGAGGATCGCGATTTGATAACGAATTGGTAATAGGGGAAGGGGTAGGGAGAGATTTACGGGGCGGAGCGAGCTGTGGGGGACCCTCCGCCCGACCTACCTCCCGAGGCGCCTCCATTGCTGTTTTCTTCGCCGGGGTCCGCTGCACCCCTCAAGGGAATAGGGTCACCTTGGCTGGGGCGTTGGTCTGCAGGGCCTTCTTGTAGGGTTGTTGGGAAGATGGGGAAGGAGGGCGCCTCTCTGGGAGGCGCACCTATCCCTCGCGGGATCGGGACCGAGACATGGAGCAGGTCCGGAACTTGCGACGGGATCTCGAACGGGTCTCTGAACGGACTTGTCTGGTTTCCTTCGTTGGGGCGCGCGACGTTCGTGTCTCTGCCGTATCTGTCGTAGTCGTCGGGTCGCTGGAGGATTGGAGTTCACGCTGCTCTTTCTCGAAAGCTTTCCGCACCCAACCTTTCTTCAGAGTCTGCCTAGCACGCCGCGGGCAGTTTGGATCCGCTGTAGGATGGGTCCCGTCACAGGATCTGCTGTGTGGGGTGCACGGATGTGACGGGGTAGGGTTGTCAGTCCCGCACGTCGTGCAAATGACCACGTGCGGCGTAGGACAGTAATCAGCCCAGTGGCCGAGCTTGTGACATATCTTGCAGACCAGTTGGCGGGGTCGATGGGGTTAGCAGCGGAGTTCTGCACCATAGAAACGCACGTAGCGAGGTACTTTAAGTCCTTCAAACGTTACCAACGCAACGTTGGTTTGACCCATCATTCCTGCTTAAAGTATTTGAATTACAGGAGGCAAAAGCTCCTCCACTAGCTTGGAAGACGGTGTAGCGGGCAAAAGACCAGGAACAATTCCCTTGCATGAGCTGTCTGGGGCCGCAAAATATGTTGAGATGGGATAGACCCGCTGACCAAGGTTCAGCTCCCTCACCTTGTACAATGCGTCGGCTACGTGTGACTGGGGTGTGCTGATGATTGCCAAGTTCTGCTGAGGTCGCAGTGGGAATGTGATGTCCTGACGATCGTCGGTGGTCAAGCCGGCTGCACTCCATAGAGCACTGGCGAGTTCTGCGCGCGTCCACGTATCGAGGCAGAGTCCTCCGTGTGGCCACAGAATTATCTTTTCATCGTGAAAAGGAAGTTGAGGCAGGTTCTGATTCCGACTGCGCTTGCGTACGGTAAGCTGGGAGGCGTCCGGAATGTCCAAGATGTTCTCGGAGGGTTGAGTCTTAGCATGCGTTTGACGTATGCGTCGCTTATGTATGACTGTCTTCCAACAGCCACCTGTGTCGTCGTCAGTTTTGTTGTCGTAAATGTTCGGGGTAGCATCTTCCTCCATCCTTTCCCCGGTCGGAGTGTCTACCTCTCGTTGTTGGGAGGGAAAATCGGCGACGATGGGATCGGCGGCCACTCCCGCGGTATCCACCTCGGGCGTGTTCGTTGTTGTCGAGGAACGCACGGCGGCGTTCCCCGTCGCCGCTTGCGTCTTCTGCTCGTTGGAAAATGACCTTGCGGTAGATAAATGCTCCATCGAAACAGAGCGGTGAATTGGCCGAAGGCCCTTTGCACGCCCGTTTAGAACATGGGCGTTGGAAGAGCTGGCCGTTTGGTGTTCATGGTTCATAGTGCAGAAAACACGCCAAGGCAGCTATGGCCCCGGCAGGGGCAGCCACGTTGGAACTGCTTCAGAGCTGTAGAGGCGCGGGGAGCGGCAAAAAAGTCCCCGGAAGAAAAGGCGATCGGTGGGAAACGGCGAGAAAGCCGCTTCCCATATGACTCCCGGCGAAAGCGGCCCGGGCAAGGGCGGTCAAGGGCGGTCGGTGAAGGTCGCGTAGTCTCGGTGGTTGCGGAGCGCGCCGACGACACATCCGTTGACATGGGCCGACTGATTGGAACTCATGTGTGGAGAGAATGTCCCAGCCTAATATGACATCGTGTGAACATGATGGCAACACGATGAATTCGTTGATATAGAGGACCTCCAGAACTACGACAAGAGCAGTGCAGGCGCCGGAGGGCTCGACGTGCTGCACCTTGGCAGTTCGAAGAAACAGTCCAGCAAGCGGCGCCGTCACTTTTCCTATCTTGCGGCAAAGTGCAGCGCCGGTGTCGACAAGTGCTAGCGTCAATGTTCCTTCTATTGAGACTTCAATAACCTTCTTTGGGGAAGTGTGAGACCTTATGCATTTCGCTGACACCGCAGTTCTCGCCTCCTTAACTGCGATATTTAGTTTTCCTGGCGCAAGGGTTCCGCCGCCGGTGCATGGGGGAAAGCGAGCGGCGACGAGGTGAAGGTAACGGCGAGCGGCGGAGAATGCGGTGTCGACGACAGGAGCAGATTCAAAGGTGTCCGAATAGTTGCGGCGTTGTTAGAAACGTGGCGCATATGGACGCACATTGTTGAGGACGTTCGGTGTAAGCAGGCGGCAGTGACGTGCCACGTGTCCAGCACGGCCACAATAAAAACAAATCGGACGGTTGTCTTCCGTGCACCAATGGTCTTGAGGTCGTGCATAGTGCACCAGTGGACGGACTGGAGGCGATACGGGTGGGCGCAAAGGTGGGCGAAGTGGACCGTAGGTCTGTGGCGCAGGCCTCATCGCGACTTCGGCGTGCGTCAGGAGAGCGGCCGTCGGAGCCAGCTGAAGAGAAGGCGAAGTGTAGTCGGCTACCTGCTCCTTGATTACAGATTGGAGAGCAGACGCCAACGAAGTACTCGGCTGCACGTGTGCATGCGGAATCAAGGAAAGCTGACGAGCCACCTCTTCACGGACGAACTTCTTGATCTGTAGCAGCAGCGAAGTGTTATCCGGGGCAGCAGCCGAGCTCGACATTGAAGTGGCCTGAGGTGTAGATTGGCGGGTGGCTACGCATTGTTTGCGCAGTTCGTCGAAGCTTTGACAGAGACTGAAGAGTTCAGAGAATGTCGAAAGATTTTTCGCCAACAGCATCTGGAAGGCGTCGTCTTCAATGCCTTTTAAGATATGGCGGACCTTCTCGGCATCAGCCATTGCGACGTCAACGTGGTTGCAGAGGTCGACAACATCTTCTATATAGCTGGTAAATGTATCCCCGCACTGTTGCGCACGGCCAAGCAAACGTTACTCGGCGCGAAGCTTGCGAACCGTGGGGCGCCCAAATACCTCTGTCATGTTAGTCTTCAAAACCGTCCACGTCGTCGTCAGATCACGTTCGTGGTTTCGGTACCACACGCTGGCGACACCGCTCAAACAAAGCGACACGTAATTCAGTTTTTTGGTGTCGTCCCAGTGGTTGTGGATGCTCACCCAGTCGTAGTCAGCGAGCCAGTCTTCTACGTCATGGTCTTCGGTACCACTGAAGATGGGTGTATCGCGTTGACGCAACGGGCCGGGGCAGACCACGGTAGTCACTGGGGCAGCGGGTTGTGGTTGTGGTGGTCCTTCTTCCGGCATTATGAAGACGGGCTGCAGTGTCCGATTACGAAGTTCCAGAATTCCGGTTGTACCCAGCGCTTACACCAATTGCAAGGGGCTCGTAAAGCAGCAGCGACAAACTCAGCACAAGCAGGTAGGGCGCAGCCAGCGAACGAACTGGGTACGAGCCACGCGATAGCAACGGGGCTTCTCGGCCTGTCAATCTTCTTCGTCACGCTCGAAACAAATAGTGCGTTGGTTGAACAGTGAAATCGGCGCCTTTAGCGGTGCCAGCGAGCCACTGGAATGTTGTTGCTGCCTCTTGAAAATTGCGCCGCTGTTCCCGTCGTTTCTTTTTCTTCTCGCTGTGCGCGACACCACCTAGGAATGACGCAGAGAAACTAATATTTATAAATTGTAGTAGTCACGCGTACTACTATTTTGGAACGTGTTTGAGCTTGAGAAAAAAAATACATTTTTAGATAAAGATTTCATTCACTGGAAGAAAAAAACATTTCAATTTGTAGTATACAGTCTGCAAGCAGCCGACAAATGAGGGAAGTAAACTTCCGGGGAGTTCACCGCTTTACCGATTGGCTGCTCTCTCCACCCGTTCTCAGAGATTTTGCATACTGCCACTCTGTGACGTTGCAGCAACCGAACAGGACGCGCGTATCGAACAAAGATCTCCGATCGCGCCCCTGGTCAGCGGGTCAAGTGCGTCGGCTTTTATACATCAGTCATCGAAGGTTCCTGAGTAATCGCTGGTGCCAGTGTGTCTTACAGAACGTTCTACACCATTCACGTCGTGCATTCCAGGTCTTGTGTTCGACGTCGACGTACATCGCTAGCGTGTCGGCAAGGGTCTTATTCAGGCGCTACGTAAGACCCTTCATCTGCGGCTGGTAGGCAGTCGTCCTGCTGTGGCTTGTCTGACTACTGCAGAATGGTTTGGGTGAGCTCCACTGTAAAGGCCGTTCCTCTGGTGGTGTTGAGGACTCCTGGGGTGCCATGTCGCAGCTGAATGTCCTTGACGAAGAATTTCGCGACTTCGCCTGCGCTACCGTTCGGCAGAGCTTTCGTTTCAGCGAAGTGGGTGAAGTAGTCCGTCGGCACAACAATCCACTTATATCCGGTTGTTGACGTCGGAAAAATTCCAACAAGTCCATCCCGATCTGCTGAAATGGTCGGCAAGGAGGCTCGATCAACTGTAGTAATCCCGCTGGCCTTGTCGGTGGTGTCTTGCGTCGCTGACAGTCTCGGCATGTCTTGACGTAACGGGCGACGTCGGTAGTAAGGCGCGGCCAGTAATACTTTTCTTGTATCTTCGATAGTGTCCGGAAGAATCCGAGATGCTCAACGGTCGGATCGTCAGGTAGGGCGTGCAGTACTTCTGTACGCAGCGCTGAGGGAACAGGAACGTAGTTGGCGCGGACTGATGAAAAGTTCTTCTTTACGAGCAGGTTGTTTTGAAGCGAGAACGAAGACGATCCTCGAATAAATGCCCGAGGGACCTCAAAATTGAGTTCGAGCACATATTTTCGAATAATGCTAAACTGCTACCAAGGCGAGATTTAATTAGTATCTTACATGACCACCTACACCAACTAACCACTGAAAATGTAATAGCTACTGACGCTTCTGTGTGCAATGAGAAAGCGGGAAAGGGTATCTTCTCTGAATCTCTACAATGGTCTTACTCTCTTCGCCTTCCCTATTTCACACCAATATTTCAAGCAGAATTATTAGCGATTATATTAGCGTTACGAAAACTCCCTCAAAACGACCCATTAGCTGTTATTGTGACCGACTCGCTATCTGTATGTGCAGCACTAACTGCATCTTTAGATACAAGAATTCAAAGAACATTTCATTCGATGGTACCTACGTACTTACGGAAAGTATGTTTGCTTTGGGTACCGGGACATCATGAATGAACCGGGACGCTTGAATGAAATGGCCCATTCACTCGCACGAGCATCCTTTAACGGCCCTATCATATCTGTTTTGCCGACATCAGCTTCAGTCACCGCGGCTAGGTACAGAAACTTCACTATATCTCAAAACTCTGCGACATCCATGCTAACACCGTCTTCTGATTTCCACCATCTTGGCTTCCCATGGAATAATAATGGGTGTCCTTCGAGACAATTGGAAGTTTCTTTTACAAAATTGAGATGTCGTATACCTCCTCTAAATTTTTACTTACACAGGTCTGGTCTCGCTATGTCCCCTCTATGTTCTTTTTGCAGTGCACCTGAAACTATCGAACATTATTTTCTCTCCTGCCGCCGCTTTATAAGACAAAGAATACTATTAGTACACAAATTCACCAAACTTGGGCTATCGCTAACCTCACCATCCATTCTTTCTTTTGGTGCGACCTCACTGGGATCCAGCCACAGGGATCCTTTTCTTTCAATTTACAATTTCATTAGAGATACAAAAAGAGTACCTTGCTGACTTTCTAAAATTATCAGTATTTTCTATTATTTCATTTATTTACGTTAACTTATTTTATCAAAATTCTTAACAATATTTTCATCACACGTCTAAATTACAGTTCTAGTCTCACGTTCCACAATTTAAATCTAGTTTGGCTTTACTTCTAAGCATACCAAAAACCGCCTGCTTCTTGGCCAATCCCCCATAGTGGGTATGCGCCACTGTCTGGGACACAAGACAAGACAAGGCATCGGTGTTCCCTTCCAAATATTCGACGGGTCCGGGTCTGCTCGTTGCTATTCAGCGAAGTCTTCCGCGCTTATTTTTCCAAGGAAGGTGTCGTCATCCTCATCATCTCGCGGCGTCAGGTAAATGGGGGTGCGTGATGGGCAATCGGCATCAGAGTGTTTTTGTCTGGACTTGTGGGTTACAGTGGTATGATATTCTTGGAATCTCACGCTCCACCACGCCAGCCATCCTAAAAGGTCCTTTAAGTTCGCGAGCCAACAAAAGGCGTGATGGTCGCTGACCACCTTAATGGCCGGCCACACAAGTAATGGCGAGATTTTGCTGTAGCCCAAACGATCGCAAGGCAATCCTTTTCGGTTTTAGAATACTTGCCTTGCGATTTTTACAGCTACCGGATAGCGTAGGCTATCACCCTTTGAAGGCCGTCTTTTCTCTGGACTAGGACCGCACCGAGATCTAGGCTACTGGCATCAGTGCGTTTTTCTGTATCGGCGCCCTCGTCGAAGTGCGCAAGTACGGGTGGCGACTGCATGCGTCGTTTGAGTTCTTGAAATACGTTGGCCTGCGGTGTGTCCACTTGAACTCGACATCAGATTTAGTTAGATGTGTCAGTGGCTCAGCGATGCGCGAGAAATCTTTGACAAAGCGCCTGTAGTAGTCATAATAGGAGAATGCCAGCAAACTTGAAAGTAAAAAAATCAATAAGCAGACATAGACAAAGCGACAGGAAGGTGCCTACCCACCTTCCTGTCGCTTTGTCTATGTTTGCGCCTCGATTTTTTTCTTTTAGGTTGCTGGCATTCTCCTAGTATAACCATGTACCAACTAGCCTAACAAGCCACTCGCCGGTAGTAGGCACACATGCCAAGGAACCTACGCACTGCCTTCTTGTCAATGGGCTGCTGGAACTTTGCGATGGCAGCTGTTTTCTGCGGGTCGGCGCGGACTCGAGATTTGTTGTTGATGTGGACCAGGAACAGAAGCTCATCGTAAGCGAAGCGGCACTTTCCCGCCTTTACAGTGAGCCCTGATGACTTGGTGGCCTTTAGAACTGTCGTAAGCCGCCTAAGGTGATCGTCGAAATTTCTGGCGAATACGACGACGTCATCCAAATAAACAAGACAGGTCTGCCACTTCAATTCTGCTAACGCCATGTCCATGACGCGCTGCAACATTGCAGGCGCCGAGCAGTCCAAACTCCAGTCCCAAAAAGGAAGACACATAAGGACAACACGGGCGGCCCTTCCAACTGATTTAATTTGGGCTGTGACCCATGAATATATATACACATACACGCATGCACTGGCTGTTCACAGATCTACGTTACCCAGCGGTCAAACAATCTAGTTTCCGAGTTATACAGCACGATAGATGTATCGCTAATACAAGTTGTACCTTTCTTTTTTATATAGTAAGCTTCCATTAGCTCACGTGCTGTCTGAAATCTACTTCTGCCAAGAATCCTATTCTGGGTAACGCTGGGTAACGTAGATCTGTGAACAGCCAGCGCATGCGTGTATGTGTATATATATTCATGGGTCACAGCCCAAATTAAATCAGTTGGAAGTGCCGCCCGTGTTTTCTTTATACGCCTTCATTTTGTGTGTGTTCAATTGGGGCAAAAAACATGTCTTTTAGAAAAGCTGTGTGCTGCCAGCCAAACCAAGCGAAATGGCATCGCTGAGGCATGCTTTCCAGCATCGCTGCCCCCGTCCTGTCAAAAAGGCGGGGGCAGCGGAAAGAGGTGAAAGAACCGCGGGCTCTTGGAGTATACTTCTAGAAAGAATGTCGCTAAACGGAGTGGCGCACCGCAATATTGCGGCCGTTTAAGTGAGTATAGCTGACAGCTCCTGGTGGTAGAAAGTACTTTCATATAACGACCCCATCGCTTTTCAGTTATATAAGCGCACCACCTTGCGACAATTTTTTCTCGGGTGCATTAATATTAGGTCGCCAGCTCCGATCGCCGGGAACGAGCAGAATGGACCCTGCAGTCTCGCATGCAGAAACCTAATGATGGTGTGGCTATGTACGTGGAAGACATAGTGCGTCTCTTCAGGCGAGCTGACCCTACCATGGCGGAAGACAAAAAGCTGCTTCAATTCATGCGAGGCGTGAAAGAGCAGCTTTTTGGTGGCCTCATTCGTAGCTCACCCAACACGGTTGCCGAGTTTCTCACTGAAGCCGTCACAATGAAGAAAGCTCTACACCAGCGCTCACACCAGTCCGATCGACAAGTGAATCTCTCCTCTGCTACCAGTGGCTCTCACGACTGACGTCGAGTTGCTTCGCGGTATTAATAGATCAGTAGTCCGCCACGAGCTGCGACAGCTGCATCAGGTGCAGCAGCCTTCAGGCAACTTCATAGGTAGCATCGTGCGTTACGAAGTGCAGCATGCGCTCGGCACACCACGTTACAAGCAGCACTTCCAACCTCTCGAACATTTAGGCGTTCACCACTTGAAGTGAACCTCGACGTACAACTTAAGCTGATATTTTAACAGGCACCGTCTCGTCGCCGGTGACACCTCCTACCGTGAACGAATACCAGCGTGCGACTTCATCAGCATCATCATCATCAGCCTGGCTACGCCCAATGCAGGGCAATAGCCTCTCCCATACTTTTCCAACTGCTCTGGCCATGTGCTCGTTGTAGCCATGTGGTCCCTACATACTTCTTAAGCTCATCCGCCCACCTAACTTTCTGCTGTCCCCTGCTACGCTTCCCTTCCCTTGGAATCCAGTTATGCAATCGGTTATCTTTCCTCATCATTATATGCCCTGCCAATGCCCATTTCTTTTTCTTGATTTCAACTAAGATGTCATTACCTAGCGTTTGTTCCCTCACCCAATCTGCTCTCTTCTTGTCCCCTTAAGGTTACACCCATCATTCTTTCCATAGCTCGTTACGTCGTCCTCAGTTTAAGTAGAACCCTATTCGTAAGTCTCCAGGTTTCTGCTCCGTAGGTGAGTACTGGTAAGATACAGCTGCTTTACACTTTTCTCTTGAGGGATTGGCAACCTGCTATTCATGATCTGAGAATGCCGGCCAAACGCACCCCAGCCATTCTTATTCTTCTAATTATTTCAGTCTCATGATCCGCATCTGGGGTCACTACCTGTCCTAAGTAGATGTATTTCCTTACCATTTCCAGTGCCTAGCTACCTATCGTAAACTGCTGTTCTCTTCCGAGACTGGTAAATAAATATATTGACACGTGTACTTATATTTATCGGGTGACCACGTTTCGCCGTCTAACAAATCTTATCGCACAGCGCGGGACGCGCTTGCATGTATCCGAAGTTTCTGGAAAGTTATCGATGCTTCTATCCGCAGTCTGTTGTCGCGGAACCTTGTGTTATCTGATTTATTCGCCTGACGCGAATGGTGTAGAACTTTGTGGAAGGCACGCGGGTCCCAACGATTAGTCTGGAACATTCGACGATTCTGTATAAAAGCCGACGCGCTTGACCCGCTGATCAGATTTTCGACGATCGCCGACTGTGTTCGCCGCTTTCGTTGTGCTATAAGTGTAGCCTGTTTTGTGGGCACAGGTTCGCCCAATAAAATCTAGTTTTGCCTTTCACAGTATTGCCACTGTGTTCATAACGTCACCACCACGTGACATCTGGTGGAGGTGCTTTTCGTTCATGTACCGGACGCCCCCGACAAGCCGTGATCCAAGCCCGGACCGCAAAGAGCACACCAACGTAGTCCCGGAGCATCGAGCAAGCCGCCGTCTTCAACAGCTGCCCCCGGAGCACGGACTTCTACCTGAGAAGACCAAGAAGATTGTGGACAAGGCAACCCCAATGGCAGCCCCAGCGTCCCCCATCGTGCTGCAGCAGCCCAGGGAACCTCCGACGTTCCGCGGATCAACATTTGAGGACCCGGAAACCTGGCTCGAGACGTATGAGAGGGTCGCTAGGTTTAACAGTTGGGACAGCGACGACAAGCTGCGGCATGTCTATTTCGCACTGGAAGACGCCGCCAGGACCTGGTTCGAAAATCGAGAAGCCACCTTAACGACGTGGGACCTGTTCCGAAGCGGCTTCTTGCAAACGTTTACAAGCGTCGTGCGAAAAGAGCGAGCCCAAGCACTACTAGAAACCAGAGTGCAGCTGCCAAACGAGACGATCGCGATCTTCACGGAAGAGATGGCCCGTCTTTTCCGGCACGCCGACCCGGAAATGTCAGAAGAGAAAAAAGTCCGCTTCCTGATGCGGGGCGTCAAGCAAGAACTTTTCGCAGGACTTATTCGTAACCCGCCAAAGACCGTAGCTGAGTTTTCGGCAGAGGCATCGACGATCGAGAAAACTCTGGAGATGCGCACCCGGCAATATAACCGCCAGGGGCTCACGCCGCAGTACGCCATCCAAGGACTGGGTTCGGACGACCTTCAGGAGACCATCAGGGCCATTGTGCGCGAAGAACTGCGCAAGGTCCTGCCTTCGTCGCAGCCCCAAGTGGCTTCGATCGCCGACATCGTCAAAGAAGAGGTGCACCGATCGCTTGGAGTTCCCGAGCTGCAACCACAATTACCGCAGCCCCAGCCAGAAGCGATGACATACGCCGCCGTCGCACGCCGTCAAGGTCCCCCTCCGCGATCACGCCAGGGCCCTGCAACGACGCAATTCCGTCGTCCGCCGCCGCCGCCGCCGCTAGCACGCCCACCCGTCGCCCAGCGTACCTACGCGAGGAAGACGGACATTTGGCGAGCCCCCGACCACCGCCCGCTCTGCTATCACTGCGGAGAAGCCGGCCATGTGTACCGCCGATGCCCATACCGCGACCTGGGATTGCGAGGGTTCGCCGTCGACGCACCGCGCCCTCGGAAAGGTCAACGCCCTCGTGACATCGCCGACTACCTCGCCGCTACTCAGTGGAGCCCTCGACGACCGTCCCGTTCGCCGTCACCAGGCCGCTACCTGTCGCCACAGCGCCGACCATACACTGGCCCAGCCCGGGGTCGGTCCGTCAGCCCATATCCGGAAAACTAAAAGCAGCAACCGATGGAGGTGCGGTTGCTGTTCGTCGAACTGACGAAGATCCTCCGCCGCCGACGAAGACGCCGAAAAGACTACCTCGACGACATAACAACGACGTCACACCGCCGTCCCGACGAAGTCTGGCAGGAAAGAACACGCCGACGAAAGACCACTTGACGACGCCACGTACCAACCACAGGTCAACTCGACGCAGCCGTGATCCGACGCTGAGGCCTAACTGTAACGCAAGACAAAGAACCACCGACCTCGACGTGCTTCTCGACGGCCACGCAGTTACCGCCTTAGTAGACACAGGAGCCGATTACTCCGTCATGAGTGGACCCATCGCAGCCCAATTGAAGAAAGTTAAGACTGCATGGGAAGGCCCGTTAATTCGGACCGCTGGAGGACACCTCATCACGCCGAGTGGAATCTGCACGGCAAGAATTACCATTCATGACCGGACTTACCCCGCCACCTTCGTTATCCTGAAACAGTGTTCACGAGACGTCATTCTCGGCATGGACTTCCTGAACCAACACGACGCAATCATCGACCTCAAGTCGAAGTCAATAACGCTGTCGGAAGATCAAGCGATACCGCCGGAGAGCCCTCGTAGTCACCACGCCTTGAGTGTGCTCGAAGATCAAGTGAGCATCCCGCCTCGCTCCAGCATTTGTTATTTCGGTCGGCACCGAAACACCCACTGACGTAGAAGGCGTCATCGAAGGCGACCAACGTTTGCTGCTCGACCGTGAAATTTGCGTCGCAAGAGGGATCGCTCGCCTGCACGGAGGAAACACGAAAGTGTTGCTGACAAACTTCAGCCAGGAATTCAAGCACATCAACAAGGGCACGGCGATCGCATACATCGAGGAAATTCAGGAAACCAGCGATGCCTTTGTCATCTCGGATTCTGTTGCATCTACCCCGACGACCGTGGTTCCCGAGCCAGACTTCGACATAAATCCAAGTCT
The DNA here is from genome assembly GCF_023375885.2 of Dermacentor andersoni. Taxonomy (NCBI): domain Eukaryota; kingdom Metazoa; phylum Arthropoda; class Arachnida; order Ixodida; family Ixodidae; genus Dermacentor; species Dermacentor andersoni. The sequence continues at coordinate 236,530,874 of NC_092816.1, read as the reverse complement.
CCCCGTGATTAAGCAGCAACAGCTCAGAAGTCTGCTTCGACGATACAAAGACTGCTTTTCGACGTCATCGAGGATTCGACAAACACCAGTCGCAAAGCATCGCATAATAACCGAAGAGTGCGCTCGACCACTACGCCAGAGCCCTTACCGAGTTTCGACGCGAGAACGCGAAGCTATACGACAACAAGTCGACGAAATGCTGCGCGACGACATCATCCAGCCGTCGAAAAGCCCGTGGGCGTCTCCAGTTGTTTTAGTGAAGAAAAAGGACGGAACCCTACGCTTCTGCGTCGATTATCGTCGACTGAACAAAATCACGAAGAAAGACGTATACCCCCTCCCACGGATAGACGACGCATTGGATCGGCTCTGCAATGCTAAATACTTCTCATCGATGGACCTCAAGTCTGGCTACTGGCAAATAGAAGTCGACGAAAGGGATCGCGAAAAGACCGCCTTCATCACGCCAGACGGCCTCTATGAATTCAAGGTTATGCCATTTGGACTGTGCTCGGCGCCTGCAACGTTCCAGCGCGTGATGGACACGGTGTTAGCAGGATTGAAGTGGCAGACGTGTCTTGTTTACTTGGATGACGTCGTTGTCTTCGCCGGAAATTTCGACGATCACCTTAAGCGGCTCGCGACGGTATTAGAGGCCATCAAGTCATCAGGGCTCACTCTGAAGCCGGAAAAGTGTCGCTTCGCTTACGATGAGCTTCTATTCCTAGGCCACGTCATCAGCAAATCTGGAGTACGCCCTGACCCGCAGAAGACAGCTGCCATCGCAAAGTTCCCGCAGCCAATCGACAAGAAGGCAGTGCGCAGATTCCTTGGCATGTGTGCCTACTATAGGCGCTTTGTCAAGGACTTTTCACGTATCGCTGAGCCACTGACACAGCTAACTAAATGTGACGTCGAGTTCAAGTGGGAAACGCCGCAGGCCGACGCATTTCAAGAACTCAAACGACGCATGCAGTCGCCGCCCGTACTTGCGCACTTCGACGAGCACGCCGATACCGAAATCCACACTGACGCCAGTAGCCTAGGCCTCGGTGCCGTGCTAGTCCAGAGAAAAGATGGTCATGAACACGTGATAGCTTACGCTAGCCGGTCGTTGTCAAAAGCGGAAGGCAATTATTCTACGACTGAAAAGGAATGCCTCGCCATCATTTGGGCTACAGCGAAATTTCGCCCTTACCTCTATGGCAGGCCATTCAAAGTCGTCAGCGACCATCACGCGTTGTGTTGGTTAGCTAACTTAAAGGACCCTTCAGGACGGCTGGCCCGGTGGAGCCTCAGACTACAAGAATATGACGTCACGGTAATATACAAGTCCGGAAGAAAACACTCCGACGCCGACTGCTTATCACGTGCCCCCATCGATCCCCCGCCGCAAGACGACGAGGACGACGACGCCTTTCTTGGAATAATAAGCGCGGAAGACTTCACTAAACAGCAGCGAGCAGACCCGGAGTTAAAAGGCCTCGTCGAATACTTGGAAGGGAACACCGACGTTGTCCCTAGGGCATTTAAGCGCGGGTTGTCTTCGTTCACGCTACAAAACAACCTGCTCGTGAAGAAGAACTTCTCACCAGTCCGCGCCAGCTACCTTCTTGTTGTACCGTCAGCGCTGCGTCCAGAAGTACTGCACGCCCTACACGACGACCCAACCGCTGGGCACCTCGGATTCTCCCGGACGCTGTCGAGGATACAGGAAAGGTATTACTGGCCGCGTCTGACCGCCGACGTCGCCCGTTACGTCAAGACATGCCGAGACTGTCAGCGGCGCAAGACACCACCGACAAGGCCAGCAGGGTTACTACAGCCGATCGAACCTCCTCATCGACCATTCCAGCAGATTGGGATGGATTTGTTGGGGCCGTTTCCGACGTCAACATCCGGGAATAAGTGGATCGTCGTGGCGACGGACTATCTCACCCGCTTTGCTGAAACTAAAGCTCTACCGAAAGGCAGCGCAGCCGAAGTGGCGAAATTTTTCGTCGAGAACATCCTGCTGCGACATGGTGCCCCAGAAATCCTCATCACCGACAGAGGAACGGCTTTTACAGCAGAGCTCACCCAAGCCATTCTGCAGTACAGCCAGACAAGTCATAGGAGGACAACTGCCTACCATCCGCAGACGAATGGTCTCACGGAGCGCCTGAACAAGACCCTCGCCGACATGCTAGCAATGTACGTCGACGTCGAACACAAGACCTGGGATGCCGTCCTGCCGTACGTAACATTCGCTTACAACACGGCGGTGCAAGAAACAACACAGATCACGCCGTTTAAGCTGGTTTACGGCAGGAATCCGACGACGACGCTCGACGCCATGCTGCCGCACGTCACTGACGAGGAAAATCTTGACGTCGCTAGCTATCTCCAGCGCGCCGAAGAAGCCCGACAGCTCGCCCGCCTGCGGATCAAGAACAAGCAGAGGACTGACAGCCGACACTACAACCTCCGACGACGCTTTGTCGAGTACCAGCCCGGTGACCGCGTTTGGGTTTGGACCCCTATACGCCGACGAGGACTGAGCGAGAAGCTCTTGCGTCGCTATTTCGGACCGTACAAGATCATCCGACGTATTGGCGCACTGGACTATGAGGTCGTGCCAGACGGCATTTCGCTGTCACAGCGACGCCGCTCACGACCTGAAGTTGTCCACGTTGTGCGACTCAAGCCGTACCACCAGCGTTGACGAACTTTGGGACTTCGCGTAACTGACCTTTGGACTTGCTTTATTTTCGTTGTTTTGTTAATTATGTTTAATAAGTGTCCTTTTGTGTTTCGCTCTTATATTTGTAGCATCGGGACGATGCTTTTTAAGAGGGGGGTATTGACACGTGTACTTATATTTATCGGGTGACCACGTTTCGCCGTCTAACAAATCTTATCGCACAGCGCGGGACGCGCTTGCATGTATCCGAAGTTTCTGGAAAGTTATCGATGCTTCTATCCGCAGTCTGTTGTCGCGGAACCTTGTGTTATCTGATTTATTCGCCTGACGCGAATGGTGTAGAACTTTGTGGAAGGCACGCGGGTCCCAACGATTAGTCTGGAACATTCGACGATTCTGTATAAAAGCCGACGCGCTTGACCCGCTGATCAGATTTTCGACGATCGCCGACTGTGTTCGCCGCTTTCGTTGTGCTATAAGTGTAGCCTGTTTTGTGGGCACAGGTTCGCCCAATAAAATCTAGTTTTGCCTTTCACAGTATTGCCACTGTGTTCTTAACGTCACCACCACGTGACAATATCAAAAAACAAAAAATTATATAGTCGGATACAACTCCTCTGCAGTGGAGTCCCGCCCACGCTCTCATAACCACCAGCTACTGTTCCTCCGCGAGGCGGCAAATAGTTCTTAGTTCAAACTTTCCATGTTACCTAAATGGAAAACTGGAAAAATAAAATTGTGAGCGCGCAATTTTGTACGTTTTCGCTCGTCTATTTTAGAGCAACGGTGAAAGCCTAATTCTTTATTGACCTGAAATAAAACACTTGCCTTGCTGCAACTATTTAATGCCCAAGTTTCATTTTAGTTGGCAGTAAAGTCTCATGAGTAAAATCATATATTGCATAATAACCATAATCCATATAAATCATAATCATATATACTACTTGTATCGTTTTGACTGAACTACCTGTTTTTAGCTTACAGCAAAACATTTTTTTTATGAATTCAAGTACCCTCGGGGGCTGACTGGACTAAAATCGCCCAAGGCTTTGGCTCCCAATGGCAATTTCCCAACTGTTTGGGAGCTGTTGATGGCAGGCATGTTGCCATCACGGCACCTCTCAATTCCGGCCGCCCGTATTTCAACTACACGCTTAGCTTGTTCCCTAGGCACGTTTAGGCGAACAATTTTTGCCATCTGTCACATATTAAAGTGTACATCAGTAAACCGTACATGTGATCAGTTATACAAGATTCGAAATGATTTCAGCAAATAACTTTCTTGGTTGTGGCAGTGTTTTGTTGTATATACTATATGTGCAACTGTATTTCATACAGTTGTATTTTCACTGCGCAGTTTTCATTGCACTATATTTTCATTGCGCAGTTTTATGTGCACATGAATGCTGTCTGTTTATCAGCTTTTGTTTTTTTTCACTGCAGAGAACATCTGCCTACGTTGACAATGTCTGCTTACCTTACCTTACGTTGGCAATGTTAAGTCCCCTTCGAATACTGAGTTGACCTTAAGCCAGCAGATATCATTTAAACCTAGCGTTCTCTGCACAGCGCAAAATTTAAAGATTCTGCACTCCAATATAAAAATTGAATACGGCCGCAATGCCCTGCTAGTCGCAATATCAAATTCACCATATTCACTTTTGCTGTCATCTATGAAATTTGTTAAAGCTGCGGAAATGTATACCTTAAATAGAATTGGGAATCATCTATGATAGAGCAAGAGAACACAAGACCAATGCTAAAAAGTGGTATGATAGCCATGTAGCAGCCCATGGTAAGAAACGTGCATGCGCTGCACTCTTCGGTAGTACCAGGTTCCTGAAATTTGCAAAGACCAATAGAAGAAAAAATGTGTTAGTATACTGTATAACAATGGCAAAAGTGTCTATCATTCCAAGAGACATTTCTTTGGCTGAATGCCTGTACGTGTGACGCTGCCCTTCCCGTCTCCCGCGCATTCTTGTCAACCCACGTGGTTCTTGTTATTCGATAGATAATAAGTGACTGGTGCTGTTCTGAATCAAGTTCGCGTGGCAGTCAGCGCTACTCCTGTTGTGTTTGTTTTCTTGTTTTTTCTTGTTCTCATCCTATTGTGCTGCTTCAGTGTACTTCGAAGAAAAACCAACTTGCCCAAATAAAATTGTTGCACGCACAAGGTGGCGGATGTGCACGTGGTTTCTAGGTAACTGCTGACGATTGCTGCAAATTGCAAATAATTAATTGCTACAGACACTGGTTTTCACAAGTCGTGAGTGATTTGGGAGCAGTCACAACTCTTTCGTTTGATATGTAGGAATTTCATGCCTAAAAGTGACGCACCTCACTACTCTGTAGAATTGCTGCATATGTTTTTAATATATATTTCCAAGGTCTTAAAGAATGTCATTTGAGTGATTTTTCGTCTGTTTTTCCATTATATCTGCAAAGAGCGTGTACCAATATGGTGACTGATAACCTCAAATTCCGAGCACATTTTTTATTGTGATGATGGCTACCGTCGACAGCAGTACACCATCACTGACGTTGGGGTTCCAGGTCAGCAAAGTGATGGAGGAGTAGTAAAGAGCTCGTAATTTGGGAATGCACTGGCCAGTAGGACTCTCGGTACACCTTCTGCAAGCTGCCTGTCTGGGACAAGAACTGCCGCACCCTATGCCTTTGTTGGGGATGAGGCAAGTCTGTTACGCAAGGATTTTATGAGACCGTTGCCAGCAAAGAATCTGACTAATGAAAGGAGGTTCTTGAATTACACGCAGAGCAGGGCATAGGACATACTTTCAGTATTGTGAATCACGGTGGTGATATTGAAGAAGCCGTGCAAGTTTTTCGCACTGCCAATGACTGCTGTGGCTGCACACAGCGCACCTCTATATATGTTTACTGCGCATATTGTCACGTGGTGGTGACGTTAAGAACACAGTAGCGATACTGTGAAAGGCAAAAACTAACTTTTATTGGGTGAACCTGTGCCCACAAGAACAGGCTACACTTGTAGCACAACGATAGCGGCGAACAAGGTCGGCGATCGTCGGAAATCTGATCAGCGGGTCAAGCGCGTCGGCTTTTATGCAGCAGTCATCGAATGTTCCAGACTAATCCTTCGGACCCGCGTGCCTTCCACAAAGTTCTACACCATTCGCGTCACGCGATGAAATCAGATAACACAAGGTTCGGCGACAACAGACAGCCGGATGGAAGCATCGATAACTTTCCAGAAAATTCGGATACATGCAGGCGCATCCAGCGCTGTGCGATTACATTTGTTAGGCGGCGAAACGTGGTCCCCCGATAAAGATAAGTACACGCGTCAATACCCCCCTCTAAAAAAGCATCGTCCCGATGCTACAAATATAAGAGAGCAAAACACAAAAGGACACTTATTAAACATAAGTAACAAAACAACGAAAAGAAAGTAAGTCCAAAGGTCAGTTACGCGAAGTCCCAAAGTTCATTATCGCTGGTAGTACGGCTTGAGTCGCACAACGTGGACAATTTCAGGTCGTGAGTGGCGCCGCTGTGATAGCGAAATGCCGTCTGGCGCGACCTCATAGTCCAGTGCCCCAACACGTCGGATGATCTTGTACGGTCCGAAATAGCGACGCAAAAGCTTCTCGCTCAGTCCTCGTCGGCGTATAGGGGTCCAAACCCAAACACGGTCACCGGGCTGGTACTCGACGAAGCGTCGTCGGAGGATGTAATGTCGGCTGTCGGTACGCTGCTGATTCTTGATCCGTAGGCGGGCGAGTTGTCGAGCTTCTTCGGCGCGCTGGAGAAAGGTCGCGACGTCAAGATTCTCTTCGTCCGTGACGTGCGGCAGCATGGCGTTGAGCGTCGTCGTCGGGTTCCTGCCGTAAACCAGCTTAAACGGCGTGATCTGTGTTGTTTCTTGCACCGCCGTGTTGTAAGCGAAGGTTACATACGGCAGGACCGCGTCCCACGTCTTGTGCTCGACGTCGACGTACATTGCTAGCATGTCGGCGAGGGTCTTGTTCAGGCGCTCCGTGAGACCATTCGTCTGCGGATGGTAGGCAGTTGTCCTCCTGTGGCTTGTCTGGCTGTACTGCAGAATGGCTTGGGTGAGCTCTGCTGTAAAAGCCGTTCCTCTGTCGGTGATGAGGACATCTGGGGCACCATGTCGCAGCAGGATGTTCTCGACGAAAAATTTCGCCACTTCGGCTGCGCTGCCTTTCGGTAGAGCTTTGGTTTCAGCAAAGCGGGTGAGATAGTCCGTCGCCACGACGATCCACTTATTCCCGGATGTTGACATCAGAAACGGCCCCAACAAATCCATCCCAATCTGCTGGAATGGTCGACGAGGAGGTTCGATCGGCTGTAGTAATCCTACTGGCCTTGTCGGTGGTGTCTTGCGTCGTTGACAGTCTCGGCATGTCTTGACGTAACGGGCGACGTCGGCGGTCAGACGCGGCCAGTAATACCTTTCCTGTATTCTCGATAGCGTCCGGGAGAATCCGAGGTGCCCAGCGGTTGGATCGTCGTGTAGGGCGTGCAGTATTTCTGGACGCAGCGCTGATGGCACAACAAGAAGGTAGCTGGCGCGGAGTGGTGAGAAGTTCTTCTTCACGAGCAGGTTCTTTTGTAGTGTGAACGAAGACAACCCGCGCTTAAATGCCCTAGGGACAACGTCGGTGTTCCCTTGCAAATATTCGACGAGGCCTTTTAGCTCCGGGTCTGCTCGTTGCTGTTTAGTGAAGTCTTCCGCGCTTATTATCCCAAGGAAGGCGTCGTTGTCCTCGTCGTCTTGCGGCGGGGGATCGATTGGGGCGCGTGATAAGCAGTCGGCGTCGGAGTGTTTTCTTCCGGACTTGTATACTACCGTGACGTCATATTCTTGTAGTCTGAGGCTCCACCACGCCAAACGTCCGGAAGGGTCCTTTAAGTTAGCTAGCCTACACAACGCGTGGTGGTCACTGACGACTTTGAATGGCCTGCCATAGAGGTAAGGGCGGAATTTAGCTGTAGCCCAAATGATGGCGAGGCATTCCTTTTCAGTCGTAGAATAATTGCTTTCCGCTTTTGACAGCGACCGGCTAGCATAAGCTATCACCTGTTCGACTCCGTTTTTCCTCTGGACTAGGACGGCACCGAGGCCTAGGCTACTGGCGTCAGTGTGGATTTCGGTATCGGCGTCCTCGTCGAAGTGTGCAAGTACCGGCGGCGACTGCATGCGTCGTTTGAGTTCTTGAAATGCCTTGGCCTGCGGCGTTTCCCACTTGAACGCGACATCACATTTGGTTAGATGTGTTAGCGGCTCCGCGATGCGTGAAAAGTCCTTGACAAAGCGCCTATAGTAGGCACACATGCCAAGGAATCTGCGCACTGCCTTCTTGTCGGTTGGCTGCGGGAACTTTGCGATGGCAGCTGTCTTCTGTGGGTCGGGGCGTACTCCTGATTTGCTGATGACGTGGCCTAGGAACAAAAGCTCATCGTAAGCGAAGCGGCACTTTTCCGGCTTCAGAGTGAGCCCTGATGAATTGATGGCTTCTAATACTGTCGCAAGCCGCCTAAGGTGATCGTCGAAATTTGCGGCGAAGACAACGACGTCATCCAAGTAAACAAGACACGTCTGCCACTTCAATCCTGCTAAAACCGTGTCCATCACTCGCTGGAACGTTGCAGGCGCCGAGCACAGTCCAAATGGCATAACCTTGAACTCATAGAGGCCGTCTGGCGTGATGAAGGCGGTCTTTTCGCGATCCCTTTCGTCGACTTCTATTTGCCAGTAGCCAGACTTGAGGTCCATCGATGAGAAGTATTTAGCATTGCAGAGCCGATCCAATGCGTCGTCTATCCGTGGGAGGGGGTATACGTCTTTCTTCGTGATTTTGTTCAGTCGACGATAATCGACGCATTCGGATACATGCAGGCGCATCCAGCGCTGTGCGATTACATTTTTTAGGCGGCGAAACGTGGTCGCCCGATAAAGATAAGTACACGCGTCAATATATACACAGCGCGGAACCGCACAGGTATTTTAGTAAAGCACTCAACCGAGCACTTTATTAAACGGTAATTGTAATTGTAAACTTATTGAGAAGCTCAGAAATATAATTTATGTGATATTCCAGTTGCATGGATAGCAGATTCTTCCGGTCGCATATAGTTTGTTTAAATTGGGGGTAATAACTCTAACCGTCTCCCCGTTAGATCCGGTGTACCCCAGGGCAGCTTTCTGGGGTCATTGCTGTTTCTATTCTACATTAATGATATTGTCACCGTTGTGACACGTGGTACATAAATCAAACTTTTTCCAGATACCTACGTCTTATTTCGTGAGATATCTTTCAGTGCATGAGTAAACTGTACTTTATTTAAGCTCACAGTGCATACAAAAATGATGTGATGGGTGGGACGTGGCTTTGAAGAAAGACAAAACGGTCAGTCTTCGCAAAACACATTAAAACCCGCTAAAATACGAGTACACACTGACCTCTATTCCGCTAAAGGAAGTTGAAGAATACAAATACCTAGGTTCAACACTCACTAATACCCTTTCATGGAATTTACATTTTAACAATATTTTCTCTTCTGTTTTCTAAAAATCTTGTTTTAAAGACAAGCTCGGAAATTAGCGTGCCAGTAATAAATTAGTTATGTTGCTTTTATTTGACGCTCTTATGCTATTATTACCTGGGATCCGTACAGTAAAGTTAACATTAGAAAAATGGAGAAAATTAACAGAGAGGCTATTCTTTTTATCTATTGTAAGTTTAAATGGGCGGATAGTTGCGAATAATGTCCCCTCCTCTAAACACAGACAGATTCACCTGAATTTTTTACACTTGCATATTGATCACCAAATATCCCTAGACGCCGCTTTATATGTAACCCCTCTGTCCACAAGGCCCACAGGTCACGATCAACCAAATGCACTCACCCCCTATTTTGCCAAGACAAACGCTTACAGATTTTCTTTCTTCCCTCGCACCGGTGGTCCTCAAGTCGTTATAATAGGGGACTTCAACGCCCCACACACGGCCTGGGGATATCAGACCACCACGAAGAAAGGAGCCCAACTACACGACACTGCACAACAGCACAGACTCACCATGTGCAATGGCCCTCTCCATACCACGAGGATAGGCAACAGTGTCTCCAGAGACACGAACCCGGATCTCACCTTCACGCTGAACTTGTCCTCGGCAGAATGGAGCTGACTCCCAGAAACCCTGGGCAGCGACCACCACATCCTCCTCCAATTAACCGTGGCTCACACTCACACGCCCGCTATGGTTGGAATGGCCCGGGTAACGGAGTGGAAGTCATTTAGAGACGTGCTAAATGTCCAGACAACCATCGTGAACATAGACGACTTGCTGAAGAGAGTCCTCGACACGGCGGAACGCTACATCATAAGAATACAACTGAATGAAGTAGTGCAAGCCATCGACACGTACCTCCTCCATCTCTCCAGCACTCTCAAAAGAGGGAATAGACGAAAGCTAAACAAGAAATTAAAGAAGCGAATCGCCCTGCTCATTGAGCCAGCACATGCATACGCGGAGAGATCAGGGAGACAGAACTGCCATGCACTTTGCGACAAATTCTAGGGAACCATGAGCACAAAGACGACATCGCATCTCCGGCGCGCCCTTCGCGACAACGGCCCTACGAAGACGCAGCAGCGACAGCATGTCTGTAAGCTCGTGCCCAATCACGCCGCGTCGGAAGAAAACCTCCTCCGAGAAATTCAGAAGCAGCTGTGCGGCAGCCCACCCGTCAATGACGGCACATGACAATTTCTACAATAGGAAGGCGAACCCCGAACTTGGCCAACCCTTTACGCATGCCGAACTCTCTGCAGCACTATCGACGCTCACCAGAAGCACCAGCCCGGGCAAATATCAGATAATCAACAAACATTTCTGGAACCTTCCCCAGCAGGCTACCGCAACCCTACTCCAGTACTTCAATGCATGCTGGGAGAAAGGAGAGCTACCGGCTGCCTGGAAGCACTCGGACATCACCATGATCCACATACCAAATAAACGCCTCCGCATCGAAAACTGACGCCCAATTTTCCTTGCTTCGTGGGTGGGGAAACTTTCCGAGCGTATGATACACAACTGGCTAATTTCATACCTCGAAGAGAACGGATATTTTCCAAAAACTATGTTGGGTGTGAGGCAGAACCTGTCAACGCAAGATGTCTTCCTTCTACTCAAGCAAGACTTTATCGACCACCTGAGCACAAAAGGCAAATCGTCGATTTTATCCATGTAAAGGGTGCTTTTGACGTCAGTCACGAAACTATCCTCTGCAACCTCGAAGACCTGGACTGCGGGTCTCGAACATACGGCTGTCAGGAATTTTCTCACAGACCGCACGGCCACATTTGGAATATTTTTTTATTTACGTAATACTGCAGACCTCATGTGGTACAAGCAGAAAGGGCAGATAACAAGGCATATTTACAAACGCCATATAGTTATTACATAGACAAAAGGTTTGAAACATGACACAAATGAACGAATAAGTCAAAGGAAATACATTGCACATCAATCTGCACATCAAAATTCATTGCTAAGACTGTTTTTCAAAACTGTCATTTGAGATAATCTGTTCAGGCAGTGAATTTCAATCGTTTATTGTGCGCGGAAAGTATGAATATTTAAACAAATTTGTTTTCGCAAAATATGGTGTTAGGGCATTGGTATGTTGGTGACGGGTTTTTCATGTAGTTGAAGGTGTAACATAAGGTGAAGAAGAAATCCCAAACTTTCCCTGGATGAGTGAATGAAGAAACGTTAATCGAGCAATTTTCCGTCTTATATGAAGAGGTTTAATTTCGTTGGAGGCCATCAAAGCAGATGGGGAATCAGTTCTCTTGAATTTATTGTAAATGAAGCGCACAGCCCGTCTTTGCACGTTTTCTATTTTTCCTATATCTTTTTTGGTGTATGGGTCCCACACTATAGCCGCATACTCAAGTTTGGCCCGAATAAGAGAGTTATAGGCTAATAGCTTAACGTGAGTGGGTGCTCCTTTGAGCTTGTGTTTCAAAAATCCAAGTTTTTTTAACGCAGATGAACAGATGTAATCAACATGGTCGCTCCAGTTAAGCTGTGAATTTATTAAAACGCCTAAATATTTGTATTTTTCGGCTTCCGAGTTAGTAGTGCCGTAAGCAGAGTAACTAAAGTGGATAGGACGTATCTATCTTGTCATGCGCAAAAGCACAGTCTTATCAAAAATTGAAGACCATTCCTGATCTGTCACACCAGGCCACAATTTCGCGGAAAGCATCATTCAGTAATATTTGGTCAGCCACAGAACTTATTGGGGTGTACAGCATGCAGTCATGGGCAAATAAACCAATTTTAACATTTCTATCAATGGAACACACAATATCGTTTATATAAACCAAAAATAACAGTGGACCTAGTGCACTTCCTTGGGGCACGCCAGATGTCACTGGAAGTAATGTGGAAGAGATGCCACCAATATCCACAAACTGTGTTCGATTTTGTAGGTAGGAAGCAATCCAGTTGACTAATGTCAAGGGCTCGCCTATTAATTTCAGTTTTTCAAGAAGTTTATTGTTTGGAACTTTATGAAACGCTTTGCTGAAGTCTAAAAAAATTATGTCCAGTTGTCCAGGTTTATCTAATACGGAACTAAACTTATGGATAGCAGTAACCAACTGCGTGACAGTTGAAAAACCTTTCCTGAAGCCGTGTTGAAATGGAGACAAGCATCCTTTAGAGTTTAATATTTCAAGTATGTGGTTAGCGATAATGTGTTCGATTAGTTTGCAGGAGGTACTCGTCAAAGAAATCGGACGGTAATTGCTTAAACGTGCGCGGTCCCCATTTTTGTGCACAGGCACAACTCTGGCTGTTAGCCAGTCGGGGGGCAATGAAAAAGACGATAAGGATAAACAGAAAATTTTGTTAAGAAATGAGCTAATGATTCAGCATAACGGCGTAAGGAGGCGTTTGGTATGTCATCTGGATCATGCCAACTTTTGGTATCTAACCGGAGTAGGCATTCAACAACGCCTTCGTAGGATACAGTGATTGATTCTTCAGGTGGAAGGTCAAACACGTGTTCATTGGCGCTTTCATCAGAAAATACAGAATGAAAGTAGGCATTCAAATGCGTAGCAATTGATTGAATATACAACCTGCGCAGTGACAACTTGGAACTACTGGGCGAAGGCACCCTGTAGGGTTCGGTCATATCGCCATTGCTCGTCAACGTCGCTATGATCAAACTACACAGTCTTCTCGATGCCATACCAGACCTAAGACACGCTTTTTTATGCAGGTCATATCACGTTATGGACAAGGGCCGCAAGCACTGGAACGCAAGAAACACGTCTACAGGAAACACTAGATAACATCGAGTGCTACTTGCAAAAATGTGGCCTCCGCTGTGCTCCTGAGAAGTGGGAACACCTCGTACTCAAGTAAAGAACGAGGTGTAGACCAACCGGCTACGATGAACCCGATCCCAACGTCACCCTCAGTGAAGCGCCCATCCCAAAAGTGGAAACTTTATGAGTTTCAGAAGCTACACAACCACAAAAACGGGTCCGGGGCGGCCACCCTGTCGCCACTACAGCGAACGCTATCACAGCTCACGCATCTCGTCAGGAGAGTTGCAAGCCATGAAAGCGGACTTAAGGAACAAGACACGCTATGAGTAGTGCAAGCACTCCTCAGCAGTCGAATAACATACGGATCGCCCTACCTCACCCTGAAGAACGCAGAGGTAGAAAACCTTAACATTCAAACACGCACAGCCATCATACTCGCCCTGGGCCCTCCATCCACAGCTTCGACTACGAGACTTCTCAAAATGGGCGTACACAGCACCTGGCAATAACAAGCTGAAGCTCGTCAAGCCAGTCAATTAGAACGACTGAAGCTGACGCCCACCGGTCGATCAGTGCTACAACGGATGAGCTACGATGAAACCTTTGTAGCCACCACGGACCGAAAAGGAAGAATTCCTCCAAACATCCGCGAATTCCTGTGCATAGCACCAATTCCACGCGACATGTACCCCACGTACCACAGGGAAAGAAGACAAGCCCGAGCGGGTGCCCTACCGCGAAGACACAGGCAAGATCCAGACTCGAGATACACCGACGCAGCCAAATATCCGCAAAGAAACTCCTACAGCCTCAGCGTTATAAATTCTCAGGGAATAGAGGTAGCGTCTACTACAGTCCACGCACAGTACCCTGAGACTGCAGAAGAGGCGGCGATCGCCCCAGCAACTACCACGTTCATTATTATATTGCGGTTAGTGTTAACGGACGATTATAAGTGAAGGACAAGACGTGGAAGTACGTAGCACAAGCTACCAACTGTTTAATACTGTTAAAGAACGCGCTTATATACAAGGAGATACTAAATGGAGAACTAAAAGGCATGTGCAAGAGGTTGAACGCAGGATCCAAAGAGGGCAATTCAAGTGCTACGGCCTGTCAGACTAAGCACGTGAAAAAGTACGTGGCATGTGCTACTTCAGTGGTTTACCGAATCCCACTGGATTGCGGGAAAATGTACATTGGGCAAAGTGGACATTGTCTAAATGATAGGTTACGGGAGCACAAATACACGTGCCAGCTTCTGACAGCACCTAGCAACTTGGCTGCACACTGCAAACAATGCAAATGCTCTCCGTTACTAGAAAGCACCACAGTCAATGGCACATCAAAAACAAAAACGGAGCGAGGAATATGGGAGGCGCTTGCGATAGCTAAAGAAAAAGAGATGTGCGTAAGCACTCCGTCCATCGCGCTTATCGAAGCTGAGGTCGAGTTTCTCAAGGCGAACAGGGGCAAGCGAACGATGTATGCCTGGCCCAAAGTATGATCACATGTCGTCACCTTGTCATGTCTTTTTGTATCCCCCCCTCCCGCGCCATATCTCCTTGCATATAAGCGCGTTCTTTATTAGTATTAAACAGTTGGTATTTTGCGCTACGTACGTCCTCGTCCTGTCCTGCACTTAAAATCGTCAGTGTAACACTAAGCGTGATATAATTATGAACGTTCACCAACTAGCCCCCTTCATTGCTTTACTAAACTACCACGTGCATGGACGCAGCTGTCGTCTTTTCCGATTCTGAAGCAGTTGTCAGGAACCCCAATTCCGTGGGGTTCGCATGTCGACAGAAGCACTAAAGACATTGAAGCACCGCAGCACTCCGATCGCCTACAGCTGCGTGACGTGGGTTCCTGGGCACGAGTGGCTGGAAGGGAAAGAAGCGGCACACACCGTGGTTCCAGGTCACACCTGCCGGGCCGACCCTTCCTACTCTCGAGATGCCCGGCCTCCCTCAGCGCTGGCAGAGACCGTACCCACTGAGCCTTCAATATCACAGGCTCGAACGCCAGGTGCACGCACCACTTCACCCAAAGCTCTACAAAGAAGAAAGTACCACATTTAGAAGACTAAAGAGTAACACTTACACCCGCGGAATACTCATGCACACACTCTACCCAACGCTACAATACCACTGCCCAATGTGTGGCGTACCAGGAACCTTGTGGCACATTGCCTTCACCGAAAGACTAACGCCAGACAAGAAAGTGAAGACCTAATCGAAACGTGGAAGACCTCTCACCTAGAGTAGAACCAGGGCTTAACCCGGGATACTGTTTCAAAAGTAAACGTGTATTCTTACTGCTCCTCCTCCTCCCTCGCACAGTATCAGAATACGACTCCCCTTCTACGACATACTAGTTCACTCTATAAACGAAGTACGTACTTTTCCTATGCTGTGTGTGTCGAATTGTGTGTTTAAGTAACACTTGCTTGACATTTTATCTTTTAGATTCTTTCCTTTTCCTGTTCTTGTTTGCAGTATTATGTTCCTGACGTGCCAGGATGAAATCTTTGTCTGTGGTGTGTCATAAATAAACATGAAAAAAATGTATGAACCAGGCTGCACCAAGGCTGGTTGCTGATAGCGATAGCATGCTTTTTCCTGGATATCCCCTCTTTTGATTTCGATCTAGTAGTGGAGCAAGTTTGAAGTGAAAACTTCACTGGTAAAAAGAATTAGCAAATATCCTCCTTGCAGTTACGTTCACGTGACAGTCCACATAACCAGCAGTCTGCTGAGGACTCTTGAGCCACGCGTACGGCAGCAAAAGACATTTATGCATATGACAAAGGTAGCCAGTCATGAGCCAAGCGGTTATGATGATTTATGCAGTTTATTGCCGTCACGGTCACACAGAGCTCTCTGGAAATTATTTTCTTGTCACGGGACTAGGGCTTTAACAATAATTTTTATTGCCTGACATCTTGCATGTTTGCATTGCAGATGATGTGCCGAGAATACCTTCAGAATCACAGCAGCAAGGTGGAGAGTGCTCCCGCGCGCAATAAACCTCCTACCAATGTCGATTACGTCATCGAGGCAGCTTGCATCCTGCACAACTTCATAATGAAGTTAAATGCACAGATGCATGGGTGTGGGTATCGGAAGGACAGCTTCGGAAACATGATATCCGGCCAGTGGCTGGAATATGTGGAAGGAGAAGCTCGGGATAGCTCACAGCCAAATTATTTTTTACTTGCTTCGACATATGCTAGGAATTTTCACACAGAGGCAGCAGATGCAAGAAGCATTTTTGCTGCAACACCTTTGGTGAAGTTGCTCGGCAGTGGCAACAGCTGGACGGGCCGAAAGATGTGGCCCTAAAGCATTTAGAGGACCAGTAGTATTTGCCACTTTTAAGAAAGTGAATTTCATTCACGGTATTTATTCTAATATAGATCAATTTTTTTCTCTTTATTCAGAAATCACCCCGCATTTCCAGTAGGCATTAAAGTAGCCCTGTTACAGACAAATTTGTGAACGGGAAGATTTGCCATTTTTCATTCTAATGGTAATAGACCTTCAGATAAAGATTCATGAAATACTATGTAAACATAAAGCGACAGAGCTGGTGCACATTGTTTCAACTCAACGTAATATATGTAATCAGGACCAGTTGTGTTATATTCAGCCATTTCTTGCAATACCTTTTTATTCCTGGCAGATTTATTTCTACTATCTGCATTTTTGGTAAGTCTTTACCAACCTGTTGAGAGTCGCAGATCGCTGCGGGAAGGCAAATGGAATAGAAGTCGTTTAAGCAGGTTGCTTTATTATAATCGTCAGTGAGCACTTGATTATCGCACATGGTTTCTTGTTGCTGCCGACCTTGCTTGAGCTGTCGACCTGTATTCATGAACAAACGTAGCAAAAGTACTGAGCTATAGGAGTTCCTCCGTCGCACCAGCCGTAAAACCAATCTGAAGACCATTCAGACCGGCTTTGGGCTACCCTATGCAGACCACTCGGGCCACTAAGAAGGATGTTACTTGAGGTGCCGACGATGGCTGCTAAGCATCTGACGAGGATGAGTTCTCCGGCAGTTCCGACAGGAATGCCACTTGTCGCATCAACTAGTTCGCTTTAACATACGAGCTTAGCTAAGTAAAGTGATCTTATCTCGAAGGTTTTCATGTTTAGAAAAAGGTGTTGGTCAACCTATACATAATTCAATTTTTATTTCTCATCTAGTCAACATATAGTGGTCGACTTATTTTACGAGCAAATACAGTATATGTGCATGTGACAAGGCCGTCATGGCGTGAGGCAAAACACCTTTTTATTGACAATCCACACCCATCCTCATAGTGCTCTTTCACCATCCACCTGTGAACCGTTGCATGCTTTCCTCTCTCCCTCCAAGTTCGGACAATAGTAACGGCCAAGTTTGCTGACATACAATGTCAGTAGTCCTGCTTAACAGTGCCACACATATATCAGTCTCAAAGTTCACTGGGGACACTCTGATAATGGTTGTTTGGAGTCCTTCCAAGGCAGAACATAGCTTCCCTTGTATGGGTGCCAAGGTGTTTCGTAGAGCACCAACTCGCCAACTTGACGATTTTGTACAAGGTTTTCTCGTAAATGGCCTTATTCTTATCATCATAAGCAATCGTGCTTCAGGCTGCAATCTTCCTTGCTTCTTCCGCGCTTTTCAGGGTGGTATCTAACAACGGTGTGCAAGAAAGTATCCCATGTATTTTATATAATAGGGGATATCTGGTCACATCGTGTGGGGTTCTGCTGTACTCCTGAATAACATTCTAAAAATGTTTTACCCAGGACGTCTGCGGTTCTTCGTTTATGTTGAACTTGGCTTGGGTTACAATGCTTATATGCGCGCGTTCATTCATGCCATTACATTGGGTGTATTGGGAAGATCTGAATAGCTGGTAAATAATTGTTGTTTTAAGAACTGCTTGAGCTTGCCTGCAGTGAATGCTGGTCCATAATCAGGAATTCGTTTGGCTTCCCTGCAGCGAAGATGGCGGTGAGACAAGAAAGGTACCAGTCACAAGATTCGTCTTCATGGGCAAAGGCCCATACAATGTGCGTACGATGGTCTAACGCCAAGTGAATAAATCTCTTTGCGAAGCCGTATTCAGAAAAGCCAGCTATAGTGTCCATTGCTATGGTTGAAGGATTGCTCTGCGGGTGGTAGCGATTCCAGCGATGCAAAGATCTTGGCTTTGGGTTTCTTTAACCGTTGGCATACGTCACAGTGCCGGACGTAAGATGATCCGTCCCTGTTGATTTCTGGCACATAATAATGACGATTTTTTGGTGCTTTTTGTAATGTCAAACTGTCTGAAATCAAGCAAGAAGTGTTTTACCCGGACATTATTTATTGCCTACGTATATTCAAATAATGTACGCGCAATTTATTGGTCACGCGTATACTCTTCTAACTGTTATAACAATAGTTACGACATGTTTGTAGACATGTTTACTGAGACGATGGCCACCACCTCCACCACTTACTGTGTCCCGCAATAAACATGCAATCCCGCGAGATCCTTGCGTAACGGGCGCGCTCTTGCGTTCTATTAAAACGAAATATAACATGCATAGAAAAGTAAAAAGGCAGCCTCATAACACTCTCTTCTAGGAAAGATACTCTACGTATTCGCAAACTCTTATTAGAACACTTTATGCTGCAATCTTATTTTGACAATTGCATTGAACAGAACGGGAAGCATTCGAAAAGAAACTGGTGCCTTTTCAACCAGTCTCTAGAGCGAGACGTAAAACAGCATCCCCCAGAAAAAATATTATACGGTCACGTTGTGTACACTACATCCCAAAAGTATCTGTAATGCTTTCAGTGCTTTTTCTTCGTCCCACATTAATTGAACTGGTAAGAATTTTGGTGCAACATACATTCCACGTACAAATGCATCTTTTTAACTTTACCCTACAGATGAGCTTCAGGTGGCTTCAGTTATTTCTAATTTGCGAAACACAGCCTCTGGAATTGACAATGCTTCGTCACAAGTCGTTGAACTTGTCCCACATCGTGTCATGAGTTCTCGCGCATATGGTCAATACATTGTCTGTCATGGGTGTGTTTCCACAACGGATGAAAATTGCCATGGTTTGGCCACTTTACAAGTGAAAGGACAAGCATAGAATCGAATACTACCATCCAATTTCAGTGCTACCGTTTTTCAGCAAAATACCCGCAAAAATATTCACAAGGCGCCTTAATGACTACTTGCACAAGCACAACATTCTTTCTCGGCACCAATTTGGTTTTAGAAAAGGCCTTTCCACAGAAGCTGCAGTCCCAACATTTGCAGAGCTAATTAGAAAATGAATAAACAGTAGTTATGTAGTCGCGCGATTGTTGGTAGATTTTGCGACAGCTTTTAATTCTCTCAATCATTTTACATTCAGCGATAAACTGCTTCGTTCCGGAATTAATGGAATACCTTTGACATTAATTCGCGGTTAGAAAATCGCCAACAAATGGTTCAACTAGGCGATTTTCAGTCCAACAGCAGCCTTATTCACCTTGGCGTTCCCCAGAGATTCATAATTGTAACTTCAATTTTTTTTTTTTTTACTCTATATAAGCGACTTTCTTTCGCAGCTTGTCTGTCCTGCCCCTATAATCTATGCAGACAACACTAACTTTATAATAGGCGATCGTGAGGAATGCAACCTAATTATTATGCTTAACTCTGCATTACAAATGTTGCACTGTTGGTGTACACCGAATGCACTTCACCTTAACCGAACGAAGGCACTTTTATCTTATTTCACTCTGAAAAAAGGAAAATGACTATTCTGTCAGATGTCGTTTACAATAACCATCCGATAAAACAGTCTATTGAAACAAAATTTCTTGGTTTTATCATCGCTAACCATTTCAAATACTGCCTTCATGTTCGTTCTGTAGTTCATAAGGCTTCATATGACTTGGATGTGTTGTCGAAATGTCGAAACTATTGCCCTCCCCACATACTTATGAATCTTTACTACGCATTTGTTCACTCGCAAATTAATTACTGCTTAATGATCTGGGGTTCCACATGCAAAACTCATGTGTCACCGGTGTTTATACTTCAAGAAAGATCTCTTCGCATTATAGCACACCACAATATGCATATTAAGAGTGAATGTTTATTTAGAACACTGAACATCCTCAACATTTACGATTTGACAACATCGCCTACGCCATGCATCCAACAGTTAAAGAAAAGCTAGCCTTCACAACAGTCTCCCGCCATACCTCACTTGGCCATGTTAGGGAACGCATCTCGCTATCGTTTTTATTGCCTAATTAACGTCGCTCTACACTACAGTTTCTTGGCACTTCAGTGTGGAATGGGCCTGGTAGTGACCTAACCCCTCTAAGAACATTGCATACACTTAATTAAAGCACTGACTTATTGGCAATGCGTAGCCTTGCCCATGTTTGTACGCGTTCTCACTTTCCTGTTTATTTTTATTTTTTTTCTTGTGCCGATGTTTTCGATGATTTAAAAAAAGAATATTGTTAGAAAAATGTATCTAATTTCTAAAATTTTCGCTACTACTGTATTCTTGTTTTACTTACTTCAGCTATGTCTGTTTTATGTGAGTTTATAGGATAAAAAAGCTGCCATAGAAGCGCTTTTTCCTAATAATAATCCGTAGACACCGTTTAACAAATTTATTGGGTCCCAGAAGTGTGTACTTTGCAATTGTATACGTTATTTATGTTAAATAAGCTTTCAAACTTTCAAAGACAACACACGCATGCGACTAGGGAAACAAACCCCTTGTTTCCCTGGTCGTCAACAGGAGCAGACCATTTCATGACGATGGCACTAATTGTGCCAGTGAAGTTTTTTTGGCAAACCAGCAAACGCACATCGTTGGCAGTCGCAGCAAGAGGTGCGCGTAGATCCCACAGAATTTTATTGTCGTTCCCGTTGTACAAATTCTTGTTTCGACGAGCGTTAAAACGTATCCCTTTGGAAAGACACTTCTGTTTGAAGCGCAGCAGCAAGCCACGTCGCAGGTCTAGAGATAGTCAATCCTGCGATACGCATTTGGATTTCCTGAGGCACACCGTCGGTCAAACGTGATACTGCATGAGCGTCCTTCAGTTCAGCCAGGCGGCCAAGCGTGTCTTTTCCTTATAGTTGGCTTGATTTATTGCACTTTCTTGTGCTGGCAGGGTATGCCCTGGCGGAATGTGTCTTTGATAGGAGCGACAACGCACTCTAACATGCTTTTTATGTCTTCCCATGAGTTTTGGACGCTGAAAATCTCAGTCAGGTATCAGCAGAATTCCTCACCTTCGAGGTGCTCGCTGGTGAAGCTGATGCTGTCTCATTCTGTCTATGTAGCGTTGGTTGCTTTCATCTCCAGCAGGTGCGACCACTTGTCCACAGAAGCATCGTCTTTGGTGTACTTGGTCAGGTCGATCATCTTCTTAGAAGTGCTCATGATGCTGTTGAGGTAGATCCTGTCGACTTATGTGATGAAAGTGTCATCGCGTCGGGCAGAACACCAGTCTATTGAGAATCAGTGCCCATCGTCATCTTCTTCATTCGCTATCCACCCGTGAACCATCACATGCAAACATAAATCCATAAAACTTGGTGCTGGGCTAGTTGGTGGTGCATTCTTTAAAACTCATGGTAGCAAACCTACGGTGAAAAGACAACACGACGACGAGGGAATGCTACTGACAGCTGATTTATTCTTTAAAAGGGTTCAAATTCAAGACAAGCAAAACACATGCGCACAACCCAACTGAGCCAGCCTTCTTTTACAAATAATTATATCGCAATATCGCGAGCAGTCACGGGAAGTGAAATGATAAAAAACCCAAGCAGCAAGAAGTGAAACAAAACACCAATAAAAGACATGAACGAACGAAAAGCCATATGTTACGGTTTTACACAACTTTTCAGAAGTGTGCGCACAGCTGAGTACAAATTTATCAAAACACCGCTGATGCCCAGACCCGCCGTTTCTTTTTGTATGTGGAATGCTTCCAGCAAAACTCTAGCTTTAGCGCTTGCACTTCTGCCCAGAATCTTTGCTTCCTTGAGCTGTGGCACACACTCGCAAACCATCGCATGCGAAGCTAAATTCGTAAGTTGTCTTGGTTAAGTTTTGAATTTGTTAAGTGTACTTCGTCCCTTTTAAGCTACCATCAGTTTTAAATGAAACATAAATACTGAGAAAATTTCATATTCGCAAATAGCACCGAAAGTGAAAAAAACGCGAAATGAGCCATGCTGTACCAAAGCAGCTCTGGCTGCTCCAGGCATCGGCGAAAATTTTTCAGCGCAGTGTGGGCCTTTAATGTTCTGGCCACTAGTGGAAGCGAACAGGCATACCTACTTAGTACATAGTACTTAGTAGGCTGTTGCGGTGCTTCAATCGCGAGTCTAGTGAGGGGCAAAGCAAAGTCAGTCATGAGCAGAAGCGAGCTTTGAGCTAGTTGAAGTGTAACATTCCAGAAACTTCACTACACTAACTAGACGGGGACAGGGAACACAAATAATGTGGTGACCATTCTTTTGTGTGTGTTCACTCTTTACATCCATTTACGCTGTGGAGTTCCTTGATCCAGCCACGCGATTGTATTCATCTTACTGTGTGGTTTTACACCTGTTCTGTTGCAGATTGTTAGCACTGTCTTCATATAAGGTGCATTCGTTACCAGCATAGGGCATCTTTCATGTAGTCCTGCTCACTGTGGTTTCATTTTTCACTGGTAAATGCGATGGACCATCCAGCGGTTAGACAGAGAACTTGACAAAAAAAGCCTGTTCGTGTTATTTAAATGATACCATTAATGTGTTACAAGTTGATGCTGATTGTTTCTACACGTTTGCTTATTGTGTTTTCTGCGAGCAGCACAAAGTGCGGCCGTTATTTTTTGGAAGGCTCATTTCTAATTGCATATTTATTGAGCTGTTACTTTGTGAGCAGGGCTTTTTTTTATGTTTTCCTCTGTTATGTGCATGCTGCTTTATTACGCAGTGGACCTCATGGCTGTCTGCATGCGTGAAGCAGTGACTTACAGGTTACAGGTTGTAGGTGCATTTTTTCAAGGTTCCAATACCTGAGCTTGTGGACTACACAGCCTCATTTCCCATACGCCGGTCGTGGTGGCTGATTTTTGCATATTGCAAGCTTCTACAGTATAAGACTCAATTGTTGGCAATGTTGTCTGCCTATGCAAACTCAACGATAGCTAGATAGTGTTTTTGTTAAATTTTGCCCTTGAACATGTTGACACGTGTACTTCTTTATCTTTGTCGGGCGACCACTTCTCACCACCTAACAAATGTTTTTTTTAATACGTCTTTATTTCTGCGTTTATTAGGCCAAGCCTTCCGGCAGAAAAGGGGAGCTCTATGGGGGATGGGGAGGGGGACCGGTGCTCTCTTCTTCCTCGAGGTGGAGTGGTCCCGAGGTCGGCTCTGCAAAGAGGCGGCCAGGCCCTTCCTTGTCCCTGAAAAAGTCCAAAAAAGCACTCCAAAGCTGGACTGCGTCCTTAAGCCCAATGTGCGATGGCGGGTCGAGCCACTCCTGCATGGTGCCAGGTCGGTTCCCGCCCAGGGAGCGTAGTGTCCTTTCTCGGACCGTGTCAAAGTCAGAGCAGCTCCACAGAAGATGTTCGGCCGTACCTCTGGCCGGGCATGCCGGGCACTTAGGGCTCGGGTATGAGTGCGGGTTGATGAGGTGAAGCCTTGCTGGTGACAGAAGCTGGCCGGTCTGGGCTCGGCGAAGAAGAACAAATGTTAACGCACAGAGCAGGACGCGCCCGCATGTAAAAGAAGTTTCTGGAATGTTATCGATGGTTCCATCCGCTGTCTTTCCCCGCAACTTTCGTAATCTGATATCATGTATGCGCGACGCGAATAGTGCAGAACTTTGTGGAACACACGCGGTTCCCAGCGGTTACTCTGAAACATTCGACGACTTATCTATAAAAGCCGACGCGCTTAGCCCGCTGATCAGATTTTCGACGATCGCCGACTGTGTTCGCCGCTATCGTAGTGCTTTAAGTGTAGCCTGTCTTTGTGGGCACAGGTTCGCCCAATAAAAGCTAGTTTTGTCTTTCACAGTATTGCTACTGTGTTCTTTAACGTCACTATCACGTAACAATATTACCAAACCAAAAAAGCAAAGCTGCTCACTGTGATATGCTTTCTTTTCTTTCCCGTACAACAAATAAAGACATAGCTTGAGTTCAGAGAGACCACTTACTTCTAGCAAAAGGAAACTCCAGCCATGAGGTTGCAATTGGAAATTCAACTGCAACTCCTTCGAGACATAAAGAAGCAGGTTTCTAATCATAATAAAGTATTTTATGTGCTTCTATGCCACGCTATTCAGACTTAAAAATGTCTGAATAAAGCACTGTTGTGTTTGCATTTTTTATACCATTTGTTGATAAGCACCTCTTGTCACTTCACCAGCACCTAATACAAAAATAGTATGAAAAATGCCTTTAAGCTGCTCAACATTTCTTGAATGCTGCTCATGCAGAATGCAAGGTTTCGTGATTGTAACTACACCTAATCGTGGACTTGCATAAACCAGATTGCTCCAGAATCAAGTTTTTTACCTGCTTCAAAAATCGCTACAGAATCACTTTACGCATTCCCACCCCTATATGTGCATCAACTATGTGCTGTTTCTGTGAAAATGGCGTGACAATAAAAATTTGAGTTGTGGTGAGAGTTGCAGTTTGTTTTCGGGTCATCAATATAGCACATCTCAGTACTACAGGTAATCTACAGTTGTCCACCTTACACATATGAACATTGTTTTATTAAAGGTTAGCTGGGTACATACTGCTAGTTTCGGTCAAGATTTTGTTCATAAGAGAGAAGAATGGCGAAACTTATACTAAGTACCCAGAATAATGCCACTGTGTGCACAGATGCTCAGTTTCTGCTTTGATAACCAACTTTACTGGCCTTTGCGAGAAAATAGAATTCTGCGACATTATCATGGCATCACATCGGAAGGCCATGGAAGCATTACTGTGCTTGTTGGTTTTCACTGGCCTGTGTAAATGCCCATATTGGAAATGCCTTTTATCTCTCCTTTTTCACTACCTACTGGCACAGGGCAGCAGAGTGATTACCCTTTGGTTAACCTTCCTGCCCCTGTGTTGGCCGTAAACTGAACCTTCAAAATTCTTCGTTCGTGTAGTCATATTAACGCAAATAATGTTTATTCCGGAAGACAAAATCAAGTTTCATATCTGCATTTATTTCCTCTAGTCGTATTTAAATTCTTTCACAACCTGAAGGAACTTGAGCTACAGGTCGGTCTTCTTCTCTGGCGTTATAGTTATCATGTGCTCCATCAGCGTCAAGACAAAATGGTCATCCATGCCTTTAGGTTTGTGGTTATTGAGCTGGTAGGTTACATTTTGCAGCTCCTCGGCATATACGTCCCTATTTAATTTTTTGTTGCTGTTTTTGTTGTGGCTGGATGGTGGGACGGGCTGGCTCACCAGGTGCAGCTCTCGTCGGAAATTTCAGCGTCCTCTGGTGTTCCGAATGCCGGTGTCAGTGGCGCATCTTGTATGCCGCAACTCAGACGTCACTGAGTGAGTGGCCACTGACACAGCATCCATGTCGCCGTAGCTGCCTTGGCTGCTACATATGTCAAGCAACAGTTGCCGGGCAGTTTTATTGTTCCCAGATGTTACGTCTATATGTCTGTATGATCCCATTCAACATCAGTGAAAAAGAGGAACAAGCTGCCACATTTCTGTGAGTAGTCAAATGGTGTTGGCGACATTTGATAAATTTGGATGCCTGCCTCATTAAAGAAGTTATTTTAAGACGAACGTCGTTTCTCCAGAGTTTACAAGAATTGCTCAACCATTCGGCCAATCTGTTTATGGTAAAGACAAAACTGCTAAAAGCGCTGTAGCTTCTACTATAACAAGCCATGCTACCTGCCTGAGTGTACATAAGTCCAAGGCACTTTTGTTTCTCTATGAGAAATATTGGGGTGGCGGAAAAAAGCTGCAAATTGCAGCTTGACAAGGCTCCCGGCCCCTGCAGAGTTCAACAGCAAGTGAGCCGCGGTACGCGTCTAAATAATCCATGTGCAGGAAGTAACAAAAATTTGGTGAAAATTATGCACACACCCAACAAACAAGGAAAAGGGTATCAGATGAGATACATTCCCGCGAAAAACTGTGCAAAGCATTGAAAACCAAAATATGACCGAAATAGAATAAATAGCACTTGTCTGATAAAACGCGCAGGTGGCGGTGGTGGCGTAGAGGTAGAACACCCACTTCGCGTGCAAGAGGTCCGTGGTTCGAATCCCGGTGCCGGCAATTTTCTACCTGATTAGAAAAAATCCGCGTGTTGATAACATTATTATAATAATAATATGCGGATAATGAATACCTTCTTCCGCAAGCGGTATAGCCGAAAGTGGACGTGGAGGAGCCTGAACGGCGAGACTATAAGTGAAATAGACCTGAAACCCTGCGCTAACCCTGGCATCATACAAGATGTGGACGTGCGCAGCAAGGTGCGCTGCAGTGACCATAGGATGGTAAGAACTCGAATTAGCCTAGACTTGAGGAGGGAACGGAAGAAACTGGTACATAAGAAGCCGATCAATGAGTTAGCGGTAAAAGGGAAAATAGAGGAATTCCAGATCAAGCTACAGAACAGGTATTCGGCTTTAACTCAGGAAGAGGACCTTAGTGTTGAAGCAATGAACGACAATCTTCTCGGCATCATTAAGGAGTGTGCAATGGGAGTCGGTGGTAAATCCGTTAAACAGGATACCAGTAAACTATCGCAGGAGACGAAAGATCTGATCAAGAAACGCCAATGTATGAAAGCCTCTAACTGTACAGCTAGAATAAAACTGACGGAACTTTCGAAGTTAATCAACATGCGTAAGACAGCTGACATAAGGAAGTAAAATATGGATGGAATTGAACATGCTCTCAGGAACGGAGATAGCCTAAAAGCAGTGAAGAAGAAACTAGGAATTGGCAAAAATCAGATGTATGCGTTAAGAGACAAAGCCGGCAATATCATTACTAATATGGATGAGATAGTTCAAGTGGCTGAGGTGTTCTATAGAGATTTATACAGTACCAGTGGCACGCCCGACGATAATGGAACAGAAATTAGTCTAGAGGAATTTGAAATCCGACAGATAACGCCGGAGGAAGTAAAGAAAGCCTTGGGAGATATGCAAAGGGGAAAGCCAGCTGAGGAGGATCAGGTAACAGCAGATTTGTTGAAGGATGGTGGGCAGGTTGTTCTAGAGAACCTGGCCACCCTCTATACGCAATGCCTCATGACCTCGAGCGTACCGGAATCTTGGAATAACGCTAACATAATCCTAATCCATAAGAAAGCGGACGCCAGAGACTTCAAAAATTATAGACCGATCAGCTTACTGTCAGTCGCCTACACACTATTTACTAAGGTGATTGCAAATAGAATCAGGAACACCTTAGACTTCTGCCAAGCAAAGGACCAGGCAGGATTCCGTAAGGGCTGCTCAACAATAGACCATATTCACACTATCAATCAGGTGATACAGAAATGTGCGGAATATAACCGACCATTATATATAGCTTTCATTCATTACGATAAAGCGTTTGATTCTGTCGAAACCTCAGCATTCGTGGAGGCATTACGGAATCAGGCTGTAGACGAGCCATATGTAAAAATACTGAAAGATATCTATAGCGGCTCCACAGCCACCGTAGTCCTCCATAAAGAAAGCAACGAAATCCCAATAAAGAAAGGCGTCAGGCAGGGAGATACGATCTCTCCAATGCTATTGGCAGTGTGTTTACAGGAGGTATTCAGAGACCTGGATTGGGAAGAATTGGGGATAAAAGTTAAGGTAGAATACCTTAGTAACTTGCGATTCGCTGATATTGTCTTGCGTAGTAACTCAGGGGACCAATCGCAATGCATGCTCACTGACCTGGAGAGGCAAAGCAGAAGAGTGGGTCTAAAAATTAGTCTTCAGGAAACTAAAGTAACGTTTAACAGTCTCGGAAGGGAACAGCAATTTACAATATGTAGCGAGGCATTGGAAGTGGTAAGGGAATACATCTACT
Organism: Dermacentor andersoni; assembly: GCF_023375885.2. Lineage (NCBI taxonomy): Eukaryota > Metazoa > Arthropoda > Arachnida > Ixodida > Ixodidae > Dermacentor > Dermacentor andersoni. Next base: position 236,502,720 of record NC_092816.1, on the reverse strand, counting down.
TAGGGCAGGTAGTGACGGCGGATCCGGATCATGAGACGGAAATAATCAGAAGAATAAGAATGGGCTGGAGTGCGTTTGGCAGGCATTCTCAGAGCATAAACAGCAGGTTGCCATTATCCCTCAAGAGAAAAGTGTATAATAGCTGTGTCTTACCAGTACTCACCTACGGGGCAGAAACCGGGAGGCTAGGGTTAGGGCTACGGCGGGAAAAGGGTTCTACTCAAATTGAGGACGACGCAACCAGCTATGGAAAGAAGAATGATGAGTGTAACGTTAAGGGATAAGAAAAGAGCTGATTGGGTGAGGGAACAAACGCGAGTTAATGACATCTTAGTTGAAATGAAGAAAACGAAATGGGCATGGGCAGGATATGTATTGAGGGAAGATAACCGATGTTCATTAAGGGGAGTACGGTAGCGCGATTCGAAGACGGGACAAACGAAGACACAAAGGGACACACACAGCGCTAACTTCCAACACTTTTAATCGCGCTACCGTACTCCCCTTGAAGATGCATTACCAACAAGCCCACATTGGAACGCTCGTGGTCATTAAGGGTTACGGACTGGATTCCAAGGGAAGGGAAGCGTAGCAGGGGGCGGCAGAAAGTTAGGTCGATGGATGAGATTAAGAAGTTTGCAGGGACGACATGGCCACAATTAGTACATGACCGGGGTTGTTGGAGATGTATGGGAGAGGCATTTGCCCTGCAGTGGGCGTAACCAGGCTGATGATGATGATGATGATGATGATGATGATGATGATGATGACACCAAGGGAAATTAAATTGGCACAGCAAACACTGACAAGCAACACCATCTTTAGTTTGCAGTCACTGTTTCAGTGGCTTCAACGTTCTAAACTTTGCTTGCTTAAAGCACTTGTCTCTTGAAGTGTGCAAAAATTGGAAGCTTTTCGACAACGACAGGAATATGGTTCTGTTGCGGTCAATCATGGAATCAAATAGTCGTTATTTTGAAATAAAATGTTGCGAATACTTTGTTGCGAGTACTCAGTTACCGCAGTACATGATGAAACGTCGCATTGAAGCAAAGATGCGATATTTTTAATCCAATCCACAACAGCCATAACGTACTGGAGCACGAAGCATCGTTCAGTTGGCCAGACGCTTTCGGCTAAACATTATCACCTACAATAAATTGTTTAATCACGGAATTTGGCAGTGTGTAAAGTTTGGCACCATTGACAGGTTCTGCACTTGTGTCCACTCATTGCAGTGTACTTTATATCTTAGTGGTAGCGTCTGCTGTGACAATTCAAACAAGTGCACAACAGGTTTCTTTTTATCGCGAAGCTGCACATGACTCGAAACCCGGTATTTATTCTTCTCCATCGACAGAAAACCAATCTACGAATTGAAGCAAAAAATGCACGCCCAAGTGTTCGTTTCAATAAAAAGAAACACAGAACAGATGTCAAAACTACACGACAAATGATAAGGCGCTTTCGAACAATGCAAAGCCACATGGGATCATTGCATGAGTTTCCCAGGAAGCGGCACTGTAGCACAAGTAGAGAGTGCCGCCACTACGCGTCTTCTTAAGTTTGCTTTATTGACGCGGGTATTTTCTACTGTATAAACAAAAAGAGGGCCTGTGACCATAGGCTCTGGCGTTGGCCCTCGTTACGAGGCACAGAACAAATCAATGAGGACAAGTGACTCTCCATTATCAAGAGCCCCGATGCCGGGGCGCAACTGTCCAGAGGGCCCATGATGCGGCGGTCGGGCATGGCCTGACTGTCCCAACGTGACAGCGGCCCGTAGCGCGCTGAGTCGCGTACCTCAGAACCTTCATTAAAGTTTTGCATCCATCCATCCATCCTGTTTCCTGGATGAAGTCTAGGAGCGGCCGTTGCAAAGTACCGTGCTTCCAGCGCATTAGGTCTGGTGGTCGACCTGGGTGGTAGCCAAGGTCGCACAGGCGGCGGGTGATCACTACACTTTCATATATAAGAGGAATCCGCCTAGCAACTCACTTCATTTATTTCGTGATAGCGCTATGGCAAGCCCACACATAGTACTCCTGGAGACCAGCGTTAACACAATGAGCGGCGACGGGAACCGCAATGTCAATATGAACAACGGGGTCGTGCTCAGACTAGACAGTACGCAGCGGTTCTTGCGCAAGAGAGAGAGTGCATTGCGCAAATGTTCAAGGCTACGTCACATTTGTCTATCGGAGGAGGTGATACCACAACTTCGCTGGCCAACCGCCGTTACAGCGTGGATTGGAGCTAATTTTTTAAAGGCGAAAGCCTTTCTAGGCTTATGGTGAAGTTTGTGTCAGCAGACCTGACCGCCGGAGTATCCGCCTAAGCGTCATCACGCCATATGAAGACATATTAAAGAATGAAAAATGGTTGATAGAGACAGTGAATTATGACGTTATAATAGAGATTCGTAGAGCTTAATAATGACTAGTAATGACTAATAATGACTACTAATGACTTGTAACGACTACTAATAACTCCGGAATGACCAATATGTCTAACGACGACATGTAATGACCACAATTGATTATGAATGACTAGAAATGACTAGTAATGAGTAAAAAGGACTAAAATAACTACTAATGACTCGTAATGACTACTAATGACTACAAAATGACCAATATGTCTAACGACGGCATGTAGTCATCAGAACTGATTACTAATGTATAAAAATGCTTGCTATAGTAATCAGTAGTGACTAATAATGACTGAAATGACTTGTAAATACTACTAAAGACTATGATATGACCAACATGTCTAACGACTGCTCTAATGATCACAATTGATTACAACTGACTAAATATGCTTAGTATTGAGCAGCAACGACTAAAAGAAAGAAAAAAAAAACAGAAGAGGCAAGGAGAAAGAGCCGAATAATAGGAGGAGGAAGAGTTAGCTTTCACCGTTCACCTCTTAAGAAAGATCTTAAGAGACAAGGTAATTTTTTTTCACTAACCCTACTTGTTTTCACTCTGTCATCGCCGCAGATCTGGTCGCGCTGGTATACTGCGATATTAAGTTGATGTGACATTCGTCAAATATCGTTAAACGATCCTACATTTGTAAACGTTAAGAGACATTTGAGACAGTTGGCACGCATGCAATTCAAATACAATACTTTGTTCAGCGGTTCTAGAAGATACACCTTTGATGCCGCCTCGAGTAGTGTCAAAGAGTTGGCATAGCAGCTACATCACCCCAAAGAGAGAAGTAACGTAACACCGACTTGCTCCAGAGATAGCGCTTCGCTTTCCATAATATACACGAACGAGCGCAGTTTCCTCCCAAAGCGTGAATTGGTGTCGAACATAGTTTTATCTACCGGTAGCAACATACTATTACTAACTGAGACATGGCTGAGCAGCGCCGTTACTGATAGCGAAGTTCTAGCCAACCTGCCCGGTTTCTGCCTCTATCAGAACGACCGCGCAGGAACCCGTGGTGGCGGTGTGCTAGTCGCTGTTCGCGAGCAGTTGCCATGTTCGCTAATTAACGTGACATCAGATCTTGAGATGTTATGGGTCATAATGCATACCTATCCCAAAAAAGTGCTACTTGGTATCTGTTACAGACCGCCCAGTGCTACTTCTGATTTCTGCCATCAACTTAACAACGTCATAAGCGAACTGGTAACCACCCACCCAAACGCGCAAATCCTGCTCTTCGGTGACTTTTACTTCCTGCAAATAGACTGGCGTACTATACAGTCATTCCCGGTATCCGGACACACAGAGGCCAAACATTTTGTCGATTTCTGCCTTAACTTTAACCTTTCCCAGCTAGTAACTGAACCAACCCGGATTTCGCAGCAAACTGCTAACGTCCTCGATCTCATACTCACCGATCACCCTGACATCCTTTCATCCATTTCTTATTTGCCTGAGATCAGTGATCACAAAGTCATCCATGCCACTTTTTCGTTCAATTTGTTGACACGGGATACCTCTAAGAAAATATGTCTATACGGCAAAGGAACTTACGGAGCTATAACTGAAGCTATGAATGCATTCTTTACTATATTCGAATCAACTTTTGAAGACCATTCCGTTAACAACAATTGGACGCGCTGCAAAAACAAAGTTATCTTGCAAATAAATTCGTTCCTAATGTCACCTTTCGCTCTTATCAGCAAAAACCATGGTTCACAAAAGCCCTAAAACGCCTAGAAAACAAAAAAAGCGTCTGTATCGTGCCGCCATACAGAGAGGACGCCCATGCGCATGGGATAAATATTATGAAGCCGAACAGAGCTACGTCGACGCACTGCGTCACGCTAAGCACTCCTTTTATCACAATAACCTACCAAACCTATTAATAAATAATTCGAGGCAATTTTGGAGAGTTATAAACGATAGCGAAACGCGCACTATTAAGATAACTAACGAATCGAACGAAATTATTAATGATTCCGATTGCGCCGACGTGTTCGATTCGGCCTTTGCTTCTGTGTTCACAAACGCATCTAATGCGCCTCCCATTTCGTCATCGCTTAGCATAAACTCGTCAATGCCTGCCATTGCTTTCAATGCAGACGGTATTTGTGCGATCATTGACAAAATCAAGTGTTCATCATCTTCCGGCATAGACGAGATTAACCCAAAAATTTTAAAAAACACTAAGCTTATTTCTGCAGCATATTTGTCTTTGATATTTGCCCAGTCTCTTTCTTCAGGTTTCATTTCACATGACTGGAAAATTGGGAAGGTCGTTCAAGTCCACAAATCAGGTAACAGAAACTCGCCTCTTAACTACCGCCCCATCTCCCTAACAAGCGTCCCCTGCAAAACCATGGAACATGTCATCTACTCTCTTATCATAAATTTTCTTGACTTGAATCACTTTTTCCATCCCGCCCAGCACGGATTCCGCAAAGGTTTCTCCTGTGAAACACAGCTGGCCATTTTCCTGCACGATGTTCACACTAACCTTGACAGTAACATACAGACTGACGCAATTTTCCTGGATTTCTCTAAGGCCTTCGATAAAGTTCCTCATCAACGTCTAATATTGAAACTTACAAGACTTAATTTGCATCCTGATGTTTTGAATTGGATCATTGAATTTCTTAGCAACCGCTCCCAATCTGTCATTATAAATAATTACCTATCTAACCCTGTGCCAGTAACATCAGGCGTCCCTCAAGGATCGGTTCTTGGCCCTCTATTCTTTTTAATATATATTAATCACTTACCTTCACATGTGTCCTGTAATATCCGAATGTTCGCCGATGATTCTGTCATTTATCGCACTGTACGTAACACCTGCAATCAAACAGCCCTGCAGAAAGACCTCGCCAACATACTAACATGGTGTGACGATTGGTTAATGAAACTTAATGTGCAAAAATGTAAAGTTACGTCTTTCACTCGTAGCAGTAATCCCCTGGTATTTCCCTACCAAATTAGAAGCATGCCTCTCGAACTAGCAGAGTCCTATAAATACCTAGGTGTCACTGTATGCAATGATCTGTCTTGGCATAAACATATTTCTAACATCATATCATCTGTTAATAAAACACTACGTTTTTTAAAACGTAATCTCCGCCAGGCACCTCAAAACGTAAAACTGCTTGCCTACAAGTCCCTTGTTCGGGCAAAACTTGAATATGCATCTGCCATCTGGAACCCGCACCAAACATATCTTATCACCTCACTTGAATCTGTTCAGAACCGCGCTACTAGGTTCATTCACTGGCAATATTCATATGATGTCAGTATTTCCGCATTTAAAACACAATCCAGACTAACACTGCTATCTAGTCGCCGACGCATTGCTAGTCTTGAGCTCTATCACAAGTTCTTATTAAGTACCCTTCGTCATGCGCCATACATCGTTCCTGCGGCACGCATCTCTCACAGCACCAGTCATCCGCAGCAAGTCGCACGCCCGCGTGCCCGAACCACTCATTTTTCGCCTCGTTCATTCCTCGAGCAGCTAAAGACTGGAACGGCCTTCCTGCTGGCATTGTTAGCATCACTTGCCTGTCTTCATTCCTACAGCGTGTGATTGATCACTTTGAATATAACTAATGAAGTGTACCAAATGTGGAACTTACGTTAAACCCACCCCTTATGTAATACCCCCTCCGTGGGTCTTTAAGGACAATAAACTGAACTGAACTGAACAATAATCTTACAAGCATTCGGAACACCCGGCAGGTACGATAGTGGTGACTTCGATCCACAAAACGTTTTTTACTCTATTTTTGTGTTCCTTGTGTTTTGCCTGCCATAATATCCGCCTAGCTTCCACAATTTCTATCAGAAGCTGGATGTTTGCCGGTAGCATCCTGAGGATTGAATCAATAGTACACATAACAGGCAGCAATGGTGGCGCGAACTAATGCTATCTTTGGCTGGTCGTTTCTGAGCACTCTGGAGCGCTCTCGCGAGCGGCGTTGTCTTAGACTGGTTGAAAGAGGGTGCGCGCCCTGCGTTCGGCTGGTTCTTCTCGATTGCTCTCCTCTATCTTGGAGCGCTCTGAGGCGCTCCGAGCCCTGTCGTCGGAGCAGTCATCGAGATTGAAACGTCATCGCAGCGCCGCGTCGCTGCTGTTGGCGACGGCCCACCGTAACCTTGGCAACCTAGGCCACTGCATGCTGGCGTCTCGACGAACGTTCGTCCGGCCGGCACGTCCGCCGGTTTTTTGGGCAGCGCCGGGAGCCTTGGATAGGCGAAACATCGGACGTTGGCAGTAGTCACGTGGTTTCGCATTAGCAATTTCTTCCTCCGAGAGCGAGTCGCACGTTCGGCTTGCGCGCTTGTCCCCTACCTTTGAGCTCGGGAAACGACCGATCTACCCGACTCTGCTTCGGGGCATACACGCGACCTGTCGTAGATACCATGAGAGTCTGAGGAAGTTGCTTCCAAAGTTTGCCAGCAGCACGGCCACTCCCTGCCACGCGCTGATTGGTCTGCGCTTATCAAGCTACTTCCGGCGGTGGCGGCGAGATATGGAGTCTCTCGAGCACGACGTTACGGCTTGGCGCCACCCTCAGCGTCGACGCTGAGGGAAGCTGCGTGACGAAACGCTAGGAAACGCCGGGAAAACGCGGAATGTGAGGCAGCCTGCGGCGAGCGACGGCGGCGAAATCGAGCCAACGAACAAGCGGAGGCTGCGGCGAATATTGCTGCGAAATGACGCCACAGTAGCGCGCGTCTTCTGATAGATTTGTCGGAGGCTGTGAATAGAGGTGAGGGCCGAGACGTCTGCGCGCCGCCGCCGGGCGTCTGTACCTATTTCCACCTATTTCCGTCATTCAATATTGCAGAAAATGATCTCAGAAGATCCACGCCAACGCGAAAAAAGGGTCTGTCGGTATATCCAAAGGCTCCAGCAGACCAGCAGGATGCACAGCTGGTCTTTACCGGCGTTGACACGACCCTCCCCCCCCCCCCCCCCCCCCCCGCGGCAACATAGCGCCGGACGAAGCTGTTGAGACGGGGCCACAAAAACCGTCACCAAATTCGATCGTAGGTCCGAGTGACGCGAAGGTGTACTGTGGTGGTAATGTCGTGCAGTTGCTCGAGTACAATCTGTCGAAGATGAGACTGCATGGCTGTTAGGAGCTCGGGCCCGTCGGGGTGCATGTTGCGGCGATAAAGGATGCCATTTTGTAGGACGAACATGTAAAAGGCTGTGTCAGACGGATCAGAGAGTCGGCTTTCGGTAATGTGCCCTAACGATTCATCGCAATGGAGAGCGAAAAAACGCACATCAGTGCGATATCCACTAAAGCGTTCGGTGCATCGACGGTATGATGAGACAGGCAGTCGGCGTCCTGATGTAGACGACCCGGCTTCTAGACCACAGTGTATGTGTATTTCTGCAGCCGTAGGGCCCAGCGACCGAGGCGTCCAGTGGGATCCTTGAGGGAACAAAGCCAACAAAGGGCGTGGTGATCGGTTGTAACGGTAAATGGTCGACCATGTATGTAGGGCCGGAACCTGCCCGCCGCCAAAATGAGGGCAAGACAGTCGCGCTCAGTAATCGAGTAATCGCGCTCGGCTGAAGAGAGGAGGCTACTCGCGTAGGCGATAACGCGGTGTCGCCCACATAGGCGTTGAGCTAAAATTGCGCCGATGCCGTATCCACTGGCGTCAGTGCGGATTTCTGTCGGGGCGGAGGCGTCCAAATGCGCGACAGCAGGAGGTGGTGAGCAGCGTGATGAGCTGCGAGAAAGCAGACGCTTGTTCAGAGCCCCAGCAGAAAGGTACGTCTTTCTTGAAGAGGTCAGTCAGGGGATGGTCAACATGGACGAAATTTTCCACAAGCCTGCGGAAGTAATAGCAAAGGACAACAAAGCTTCGAACATCTTTGGAACAAGTTGGTATGGGGAAATTCTGCACAGCATGAACTTTAGCAGGGTCGGGGCGAACGGCTGAGGAATCGACGAGATGTCCGAGCACGGTTATTTGGCGGTGACCGAAGTGGCACTTGGACGAGTTGAGCTGCAGGCCAGTGGTGCGAAAAACAGAAAGAACATACAAAAGTTGAAGAGAATAACATGACGTTATCCATGTTGTCCAAACAGATGGACCATTTCAAGCCACGCAAGAGCGTGTCCATCATCCGTTCGAAGGTCGACAGGGCATTGCACAAGCCAAAGGACATTACACTGAACTGATATAGGCCGTCTGGAGTGACGAATGCGCTCTTTTCACGGTCTATTTCATCCACGGCTATTTGCGAACATCCAGAGCGAAGGCCCATCGATGAAACATCAGTGGCACCGTGGAGAAAATCCAGAGCATAGTCAATGCAGTGAAGTGGATATACATCTTTCTTGGTGATCGTGTTTAGATGACGATGGTCAACGCAGAATCGCCAGCTGTTATCCTTCTTTTTCACGAGAAAAATAGGGGAAGGTCATGGGTTGGAGGAGCGTTCAATAATCCCTTTGTCAAGAATTTTGTCAACCTCGTTTGGGATAACTTTAGAATAGCAGCTTGGGCTTGTTGGTTTTCTATCCTGCTAGTAACAGCGCAAAATGTAGACAAGGGACGAGACAAGAAGACACCACAAGCGCTGACTTTCAACAACGTTTATTTCAAAAGAAACCCGGCTTCTTATAAACATTGCCCTCACGTGTCGCAGTCACGTGATCGCACATCATGTGAAACAAGCACTTTTTTTCTTTTATACACTCAAGATAGCGGTTGCACGTGCAAAAGCTGAAGTTCTTTTTTTGTCAGTATCAAGGACGGCGTGCTAACGCATTGGTCACGAAGTCTGGTAGTCTCGGCCGCCTCAATTATCTCCCGGACCAGCTGGTCATTTTGTTTCTTCAGCACTTTACAGCGTCTAAATTCTGCGGCGCAATCTTTTGAGGGGCAATCCCTGATATGTATGCCTAGATTCCTGTTAGCCTGCTCGACGCTAAGTTTGTGTTCCTTCAGTCTCTCAAAAGCCTCTGCCGACGCGTCAATGCTGAAGAGCCGACAAACCAGGAAGGGTGCACGACTAATCACCAGAATCGTTTTGTGGAGTGCACGGAAGCCGTTGTCTATTCAATACCTCTGAAATGTGGAAAAAGGTATGTAGGGCAAACTTCTAGATGCACAAATGAGAGACTGAAGGAACACAAACTTAGCGTCGAGCAGGCTAACAGGAATCTAGGCATACATATCAGGGATTGCCCCTCAAAAGATTGCGCCGCAGAATTTAGACGCTGTAAAGTGCTGAAGAAACACAATGACCAGCTGGTCCGGGAGATAATTGAGGCGGCCGAGATTACCAGACTTCGTGACCAATGCGTTAGCACGCCGTCCTTGTTACTGACAAAAAAAGAACTTGAACTTTTGCACGTGCAACCGCTATCTTGAGTGTATAAAAGAAAAAAAGTGCTTGTTTCACATGATGTGCGATCACGTGACTGCGACACGTGAGGGCAATGTTTATAAGAAGCCGTGTTTCTTTTGGAATAAACGTTGTTCAAAGTCAGCGCTTGTGGTGTCTTCTTGTCTCGTCCCTTGTCTACATTTTGCGCTGTTACTAGCAGGGTGGGATAACTTGTCGCTCGGAGGGCGACACCCGGTGTGGGCGTAGGCGAACAGGTGCTGCATCGCCGGTATGTATACGATGCTTCACGACCGTAGTTTGATTCAAAGGGTCATTATTCAGGTCGTAAATGTCGGAGTACGACTCGCGGAGGCCATGGAGCTCTGCGACTTGCTGGGTAAAGAAGTCCGGAGCAATCATCTTAGTAAAGTCGTCGGGCGGGCAGATGCAGAAGGCGCAGACTGAGCACTGGTCGAAGACGGCGCAACACATAGAGCAGAAATGTGGCACTCGTGTGACGGTGACAGCGTGGCGAGAGACATGTCTTGAGGAAGTACTTCAGGGCACTGTCCGAAATTGAGGATGGGAAGACATGTCGGATTGCCCGCTACAGAAATGATGGTGTGGGGGAAGGAGACCTTGTGAGAGAGCAGGACTGAAGCCGCGGGAGTAAGGAGATAGTCTCGGTCAGGTACAGGTGGGCAGGCTAAAACAGTGATGCAGGTTGCTGCTTCAGACTGGAGGCGAATAAAATCCATAGAACAAAGCTGAGTTGTAGCTTGAGCAGGAAGGTCAACGGGAAGGGGTATATCAAGTTGTACAACACCGGCTGAACAGACAACCAGACGAGAATGGGCGGTAAATAGTCGAGTTCGAGGATCACATCTAGATGGCCACGTCCAAGCACACTAAACAAAACGGATGTGTGGCCACCGGAGACACTCACACGTGCAGTACACATACCAAGCACGGCCGGAATTCCACCATCGGTGACCTGGAGCAGTCGAGTCAGAGCAGGAGTAACTACTTTCTTGAAGCGTGTTCCAAGCTCCGCACTCATGATGGAAATTTCTGCCCCAGTGTCGACGAGTGCTGTAACGGACAAACCATCCCCCTCTGTCACAAAGTGCGTGCCCGTGTCCATCTCGACATGGTCGCCATAGCCGCCGCAGCCGCAGTGCCGCTTAACCGGTGGCAGGGAGGCAATTTCCCTATTGTTCCTGAGCTCGCCGGACCGATTGGTCACGTGGGTCGCCACAGTCGAGGCACGGGCTAGCCACGGCGAGCGGGGAGAGTAGTTTGGAAGACGGAGCAGCGTGGTCGTGCACCGAGATACAGCTGAAGATGTGGTCGGCAGGCTGAAAGCTCCCGGCCGAAGTCTTCGCCGCTCGATCGACAGACAGTGCAAGTCCGCTAAGATCTTCGGCCGCCAGGTACCCGCAGCCCGACGCTTCTTCAGACCAGAATATTGGCGAGCACGGCACAGATAAGCTTCGTGTTCCAACCTGCTCTCGGAACTTTTCACCGGACTCTTTTTCCTCAATTGCGTTTGATCTTTTATTTAATCATTCATCGCGCGTAGATTTTTGTATATTCTGTTAGTGTAGTGTTTGCCGCGTTTATTGTCGCGTGTATTTTTCCTTGGGGCCGCGTACTTCTTTTTTTGGTTATTTTGCGAGTGTTAGAAATTCCCACGTGGTGCGCTTTCTTTCGCGCGTCGCGTAAAATTTGGTGTTCTGTGTGACCAGCGCGGCCTTCCACATGGCTTTGCAATATCTGCTTTCAGTTAGCGCATTCTTTTTTTTATCATGTCTCTGGCCTGATTTTATTTTATTAAGTTGAGCGTATGTTTTTACGTTGCCTCCCTTCTTATGCCTCTGGTCCACGGTCGATCAGGCGTGCACCTTATCGCCGGTAAGCAGTCGAACAAACCGTGAACGCAGGTGAGATGGGTTTCTTGTCGCCCCATCCCCTCCAGTTCTGAGAGTGTGAATGCATTACCACTAGTCTTTGACAACGTCCACGTCCAGAAGGTTCTGATGAGTAGGCAGGGTCAGCAGAGGAGATTCAGGCCGGGGTGCTAGAGCAGCGTCACCTCCAGGAGCTGCTCCAGCTAGTTTGCCATCGGAGAGCGGTAACGTTAAGCTGGGGACGGGGCAACGCAACGCAGCTGGGGCGAACGGGAGCGGTGACTGTGTGGTGATGACGTCTACCCGACTGTGTGGTGAGGCATCTACCCAGTACCGTAGCTTCAGCGACGTGCGAAGACATTTGTCTACCGCATGAGCCCACCTGCTCCGAGAACATGATCTTGGATTTTAGCGCGAAGTGACACGGACCGAGACTAGAAGCAAACAGGACGAGTGCTATCGCTCAACTAAGATTTTATTGAAACTAACAACATATTGCCACATCCTATATGGTCGCCGCGGGTATGTGCCGGGCGATGAGAACGACGCTGAAGTAGCGCGCGAGTGGAAAAACAGAGACGACAACGACGTCGCGTTGACTGCTCTGATAAAGTGCTTCCATACGTCCTCTACGCCGGCTTTCCCGTCTTTTACTAGGCTGCGACACTGGTGGAGGTGCGGGGTAGGATTGCTTCATGCTCGGCACCCCTTCGCGGAGCCATACCTCGAAAACGGAATCACCTTCGTTCATCGAAACTTCTGTTCACCGGTACAGTCGCCGCCTGCTAGGCCTGACGCCCGAGTTCAACCCTTTGCAGGACCCTGCTGGAACGCGTCTACCTACTTCCGCCATGGCTACTGCAACTCCATCGCAGGTGACGCTGCAGAATCCTAAGATACCAGAAAGTTTCCATGGCGCCGCTTTTCAAGATGTCCAAGATTGGCTGGACCAATTTGAGCGTGTCGCCAGTTATAATGACTGGGGCTCTCAGCAAAAGCTGTTTAATGTCTATTTCGCGCTTCAAGACAGTGCGCGGACGTGGTTTCAGAACCGGGAGAGAAGTTTGACCACATGGGATGCCTTCCGCACCCAGCTGCTAGACACGTTCACTACTACCGACAGAAGAGACACTGCACAGCGCCTACTCAAATCCCATATTCAAGAACCAAAGGAGAGCGTAGCCATGTATGCAGAAGATATGACCCGCCTTTTCCGCAGAGCAGACCCTGAGATGGCCGAAGAAAAGAAGTTACGCTATCTCTTGCGCGGAGTGAAGGAGGAACTCTTTGCCGGACTCGTGAGGAACCCACCGACGACAGTGGTCGAATTCAAGGAGTCTACCGCTATAGAACGGGCACTAAAGCAACGGTACCGCCAATATGATCGCGCGAACTTGCCGGTGAATGCTTCAGTTCTACCTGAGAGCTACGGCACGTCTCTGCGTGGAGTCATCCGGGAGATTCTGCGAGAGGAGATCCGGCAGCTCGGGATTTCTCCTATGGCACCAGCGGTGGCTTCTGTCGCTGATATCGTTCGGGAGGAAGTTCGACAGGCCTTTTCGTCCCCCGACCGGCAGGCGGTGCCGCGACGACTAACCTACGCGCAAGCGGTCTGTCGTCCACCTCCCGCGACTTCGATGCTGCTGACACCGTCGACCACTACGACGCAGCCAGCACCGCCCCCCCCCCCCCCCCCGACGCCATATTTTCGCCAGTCACAGCCGCCGCCAGCTATGCCGTATCGCCGCCAGCCGATCGCTGCGCCTCGGTCTTACGGCGAATCCCCTGTGGGCTACCCGCTTCGAAAGACCGATTTGTGGTGCACCGCTGACCGCCGGCCGCTATGCTTTCATTGCGGCGAAGCAGGACATGTTTATCGCGCGTGCCACTACCGCGCAACCGGGTATCCAAGGTTTCCCAACTGCAATTACCCGGTGTTTGATGCTGCACGCACCTGCGACGAAAATTCTACAAACTTTCGGCCGGAAGGTTCAGCGACGCCTCGAACGCGTTCCCCTTCTCCGGCTCGTTATACCCCACCGACCCGTCGCGATTTTTCTGACGCCTCTAGGGGCAGGTCCCCTAGCCCGCGCCGGGGAAACTAGAAGCAGCGACCTCCGGAGGTGAGGTTGCAAACCGTCTAGCTTTCCAAGAGCCCCCATCACCGACGACTGACGACTCTAAACTCCGACGACTCCAACCGCCTCCCCTGTAACCGATGCCGTCAGCGCCGATCTTGTCGTTTTCATTGACGGCCACCAAGTGGCCGCTCTCGTCGATACTGGTTCGCATTTTTCGATAAGTCAAAAGTTGGCCGACAGGTTGAGAAAAGTGAAGACGCCGTGGACCGGGCCCAAAATCAGAACTGCCGGCGGCCAGTTGATGACGCCGATCGGAAAATGCACAGCCAGGATAGTAATCGCCAGTGAAACCTTCGTCGCCACCCTGGTCATTCTCTTTGAGTGCTGCAAGGAACTTATATTGAGTATGGATTTCTTGAGAGAGTACGGTGCAGTGATTAATGTCCGTGACCTCGTCGTCACATTTTCTACGAGCTCAGACGACGTCGACCCCGCGGAGCACCAGTGACCCCGCTTACGTATCGCCGACGACGACATCACGCTTCCGCCGCGAAGCTGTTCCCTCGTACTTGTTATCTGCGACAACTTGAACACCGGGACTGGTGTCGCTGAACACATCGACGCACTGGTACTGAGTCAAGGCGTTTCCATCGCCAGGGCCGTAATTAACGTACACGACGGACGTGCTGAACTCCTGCTGACGAATTTTACCAGGGAACGTCGACACATTGTTAAAGGCACGGCTGTTGCTTACTTCGACGAATTTACCTCAATACAAGACTGCCTCTCAGTGGAGCACCCGACGGCCACCGTGGCCATGCCTGCCCCTGTGGTTGATATCAGTCCCACCTTGTCACCCGTCGAACGTAACAGCCTCCTTGAGCTCATCGATGAGCTTAAGAGCTGCTTTTCATCTACGTCACGAGTCAGCCAGACGTCGCTCACTAAGCACCGTATTGTTGCCGAAGCCGACGCCAGACCGATTCGGCAGAATCCTTATCGTGTGGCACCGAAAGAGCGCGAACCGATACAAACGCAAGTGAAGACGATGCTTGAGGACGGGGTTAGTCGGCCATCTAAGAGTCCTTGGGCATCGCCTGTCGTGTTGGTGAAAAAGAAGGACGGTAGCCTGCGCTTCTGCGTCGACTATCGAAAACTCAACCAGATCACAAAGAAAGACGTTTATCCGCTGCCGCATATCGAGATTCACTGGACAGGCTACGAAACGCACGTTACTTTTCGTCGATGGACTTGAAAAGCGGCTACTGGCAAATAGAAGTTGATGAGAGAGACCGCGAGAAGACCGCTTTTGTGACGCCCGATGGACTTTATGAATTTCAGGTGCTCCCCTTCGGCTTGTGTTCTGCGCCAGCAACGTTTCAGCGACTAATGGACACGGTACTCTCAGGCCTCAAATGGCAAACCTGTCTGGTGTACCTCGACGATGTGATTGTTTTCTGCGTCACGTTCGAGGAACACTTACGGAGACTAAAGACGGTCTTTGAAGCAATACGTTCAGGTGGTCTAACTTTGAAACCAGAAAAGTGCCATTTTGGCTTTGAAGAACTTCAATTTCTCGGTCACGTTGTCAGTCGTGAAGGTGCCCGACCTGACCCTGATAAAATCTCTGCCGTTGCTACTTTCCCAACGCCATCAGATAAAAAGGCCGTGCGACGTTTTCTGGGCCTTTGCGCCTACTACCGACGCTTTATTGCGGACTTTTCGCGCATGCGGACTTTTCGCCATTAACGAATCTAACCAAAGAAGATGTCCCCTTCGTATGGGGTGACGACCAGCAACGGGCGTTTCACGACCTACGGCAACGGCTGCAGACGCCTCCCGTGCTCGCACACTTTGATGACGACGTTCCTACGATTCTTCATATCGGTGCTAGTAATGTCGACCTCGGCGCAGTGCTTGTACAGCGGCAGGACGGCGCCGAAAGAGTGATTGCTTACGCCAGCAGGACGCTATCAATGACGGAGGCAAACTACTCCACTACAGAAAAAGAATGTCTCGCACTGGTGTGGGCCGTCCTGAAGTTCGGCCATATTTGTATGGTCGGTGTTTCACCGTTGTCAGTGATCATCATGCACTTTACTGGCTGAATAATTTAAAGGATCCAGCTGGTCGGCTAGCGCGCTGGAGTCTTCGTCTCCAAGAGTTCGACTTCACGGTTGTCTACAAATCAGGGAAACGACACACCGACGCCGACTGCCTTTCTCGGTCTCCTGTTCAGACTGCAGTGCACGACGATAATTACACGGCTTTTCTAGGCGTGCTGGATACTGTCGCCGTTTCACGCCACCATCGCGAGGACGCAGAACTGGTTCCTCTTTTTGATTACGTAGAGGGAAGAACAGACAGCGTGCCGAGGTTATTTGCCAGAGGGCTGCCTTCATTCTGCTTACGCCACGACGTTCTGTATAAAAAGAACTTTTCACCTAGTGGCAGCAGCTACCTACTCGTCATTCCCGCATCTCTTCGCGACGAAGTCCTACATGCCTGTCACAACGAGCCGACCGCTGGTCACTTGGGCTACACTCGGACATTGGCAAGAATTAGGCTAAAGTACTATTGGCCGAGACTTGAGTCGATCGTGAAACGTTACACACAGACATGCCTGGATTGCCAGCGCCGCAAAGCCCTACCCGGCAAGCCAGCTGGACTGCTGCATCCTGTTCAGATACCGCAAGCGCCGTTCGAACAAATTGGCATGGACCTTTTAGGTCCGTTTCCACTGTCTACTGCCGGAAATAGATGGATAATCGTCGTCACGGATTATCTTACGCGATACGCCGAAACAGGTGCTATCCAACGTGGAACAGCAGCCGAAGCATCGCGATTTTTTGTCGAAGCCGTCGTCCTCAGGAATGGCGCTCCCGCAGTGGTCATAACAGACAGAGGATCTGCGTTCACGGCTGCGCGTCTGGATACCGTGTTGCGACTAAGTGGTACCACTCACCGAAAAACCACGGCTTATCATCCCCAAACCAATGGGCTGACAGAACGTATGAATAAGACTCTGGCCGACATGATGAGTATGTACATCGACGTCGACCACAAGAACTTGGACGAGATTTTACCATATGTTACATTTGCGTATAACACGGCTCGCCAAGAGACAACACGCGTGACGCCTTTCAACCTCGTTTACGGACGCGAAGTGACAACCATGTTGGACGCAATGCTGCCGCACGAGTGCGGTGACGCCGAGACTGGTGCCGAGGAGTTTACGCAACGCGCAGAGGAAGCCAGGCAGCTTGCGCGTTTGCGAATCAAAGAACAACAGGAATACGATGCCCGACACTACAATCTTCGACACAGACCCACCACGTACAACGTCGGTGACCAGGTGTGGGTCTGGACTCCGATTCGTCGGCGGGGGCTGTCTGAAAAGCTCCTGCGAAGACACTTCGGCCAGTACACAGTTCTGCGCCGCATCAGCGATGTTAATTATGAAGTTGTCCCCGACAGCTATAACTGCTCCAAACGCCGGCGGCATCTGCCCGAGGTTGTGCATGTGCTTCGTGTGAAGCCATACATTTCCTCATGACCTCAACTTGGCACCGTTTGTGCACAGCCTTCGGACGTTGGTGCATCGGGACGATGCCTCTTTTTTTCTTTTTTCAAAGGGGGGGGGGCAAATGCCACATCTTATATAGTCGCCGCGGGTATGTGCCGGGCGATGAGAACGACGCTGAAGTAGCGCGCGAGTGGAAAAACAGAGACGACAACGACGTCGCGTTGACTGCTCTGATAAAGTGCTTCCATACGTCCTCTACGCCGGCTTTCCCGTCTTCTACTAGGCTGCGACAATATACACAGGTAATTGCAAATACCGCAGCATATGAACATGACAAGGTCTAAAGACATCAGTTAAACATATCAAGAGGTAGGGAAGCCAGAAAGGAAACAACAAAAAGACACTACTTGAGAGTAACACACGTGCTGTGAAGATGCTGATATTCGCATTATAACAGAGACAAAGATGCGTGGCTAACGCAAGTCTCTCACAATCTTTTGATGTGAAATGCCTCGATTATTTCCCGTGTAGTTGGCATTTGTGTCTGGAAAGAATTTCTTTGTCTTCAAACAAAGGTTTGCAACCGCAATTGAAACAATGTGATGCTAAATGTGAATCATTATGGTTGTTAATTGATTGTTTGCGTTCTTTTAGTCTTATATTAATGCACTAACATTTTATCACTAATTTTAGGCTACTATTTTTGTATGTTGGTACTATTCGCATAGGGCTAAGAAACTACTGCTTGAATGTTCTTGTCATTCCAAACTTTTTAAACAGGGGATAGCACACTCAGCTCTTAGGTCTGCCATTTCTACGTCATGTCCACACAATATGCAACAAAGTTTTTCACAACAGATAGATAGGCTCGAGAAGGCTGGTTATCCTGTGCATTGGTTATCACTAACCTGCGAAAAGCTTTCGAAATGGGTAAGAAGCCCCGCTAAGAAACAAGAAAACTGAAAAAGGTAAGGTTTGCTGTGGTGCCCTATGTACATAAGTTATCCCATGCTTTACGGAACGTGGTCAATAGATATGACGTCAATACAGTTTTCTCGGCCCCCCGCGAATTGTCTATCATGTACCTTATGATAAATAGGAAACTAGAATAGAGTAGCAAAAAAAGAAAAGATGATTGCGGCGCTAGACATGTGTCCCCTTTTGTGCCTAGTCACACTGGTATAGTTTATCAGATTTCACTTAAACGCGGGAAAACACACATTGGACAGAGCGGCAACTGCAGAGTAAAAGAACCCAAGCAATCACTTAAAAACCCTAATGCTTCACATCATACTTTTCTGGTGAAGCAGTGCACTGACACAGATACAGAGAAGACACACACGACGACACTCGCAGCGAGTGTCGTCTGGTGTCTTATCTGTGTCCGTGTCAGTGCGCTGCTTCACCAGAAAGGTATGATGATCAATCACCAACTTGCCCAACTTTCCATATTACTAATGCTTCACTAGTAGCGTCACATTGTTTCAATTGTGGTTCCAGACTTTGTTTGAAGACACAAAAATTATTTCAGGACACAAATGCCGAACAACTCGGGAAATAATCGAGGCATTTCACATCAAAAGGTTAGGAGAGACTTGCGTTAGCCACGCATCTTTGTCTCTGTTATAATGCGAATTTCAGTATCTTCACAGCACGTGTGTTAATCTCAAGCAGTGTCTTTCTGTTGTTTCTTTGTGGCTTCCCTACCTCTTGATATGTTTAACTGATGTCTTTATACCTTGTCATGTTCATATTCTCACGTGGTGGTGACGTTGAAGAACACAGTAGCAGTACTGTGAAAAACAAAACTAGCTTTTATTGGGCGAACCTGTGCCCACAAAACAGGCTACACTTAAAGCACAACGATAGCGGCGAACACAGTCGGCGATCGTCGAAAATCTGATCAGTAGGTCAAGCGCGTCGGCTTTTGTACAGCAGTCGTCGAATGTTCCAGACTAATCGTTCGGACCCGCGTACCTTCCACAAAGATCTACACCATTCGCGTCACGCGATGAAACCAGATAACACAAGGTTCGGCGACAACACACAGCCGGGTAGAAGCAACGATAACTTTCCAGAAACTTCGGATACATGCAGGCGCGACCCGCGCTGTGCGATTACATTTGTTAGGCGGCAAAACGTGGTCGCCCGACAAAGATAAGTACACGTGTCAATACCCCCCTCTTAAAAAGCATCGACTCGATGCTGCAAACAAATGAAAGTAATAAAGTAAAACACCCGTAGCAAAAAAACAAGACAAGGAAGTTCGTCAGCGTGCGTAAAAGGATTTAAGACGCACCACGTGGACAACTTCAGGTCGTGCGCGGCGCCGCTGTGAAGGCGAAATGCCGTCTGGCACGACCTCATAGTCAAGTGCGCCAATACGTCGAATGACCTTGTAGGGTACGAAATAGCGTCGCAGTAGTTTCTCACTGAGTCCTCGTCGGCGTATCGGGGTCCAGACCCAAACACGGTCGCCAGGCTGGTACTCGACGAAGCGTCGTCGGAGGTTGTAGTGTCGGCTGTCGGTCCTCTGCTGGCTCTTGATTCGCAGGCGGGCCAGCTGTCGGGCTTCTTCGCCGCGCTGGAGATAGCTAGCGACGTCAACATTCTCTTCGTCAGTTACGTGCGGCAGCATAGCGTCAAGCGTCGTCGTCGGTTTCCTGCCGTAAACCAGCTTAAACGGCGTGATCTGTGTTGTTTCTTGCACCGCCGTGTTGTACGCAAAGGTTACGTACGGCAGGACCGCGTCCCACGTCTTGTGCTCGACGTCGACGTACATTGCTAGCATGCCGGCGAGGGTCTTGTTCAGGAGCTCCGTGAGACCATTCGTCTGCGGATGGTAGGCAGTTGTCCTCCTGTGGCTTGTCTGGCTGTACTGCAGAATGGCTTGGGTGAGCTCTGCTGTAAAAGCCGTTCCTCTGTCGGTGATGAGGACATCTGGGGCACCATGTCGCAGCAGGATGTTCTCGACGAAATATTTCGCCACTTCGGCTGCGCTGCCTTGCGGTAGAGCTTTATTTTCAGCAAAGCGGGTAAGATAGTCCGTCGCCACGACGATCCACTTATTCCCGGATGTTGATATCGGAAACGGCCCCAACAAATCCATCCCAATCTGCTGGAATGGTCGGCGAGGTGGTTCGATCGGCTGTAGTAATCCTGCTGGCCTTGTCGGTGGTGTGTTGCGTCGTTGGCAGTCTCGGCATGTCTTTACGTAACGGGCGACGTCGGCGGTCAGACGCGGCCAGTAATACCTTTCCTGTATTCTCGACAGCGTCCGGGAGAATCCGAGGTGCCCAGCGGTTGGATCGTCGTGTAGGGCGTGCAGTATTTCTGGACGCAGCGCTGACGGTACAACAAGAAGGTAGCTGGCGCGGACTGGTGAGAAGTTCTTCTTCACGAGCAGGTTGTTTTGTAGCGTGAACGAAGACAACCCGCGCTTAAATGCCCTAGGGACAACGTCGGTGTTCCCTTCCAAATATTCGACGAGGCCTTTTAGCTCCGGGTCTGCTCGTTGCTGTTTAGTGAAGTCTTCCGCGCTTATTATCCCAAGGAAGGCGTCGTCGTCCTCGTCGTCTTGCGGCGGGGGATCGATGGGGGCGCGCGATAAGCAGTCGGCGTCGGAGTGTTTTCTTCCGGACTTGTATATTACCGTGATGTCGTATTGTTGTAGTTTGAGGCTCCACCGCGCCAGCCGTCCTGAAGGGTCCTTTAAGTTAGCTAGCCAACACATGCGTGATGGTCACTGACGACTTTGAATGGCCTGCCATAGAGGTAAGGGCGGAATTTAGCTGTAGCCCAAATGATGGCGAGGCATTACTTTTCAGTCGTAGAATAGTTGCTTTCCGCTTTTGACAGCGACCGGCTAGCATACGATATCACCCTTTCAAGTCCTTCTTTCCTCTGGACTAGGACGGCACCGAGGCCTAGGCGTCAGTGTGGATTTCGGTATCGGCGTCCTCGTCGAAGTGTGCAAGTACCGGCGGCGACTGCATGCGTCGTTTGAGTTCTTGAAATGCCTTTGCCTGCGGCGTTTCCCACTTGAACGCGACATCACATTTGGTTAGATGTGTTAGCGGCTCCGCGAGGCGTGAAAAGTCCTTGACAAAGCGCCTATAGTAGGCACACATGCCAAGGAATCTGCGCACTGCCTTCTTGTCGGTTGGCTGCGGGAACTTTGCGATGGCAGCTGTCTTCTGGGGGTCCAGGCGTACTCCTGATTTGCTGATCACGTGGCCTAGGAACAAAAGCTCATCGTAAGCGAAGCGGCACTTTTCCGGCTTCAGAGTGAGCCCTGATGACTTGATGGCTTCTAACACTGTCGCAAGCCGCCTATGGTGGTCGTCGAAATTTCCGGCGAAGACAACGACGTCATCCAGGTAAACAAGGCACGTCTGCCACTTCAGTCCGGCTAACACCGTGTCCATGACGCGCTGAAACGTTGCAGGCGCCGAGCACAGTCCGAATGGCATGACCTTGAACTCGTAGAGGCCGTCTGGCGTGATGAAGGCAGTCTTTTCGCGATCTCTCTCATCGACTTCTATTTGCCAGTAGCCAGAATTGAGGTCCATCGACGAGAAGTATTTAGCGTTGCAGAGCCGATCCAATGCGTCGTCTATCCGTGGAAGGGGGTACACATCCTTCTTCGTGATCTTGTTCAGTCGACGATAATCGTCGCAGAAGCGTAGGGTTCCGTCCTTTTTTTTCACCAGGACTACAGAAGAGGCCCACGGGCTTTTCGACGGCTGGATGATGTTGTCACGTAGCATTTCGTCGACTTGTTGCCTAATAGCTTCACGTTCTCGCGTCGAAACTCGGTAAGGGCTCTGGCGGAGTGGTCGAGCGCTCTCTTCGGTTATTATGCGATGCTTTGCAACTGGTGTTTGTCGAATCCTTGATGACGTCGAAAAGCAGTCTTTGTATCCTCGGAGAAGACTTCTTATCTGTTGCTGCTTACTCATAGGAAGACTTGGATTCACGTCGAAGTCTGGTTCGGGGACAATGCTCATCGGGGTAGATGCGGCTGAATCCGAGAGGACAAAGGCATTGCTGGTTTCCACAATTTCCTCGATGTATGCGATTGTCGTGCCCTTGTTGATGTGCTTGAACTCTTGGCTGAAGTTGGTTAGCATAACATCCACTTGCCCTCCGTGGAGTCGAGCGATCCCTCTTGCGACGCAAATTTCACGGTCGAGCTGCAGATGTTGGTCGCCCTCGATGACGCCTTCTACGTCAGCGTGTGTTTCAGTGCCGACGGAAATAATAATGCTGGAGCGCGGTGGGATGCTCACTTGATCTTCGAGCACACTCAAGGCGTGGTGACTACGACAGCTCTCCGGCGGTATCGCTTGATCTTGTGACAGCGTTATCGATTTCGACTTCAGGTCGATGACTGCGCCATGTTGATTCAGGAAGTCCATGCTGAGAATGACGTCTCGTGAACACTGTTGGAGGACAACGAAGGGGGCAGGGTAAGTCCGGTCATGAATGGTAATTCTTGCCGTGCAGATCCCAGTCGGCGTAATCAGGTGTCCTCCAGCGGTCCGAATTTGAGGGCCCTCCCATGCCGTCTTAACCTTCCTCAACTGGGCGGCGATGTGTCCACTCATTACGGAGTAATCGGCCCCTGTGTCGACTAAGGCAGTGACTGCGTGGCCGTCGAGAAGTACGTCGAGGTCGGTGGTTCTTTGTCTGGCGTTGCAGATGGGTCTTGGCGTCGGATCACGGCTGCGTCGTGTTGAACTGAAGCTGGAACGTCGCGTCGTCAAGTCGTCTTTCGTCGGTGTAGTCTTGGCTTCCCGACTTCGTCGGGACGGCGGCGTGTCGTCATTAGGTCGTCGAGATGGTTCCTTTGTTGTCTTCGTCGGCGGCGGAGGATCTTCGTCAGTTCGACGAACAGCAACCGCACCTCCATCGGTTGCTGCTTTTAGTTTTCCGGATATGGGCTCGCTGACCGGCCCCCGGCTGGGCCAGTGTATGGTCGGCGCTGCGGCGACAGGTAGCGGCCTGGTGATGGCGAACGCGACGGTCGTCGAGAGCTCCACTGAGTAGCGGCGAGGTAGTCGGCGATATCGCGAGGGCGTTCACCTTGCTGCGGGCGCGGAGCGTTCACGGCGAAACCTCGCAGTCCCATCTCCCGGTATGGGCATCGTCGGTACACGTGACCCGCTTCTCCGCAGTGGTAGCAGAGCGGTCGGTGGTCAGGAGCGCGCCAAACGTCTGTCTTCCTCGGGTAGCCGCGCTGGGCGACGTGTGTGCGTGCTGGCGGCGGTGGTGGTCGACGGAATTGCGGCGTTACAGGGCCCTGGCGCGGTCGTGGAGGGGGACCTTGACGGCGGGCGACGGCGGCGTAGGTCATTGCTTCTGGCTGAGGTTGCGGTGATCGTGGTTGCACCTCAGGCACTCCAAGCGATCGCTGAACTTCTTCTTTGACGATTTCAGCGATTGGATCCACTTGGGACTGTGACCTTCGGTAGAACTTCTGCAGCTCCTCCCGTACGACCGCTCTGATAGTCTCTCGTAGATCGTCGGTAGCCAGTGATTGAACCCCGGCGTAGTTTGTAGAGTTCGTGCGGCGATCGAATTGCCGGTTTCGCATCTCGAGTGTCTTCTCGATGCTGGTGGCCTCGCGGAGAAACTCGTCGACGGTCTTCGGTGGGCTTCGTACCATTCCGGCCAAAAGGTCCTCCTTTACACCGCGCATGAGTAGGCGGACTTTCTTCTCCTCGGGCATTTCGGGGTCAGCGCGACGGAATAGACGGCTCATTTCCTCCGTGAAGATCGCGGTTGTCTCATTAGGTAGCTGCACCCGGGATTCTAATAGCGCTTGGGCTCGTTCTCGGCGTACGACGTTTGCGAATGTGTGCAGGAAGCCGCTTCGGAACAGGTCCCAGGTCGTCAAGGTGGCTTCGCGGTTCTCGAACCACGTCCTCGCAGCGTCTTCCAATGCGAAGAAGACATATCGCAGTTTGTCGTCATTGTTCCAGCTATTAAACGTAGCGACCCTCTCATATGTTTCCAGCCAGCTTTCCGGGTCCTCAAATGTGGAACCGCGGAACGTCGGTGGTTCCCTGGGCTGCTGCAGCACGATGGGGGACGCTGGGGCTGCCATTGGGGTTGCTTTGGCCACAATCTTCTTGGTCTTCTCAGGTAGAAGTCCGTGCTCCGGGGGTAGCTGTTGAAGACGGCGGCTTGCTCGATGGTCCGGGACTACGTTGGTGTCCTTTTTGCGGTCCGGGCTTGGATCACGGCTTGTCGGGGGCATCCGGTACATGAACAAAAAGCACCTCCACCAGATGTCACGTGGTGGTGACGTTGAAGAACACAGTAGCAGTACTGTGAAAGACAAAACTAGCTTTTATTGGGCGAACCTGTGCCCACAAAACAGGCTACACTTAAAGCACAACGATAGCGGCGAACACAGTCGGCGATCGTCGAAAATCTGATCAGTAGGTCAAGCGCGTCGGCTTTTATACAGCAGTCGTCGAATGTTCCAGACTAATCGTTCGGACCCGCGTACCTTCCACAAAGATCTACACCATTCGCGTCACGCGATGAAACCAGATAACACAAGGTTCGGCGACAACACACAGCCGGGTAGAAGCAACGATAACTTTCCAGAAACTTCGGATACATGCAGGCGCGACCCGCGCTGTGCGATTACATTTGTTAGGCGGCGAAACGTGGTCGCCCGATAAAGATAAGTACACGTGTCAATATGCTGCGGTATTTGAAATCACCTATCTATCTGTTCTTAGTTTCAATAAAATCTTAATTGAGAGATAGCACTCGTCCTGTTTGCTTCTAATCTCGTTCCGTGTCACTTCGCGCTACAATCCAAGATCATGTTTTCGGAGGAGGTGGGCTCATGCGGTAGACAAATGTCTTCGCACGTCGGTGAAGCGGTGGTATTGGGCAGACGCGTAAACTGTTGAACTATTCGGCAGCTCTTCGCGTCTTCAAAGCGGCGACTTTCGTTAGTGATCTCATTGACCGCTGCTACATTTTTGTAAACAAGCTGGTTAAACGCGTCGTCCATGATGCCCTTTAAAACATGGCTGACCTTGTCTGCCTCTGCCGTATTATTATCCACCTTGCGGCAAAGAGCGAGGACGTCCTGGATGTGCGCCACGTAAAACTCAGTGGACGTCTGTGCACGGGGGCCAAGGTTCTTCTTTGCAGCATGTTGGCGGCCAACAGGCTTGCCGAACAAATCTCTAAGCTTCTGTTTGCACTGGTCCCAACTTCTAATCTCATCTTCATGTCTCTCGAACTAGACCCGGGCTCTTTTCTTTATGTATAGCATTACATTAGCCAGCATAAGCGTGTTATTCCACCTGTTGTGTGCGCTGAGCCGTTAGTAATTCTGCAAGCAGTCATCGACGTCAACGTTTTTAATCCCGGAAAACATGCCGGGGCCGTGAGGCGGGGCCAGAATGACCGTTGGTGGCGATGATGGGGCCGCGGTCAAAGACTCTCCTTCGGATGACGTAGCGGCCAGGTTACGTCCGCTGTGGAGCTCCGTCTTGCGCAAGTGAATATCCAGCAACTCCACCAATGATGTTACGGGAAGGAAGCGTACGGCTATTCACAGATAGCTTTTTAATGGCGGAGCCAACCAGCCTAGAGCAACGAAAGAAACTCAACTCTTCTTCGTCGTCTCCAAGGCCGCCATCAGCGTCTTCCCACGTTGCAGACCGTGACAATATAATGGTCCGAACGGGTTTGAACCGGTTAATAAGGGTTCATAATGGTTCGGTGCTAAGAATAATGAAATTTTTTTGCCTTATCCGCGATTTTAATCGAGCGAACGGTACTGTACTCTGAGATCCTTTATTTTGACCCCGCGGTTAACTTACGCAAGTTTCGCGAGTAGGAAATGTCGCGATATTTAAGGGCACGCCGAAATTTCAGCGAAGCAATACGGAGACAACTTGGGAAGCTAAAATTGTGTTTGTCCAGCCGCCCACCTGGTTCGTAAAACATGTAGCACTCAATATAGTTGGCTACGCAATCCTGCGCTATGTCGTTACTCTCAAATGCTGTGCGGGGAACCGCCGGCCTCGCATAGAGGGAGGGCCATTCTATGAGCCAGGCAGCGTACACTTTCCTCATCAGTAAGGCCACGTTGCCATCTTTGTGGTCAGGGATCCACCATTTCCCATGCTTGCCAGTGGAGAGACCTCGGGCTACATATTCAAGAACCATGGCTGCTCAACAGCCATCCCTTTTGAAAAGTTTCACACCTGCTCCGATCTCACGTTCTTCCTTGTGGTATATGCACAAGGCTCAAGCACTTCTCGAAATACCAGGAATTACAAAGAGTGCCCAGATGTCATCAACAGTTCTAAAATAGCTTACTTTATCGCTTTCGACGTCGTCTCTGCGGACTGCGTTCTCATTTACACGGACGGTTCGGTCACGTCTGCCAACTCGGCGACGGCTGTTTTTCTGGCACTTATGCTCATAGCTAAAAAATGAAAATAGCGAGTGACCACCTAAACAGAGTCGGAGCTTGGCATCCTTCGTGCGGCTGTTGAACATACTAAACAGGAATTACCATTTAAGTGAATAGGAGTCAGCGATTCTAAATCATCCCTTCAAACCTTGTAGTCGGCACTGAGTCATCGATATGAGCAGTATATTTCAAACAAGGCAAATCAGTTCTGCTGAAGCCGGCCAAGTGGAGGGAGGTTCATGAAACGAGAAACTGTCATCCGTCCTAGTGTTGCAGGACACTATTAATCTGCACAGTTGAAGAAAATTCTTCCTGCTCCAGGTATCGAACCCTATGAACTCATGCGCACGACTATAGCTTCGTGGTACACGAAGTGTACCAGGAAGTTTTCTCTTTCATGGATCTTCCTCCACCTTGAGATGGTTACGCAGAACTCATTTGCCATATTTGGTGTTATTGTGCTTTGAGTTGTCGATGAATCCGCCTTCGCGCTCGCGATCTGCTAGCCTCTTGGTTAGCACATACGGTAGAGCGACAGCCCCGGAAATTCGTTGATCCCCGATTCGTACACCAGACCAGGCTGCATTTTTATCAGCTGCACAGCTGTATTCTTTATTTTAATAGTTTGAAATCTGATGGTGTTTTACGATCACGCTGCTGAAAAATAAGATTTTGTACTAGCTGTTTGGTCATTGCGGAATAGTCGACCGCCATATTGCTGGCGAAGCTGCTAGATAAGCTCATCATAACGCACACATCGTGCTTACACCACATTACTAATGGAGGCAGGCAGCGAATTTCAGCGAATTAGTGGCTAGACCACGGTTCCTCATTGTAAAACTCCCGAGTATTCCATCCGACATATGTGCATGCTTGGACCATCACTGCAGCTATGATTACGATCAATGTTTTCCCGGCTTGACCTACAGTGGTGTACCACCTATGACTGGGTGTGGCCTTCACAACTTCATAATCCTTCCTCATCGGAATAGCCGACTCCCCCATATATATTGACATGTGTACTTGTTTGTCTTTATCGGGCGACACCTTTCACCGCCTAACAATGTTATCGCACAGCGGAGGACGCGCCTGCATCTATCGGAAGTTTCTGGAATTATCGATGCTTCCATCAGCTGTGTGTGACCGAACCTTGTCTAATCTGATTGCAGGTGTGCGCGACGCGAATAATGTAAAACTCTGTGGAAGGCACGCGCGTCCCAGCGGTAACTCTGGAACATTCGACGACTGATGTATAAAAGCCGACGCGCTTGACCCACTGATCAGATTTTCGACGATCGCCGACCGTTTTTGTGGGCCCCGATTCGCCCAATAAAAGTTAGTTTTGTATTTCACAGTATTGCTACTATGTTCTTCAACGTCATCAACACGTGATAATATGCCACTTGTTGGGACCGTCTGTCACTTCGTTGCCCCCGCCTGCTGGAACCAAAGACCGACAGGGGCACTTCCACTCGTGAAACCTGCTGTTACTCTCGAATAAAGCCAGTCGAATATCCGTGCTCAAACTGTCAAAACGTGTATTGCTTGCCTTCGCTAAACCGAGCTCCCAGCAAGTGGTGACCTAGCATATTTGCGTTATTTTTTTCGAACACTAGCCATGGACGACGCTGCTCCTACTCCTGCTGACAGAGACCACGATTACGTTTCCTGTCAATTCCGCAGCGCTTCACCTTCCTAGCTTTTAGACCAAGAATCCTTAAGTTTAATTCGTGCAAGTAGTGGCCTGTTTTCAACTCCAGCGCATCACTTTCACCTCCGCGCTACCCTCCGACATCGCCGATGCCGTAGACATCTTGCTAGAGGGTGCGCATTCAGCCGCATTATACGACGACCTGAAAAGCATGGTCCTGCAGCTCCTCGAGTCATCGCAACAGATTAGGCTTCAACAGCTCCTCTCCGGGGAACTCGGCCACCAACGACTGTCACAACTTCTGCACCGGTTGCGTCAGTTGCTGGTTGGTTACTCCGCAAATGACAGCCATCTTCCAATTTTGCGCGAGCTTTTCTTACGGTGTCTACCACAGTCCAAACGCATTGTGCTGGCGAGTTCCGACGAGAGGAGTCTTGATCGGCTAGCTGCACTCGCTGACCACACAAGCTTGTGGACCACACTGCTTGTCTGCTGCACAGCTACCTGTCGCAGCTGCGAGAGTCCCAGAGCCACAAGAGCAACTCTCGCGCCTGGAGGTAACAGTCAACCACCTCACCAGTGCCCTGGAGAAGCTGACGACTGGCGGCAACGCTGACCACCAACTTCGGCGCAACCATTCGGTTTCACAGTCTCACAGCGCACCTAAAATCTCGCCGCGGCAGTTGTGCTGGTATCATAATCGCTTTCGCGAACAAGCACATCGCTGCTCCCAGCCCTGTTCTTGGACGGGAAGCGCACCGGTCAGTCGATAACGATGGCATGCGACATCAGTCTCCGCGCAAGTCGCCTATTCGCAATCGACCGCGTCACCGGCACCCGCTTCCTCGTCAGCACCGGAGCCGAGCTGTTTATTGTTCCCGCCACGGCCGCAGATCGGCAACGCAGCAAGGCAACAACCACGCTCCACGGAGTGAACAACACTGCCATCGCATCGTATGGGCTCCAGTCAAAAACGTTAGTCATCGGATTCCTGCACTTGCACAGATGAGTGTGTTTAATAGCCGACGTTAGCTTCGCCATACTAGGAGCGGACTTCCTTGGCGATTTCAACCTGAATGTAAATGTTCGCGATTGGCGCCTAAAGGATGACGTCACATACCTCGATGAACTTGGCCCGCACCCCAACCTCACCTCATCTGGCATCTCTACGTTTCCAACCATCTCAACGTACGACAACAGCATCAGTTGTCACTTAAAGCGCATACATAGATGAGGTACAAAAAAGGACGGCGAAGACAAGTGCTGACTTCGAACTGATTTTTATCATGAGAAACATACATGTATATATATTGGGACACCAAGACGTAGATGTCTTAACGTCAGGTTACAATAACACAGCAATAAAGTGCGCAAAGGGTGCGAAGGGTTTCTAGGTGTTCATTGCGCACAATGCGGCTGTATCCCGCTTTTTGAAGAAACCACTATCTTAGCTAGGCATTCTAATGAACGCACCAGACTTATCATCGAAGCAGCAGCAATTGCCGATGGTGACTCAGTTAGCAAGCCATCAATTGCATTAACAGACTAAGCACTGGTTTTTCTAAGGTCGCACATGCGCTCACGTTCATCTTAGGTCATGAATTTCGAATGCATACTCATGTCAGGTTGTTGCTTTGTAGGGGGCGCTTTTGTCTTAGTGTCCCAGTATATGTATGTATGTTTCTCATCATAAAAATCAGTTGGAAGTCAGCGCTTGTCTTCGTCGTCCTTTTTCGACCTTCGTCTATGTATGCGCTGTAAGTGACGATTGATACCATGGAATACCAACTAGCCCGTACCCGAACCTTGTTTCACTACGACAATATACTCGCTCTGTACTCGCATCTCACGAAGCCCCGAAACGATGCACTGCCCGGGAAACACAAGGTGACGCATCATACCACCCCCACCGGCCCGCCTGTCGCCGCGCGCACACGGAGGCTGGCTGAACGGAGCGTGGAAGTCGCCCGCGGTGAGTTAGAACATGTGCCTCAGCTGGGCGTTATTCGTCCTTCCTCCAGCAACTGGTCTTCACCCCTCTATCTGGTTCCAAAGAAGGACAGTGGTGACTGGCGGCCTTGTAGTCATCACCGAGCTTTGAATGCCGTCACTACTCCGGATCCACATCCCCTTCCCCACATACATGACATCGGCGCCCGTCTAGCAGGAACCAAATATACAGCAAGATCCACATGATGAGTACGTACCACCGAATTCCTGTCGGACCCAGCGACATTCCAAGGACAGCAATCACTACTCTATTTGGCCTACTTGAGTTTGTGCGTATATGCCTTAGGGTTTGAAGAACGCGGCTCAAATTTTTGAAAGGTTCATGAATGAGGTTAAGCGCGGATTCCCGTTCAGTTTCGTCTACCTCGACGACATTCTCGTTGCAAGTCCCACAGACGAAGAGCATAAGAACACCATCGCGTTCTAGTTGAGCGACTGCATGAACATGGCCTGGTTCTAAAGCCCCAGAACTGCATTTTTGGAGTTGAAGCTTTGGATATTTTCGGCCATCGCATTTCATCCTAAGGCATCAAGCCACTGGAATCACAGCTGCGGTAAATCGAGGATTTCCCTCTCCAAAGCCTTTCCGAAAATTGCGCAAGTTTCTGGGGCTCATAAATTTTCACAGGCGCTCCATAACATCCTGTGCGCAAGTTCTTCAGCCGCTTACGGACCTGCTGTGTTGTGGCTCCGAAAAAGCGCCTACCTTCCACAGGTCCTCTGAACACGATCACTCCTTCCAGGAAGCCAGAACGCGGTTGGCGACTGCAGTGTTGCTGATTCATCTGTTGCCCGACGCGCCAACTCACCTTATGGTAGGCGCGTCGACCACGGCAGTGGGTGCAGTAATCCAGCAGCACGATGAAACAGACAGGAGACCACTGGGCTCCTTCTAAAAGCGCCTCAAACCTCGCTACAGCACCTTCAGAAGGGAGGTGTTGGACATCATTGCGCTGTCAAGAATCTCCATTTCTTTTTTTTTTTCTTGAAGGGTGTAGCTTTCATATTCTGAAAGATTACAAGCCGTCAACCTTCGTTTTCAAGAACAACTGTTTCTCGTACTCAGAAGGTGAGCTTCGGCAACATTGCTTTATCTCGAAATTTTCTACAGACATTCGCCATATCTCTGAGACTGAAAATGAGGGAGCTGACGCACTGTCGCGGATCGGCCCTGCGCCTGCTGTCCCTGTGGATTTCCAAGCTCAAGCATCCACCCAGCAAAACGAACCCGAGCTGCGCTTATTATGGGAAAAGAGGCTCGTTACTCCAGCTTGCGGAGGTGCCGCTTCCCTACACTACAACATTTTTCACGTGCGACACATAGCAGGCAGCTCCTCTCCCGTTTGTGTCCCATCTGTTTCGGCGGCCAATATTCGATCCACTGCAATGGCTTAAGCGTTCCGGGCATTAGGGCAACACAGAGTATTATCGCAGACCGGTTCGTCTCGCCAGGGATCAACAAAGATGTTCGAAGCTGGGCAAGAATCTGCCAAGCCTGTAAAACCATGAAAGTGGTCCGGAACACGCGTTGAGCGCTGCAGCCATTTGGACCACCAGAGAGCCGCTTCGATCACGTGCATCTACACTTGGTGGGGCCTCCTCCCTTTGCCAAGGTTTCAGGAGCCTCCTCACGTGTGTCGACCGGTACTCGAGGTGCCCTGAGGTGACACCTCTACAAGACATCACGGCCAAAACAGTGGATTAAGCATTTGTTGCTAAGTGGGTGACGGGGTACGGCTTGCATTTGCGTATAACTACTTACCGAGGCCGGCTATACCAAAGATCACTTCTTTCTGCCCTGGAGAGACTGCTCGGCACGCGTCTGCATAACACCACGGCTTGCCACCCACGGCATGGTCGATAGTCTCCACTGACAACTGAAGGCGCCATTGACCACCTACGCTTGACACACAGTACTGGTCGGAAAGGCTACCCCTTGTACTACTCGGGCTGCGAACAACAATCAAGGATGACCTCGGAGTCAGCACAGCCGAGATGCTCTGTGGGTCAGCAATCCGCATTCCACGCCAGTGTTTCGACACCCAGCAAGGCACTCGGAGAGCGGCCGCGCAGCGCTTAGTGAGACTGCATTCCTGGCTCGACCCGATTCAACCTACATTCCCACGTTTCGCCCGTGGGCAGCCTGTGTTTAGTTTCCCGACAGTGGACACAACCACGCACATCATGCAACTCTCTCTAGCCCCCGTTTACTTCTTCCCATGAGGGCCCGTGTCATGTGGTTTCGCGTTCAGAGAAAATCTTGAAGATTGACATTCGCGGCAAAGAATGTCGTGCGAACGTGTGAAACGATCCTATCTTGGACATTAACTCTTCATTCCTTCCGCCATTCAGACCTAAGCCTCCGGCACTCTAACGGAGGGGGGGGGGGGGGTCGCGGAGAGCCCTTGTAGCAACAGTCCGTCACCTCGTTGTCCCCGCCGTGGGGGTCATTGCCCCTGCTCGAACCGAAGTGGCTGTCCGACAGGGGCACCACCACTATCACTCCGAAAACCTGTTTTTGCTCTTGAAGAAAATTAGTCAACTCGCCGAGTTCAACCTGTAAAACGTGTATTACTTGCCTCTGCTAACCCGAGTTCCCAACACACTCGTCCCATTTACTGTGAGAATTCCATCCCGAACCTGCTCTGCCGCTCTGACGCACAACCACCCCATCCTCCTTGGAGCGCTCACATGCAATTGGACTGTCGATCATTTAAAGACGCGAAGATCCCGGATACTTGGCCTGATCCTTCATCAAGACAGAAAGCTACGCTTGCACTAAAGATTTTCTAAAATCAACGAGACTGGAGAGACGCTTATATAAACCCCTTGCATCTACTTCTGTGCTAGTGAGCAGTCTGCTTTTGCCCTCTTTTATTGCAATACAAATATGCGGACATTCCAGGCGCATTTTCGCCGTCGCCGCGATACTCCGTATAAGTTCCAAGAGTGATGGCGGCGTCGCCGTATGCGCGCCAGCAAAAGCACGCGAAGGGAGCTGACGATCGCGGCTCAACCTAGCGTGCGCTGAGAGGAGAACAAACTCTTCAGTGCCGGGAAAGGCCGTGGGGAGATGCGAGGGATGGAGGGAGGGGGTGTGGCTGTTGTGCTTTGGACGCAACTGCGTATTTCGCGACAGAGCGCAAGGGGAACTCACTATCGCTGCGCGCGAAACGCAGGAAAGTGGGGAGCCATCGCTGCAAAGCAGCGGGGCCGGCTTCTACTTCACCGGCAATTGCATATTTCGGGTGGCGGTGAGTGGTCGCGCGCGCCGTATCTTGAAAGCGACCTGCAGATGGCTCATACCATTTTTTCGTACCGTGCTGTTTTAACGCGACAGCGTTAAGGAGCTCGTGTCGCAGAAAATCCGGTGTCGTCGGTGGCGTTGGCCGTGAGCGAAAAATCCCGGAAGGCCATTCATAAATAAAAACAACTTGCAAGATGGGCCGGGTGGGAATCGAACCAGGGTCTCCGGAGTGTGAGACGGAGATGCTACCAATCAGACATGAGTTCAATGGTTCAAAGCGAGACAAAAGCGCCTCTAGTGAATGCGGTGTTGCCTTGGAAACGTGCCGTAGAAACCCATACTGCGGTGTATATCGGTAATTATCAGCACGTAAATTACAGAAGTCGCAGTCAAACGAGTAGCGAAGTACGTTTCCGCTACATTTCTTCTGCGCTTGGCACACACGCAGAGCCATCTTGCGGCAAACACAGAAGACCCCCTCCTCGCAATGTACGGCGCTGCCCCGACAGGTGGCGCGCCACTCGCCCGCTTCTCCCCTTCGTCTCGTTTGAGCGCATTGGGGCCGTGCGGGGACCGGTGCGATGATGCCCCAATACCGTTGCCTTTAATAATTTTTCTCGCTCTCTCCCCTTCCAACTTCCAGCGTGCGTCACTCGAACCCTCGTGTTTAGGCGACGCGGCTCCTCTTTCCGCTCACAGCGTGATTCCTAGGTGCAGCGTCGGATGCGGGACGCCTCTGACTGGCGGCGGAGGTGCCGTTCGCCATACACAGCTTCGCTGGTCATCCTTCTTCACAGAGTGGAAGGGCGCTGAGTTTTTTTTTTTATGCATTCAGTCATAGTCCGACACAGGTCGCCCCGCGGGATAACAAGGGACCGTTGTCGCCATTTCATGGCCGATATTGTGGAAGAATTCTGCGTTCGTGTGCCTCCAAATTCCGGCATTCAACAGCTTATCATCCACAAACTAATGGCCTCTCGCCGAGCGCACCTACCGGACATTGATCAGCATGTTATCAATGTTCGTCGTTTCGTACCACAAAACTGGGATAAAGTATTACCGTTCGTGAAGTACGCTTTCAACTATGCGAAACATAAAACGACCTGTTTCCGCCTTTTTTCTTTGTTTACTCGCGCCCAGCTCATCGCATGTTGGACACTATCTTTTCCTTTGTCATGCATGAGGATTTCTTTATCGCGGATACTTTGTGTGATGCAAAAAAGGCTCGTCGACTTGCTCGCTTACGCACATTGGCCGCGCAAGCCCACTCTAGAACAGGCTGCGACGGTCAATACCAGCATGTGACCTACGTTCCCGATGACCTGGTGTGGCTGCGGACTTCAACACGCAGACCTGGCTTGAGCCGAAAGCTACTTGCCGACTATGGTGGGCCGTTCGTTATCCTCGATCGTCTAAGCCAGTTAACTACACAACTGCACGTCTCACTTTCAATGGCCGCTGTTCATGCAAGACCGAGGTGACGCATGTTGCCCGCCTGAAGCCGTTCACACGTACGAAGCAGGAGTGACTCGACCGGAGGGCTTCGTCTGGGAGAGGAGAAAAATTGCAAAGGGTCAGTTCCAGTGGAAAATGACGCAAAAGGGACAAAAGCAAGAGGAGGACAATGTTGCTCCCACAATTTTCACGGTCTTTGTGCTTTGGTGATCATTAAAAAAGCCTCTGAAGATCATTAAAAAGCTTCCGGACAGCGTAAGAATCTATATTGTTTTTACCCTCATGGCCATGAGGCAATGAATACGGGAGTAGATTCGAAGAAGAAATGTATCTGTTCCGTCGCTGTAGTTGTGGGGTGCTCTAATTTCTCTAGTATTTTGGACATTTACGATTACCAATCACGACGCTTGATTAACAAGACGTCGGGTGAAGATTCAGTGAGCCAGGCGCCTTACAGGTACGCCGTTTCTTTTTTGAGGACCTGGTTATTACCCTGCCACTACGGTGGTCGGAAGCCGAGAACATCGTCACGAGCCGTGTGTTCGTCCAAGTGTAGCGAGCCATATGCATGATGCTACCGGCCGTAATGAAAAGCCTGGGGCCTTGCAAGCACCACAAAGCTTCATAAAGCCGGCCCGTGTTGGTTCTCCACAACTCGGAATCTACTTCGGCGAATTCAGGAATAATGGCCGACGGGGAAGCCGAGAGCAAGAAACCTCGCCTAGAATACAGCAGCTATGATGATACAACATCGAATTATGAGCTAAGTGATGAAGAAGTGATGGGTGAAGATACACCATTTACTTTGGTCACGTATAAGAAAAGGCGAGCCGAAGGCTTTCCACTTGTGTTTCGCCCAAGTGAAGGTACTGCTTTTTGGCAAGTAAATCCAAACGGAGTGTCTGCCAAATAGTTTCCGCTGCCAAAGAAAACGTACAGCCTTCCAGGATGACCAGAGATAGAAGTTTCAGTGTCAGCGTTGTTTCCTTAGCATCCGCAAAACGCCTTTTGATGCTCTCAAGTGTAGGCGGCCTGGATGTCAAGCCCTTCATCCGGGAGTCATAACCGCGAAACGTTGGGAAAGTAAGACAAGTGCCTCTGCAATATACGGACGAACAACTCCTAGACTTCTTGACAGACGCTGGAGTTATATCGGCACGCAGACAGATAAGGTACTCCAGCCAAGAAGATGGAGCAGTAAAGTCACATCGCACTTCACACGGTAATTCTGACTTTCAGAGACGCTCGCCCTATTCCAG
This sequence comes from Dermacentor andersoni, assembly GCF_023375885.2. NCBI lineage: Eukaryota > Metazoa > Arthropoda > Arachnida > Ixodida > Ixodidae > Dermacentor > Dermacentor andersoni. Next base: position 236,466,332 of record NC_092816.1, on the reverse strand, counting down.
GAAGAAGTTACTTGGGTTTCGCCAGAGGAATACCTAGGACCAGCACTTCGCTGCTATAATTGCCAGAGATTTGGGCACATGGTGAAAACCTGCCACGGCACACATCGATGCAAAATCTGCTCAGAAGATCATGACCACAAGGAGTGCGAGTTACTTCTTCAACCTAAATGTGCGAACTGTGCGGGGAACCACACCGCCTCCTTCTCAGGCTACCCTCAGAAAAAGGCAGCGGCACAAGTGCGTCGACGTGAGCTTATTCATGGGAGACAACCGCAACGCAATGAACCCGCCCCAAACCTTGAGATTGTTCATCCAGTGCAAGATCACCGACCTCATCAGGCGCCAACCACCACAGCCAAGAGAACTAACAAGCTATTCCTCCTCAAAATAACAACCAACAGTGCACTCCAGAGGCAAATCAAGAGGATCACAGTCAAGCGCCCATTCTGATGCATCAATGCTATGAAAACTCAGACGACAACGGGCAGAAAGTAATACACAAGGAAGGTCCAATATTCGCACACATTTTTATCAGCGACCTTGCGCACTTACTGCAGAAGTAACGCCAGCTAATAGCGAACATACCACAGTATCGGTGACACAACTGATTTTGGCAATGCTTTTCGCAGCCCTTAAGGCAATCCTATCTGCTATGCCGGAAGCAAACAACCTACCAGAAGTGAAAGCCTTGTAGCATCTGGAAGCACTTTTGTGTCAACAATCCGGGCCTAAACTGCGGCAGGCAGTAGCACACGAGTAACCGCTACAAAAATGTCTCCATATTTCAGTGGAATGCCAACAGTCTTCGGAGGAAGTGTACTGACTTTCGTAAACTGCTTGTGCAATACAACTTTCCCATACTTTGCACTGAAGAGGCGCGAATCAATGACGACTTTTGCCTCTCGAATTATGTGATATGCAAGACTTCTCGTCAAGGTGATGTTAGCAGAGTGCTCCTGTGCGTCAGAAAGGACCTACCTTATTATCAATTTCACTCCAGTGTTTCAGACTTCCCAGAATTCATCGCATGTAAAGTATCCTTTGGCAAGCTCTGCGTAACAGTGATTATATCTACAACCTTCAAACCGGATTTCAGTAGAAGCGCTAGTGAATATCTTCAAAATAGCTCTATAATGTATTTATATGTGGCAACTTCAATGCACACAACATCATCTGGGGCAGCGATCATTGTGATGCACGTGGTTACGTTATTGAGTGCGGCATTGATAAATGCAACCTGACTGTTTTAAACGATGCGTCGCCAACATTTCTTCGTGGATGTAATTATTCAAGCTGCATAGATGTTACCCTGTGTTCACATGATCTAGCGAATGGTGTGGGATGGACAATAGATATGACAAAGATTTACATTCTTGTAAATCACCCTAGCGTGCACTGTGATATCAGGTGTTACAGCAGACTAACCAACTGGCAAGCTTTTCGGTACCACCTAAGGGATTAAATTAATCAGCATGCCACAGTCGAAAGATTTACAGAATTTTCGCAGGATAATATGAACATATGCACAAAGAAGGTCTCCATTCCAAAAGATTATGCCACAGTTGACGGAGAGTATAAACACCTAAGAGCCATCAGACGCCGATCCGAAAGAGCGTACCGACGGAGCGGTAGTTGAGAAGCATACGGAAACGCTCACAAAATACACAATGCAATGTGCAGACGCCTGGAAAATTTAGTCAAACGGCGCTAGCGCGCTTTCTGCGACATGTTGTCTCCTCACACGTCTGTCCCACGAATTTTTCTAGTAATTCGTTCTTTAAGCGCACATGTAACAGAGAGCTTCCCATGTCGTGCTCTCGCTGTAACACGTGCGAGATAATAGTTGCAGATGAATTTTGTGAGCTTATTTCCAGGCCTGCTTTTTTATCGCAATGTGCAGAATTTGATATTTCAGTAGTGTTAGCTAAGCAGAAAATTACTTCTTGCTACTGGGCCCGACATTCCTCAATTAGATCATACATTCACATTAATCGAGCTTCAATGTGCGATTGCATCATGTGGACAAAAGTCTGCTGCTGGGCCGGACGGCATTACGCACAATATGCTAAGAAGCATTGATACCGACAGGTACAAATGCTCTATTAGACGTCTATAATAATTTATGAATAGCAGAAACTATACCTGACTGTTGGAAAGTCGCTCTAATCATACCAATGCTAAAACCGGGTAAGACGCCCTTGTGCCTTGAATCCTTCCGCCCGGTTAGTTTGACAAGCTGTATACAAAGTAATGGAGAAAATGATTGACGCGCGACTTCAACGGTGGTGTAATGAAACAGATCTGTTGTACAACTACTTAGTAGGTTTTAGAAAAAGTCCGATGCACAATGGATGTAGTATATAGTAACCTGTGTGGAACACGAGCGTGCACGTACATGACAATAACAGTATTCCTAGACATCAAAAGGGCATTTGACACTCTTAGTCACGTTTATGTTCTGCTAAGTATGTTGGAACTTAGTCGGACTGTATGGCAGGTCCTTGCGATGGATTTATAAATTTTGATCAGGTCGCAAAATATTTGTTCAGATGGGTGAAGGAAAGAGCTAAAACCCCATAATTTAATTTAATTTTACGTGCCAAAACCACTTTCTGATTATGAGGCACGCCGTAGTGGAGGACTCCGGAAATTTTGACCACCTGGGGTTCTTTAACGTGCACCTTAATCTAAGCACACGGGTGTTTTCGCATTTCGCCCCCATCGAAATGCGGCCGCCGTGACCGGGATTCGATCCCGCGACCTCCTGCTCAGCAGCCTAACACCATAGCCACTCAGCAACCACGGTGGGTAAGGAAAGAGTGCTGAACTTATTGTCAAACAGGGAGTACCACAGGGAAGCGTACTCAGCCCCTTTCTCTTTAACTGCGTCATGGCTGATTCAACAAGAAGACTGCCACCACAGCTAAACTTTTCACTGTATGCAGATGATGTGTGCATTTGTACATCTGTCTCTAATGCTTAACTACTTCAGATGGCATTGCAAGACGGCATAAATATCATTAAACAATTTTTAAGAAAGGAATGGTTCTATCACACGCAAAGACAGCTGTTTTGCCCTTCACTCGCAGGCAGGTAAAAAATTTCACTCTTAATCTGGAAGGCCACCCTCTAATGATTGTTACACAGCATCGATTTCTTGGCACAATACTTGATAGGCAGCTATCCTGGGCACCCCACATAAAAAAACTTGAAAATGTGGTCAATGCCACAGTATCGTCCATGCTGGCTGTTTACAATGCATTAATACGACAAAAAATTGCGTATTCCGCGCCCATCATACACGGACTCTCCCACACGTCAGAAGAGCGACTTCAAAGGCTTTTAGCTAGAGGACTACGCATATGCCTAGGAGTCCCACGAGCGACTTCTAGCTCTCTTGTAATAGCTGATGCTCGCCAATCACCGTTTCCAGTTATGCGAACTACAGAAACATGCCGACATTATTTCCATCTTCAAACACAGCATAAAAGCCACCCATTTGCTCTAGACATAATGAAACGAGATATAAGTTATGTTCATGTATAAATTCGAGACAATCTTCAAGTATTGCCAAGAAATTAATTTTGGAACTCAGGCGTCGAATATGGCCGTCTTCACGTTGGGGCACGCCCATGTGGCGTGACTTCACGCAAGCACGCATCTGCAGAGGGCACGGCGAGACCATCGCAGATGCAGCTATGAACCGCCTTATGTTCTTTGTACAGGTCACGCTGACCACTTCAATCCTGTGCGCACCATCAGTCAACTCATCTTGCAGTCTTGATGACGGAATTATTCTTGTCGACCACGTGGCTACCGATACCAACCGAGGCTTGGTCACGCAATCTGCTCATCAGCCCCGACCTACAGCGCCACCACTGACAGTACAGATACCCGTGCAACCCAAGCGCACCTTCGGAGGGCACGGCGAGACCATCGCAGATGCAGCTATGAACCGCCTTATGTTCTTTGTACAGGTTCGTCCTTATTATTCCTGTCGTTGCTTTCGTAGTGATGATAGGTGTATTATCATCCTGCCGTGCCCTCAATAGTGCATTTCTTTACTTGATGATGCATGGAGTGTGCTTTTGCTGTTGCTTGCTGGTGATATTGAGCAAAATCCCGGACCTTCTAGGGATGAGATTAAGTTTCTTCTTTCCGATATATCCTCATCCTTACAAGCATCAATTAATAACCTAGCTACGTCGCATTCCGATCTCGAAAAATGTATGAGCGCCCGTTTCAATGAAATAAATGATACGCTAAAAGTGCTCGCTCAGCATACCGAAGCAATCGGCCAATTGCAATCTGAAATTGCTTCTCTTAAGAAGGTGATCAATGCGCAACAAAAGAAATTGGACGATTTTGAAGACAGAAGTCGGCGCCGCAATTTAGTTGTTTTTGGCCTTCCTGAATCTGATCATGAGAGTCCGAGCACTTTAAAGCACGCAATTACTGAAGACCTAGTCCGCGTAAAGCTGGGATTATCGGTCAGTACCGTAGAAAGGGTGCATAGAATAGGAAAGAAATGGCCTGATAAACATAGACCAGTCATAATGAACTTCTTTTATTACAATGAGAAACTGCGCGTCCTACCCAATTCATTCAAACTGAAAGGCTCAACCATTTCTGTTAGCCACGACTTTTGTGCGGCTACTTTAAAGAAACGTTCTAAACTATGGCAACATGGCAAACAGTTTATAGCTAAAGGCCATAATTTTCTCTGGACTATGAGCGACTTCGGGTAGACGATAGCATTTACGTTTGGGATGAGACCACCTCGCAGCCAGTTATGCTACCTCAGGCTAATTTCCCTAAAACTGGTCCTTGATTGCAAACAGAGACGCTCCGTTTTATCTTGCTTAATGCAAGAAGTCTTGCCAACAAGTCAACCCAGTTAGAAGATATCCTCATCCTCTATGACCCACACATTTTGGCAGTCACAGAAACTTGGTTGACACCGGAGATAAATGACTCCAAAATAATTCCCCCATCCCACAAAATAATTAGACATGACCGCACTGGGCGAGGAGGGGGCGTTGCCTTGATCGCAAAAAGGGAGATAAGTTGTGTCCAGCTCCCAAACATACCACAGCATGAAAGCATTTGGTGTGACCTTAAATATCGATTTTTTTCTATTTTAGTGGGTGTCGTGTACAGGCCTCCCAAAAGCCCGGTGTCATTCGTGGAATCCTTTGCCGTCTACCTGGAGCGCATGCTCCGACCTAATCATAAATTTCTGATGGCCGGTGACTTCAACCTTCCATGCGTTGATTGGAAACAGTTATCAATCTCTGGCTCTCATGATGCTGACAGTGCACACGTTCTTCTTGATTCTATGGTCTTTCATGATCTTAAACAGGTTGTACTACATCCCACACGTGTCACAGAACTAACCCAATCAATTCTTGATCTTGTTTGTATCAAAGGCTTGTCGGAAAACCCTACTGTTGTCTTAACTGAAGGTATAGCTGACCACAAACTTGTACATGTGGACTTCGAAATACAAAAAAGCGACCAAGTTACACCCATCACGCAGTCCTTTCTAGAGTTTTCATCGGCTGATGACGAATCCGTCTTGGATTGCTTACACCTTTCCCTCGATGAATCCAAACGTGATGATGACGTCATGCTTCTCTGGGACAAGTTTAACTCTGTTGTTAAGTATTGTATCGATCAATTCGTACCGACGCGTAGAAAGAAAACTAAACGTCATAATCCATGGATCACTCGTGAAATCATTCATCTTAAACGTAGAATAATGCGCAAACGCAAATATAAGCTACCTCAGAGTACCGAACTCCGCTCTTTAAGGGATGCTTTACTCATCAAGCTTCGCAACGCCCGTGACAAATTTCATAATCAGACTATGATTACATTCCTAAAAACGTTCCAGACAAGTTTTGGCGTTTCCTGTCTGACTCTAACTGTAGCGTTCAGCAGCTAAGAATAAACAACAGCGTAAGTTCTAATCTTAATGATATCGTCAATGAATTCAATGACACATTTTATAAAGCATTCACTCCACCTTCAGTTCTCAGCGCTCATGATAAGTCATATACGCTATCTACATCTCAATCAATTCCTGACATTTCAATTAGTCGTGAAGGGATTCTTACTATGTTGCTTGATATTGACGTAAAAAAATCGCCTGGAGCCGATGGCTTGCCTAACAACCTTCTTCGACGCTACTCCGAACTAACTTCTGAATTCCTATACATTATTTTTAATGCATCTCTTAAACAGAGCTCTGTACCGAAAGACTGGCTCACGGCCAAAGTAATACCGGTGTTTAAATCAGGTGATAAACTTACTCCTAACAATTATAGACCTATTTCCCTCATAAGCACATGTTGTAATCCCTTGGAGCATATTATCGCTAACCACACATCTAACCACTTGGAAGCGAATAAATTTTTTGTTGACTTTCAGCATGGCTTTCGTAGAAAGTTTTCAACCCCAACTCAATTGTTATCCATTGTACATGACTTTGCCAGTGCCATTGATGACCGCCTGCAGATTGACGCTATATTCCTAGACTTGTCAAAGGCATTTGACCGTGTGCCACATGCAAATCTAATTGAAATTCTTAAATCACTTGGGTTACCAGAAAATATAGTACAATGGATTCAAGCTTATTTAGCGAATCGTGTTCAATTTGTGGAAATCGATGGTGTGAAATCTAATAGCCTGCCTGTTTTATCCGGTGTACCACAGGGGTCAGTGTTGGGACCCCTGCTGTTTCTTATCTATGTAAATGATATTGCTAAAAATTTGGATCCTAATGTCAAGGTGAAATTGTTTGCCGATGATTGTGTCATTTATTCCACTGTAAGGAGTTCTTCATGCCAGGATGCACTTAACAACAGTCTTTGTAAACTCGCGGACTGGTGCGACAACAGAGGAATGCAAATTAACTTTTCGAAAACAGTGTCAATGACAATAACAATGAAACGAAACCACTACTTTATACTTACCACATTGGCAATCAGAACCTTGAATCAATTACCTCTGCTAAATATTTAGGCATAACAATTAACAGTAACCTCAAATGCGACACCCATATTAACAACATATGCAACAAAGCTTTCAAAAAACTTTGCTTTCTATGGAGAAAGTTAAAGAAGTCCCCTTCATCTGTCAAGCTGCAGGCTTATCGTTCCCTCGTACGCCCAGTCCTAGAGTATGCTTCCATAGCGTGGGACCCGTTCATTAAAAAGGAAATTGACAAACTTGAACGAATTCCGCGCCTGGCTGCACGGTTTATTTGCTCTGATTACAAGACATCTTCATCAGCTTCTGGCATCTTAGGCCAACTTGGACTGGATCCGCTCCACGTGCGCCGTAAAACCACCACGTTGAAATTTTTTTACTCGTTGTATCATAATCAAACTGGTTTAGCAAATGCCACATATATTACCCATGCTCCACAAAGGTCGTCGCGTATTTTTCATTCTAAAATTGTTCAGTCATGCTTTGCTCGAACTAAAATTTTTCAGAAATCATTTTTTCCACTCACGAGCGAAGAATGGAATCATTTACCGGAATGTGTTGTTGAATGCACTTCTTATGTTTCATTTGAAAATATGTTGACAAAGCATCTTTTGTAAACCCTCTCCTGCTTGGGCAGCATTGCTGCCTGCAGTATTGTCTAAATAAATAAATATAGGGAGGCGTAATCATTACCAAGGGGATATTCATACAAATGTCCCCTTTGTAATGATTACGCCTCCCTATATCACACCACATGGGCGTGCCCCAACGTGAAGGCGGCCCCGCAAATACCCAACCCCACACCCGAACAGTGGGAGGCCGTGCTGACTAGTTCGGACCCTCGTAACCAGCAGCAACTGGTGCGGCGGGCCCGGGAGACAGCAAGAGCCGCAGGAGCCCTGGACTAAGGGCGCCTCCCGCACAAGCAGAAAGACACCTGTTTGTCCTTTCTTTTTAATAAATGTTTCTCCTCCTCCTCCTCCATGGCTGCTTACACATCCAAAAATCGAAATGTCCGTAGACGGGGTATTTAAAAAAGAGACATGTTCATTCAAGCTGCTCAACAACTTGCACATTACCAGATATATATGCGGTATTCAGGATACACACACGTCTATACAGATGGCTGCAGTACAGCAACCTCTTCAACTTCATCGTTCATTTTACCGCACCTCAACAAACAAGAATCATTTAAATTATCTCGTGCGACTTCGTCCACAACGACTGAACTGTTCGCAATCCTAGATGCGATAAAATTCATATTGTTAGTAAGAGATGCGCAAAAATGGGTAATTTTCAGCGATTCACAGGCGGCTCAAGCATCACTCTGCAGCACAAAAGGGAAAACATTCAGTGATAGTATAACATACGAAACACTTAAACACCTCACGAAGGCAAGCGAAGCGAAACATGCAATATCATTCCAGTGGATAGCAGGGATTGTGGCATTCCTGGCAACATAGCAGCCGATGAAGCAGGGCGACAAGCACACCTCAAGGATGATGCGGTTCCGCTCCCAATATCAAAGAATGAATTGCGCTTCATAAGAACAACGTTGATCACAATGTGTAGAAACACGTGGTGGAAACTATTATTCAGCGATTAAGGCTAGGCACTGCCTACACAAAGCATTTCTTACACAGAATTGGCCATGCGCAAACCCCCGAATGTGATTGTGGATTTGTAGACGAAGATATATATCACCTCCTTCTAGATTGCCCACATCACGACGCACCAATATGCCGACTTCGATCAACACTAATTAAATTAAACCGCATACCTTTCATTTTAAAGAAACTTTTGGGTCCTTGGCCAACAACGTCCTTGCAGAAGAGCGCCTTAAAAGCACTAAAAACTTTTCGTCCAGGCAGCGGCATTGTTGGATGTTATTATCGCTTTTATTGTTCTTTCATTTCAATGTCGCTGTATATGTGCATGTTTTTGTGAATTATGTTATGTTGATGCCAAAAAACGTGCACTCGCCAAGAATAAAATAAAAGAAAAGAACAGACGTTTCGGGCCCCGTACGGGTCCCTTGATCACAATGAAGATGTAAGCAAGGGCGCGTGGCTATTTATCGGTGAAGTGGCGCAGCGTTCGGGTGTATATCTCGGGAAGATTACCCCGGCGTCTTGTTTATCGTGTGTCTAGTTGATTGGATGTAAAATGATTCTAAAAGCAAACGGGCAGATAAATGTTTCTCTTTTGCGATGATGGCTCTGGAGCCCCAGCCAATGATGTGTCCGGTTAGTTCGTGATGTTCCGCCAGGGCGTTCGCGGCTGTTTGGCCCTTGGCGACGTCATTCATGTGTTGTTTCAAGCGTCATTTAAAATTTCCGCTCTCACCGATGTACGACACGTCCCACTCCTTGCATGGTATCTTGTATACCACTCCAGGGTAGTCCGTGTGTTGCAAAGGGTCTTTTGCGCGAACCAGCTGTTGACCAAGTTTTCGGAAAGGCACGTGGGCGATTTCAACACCGTAGCCATTAAAAATTCGTGCAAGGGCTTCGCTTGTTCCCACTGTGTATGGTACCGCCACGCGCTTCACTGTTTCTTTCGCCGTTTCACGGCGGGGCTTCGCTGCTTTGCGCTCCTGCATTCTGAGCAGTTGTCGAAGGTAACCATTGTTCAACAGGGGAAGTATTCTGTAAGAGTCCACCTAGTGGACATGTCCATTTCGTCTGCTGCTGAAGTGCTAATTGGCTGAGCTGGGCTGTGCGTCCGCAGCAACCAGGTGCCACAGCCAATCAGCACTTCAACAGCAGACGAAATGGACATGTCCACTAGGTGGACTCCTACAGAATACCTCCCCAGGTCCCTTTTCACAATCTGTAGCTCTTGTCTACGTTTCTTGGGGCTGGAGCAGACGCGGAATGCCCGGGAGAAGAGTGCTGCTGCGACGGATTGCTTTTGCCCAATTGGGTGTGCCGAGTCGAAGCTCAGGTACTTTCCCGTGTGCGTTGGCTGTCCGTAGACACTAGTCCTCAAGCCGCTTGAAGTTCTCTCTACGACGACATCCAGGAAGGGAATTCGCCCATTGTTTTCCTCTTCAGCCGTGAACTGTACACTCGGCTTAAAGGAAGTTAGGTGCTCGAGGAAATGTGTTGCGTGCCGGCAAGGGATGATGTAGAAGCAGTCGTCCGTGTATCTTAGAAATAGCTTTGGTCACGTCCCGAATTAAGATAAGGCGGCACTTTCCAGATCCTCTAGAGCAATGTTGCCCCAAATGACGGTTACAGAAGCTCCCGCCATCGCTGTGCCGAATACTTGTTCGTAATACTCCTTGTTAAAGACGAAGTACGTATTCTCAAGGCAAAATTTTAGAAGGTGGGAAATGTCGTGGGATTCGAATGGCGTGCGTTCGGGCAGAGAAAAGTTAGCCTCGAGAGCTTCCTGCAGCACTCGACCGCATAGTCAATAGTCACACATGTTAACATTGACTCTACGTCAAGGGAAATCATGACTTCGTCATCCTCAATGCAGGCGCTTCTTATTTGCTCAATGAAATGAGCGGAGGCTTTGACGAAAGTGGGCGTGCGTCCTGCAGGTGGCTTAAGAATACGTTGCAGGTAGCCGGACAGTTCGTACAGCTGCGAGCGTGTGTAGTCTACAATCGGTCGTACCGGGACGTTGGCCTTGTGAATTTTCGGCAGTCTGTAGAGCACGGGAGCCGATCCGTTGTGGCAGAGCAACCTGTAGTAGAGATCGTTCTTCCGGGGGGCACAAGCTTGAAAACTTCAGTATGCAGCTTCTGGAGCTCCAATAACATCTTCTTAGTTGGATCCCTAGCCAGTTTGGCATAGGTCGACGTGTCCTGGAGCAGCCCATTTATCTTGTTGACGTAGCCCACATGGTCCAAAACCACAGTGGCATTTCCCTTGTCCACGGGGAGGATGACTAGTCCTCGTTTTCTTGTAACACGTTTCGACGCGCTTCATTGTTATTTTACATCCAATCAACTTGACACACGATAAAGATGACGTGGGGTAATCTTCCCGAGATATACACCCGAATGCTGCGCCGCCTCCCTCATAAATAGCCGCGCGCCCATGCTTACGTCTTCATTGTAATCAAGGGGCCCGTACGGGGCCCGAAACGGCTGTTCTTTCTTTTTATTTCATTCTTGGCGCGTGCACGTTTTTTGGCACCAATATATTTCCTGGCCAGACGAGTTTTCGTCGAGCACTTGGCTATGTTATGTTGACTTTTCTGTTGTGGCTAAATGTGATAATGCATTTACACTATGTATGTACCACCCGCTGACTAGAGACTGTGTCATTAGGCGACAGTAACATTTGTATTTTTGAGACTTATCTACATAACTGTGGAGACACCTTGTATACTGTATGTACCATGTGTTTCTTACGACAGTCTTCCTGTGAAAACGTTGCGTGATAAGGCCTGGTGCTTGTGTGAGAAAGTTATCTGATATATAACCTTCAACCCTGTATGTTGTATGATGGAACCATTAAAGAGATAAGGAGTAGCCGGCGCCTTAAATTGTGCGTCAACACCTCCTTATATCATATCAATAAAAAAGAGGAGGAAAACAGACACATTATATAAACCAGAAGTACAGTGAGTTCTGGTTACATAAACATGCGACATTGTAATCAAGAAATGTATGTTGGAGATCCATAATGTTTCAGTGAAAATAAAGAGAAAGAAAGCATACTCAGCACGATAAAACACTAATTTTCGGGCTTAATATAAGGAAGTTTATTATGTGTCGGATTTTCTGAGCTTGCTTCCTCTTTTCAGAATTTGGCTACAGTTGCTTATCTATACCTGAGTTCCTTCTTCGGCTAATTGTGTGTTTGAGAACGCTTCGTCATGAAGTTTTCTAGCTATTCGATATGCCGATATATGACATATAAGGACTGCCCAACATGCCCATATTTATTCCTTAGGTTATCATAGCATTTTCAGGAAAACCTGCGCCTTCTGGCTGGCAGAGTCTCACAATAGTTGTTTCACTGGTCCTGGAAGAGCCAGCCAATGACTGCCTCTTTAGCAAGCATAAACAACCGGCCGCTTTATGACAGAGTTTGAAGCCTGCGGTCGAAATTCTCGGTTATTCAGGCAGTCGAAGTGTCATCGTGGTACTCCACAACGTAACTGCAGGTGAGCCGAAAGCTGACCTTGTTGGTAGGTTACAAGAATACTAGGCTGGACAACATATAGAATAAAAAATTGCACATGAATCGACCGCACGAGCGCAGACTAACAACTTTTATTTGGCAGTCCAACTATATGACATAAGTTCTTGGCTATTATGTCATTGTTAGATGTCGCACTGTCCTAAAGTTAACGGCGTTTCTGCACCCCTTATAAATGTATTTTCATATAAAAGTGGTTAGTGTGCAAGTCTGATGTCTATGCCGGTCCAGTCTTTTCTCTATGTTGCTAAGTACCTTCAAAGTTTAGCAAGTATTTTTTGTGTGTCATTCAGTTTTTTTCTAGTAACTGTCATCTTCGTGATACTTTTTTATTTCTCCCGTTCCCTTTATGTCAACGCTGAGTAGCTGTTTACAGCGCACTGTTTCAGGTCTGTTGATCTTAGTTTTTCCTTTGCAATAAATTTGTCCCCTCCTTTTCGAAGACAAGGAATGACGACGAACAGACGCCCATCTAGAGATGCATATCGCGTGACCTGTTCCAGAGCCGCTTTTGCCCCGCTTTAAGGAACCATGTTGTGCACCTGTAGAAATAAAACATCACCAACATAACACATTTTAGGACAATAAAACTTAAGAAACGTGCTTTGACAAATATTTGCACCCAACTTTTTGGTGCGACATCTCAGCGGCATTCACACCACTGACCTGTATATTAGCTACAAGGAGTGTGCCAAAGGAATCTAATCACGTTCACACCTAAAATATTACGATAAACTAAGATAAAATACAGAGGTAATTTGTCTTTCGTAAGAATCTTCATAGATTCACAAGCTCATCACATGGCAACAAAATACCGATAAATAAGCCAAAATTTATTCTGGTTACAAATTCTCTACTGACGCATCAAAGCTTTATAATCTCAAGGTCCAAAATCAAGAAAGGGGCTGACAGACGGAATAGCACACTGTCGTATAAACTTTGTAAACACGGATAAGGTGCCTCAGAAAGGCTGGCCAACGTTTCGATAGGAGGACCTATTTTCGTCAAAGGCGGCCTCGTCATCCTCGGCATGCTAGTTTTAAAGGCTTAGTGCAGTGGCGTCACGTGCGGGTGTTGTCGCTGGCGGCTGGTTTTAAAGGGAGAGACTTCAGAGGTAATGAGCGCTGTCGTCCGACGTCTGTGATCGTTCCCAAGACGAGAGGACAAGAGCGGGAGAGTGGGAACGCGGGGAGAAAAGAAAAGAAAGATAAGCAGAGAGAACAAAAAACAAAAAACCAGGGCGACACCAAGACGAAAAGAAAAAAGAGAGAAAGAACAAGAAAGAAAACAATTTAAAGAAAGACGGGGCCATGGGAGGGCGTTGGGGAGGCGAGAGGTTAAAGAGCATTCAGGGGTGTCGTTGACGGCATGTTTTTGTGGCATTAGAAGAGCCGGTCAGGCGGTCACTGCGCGAGTAACACGCACAAAAAAACATGAGTTGAAAGAGTGACTTGAGTAGCATACCAGCAATACGTCGAGGAATTTTGAAGTAGTTAAGATGGCGACGAGGAGTCTGCGGTGCAATGTATGGGGGGACTGAAAGGCAGCGGCATGGTCTTTCAAGGGGCATTGCCCCAGTCGCTCAACGTAGGTGTCGTTACGGCGGCATCCAGAAATGGCGATACCCTGGGTTGAGGCGCCGAAAAAGGCATATTGACTTCGGAATGTGTGAGTGAGGGTGTTTTAAAATATATATAAATAAAGGAAATTGAGAGGGGGGGACCGAAACCGGACCGCTCGTAGGTTCTCATGCGGTGGCAGGCAGCAAGAATTGAGCTTGTCGCTATCTATGTTCTTCACCCGCGTGTCTGCTCACTGTTCCGCTATGAAAGAAAGTGGTGATTCACCCGCTTTCCGCCAGTTTCACAAGTAAAGTTTGTCGCATGAACCAGAACTTCCATTGCCAACATTATTCGGCAATGGGAAGTGTTCTCCTTATTGAAACAATTTCTGCTCCCCTAACCACCCTAATTTTCCAAGTGACTGCTGCCAATAATAGAAAAATGCCTTACCTGGAGCTTTACCTTTAGCTGCGGTACTGTACCGCAGCTAAAGAATACTGCAGCTTCATTTTTTACGTTCTAACTTTCGGTTTACATCGGCATCATTGCAGTTACGACCAGCCAATTTAAGGAGTTATCCGAAATGCAGCTGGGTATGTGCCACTCTTCAATGAACTTCTCGCCACCCTGGATCACTGAGGGGAGCAATTCTCCGCGTTCATCCGGTGCGCCACACTTCTCGGAGGCCACGCGCGGACTTCTCGGCGGCGCCACTAGATGGCGTAGGGGGTCCAGAAAAAAGAAGCGCGAGAAAAAAGAAAATCTGGGGTTTTACGTACCAACACCTCGACATGATTAAAAGGCACGCCGTAGTGGAGGACTCCGGATTAATTTAGACTACCTGCTCGTGTACGTGCGCCCAATGCACGGTACACGGCCGTTTGTCCATTGAAATGCGACCGCCGCGGCAGGGATTTGATGCCGCGATCTCTTGCTTAACAGCGTAACACCAAAACCACTAAAGCCGCCTTCAGACTACGTGCACTTCATACGGATCGTATGCATGGATTTTAAGCGTAAACACATAAAGAGAAACTGGTTTGTCAGACTATTGTCGCATTAGGCGGAAAGTAAACAGCCACCTACGTGGACGGTAAAGTTTGCGTACTCGCTGCTTTTGCGATAGGCACAGGTACGAGTTTTACGATGGTGCGAGTTTTTATTGTATACTCTAGACCAATAGCATAACAAAACAACAATAACCCGCAAAAAATATCCAAGTGTTTCCGACTACGTGCACTTCATACGGATCGTATGCACGGATTGTAAGCGTAAACACATAAAGAGAAACTGGTTTGTCAGACTATTGTCGCATTAGGCGGAAAGTAAGCAGCCACCTACCTGGACGGTAAAGTTTGAGTACCCGCTGCTTTTGCGACAGGTACTGGTACGAGTTTTACGATGGTGCGAGTTTTTATTGTATACTCTAGACCAATAGCATAACAAAACAACAATAACCCGCAAACAATATCCAAGTGTTTCCGACTACGTGCATTTCATACGGATCGTATGCACGGATTGTAAGCGTAAACACATAAAGAGAAACTGGTTTTTCAGACTATTGTCGCATTAGGCGGAAAGTAAGCAGCCACCTACCTGAACGTTAAAGTTTGAGTACCCGCTGCTTTTGCGACAGGTACAGGTACGAGTTTTACGATGGTGCGAGTTTTTATTGTATACTCTAGACCAATAGCATAACAAAACAACAATAACCCGCAAAAAATATCCAAGTGTTTCCGACTACGTGCATTTCATACGGATCGTATGCACGGATTGTAAGCGTAAACACATAAAGAGAAACTGGTTTGTCAGACTATTGTCGCATTAGGCGGAAAGTAAGCAGCCACCTACCTGAACGTTAAAGTTTGAGTACCCGCTGCTTTTGCGACAGGTACAGGTACGAGTTTTACGATGGTGCGAGTTTTTATTGTATACTCTAGACCAATAGCATAACAAAACAACAATAACCCGCAAAAAATATCCAAGTGTTTCCGACTACGTGCATTTCATACGGATCGTATGCACGGATTGTAAGCGTAAACACATAAAGAGAAACTGGTTTTTCAGACTATTGTCGCATTAGGCGGAAAGTAAGCAGCCACCTACCTGAACGTTAAAGTTTGAGTACCCGCTGCTTTTGCGACAGGTACAGGTACGAGTTTTACGATGGTGCGAGTTTTTATTGTATACTCTAGACCAATAGCATAACAAAACAACAATAACCCGCAAAAAATATCCAAGTGTTTCCGACTACGTGCATTTCATACGGATCGTATGCACGGATTGTAAGCGTAAACACATAAAGAGAAACTGGTTTGTCAGACTATTGTCGCATTAGGCGGAAAGTAAGCAGCCACCTACCTGGACGGTAAAGATTGCGTACTCGCTGCTTTTGCGACAGGCACAGGTGCGAGTTTTACGATGGTGCGAGTTTTTATTGTATACTCTAGACCAATAGCATAACAAAACAACAATAACCCGCAAAAAATATCCAAGTGTTTCCGACTACGTGCATTTCATACGGATCGTATGCACGGATTGTAAGCGTAAACACATAAAGAGAAACTGGTTTGTCAGACTATTGTCGCATTAGGCGGAAAGTAAGCAGCCACCTACCTGGACGGTAAAGTTTGCGTACTCGCTGCTTTTGCGACAGGTACAGGTACGAGTTTTACGATGGTGCGAGTTTTTATTGTATACTCTAGACCAATAGCATAACAAAACAACAATAACCCGCAAAAAATATCCAAGTGTTTCCGACTACGTGCATTTCATACGGATCGTATGCACGGATTGTAAGCGTAAACACATAAAGAGAAACTGGTTTGTCAGACTATTGTCGCATTAGGCGGAAAGTAAGCAGCCACCTACCTGGACGGTAAAGTTTGCGTACTCGCTGCTTTTGCGACAGGTACAGGTACGAGTTTTACGATGGTGCGAGTTTTTATTGTATACTCTAGACCAATAGCATAACAAAACAACAATAACCCACAAAAAAATATCGGAACAGACGCAGCAGAAGGTGCTGTTGAATCATGTCACGTCTGCGCTGAATATCGGTGATGGCTGTGCGAAATAGATCGCTATCTTCGATTGCAACAGCTGCGCATTGAAGGTTATTTCAGTTTTTTCAAGACCTAGGAATTAGACTCAGTATGGGGTTTACTACTGCGCTATAAAATTTCAACTTTGCGACGCTGATGCAGGAGGGGATGAAGCACAGGTGGAAGGAGGTTGACAAATTCCTAATGTTATTTTTATTTGCTGTTTATTAGGTAATAATCAAAAATAATAAGTGACTACAACAAGATTTCAATTGCAATTTTATATTTTTGCAGGAAACAAGCTCTTCAGTCCTTGACAAACATTTGAGCCAGGTTTACCCAATCTCTGGGTGTCGAAACTTTCCTGCCATTACAGCTTGTAATACAGAGCGTCATTGCGCATGCCAGTGTCAACGTGAGCACACCGATGTAGCCACTTCAGTTCTGCAGCACTTACCACAGCCAGCGAAGCGACTCTAGAGGCGTTCACGATGTTGCATGAAAATAAATGCAAGATGATATTGAGGAGGAACAAGGGTACAAAGAAACGAAAATTATTTGAATTGTTTCATGCTGCATGGGCACAAGGGCCGACAGTGTAGAACTGATGTTCTTAAGTTTATCAGTACAGTGTGGTTAACCCTCAGCAAAGACAGAAGGAAGGGTTAACGCAGGGAGATTACCCACAAGGGAAGATGCGGTTTCCTACGCTACGCTTGGGAGAAAGGGAAGTTGAAGGTAAAGTGACAAGAAAAAAGTGATAGAGAAAGAAAGCGAGCACAAAACACAATCACGAATGTTCGCTGCGTCAGCATGCTGATGCCGTCAACCTTGCAGAGGGAAGGGCAATCTGACTTTTCAGTGATCCGTGTATTCAGAGTAAACAGCCCAAGCGAGAGCAAGAGCACCATGGGAGAGCAAGACTCGGCATACAGGGATGGCTTAATCCTGCTGGTCCAGGCTTGAGGCCCGCGTCGTTTCCTCATATAGTAGAAATTGGAAGCAGCCAGATGAAACTGTAAAAGCAGGCCTCTCTTCCGTGCCGCATATCTCCATTCTAGAGATGCTGGAACTGTGCAGTTAGATTAACGAAGTTTTATAAGTTTGATGTGTGTACTATTGGCAATGTAACAGTACGTTTAGGACTCTTTTCACGATGGTAACAGCATGTTGGGCACTTTCTTAGGATTTATAATTTTTTGTTTGTTTTCAGATGAACGAAAGGCAGATGATCACCAGCTCCAAGCAGCACATTCTGTGACAGGGAGTGCTCACGCCCAATTGAGACCTGTTCATGTTTGTATGTGCACGCTTGCCACCACGATTGTTTTGTTAATAAAAGCGAACATTTATTGGAATTTATATGGTCTGTGAAACTACGAACCTTACTTCATGTTTCCAATACTTTGCTATGGCCATGAAGGTTCAAAGAAATTGATGTCGTTGAGGGACAAAGGCGAGAGGGGGGCAGAGCGTGGCACCAATCCTCACTATGTTCTATGTCCTTGTCTCGTTAGCGCTCTAAATTCCTTTCAATATGACCAAGCAACTAGATTGAACCACGATTCTGCTCGACCATCAATGCTTCACATTTTGGGTGGAACAGCGACTTCTTTCCTGCGACTATCAAACTTTAGGTGAGACAATCAGGGTAATCAACACAGATACAGCAATAAAACAATATCCTGGTAAAATAACGACCACCCTTTCCCCGTGCTGTGTGCTGTGTCTCTAAAATCCTCCATGAAACGCACCTCTGCTTTGGCGGAGGTAGACGATAGTTTTCCGTATCATGTAGAGCGGCCCTCGAAGGTTGGTGTCCCACACTCGATCAAAGACATCAAGACACGCGGTAACCACACTTCCTCTCATTGGAATCCCGGCGCACTTGACCTGCATGATGAATGAAAGAAGCGCCGAAGTAATCTGACAAACGAAAAGGGGGAATGAGCCCAAATCTTCTTGGCCTTTGCCAGGTAAGAATTAAACCAGTCTACTGATGAACATGCACAGCGACATCACCAATTGAATGTCGCTTATAAGTATCAGTTTCAATACTGCTACAATATTTTAACTGGTTCTTCAGTACACCGACCGCCTCAAAGGTAGACGGCTGTGTACCAAGCTGTTCACTAACACACTACTCGGCATGCCTGGTCACCTTGCAAGCACTGGCGAATTCTCAGTTTACAAGGATTTTATCTGGGCTGGGGCGTCCGTCATAACATGCCTGCAGGTTAGCACAAGGCTCCAGACATCAGTGAGCCAGATAACCATTTACTTCCGCTATCAAGGCCCATCGACATATCATCTTATTTGTGACGCTTCACGCATAAGCCAGCGATGTGCTACAGCATGTCAGTTATAGACAGAGTAATACTACATAACTGGAAGCACACGATCTTATGCCTCGCTGATGGAGTTCACTCGTGGAAGCTCTATTCATCGTCCTTCGAGAAGCCTTTGACAGGTGTATTTTACATATTCAAGTTCTCTGCCGGAAAGAGCTGCCGCATGTCAATGAGCGCTTCGCCGCGCTTACATAGGGCGTCTTCTCGTCAGTTTCGGCTGTATAGCTTGTCTGCACTTATACAGGCAAGGAAAGGGTGCTAAGTGACGCAAACTAACAGGTTCAAGTTGTTTGTGTTTGCCTAGTTTCTTCCTGAAATATTTTAACATTCGTTCACTATCGCGATTGCTCGAGAATGCTAACTCTAAGGGTAGAAATAAGACACCTTTCCCGCACAGCTATCATCTTTCTATCCTCTATATCCACACGAACGCTATGTATTCCTTTTCTCCCAGATAGTATCTTCAGCAGAAGACAAGAGCAACATATGCTAGAGTTTTCATGCAAGACAAGTTGATGTGCCTCGACAGTTTGTCGAAAGCTGCAGAAGCACAAGATGAGTTAGAATTCCCTAAATAAATGTGGTTATATATATATATATATATTCGTATAGTGACCATGTAAAGCCACCAGAAAATTAAGCCAAGGAAATTGCAGGGAAGTGAGGGGTGGGTGAAGTTGAACCATAGGAAATAATCTAGAATAGCGAAATGAAAGTGGACAAAAAGATGACTTAGGAGAGTCATTAGGTTACGTACGAGGGTTCTTTAGGCACATGTCTGCTCTCCTCACCTCACGTGTTGCGTGACCTCATGGGGCAAGAAAAGGCCGTTCCACATCCGACCCTCATGGCTCTGAGTGGCGCCGGCTATGGTTGTGCAAAGCGCGCGTAATGCCGATGTTCTGCTCCCACCGGCGGAAAGTTATCTTTCCGTCTGGTTTCATTTCCTTTTTATTTTTTATTTTCTACATTTCGCTTTCGATCACAGCTAATTTCTCCTATGCTTTTGTTGGCTTCTTTGTCGGTTGGATTGACATGGGTTAACAAAATATAGAGGCCCTCGGTTTCTCTTCATCTCATATATATGTATATATATATTGCTACGAAGCGCTGCAGGAGCGAACGATGATGAGAGGCATGACGAAGGCGAGGATCGCCGGTAGTCGTGCGCACGGGCTCCATCTTGTATGCCTGCCTTCTGCCCATTGTACAAATTTTGTAAATATATCATCAAGCTATGATATTGCTATCTTTTATGCATTGATATTTTTTAGGTATTGTCAAGCGTCTTTTCTCCACAGAACATTTGGTGAAGAGTGTGGGTTTTTCAAGTTTTAAGACGAATCCACGCAGCGGACGCTCCTTGGCGGAATCTACAATGCCAGCGCACGGTGGGGAACAGAATGCTTCGAGCAGGACACCAACCGTGCCTTAACCATCCTTCGCCAACCGCCCATTCGTCTTCACACAATCGCGTGGCCCAGGTATCTTTCCGGCTCTGAGAACACCGACGTCGAAGATTAGCTTCAACTAGATTAATAACTGACTTTAGGAACTAGACTAGACTAGACTAGGCAACTAGACTTTAGGAACGGGTGAACGCTAGCATCACACGGGACCAGACCCTTATGCTAGTGAACATCATATTTTACCTGGCAGGCACGGCACAGGTGTAATTTCTGAACCACGAACAGGAACTTACGAGCTAGGAGGTATGTAAGCAAAAGCTCATCCAGCGCAAGCCCATCGGACGCCGTCATGCTGTGCAGAAAGAACTTGCATGCCCAGCTCAGACTTGCACCGAGTTCTATCCAGGGCGTGCTCGCGCTTTGTCGCAAAGTCAATGACACGATGCCGAAAACGGTAAAGGTTGCGCATATCCTCAAAGGTATCGCGGATTATTTATTTATTTATTTATTTATTTATTTATTTATTTATTTATTTATTTATTTATACATACTGCAGCGTAATTTGTGCTATAGCAGGAGTGGGTTGAGAAAAGGTACAGAAAATGCGTTGGAGTATACAGCGGTAAACACAAGTGAACACTTTTACAAAAGAGCACTGGTGAAAGGAAAATACACAAGTAAACACAAGTGAACACTTTTACAAAAGAGCACTGATGAAAGGAAAATACACAAGTAAACACAAGTGAACACTTTTACAAAAGAGCACTGATGAAAGAAAAATACACAAGAAGTTATACAAATGCTGCCAGGCATGGGTGAGCACGATTATGCATATAGGATGGCGGTTGCAAAAATTTGGGATGAGCATTAGCGAATGGACCCAGGTAATGAATTCCAGTCTTCGACTGAGCGGGGAAAAAAGCTGAATTGGAACATGTTAGTACGTGCGTAGTAGGGTGTCAAGTTTAGGTCGTGATGTCTTCTCGTTGATGATCCCGGCGCGAAGTTAATGTAATTATCATTTGAGAGCCTAACCAAAGAATTGACAATGCAATGCAAGAATTTTAATGATTCGACACAGCGACGAGAAGAGAGCGTCTTTAGGTCCAAAGAAGAAAGTGTTGAAGCGGGCGAAAAGTCGCGATCGTAACGATGACATATAAATCGCACAGCTTTTTTCTGTATTGCTTCTAGTTTATTAATCTCTAACTGCTTATGCGGCTCCAAACTACAGATGCATAATCAAGAACAGGGCGGATTAGAGATTTATACATTAGTAACTTTGTGTCTTTAGGAGATCGGGTTAGCGTTCGGCTCAAGTAACCTAATTTTTTTAGTGCTTTACTGCGTATGTAATCAATGTGTTTGGACCATGACATGTTATGCGTAAAAATGACACCAAGATACGTATACTCAGCAACCTTATTTACAGCACGGCCATTGAACGAGTAACTGAAAAGGGAGGGGGAATATTTGTTGCAGAAAGACATCAGAACGGTTTTATTGAAATTAATGTTCATTTGCCAAGTGTTACACCAATCGCAAGACCTAGAAAACGACTCTTGAAGGCGATAATGATCATTAGAAGAGTTAATCACTTCATATAGAACGCAGTCATCAGCATAGAGACGGATGTTGGAAGAGCAGTGAAGTGGCAAATCGTTTATGTATAATAAAAAAAGAAGTGGCCCAAGGACGGAGCCTTGGGGCACACCTGATGTCAGATCAACAGTAGCGGAGTCAGTCGAACTGTAGAAGACGAACTGGGAGCGAAATGAGAGAAAGCTTAAAATCCAGTTAACTAAATGAGGATTATTCAGTACAGCATAAAGTTTAGCAATAAGTTTAGAATGTAAAACGGTGTCCAATGCCTTCGAGAAATCTATAAAAATGCAATCAACCAGGTTGCCTACATCAAGGTTGAATGAAATGTCATGCGTGAACTCAACTAGCTGCGTTAACGTTCTAAAACCGCGCCTTAACCCATGTTGCATGTGAGACAGTAAATTATTTGATTCCAGAAAGAGCGTGATGTGCTTATGAATGATGTGTTATAGAATTTTGCATTACTGTGACGTCAGTGAAATTGGCCTGTAGTTCAACAAACACTGCTTATCTCCAGATTTATAAAGAGGGAGCACTTTGGCTAACTTCCATGAAGAGGGTACAGTAGAGGATGATTGGGACTTTCTGACTATGACTGACAGATATTTCGATGGCCACAACGAATAACGAACAAGGAACGCGTTGTGTATCCCGTCCCGACCAGTGAATTTCTTAACATCCAGGTTTAATATAAGGTTGAGGATGCCTTCGCAGTTTATCTCAACGTCACTGATTGCTTCAGAAGAAACTATATTGGTAAGTGTCGGGATAAAGTTGTTATCGGAAACAAACACGGAATGGAAAGACTTGTTGAAAGCAACGGATATCACCGCCGGGTCTATGATGACGTCTTTATCTAATCTGAAAGAAGTGGATGAAGCATCGCGAGGTAAAATAGCAGACAAAAATTTTCGTGGGTTAGTTCGTAACAAATTGTGCAGGTGAACACGAAAAAAGAAATCCTGGGCGTTTTGCAACTTAAGATTGAGTTCTTTGTTTGCCTTAACAAACCTATCCAACGCCATGGGATCACTGCCTCTTCTGGAACGCCTTAACCTTCGAACGCGACGGGACAAATGCAAGATATCACGAGTCATCCATGGAATGTTAGAATTTTTTTTTTTTAATGGACACAAAAAGGGCACGGCAGCAGCGCTTGCACGCAGATGGCTCACCCGCTTGTCTTCTTTATGCAGATTATTGCCAGCCTGCTGCTGATACCAGCGGAACACCAAGAACCAAATCAGCCTTTCGTGATTCTCGACGCGCATGTGCTTCAGAACGACACCTTTTCGTCGTTTCCTTTCCTACCATTTGCGGAAGGGAACCCGTCATCGTCTACCTCCAGCGGAAGAAGATTCTTGAAGCCATCCAGCACGGCCCCTCACCTTACCTGGAGCATAAAAGCCGGCGACTACCCAGCACATCCCAAAGGGCACGGCAGCAGGGCTTGCACGCAGATGGCTCACCCGCTTGTCTTCTTTATGCAGGTAAGAAGACGTTTTGGAAAGCGTTTTCGCTCTAGTGAGCGCTGTCTCGTCGTGCTGCCGTGCCCTACGGTGCTTCTCGATTCTCTGTATGACATGGTGTACCTTGCAAAGTTGTTATTGCTTGCCGGAGATGTCGAGACAAATCCCGGGCCTGACCTTTCGGGCCTTGCCAAACAGTTAACTCAAATCGCCGCTGATATAAAGACAATAAAGGAAGAACGACTGATATCGATAGATAAAAAACTAGAACGACTATCATGCCTTGAAGACAATGTTTCAGCTTGCACTAAACAAATCGCTAACCTTCAAAAAACTGTATCGTCCTAGGAATTAAGGCTAGACGATCTAGAGAATAGATCCAGAAGGTCGAACCTTATTGTGTATGGTATGCAGGAAGATACAGAAGAAAATACCGAATCTCTGGAACGCGCTGTGAATGAAAAGGTCATTAGGCATACCTTGAAGTTAGAGGCAGTGGCAATAGAACGCAACCACAGACTAGGCAAACCAATGGCAAACAAAACAAGACCAATAATCTTTAAGCTCCTAGACTTCCGAGACAAAACAAAAATTTTGCGTAACTGTAAAAAACTCAAGGATACTGATTACGCCATCAGCGAAGACTTTTCACCGCGAGTTCGAGATATTAGGAAGAAGCTATGGCAATATGGAAAAGCAAGGAAGAAATCCGGTGATAAAGTGGCCCTGGTCTACGACAAACTAAAGATTAATAGTTGCCTTTATTCTTGGGACGAGGAAAATGATGAGGTGACCGCCATTACGTCCACTTCAAGCGATACAAAAAACCAGGACGTCGGTACGCGGACCTTGCGTCCCCGCCGTCCCTAACATCCAAATTAACGTTCGGTAATGTTAACGCTCGAAGTGTTAGTAGTAAGCTAGGACCCCTCGAATCAATGTTAATAGCTTTCAAACCAGAATTTATAGGCATAACAGAGACTTGGCTAACCAAAGACGTCAAAGACTTCGAAATTACTCCCCCAAACTACGTCATTATTCGCAAAGATCGGCCAACACGAGGCGGTGGCGTTGCGATTTTGATAAAAAAGGAAATTCCGTACGTTAAGATGCCTGACGTTGAGGGGGTTGAAGCTGTATTTTGCAAACTTTGCTTTGCCACTACCACCTTCATTGTCGGATGCATTTACCGTAGTCCTTCTACTGATTTGAATGTGTTGCAATCATTGCACGTGTATATGCAGCAGCATGTGAAGGGCACCAAGCTCATATTACTAGGCGACTTTAATCTCCCTGATATCAACTGGCACACACTGCATCACCGTTCACCTTGCGCAGATATTCTTTTCTACATTGTGCTCTCTTTTAACCTAACCCAGATAATAACTGAACCCACGCGTGTACAAGGATCCAGTTCTAACATTTTAGACATAGTATTTTTAAGCAATCATTCCCCCCCCCCCCCCATAACGCTAAATTCGAAGTCTCAACGGGCTTGTCAGATCACAAACTAGTATTGTGTGAGGTGCCGTATCAAGATTCGCTACCCTCTTCACAACCAACAAAAACGTGCAAAGACTTCAACAGAGCTGATGATACAAGCATCATTGATACACTGTCATTTCAACTATCGTCATTCAAACAACTCGCACATGATGGAAACACAGACATAGAAATTTTATGGCACGAATTTAAGTCCATTGTGTCATATTGCATCAGTAACTACGTCCCCTTGAAAACTAAGAAAACTCATAAACATAACCCCTGGATAACTCGGACCGTTATTCATGCAAAAAGGAAAGTTCGCCGAATCAGAATAAATAAAAAATCCCATCCCTCACAACGAACTGCTCAACAATTAACTTACGCCGTGGATGATTTGAAAACAAAAATTAAGAAGGCCAAATCACACTATTTTACAAACACACTTCCTAACTTTATAAAGAATGCTCCCGAAAAATTCTGGCGTTATTTAAACCCTAAAAAACGAGACCAAAGAATGACATCTCCTGCGGATAACAAAAACGCTGTGACTTCTTTGAATAATTATTTCTGCTGTATTTTTACATCTGATAACGGAGAACTACCAGGAATAACCTCCGGCAGTGGTGTGAAGATGGAACCATTAACTATAACAGAAACAGGAGTACTAAATCTTTTACTAAATCTCGACACAAAAAAAGGACCAGGGCCAGATAACATCCCCAACATATTCCTTCATCGATATGCCGAGTGGATGGCGAAATTCCTAATCCTCCTTTTTAACAAATCATTATCCACCTGCACCCTTCCTACGGAATGGAAAACTGCCAAAATAACACCAATACACAAATTAGGAAATAAATCTGATCCTTCAAACTACAGACCCATATCATTAACCAGTACAGTATGCAAGTTATCAGAACATATTATTTTAAAACACGTAAATGCTTATCTAGAAGTAAATGATATCCTAACCCCTTGTCAGCATGGCTTTCGTAAAGGCCTTTCTACTATTACGCAATTAATTTAATTAGCACATGACATATCCAAGAGCATTGATAACCAGAAACAAATAGACCTCATATTTTTAGACTTTTCGAAGGCATTTGACCGCGTGTCACACACTAAACTTCTTGCGAAACTAGAACTAACTCTGGGAAGCGGCCCTATCTTTGATTGGATCAAACACTATCTTAGTAATCGCACACAATTTGTTGAAATTAACAACGAGAGGTCCGCGACAACTAACGTTACATCAGGAGTACCCCAATGAAGTGTCTTAGCCCCAGTATTATTCTTAATCTTTATTAATGACTTACCCGCATATGCTTCACAGAATATCAAACTTTTTGCAGATGACTGCGTTCTTTTCCAGGAAATTAACTGCCTTGATGACCATAGCACTTTAAATAACGCCATAACAGCAGTTTCCCAGTGGTGCAAGGACTGGCAGATGGATATCAATCTAAAAAAGTCCGTTCTATTATCTATAACCAGAAAAAAACTTACATCAGCCTTCCAGTACAGCCTTAAAAACATTCCTCTTGCATCTGTTCATGAGCATAAGTACCTTGCTGTGACACTAACATCTGATTTCAGATGGGATTCTCACGTTAACAATATCACATCAACCGCAATAAGACAGCTATTCTTCATTAACAGACGCCTTAAACTAGCACCATCTGAAACAGAGTTACTCGCATATAAAACACTCATAAGACTAGTTCTAGAGTACGCCAACACCGTTTGGTTCCCGTTTACTAACAAACTGATTAAAAAACTTGAAGGGGTACAGCGAAAAGCGCTGAGATACATATATAATAAACACTCCATCACAGACTCACCAACAGCATTACTGAAACGGGCAGAACTTCTAACCATGCATAACAGAGCCAAGCTTGCTAGACTAAAAATTATGTATCAGTTAATACACAATCAACTTAAACTGCCTATTATGAAATACATATCAACGTCCTCGAATAGAATAACTCGTCGTAAACACACACACACATTAAGCGAATTTCCATTCCGCACTGATATTTTCAAATACTCTTTTTTTCCAAGGGCGACACGCGAATGGAATAATCTTAGCACAAGTATCACTGACAGCTCATCCTTAGATACGTTTGGTACCCTGATTGCGGATCAACTATACGCATTGCAGCAATAATTCTTCACATTGTTTACGTAGTTCCTTGTTGACTTGTTATTTTAACGGTGTTTGTGCTTGGCTATAATTACGGCAATGATGCAATACATTTCTTTTCTTGTTGGCATTATTTTAACCTTGATTGTTGCGTGACTGTTATTACCTCAATACTGACCTTGTAACTGGTTTCTGTAACTGCAATTATCTTTGTCATAACCTCTCCGTTCTATTTATTCTCTTGTATAATCACGTAATCAAATTGTTATATGCCCAAGTTTTTTATTGTATAAGATTTAGTAAGTAACACCTTATGCCCTGTTCCTATGTATAACATACAGCCCTTCCTGGTACAATCCCTGATGGGATTCACAGTATCAATAAATGAAATGAAATGAAATGAAAACGTTCGATGCATGATTTCACAAGACGCTCAAAGTAATTAGCAAGGCAGTTGACGTCCTGGTTGTCTGCAAGTACACTAAACGTATCGAAATGATGTGATAAGACATCAGTAATGGAGTGAAATCAGGGAAACTAGTAAACGTGTAGGGGGATTTAGAAATTGGACTGGAGAGTGACACTAAAACGCCTTTATGGTCTGAAATACCATCAATTACCTCGCAAGAAAAGTCACGTTCGGCTAGGTTAGCGCTTAAACAAACTAAGTCAAGGACGAAATTTAACCTGGTTGCACTATGAACAACCTGGGTGAGACCAAAGGACAAGGAAATGTTTATTAGTTCTTTACGAACAGCTGTGTTGCGACCGACTGCAGATAATGATGGCCAGTGGATGCCAGGGGCGTTGAAGTCACCCATACAGATAAAACTCGACGAAGCCATGTTAATTTCGCTCATGAAATTTGCAACAGCATGAAGGCCATCAAGAGTAGAGCCGGGGGGACGATATATAACACTAATCACAGTACACTGATTATGGAGGTAAATTTTACACCACACGGATTCTGTTTCTGGAGGAGAAGGCAAGACTGACAATCGTAGATCCGACCGGATAAGCAGTGCCACGCCACCACCAGTACCGCAAATCCTGTCTAAGCACACGGCAACAAAACCGGGTGGAGTGAACTCAGATTCGTAAATACCATTGTGCAGCCAAGTTTCTGTGATGCCGATAACATGGGGGGAATGAACAGATATAAGGGACAATAAATCGGCAAATTTTTTAACAATACTACGAGCGTTTATATTCAAGACAACAAGGTTGTCAAAACGGCCAGGATGAATTTAGAAAGTGGATGGAACGGAAGTCAAATGGCCAGACTCAGACGAGATACGTTTAGGGGGTGCCATAACTAATGAGTTTGAACTGTCATCCCAGTTATAACGAACCTTGTCAATGAAAGCATGATCATATCTTAACTTCACAACAGAACCGCTGTCCCGAAAAGAGGCTGATGCGACCCAGATTTTTTTCTGAATTAACCGAACCCTAGAAGAGAAATTTTCTTTAATGACGAAATTTGAGCCCTTGGGTTTTGAGATGTTCCTAAGAACCTCGGTTCTGTCACTGAAGTTAGAAAGTTTTAGAATGACGGGACCAATGTAACCAGTGGGTGCTCTACCAAGGCTGTGGCAGCGCTCAATATGAGGGCAGCTAGTCTTCAAGTGCTCTGTAAATACAGATGAAACTGCAGTCATCAGGGTGGTAGCGTTTTCATCCAGGACTTCAGAAACACCGTGTATTATCAGATTGTTTCTACGAGAATCATTTTCAAAACTGTCATTTTTTAAGACCAAATCCGTTACCTTAGAAGTCAAGGCATTTATTTCAGCACGTAAATCACACAGTAAACTAGAGTCTTTGGACATAGGAGTGGATTCTAATGCATAAAAACGTGACTCTAAAGCATCAAAGCGACGCGCAACTGACTGTTGAAATGACGTAATTTCCGCAACATCTCGTGCCAACTGAGTCTGCCCCTCCAATAATTTAGAGAACATTTCAGATACCGAAGGGTCGTTGTTGTCATGGCTATCAAAGGAAGGGCGAGCATCATCTTCCTCATCAAGAGCTGAACCGGATCCACGCCTAGACTTAGACCGAGGGCCCGGGCCAGGGTTGATTTCCACATCTCCGCTCAAGAGGAGACAACTTGCGCAATACAATGCATGCGAGCAGTAGGATACAAGACTTTGTGGGCAAGGGAGCAGCAGCAGAAAGCGATCATCAGATCGGATACACTCGGCATCAGAATGTTAACATATCTGCATGAAGAACAAGCAGCGATTATACATGGTGCCGGTGACGCTGCAGCCTAGCCCACTCAAGAGTCGATCCACGCGCTGGACTTTTATACCGTCGGCTGTTGACGTCACAGACCGAGAGTTGTCGATGATCGGCTGATCAAAGGACAGGACATCGGAGTGACTGGCATGCTGTAGCTTGAAGAGGGACGCTTCGAGGCAATCGCATATGGAAGCGATAGAGCAATTCCTGGGCAAGCACTCGGTGACATCCACGTGCTAGACCGCAAAGGGAGCCAAGTCAGACGGAGCAGTTCCAAGCCATGTGACGCCGCAAAGGGTGAGGGGGGGGGGTACAGCAACGAAGCCGAAGAACTGCATGAAGAACAAGCAGCGATTAAACATGGTGCCGGTGCCGCTGCAGCCTAGCCCACTCATTGACGCGTTTGCACTTCTGGTTTTTAAAAACTTATCCACAGTGCAAGACGTCATCAACGAATACTGATGCTATAACGAAGCAAGAAGTCGCCACGTTACTCCGAACATCACACGCCTTCCAAACACGGCTGCGACGTCCACCTGCGAGGACCTTAGTATCCCACCCGTTCCTGCTGCATCCGACAAATGTTTACCCATCAACCGCCGTGAGATTACAGCTGCCTCCCTGGTTCCCCTTCAGGTGCGTAACCCAGGCGAGTCCCATGCAACCATTTCCTTTATCCAAACCACTGTGCGTCAAGAACTTGCAAACGCAGGATTACAGACGTTTTGCTCAGTCCACGGACCTGACTACAGCCTGCCCGCCGCACCTGAGTTATACAGACGTCCAACCACTCGTCGTCGTTATCAAAACTCCGCAGAATGGCGTACTTCCGATGAGAGACCCATCTTCTTCTGTTGTGGACGCGTTGGACACATTTGCCGCCATTGTCGCAGTGCTTGGAACTCACAGCCTCGGCCAAGCTATCGAAACATCCGACCTCCAGGCGGTACGGTAGTTCCCGAGTGCCGGTACGCAATGACGACAACAGCGCTCCGCCACCATCGCCAGCACGATCAAACCGCTCCCCTTCGCCATCCCGACACATGTCCCATTCACCTGTGCGTAGTCGCTCTTCTCCCTCATACTCCCGCCACTCATCGGAAAACTGACGGGCGCAGCTCCGACAGGAGAGCCTGCAATGAGAACCCGACCCGAAATTTCTTCGCTCGCACTGCCTGGACATCAAAACTTATCAACGTAGACGCGGACGGTATACCTGTCATCGCTTAGTTGTTTCGCCTAGGGCAAAAAGAACATAAAAGAAAAAAGGCGGAGGCCCGCACCACCATGAGGTATAACGGACTTAAACGACAATCAAAATATAAAAGATTGAGGGATCATCACGAATGATAATCCAAAATAAATTTCGATACAAAAGCCAATGAGCTAAAAAAAATTACCGGAGCTGAAGCCAAAGGTATAAGTTAGGGTAGTATAGGAGTAGGGAGTAAGTCAGCAAGATTGGCAGCTCGGGTCAACCAAGTATCGTGCTCCTGCATGTTATATTGTCCCCCAGCTATGGCAACTAAAACAGTTTACACCCGACAGATTGGGAAAAAACGTCTGCCTTTAGCGATGGCTGGTCTTCGGAGAGCCCGCGCGCAACCACGAACTTCGTCGTTCTCGCCTTAAGGGTCCCGTGTCAACACGTGCAAACTTATTTCGCGTCATTGCTTCCCTCTCAAAAGCGACCGGCCCGGTCGCTTCAAGGGCAGCGGGCGCGCACTATGGGCAAGAATGCAAACATGAAAAGACAAAAAAAAACATACAGGAATGTACACAATGCTAAAGCGGTTTGTGAGGGTTGCGTAGCCCTGGCGTGCGTAGTACGGCTTCATCCGTACTACGTGGACGACTTCAGCACGGCGACGGCGTCGGTTCGCACTAGGATCAGAGCTTTGAGACACCACCTCGGAGTTCACATCACTGAGGCGGCGTACAACTTCGTAGGGGCCGATGTAGCGGCGCAACAATTTCTCTTAGAGCCCACGGTGTCGGATAGGCGTCTACACCCACACGCGGTCGCCTGGTAAGTACTGGACAATCCGTCGGGTCCGGTTGTAACGGTAGGCGTCGGTATTCTGCTGGGTGCGGATGCGATTCCGAGCACGCTGGCGAGCTTCCTCGGCTTTCTCGACGAAGTCTTCAGTGGTGTCATTCCTTGTGGTTCCGTGGTCTACCGGGAGCATGGCGTCTAAGGGGGTGGTAACGCGACGTGCGTAAACAAGCTCGAATGGTGTAAACTCGGTGGTCTCCTGCACAGCGGTATTGTAAGCAAACGTGACGTATGGCAAAATTTCATCCTATGTTGTGTGTTCCACATCAATGCACATGGAGAGCATGTCGGCTAATGTTCTGTTTAGGCGCTCTGTTAAGCCGTTAGTTTGGTGATGATAGGCTGTGGTCTTTCGGTGGTCGGTGTGCGTCAGGGTGACGACTTGTTGCAATAACTCCGCTGTAAACGCTGCACCGCGATCAATAATGAGTACAGCGGGTGCACCGTGGCGACGCACGATGTTCTGGACAAAGAAGCTGGCGACTTCAGCAGCAGTTCCCCGCGGCACAGCTTTCGTCTCCACATAGCGAGTTAAATAGTCAGTTGCCACGATTATCCACTTATTTTTCAGGGATGACGTGGGGAACGGCCCAAGAAGGTCCATTCCCACTTGCTGGAACGGCGCCGGAGGCGGATCCAAAGGCTGAAGGAGGCCGGCAGGCTTGACGGGTGGAACTTTACGCCTCTGACAGTCACGGCACGTTCGCACATAGCGCTGAACCGACGAAAATAGGTGCGGCCAATAGTATTTTTGCCGTATGCGCGCTAATCTCCTCGCGAAGCCTAAGTGGCCGGCACAGGGATCGTCGTGACACGCCTGTAAAACTTCCTCGCGCAGTGCCATCGGAACGACGAGAAGGAACGTTTCCTGGCTATTCTCGAAATTTTTCGTGTACAGGACATCGTTTCGCAGGCAGTACGACGTCAGTCCTCGTGAAAGTGGGCGTGGGACAACAACGTCAGCTCCCTCGAGATATCGGATGACTGGAAGCAGCTCAGAGTCGGCACGTTGATAGTCAGCCATGCGCACCATGTCGACGACACCAAGAAAAGGCAAATCTAGCTCCAAGTCGGAGGTTGTCAAGGGAATAGGAGAACGTGACAAGCAGTCAGCGTCGCTATGCTTATGGCCGGATCTGTAGACAACAGTTATGTCGTATTCCCGAAGGTGGAGGCTCCAACGAGCGAGGCGACCTGACGGGTCTCGTAGATTGGCAAGCCAGCAGAGCGAGTGGTGATCACTGACCGCTCGAAATGGCCAGCCGTATAAGTAGGGTCGGAACTTGCTGATGGCCCACACGACTGCTAAGCATTCTTTTTCGGTCGTTGAATAATTAGCTTCTGCTTTTGTGAGACTACGACTCGCGTACGCAATTACACGTTCTGCGCCATCTTGCCATTGAACCAGAATGGCCCCGAGTCCTACGTTACTGGCGTCGGTGTGTATTTCAGTTGCCGCGGAGTCATCAAAATGCGCCAGCACTGGAGCGGATTGAAGGCGTTTACGCAATTCGGTGAAGGCCTGCTCTTGGTCTTCCGTCCACGCAAAGGGCACATCTTGTCGCGTCAGTCTCGTGAGCGGTTCAGCAATCCTTGAGAAGCCTTCAACGAAACGACGGTAGTAAGCGCAGAGACCCAGGAACCGCTGAACAGCCTTTTTGTCTTCAGGACGAGGAAACTCGGCAACGGCAGCGAGTTTTTCTGGGTCTGGTCGTACTGCTTGGGAGCTGACCACGTGGCCTAGAAACTTGAGTTCCTGGAAGCCAAAGTAACATTTTTCAGGCTTGATGGTGAGGTTGGCCTTGCGCATTGCGGTAAGAACACTTCGTAGCCGGGCGAGATGTTCATCGAACGTGCTGGAAAACACAACAACGTCGTCTAGGTACACAAGACACGTCTGCCACTTTAGTCCAACGAGTACAGTGTCCATCATTCGTTAGAACGTAGCAGGAGCGGAACAGAGACCGAAAGGCAGCACTTTAAATTCGTACAGCCCATCGGGAGTTACGAAGGCGGTTTTTTCACGGTCACGCTCGTCCACTTCGATTTGCCAGTAGCCTGACTTTAGGTCTAACGAAGTAAAGAACTGAGCATGACGCAGACGGTCCAAAGCGTCATCGATCCGTCGCAGGGGACAAACGTCGCGTTTGGTGACTCGGTTAAGCCGTCTGTAGTCAACGCAGAAGCGGAGTGTGTTTTCTTTCTTTTTTACTAGTACGACAGGCGATGCCCACGGACTTGTCGACGGCTGGATGACGTCATCATTTAGCATTTCTTGAACTTGACGCTTAATCGCCTCCCGCTCCATAGGTGACACGCGATACGGATGCTGACGAACAGGCCGCGCCGACTCCTCTTTAACGATCCGGTGTTACGTAACGGAAGTACGCTGGACTTTGGATTCCGTGGAGAAACCGCCGGAGAATTCTGTCAGTAGGCCCAGCAGCTGATCCTTCTCGACATCTGCTAAGTCAGCATTAATGTGGACGCGGGTATTCAGGCTGGCGTGAGTTATTGCATCCGGTGAAGTCACTTGTAACATGCCGATGTCGGAGAAGTCAGCAATGTCGTTCAGGAATGCCACAGCTGTACCTTGAGGGATGTGCTGATACTCATGGCTGAAATTTGTCAACAAAACTTGCGAGCACTTATGCTGTAGCGGAACAAGGCCCCGGGCGATGCAGATGTGTATTTCGAGCAGCAGGGGGATATTTGCCTCGGCAATGCCCTCATAGCCGTCGAACGCGTCGCAGGTGACGAGGGTCACTACGCTGCTCCGTGGCGGCACCGTGAGGTTCTCGTCAACAATCCTCAAGGCATTGACATACGTGTCGTCAGTGCTGCTCCCTGCTAAGGCCTGCGCCGTCGAAAAGGTTACCCGCGACTTTTGTAAGGTAATCACAGCTCCATTAGCCTGCAGAAAGTCCATTCCCAGAATTAGGTCCCTCGAACAGCTTGGGAGGATAACAAAATCTCCGAAGTACGTAAACCCACGAATGCTCACTCGCGCTGTGCATCTTCCTACCGGAGTTAGCAGATGGCCTCCTGCAGTGTGAATCTGCGACCCAGTCCACTCGGTAGAAACTTTCTTCAGCTTGCAGGCAGGGTCCATGCTCATAACTGAGGTGTCCGCTCCAGTGTCGATTAACGCCGTTATTTCTTGGTCGTCTATGGTGACGGGAATGTTCGACGTTACTACCTCTCGTAAGGTGTTCGACTCCGTCTGTACGTCTGCGTGGTTCTGTTTTCGTCGTTGTCGTCGTAGTGGAGGATCTTGCGTACGGTCTTCGTCAGCGGCCTCACCTCCGAAGGTCGCTGAACTCAGTTTTCCCGACCCGCCGGGCTAGGCGAGCGGCGTCTCAGAGCACCGCGAGTAAAGGCTTGGCTTGGTGATGGTGACCTGTAGCGAGCAGGAGACGACGAACGGGGCTCCTGCCATCGCTGATCAACATTGCGACGATTCGCGACGAAACTACCTATTTCCGGCGGCCGCTCACCAGGTCGTGGACATGGTGCATTCGGCGAGAATCCACGGAGCCCCACATGACGATAAGGACACATTCTGTAGATGTGTCCGGCTTCGCCACAATGAAAACAAAGGGGCTTGTAGTCTGTGGTGCGCCAGACGTCGCTCTTCCTAGTCCTTGCTTCGGCGATGTGCGGTGGGTTGCGAGGCGGCCTGAAGCTTACGTCCATTTGTTTAGTGGGGTGTACCATGCTGCACGCACTTGAGGGTGACGGACGGCGTACTGCTTCAGCGTAACTCATTGCGGAGTGCGGTCCCTGCTGTGCTGCCTCGTACTGTCCAGGAATATGGACGGCCTGTCGTACTTCGGCGCGCACCATTTCCGCAATGGAAAGTTGTCCCACAGGGGCAGTGGTCGTCTGCAGCTTCTGCAGTTCCTCCTTGAAGACAGCCCTGATGAGTTCTCGCAAGGCGCCAACGTCGTTACCGAGGGTAACGGCAGAGAGCTCCCTTGAAATCATGGCGTCGCGGTTGTTTAGCCTGGCCCGCTGTTGAAGGGCCTTTTCCATAGTAGTGGCTTCGTCATGGAACTCGGCAAGTGTCGCCGGCGGATTTCGAATTAGGCCAGCAAAGATTTCCTCTTTGACGCCGCGCATGAGATGGCGCACCTTCTTTGTTTCAGTCATCAAAGGGTCCGCACGTCTGAAAAGCCGATTCATGTCTTCTACGTACGCCGTCACTCGCTCATTCGGGCCTTGAATTCTTGCCTCCAACGCTAACTTCGCCCCCTCCTTCCTGTCCGCCCTGGCGAAGGCATTGAGGAACTGCCTACGAAATTCTTCCCATGACGTCAGTGTCGCCTCGTGGTTCTCAAACCATGTTTTCGCGGAATCCTCAAGAGCGAAGTACACGTAACGTAGCTTACGCTCGTGGTTCCAGTCGTTGAGGTTGGCAACCCGGTCAAAATAGCCAAGCCAGTCATCGGCGTCCTCTGAAGCACTTCCGTGGAACAGATTCGGCGTCCGGATGTGATTGACGACAACGTGCGATGCTGCAGGAGTGGCAGGAGGTGGTTGGGTCGTCATTCTAGTTCGTTCGGGTAGCAGACCGTGCGTGGCTGGAGTCCCTGGAGGCGTCGGCTGGCACGTACGTGCACAGGGGTAAGCTCGGTTGAACTACTCGCCGGGCTTAGGTCTGGGGTATGCTCCGGAGATCTTAACATCGACCGTACCCAGCACGTCCACCAGAAATGTCACCCAGCTATGGCAACTAAAACAGTTTACCACCGACAGATTGGGAAAAAACGTCTGCCTTTAGCGATGGCTGGTCTTCGGAGAGCGCGCGCGCAATCACGAACTTCGTCGTTCTCGCCTTAAGGGTCCCGTGTCAACACGTGCAAACTTATTTAGCGTCAATATAAAGCCTTAAGCTCCGGCAGTGATGCGCTGTCATTGGGATGCTGCAGCTGTATTGCGTAAAGATGCGATATATTAGGCCAGCCATCTTCCGTCGTTTGTCTATCTTCTGGTCAGGGGACAGATCAATGTGCGCACTTCCTGCTGCTGGGGTCCAGGTATATCGCATATCAGCGTGGCAGGAGGCTGGGTCTGTGGAAGGCCGAGAGCAGCATGATCTGGCGATTGACCTGAAAGCTCTAAATCACAAATGCCCGGGATGCTGACCGAGCAGGCAAAGATAAATGATGCATGCCAGCATGGGTTTGAAGGCAGTATGTTATGCAGCAGCAGAGTGATAGAGATGTGAAGAGGTGGATAGGAAGGGAGGTAATGTAGATGGAGCATGCAGTTAGGACCATAAGCAATGTGGTATATACCCCACCACGGTAGGCATGTACAGTGCTAATGGCACGAACAGACATGCAAAAGTAATACGAAAGCGTCAAAGAGCGAGGAGAGAGACAGAAGCCATTGGAGAGCAAGGGGAGTTATGAACCATCCGGAAAGGTGATAGTGGTGGGTTGCGCAGGCACAGAACATACAATAGCATGGGCTGACTGTAATAACAATGCGCGCTGTCGTTTACTTTGTAGCATCGCGGGGTACACTGCTGGCGTCACATGCTAAATCCGGCAGTGAGCGCACATTTGTGCCAATATCGGCGCAGTACGTGGGCACGCAGTAAAATAGTGCTCCGCTACGCAGGTACACAGATTCGTGGCGCTAAGATGAAATCAGCGCAAGTAATAAGGGAAGTGCCCATGTCCTGTGAAGAGGTGAACGAGTAAGCGGTTTGGAGGGAACCAACCAGGAATTGAGTGAACACTGGGCACCCAAGCGTAGAGGCAGGTGCCCCGCCCCTCCCGTTGCCAGTATTCGTGCCACTGGTTTGCGGCAATCCCCAAAAAATCGCTTTCTGATCGATCGGATGGAGTGAGCGCTCATTCGAACTGCTCCAGTAGTGCACGCAGACGAAGCGGCAGTGTCGCCAAGCCCGCTGCCAGCACGCCCCGGTGCCCTGGTGCGTGAAATAACAGGACACCAGGTCCGTTTCTTGCCAGGAAACGCAGCCTGACCCGCCCCATCTGCTCCCACGCACTGCGCAACCGCGACAGGGCCACCAACAACGACAGACAGTCGGTGTACAGGTAGACTGTGTGGCGCAGGGTAGCTATATATGTCAGCGCCTCCTCAAATACACACAGCTCAGTGCCGAATGCACTAGAGGCACTAACAACCCGGTATTTGCTTACACGGACGACGCGACCACACCGATCGAAGGCTACAAACGCGGCGCCCGCCGCAGTGGTGGTGAAGGCACCGTCCGTGTAAGCATGATAAACAGGAGCCCGGGAAAGCTTGTTAGCCTGTTCAGGGGTGAGGTCCGTGAAGGGGAACCGGACCCGCTCACTAGGGTGCTCCTTCCACGGGTCACAGGGGAAGTC
The DNA here is from genome assembly GCF_023375885.2 of Dermacentor andersoni. Taxonomy (NCBI): domain Eukaryota; kingdom Metazoa; phylum Arthropoda; class Arachnida; order Ixodida; family Ixodidae; genus Dermacentor; species Dermacentor andersoni. The sequence goes on along the minus strand of NC_092816.1, from coordinate 236,428,435 downwards.
GAGTACGTGGGGATGAAAAGTTTCAACGCCATAATGAGTCACCTGTCGGAGTGTAAACAGAGAGAACTGTGCCGCCAATCAATCCAGCTCCACAGTAAGGGGAGGACAGTGGGCTAACACATGAAGTGCCGACGTGCGCGTCGTGTGGTAAGCGCCCGTCATGGCTACAAGAAGGGACCACTTGGCAGAGAGGACACGCGTGGTAAGGTGGGCGGAGGGGAAGGGAGGCCACTAAACTGGGGACGCGTATGCAACTGCAGGCAGCAGGACCTGTCGGTATAGTCGGGGAATAATTGCCGGAGGAAGCGCGCGATGTAAACGGATAACATTTATTAATCCAACAGCCAAAACCTCTGATTTAGATTTAACATAGTCAGCGTGGGCAAAGAAGTTAAGTTTATCGTCAAAGACCACACCAATGAGTTTCATGCGATCTTTGCACTGCAATAAAGCGCCATCCAATAGGATGGACGGCCGCCGCTTGGACGTTCCAATGTGGCCGTTCTTAAAAAATACAAAGAAAATTTTGGGTGACTGATTTGGACCTTGTTCTGTCGAGACCAATTACAGACCAAGGTAAGGACCGATTTCTAAGGCCTGCAGTTGCAAACGCGACGTGCCAGTAATGAGGAGAATAGAGTCGTCCGCATAGGCCTGCATGTGTACTCCCTCGGGAAGGTCGAGATCTAGGAGCGAATGGATGACTACGTTCCATAATAGCGGGGTGACCGGTGATCCCTGAGGGGTGCCAATCGACGAACGTGCAGTCACCTCATCCGCGTGCGAACGAAAGACAACCGTTCGACACGTCAGGAACGACTGGAGCAGGTTGTAGAGGTTGACAGGGCACTGGTTCTTGCGGAAACAGAAGAGAACCGCGTCATACCACACGCCGTCAAAGGCCCCTGTAAAGTCCAACGAGATCAGGACGGCTGGAGTCTTGGTGCATTTCAGGGCGCGCAGCCTCTGATGTAATGCGTAGAGCGCCTGAAGGGCACAACGAGCATGTGTAAATCCGAACTGGCGGGGATGAAGAATATTGTGTGAGTACAGGAAATAGTATAGCCGGGAATTTAGTAGGCGTTCGAGGACCTTACCGAAAAGCGAGTTCATGACAAGGGGCCTGCATAGAAGGTGAGGGGGACGACCATGCTTCAGTGTGAAAATTATGCTGCTAACCTTCCAACAGGAGGGGAAGTGGCCCAGTTTGAGAGCACTGTTAATACAGACAGAAAGAAGTGGGGATGCTGCTGAAACAGCTGGCGGACAAACATGCATGTAAGGCAGTCCGGCCCCGGCGCCGCATGAGGGTTTCCAAGCAACATCGTATGTTCGAGCTCTGCCATGCTGAACGCGTGGTCCTTGCAGTGCCAAGGATAAGGGCAAGTGGTGAGCTGTCGAAAGCGCTGGTGGAAATCACCGTTAGAGCTCGGATCGTCAGTCGCCACATGCTCTCGCAAGAGCAACGCGGCGGAGTCAAGAATGGAGACCGTCGATCCTTCCGGAGAGACAGCGAACGGGGGAAGGGGCGTCGGTACGACGTGTTTGCCAAATGCCAGATTAAACGGTTTGCCAAATAGGTGTTTCGCAGTGAGGTCTCGACAGACAGTCCTTTCGAAGCTGTCCGTGATTCGGATGTAAGTGTTTGTAGACCACGAAGGCGTCGGCATATTACCGCCTGAAAACCGTTCGTTGCGCAGAGTCCCGTGTCTGCTGAGCCCGACGTGCCATCGCGCGCACTACTGCCCGCTCCTCCCCCAATTGCGGGGTCCACCACGCGTTGGCCCGCTCACCCCGTTGTCGTATTACTCGCATGTACTTTCGAGAAAATGCATCGTAGATACGGTAAAATTGCGCGACCACCATGTCCAGCGAAAGGGCCGTGGAGAAGGCACAGCGATTCACCCGTTCAAACCAAGCGGAGCTCTGCAGGACGTTCAATATCTCTAATTGCGCATAAGTTGTCAGACGCTTTACGGTTATGCCGGGAGTCGCACAGAGAGAAAATTCAATATATCTGTGGCCCGAGAGCGTGTCCGCGTCCGAAACTGCCCAAGTGTACCCCTTCCGTGCCAAAGGTATGGGCAGCATCGTGAGGTCAATCCACGAACTGGCGTAAGGCGTGTCGAAGGTAGGGGCAGATGTGGGGTCGTTCAGTATGTGAAGACCATTGCCGCTGGCAAAACTTACCAGCTGAATGCCCCGCATGTCGCCAGCTACAGGGCCCCAGAGTTCATGCTTGGCGTTAAAGTCCCCGGCTAGAACAAAGTTCTGAGAGTAATGCCGCGAGAAACATTGCCAGAGCTCGTCTAGGTTGGGGTCTATAGGTCGATGCGGAGGGGCTTATGTCGCCACTAGGATGAATTCCTGCCCCGGGCAGGCACAGCTGACCGCAACTACGTGCTGCGATATATATACCGGGAACAGGTCAAAACCGAGAGCCCGTGCAAGTAGCATTACGCGCGGATTCACCGGGGCGTTGAAAGAAGTTAGGGTAAGTGGTACGTTGGCAATTTTGCCATCTCGGATGTGCGACTCTGAGACGACGGCAAATGAAAACCCACCCCAGATCCATGTGGTCAACCAAAAACTTCGTCGCATCCCGGAGGTGGTCAAGGTTAGCCTGTAGGAACTTAAGGGTATGCGTCCTAGCCATATTCGATTGAAAACCGTTGATGCCAGGACGGAAAGTCTGGCCGCCAGAATCCCGGTCGCAAGCACGTGCCCGAGAGCCAACGGGTCGCGTTAAAGAGCCATGGGTGTGTTTCCTCGTACGCATAGACCCCATGGAGGAGGTTGCACAAATACTGACAGAATGCCAAAGAAGGAAAGGCGGGCAGGAGGCGCGGAGAGGCACCGAGCACAATAATAGGCAGAAGAGAGTAAAGAAAAAGGAGTGAGGAAAAGCGATTGGGGTAAGAGCAAGCAACGCACGAGACCTTAAATGGAGAATTATGGAGAAAAAAGAAATGAACTCGCCTAAGATAGAGGACGGCGCGCGGCGGCCACAGTCGCACACTCGAGCCCAGTGGGGTGTGAGCTCGTTTGTCCAGCCTTGCGGCCCTCATTGCAGCACACCGGCGCGTCGCCCAAGCGGACAGTGCACTGTACGCCGAGATGCGGGCCTGCGCATTGCGTGCAGACGGCCTCTTGCTGTCGCACTGGACAAGCGCGGCGAGGGTGGCAATAGGTCGCACAAAACGTGTAGGTGGGGACATGGAGGTTCTCTACCACAGCTGCTCAAGTCCAGCCCACCATAACACGCCCGCGGCTCAGGAGGGAGCTGAACGCCGGGGAGGCCGGGGGATTAACTTCCAGCATGTGGGAGAAGTCGCGCGAGCGCTTCTTAAGGTATACGCGCACGGAACACAATGAAATGTCTAGATCTAAACCAGGATTACGAGCATTGAGTTGCGCGACCAAGTTAGAGGCAGGGATGTCGGTATCTACCCTCGTTAGCTTAACATGAGGCTTCCGTTTTTGTGCTAATCGGATTGACATGGTGGTGTTAGTCACAGGGTTTCTTTCGAAGGCAGCCTTGAGCCTGTCCATTGAGGTCTTTTCATTCGATAAAATTGTCAGCCCATTTGGTGTCTTTCGAACAGTGATGTCACCTAGTTTTTCTTTGACTGGATCGATGTTCGCTTTTAATACAGTGTTAAGGTCCTGAGCGGCGTTGGAGGTGGGAACGAGAGGTGTTAAAAACATAGCATGTGCATGATCTCGCCTGATGAGGGCGTCTACTGCTCCCTCGGCAGAGGTGGACTCCGAGGTCATCGCAGTAGCAGCAGGTCCATCACCAACAGGCGGCCTTAGAACTAGAGGCACACCCCCTCGAACAACGACAGCGTAGGAAGGCGCAGCCATGGCCCGGGCGTCAGTTCCGGGGCACAACGCGGGACTCACCCGTGCCGGGGCCAGCTGCTCACGCAGTTCGTCCGCACGGCCACACTGTCGCGCCGCCACCACTCGCATATCGGCACATTCCTGTATAATCTGCCTCAAATGCCCGAGGACTTGAGAGCGATGAACATTGGTCACTTTGCATTGTGTATCGAAGAGAATGTCCGTGATTTGTTCCTGGAGCGCGACGGCGCGATGAAACGACGGCGTCAGTGCGCCATCCACTCGGCTTTGTTCGGAGGACGTCTGGTCGGCCTCGCCCGGCAGCGCACCACGACCAGCGATGGCAGCAGGGGGGCCTCCTTCGCGAGTCTCCAGGATCACATCGCGAATCGCGCCATCCCCGTCCAACGAGAAAACAGAGTTGTCCGATCGCGGAGAAGAACCCGCCGAAGGGGGGTTGCCCCCGGTGGATAGTCCAGCGGCAGGAGGCTGAACAGCAGCCATATCCCGCTAGTGGGTATGAGCCATCAGCCCGGCCGCCATCCGAAGGCCCACCAGCAATCACCGATTTAATCAAAAGTATCGCCCCGTGGCACAAAAAACCGCCACGGGCAGGTGCAGGAGAGACTAATGATGTTCCGCCAACAAGAGAGTGGGCGGCGAGGAAGGGAAAAACCGCCCTTCAGCTGAAACTGCGTCGAGCGAAGCGAGCAGTAAACAGGCTGAGGCGATGGCGATCGCATTCATTGACACCAGCGCCCACATATTGATCATGAACTCAAACCTCCGTATTCGTCTGAAGAAAGTTCTTACCCCTGCCCCGATCGCTATCGTCTGCATAGCCGATGGTGCGACTCCCGCTGTTACTGGGTTGTGTACCGCCCGTGTCACTATAGCCGGACGACACACTTCAGTTTTGTTTTACGTCTTGGATCAGTGCCCCCATGCAATCACCTTAGGACTTGATTTTCTCTCGACACATTCGGCTCTTATTGACTGCTCTGCAGGGGTCATCCAGCTTGCCCTACCTCATGCCGCTGAGCCTTCTGATCCTGCGCCGAGTCGGCTGTGTTCGGCCGATTACATTCGTCTACCACATCTGGCCGTGACGTACATCGACGTCTCTCCTGATCCCCTTGTGGACGACGGCGATTACATCGTGTCACCCAACGCTACCGTCCTCTGTTCGCTGAATGTCATGTTCCTGCACTCGGTCATCAGTATAAAGGGCAATGCTGTATGTCTCCCTATTGGGAACTTTCGACTATGTCCTCGAATTCTACCTCAGGGTATCTCGCTTGCAACCCTAGCTCCAGCCTCCGACTATCATGTTTCCGTCTTAACTGAGCCTGCTGCACCGCCTCCTGCTCCTATTGGTCCGAGCCCCACGATCTTAGCTAACATAACGAAGATGGTATATGGGTAACAGTGCAAACAGATGAGCACAAGAAGGGAGAGACGTACACACAAGCGCTGACTGACAACTCATTTTATTGGCAAGGATAGCACACCTTATATATGCCAGAGTGAAGCAAGGGAAATTAAGGGCCCTTGACCCTTGTCTTGTTTTTCCCCCTGGCATGACACGACCTTTCCCCGACAAAAGTCGCGTCTTCTTAAGAAAGATGCGACTATTGTCTGGAGTCCCGACCAAGAGGTGCCGACGCGACTGACGTCGCCACCGATTCTCGGCTACTTTAACGCGTCCGCCCAAACAGAGCTTCGCACCGACGCCAGTGGCCACGATATCGGTGCCATTTTGGCACAGCGACAGCACGATTGCGTACGCTAGCCGTCTTATGTCGCCAGCCAAACGCACTTATTCGATCACCAAACTTGAATGCCTCGCCCTCGTTTATACAGTAGGTAAATTTCGCCCCTACCTCTACGGGCGGCCTTTCACGGTTATCACCGATCAACACGCCCTATGCTGGCTTTCGTTTTTAGAAGATCCGGTTGGACGTCTCCATCGGCGGCCTGTACGGCTCCGAGGGTACTCTTACGCAGTGGTATAGAAGACAGGCCAACTTCACGAGGACGCTGATTGCTTGTCACATCATCCAGTAGACCCACAAGACTAGCCTGAGGCTGGTGAGTCAACTTGCGCCTTCACGCTTACCGTGCTTGGGGACATTGCCGATGAGCATCGACGCGACCCTTACCTGAGAGACATCATTCTCAGCCTGATGAACCTGCCAACTTCACCTTCTTCACGTACGTTTTTGTTGCAAAATGGCTTGTTATACCGTTACAACATGCACCCTGATGGCTCTGAACTGCTACTGGTCGTTCCCAAGCATATGAGTGAGGCTGTACTTGCACCCTTGCATGATCTTCCAACCACTGGTCATCTAGGAGTCTCAAAGAGATATGACCATGTTCGGTGTTTCTTCTGGCCGGGCGTTTACCGGTCCGTTTGCCGTTACGTCGCCACCTGTAAATCTTGTCAGCAACACAAAAAACCAGCAGCCCTACTAGCTATCCGTCTTCAGCTCATTGATATACCATCTTCGCCATTCCTTCGAGTTGCTCTTGATCTCCTTGGTCCTTTCCCTGTATCGCTTAATAGGAACAAGTGGATAGCAGTTGCTATAGACTACACCACCCGGTACGCGATCACGCAGGCTCTCCCTACCAGTTGTTCAACCGCCGTCGCTGACTTCCTGACAACTCCTTACCGACCGGGGACGCTACTTTCTCTCACAGGTTGTCCACGACATCTTGCGCACCTGCGCTACAAAGCACAAGTTTACAACGGCGTATCACCTTCAGACCAACAGCCTCACAGAGCGGCTCAATAGAACTATCACGGAAATGCTCGCTATGTAGGTCTCCACCGACCACCGTGACTGGGATGCCGCTCTGCCATTCGTTACATTCGCCTACAATACGTCCCGCCACGATTCTGCTGGTGTCTCTCCATTTTTTTCTTGTATAGACGAGACCCTATACTACCGTTTTACACAATTCTCCAAGTCGTACTCGATACAACGACAGAATATGCTCGAGATGCCTTGTCAAGAGCGATCGAGGCACGTGAAATCGCACACCTCCGTCTGACCACTTCCAAAGAAAAGCAACGACGCATACATGACGTTCGTCACCGCGATGGCCGCTTTAACCCTGGTGACATCGTGCTTCTTTGGAAAGCAGCACGGCGAGTTGGTCTTTGTGAGAAGCTGATTTCACCCTACTCAAGCCCATACCGTGTCTTATGTCAAGTGACAGACGTGATCTACGAGTTACAACCTGTCGATAGCTCCACACCCCGATCCTCCTCTGGTATCACTCCCATCGCTCGATTGAAGTGACCTCACTGAAACCTGCTGTGTACTGGAGGTCATGCTACGAAGCGCTGCAGGAGCGAACGATGATCAGAGGACTGACGAAGACGAGGATCGCCGATAGTCATGCGCACGGGTTCCATCTTGTATGCCTGTCTTCTGCCCGATGTACAAATATTGTAAATATATTGTCAAGCGTCCCGCAAGAATATATATATTGCGACGAGGTTGCTTGTCGTTCGCAACGGTGTGGAACGCTAGGTCAATCAAGGCACTGCAAGGGCTGTCCGTAGCGCGGGGCTCGCTCGCGATCACGGCACGGCCCTTCGTCTTTCTCTTCAGACTGCACATACACAGGGGTGCGTCTGCTTCATTACAATACCCCGGGAGCGAAGCGCAGCCATCGTGGCGACTCAGGGCGCGGAAAGGTGAGCGGGTCGTAATACTGTTTCAGGCGGTTGACATGTACTGTCTCTCGCCCACGACGACGCAGGTCTGGTTATACGGTGAGCAACTCGACGATGTAGTTGACCGGTGAAGTGGCCTCGAGGATACGGAACGGACCGTGATAACGCGCCAGGAGTTTGGAAAAAAGGCCGGGAATGTGGGCTGGTATCCAAAGCCACACAAGCGAACCAGGAGCAAAGTTGTGCGGCAGTTGATGATGACCGTGATGATGACCGTGATGATCACGGTCATGTCTTGTCTTTTGACGTTCTTGAGTCCCACTAGTCAGGGCACCTGCCAGCTGAAGGCAATCTTCAGCATATTTGGCGACTTCAGAAAGCGGAGTATGCTCTGTAGCGTCAGGTTGGTACGACAGTATGGTGTCCAAAGGGCATGAAGGATCACTGCCATACACAAGGAAGAAGGGGGAAAAGCCGGTGGTCGCTTGCGTCGCAGTGTTGTACGCGAACGTAACAAAGGGAGTACGGTGTCCCAGTTGGAGTGGACGGATGAAATATACATCCGCAACATGTCGCCAAGTGTGCGATTGAAGCACTCGGTCAGACCGTTGGTCTGGGGATGGTACGTGGTCGATTTGCCATGAATTATCCTGCACTCAGCGAGGAGGGCTTGGATGCCCCCTCACTCAGTAATTCTCGGAGAGCACCGTGGCGAAGAACGAAATTGCGAAGGATGAAAAAACCAACGTCACGGGCGGTCGCTGCTGGCAGAGCTGCAGTCTCAGCGTAGCGAGTAAGGTGATCTACACCGACAATATTCCACCGATTTCCATGTCCGCTGCATGGAAACGGGCCGTAGAGGTCGATGCCGCCGCGGTCGAACGGACGAGACGGGCATGGTAGCGCCTGCAACGCTCCTGTGAAACGCTGGGTAGGTGTCTTGCTTTGTTGGCATGTAGTGCAAGACTGAATGTACTTTTGCACAAAGACAGACAGACAGACAGACAGACAAAGAACTTTATTTTGGTCCTGAGAAGACGATGAGTGTCCCCGTTAGGGGGCAGCGTCTGCGGGCCGCACCCACGACGGAGCCGGGAGGTTGAGACTCTCGGCGATATCGCGGGCTCTCTGGACAGCCCTGAGTTGCTCTTCCTTGGCGGAGCTGGTGACGAGCCGGAGCCAGTCTTCCTCCGAAGAGGGAGACCCTGAGCCCCCGCACAAGTCGAGGCACTGCCAGAGCATGTGCTTAAGAGTGCATCTGGGATGTCCACAGCGCGGACAGCCCGGGTTGATGCCGCCTAGGAACTTTGAGCAAATAAATGGAGACGGATACGTCTCCGTCTGCAGCATTCGCAGGGTGATTGCCTGTGGTCTGTTTAGGTGTGGGTGTGGAAGTGGAAACTTCCGACGCCCTTGTTGATAGTGCTTGCAGACCTCGTTAAAAGTAAGGAGAGGGTCCCTGTGCCATTGCCATTCCCCAGCCTCTGATTGCCCACTTCCGGCGCGGCGGGTGAGATCTCGCGCCTGGGAGTGAGCAAGTTCGTTGGCGTTGGGAACGGCTTCATGAGCATCGCTGCCCATGTGACCGGGGAACCAGATTAAGTGCTTTTTGCCTGTCCAAGATGCTGCAGAGAGAACGCGAGCGGCTTCCTTGCATACCGAGCCTTTCATGAATGCTCTAACGGCAGCTCGCGAGTCTGAGAAGATAGTGGAACGGTTCGTGGTGGCCATGGCGATGGCTACAGCCACCTGTTCGGCTTTGTCGGCGTTTACATTTTGATGCGTAAGCGACGTCAGCAGCTCCCCCCGCAGCGATGTAGCCACCGAAACAAAATGATTGGAAGCAGCGTATTGCGCAGCGTCGACGAAGGCGACGTTGTCCTCAATCTTAGCCGCTAGGCTAAGAAGGGACCTGGCCCTCGCTTTACGTCTGCCGTAATTGTGCTGAGGGTGCATATTTCTAGGTATCTGGGATACTGAATACATTTCTCTGACTTTGACGGGAAGCGCGCACTCCCTCTGTTTGGTGATGCACGAACCTTGACCGATATGCGCTAGTAGCTGTCTGCCGGCTTCCGTGGAAGCCAGTCTTGCAACTTGTGCCATCTGTTGCGCCTCGACTATCTCTTCAAAGGTGTTGTGGACACCTAGCTCCAACAGCCTTTCGGTACTGGTGCTCTGTGGGAGACCCAGTGCCTTTTTTATGCTCTTGCGAATGATTGTTTCTACTCTAGCCGCGTCCCTTCTGCTCCATTTGTGGGCCAGGGCTATATAGTTAATGTGGCTGATTAGGAAGGCGTGGAAGAGTCGCCTAAGATTATCCTCCGATAGCCCCCCTTTTTTGTTGGCCACCCTCGTGATTAACTTTGTCATGGAATCGGCTTTGGTAGCGATGCGCTCTAAGGTGTAGTCATTACTGCCGTCCTCCTCCAGGAACATGCCCAGGATTCTGATTCTGCGTACTACCGGAATGACGGATCCGGTCTCGGTGGTGATAGAGATATTGGGAGGTGTCCCTTTCTTTGCACCGATTGTGGGTCGGTATAGTAGCAGTTCCGATTTCTTAGCCGACAGGCAGAGTCCTGCCTTCGCGAGAAACTCCTGAACGACTGTGATCGCTCTTTGTAATTTTTCTTCGATGTACCCGTCGCTACCTCCCTCGGACCAGACTGTGATGTCGTCGGCGTAGAAGGCGTGACCGATACCCTCAATCTCGGCCAGCTTTTGGGAAAGAGCTCTCATGCATAAGTTAAATAAAAACGGGGAGAGGACTGCCCCTTGCGGGGTGCCTCTGGGTCCGAGATCGAATGTTCTCGAGCCCAGAGCTCCTAGGCGAATAGTGGCTTTTCTATCCTTTAGGAAGGAACTGATGTACTGGTAGAATTTTTCTCCTAGACCTGCTTCTTTAATCGATTCGAGTATGTGAGAGTGTGTTACCTTGTCGAAGGCTTTTTCTAGGTCCAGTGCCAGGACGGCTCTGGTGTCTCTGGAGGCCTTGTCAATAATCTTGTGTTTTAGAAGCAGCATTACGTCCTGTGTGGACATGGATGGTCTGAATCCAATTTGATTAAACGGAAATAGATTCCTTTTCTCTGTGAATTTAGTGGCCCTATTGAGAATGACGTGCTCGGCGACCTTTCCCACACAGGAAGTGAGTGAAATCGGCCGGAGCGAGCCAAGCTCTAAGGGTTTCCCTGGCTTCGGGATGAGGATTACGGTCGCGTTACGCCACTCCAGTGGTACCTCGCCTGTCTCCCAAACCTCGTTGATTTTATTTGTGAGGAGCTCGATGGCCCCATCATCCAAATTCTTTAAGAGTTTATTTGTGATCCCATCGGGACCCGGTGCTGATCTGCAATTGAGTTCGTATAATACCTCTCTCACCTCCGCGTACGTGAAGGGGGAGCCCAGAGGGTCCGTTTCATTCTCGTGCGTCGCAGAGAGGTAGTTATTGTTTGAGCCGGGTTCGATACAGAGGTACCTCGAGGCCAACTCGTCTGTAATTTGTTTCTCGGTCATGCCAGAGTTCTTTAAGTTGTGGATGAGCCTATCAATAGTGAGCCTCTGATTGGCTTTGGATTGTTTGTCCCCAAGCAGATGCTTGAGGATGTTCCATTTTGCTCCGCTCCTCATTTGCCCGTCGACGGCGTTGCATACTTCGTCCCATTGTTGCCGAGCGAGGGTTTGGCTATGTTCATCTATTTGCTTATTAAGTTCTGCAATCTTTTTGCGTAGGCGTCTATTTAACTTTTGTGTTTTCCATTGTGCCTGTAGCGCGTTTTTGGCTTCTAGTAGGTGTGCTAATCTACTGTCCATGCGCTCTACCTTTTTGTCCGTCTCTATTTCCTTTGTGGAAGCAGCAACGTCTTCTCGGAGGCGGGCGAATAATTCCTCTAACGAGCTGTATTTAGTCTCGTCCTTCTTTCTGATAGCTCTAAAGAGGTCCCAATCCGTTACTCTGAATTTTCTGAGAGGCGGTGATGACACTCTTATCGCGAGGCTGCTGATGTAGTGATCACTGCTGAGGTTCTCTTGTAAATTGGTCCATACCGGTTCCTCCGCATTCCTAACCATGGTCAGGTCTGGCGTGGTATCCCTGCTGACTGAGTTGCCAATTCTGGTGGGGTATTTTGGATCGGTGACCAAGGTGAGACCGCAGGCTGCTATCTGTGCCGCGAGGGCCTTGCCCTTGGCCGTATCTTTGATGTAACCCCAATCTTGGTGTTGTGCGTTAAAGTCCCCTGCTATGATAAGCGGATGATCGCCTGCAATTTGACATGCCTTCTGGAAGAGAGCGTTAAACGTCTCCCTTCTGTCGGCTGGCGAGCTGTACACGTTCAGAATGAAAACGGATTGGTTGAGTTTAGCGTTTTGGATGAGCTCGATCATGATGTGTTCGACTTTTAAGTTCGGCCTAACGTCGTGACGTAAATAGGCGAGACTCTTTGAGACGAGTGTCGCTATTCCTCTTTTGCCCTCCGAAAAGTGCGCTTCTGCATGGTAGTCGCGAAGAGCGATCACATCGGTGAGTGTTTCCTGGAGGAGGATTACTGACGGCCTTTCGTTAGCAGAGCTAAGTAGTTGTTGCAAGACTGCCTTCCTTTTGCGGAAGCTGGCGCAATTCCATTGCCAGATAACTAGATTGCTTGAGTTAGCCATTTTACTTACGTAGTGGGGGCGTACCGAGCAGCGCAAGCTGTCTGTCGGATTCTAAAATTTGGAGCCTCGCTGTGTGCTCGTTCAGTTGGAGCTTGATGGGGCTAATTTCGGCAACTATGTCCGATCTTAGCTGGTCAAGCAGTTGCTTAATCCCCGAGACGTTAAGCGTCTCCTCGTCCATGGGCTCGGGGCTCGCCCTGCGTTTAGCGCCTCTGTTAAGAGAGGCGGCAGCTTGGCCGCCGATCGCGCGTCCTCTCTGCTGCATTTCCTGCAATAATGACTTAATTTCAGATAGTTCATTTTTAAGAGACGCGTTTTCGCGCTCGAGTGATTGAATTTTGCTTAGCGTTTGCTCTTGGAGTTGCCCTTGTTGTGCGGGAGCACGGGTCTCACCTGTTTTGGCTGCCTTGTCCGCCCAGGTGGGTGGTGAGTTGATCCGGACCCGGGATCTGCTCCTGGATCTCGATCTAGAACGTTCCGCGGTGGCGTTCTTGGGAGCGTTCGTAGCTGGCGTTGTGGCTGGAGCTGGGGTTCCTCGACCCCCAGCGTTGCTCGTTGCGTTGTTCTTCTTGTTGCCGCGTTTCCTTCCTCTTCTGCGTCGTCTCCTCACGACATAAGGAACTTGATACCTGTTTTTGCAAGTTCGGTCGCCGGTGAGGTGAGCGTCTCCGCAAAGCGCGCACTTGGGTTGCACACATTCGTGTCCGTTTGTGGTTTGCAAAGTTCCGCACTTTTCACACACTTTTTCGGTCGGTCTGGGGCAAACGTCGTGCCTGTGACCGACTCGTCCGCAGTTGCGGCAAGTGTCTATTTGCCTCTTGTACAGCGTGCAGCGCACCATGTCGGGGCCGCAGCGGACATAGTTGGGCACTTTCATGCCGTTGAACAGTATGATCACGGTAGTCGACTCTTTTATGCGCCTGACTCCGAGCACCATCGGGTTTCTGGGTGTGACAAAAAGGCTTTGCAGTGCAGCTTCGGGCAGATCGGCATCGACGCCTCTGACCACGCCTCTGCTGGTATTACCCGGAGGCGTAATGTATGCCGCGATAGGGTGCCGTTTATCCGCCAAGATAATCTCCCGGACTTGGGAGTATGCACTGGCGTTCAATTCGGAGGGTGTGTTTATAACAAAGATATTCTGCATTGCATTCGCACACACGATATCCTCCTCGGCTGCCACCGGGGGTAGCTTGGCCGCCATTAAAATGGCGTTCGTGACTTTGATCTGACTGCATTTTCGCACGCCCAGCCCTCCCCCCGGGCGGACGACAACTCGAAAGTGGGATTTAGGCAGGCGCGGTAGCCTGGAGGCTGCGGCAACCTTTCTTAGCTGGCTGGCTTGTTTGGCGCCAACGCGGGCGCCTTTTTGCTTTGCCTTGCGCGTCTCGTTCTCGACGCAGGTTTTGTCCGCGTTCCGCTTTCTGTGAGCGGTAATCCAGCCGTTGGACTCGGCGTCTTCCTTGGAGATTTGCTCTCCCTCTACCATTGCCTCGTAAGGCATGGCGGAATGTTCTGGAACGCTCTTTGGCGTCGGCTAAGCGAGCGGCCGCGCCTTCCCGCGCTACGGCGGAGCCGATGTCGTGCTAAGCCAAAATAGGCTTAACCCTTGGTGTCGGAGAAAGGACCCACAAAAAAGGTTTCAGTGGACCTACCGTGATAGATGCGCCATCCAATTGCTCCTTGTAACTTCCCGGAGTCTTTCCAGTAGAAATCGTGAGGAAAAAGTACATTGGAACAAGTAGGTCAACTTCGGTTGGCGGAGCTGATGCAGACACGTCCGCACGTCACGCCGCCCCGTCGCGTCTCTGCACAAAGTTGTACACGTCTCTACAATAATAGCGCTGACGCAACCTTGTGTAAGTTTTGAGGACGCCGGCATGGGTGCTTAGGGGATCAGCGTGACAAGACGCGCAGACGTCAGAGCGCATATGACGAGGTATAGCGAGGAGCCATTTGCGTCCGTCGGGCATGTAGTTGCGGCGATATAGAATGTTGTCCCGCACGGAAAAGTGGGTTGCTTGGCGACGTAGCGCTCGTGTCGAAGGGACGTCAGACGGAGCGGCAAGGTAGTCGAGTAACATTGCAAGGGTTGGGTCCTTGCGCTGCTCTGTGAGCATGTCAGTGATGGTGAACGGTGACAGGGTGGACGAAGAAGCTGACAAAGACGCCAAATCAGGCGTCAGTGGGGAGCGAGAGAGCGCATCAGCGTCGGAGTGCTTGCGACCGGAGCGGTACATGACGCGGATGTCCTACTCTTGCAAGCGAAGCGCCCAACGTCCCAAGCGTCCAGACGGGTCTTTCAAGGACGAAAGCCAACAAAGGGCATGGTGGTCCGTAACAACGGCGAAAGAACGGCCGTAAACCCAGCGATCATCTGGGCTTAATGCCCAGATGATCGCTAGGCACTCCTTTTCTGTGACGGAGTAATTTAATTCTGCTTTCTATAGAGTACGGCTCGCATAAGCGACGACGTATTCATCATAGCCAGCTTTCCGTTGCGCTAAGACCGCGCCAAGGCCAGCTCCGCTGGCGTCAGTATGGACTTCCGTGCGAGCATCAGGGTCGTAGTGGCGAAGAATCGGTGGTGAGGTCAACAAGTGGCATAACTTCCGAAACGCTGCATCACATTCAGGTGACCACGCTGCTATGCCGTTACTGGCGGAAAGTAAACTTGTCAAATGTGCCATGATGGATGCGAAATTGCGTACGAAGCGACGAAAATAGGAACATAAGCCAATAAAACTTCTGAGTGTTCTGATAGACGTGGGCGTTGGGAAGTCGGCAACGGCGCGGAGCTTGTCTGGGTCCAGGAGGACGCCGTCTTTTGAGATAACGTGACCCAACATGGTTAGCTTTCATGCAGCAAAACGGCACTTCTTGAGGTTAAGTGTTAAGTTGTAGGCCGGCAGATGCGAGACAGGTCAGAATGTCATGCAGGCGAGCGAGGTGTGTCGGAAAATCGGTTGCGAAAACGACGATGTCGTCTAGGTAACATAAACAGGTCTTCCATTTGTGGCCGCGAGGATGGTGTCGATCATACGCTCAAAAGCAGCAGGCGCGTTGCACAACCCGATGGCCTCTACGTTAAACTCGTCCATCGGGTGTAACGAATGCGGTTTTCGGACGGTCAGGCTCGGCCATTGGAACTTGCCAGTACCCGGAGCGCAGATCCAAGGAACTGAAGTATTCTGCGCCTTGTAAACAGTCGAAAGCGTCATCGATTCGAGGCAGTGGATAAACGTCTTTTCTCGTTATCGTGTTTAGGCGTCTGTAGTCGACACAAAAGCGAATGGAGCCATCTTTTTTTCTCACCAATACGACAGGTGAAGACCAAGGACTTTGAGAGGGACGGATGACTCTACGTTTGAGCATGTCGTACCATTTGCTCCGTGATGATTCGGCGCTTTTCGGCGGAGACACGATACGGGCGCTGTCGCAAGGGGGAGTGGGAAACAGTTTCTACGGTGTGAGAAACACCGGTGGCACGGCCCAGTGACGTCTGATGACAGTCGAAAGAATTCACAAAGTGGTGAAGGAGAGCGAGAAGTTGGCGGCGATGAGGTGGGGAAAGAGCAGGGTCGATGGCGTTGTCAAAACACACCGAAGGTGATGAGCCGGAGACCGAAGCCATGGCGTCAGCGTGACGGAGGGAGTCGGTGGGAACATCGAGGTCGTCGACGTAGTCGACCACCTGGAAGTATCCTACGGTCTCTCCACACACTAGGCTGATCGGGTACTGGTAGTAGTTGGTGACCAGCATCACAGTTGACCCAGATGTTACAGTAAGCACTGCAAACGGAAGAACAATGCCCCTGCGTTGAGCAAACACATCGGACGGCGTGAACACTACAGTGGCGTCAGACGTGGCATCACACGGCAAGACAACAGCCATCGACGACTCAGGAGGTATGGTTGTGTCGTCGGCGTCAACAGTGAGTTTGTCGGCAAAGTGAGGAGAGCTGGTCGGCAGTGATACAAATAGTGGTAAAAGCGACACTTCTGCACGCGAACAGTCAATGACAGCATGATGACGTGACAGGAAATCCCTACCAAGGATGAGGTCGTGACAGCACGATGATAGCACGAAACACCCGATTATGTACAGAACGTCGTTGATGACGACACGGGCCGTGCATACAGCTGAAGGGTGAATTCGCTGCGCGCTGGCAGTGGCGAGCACCAGGCCAGAGCGAACTGTAGTCACTTTTCGTAGCTTGCGGCAAAGGCTCTCGTGAATGACGGAAGCGGCTGCTCCGCTATCGACTAGTGCGACTGCGGGTACTCCCTCTACAAAAACGCTAATAACATTTTGCGGCGAAGATTGCGGTCTTGAGAACGTCGATGTATTTGCAGTTCTTGTCTCAGGAACTGCAGCAGTCAGTTTCCCTCTTCAGTGGGAACTCGAGCACGCAGGGGCGAAATCCAACGCCGACGAGGGGAAGGGGGGCGCCGAGTTTCCGACCGGCGATCAGTGTCGAGACGTCGCGGCGAAAATGGAGGCGTGGCGGCGTATTGTAGTGCGTAGCAGGGCGTGTCAAAGCTGGTACGCGCAGTTGGGGCGCGGCAGCGACAGAAGCGTGCTACATGGCCAGCAATGCCGCAGGCGAAGCAGATGATAGGCCGGTTGTCTTGAGTGCGCCACGTCTCGGTAGGACGGAAAAACTGTGGTGATGGTCGGGCGACTGGAAATGAAGCCGGATGCATGGGCGATGAAAAGGAAGCTGTCTGTGTAGGTGGCCGCGCAACGACGGCTGCATAACTGAGCGGCAGCGACGTAGAGTTAGTGGCAAAGTTGGTATGGGCCAGTGGCACACTCAGGATTGGGTAGGGGGGTTGTAGGAATTATAGGAGGCGCTTCAGATATCTGAGTTCGGATCGCTTGCTGCAGCCTTGGAGGCAAAGCTGCCGTGGGTGCGTCGCTGTGAGGCAGCAGCGAGAGCTGCCTGGCCACCTCTTCGCGAATAAAATCTTTAATATGCTGCGAGAGGGTCGAGTTGGTTATTTCGGCAGAAACCGCGATGCTCGAGACGGAATCGACGTGCTGAATGTTCTGGCGGGCGATGGAACGTTGGCGGCGGAGCTCGTCAAAGCTCTGGCAGAGGCTAATGAGGACTGATACGCTAGTTGGGCTATTGGCCAGCCACATCTGGAATGCGCCGTCCTCGATGCCCTTGAGGATGTGTCTAATCTTGTCATCCTCTGACATGCTGGGATTTACCCGCTTGCACAAATCGAGAACATCCTCGATGTAGCTGGGGAATGTCTCCAGGCTGCTGTGCGCGCTGGCGTAGACGCTGGCGCAAAGCTGGGCGATCAAAGACTTCAGCAAACAGGGCCTTAAACGCAGACCAGCTCGTAAAGTCTGATTCGTGGTTGAAAAACCAAAGTTTGGCTGCGTCGGCTAGGTAGAAAGGTATGTGGCTCAGCTTAGACTGGTCATCCCATCTGTTATGGGCACTTACACGTTCGTACGATGACAGCCAGTCTTCCACGTCGTGCTCGGCGGTCCCACTAAAAATGGGTGGGTCGCGTTGACGAGGGACGCCGGCGCAGATGACAGTGGCAGCCGGGGGTGCAGGCAACGAGGTGGCGGGATCAGGCATAGTGCAGGGCGATCTTGTTGGCAAGGTTCGAGTGCGGCGCTCCAAGACGAGGCGAAGGATCTCAGCAACCTCCACCAAATGCGACGAGGTTTATTGTCTTTCACAACGGTGTAGAACGCTAGGTAAATCAAGGCACTGCAAGGGCTGTCCGTAGCACGGGGCTCGCTCGCGATCACGGCACGGCCCTTCGTCTTCCTCTTCAGACGGCACATACACAGGGGCGCGTCTGCTTCATTACAATATATATATATATATATTGGCACGAGCATAACAGTTGGCTGTGTTATGTAACAGTTTGCGGGTTCGCCACTTCTGCAAAAGCTGAAGTCGACAACGAGAAAGACGCAGTCTCAGTGAAGGTGTTGGACGGCAACTGTCTGCTTCAATTAAACTCCATAGTTTTTGTCATATATATAGTAACGTGACTGTTGGAGGTGCGGGGTAAGCTGTTCAATGCACGGTGACCGACAGGAAGCTTCCAACTTCCATCGCGACACCTTCGACGCTCACCTTCGGAGCCGCCGGCGACAACTAGGACTGCCACCAGAATTGGGCCCTCTCTCGGTAAAGTGCACAACCATGACAACCAGTTCAACGAGTAGCCAGACTGGAGACCACCGCTCCGCTTGCTCCGTGGATTTCCAACACACTGCGAACCCCAAGGTCGTTTCACAATAACGCGTTCGAGGATGTTGAGAACCGGCTTGACCACTACAATCGAGTTGCCAGCGTCAATAGATGGGACGACCACCGGAAGTTCTGGTATGTCTTCTTCGCACTCGAGTACTCGGCGCACAACTGGTTCGTAAACGACGAAGCTAGTTTGGCGACCTGGCCAGAACATTATGGCCATCTGCGCAAAACCCACGGAAGTTGAGACCGGAAGGAGCAAGCAGAACGCGCTATAAATTCCAGAAAGCAAAGACCAAATGAGGGTGTCGCCATGTTTCTTGAGAACAGGTCGCGGCTGTTTCGGCACGCTGATCCCGCAATGACAGAAGAAAAGAAAGTAGTCTTGTTGATGCCAGGCGTAAAAGAGCCGTTGTTCGCAGGTCTAGTGCGCAACCCACCAGGTACCTTATCCGGATTTGTCAACGACACAGCGACGATGGAGCGTATGCTACGGCTGAAGTCGTTCGCAGTACGACTGCCCAAGCAACTTTACATTTCTCTCGTCGTCCACGTCCACCCCTGATTTGACGACTCTCACGAAATTCGTCCGCAGTATTATACGCCAGGAGTTGCAACAAGTTCATGCAATGTCTTCTCAATGCCACGTCACTGCTTTAATTGATGTGATTCGCGAAGAGGTCAGGCAGCTGGTACAACCACTGGTCGCACCGCCAGCCGCAGCCGATCTCCTGACGTATGCCGAAGCCGTAAGAACTCTTCTGCCGGCAGTTTGCTATCCGTCCCGTCCACCCACGCAACAGAAGACGACACAATACTTCTCGAGCCCTCAGTACTTTTCCGGCCCTCTGCCTTCCGCAAGCCCAAGCCTAAACGTGCGGAAAACCAGTGTGTGGCGCACTCCAGACAATCGGCCACACTGCTACCATTGTGGTGAAGTAGGTCACCTATACAGAGAGTGCACATTCCGCCAGATAGGCCTTCCTGGGTTTCGCCCAGACGCACCTCGACCCCGTTATGGTGAGCGCCCCCAAGCTATTATCGAGTACTTTGCGAGCTACCAGTCCCCGACTCTTCCGTGGCGCAAGTCCCGCTCTCCATAGCCTCGACGTTCTACGTCACCTGGCCAAAACTTGACGTTCGCTCACGGCGTTGGGGGTAGACGCATCAGGTCCCCAAACCCACGCCGGGGAAACTAGGAGCAGTGACCTCTGGGAGTGGGGCCGCTGTTGACGGATCTTTAAGACATCCTCCTTCCTCAATACGCCAACAAACCGCCAATGATTACCTTTCACAGCCGCATGTCATCGACTACAAAAGTGTTTCTGCAGACATCTCCGTTCAATTCGACAACTACCCGGTCACTGCCCTCATGGACACTGGCCCCGATTATTCTGGTATGAGTGCCGAACTAGCTGCTGAACTGAGAAACGCCACGAAGCCATGGCACGGACCAAGCCTCTGGACAGCAGGTAATCATCTCTTGACGCCGATATGGAGATGCACCGCCAGGCTCTAAATCTGCCATTCAACGGACTTGCTTCAATTATCGTGTTGCGTGAGTTCTCGCTGAAAGTCATCCTAGGGATGGATTTTCTTCCCGAGCACGGTGCTGTTATCGATCTTTGGGAGTTGATTATAATGTTTTCTGACAACTATGTCCTAGTACTGCAAGATAGAAAACCGCGCAAGACAGCACTGCGTGTTGTTAATGACACTGCGACACTCCCTCTGAAAACTAGAATGTCCATAACTGTTGAAAGCAACTCCAACCATGATAATAGCGGCATCGCAGAAGGAAACTTGTCGGTGCTCTTGGCTCGGCAAGTCTGTGTCGCCCGCTGTATTATTCGACTAAACCATCGTATGATGAACTTCAGCGGCGAGTACCCAAACCTGGCAAACTAAGCGGTCATTGCTCACTTTGAAGATATTGGGGATGCAAGAGGATCTACGCTTGCTGAGCTCTCTTCAGCCGTCGAGGGTGACACCATGGTTGCAAGTACAGTCGATGTAAATCTTGAGCTCTCAACATCACAGAAAGAGTGAATACGAAGTATTTTATGCATGTTCACTGATTGTTTAGAATCCACGGCAAAAGTAACACAGACCCCCATCGTGAAGCACCGTATTATAATGGACCTGACCGAATGTCCCGGGCGTCAGCACGCCTACTGCTTGTCACGAAAGGAGCAAGAGGCGATTCGTTGTCAAATGAAGCTGTTGTAGCGGGTGACAGAGTGACGGAGACGACCCAAGAGCAACGCAAAACAACGTTTATTTCAGTGACAGCAATCTATATATTGTGACGCAGCAATTATCACGGCGTTTATTCCGCGTCAAAAGATTAGGCGAACCGACCACGCCCACAGCACGGAGCACACACGAGAGCCAGCCCCACAAGCGATGATGAAGAACCCCATATGAACCCCATACGATGATGATCATGTACAGATGACAAAGAATAGCTTATAAATTCCCACACTAATGTCCCCTCGCGCGAGAGCGGCCATCCTGGCCGCAATTCAAAGGGGCGGTGAACGTCTCGTGAAAGGCTTCATACGGGAAACGTGGACAATCTCAGCGGCGCGGCAGCGGCGGTCATTTGGAACAATAACTGGTTCCACGCGATAGTTCACTGGAGAAGTCTGCTCCAAGACTTTGTAGGGGCCGATGAACCGAAGCTGAAACTTGTCACACAAGCCAGGAGTACGAACTGGTGTCCGGAGTAGAACTTCCTCGCCAGGGCGGAAGCACACGACGCGATGAGAGGCGTCGTAATGCTGCTTGCGGTCCTGTTGCCGTGCTTCGGTGTTCATGCGGGCGAACTGGCGACAACGCAGAATGCGGGACACATATTCTTCGCAGGAGGATGGGCATCGATCAACAGTTGGCGCAAAGAAAGAGACGTCAAGGCAGGAAGAGGGCGAACGACCATAGACAAGGTAGAATGGCGAGTAACCGGTCGTGCGTTGAACGGCGGTATTATATGCAAAGGTCACGAATGGTAAAATTGCGTCCCAGTTTCTGTGATCCGGGTCGATGTACATGGCTAACATGTCTGACAGCGTGCGATGAAATCGCTCTGTGAGGCCGTTGGTTTGCGGATGGTAACTGGAGGTAGTCTTGTGGGTGGTTCCGGAGGCTCTGAGTACTTCGTCTAGTAGTTGCGAGAGGACTGCTTTTCCACGGTCGCTCAGGAGGACGCGAGGAGCACCGTGACGCAGTATTAAAATTTGAACTATGAATGCAGCAACTTCAGAGGCTGATGCAGAATTCACACAAGTTGTTTCGGCGTAGCGTGTCAAGTGATCAACGGCTGTCACAATCCATCGTTTACCGGTGAGAGTCACAGGAAGAGGGCCATATAGGTCACCGCCAACGACCTCAAATGGTTGCGACGGACAAGGAACCGGTTGCAGTTGTCCGCTTGGAGCTGATGTAGGGCGCTTTCGACGCTAACATAGAGCGCAGGAAGCGACATACCTCGCTACACTGGCGGACAATCCAGGCCAGTAGAAGCGCCCTTTGATGCGGTCATAGGTTTTCTGGAAACCAAGGTGACCAGCAGTCATGTCGTCGTGAGAAGCCTGCAGGACATGAGCACGTAGAGAGCGTGGCAGGACAGGAACCCAACGTTGACCGTCAGGGTGATAGACATGACGGTATAGGACGCAGTTGTCAATCTTAAATTGCGTCAGCTGCCGACGAACGCGGGCGTTAGGCGGGCGCGAAGCTCCTTGAAGGTGGTCTATGATGCGCCGACAGTAAGAGTCGGCAAGTTGATGAAACTGGAAGGATTTGTTGTCCTGTGGAGGCATCTCGGCGACAGTGGCCAACAAGAAAGCATCTGAGGAGGGATCGAGCGAAAGCTTGTCACGGATGGTAGTTGGAGGTCCATTGCATGGTGTCGTAGGAAGCGGACAGCGAGAAAGCGCGTCTGCATCTTGGTGTTTTTTTCCGCACTTGTAGGTAATGGTAAAGTCGTATTCTTGCAAACGAAGAATCCACCGACCAAGTCGTCCAGACAAGTTCTTCAGCGTCGAAAGCCAGCATAATGCATGATGGTCTGTAACGATCGTAAAGTGGCGGCCGTGAAGATAAGGTCGAAACTTCTGCACAGACCAAATGATAGCTAGACATTCCTGCTCCGTGATGGTGTAATTCTTTTCGGCGTTTGTCAGAACGCGACTTGCGCATGCGACGACCCTCTCACCTAAGGTGTCGTCTCGCTGTAGGAGAATGCCACCAATTCTCTGACCACTAGCATCCGTATGCACGAGGGTAGGAGCAGCTTCATCACAATGGCGTAGTACTAGTTCAGATGTGAGAGCGCGCTTCAGATGGGCGAACGCAGATTCACATTCGGGAGACCACACAAAGGGAACATTAGAACCCAGTAATTTGTGCAGAGGTGACGCTATTGAGGCGGAGCCCCGTATGAATTGCCGAAAATAGGAAGCGAGGCCTAGGAAACTACCCAAATCTTTCGTCTTTTCGGGACGAGGGAAGTGTTGAACTGCGGAAACCTTGTCAGGATCAGAACGAATGCCATCTTTGCTCACAATGTGACCTATAACTTTGATCGTCTTGCTCGCAAAATGGCATTTCTTGGTGTCTAGCTGAAGTCCAGCGTTGGCAAGGCACGTGAGAACTTCATCCAGACGTTGCAGGTGCTGAGAGAAGGTTGACGAGAAAACAACAATATCGTCTAGATAGCACAGGCAAGTCTTCCACTTTAGGCCACGAAGCACGGTGTCAATCATGCGCTCGAACGTTGCGGGCGCATTGCAGAGGCCGAATGGCATGACATTAAACTCGTAGAGCCCATCTGGTGTCGAAAACACTGTTTTCTCCATATCGTCCTCATGCATAGGTGTCTGCCAGTAGCCGGAACGCAGATCGATGCTGGAGAAGTACTCGGCGCCCTGCAGGGAATCCAAGGCATCGTCTATTCGCGGCATAGGGTATACATCCTTGCGTGTGATCTTGTTAAGTGCTCGGTAGTCGACACAAAATCGAACAGAGCCGTCTTTTTTCCGAACCAAAACAACGGGAGAAGACCAAGGGCTAGCAGAGGGGCGTATTATGTTTCGTTGGAGCATGTCGGTGACGTTCTCGTCAATGACTTTCCTCTCGGCTAGCGATACGCGATATGGTCTACGGCGCACGATGGATGTACCATCTGTCGCTATCCGATGCGTCGTAATCGAAGTCTTTCCCAACGAAGATGAATGCGCGTCAAAGGAAGCTTCATGTTTTTGGAGCAAAGCAAGCAATTGTTGTGACTGCGAAGGTGTCAGGTCGGAACTGATGGCAGCTGCAAGAGCTGAAGGAGATGCGGCCCGTCCGGTACAAGGACCTTCAGAGGAAGCTCGTTTAAAGGAAACAACAGACATAGACTCCGATTCAGTGGCGCAAGCCAATGTAGTGCCTTTAGGGATGAGAATCTTTTCGGATGTCGGGTTTGTAGCGTAGAGAAGTCCAGAGCCATGATCAAACCTAACGAGCCCTGATGCAAAGGCTATCCCTCTTGCAAGACAGCGTGCAGATGGTAATACGAGCACGTCGCCGCAGTCAATCACATCAGACGTGATAGTAACGATGCTTTGATGGCGAGGAGGTAGCGCGGTATCTTCTGCAGCAAGGAAGTGAAGGGGTGCGTCATCTGCATGAAGTGAATGAATAGGTCGTGTCGGTCATGTGGAGAACGCGTTGTCCACAGCAGATGGAGGCGGAGGCCGTAGAAAGAAAATCCCATCCCAATATGAGCTGCTGGGCACACGAACTTAGCACTGCAAATTGTACGTGATGTAGAAGTCCATCGATGGATATACGAGCTGTGCACATGGCGATAGGTCGAATGGGGGCCCCTTGAGCAGCGAGTAGCGTAGGTCCATCAATAAGGGGTCGTAACTTTCCGAAGTCGCGAACACAATTCACGGTAAATGACTGAAACACTAGCACCAGTGTCTATTAAAGCTTCTACTTGTACACCTTCTACTACAACCAATATCACATTGCACGGATGCGATGGAGGAATTTCTGTCCTGTCGTTCGATGCAGCTTTTCCTCCAAAAGCTGCATAATTCAGTTTTCCGGACGACGCTCGGCGAACTGAGAAGCAGGCCTCAGTGGGGACGTACACCGGCGAAGGGGTGACGGCGAGCGGCGTCTCGCAGGACGGTAAGCCATCTCGGATGTTACAGTAGGCGATGGAGAGCGTCCGCGCGGTGGACCATAAGGACGGCGTTGGTCATGGAAGCGCCCTAGACGTTGAAAAGTAGCTCCGGGCGAAACGTCATCCCGTTCGTATACGTCATATCCGCGACGCTCGTCTTGCTGGCGCTTGCGGCAAAAACGCGCTATGTGGCCACGATAGCCGCTGTAGTAGCAGATGGGACGAGGAGGACGCCACTGCGGATAGCTGGTTTAGGTAGGTGCGCTGGTAGTCATGGAAACGATGGGAGCCGGTATTGATTTTGGAGGCATCGGTGGGACGATGACTGGAGTAGCTGCGGCTACTTGTGCGTACGTTGATGGGGCCCTAGAGGTGAGAGGGTCCGTGTACGCTGCACCAGCCATGGATGCCAATTCCTCCTTGATGACGTCTCGCAGATTGATATCGGAGGCATGAGAAGGCATAGGCCCTGTGGCTAAGCCAAGATACTGGAGCTCTTCTCGAATTATTGCGCGTATCATTGCTCGTAACGTAGGGTCGTCGGCGGTAGTGTTTCCAGTGGTGTCTGGCTGCAACCGTACTGATTCGAGTTCGTCAAGGCGCTGGCAAGTAGCGACGATATCAGCGACGGTAGCGGGGTTCTGGATGGCTGAAGCATTGAAAGCAATAGCTCCGATACCTTTGAGGATGTGGCGAACCCTGTCTGATTCGGTCATGGCCGTGTTCACGCGTCGACAAAGAGCAAGCACATCTTCGATGTACGACGTAGAAGATTCACCGGGTTGTTGCTTGCGAGTGTCGAGCGTCTTTTTTGCGAGGGCGGAACGAACAGCCTGTGTGCCGAAGATTTGGTGGAGCTGCTGTTTGAAAGCGCCCCAGTTCATGAAATCAACCTCATGGTTGAAAACCCAAGTCTTCGCTACTCCTGTCAGATAAAAGGCGACGTGACGTAGCTTGGACGCATCGTCCCAACGGTTAGCCGAACACACTCGGTCATAGTCGTCCAGCCAATCCTCGACGTCTTCACCGCGAAGTCCAGCAAACAGATGGGGATCACGCTGGTGCCCACTGACAACCCAATACGGAGAGGCTGGGGTAGCCGAGGCCGAGATGGTGGAAGTAGAAGTGCCTGTTGGCTTGTCCTGCGACATGCTGGCGGACAGCTGGCACAATCGGCGACCCGATCGAAGCTCCAGGAGATTGAGCGGGGAGTCAGAGGACGGGGGACCGAAGAGCACACTCCACCACTTGTGACGCAGCAGTTATCACGGCGTTTATTCAGCGTTAAAAGATTAGGCGACCCGACCACGCCCACAGCACGGAGCACACACGAGAGCCAGCCCCACAAGTGATGATGAAGAAGAACCCCATATGAATCCCATATGATGATGATCATGTACAGATAACAAAGAATAGCTTGTAAATTCCCACAATATATAGGCTGCTTGCCTATGACGTAACATAAAATGCCGAATCATCTTTGACACGTGTTAGCACAGCACTTCATATCACTTCTCCCTTTCTTTTAAAACTGCAGTCATTGCACAGGTCTTTGTTGGCGGGTAGACCTCCGTAAGACCGGTGGACTTGTGGGACAGAGAGCCTGTTCGGCTGGAAGGGACGTTGGAGGTGTCGAAGGAACAGGCGCGGCACCAGCAGTTGGTTCTGGAGCAGCCAGTCTGCACCGGCCTTCTGGCATTGACGTCGGCCGGTTCTTGTTGTCCGGGCTGGGTTGAAGCGAGTCGCGAGCTTCCGCTTTTGGGGTCACGGGTGACACAGGCACGCGACGGAAAATTTGTTCCAAGTGACGCCTGGCTAGGCCATCTGGAGTGTCGACCATTACCAGCCGTGAACCCTCTGTGCTCTTGACGATGCCTGGACGCCAACGCCTCCCTTGGCCAAAGTTGCGCACCCACACCTGGTCGCTGGACTGGAATCTGGGAGGCTGCGAGTAACTTCGAGGTAGAGAAGGGACTCAAGTATCCAAGCGCGAACGAATCAGGTAGTTCAGCAGCATCTCTGAAGGAGATTTGCCGCATGGTACTGGGGTACGTCGATAGCCTAGCAGCACTCGCGCTAGTTTTGTTTCGACATCGTTCACCATCGAGTGCTTAAAAGGCCATCCTTTATTGTACGGACCGTGCGCTCTGCCAGACCATGCTATTGTGGGTGGTATGGCGCACTAAGTAGATGAGTTATGTTGATGACAGTCGTGAACTGGGAAAACTGCTGACTTGCAAACTGAGGCTTGTTAGCTGATACAACTGTTTGCGGCAAGCCAAAACGAGCAAACAACTCGCGAAGCCGCGCGATTGTGACTTCTGTGGTCGCCGACCTGACGGGAAATGCCTCGATCCATTTAGTATGCGAGCCGACGACTATCAACAGCATGCGTCCCTCTATTGGCCCGGCATAATCAATGTGAAGCCTTGATCATTTTGTCCCCGTTTCTGGCCAACAGATAGGAACCTGTCGATGAGGCATTGGCTGAGCTTGTACACATGAGATGCACGAACGTGCAAGGCTTTCGATCTCACCATCCAACCCAGGCCACCAGAACAGCGTCCGAGCCAGTCTTTTCATCGCAGATGCACCCTGGTGTGACCGATGTAGCTCAGCGAGCATGGAAACTCGAGCTTTGCGGGGTACGACGATGCGATGACCCCAGTAGAGCAGGCCTTCTACGCTTGACAGCTCCAGTCTTCTGCAAAAATAAGGTTGGAGGTGATTGTGACACGGTTACAAACGTTTAGGCCATCCATTCAGTACAAAGTGCTGCACAACGCTGAGGTTTTCATCTGCGTTCGTCAGCGCCCGTATGACCTCCGCTGGCACGAACGAGCTGTCAAGGGTCTCTGAAGACAATACGTATTCTGGTGAGGTGCCCGATCGACAAGCATCTGTTATCGGCACGGGCAAGCGGCTGAGTGCGTCCGCGTTGGCGTTTTCCTTGCTGGCCTTGTACTCTATGCGGTACCTATATTGGCTTAGAAACAGAGCCCATCTCTGAATACGTGCCGACGCCATTGGGGGCACAGGTCGATCTTCTCGTAGAAGTCCCACCAATGGTTGGTGGTCCGTGACCAATACGATCTCGCGGCCCAGGAGGTAGTCTCGAAACTTTGTTACTCCGAACACCAGTGCGAGCGCTTCCTTCTCGAGCTGAGAATAATTCTTTTCGGCGTGTGTTAAAGTGCGTGAAAAGAAGGCACTGGGCTTATCCAATTTCCCAATTCGGTGCGAGATTACGGCACCTAAACCCGAAGGTGAAGCATCGCATTCCAAGCGCGCGGGTTGGTTGGGATCGAAATACGTCAGAACAGACGAACTCAGAAGCATTTGTTTAGCCTCGAGATATGGATTTTCCTGCACCGCTCCCCAGTGCCATTTATGCTCTTGTTCAAGCAGAAGATACAACGGCGCCAACATCGTTGACATGTGTGGCAAGAACCGGTGATAATAAGCCAACAGACTCAAAAACAAGCGCAGTTCGCTCACATTCATAGGCCGTGGCGAGTCGCGTATTGCTGCTAGGTTCTTCTCAAGCTGATGCAAGCCGTCTTTGTCGATGCGATGTCCCAGGTAGACGATTGAGTCTTTGCAAAAATGGCAGTTTTCGGCCTTCAGCTTGGTACCACTTTCTTGAAGCCTGCGCAAAACGTCCCCGAGCACTGAGCCATTCTCGTCTTGACGTTCCGCTATCAATACATCGTCCAAATACACCTGCACGGCTGGAAGACCGGCCAGAACCGTTTCCATGCGCCGCTGCAAAATCACGGGAGCCGAGGCAACTCCAAACGGAAGACGGTTATAACAGAACAACCCCTTATGAGTTTATCACGGCCACCTTCCTCGCCGCCTCATCCAATGGGAGTTGGTTATATGCATTCTTAAGGTCCAGTGTTGTGAAAAATGATCCCCCACGTAGCGATGCGAAAATGTTTTCAATGTTTGGTAAAGGGTACTGCTCAGTTATGCAGGCAGCATTGATTGTGGTTTTTAAATCACCGGAGATGCGAAGGGACCCGTCTTTCTTCAGTACTGGTACTATTGGCACCGCCCACTCAGAATGTGCTATGGGCGATAATATGCCTTGCTGAACTAAACGGTTCAGCTCAGTTTCCACTTTTTCACGAAGAGCATAAGGGATTGACCACGCCTTATGGAACTTTGGTTGGGCGCCTTCTCGAATGTAGAATTTCACAAGTGGCCCCTGAACGTTTCCATGTCCTGGCTCAAAAAGGACAGAAAACTCCTGCTGCTGACGTCGATTGAACCGTAGCGAGAAAACCGGATGGCAAAAGCGAGAACGCTTGGATTAAGTCCCTTCCGCAAATGCTGGGACCCGAACAGCCTATAACTATCAGTGTGGCAGGTACAGTCTTCCCCGCAAAATGGGCCTCAAGGTGCAGTTCACCGACAATGAGTAGCTTGCCCAAGTAACAGCTGAGCGTGTGTTGCATTTCGATAAGCGTGGTCAACTCAGACGGTGCTTCAGATACCTCCTGCGGAATGATAGAAAACGGTGATCCCGTGTCAATAATCATATCCAAGGGCATGCCACCCCAGCGGATAACTCTGCGGTTCCTGCAATGTGAAGACTTATGCAATATCGCCTTCCTCCCTTTCGGATACAGCGCTCTCATAATGAACTGCGTTAGCAACGCCATCGCGCCTACGGCCAGCCCGGAGCCCCGATTGGGAGCGGCATTTTCTTGCGAAATGACCAGTCTTCCGACAGCGAAAACACTGCTCCATTTTGTGCAGACAGTCGGTTGCTTCGTGATCGTAGTTTCCGCATCGTACGCACTCAGTATGGCTTTGCTTATCTTTGGTGAAGGTCTGATATCGGCGCGATTTACTCGCTACAGTGCACACCGCTACCTCATTATCAGGTCTAGTCATGGCGCTTACTTCCAGTGTGGCTGTCTATGCGGCTGTGGCAATAGTTTCAGCTTCGGCAAGTGTGAGCTCAGTTTTTTCAAGCAGCGTCTGCTGCATCGCACGATTTCGGATGCCACAAAGAATGCGGTCCCGTAACATGCGGTCCAAACTAGTGCCGAAGTGACACTTATCCGCAAGCTTGCGTAGCTCAGCAACATAGTCCCGGACAGATTCGTTTGCAGCCTGGTCCCTTGTAAGGAACTTGTAACTTGCGGCAACCTCATTATTCTTCGTCGCATAGTGGTTATTTAGCAAGGTAAGTGCTTCCTTGTAACTCAGGCCATTTACTTTCTGGGGGGCGCAGTGTCCAGCAAGAACGCCTACCGTCTTCGTTGACAGTGTGGAAACCAAGAGCGCCCTTTTCTTATCATCTGTCTTAATATCATTTGCTTCATAAAATGCCTCCAGTCGAGTCAAGTAAATATCCCACTTATCTTGATTTTCGTCGAAACTTGGGGTACCTAGGTTCGTAGCCAGGGCCATGACCGCCGATGCTCCGTAGACTCGACTACTCTCAGTTCCCAGCAAGAGCCCCAGCGCCACCGAGACGCCACTGTTCGTGGCGGGGGCTCCGCGGGGTGGTCACGCTCGTCGCCACTGTTGTAGCGGGTGACAGAGTGACGGAGATGACCCAAGAACAACGCGCAACAACTTTTATTTCAGTGACAGCAAACTACATATATATAGGCTGCTTGCCTATGACGTAACATAAAAGAACGAATCATGTTTTACACGTGTTAGCACAGCACTTCATGTCAGAAACAAACTAGGCGACGACGTAACTCAGCCCTCAACGAGCCCATGGGCGTGCCCCGTTGTACTTGTCAAGAAGTACGATACTCTTCAATTTTTTGTGGATTACCGCATAGTGAACAGGGTGATGGAAAAAGATGTGTACCCTCTTCCCCGCATTGATCACTCCGTAGACCGCCTTCGACAAGCCCGATACGTCTCCTCAATGGATTTACGCAGCGGATACTGGCAGATGGAAGTTGACGAACGAGATCGCAGAAAAACTGCTTTCGTAACTCCTGACGGCCTGCACGAACTTAAGGTGATGCCCTTCGGATTATGCTCAGTTCCCGCGACCTTTCAAAGGATGATGGACACCGTGCTGTCAGGTCTTAAGTGGTAATCATGCCCCGTCTATTAGACGGCTTCGTTATTTTTTCTCGGGTATTTGATGAACACTTGCAGTGACTTCAGTCCGTGTTCCTTGCAATTCGATAGACACGCCCTTCAATAAAGCCTGAGAAATGTCATTTGAGTTATCAGGACCTGAAGTTCTTTGGCCAAGTTTTTAGTAATGAAGCTGTTCGGCTAGACCCAAAAACAAGTATGGCTGTTGCCGCATTCCCACCACCAGCCAACAAACGTGACGTGCGCCGCTTCTTCGGCCTCTGCTCATGGCGCAGACGCTTTGTGAAGAATTTTTCCAAGAAAGCAAATTCTCCACAGAGGTTTAGAGTCCGGAGCAGAGAGACGCCTTCTCCGAGTTTCAGCAACGCCTTCAGACACTGTCCTTACTAGGACACATTAATGAAGACGCCGATACTGAACTGCACACTGATGCTAACAACGTCGGCCTTGGTGCAGTCCTCGTGTAGTGGCAAGATGGCGTTGAAAGTGCTATCGCTTACGCTAGCCGCACCTTAACATCTACAGAAATGAAATATTCCACTACTGAACAGGTGCTCTTAGATGTTGTCTAGGGGACAGCTAAGTTTCGGCCATACATACACAGCCGTCTGATCCGAGTGGTAACTGACCAATGATGCCCTTTGTTGGCTATAAAACTACAAAGACACTTTAGGACGTCTCGCCAGGTGGATCCTTCGTCTGCAAGAATTTCACGCTACAATCGCTTACAAATCTGGCCGGAGGCACACTGATGCTTGCTGTCTTTCGCGCGCTCCTCTTGCAACGGTGTCAAGTGATACCGATAGCGACAGTCGTTTCCTCTGCGCTGTCAATATGTCCGACATAAATTGAGAACTCGGGCAACTTACTGACTGCCTTGCAGGCCGCAGTTCGCATGCTTCATGGATGCTCGAGCGTTCGCTATCTTCGTTCTATATCCGTAGCAATGTGTTATACAAAAAATTGGCTAAAGGCTTAGCTTGGTTAAGCCTGGAAGATTGCGAAAGCAATACCTTTGGCTGCGCCTTGGTTCGGCTGATAGTGTGGACATGGTTGCCCTTTGTTAAACTTATGGCTATACATCATCCGACATAGCGCAAGGCAGCGCGCCAACCACTGCGAGGAGCCGAGCTGTAGCCCCATTTATCCTCCTAGCGTGATGTCACACCAGCGAGCGCCCTCTCTAGGTAGCGCTGCAGCAGCGGCGCGCAAGGCTTCGCCTCCACCATCGATGCCGCGAGCTGGGGCCCCGTCTCTCGGTCTGGCGTGACGTCACACGGTCACGTGACGCGCAGCTGTGTAAGGAGTCGCCACGACCACCGATGGGCCGAAAGTGCGAGCAGTATTGCTTTCGCAATAAAAGAACTTCCACCCATCAGCGACTGGACATCTTGTCGTTCCATCCGCTCTGCGTGCCGATATACTGTCCGCCTGCCACGATTAGCCCTCGTCAGGCCATTTGGGATTCGCGCGTACCTTGGCCAGATTTTGCCAACGTAAACTGCGGTAATGCCACAAGTACAACAGTTGGCTGTGTAGTGGGTTTCCCGCTTCTGCAGAAGCTCAGGCCGACGACGACGACGACTTCCTGGGCGTGCTTAGGCTCGCCCACGAAGTCAAGCATTACGTGAAAAGGTGCCATGACTGCCAGCGCCGAAAGGCTTCACATCAGCGCCCAGCCGGTTTCTTGAAGCCTGTTACACCGCTAACGCAACCATTTCAACAGATCGGCATGGACTTGCTCGGGCCCTTCGCTAAGCCTTCTGCTGACAACCGCTGGATCGTGGTTGCGACTGGTTATCTGACGCGATACCGCGAAACAAGCCACTGCCAGCGACGTCGCGCGCTTTTTAATTCACAACATCGTCCTCCGGCATGATGCACCAGTAGAAGTCATTACAGATCGTGGTATATTTTTCACCGCTTGGTGACGCAAATCGTCATGACACGTAGTGGAACAGCTCATCACCGAGCTACTGCATACCGTCCTGAAACCAACGGTCTTACGGAGAGGTGAAATAAGACAATCGCTGACATGCTTTCCATTTATGTCGACAGCGACCACAAGAACTCGGACGATGTTTTTGCCTTTCTTTGCATTCGCATACAACATTGCTGTTCAAGAAACTACTGGGTTCACTTCTTTCCGGCTGCTCCACCGCTGTGAGGTAACCGCCATGCAGGATGCCATGCTCCTACCCGAGCAATGCGAAACTACCACTGACGTGGATGAATTTACCCGACTCGCAGACGCAGCTCGCAAGCTTGCACGCGAGCGAATACAGAATCAGCAATGCATAGACTTGCAAAGGTATAACGCTCGCCATCGCTAGGTTCTCTACCAGCCCGATGATTAAGTTTGGATGGACCCCAATTCGCGTACGGGGCTGGCCGGAAAAGTTACTGGGCTGCTGCTTCGGGCCCTAAAGAGTCCTGCGTCACCTCAGTGAGGTCAACTACGAAGTTCTCCCTAATGATACGACTCGGTGATCCCGCCGGGTGCAGCCGACATTGTTCATGTTTCCAGGTTGAAACCGTACCATTCCCGTTGACGAGGTCGCTCTCATTGCCACTCGCCTTCATGCCCCTTATGTGACACTTCCTTCTTCACAAACTTTATCAGTGTTGCCGTCTATTTGCAATGTGTTTTCCCCCTTTTTTTCGCATTTGAAGCATCGAGACGATGCTTTCTAGAAGGGGGATAATGCCGCGAACATAACAGTTGGCTGTATAGTGGGTTTACCGCTTCTGCAGAGCTGAGGTCGACGACGACGAAGAAGCACTCTCAGTGAAGGTGTTGGACGGCAACTCTCTGCTTCGATTAGATTAAACTGAATAGTTTTAACAGCAGAGCTATTTAAGCTTTTGTTCCACTGTGGAGCGTTACCAGAAAACTCAGCCCAGCTGTGCGCCAGCTCGCGTTACCTAGCAACCACCTGCGAGAGCACCGAGCCGCGCAACCACGCACCCCACGCGCGTAGCGCGGAGTCGTGACACCACAGAAAAGCTCAGAACAGCCGGCGCAGCGACACACCTCTCGCCTCCTCTGCTCCGTGCGTACGTGCTGCTGCCATGGGAAGATCGAAGAAAGTCGGTGCGCCCGAAGAATAAGCGGCTTACCAGGAAGAGCGCCGTACTGCAAAGCGAGAAGCGATGCGTCGCCGTCGAGCTGATCCGGAACACCGCGCCGAAGCTGCGGCTGAGAAGAGGAGACGCCGACTCGAGGATCCCAAGTTTCATTCCAGGGATAGCGAGAGTCGGCGCCTGAACGCTCGACGTCGTCGAGAAAGCGATCCCGGCCTCCGACTGCACGGATTCAGCCTGCTTTGGTCGCTATATATTTATATATATATATATATATATTAGAGAGAGAGAGAGACAGTACGAAAAGAAACGTAGTTTACCGAGGGGCCCGATTTTTCAGCGAATCTGCATACCTCAAATGTCCAAGGAAATTTGCGCGACGTCAGCAAAAAACTCCCAATACGTCCGCCGATCCTGGAGACAGTGCAATGCCCGGCCTACCCTCGGCGGATGTGAAGTAGACGTTGAGCGCTTCCCATACGTGGGTCGATACCGAAGATGGTGCAATACTGGGCCGACCCGCGGCGGAGGTGCCGTTCGCCATTAAGGGGCCCACATACACAGCTTCGCTGGTCATTCTTTTTCACAGAGTGGAACGGCACTGAGTTTTTTTATATTCATATTGTAACGCCGCAACGGAGGAGCGTGGATGACAAAGAAGAAACGGGGCGAGGTTTTCGGAGTGATCGGCTCTTTCGGGCCATCCCGTGCCTTCTCTACCTTTTTCACTCTAAATAAATCCATTCTTCATTCGTAACAAGTGGTGGAAGTGCTGGGTACTGGACGCCCTGGACAACCCAGTACTACAAAATAGTCGAAGAAGCAGACGCCTGGCTGGACTACCACCAGAGCCAACATGCATGGCCGACGCCTAAGCAGGCCGGTCAGCGAGCACCATCGAAGAAGGCATCGTTCAAGCCAGCCAGAGACCAGGGCATCCGGCTAGTGGACACCGCGGAACCACGTATATTCTCAGGAAAAGCAGATGAAGACGTGCACGACCGGCAGAGACACTACAAAAGAGTAAGCCGGCATAATGGGTGGAGTACGTCAGCTTAGCTTGTGAACGTTGCATTTTTTTCTCGCCCGTACCGCCGTACTTTGCTTTGACAATTATGAACGCGTGCTGACCACTGCCCTTGTCGATACGGGTACCACTATTTCTGTTATGAGCCTTTGCTTCCAATGACTTAGGACAGAAGGTTATCTTCGCGTGGGATCGCAAGTAATGATGTTGTTTTAGGCATAGATTTCCTACGTGAATGCAGCGCTACACTTGACTGTGGGACTGGAGAGATTTTACTAAGGAACACGTTGCCAATCGCCATACTTGACGATTTGCAGACCGATCAAGCCGACGTGTTTTCGCTGTCTGAAGATGTGTTACTGCCTGGTCGGACAGCCATGTTTTTTCCCGCGACTCCTTACCGTGTGCGGAGGGGATCATGCAGCGCTCTTTTCGAGCCAGATCATAACAATGCGATTAAGAAGAATGTGTTGATCCCTCGATCTATTGTTCAAGCCATCCACAGTTTCCTGTGGACAGTGAAGGCTTCAACGGAGTCTGTTACCTCGCCAGTTGGACTTAAATTGGCAACATTTCAGGAGCAAGCCACAATTCATGCACGGACAGTTCCAGCGTCTTCAAACATCAGTCGACCATTGCCCATTTGTCGCAAGTGACCATTCGGATCACTTGCGACGTATGATAAACAAGTCGTTATCTTCTTCCGAGCAGGACCTACGCCAACAAGAGCTTGCCTGCCACACGTCAGTATGTGATTTTGCTCAACGGGAGTGTTCTCGGATATTGCCAGAATCCCGCATGCTCCAGCGCATCAACACAGGGCAAGCGACTCCGATACGTCAGAAACCCTATCGCGTATCTCCCACGGAAAGAAAAGTGATCGCCCAACAGGTCGACGACATCCTGCAGAAAGGCGTTAATCAGGAGTCTTGCAGTCCTTGGGCAGCTCCTGTTATACCAGTAAAAAAGATGGAAAACTCGTGGGGATTTTTTGTCGAGTACCACCGCCTCAATGCCGTCATAAAGACGTATATCCCTTAACACGCATTGACGATACTGTTGACTGTCTTCACTCCGCATCGTACTTTTCGTCGATTGACCTCTGGTCCGGGTACTGGCAGATACCGACGCACCCGTCTGACAGAGAAAAGACCGCTTTTGTTAGGCCTGACGGACTCTGAGTTTAAAGTCATGCCTTTTGGCCTATGTCATGCATTTTGGTTTATGTAATGCCCCAGCAACCTTCGAGCGATTTATGGACTCCATCCTCCGTGGTCTCAAATGGGAAATTTGTATGTGTTATTTAGATGACGTGATTATTTTCGACCGAACATTTCATGAGCACAACCAGCGGCTCGGCGCTGTTTTGGGCTGCATCCAACAGGATCCCCTCATTTTAAACTATAAGAAGTGTCGTTTCGGTGAGCGTCAAGCCCTTGTGCTGGGATATCTCGTAGACAAGGACGGTCTACGGCGAGATCCCCAAAAGATTTCTGCTGTTCGCAACTTTAAGCAGCCAAAGACAGTGACAGACCTCAGAGGTTCCCTGGGCCTTTGTTCTTATTTTCGCAGGTTTATTAAAGACTTCGCCCTGCTTGCTTGCCCACTGACTGACCTTCTCCGCAAGGACACTCCCTGCATATGGCCCGCTCAGTGCGAGACTGCTTTCCAGCAACTGAAGTTTTTGCTGACATCTGGGCCAATTCACCATTTCGATCCGCAGGCGTTCACAGAACTACATGCGGGTGCAAGTGGTGTGCGCATTGGTGCTGTGCTTGTCGAGTTTCATGACGGACGCCAACACGTCGTTGCTTACGCAATTCGTACTTTGTGGAAAGCAGAGAGAAATTATACAGTCACGGAAGTGGAATTTCTTGCTGTTGTTTTCGCCATCCCCAACTTCAGATCTTATTTGTATGGCTGCCATTTCAATATTGTCACCGACCATCATTGTCTCTGCTGGCTCGTTGGACTGCGTGACCCAGTCGTGCGGTTGGCTCGGTGGGCCTTACGTCATCAAGAATATGACTTTTCTGTGGCTTATGACAGCGTTCGGTGCCACACAGATGCCGATTGCTTATATCGTCTTCCCTCTCAGAGCGAGGGCACTACAGATGATGACGATTTCGACGACTAGTTAACTCATCTCATCGGACTTTCCTCACTTTGCCGTCTTCAAGAACGAACAGTGAGACCCTTCACTAAAGCCGATTATTCATGCGACCCACAGAACTGAATGGGCTACGCCATTTTCGGTTCGTGACGGTCTGATTTACCACAGGACTTATTCAAACAACGTTGCTCCACTGCTGCTCACCGTCCCAAAATGCCTACGCCTAGGTGTACTTCGGGCCATGCACGACGACCTTACATTCGGTTATCTTGGATTCGTTCGAACGCTCCACCACCTCCGACAACGTTTCCATTGACCTCAATCGTGGAAAATGACCAACCAGTATGTCGCCAGCTGTGATTCCTGTCAACACCACAAACAACCGACTACAGCTCCTGCACGAACTCAGCAACGGGTCAGACCGCCGACTGCACCTTTTGAGAAAGTGGGTATATAGTTACTGGGTCTCTTCCCCAAGTTTTCCACTGGCTGCCGCTGGGTAATCGTGTGCGTGGATTATTTAACACGTTATACTGAAACAATGGCACTTGTCTCAGCTACAGCATCCGATGTTTCGGGCTTTCTTCTGCATTCGGTTATCCTCCGCCACGGAGCTCCTAGTGCGGTGATAAGTGATCGTGGCTGGCAGTTCACCGCTGACTTCGTACAAGAGTTGCTACGCCTTTGTGGAACTCGATATCGTCATTCCACGCCTTACCATCCGCAAACTAACGGCCTAACTGAGCGCACCAATCGTGCCCTCGTCAACATGATTTCCATGTATGTCTCAGCGGATCATAAAACCTGGGAAGCCATATTACCTCTCATCACGTATGCTTTCAAAACAGCCAAGCATGAAGTCACAGGATACGCACCTTTATTTCTCCTGTATGCTCGCCATCCTCAATGTTTTCTCGACACCATACTTTCTTCCTCATCTAACGACTACGCTTTTTTCGCGAAGATATACTATCGTGTCAAAGAAGCACGTCGACTTGCCGGGCTCAGAACCCTATCGTCGCATGTCCATGCTAAGACTCGCTACGACGAACAACATCTGCCCGTCAGATACGCCACCGTGTGGCTGTGGACACCGGTTCGGAAAAGGGGACTGCCAAAAGCTTCTCTCCAACAATTCTGACCCGTTCGTCGTTCTCAAACGCTTGAGTGAAGTGAGCTATGTCATCGCTAAAGCGACGGCTGATAACCGCCATTCACGCAAGACGCAAGTCCTGCACGTCGCAAGATTGAAGCCGTACATTCAACGTGCACTCTGACTCGCTCGGTGAGATTCGTCTGCCCCGGAGGAAAATGTGACGCCGCAACGGAGGAGCGTGGAAGAGAAAGCAGCTCGAGTATTTTCGGAGTGATCGGCTCTTTCGAACCGCCCCATGGCCTCTCTACCTCGTTCACTATAAATAAATCCGTTCTTCATTCGTAACACTATCATCAGAAGCCAACAAAGACACCGAGAACAACCTGGGGGAAATTACTTGTACTTACTAATTGAATTAAAGAAAATGATAAATTAATGACAATGAAAGTGGATGGATGAAAAACAACTTGCCGCAGATGCGGAACAATCCTATGTCTTCGCATTACACGTGCGATGCTCTCAGCAGTGCATATATATATATATATATATATATATATATATATATATATATATATATATATATATATATTTATATATACATATATGTATATATATATACATATATTGCAACGGGGGTGTTCGCCTAGCAGAAGTGTCACTAGTTATAGGTTGTAGCGCTAGGCTTCAACAGGTCGGCGCTATATCGTAAGGGGGAAGCAAGCACTTCTCGTCGTCTTCTCTTGCACCAGCACACCAGCACCATGCCCACTGCCCAGTGCCTTCAGTACAATCACTCCCCACCGAAAGAGTAGCCATCCTGGCGACTTAAGAGGAAGCTTTAGCTCGTGCCCAACTCCGACGCGGCCTATTCAAATACATGTAAAACGCAAAAACGTTTTTATGCGATAACTCCTGGGCCGATTTTGATGAAATGTGTTGCATTTGAAAGAGAAAGTTAAATTCTAGTGACTGTTGGAAGCGGAACTTCGATTTAGGGCTTGAATTTTCTTAAAACGATTTTCAAATATTTCACCATTTGAAAAAAATAGAAGCACGAAGTTTACAAATTCATAGCTCTGCATCAAGAACTGATATCGCGGTTCTGTAAACGGCATCCAATAAATCATTCAAAGCGGACAAATTCAATATGTCATTTTACATCTTACGTGAATTTGTTACGTTGGTTACAACGGTCTTGCAAAAGTTGTATTTCCCTGTGATTAAATTTTTTTATGTTCATGTGTAACATATCAATTTTGTCCGCTTTAGATGTACTACTAGATGCAATTCACAGAATTGTATTATCATTTTTAGTGGTTGAGTTACAGAGTTGTAAACTTGATAGTTTCGTTTTCTGAAAATTTTCGATTTTTACCAATTTTTAATAAAAGATTGACGACCTAACTCGAAAATTCGAAACCAACAGTCACTAGATTTTAAGTTTGTCTTTTAAATGCAACAAACCTCGTTAAATTTGGTGCAGTGGTTGCCGAGAAAAACTAATTCTCCTTTTACATGTATTTAGATAGGAGCACTCGAGCTAAAGCTTCCTCTTAAGGACAGGAGAACACAGGGGGGTCATGGCACTGCTTGAGCCGGGAGACGTGGAAGATTTCCTGGCCCCGACGACGCTGGTCGGAAGGCGTTTCGAGTCGCTCGATGAGGTAGTTGACCGCGGATGTTTGTTTCAGTACCCGATAAGGACCGTGGCACTTGGAGAGCAACTTGGAGGAAAGGCCTGGAGGAGTAGAGGGCACCCACAAGCAGACCAGCGAGCCAGGCGCAAAGCACGTAGCCGTAGTGGATGAATCGTGGCGAAGCTTTTGGCGCCACTGGTCCTGGGATGTGAACGAACGAGCGAGCTGGCGACATTCTTCGGCGTAAGCAGCCGCTCTAGAAACAGTCGTCCACTCCGAAGCATCTGGCCGGTAAGGTAGAATCGTGTCCATAGTGCATGAAGGTTCGTGTCCGTAAAGGAGAAAGAAAGGGAAGAACCCAGTGGTGCTTTGCGTGGCGGTATTGTAAGCGTAGGTGACGAAAGGTAGAATGCGATCCCAATTCTAGTGGTCAGATGAAGCATACATGGCCATCATGTCACCAAGGGTGCGGTTGAAACGTTCGGTCATCCCATTAGTTTGAGGATGATATGCTGTGGTTGTGCGGTGAATGATGCGACACTCCTTTAGCAATGCTGAAAGGACGTCAGAGAGGAAAACGCGACCGCGGTCGCTCAGTAATTCTCGAGGTGCTCCATGGCGTAAAATCAGATTTTGAAGGATAAAACTGGCGACGTCTTTTGCTGTGGCAGATGCTAGGGCTGAAGTTTCAGCGTACCGCGTGAGGTGGTCGATAGCAACAATAACCCAGCGGTTGCCGCTTGGAGTGTTGGGAAGCGGACCATATAGGTCAATGCCGACGCGGTCGAACGCGCGCGCGGGGCATCGTAAAGGTTGCAAGGGGCCGGTGGCATGTTGAGGTGGCGTCTTGCGTCGTTCGCATATGTGGCATGACCGGACACACTGGCGAACGAAACGGTACATACCGCGCCAGTAGTGCCGAAGCTGGAGGCGACAGTATGTCTTTAATACACCAGCGTGGCCGCATCGTGGGTCGTCGTGGAAAGTGGCGCAGATATCGGAGCGGAGGTGTCGGGGTATAAAAAGCAACCACTTACGGCCGCTGGAATTGTAGTTGCGGCGGTACAGCAGGTTATCCCGAATGATGAAGTGCGTGGCTTGGCGACGAAGCGTACGAGAGATCGGTGCTGGCGACCGGCGGGACAGGAAGTCAATAAGCGAAGAGATCCATGGGTCTTTGCGCTGCTCTGATGGCATGTCGGAAATGTTGAGGGCGAAGGCACCGCAGGTAGAAATAGACGAGTGGACAGGACCAGAGGGCAGGGGTGACCGGGATAGAGCGTCTACGTCTGAATGCTTTCGGCCTGAGCGATAAACAACGCGGATGTCGTACTCTTGTAGGCGCAATGCCCAACGGGGAAGCCGACCAGCTGGATCTTTTAGTGAAGATAACCAGCATAGGGCATGATGGTCGGTCACGATGTCAAATGGACGCCCGTACACATAAGGACGAAATTTGCCGATAGCCCAAATGATGGCCAGACATTCCTCCTCAGTAAACGAGTACTTCGAAGCCATCCTTGCGTTGTGCAAGAACAGCGCCGAGCCCGACACCACTAGCGTCCGTATGGATCGCAGTTGGAGCAGACGGATCGAAGTGTCGCAGTACTGGAGGCGAGGTGAGAACGCGTCGTAGTTCTTGGGATGCGTCGTGGCACGCCAAGGACCAGGCTGATAGGTCAGAACTGCTGGTGAGAAGCTGCGTCAAGGGGGCAATGATAGAGGCAAAGTTACGGACAAAGCGTCGGAAATATGAGCACAGGCCGGTGAAGCTGCGAAGCTCTTTCATGGTGGTTGGTTTAGGGAACTCGGATACGGCGCTAAGTTTTGTGGGGTCCGGAAGAATACCGTCTTTTGAAACTACATGGCCGAGAATAGTAAGCGTACGAGCGCCGAAGTGGTATTTCTTCAAATTTAGTTGCAGTCCTGCAGTGGAGAGGCACGCAAGTACTTGCTTGAGGCGGTTGAGGTGCGACGCAAGGTCGGTGGAAAAAACCATAATATCATCTAAATAACAGAGGCACGTTTTCCACTTCAGCCCTCGAAGAATGGCGTCCATCATTCGCTCGAAAGTAGCAGGCGCGTTGCAGAGGCCGAACGGCATGACAGTAAATTCATATAGCCCATCAGGCGTTACGAAGGCTGTCTTTTGACGATCGTTCTCTGCCATTGGCACTTGCCAGTACCCGGAGCGCAAATCCAGCGACGAAAAGAATTCCGCTCCCTGCAGACAGTCCAAGGCATCGTCGATGCGCGGCAGAGGATAGACATCTTTGCGCGTTATTCGGTTAAGGCGGCGATAGTCGACGCAGAACCGAATGGAGCCATCTTGTTTTTTTAACAAGGACAACCGGAGATGCCCAGGGACTGTTAGAGGGCTGGATGATGCCACGCTCCAGCATGTCGTCAACGTGCTGGTCGATGATACGGCGTTCAGCAGCCGACACACGATACGTACGCTGGCGCAATGGTGTTTGTTGACCGGTGTCAATACGGTGAACGACTGCGGACGCTCGACCCAAGGATGGTTGGTAAATGTCAAATGAGGTACAAAAACGTTGGAGGAGTTTGATGATTTCTGTTTGCTGCGCAGGTGTGAGTTCTGCGTCGACGGCACGAGCGAAGGCGTCTACAGGGGCATCAGTCGCGGCGGGATTAGTGACGGAACAAATCGGAAGTGATGCCGTATCACCAAACATGGTGGCCGGGAGAACGCTATCGAAAGCTTCAGCGGTACCCAGGCACTCGCCGCGGAGTAGGGATGATGGGCAGGTGGACGGATTGCACACGTAAAGGGCAGCTGAACCGTAGCAAAAAGTGACGACAGCAAACGGAAGCAGAAAGTTCCGGCGGTGCGCACAAGTGGCCGACGGTGTAAATAGAACAGATGAGTTCGCAGCATAGTTACATGACACAGGAACCAGAGCGGCGGAGAAAGGTGCGATATCGATGTCAGAGGTGGCAACAACTTTAGGAGAAGAATGGTCGTCAGGGTCGAAGCACGGCACTGATAACGTAAGTTCGGCACGAGCGCAGTCGATAAGAGCTTGATTCACAGATAGGAAATTCCATCCAAAAATAACGTCGTGTGAGGAACGAGGTGGGACGACAAATTCTATAACATACATAACGATTTGAATGACAACCCGGGCTGTGCAGGACGCTGAAGGCTGAATGCGATGCGAGGTTGCCGTACGCAGAGAAAGAGAGCTAAGGGGAATGGTACCTTTGTTCAAATTGCGGCAAAGCTTATCATTAATAATAGAAACGGTGGCTCCGGTATCGATAAGTGCGTGTACGGTGACGCCGTCTATGGACAGTTCAATTTCGTTCGCCGGGTTAGAATGAGGCCTTGAAATGTTCGACGTAAACGTAAACGTCGTGGGTGCGGCCCGCGACGGCTACGGGGACTCCCTGAAAAGGGAGGTACCCTAACGCCGGTTCCTCAGGACCATTAATAAAGTTATTTGTCTGTCTGTCTGTCTGCCTCTGGAACTGCGACTGTTAGTTTCCCTCTCGGGCTGGGCTGGGTCGGCGAACCATCGGGGAAATGGATCGGCGACGTGGGGAAGGTGACCAGCGTGCATCGAAAGGGAGGCGACTGTAAGATGAGTCCGGAGGAAGGCTAGGTGGGTCCTGACGCGGAAGTCGAGCAGGCCAGTAGCTTGACGCGCCCCCACTGTCAGGTAAACGGGGGCAGCGACGGCGGCAGAATCGTGCTACGTGGCGCGGAAAATGGCAGAAATAGCATATTGGCCGGTTGTCAGGTGTATGCCACGGGGTGACGACAGGGGCTCCAGCGGCCCAGTAAGGGATGACCATCGGGCGTGAAGGTGGCGGCGGCACATGGAAGGTGCCAGTGGCCCGGTAGGCATCAGGAGCCGGAGGAGCGTAAGGCCGGGCGACAACGTCAGCGTAAGTTAGCGGTCCAGCTGGAGGCTGCGGAGGAGGGGCAGATGGCAGCGCCGCGGCGACTTGGGTCTGAATGACGTGGCGAAGCGAGGGAGCCAAGGTTGTCGACGGCTCGGGTGTGCTGTTCGCCAGAGATAGTTGGCGTGCCACTTCCTGACGGATGAACTGCTTTATCTCCGGCATTAAAGCAGAGATGTCGGCAGCTTCGCGGCCGAAATCCAACAAAGATAGATCCGTGGTGTCCTGCTGAGCAGCGCGAGTTGATGCACGCTGCTTGCGCAGCTCGTCGTACTGCTGACAGAGCTGTACGACCTCGGCAATCGTCCGCGGACTCTCCGCGACGAGCATCTGGAAGGCTTAGTCATCGATGCCTTTCATGACGTGCTTGATCTTGTCAGCTTCGTCCATAGATGAGTTGACGCGCTTGCATAGCGAGAGCACGTCTTCAATATAACTAGTGAAGGTCTCCTCCTGGAGTTGAGCTCGACCACGCAAGCGCTGCTCGGCGCGAAGCCGGCGAACGGCGGGACGGCCGAAGACTTCTGCCAACGTTGCCGTGAAAGCCGACCAGGTGGTAAAATCGGCTTCATGATTGCGGAACCATAGGTTTGCCACGTCAGTCAAGTAAAAGACGACATTTGTGAGCTTGGCGCGGTTGTTCCACTTGTTATAAACGCTTACACGGTCATATTCGGCGAGCCGCTAAATATAGCCGGATCGCGCTGCCGGATGACGCCAGAACAGACGATGGCGGGGGGCACGGGAGCAGCAGCCTGGGACGGTCCCGGTTCATCCATTGGAGCAGCTGGTGGTAGCGTGCGGCTGCGGAGTTCCAGGATGTCGAAGAGAAACCCAGCATCTCCACCAAATGCAACGGGTGTGTTCGCCTAGCAGAAGGGTCACTAGTTATAGGTTGTAGCGATAGGCTTCCATAGGTCGGCGCTACATCGTAACGGGGAAGCAAGCACTTCTCGTCGTCTTCTCTGGCACCAGCACACCAGCACCATGCCCACTGCCCAGTGCCTTCAGTACAATATATATATATATATATATATATATATATATATATATATATATATATATATATATATATATATATACTGATAAGATGTTCATTGGCGCTCGTTCAAGGACGCTACGAGTAGGAACGGCGAGAAAGCGTGAGGGGCCATTTCGAAAAACATCAGACGGAAAGGCGTCTATATATATAAATATATATATATATCAAAGATTGGTTGTAATACATTCGCCCT
The DNA here is from genome assembly GCF_023375885.2 of Dermacentor andersoni. Classification (NCBI taxonomy): domain Eukaryota; kingdom Metazoa; phylum Arthropoda; class Arachnida; order Ixodida; family Ixodidae; genus Dermacentor; species Dermacentor andersoni. The sequence goes on along the minus strand of NC_092816.1, from coordinate 236,383,616 downwards.
CTCCGTAACGGAATGCATGTGGCGACAACAAACCCACCTCGCGTGCTTTTAAGGATGGTTCGACTGCTGAACAGCAATAAGGTACCCGCCTGATCGACCGGGGTGAGGGGCATGAGACGGGAGATGACGTAACAACACATGGTGAATTTAATAAAATAAAGTCAGGCCAGAGACATCATGGAAAAAAGGATACGCAAACTCAAAGCAGATGTTGTAAAGCGTCGCGGAGACCGTGTGGGTCACATACAACACCAACTCTGACGCGCGTCACAAAGCCCACAACGTGGGAATTTCTAACACTCGCGAAATAATCAAAAAAAGGACGCGGCGCAAATAAAAAATACACGCGACTTTAAACGCGGCAAACACTACAGTAAGGGAACATTTAGAAATGAACACGCGATGAATACGTAAATGAAAGATGAAGTGCGATTAAAAAAGAAGAATCTGGCGGAAAGTTCTGAAAACAGGTTACACGAAGCTTATCTGCGGTGTGCTCGCCGAGATCCCGATCTCAAGAAGCATCGAGCTGCTTGTACCTCGCTGCCGAAGACCTTGACGGACTTGCACCGTCTGTCAATCTATCGGCGAACACGTCGCCCGGAGGGGTTTCAGCCTGCCGACCCACGTGACCAACCGGTCTGGCGAGCTCAAGAAAAATAGGGGCCTTGCCTCCCTACCACCGTGTAAGCGGCGCTGCGGCAGCAATGGCAAGCGCAGTCGCAGCGGCTGTCACATGTTTATATATATATAAATATATATATATATATATATATATATATATATATATATATATATATATATATATATATATATATATATATATGTATATATATATATATATATGTATATATATATATATATATATGTGTGTGTGTGTGTGTGTGTGTGTGTGTGTGTGTGTGTGTGTGTGTGTAGGCGGTTTCTTCAAAGTTCAGCACGCAGAACCCGACGTAACATGTGCAGGAAAGAGACGCCGAACGTTTTGGACGATGTATTTAACGTTTTCGGCTGGTGGACCAGCCGAAAACATACTCTGATGCTGCTGGTCTCTGACGAAGGCTGGTCCACCGGTCGAAAGTGTTAAGGACGTCTGACCAAATAAGTAAATGCGTAATAAGTAATAAGTCGATACGTAACTACGTAACTATATATATATATATATATATATATATATATATATATATATATATATATATATACATGGCAATAACGTGCGCACCTTGCACTGGTGGTGCAAAGCTGGAGTCGACAGCGCAGCTTGTGATCACCTAGCTTTTACGTGAATTGCTGCAACGTCGGGAACAGTGTGTGGCACCCTTTTCACACACTGTTGCACATTGATTAGCACATTGATCACTTGGCCGTGAATGCCGTATACCCGGCTCCATCCGTTAAGCGACGAATGTTCATAAGCGGTATGCGTGGAGCAGCCATCCGTTCTCCCACGTCGTTTAAGCGAGGTGGGTATTCAAAGCCATTCGTAGAGCTAAATAGCGGTAACTTGCCTTTGAGAAGCGAGTCACGGCAAGACTTACACACCTTCATCTCGTTGTGGTCGGTAGCATCGGGGGAGGCTTCGCGAACCACTTGTAAGGACAAACTCCGCTGTTGAAAGTTGCGCACAAGGTTCATGGTAGACAAGTTCACGTCGAACCAAAGTCGGTCATGGATGCGACAGCTGTGCCCAAACTCCGTGCCCAGAAATTCGCGTTGGAATCGGCCGTTCGCACGCCCCATGTCTCAGCGGGCTTGACGCTGGAAGTTTTCGAGCAGTCGCAGGCCGGGATCGCTTTCTCGGCGACTTCGAACGTTCAGGCGCCGACTCTCGCGTTCCCAGGGCTGAAACTAGGGATCCTCGACTCGGCGTCCCCTATTCTAAGCGGCAGCTTCGGCGCGGTGTTCCCGATCAGCTCGGTGGCGATGCGTCGCTTCTCGCTTGACAGTACGGCGCTCCCCTTCCTTCCTCTCTCCTTCTTCCAGACTTCGGTCTTCCCATCGCAGCAGAACGTACGCACTGAGCAGAGGACATGATAGGTGTGCCGCCGCGCCTGCTGTTCCGAGATTTTCTGTGGCGTCACGACTCCACCCTGTGGGCGTGGGGTGGAGGAGGTTACGGGTTTGGTGCTCTCGCAGGTGGTTCGAGCAAAAGCCAGGAGTTTGGCAAGGAACAGCCAGCCATACAAGAGAACCTGGGGCATAGGTGGCATTTGGAAGTGAGTTGGCGCGGCTATCCTTCTACCGCAGTTGTTCTTGCAATGTAAAGGTGCGCGCAAGCTGGCGGCAATTTTCAGCTTGTCGGGCTGCTTCGTACACATGTAAGCACTCGGAAGCGTCATGACGGTATGGATGGAGAGTGTCAATTGTGTGCGAAGGCTAGCGTCCATAGAGGAGGAAGGAAGGCGAAAATTCCATAGTGCTGTGGCGACACACTCCGCGCATATTTCTGCGCACCCTCCATTTTCTTATCATCTGGCCCAGCATAACACAGCTGCACGCTGGACTGCATGTTCCATAAAACAGCGCCACCGCCACGTCACCCGAGGTATGTGTCACCGACGGTGGCTATAAAAACAGGCTGCCTGGGTGAGAAAGCAGGCCTTCTACCTTCCGCTACTGGGACGAACGTAGCGTTGGTATGCCCGTCCGCTGCCATCGTTAGTCGAATAAAGAAGGGTTACGTTTTTATGTTTGGATTCGTCCTTCGGCAGACACGACATCCCACATCTGGTGACCCGGACAACGAACAAGAACGCATCGCCATGGACGAACAAGACGCCCTTGAATCCGGCTGCTGCTTGCTGTTCGTCCTCCCACTTCGGCATACACGTGCCAGGTGCCCAGTTTTCCCGCACGTAAAGCATTGTGCTTGAGAGAACTGGCACTGTGAAGGGGAGTGGGCACCACCACAGCGACCGCAGGTACTGCCCTTTGTCGCGAATTTGTTGACCGCCGCTTCCGCCGACGGTGAGCCAGTCGCACGGGAAATCTCGCCGGCGTCCTTGGCGGCAGCTTCCATTGCCAGCGCTGCCTTCACGGCGTCGTCCAGCGACGGGTCGGGAAGCTCCAGGAGTCGCGTCTGCATGGCGGGGTTGTTGATTCCGCAAACGAAACGGTCCCGGAGCAGCGAGTCCAGTTGGTCCCCGAAGGCGCAGGCACTCGCTAACCCTCGTAGCGCAGCAACGAATTGCCCGAGGGTCTCTCCTTCCCGGGGGCTCCGGTTGTTGAAACGGAAACGCTCCATTAGCGCGGACGGTGCTGGGTTAAAATGCGAGCGCAGTATGGCAAGCAGCTCACCCAGCGTCTTAACGTGCGGCGTGGCTGGCTTCAGAAGGTCGAGCAAGAGGCTGAAGACGCGGGTCCCGCAGCTGGCCAGGAAAATGTCCCGCTGTTTGGCCTCGGGTGTGTCGTTTGCCCGGAAGAACACGTGGACTTGCTCCTCGTAAATTTGCCAGGCGGACCCATCTCCCTCGAACGGCTCGAGCCTTCCGTACAGCGGCATGGCGACAGCAACGGGGGGCGGTGTTTCGCCACTCGCGGCGGCGTGCGACGCTCCCTAGGTACTCGTCGCCAGCTTCGTCGCTAGAGTCACGAGGATCCCATCCTCGTCGCCAGTGTCACGATCCACCCCGGGTCGTGAACAAGGGAGGGCTTCTCAGCGTGGTGGTGCTGAAAGATTACTGACCGGCGAGCTGCCGTGCTCGTCGGTGTTTATTGTGGCTCGGCGACCAATGTTGCCTGCCGAGCTTTAGCAGGCCACCGAGCTTGGCGGGCTAACCAAGATTATGTCCGAGGGGGCGTCACATACTTGCTACAAGCTGAAACTTCTCAACAGACAGCTTCACGCGCAGCAAGAGGTGATCCAGAAGCAAGAGCAACAGCTTCAGGAACGGCACGACCAACCCGATGGTTCCGTGCAGCAGCTTCCTACCGGCTCCGGCGAGGACGTCAGAACCCCGGCAGATGGCATCCCGCACGCTGCCCCGCACGGCGTCTGGCGTGTCGCTGTCAAGCTTCCGCCGTTTCGGGCCGACTCGCCCGAGGTATGTTTCGCCTAAGTCGAGGCCCAGTTCTCCCTCGCGCACATCACACAAGACCGGACCCGCTACAATTATGTCGTCGCCCACCGCGATTCCCGCTACGCCAGCGAGGTCCGGGATATTCTTGCCAACCCACCAACGGCCAACCTTTACGAACAGCTCAAGAAGGAACTCATTCGCCACCTGTCACTCTCGGAAGACCAGAAGGTGCGACAACTTCAGTCCGCAGAACTTGCCGAGCGCAAGCCTTCGCAGCTCCTCCGCCACATGCGTGCTCTCGCGGGCAACATGGAAGTCCAGGATTCCTTACTGCGAGCACTTTGGCTTCAACGACTTCCACCGCACGTCCAGGCAATTCTGCAGGCTCAGCTTACGCTACCTCTCGACCAACTCGCCAGAATCGCTGATTCCGTCATCGACGTCTCTTTGCCGCCGTTGTCACCCACCGTCCAGGCTGTCACCGCACCGCTGAACACCATAGAGCTTGCGTGGCGTATCGACGATATCAACCGACAGCTCAGCTCCATTCAACGACGCCTGGATCAACACTTGCCGACGCGCCACTCGCAAAGCCGTGGCCAGAACACTACCCCGTCGCAGCAGCCTGGTGACGACGACCGGTGTTACTACCATAGACGCTTCGGGGACAGAGCACGGCAATGTCGACCACCCTGCTCCGCTAGAAAACAGGGAAACGCCAACGGCAGCTCGTAGCCACGGCTGCGAGCTGCCGACCAAATTACAAAGCAGCGGTTCCTTGTCGACAGCGGTTCCGACATTTGCTGCTACCCGCGAGCCCACCTTCAAGGTCCCCGTCCTTCTACGTCTTTCGAGCTCAGCGCGGCAAACCGGTCCACTATCAAAACTTACGGCTCGCTCCACCTGCACGTCCAGCTTAAAAACCTACGCCATGACCTTCATTGGAATTTTGTCATCGCCGACGTCACAGAGCCAATCATCGGCTCAGACTTTTTGGCGCACTACAACCTCCTTCCGGACTGCCGCCACGACCGTCTCACCGACGCAACAACGGGACATTCTGCACCAGGACAGCGAACGACTACCCACCAGCGAAGCATCAAAGTACTCAGTGTCGAACATAATTCACCGTACCACGCCATCCTCGCCGAATTTCCCGGTTTGACGCGCCCCAGCGGGTTGCCACGCGACGTGCAGCACACCACCTTGCACTACATCAGGACCACCCCAGGCCCTCCCGTTTTCTGTCGCGCCCGTCGCCTTGCCCGGGACCGCATGCGCATAGCCAAAGCAGAGTTCGAAGCCATGCTCCGGGAGGGCATCGCCCGCCCCTCCGACGGCCCATGGGCCTCGCCACTTCACCTCGTGCCTAAGAAGACCGAAGGCTGGCGGCCCTGTGGGGACTACCGTGCCCTCAACGCCCGCACAATTCCGGACAGGTATCCCGTTCACCACATACAGGACTTCGCCCATTGCATTTGCGGCTGCCACGTTTTTTCCGTGCTAGACTTGGTCAAGGCCTACACGCAGATACCCGTCAATCCGGACGACGTCCCGAAAACTGCAATTATTACTCCTTTCGGCTTGTTCGAGTTTCCCTTCATGAGCTTTGGCCTGAGGAACGCTGGACAAACCTTCGAACGCTTCTTCGACGAAGTCGTCCGCGGCCTCGACTTCTGCTTCGTCTATCTTGACGACATATTGGTCTTTTCCCGCAACACAGACGAACACCAAAGGCACCTTCGTCTACTTTTCCAATGCCTCGATGACCACGGCTTACTCGTCAATGTCCCAAAGAGCACGCTCGGCGCTTCAGTCGTAAAATTCCTCGGCCATGAAGTCTCATCAGAGGGAACTCGACCCTTACCTCAGCGCATCTCAGACATGCAAAATTACACTCAACCAACCACCGCTCAAGACCTTCGCCGTTTCCTCGGCATGCTGAACTTTTACAGGCGTTTCTTGCCACACGCAGCCGACTACCAGGCTCCCCTCCATGATGCCTTGGCTGGTCTACGAGGAAACCAACCCGTCACGTGGACAGCGGCTTTAATGGAACTTTTCGAAAAATGCAAAGCTGATCTTTGCACCACCACACTTCTCTCCCATCCTGTGTTGGACGCTACCTTGGGGCTCTTCACGGACGCCTCTAGCATCGCCGTAGGCGCCGCCCTTATGCAGCACGTAGACAACACCTGGCAACCCTTGGCGTTCTTCTCCGAGAAACTCTCAGCTCGCAAAACGACCCCTTCTGCGGCCAGTCCCACCGACGAAACCACGACCCCTGCGCCGTCGAGTTCGCCAGCTTACTACATAGAACTCCTGGCGATATACGAAGCAGTTCAGCACTTTCGCCACATTTTCGAAGCACAACACTGCACTATCTACACCGACCATAAACCTCTGACCTACGCCTTCTCTCAGCACCGCGACAAACTCCCACCGGTCCAGCAGAACCAGCTCTCGTTCATCGCCCAGTTTACCACCGACATCCAACATGTCAGCGGGAAGGACAACGTGGTCGCCGACGCGCTTTCACGTGTGGCAGCTATTAGCCCTTCGCAGATAACAGCTGATGTCCTCGCCGAGGCTCAGACTACGGACGCTGAACTGCAGGAGCTTCTTAAGGGCGCGTCCTCGCTACAGGTGCAGCAAGTCCCCATACCTGAATCGACAAAGACTACCTACTGCGACATATGAACAGCACGAAGCAGACCTTACGTGCCCCTTTCCCATCGCCGTGGCCTCTTTAACCAGTTACATAATCTCAGCCATCCCAGCATACGCGCCTCTGCACGCCTCGTGGCTGACCGCTATGTCTGGCCCTCCATGCAGCGGGATTGCCGCACCTGGGCGCTGTTGCATCTGGGTCGCAAGCCCCAAGGATAGCGTTGGCCTGGCGGCCTGGGACACAGCTGGAAGCATCCGAAGGTCCTGGCAAAAGATGAGTCGACTGCTAACAGAACAACTTGTTTATTATAGCATCGCAAAAGAGCGGCCGGTCAGGTCGACCGAAGTGGAGAGACGGGAGACTACGTTACTCGACGGAAGAAATCGGAGCCTCTCTCTTGGCGTCCGGGGGCAGCTGCTCTTATACTCTCGGAGTCGAGGGCAAGAAGGAACGGCTCGGGATGAGGCGCACGTGACGGCGACGCACGGACACGTTGAGACGAGAAGTGACGCATCCGCCGGGCCGGCGCCGGTCAGACCTCCTCGCTTCACAGTTGGGGAGCTCCTCTCCCCGGCTGCCGCGCTTTGACAAGCGTGGGCACCAACATGCACACACACACACACGCACACACGAAGACACGTGGCATTGAAACATGCCCGGACGCGCATGGCAGGAGGGTTGCGGCAGCGCTGAACGGGCCAAAATGCCCGCCGCTTTGAACGAAGCCCCGGCGCCCGTTGCATCCGCGCCGGCTATACCGCGCGTCGTAGGCGAAACGTAACAGCGCGCTCCTGCATTCAATGCCAGCGCGCTAAAGTCACCAGGCATGTCACTTCACCACTCGGCGCATTCCCCCAGACCTCTGGTCGGTTTCAACACGTCCACCTTGATATCATAGGGCCCTTGCCTCCAGCTGGACGCTATTGCTACTGCCTCACCGCCATCGATCGGTACACTCGATGGCCTGAGGCATGGCCCCTCGAGGGAGTCACTGCGGAAGGCGTCGTCTCAGCCTTCTTCGCCGGCTGGATTGCCCGCTTCGAGCCCCCTCGCCGCGTCACCACCGACCAAGGACGACAGTTCGAATCGCACCTTTTCCGGCTGCTCGGGCTGACCATCGGGTTCGAACGCTCGCGGACCACCAGCTACCACCCATGCGCCAACGGGATGATCGAACGTTTCCACCGACAGTTCAAATCAGCCATCATGTGCCACCCGGACTCAACCTGGCCTGAAGCCATCCCAGCCGTCACCCTAGGTCTTCGCGCCACCTTCAAGCCCGACATTCAGGCTACACCCGCAGTCAGGCTGCACCCGCAGAGCTCGTCTACGCGGAACCCCTCCGTCTCCAAGGCGAATTTCTCGCTGCACCGCCATCCACCACCGCGACGTCAGATCCCACCGATTTCATCGCCCGGCTCCGACGCACCATCGCTCCCCTCCGCCCGTCACCTGCAGCTCACCGCTGTAAGACCGCCCTCTTCGTCTTCAAGGATCTGGCAACGTGCTCGCACACTTTCCTCCGCGACGACACCGTCCGCCGACCTTTACAGCCACCTTACAGCGGACCCTACCCAGTTCTCCGTCGCGACGACAAAACCTTCACCCTTCGCATTAAACGGAACGCCGTCCGCGTCTCTATCGACCGACACCGATTCCACCGAACCAGGGAATACCAGTACACCCACAGGCGTCCATCAACGACCGCCGACATCGCAGCCTGCTTCTGTCACTACACGCTACAACACTACAAGCCGCTCTCCACTCCGCCGGGGGTTGATATGGCGACACACTCCGCGCATATTTCTGCGCACCCTCCGTTTTCTTATCATCTGGCCCAGCATAACACAGCTGCACGCTGGACTGCATGGTCGATAAAACATAGCGCCACCGCCGCGTCACCCGAGGTATGCGTCACCGACGCTATAAAAACAGGCTGCCTGGCTGAGAAAGACGGTCTTCTACCTTCCGCTACTGGGACGAACGTAGCGTTGGTATGCCCGTCCGCTGCCATCGTTAGTCGAATAAGGAAGGGTTACGTTTTTATGTTGGGATTCGTCCTTCGGCAGACACGACATCCCACAGCGCTTTAGCAGCGGTGTTGTATGCGAACGTTAAAAAACGAAGAACGCGGTCCCATTTACCATGATCAGATGCCGCGTACATCGCGAGCATATCACCGAGAGTGCAGGTAAACCGCTCTGTGAGCCCGTTAGTCTGCGGGTGGTATGCCTTGCTCGTTCGATGAGTAATGTGGCATTCGGAAAGGAGAGCTGCGATGAAAAGAGAGAGAAAGGAGCGACCTCTATCACTAAGAAGTTCTCCAGGTTAGCCATGTCGAAGGATGAAGCGATGTAGGACGAAAGCATCTAGATCCCACACTGTACAATTGCCTAAAGCAGCCGTTTCGACTTAGCTCGCCAAATGGACCACAACAACTGTGATCCACCGATTGCCATCCGGTGTCATTGGAAGTGAGCCGTAGAGGTCAACGCCGACGCGATCGAAGGGTTTGGTTGGGCACGGCACCAGACTCACGTAAAGATGGTAGTTTGCGGTTTTGACACGCAGGGAAGCACCGAATACAGCACGGGATATATGGATTGTCAATGATTCAGAGAGATAGGTGACACGAGGAGTGATCCAGGCGTCACGGCGTTGTTCAGTGTCAATTGAGTCAACATCGAGAGATGACATGGAGTGTGTGCAAGTGGTTCCGCAGGCCAAATCTGGAGGAAGAGGAGAACGGCACAGGGCGTTTGCGTCAGAGTGCTTGCCTCCGCAACGGTATATGACTCGAATATCATACTCCTGGATTCGGGGAGTCCAGCGCGCGAAGCGGCCAGATGGATCTTCCAACGTGGCGAGCCAGCAAAGAGTGCGGTGATCCGTTACTAGGTCGAATGGGCGGCCGTATAATTATGGGCGGAACTTGCCAAGCGCCCATACAAGAGACAAGCACTCTTGTTCAGTTACGCTTTAATTGACCTCTGATTTTGCCAGCGTGCTACTTACATAGGTGACGACGTATCCGGAGTACCCGGGTTTTCGCTACGCGAGGAGGGCGCCAACACTGACCCCGCTGGCGTCTGTATAGCTTGAGTTGCAGTTGTCGGGTCGAAATGGCTAAGAATAGGTGAAAAGGTAAGAAGACGATGCAGCGTAGCGAACGCGATGTCGTATGCAGGGGACCAGCAGGAGAGGTCCGTGCCAGCGCGTACGAGCTGGGTAAAGGGCAGCATGATTGATGCGAGATTGCGAACAAAGCGCCAGAAATAAAGCAAAGGTCCACAAATCAGCGAATTTCTTTGATGTTCGTGGGCTGCTGGAACTCAGCGACTGCATAAAGATTCGCAGTGTCGGGTATAACGCCGTGGTTGGACACGGTATGGCCCAAAATGGTCAGTAGCTGCGCAGCGAAGGGGCACTTTTCGGGCTCGAGTTGCAGGCCAGCGTTGGTTAGACACATAAAAACAAGTATAAGTCGAAGTAAAAGAGTAGTAAAATCAGGAGAGAAAAACCACGCTATCGTCGAGGTAGTATACCTACATATATACCACTTGAGGCCGTGCAGCGTATCATCTATGAGTCGTTCAAACGTGGCATTCGAGTTGCAAAGTCCAAAGGGCATCATGTTGAATTCATATAGGCTGTCATGCGTAATAAATGTATTTTCCAGGCGATCGGCTTCAGTCATCGGGACTTTCCAGTAGCCAGAACGCAAGTGTAGGGACGAACATAATTCTGCTCCTTCGAGGCTGTCAAGGGCGTCGTCGAGGTGCGCCAAAGGATACATGTCCTTGCGCGTCCCCTTGTTTATTTGATGGTAGTCAACGAAAAAGCGAACAGACCCGTCCTTCTTGCGAGTGAGAATGACAGGAGATGCACAGGGATTGTGGAATGATGGAATAACGCCACAGTGTAGGGCGTATCTTCCATTTGGTCATTAAGGACGCGATGCTGTTCAGAAGAGACGCGGTATGCTCTTTGACAAAACGGCTGGTGAAAACCGGTGTCAATGTAGTGCTGCACTTTCGCCGTTCGGTCCAGTTGCGGTTGGGGAACATGCAACGAGTTTCTAAGGTAGTTCAGAAGTTCAAACTAGGAGTATTTCGCAGGGGTTAGGTTATTGGGCGAGAACATATCGAGAACATATCACTCGATGACTCTTCAAGCGTTGAAAGGGCGCGTATTTCGTAGGAGTCAATATGGCAAGATTCGTCTGGAACGGTAACAGAGAACGAAGGTGCTCTACGCGCTCGAGACATTCACCTACAAGCAACGTAACAGACGCAGAAAGTGCATTGTGCATAAAATATTGCTGAGGCTGGCGGTGATGTCAAGCTATGCAAAATGCAGTGAAACAGCTTTGCTACTCATAAAGATGTCATGAAGATGTCAAGAAGACCGTAGCATCGCTGACGACACCGCAGAAGACCGGGACAAGGGTAAGTACCGGACTCTATCAAGGATATAGGAAAGGTATTACGGGCCGCGCCTGACCGCCGACGTCCCCCGTTATGGCAAGACATGACAAGACTGTCAGCGACGCAAGAAACCACCGACAAGGCCAGCGCGATTACTGCAGCCGATTAAGCCTCTTTGCTGACCATTCCAGCAGATCAGGATGGATTTGCAGGGACCCTTTTCGGCGTCAACATCCGGAAATAAGTGGATCGTCGTGGCGACGGTCTACCTCACCCGCTTCGCTGAGACTAAAGCTCTGCCGAAAGGTAGCGCAGCCCAAGTGGCGAAATTCATCGAGAGCACCCTGCTGTGACATGGTGCCCCACAAGTCCTCATCACCGACCGAGAAACGGCCTTTACAGCACAGCTCGCCCAAGCCATTCTGCAATAGAGCCAGGCATGCCACAGGAGGACTACTGCCTACCACCCACAGACGAATGGCCTTACGGAGCGCCTGAACAATGTACGTCGATTCGAGCACAAGACGTGGATGCGCTCCTGCCATACGTAACCTCAGCTTACAACACGGTGGTGGAAGAAACAGCACAGATCACGCCGTTCAAGCTGCTTTACGGCAGGAGCCCTACGAGGACTCTCGACGCCATGTTGCTGCACGTGACTGACGAAGAAAATGTCGATATCGCCGCCTATCTCCAGCACGCCGATGATGCTCGATAGCTCACCCGCCTGCTCATCAAGAACCAGCAGAGGACGGACAACCGGCTATTTCTATCTTCGACGAAGCTACGTGGATTACCAGCCCGGCGACCGTCTTTGCGTTTGGACTCCGATACGGTGACGATGACTTAGCGAGAAGCTTTTACGCCGCTATTTCGGACCCTACAAGATCATCCGACGCACTGGCGCACTCGACTATGAGGTCGTGCCACACGCCATTTCATTATCACAGCGCCCACGCTCACGACCTGAAGTTGTGCGACTTGAGCCATTCTACCAGCGCTAAAAAACTTTGGGACTTTGCATCGCTGAGCTTGCGACTTTCTTTGGACTTTGTTACTTTGGACTTTGTTCCGTTTTTGTTACTTTTGTTAGTATGTGTGCTTTTGTATTTCGTTCTTCTTTTATGTTTACAGCATCGGGACGATGCTTTTTAAGAGGGGGGTATGGATATGTGCACTTGTTTATCGAATGACCGCGTTTCATCGTCTAACAAATGTTATCGCTAAGCGCAGGATGTGCCTGCATGTATCGGAAGTTTCTGGAATGTTATCGATGGTTCTATCCCCTGTCTGTTGTCGCCGAATCTTCTGAAATCTCATAGCATGTATGCGCGACGCGAACGGCGTAGAACTTTCTGGAAGACACGCGGGCACCAGCGATTACCCTGGAACGCTCGATGGCTCATGTACAAAAGCTGACGCGCTTCACCCGCTAATGAGATTTTCGACGATCGCCAACTGTGTTCACCGGTATCGTTGTTCTTTAAGTGTGAGGGCACAGATTCGCCCAATAAAACGCTAGTTGCGTCAATCACAGTTTTGCTGCCTTCTTCACCGTCACTACTATGTGACAACATACAGGTTGTCGAACATAATTTGAGCCAACGTTGTAAAAATGAAAAGTATTTCGGACGCCAGTCGAACTGAATGCATAATGTTGGCACAGGCCTACAGTTATTCAGGGTATTTTTTATTATCCCCTTAACGGAAAAGTTAGGTTTAAGTAATATACTTTTTAAGTATTGGCTGCAGACCCCAAGTGTGACATGCAATGTGGTAGAGCATCTTGGGAAACATCTCAATAAATTGTTTCCAACACAACATATCTCACGTGGTCCTTTCTTCCGCGTTCCAAAGAAAGCCCGCGAAATATGAAAAGATACGATGTGACGGTGCGATTCTGCACTGTTATTGTACTGTTCTCAAGCGTGAGATGGATGAACAAGGCCGGCTGCAGAGAGGCTGGCCCGCGAAAGGGCGTTATGTCTGGTGCCGGTATCTGGGCATGCGGTGTTTGTCGCATGGCGGCGCGAATGCGTGCTGCTGGCCGAGCGTTGCCGAAGCGATAAAGCGTCTAAAGGCACGTCTTCACTTGCGGAAATAAGCGCGCGCTAGGCGCTTTCGCGGCAAGAATTCTCTAGAATAGCAGCTTGGCCTTGTTGGTTTTCCATCCTGGTGTTAACGGCGCAAAACGTAGACGGGACACGAGACGAGAAGACTGCACCACAAGTGCTGCCGAAATAAGCGCGCTGCCTTGCGCACGCTTATTTCCTCAAGTGAGGACTTACTATGTACTATCAGCCAAAAGAGTAACCGGAACGCGGCGTAGGCGGCCGGAGCGGCTGCGGGGCCACACCGGGGCGCTGCTATCTGGCTCAGCGCGCTGACGACGAGAGTGCACACGTGACGCCAAACTTCGTTCTCACTATAGTGCACTAGAATAATGTCCTAGTGGCGCGAGCAAGAGGGAGGGACAATGCCCCGGCTGAAGCAAATGCCAGTAGCCGCCGTCGGTGGCGCTGCTGTGCTTTTTTCTAGCTGCTGGCGCGCGGTCGAGCCGGCTCAGACACCATCAGACACGCTCTGCGGCTGTTTGCTCCGTGTGTTTTCCGAGCCGTGTTACGTTCAACGTGGCCATGCTTGTGAAAAACAGTGGATGATTTGAAAAGAGAAGGCGTATCCCTGCATCTACTGCAGCACAGGAGGTTCGATGCCAAAAAGAAAGACGGACACCCATTGTTACGCTCCGCGCTGCCACAGCGATTATCAGGGGGCTCCGAAAGCGTCATTGTTCGCCGCACCAAGAGAAAATGAACTTCGGAAGAAATGGGAGAGCGCAATCTGCTAACAGTAGACAAGCATCTCGCTGAATCTTCAGCGGTATTTCATTAAAACTTCTTTCTCGGCGAGTTGGTGCGTACTTGACATAAAAATTGCGTGCTTGTGTCTCGTGCTTGTTACTTTGTGGTTGCATGTGTTTGCGATGTTACAATTTTTTTATGTTCAGAAGTATGTGAGCGCCACTTTGAACCTCGATACATTTGGAGGGATTACGTCCACATCATCAATAGCACCGAAATGAGACTTCCACGTGGGAAGCTGTCGCTGGCGCCTGGCGCGGTGCCTATCCTCCTGCCCGACTGTACGTCCTACCTTTCTGTCGCACCTGTTGAAGAGAGGCTAGAAAGGAAGAGGCCAGCATCAGAAAGTGCACCGATGGTAAGCACGAAGCCACATAAGAGCGCACGGACCGCACAGAATGAAGAAAGAGCGGGAGATTGTCAGCTCCGCCAACCACTTCGCGAGATCCTGGTCGAGGCTGCGTAAGATGAAAACGGACAGTTTACGGAGAATGAACTATTCCCAATTAGCTCGCTCCAAGTAGTGAATGTTCCCTCAAGCTCTGGTGCCACTTGCAGTGACTAAACCGTAGTTTTCGCGACAACGTAGGTACAACAGCAAGAAAGGCTCGAGATATTGCATGAAAAAGTTCTGCATTTCAGTGGGCATGAAGACGAAGTCTCTGCTCAACTGTACTTTAGAGGTGCGCTGTGCCAAGACATAGTTGTACGCTCCCTTGCCGCTGCGAACCATTTGCTACAAGACTCTGAGAGCCGCATCATCTGCCAAGGAATAATGCCTGAAATTGACTTTCATGACCTTTCACATGTTTTAACTCGAGGTTGCAGCCTGCTGCTGTGGTATTTGGGACTCCAGCATCCGTGACAGCCGCCTAATTTTCTATATCGCTGGTTGTGGCGAGAAAGTGCATTTTAAAGACATGCTATGACGCCTGCCTGAACTTACTACTGATCACAAAATGGGCAGCAGCAAATTTGAGGCTTGCAGAGTTTACCATATGAAAGACAACGGTGGTTTGTCATATCCTGCTTCCCCTCTGTACAAGTTTATGATCAACTTGGACAAAGACTTCATAGTTTGTTTTAGTCTTCTTGAGTTGCACGCAGACAGTGTTTAAGGTGTTTTAGATGCTGTTAAAGCCAGGCTGCAGCATCAACTTAGCTGCCCTGATCACTTCGAATCCATCACAGCAGAACTCACTGCTTTCTACATCACAACCAGGCTACATTTCTTCACAAAAAGCGTGAATAAGTGCAATGAAAGAAGGCGCCAGGCATCAAAATATATTAAGCTCAGTTGATGTTCCTAGGACTCCATGCTACAAGGTGTTTTTGGTCATGTGTTTTAACAGTAATAGTTACTTATAATGGGATTAGATGCTCGGTGTCTAGGGAAGGTACACTTTAGGGTCCCTTTATAGCTGTGCTATTTTCATTGTGAATAAATAAAAAGAAACACTAACCTGGATTTGTTTTCGAGCGTCACTCTGACAGTATGTGCTGAAGATGCGGCGGATTTCTTAGGAGCCATAATTTCGGGAAAACTGGTGAGTCTGTATGTGCGCAATCGCATAGTCAAAAATGAATTCATTCCGGGGTTTAATGTAAAAACGCCCTAAGATCTAATTATTAGGGACGCAGTAAAGGGGGGGAGGGACACAGGAATAATTTCGACCAACTGGGGTTTTATAACCGGCAACACGGGCATGTTTGCATTTTGCCACCATGAAAGTGCAGCCAAAGAGACCATTATTTTTATCCTACGCCCTCGGGGTTAGCAGCGCAACACCGAAGTCGCTACGCACTTTCCTGTCATTCGCGATAAGCACGCGATTTAAACGGAGTGATAAATATAGCTCCATAGAAGCAAGGCAGGCCCAGATATATTGGGTCTTGAGCAGTAGATGAGCAACAAGAAGCTCGGTGAATTGCCAGCTGACACAGGCGATAGGACGAGCGCAATGAAAGCGCCGGACTGTGCGAGAATACGCTAGCAGACGACATTGTCGATACTAGTCTCGATGTGGCCTTCAAAATCTTCCTTTACACAATACTTTGTTAAATAGAATCATTTTCTGTTATAATGAAAGAACTATATCCGTGAAAAACGCTTAATAATTAAAGACGGACCGCCTCAAAAGCAGCGAATATGAGAGCACCTGGTCTGCTAGAAAAGGTCGCAGTGGCGACACCTGGTGGCGTCAACGAAAAGAGGCACGCGCGCCCCTTTCCGGTCGTGTCACTAGGACATTATTCTAGTACACTATAGTTCTCACCATGGAGGAAGGAAACTCAGGAGAAGCCCTGACGTCATTCTTTGTGAAGCTAAAGTGAAGCCGGAAGTTGGCGTTGCTCGTGGCGTTGCTCCGCCTCTCGTGCCAGCTCTCCTCTCTTGTTTACCTTTTCCGCGAAACCACGCCGCGCTGCGAGCAACCGCGCTGCTCGGATGCGCGCGCTCTGCAGCAATACTAAACAAGATCACGTAATCGCGATGTCTCAATGCATTACCGTTGCCGAAGTCATGTTGAAAGAAGTTTATAATGAACTTCGCAAATTGGGCCGTGAGGTCGAATCGGCATGCTTTTACCGGCTTTTATGAAAATCAACATGCTTTATCAGGCAAGCCAAATGAGCTATTCTCATCAACCGCGGCTACCAGCCGCTGCCCAGTTCTTGCGTGATTTTAAAAAAGGTCACCTTTATCGCTGACTTCTACTTGTCTTTCTCTGCTTGGACTTCCTGGGGCGCTCAGACGATCTTGCGAGCTAGACGTCTGGCGATACGAAAAAAATGTACGCATTCTCACTCCACTGCAAGAACGCACTGGAGACACGTACGTACGACACACGGATCCATTCCGAGTTTATGAGCACAAATACATTCTCGCTTGAGGAATCGTCGTGCTTTATTGAACAAAGTTCGGGTGGCCGCGCATCACTACGACAGCGCGCCGGCGAGGAGGCAGAACGTCATTTCTGACTTCGCGTTTAAATTGATTTACTGCGGCCTGAGGTGCCTTCTTACCACGGTAAGTGAAACATTACGTAACCAAAGTTTTGAGATAGCCGGCGCAAGGTTCAGAACAGTACGCGCGTACAACCGACCGACGTGCGACCACGGAACAGCCGTTTGATGTGTTCGCAGACGTACGTACACGGTCGTCCACTTCCAATTTGAACACGGCTCCGGGCGGCCGGCGAGGCCGGCGCTCCGCGGAGCGCCGCTCGTGGGCGCCGGGGTAACTAACGCGCCGGCGCACTGGCAGCCACAAGCGTGGCCTTAGCCGCGTCGTCTGCTACAGCGCGCCAGCACACACTAGACGACGCGGCTGAGGCCAGACCTGTGGCTGCCAGTACGCCGGCGCGTTAGTTACCCCGGCGCCCACGAGCGGCGTTCCGCGGAGCGCCGGCTTCGCCGGCTGCCCGGAGCCGTGTTCAAATTGGAAGTGGACGACCGTGTACGTTCGGTGGAGCCTTGCCGGCTCTTGCAGCGCATCCGCTAACCTTCACTTCCCTGCGCTTCTCGCGCGCACAGATAAGATACGCCCGCGGTAGGAAGGATTCGTTCCTCAAGTCAAAGCAGCCGCTTCTTTCACATCTTCCAGGATGAAGCGTCGGCTGGCAGGCGCACGGTGCCGAGGGCAGCAAAATGCATATATTCGGCGTAACGCTCTATCAGCACGTGTATTGAGGTACACCTGTGCCGGTGTGCATGAACCTCGAACGCACTCTGCTTAAAGGTCTTCGTGCTGTCGCAAGTACTGCAAGGAACAAGCAACAGTTAAGCAACATGTGTTTTAACATGCACAAAAGCAAGTTGCTACTGAACACGAACTATGTATTCATAACGTACGTCTACGTGCCGCAAATGCACCATATGCGCTGTCAAAAGCTGGAATCACTGGCCTGCAAGGCGTTCATTGTACAGATTCTGAAACGCATCGGTTTCAGCCTGCGATGGCACGTTAGCATGATTCCGTCAAAAAAGCAATATTTCCCACGGATATTCCTTCGTCCGTTGCCATTGCCGTGGCACGGTACATTGCGTACAGCGTTGCGTGCGCGTTCATTTAACGAACTTTCGTTCTTCCTGCCCCACCTGGCCACAGCAACATCCGGGAGAGCACGGTGCAGATAACGCAGTGCAACAAAACACGGAGACCAACGCAAACCTGCCCGCACGGCGCCTTTGCCACGGTACGAAGCCTACGGGGCAACACATGTGAGCGCACAGAACCAAAACAAAGCCGCCATTGTGGCCTGAAAAGCGTGGCCGCTACGGCAATGAAATCAAAAATGAGCAAAAAAGAGGAGAACCTATACGTCATTTCCTCCACACTTTTGTCCTAGCGCGCGGAAGGGGTAGGGCACGGAGGAAGGAAACTAAGGAGAGGCCCTGACGTCACTCTTTGTGAAGCAAAAGTGAAGCCGGAATTTGGCGTTGCTCATGGCGATGCTCCGCCTCTTGGGCCACCCTCCTCTCTTGTTTACATCTTTCGCGAAACCACGCCGCGCTGCGCGTGGTGTCGCGCGCGGAGCGTGCGCGCTCGCGCAACATCTGGCAGAGCACGGTGCAGGTAACACAGCGCAACAAGACACGGTGACTAACGCAAACCCGCCCACTCAGCGCCTTTGCCACGGCCCGAAACCTACCAGAGCAACACGTGTGAGCGCTCAAAACCATAACAACGGCGCCATTGTGGCCCAAATGGCGTGGCCACAAAAAAAAAAAAAAAAGCAGCAAGAAAATGAGAGCCTATACGTCATTTCCGCCACACTTTTCTCCTAGCGCGCGGAGGGGGTAGGGCCTCTCCTTAGTTTCCTTCCTCCGTGGGGTAGGGCCTCTCCTCACTCTCCTTCCTCCATGGCTCTCACTCTCACGCGGGCCTCATCACGCTTCATAAATGTCTAGTGCACCGTTCGGTTGCTCTGCTGTTGATGGTCGCGGCAAAGGGGACCGTGCATCGTCGGTAGTCCAGCACATGGCGCTGTCATGCAGTAGCGGATAGAGTTACTGTATATGCTACCACAGGTAGCATATACAGTAACTCTAGTAGCGGGTAGAGTCACTGGAAAGAATTTCAGAGTGTTGGAAGAGCTTGATACTCGGTAAGACATCGGGTTGAGTGCTTACTGAAGTACAAATACTTTGTGCACGGAGATAATGGTTGCTCATAACGAAAATAAAATGTTATTTTGTGCGAAGTAATGCAGCCGGTAGCTGTTTTGCACGCCGATCGTGTTTACCGCTGGAACTATGCTACGATTGTGGGCAGCAGCTCAGCGCTGCTATCGGGAGCTTATGCACGCGTTTTCTTTCCCCCTTCCGCGGAGCAAGCTACGAAGGAAACATTTCGTCATTTCGAGCCGGAATGAGGCAAGCTTGTGCTTTTGGGCATGAACATCGTGGACCGCCGTCGGCTTCTATTAAATGATTCCAAGCAGGACGAAACTAACATCTGACAGTGTCACAGGCACGTACGTTCATTGTATAATTTCACAAGCTAAATCGGATACATTTAATTTGGTTTGTAAACTGATACCGCGCGTTCTCGATTCTGCCGGGCGACTTCTTCCGCCGTATACGCACGACACACTGCGACTGCCGTGTGCGCACCGGTGTTTGGCCGTGATCGTAAGACGATCTGTGCGCAGCAGGTGTAAAAACCAACTTCAATCACCATTTTGCGCACTAAATTTTGTGGAAGGCCAATATGAGCCATTTGCGTAATTGCAGCAACGTATGTGTACTTCTGTACACTGATAATGAGCGAGAGTTTGCTACATTGCGATTTATGAACGCGGCTGTCTAGTGGGTTCATGAGCGGCTACTCTTCTCAACTTATTTATGACTGCTTTCTTAGACTGCCAAGATTTGCTGCCTGTGTAAAAAAAAAAGAAGCAGGAACGCCTGCTGGTGACGCAGCACTTTTTTTTTCTAAGTTATATAGGCGATACATAAAATTCTTGTGCTTTTAGAGCGGTTTATGTAACATGCATAGTGACAGAGTGAAACTAAAGCTACTGGGTGTTCTGTTGTTTTGTATTTCTTGTTGTGCATCAAGCACAACATTATTTGGGTATGCACCGTAGCATTTCAACATAAAACATGATATGTATGCTGACTTCAGTTCATTGCATGTGCTCGGCTTACAAGCTCAAAATTTGAAGCATGTGTAGCGAATATCACCTGGCCATTGGTTTCAAGCTGGAAATGCGTATGTATAAATGAGCAAAGGATAAGTGCAAAAAAGGAAGTATCATGGGCCTCGCATTGACCATGTTTTTATTGACTGCGATCGTCACGATCTGCTAAAAACAAGTGCCATATGGGTCGAGTGACTCGAGGCGAGAGCGCACTCACGTGCGCGGAGAAATCATGCGAGTACCTGGTTCACGTGAGGACGCGGAATTCTCGCGCGACAAGTGTGCCTTCGCGTGCCACGAGCACGGAATAACCACGTGTGTTGAGCAACAAACCCGTAAACGTGTGCCCGCATCAAGCCTGCAAGACGCGAACGATCCGCGCAATGAACTTCTATTTTCGTAGCATCGCTAACACCGCGTGCACTCCGCTTAAATATCTTTTAAAACAGTGCCGAAAAGCACAATCAAGGTGACCTCGCAGACGCGGGTGTTTTTTGTAGGCTCGAAGTTCTCCCGGCCGATTCTGTTTAACCACGCAGAACGACGGTATCGGTCATTTTTCCCGGTCGCAATCTAGAAAAATGTCTTTCCAGACTCAGTTTAGTTGCTGCATCAGAAGGCGCAGCAGCCAGGCATGATTTCCTTGCAGTCAAATGCGAGCGCGACAATCGAAACACAAAAAACGTAGGGAACCTGCGCTGCCTGCGCTCTAACTCAGCAGGCCCGCCCGGCGCTTGGAAGGTATATGGCACCCCAAAGTCACGTGGTACGGTTCGGCCAATGAACGCGTCGGCGGCGCGGGGAAAACGCATGCGGTATTCCGAAATTTTTTCCAGTGACTCTAGTAGCGGGCGGCCGCAGGACATCAAACCGCGGCTCTGAGGAGGAACAAATACCCGTTCTGATTGTCGTTTTGCTTATATTCACCTTATCTTTCATTTTAGTGCATGTCGCCGTCGTCCACCGCCGCTCGATTTTATGCAAAATGCACACTCTCAAGTTCAACAAATGGCCAGAGAGGGCGAAAAAATCGACCGCGCGGCGCTGCTAACAGAACCAGCATAGTAGAATCACTTCGGGATGCTTACGTTAGTTCGAATATTTCCCGCTAGAGGCGCCGTAATAAACGCAATTTTATTTTACAAACTTTCTCTTACAATTACCGAAGTATCTTTATTACATAAAAAAGAGGGCAAAATTATCATTGCTAATTTGATATTGCACGATTTATTAATAAGTATATTGCTTCTTTGTCACTATATATGCAAATGGCGTTCAGCATCATCGATCTTTCACGTGACCTCTGGCGTGGATTTAAAATTTTTACTGGTATTTTCGAGTGCGCGGCCGCACGGATTCATTCGTTCGTACACTTAAGGCCCGTTTATAATCCGACGTTATCGGCGCGCGGGCGAGCGTCGTTCACGGTCAGTCACGCTACGTCGGTTGCGCTGCGCCAGCCGAGATGCCATCCCCTCTATACTTCAACGCGCGCGCCGTCTACTGCTATCTTCGGAGCATGCGCAGAGCATTCGCCAAGTCGCGCGCCGTCCGCAAAAGCCGTCTGCCGAGTTGTGTTGGCACACGGAGGAAGGAAACTAAGGAGAGGCCCTACCCCCTCCGCGCGCTAGGAGAAAAGTGTGGCGGAAATGACGTGGTAGGTTCTCATTTTTTTGCTGCTTTTTTATTTTTTCTGTTGTATGGCCACGCCTTTTGGGCCACAATGGCGGCGTTGTTATGGTTTTGAGCGCTCACACGTGTTGCTCTGGTAGGTTTCACGCCGCGGCAAAGGCGCTGAGTGGGCGGGTTTGCGTTAGTCACCGTGTCTTGTTGCGCTGTGTTACCTGCACCGTGCTCTGCCAGATGTTGCGCGAGCGCGCGACACCACGCGCAACGCGGCGTGGTTTCGCGAAAGATGTAAACAAGCGAGGAGGGTGGCCCAAAAGGCGGAGCATCGCCATGAGCAACGCCAAATTCCGGCTTCACTTTTGCTTCACAAAGAGTGACGTCAGGGCCTCTCCTTAGTTTCCTTCCTCCGTGTGTTGGCACCTTTTTCTTCGCGCGCAATGCATTGTGGGTCGACGCGGCTGGCGGCGCCGGCGCGCGAATGGAGCAGGAGCCAAAGTTGCGCCGAGCTCGTCGGGGCACGCTGGCAGCCGCCGGTTATGTCGGCGCTGCAGTGCGTCGCCAACGTAACGTAGCGTGCGCCAGCGCGCGCGCGCGCGCGCGTTACGTCGGACTATATTAGACTGGTTGCTTCTTTGTTGCTAGAACTAGTACATTGCGCTTCTATGTCTCGCGTTATTTAACTTGCGGTGAAGTGACGTGTTTGCAAGCGTACATGTAAGACCAAAAGCTAGGTTTCGGTCGTGAGCCATTTGGAACACGGCTGCATCGAAACGGGAGCTGGATTCTGCTGCGACTGACAACGGCAATAACGGTTGGTCGTTTAACACCGCTCCTTGAAACGTTATATAATGTTCGTCTCATTAACTTACAGGCGGTGACACGTTAACGAACTAGATCCTGCATTACATAGGGGCAGTCAGGATCCTCCGTTGCTGTTTCCTAAATAAACCTTTACTTGCGAGGCTGTCGTTATACAGACATAATCAAGAAAGAGAAAGCGATATCGGAACGCGCGTCGCATTTTTCATCTCATTGTAGCCGTGGCCATAGGTGACTGAATAGCCTAATCACTATACATATAAAACTGTTTTTCGAGTCCGCCCGCAACTTCTTTCGTCTACAAAACCGAATAATGCTTTTCTGAAATGAAGTGAAAGTGCATAATTTAATCTATATATTAAACAGTTGGCAAGCATTATAATTATTCACCCATATTTCGTACTTGTTGGCTCCAAATGTTCTTGCTGTTCAGTTTGGTTTACCTCAGGGCATTTATTCTTGCAGTAGTGAAGTGGTCCATCACGTTCGTGCAGAAAAATAATGCATCTGTTCCTATAGCTTCATGACTTTCATGCATTTGCTTGTGGAACCAGCAGTGTGATCTCTTCTAGTGTACAAATGAGCGCACAAATGTTCTCATTTGTGATTTTAATAATACTTCAGCTGTTGACATGCATTGTAGTTAGGCCGACATCAATTTTATGGACAATATCAACATTTATTTAACATGCTGCTTACGCACCCTAGAACAGACAGGGTACATTTGCATGTGTTCTGTAGTCGCAAACAATGACGATATATATGTCACACCTTTTTGCATTTCATACTGCAAAATTGTGCTTTTTCAATTTCTGATTGAGTCAACATTTCTGTTCCAGAAATGCAATAATGAGGATGGCACCAGTATAAAGCAATACACTCCACGCACTAAACAGAAGCTGCTGCCTGCTACAACAAGGCCATTGTGTGGACATTGGCTGCTACTACAAGGTAAACAACACGTGGTTCAGGAATAAATATGCCTGATATATTCTGTATTGGCGTGCTAGTCTAGAGATACATGTCATTTGTTTGCTGCAGAAATGAATTTTGTTCATATTTATGGTTCAGTATAATTGGTTCGAATATAAAAGAAAACACATATCAGTTTGGCTAATCTGTTCTGTATCTACTGTGTCACCGTTCTGCCCCTACAGAGTCTATGCCAAGCATATCTTGGTCATCATAGGAGCTCCTATCTACATTAACAGAAAGGGGCTGGAGACGAATTTGCAAGGCTTTTACACCACTAACAAAGAAGCGCATGCAGAAGAATTTGCATGATATATCAAGTCTGCAGAGCACTGTGTCAAGACTGAAAAGAGCTTCAGCCACCATTCCACCAGCGCGGACAAATTGGCTGAGTCATCCAGGTAACTCAAAAAGGACTTTCTAGAAATTCTTCGTCTTCAGATGCACCTGCAACTTCTGATCAAGCACGGACGACGCTGTCCGAAATAGTTCCGTCAGTTTGCCCTTAATCAGCTTCCTGGCCATGTCAATTCCATTTGTGCCAAATGTAATTTTTCTTCTACAAATGCAAGCTTTTTCATTGCCCATTCTCGTTAGAGGTCATTCATCCTCATCCAAACATAAAGGTCAACCGATTCTTCGCTGATACTTAATACCAGTTACTGCCTAGTAGCATAACATATCTGTAGCAGTAACTTCTATCATGCACAATTCCTCTCCTGAAATAGTTGATGCAGCATCGACATGTGTCTTGCATTAACCTACGCACCGTGTGATATGCACCATTTTACTTTTCTTGATGTTTTTGGCCTTCAATGCTTGCAGAGCAGAGTGGTTTCTCTCTTGAATGCAAGCTTTCTCATTTTCCATATTCCTAGTCTCGCTGATGATTGCTCTTCTTCCTCGATA
Organism: Dermacentor andersoni; assembly: GCF_023375885.2. Classification (NCBI taxonomy): domain Eukaryota; kingdom Metazoa; phylum Arthropoda; class Arachnida; order Ixodida; family Ixodidae; genus Dermacentor; species Dermacentor andersoni. Next base: position 236,359,163 of record NC_092816.1, on the reverse strand, counting down.
GCCTGGGTCTTTGCGCAAGCTACACTGAATGATTGATTGCAGAATCTGGTTTTGCTGCCCCACTTGGTTGTGGTCGCTGTGTTACATTTCTCGAATGTGGGGGCCTGGTCAGTTGCAGTGGTAAGCAGTCTCTCGTGGTAAGCATTTGCTCTTGCAGTCCGCACAGCGACATAGACTCCCAGTATACACGCACCGTAACTGGTGCTCCCGTTCGTTCTTTCCTGCTGCATCCATGGGCAAATTGTGCTTGTGGCCTACCTCGGCCATGATTTGCTCAAAACTGAGACCAGCATATGTGCTTACATGGTTCGAAGTGTATGAAGTTGATAGCCGTATGGGTGGAAAGGCCGGCAAAAAGGGCTGCCGAAGGTGATGCCCACGAAAGCGACTTCTCCATATTGAGACAAAGTGGGACACCAAATGTGAGCTACACATTACAGGCCCTCGACAGAAAATAAACGTGCAGGTTGGAAAGGAGTTCACGCTAAAATGCCGCATAGTCCATTTCGCTGTCTTGGTTGCGGCAGCAGATGCCTGCGTCACCTGATTGCTTCGTAATGGAAGCTGCTCATCTTCAACGGCAACTGTCGGTTCAAACAGGTGCGACGCTCTGTTCAATCTGTTTGTACTGCTGGTTGTCGCTCGTTACCAGACCACCACATGCGACGAAGTCAAGCATTATGCCTGTAAGTAGGCGGCTGAATGTATCCTAAGAGACCCGTGTATGTGAATGCCCACTGTTGCCATGTGGTTCGTAGCCAATGTATAATGTATTCTCTGAACCTCATGCGTTGATTGATTGCTGTTTAATTTCACTGTTATCTTACTTGGTTACGGTCGCCGTGTTATGCTTTTCGAATATGGCGGCCAGGTCAGTTGCATTGGTAAGCAGTCTCTCGAAGTACTGCATAACACTAGGAACGCCTTTGCGGGCTACGTGACAGTGCCCACAGAAACAGTTTGTGTGTACGTGCGTGTGTGTGTAGTTTTTTTTTATTATTCCTTCTCTCTCTCACCTATCGCAACCCCTTGCCCCTCCCCCAGTACAGGGTAGCCAACCGGAGATAATCTCTGGTTAACCTCCCTGTCTTTCCTTTTTCCTTTCTCTCTCTCGAAGTAAGCATTTGCTCTTGCAGTCCGCACAGCGACATTGGCTCCCAATTTACACACAGCGTGATTCGTGCTCGTGCTGTCGAGGATGTATGAAAGGAACGGCTTTGTAGGTGTCTGAACACAAGACGCAAGAGCCTTCCTCGCGGCAACCTTGCGGCCAATGAGGTCGTCGAACAGTTCCCGTAGCTTTTATTATAAACTGTCCGAACTGGCTATCTCGCCGTCATGCGTTTGGTGCCACACGCGTGGGGTGCCACCCAGATAAAAGTTGACATAATCGTTGAGCCCCACCTGTTATTAGCACTGGCGTCTTCATAGAGCTTGATTCATTCGTCAACGTCCTGTCCCTCCAGACCAGAGAACATACGAGGGTCTCGATGCTGGGCAACGAACGAGCTAAGAGCCGCGGTATCACACACCACATCACGCGGCTACCCAACACTGCTGCTACGTCGACATGTGAGGGTCGACCGCGCAAGACCGGCACTTGTGACGACGTAACCCGTATTGTTCGCTGCGAGCTCGAGGCCACCTGTTCGCCAGCTTTCTCCGCGACGCCTCCCTATCCGCCAGGAACCACGATTGCGATGATTCAGGCCGTCGTCAGATAGGAATTTGTTATCATGGGTCTCAACTCCGTGTGTTCAACGTCTCAACCCAGCGTTCCCCAGTTCTCTAGCAGCCCTCCTCGCCCCGTCAGTCCGTTTCTGCCACATCTAGCCGCAACCCGACCGAATGGCGTGCCCCTGATGACAAGCCGATCTGCTTCCGCTGCTGTCGCATCGGCCACGTCGCTTGTCACTGCCTCGACCGATGGCCACCACCTCCTCGGACATACGCCACCGCCTATTCCCGCCCCTTTGGACCTTCTGTTTCCTATGCCACCCACCATGAACCCACTGCCGCTGATGCCCCTGTTCCGAACCTTCGCTACAGCCGCTCGCCTTCACCTCGACGCGATCAGTCTCGTTCACCCCAACCTCGTCGCTTCTCTTCGCCGCCTATCGCCTCCTGGATCAAGCCGGAAAACTAGGCACTGCAGCTTCTAAAGGTGAAGCTGAGTTGTCGACCCTGCCCTGAAATCCTCTGCTCACGTTACCTTCGAACCAAAACCTTCTTCACGTTGACGTTTACTGCTATCCTGTCACTGCGCTCATCGATACAGGCACACACCTTTCTATTATGAGTTCTGCTTTCCGACGACGACTCAAAAAGCTCCTCATCCCAGCGTCCGCAAGCGTCGTCAACGTTGCGGATGGCGGTACTGTGCCTATCATCGGCATGTGTACGGCGCGCGTCAGCATCACCGGCCGCCACACTCCTGTCCTTTCACCGTGATTCCTCATTGCCCCCACGACCTAATTTTCCGCCTCGACTTTCTCTCCACGCATTCCGCTCTTATTGACTGCTCTGCCAGTACCTTAGCCTTTCAGTTGTCGATTCTCGCAGAACCTTCTGGCTTACCCTAGTGCCGCTTACGCGCCACCGGCTTTCTTCGCCTGCCGCCAAAGTCAACAGCCTATATTGAAGTGTTGTCTTCCCCACCAGTTCCTGTTGGCAAGTACCTCGTCACTCCTCTGCCCGAAATTCCACTACAGTATGACGTTACCGTGCCCCACAGTATACTTACTACTGCTGCGAACAGCACTCACATGCCAATGTTTAACTTTGGATTGGCAAAGCGAATTCTACCTTAACGTATTTGCCTTGCTAACATTGATTGTCTCGGCGACCATCACGTGGCAGCGTTATCAGCAGGTGGTTCTTGCGAGCTTACCAGGCCCCTTACGCTAACCTCGGGCGCCGACCCCAACATAAAGAACATGGCTGCGACGGACCTGTGCTCTGCGGAGGCTGAACACCTTTGTCAAGTATTGTCATCCTACCGAGATATTTTTGACTTCGACGATCGCCCCTTAGGCCAGACGCTCGCGGTCAAGCATTGGATTCTTATTGGCGATGCTACGCCTATTCACCGACGACCATATTGAGTTTCAGCATCGGAACGACGAGTAATTCAAAGTGTAGTGAACAAAATGCTATATAAAAACATTATTGAGCTTCGAGTCTCCGGGCCGGCGTCACCTGTGGAGTTTGTTAAGAAGAAGAACTATTATGTCAAACACTTGCCTTTGCTTCGAGTTGTTGAAAAAATCGACTTCGCTCTGCCATCTGCTAGCCGCCTGGTTAGCTCAAATGGTAGAGCGGCTGCCCCGGAAAGGCGGTGGTCCCGGGTTCGAGTGCCGGACCAGGACGAATTTTTCTTCAACTGCGACGCTTTTCTTTCGAGGAACCCGTATAGGTTTCCTGTGTAGCAATTGCTACGATTGGGTGGATGTCTCATTTTCGCTTAATGGTTAAGAAGAAGGACGACACATTGCGCTTCTGTGTGGACTACCGTCATCTCAACATTACTAATAAGGACGTCTACCCGCTCCCGCGTATAGACGATGCCCTTGACTGCCTCCATAGTTCCAGCTATTTCTCTTCTATTGATCTTCGTTCTGGATACCAGCAGATTGCTGTTGACGATATGGACCGAGATAAACCGCGTTCATGACACCTGGTGGCCTATACCAATCTAAAGTAATGCCGCTTGGATTATGCAACACCCCTGCCACCTTTGATCGTATGATGGAGCCCTTGCTCCAAGGTTTCAAATGGTCCACATGCATCTGCTACCTCGACGACGGAATCGTCTTCTCGCCAACGTTCGACACTCACCTTGAGCGTCTAATAACTATACTAGATGTATTTCGAAAGGCGAAGCTGCTACTTACTGGTCCAAATGTCCTTTTGGCAACCGCCAAATTATTCTTCTGGGCCAGCGGAGTACAGCGTGATCCCGACAAAACTCGCGTTGTCCAAGGCTTCCTGGTTCCGAAAACAGTGGCAGACGTTCGAAGTTTTGTAGGACTATCGTTTCATCGTTTTTTTTTTTTAAGATCTTGCGGCAGTTGCTGGACCCTTCACTAACCTTTTGAAGAATGGCGTGCAATTCTCATGGGGTAGTTCAGAAGCCGCCGCCTTCTCTCTCGTCATTCTTCAAACCTCACCGCCCATTCTCGCCCACTTCGACCTTGATGCCCCTACAGAATTGCGTACAGATGCCAGCGGTCATAGCGTAGGTGCCGTCGTCTTAGCCCAGCGTTTGCGTGGCCAAGATCGCGTTATTGCTTATTCTAGCCGCCTCCTAGCACCATCGGAGTGCAACTATTTCACTACGGAACGAGAATGCCTTGCTGTTGGCTGGGTGGTTGCGAAGTTCCGTCCCCGTCCTTACCTTTACGATCGCCCTTTTTCCGTAGTCACTGACCATCACGCTCTCTGCTCGCTCTCATCGCTAAAGGATCCTACAGGCTGGCTTGGTCCATTGGCTTCAAGAATGAGTTACAAGAATTTTCATGATGAGGAAATTGCGGTCACTGACCAAATCAAAGTGAAAATAACACAAAGACGTTTCGAGACCCGTATGGGTTCCTTGATCACACTAAAAGCGGGCAAGAGCCACAAGTCGCTTTTATGCCAAAATGTGACGTACAGAACTGGTGTAGTTGGCAGGCAGATTTCCATCAGTCCTGTTAATACTGTTGTCCGTAGTTTGAATAAATATAGATTCTAACAAGAGTCGCGTCATCGGCTTTTAGTATGATCAAGGCACCCGTACGCGTCCCGAAACGCCTCTGTTATTTTCACTTTCACTTGGTCAGTGACCGCAATTTCTTCATCATCATGTTACCTGACAAGACGAACTTTTGTCGAACTCTTGACTGCATTTCCTACAGGATTTTCATATTCCGTCGTGTACAAATCTAGCCTCCTGCACCAAGACGCTGACAGCTTGTCGCGTTACGAGCTGTCAGCGTATTCCAATATTGCCAGTGCCTCCAATATTGCCAGTGCTGCTTGCGTATTCTCTATGTCCCAGCTGCTCCATTTCCCTTACGAGCAACGTCGTGACGCCTACATCAGCGCACTCATCAGCCGTTTTGAACACTCTCCGGCTGATGCTACTCTACGCCTATTCGTCCTCCGCGACGGCACTCAGTACCGTCGTAACCTTTATCCGGACGGCTCTGAGTTCCTACTCGACATACCTAAACCCCTCCACTCAACCATTCTTGAAGAGCTTCACGACGCACCAACAGCCGCACACCTCCGCGTATCTCGAACCTATGACCATGTACGTCGCCGATTTTTTTTTTTTTGGCCGGGCCTTGCCCGTTCGACGTTACGTCGCTGCTTGTGAACTTTGCCCTGGACGCTTGTGAACTTTGCCCTGGACCCAACGACGCAAAAAGCCTTCCCAGCTCCCCGCTAGTTACCTGCAGCCGCTCGACATCCCGGCCGAGCCCTTCCATCGTGTTGGCTTATACCTTCTCGGCCCATTTCCGAAATGTACATCAGGAAAGAAGTGGGTTGCAGTCGCGGCGGACTACGCGACCCGCTACGCTGTAACCCGGGCCCTTCCGACAAGTTGCGCAACTGATGTGGCGGACTTCCTCCTACAGATATCATTTTGATGCATGGTGCTCCGTGTCAATTGCTAACAGACCATTGCATCACGTTCTTGGCCAAAATCATTGAAGACATCATGCGTGCCTGCTCAATACAGCACAAATATACCACCGCCTACCACCCTCAAACGAATGGCCTCACGGAGCGTTTGAACCGCACCCTTACAGACATTCTATCGAAGTACGTTTCAGACGACCACCGTGACTGGGACCTGGCTCTACCTTACATTACCTTTGCGTACAACCCTTCCCGTCTCGAAACTGCTGGCTTTTCCCCGTTTCACCTCTTGTATGGCAGAGAACCGCAGCTTCAACTAGCGATTATGCGCGTGATGGAATCGCCCGTGCTGACCATACTCGCCAAGCTGCGCGCGCTTGTCTACAAGTGTCTCAAGACAAACAAAAGCAACGCTGCGACCTCCGTCACCGTGATGCCCATTTTGTGCCCGGCACGCTCGTGTTGATTTCGTCACCATCGCATGACCAATGTCACCTATGAAAGCGTTCTAACCACACCCACTACGTCCTCCGCTGTTACCACCAGTGATATTGTCCCCGTCGCCCGACTCACTCAAGCCCTACAACCCTCCACGCGCCTTGGATATTCAACAGCACCGTGACGGCGCTTTTGCCAACAGGGGGGGGGGGGGAGGGGGGGGCAGTATTACGATATTATCGAGAGACGCGCAAGAGACGAGCCGCCGCGAGAACGACGATGAATTTGGCCTGTGCCTTGGTGCGAGCGAGTGTCGGCCTGGCTGTCTGGCTCCAGTGTAAATAGCCTCTTTCGCCTGTGTTTTTCCACACGTAACAATCTAGAACACCCCTTAGGCAAACTGGTTGGAAGAACTTAAGCTTCTCTTCCATGTTGACATTTTGAAAACTGTGCCACTGATTGCTACAAGCACAGTGTAATAACTTGAGTTACATAAATCAATTATTTAATAATAATTGAAATAAGGTAATGGTTACATAACCAGCAGCAAATGCAGCTGTTGTACTATAGCTCGATTCACAGCCTGGATTTAAGTACATATGTACCACGCTACGCCGTCACCATCCATCCTACCACCGAAAACCTGGTTGCTTTCGGCGCCGGCCCCCAGGAGGCGTTGGCGCTGCCCCAGGGGGCAGCGCCATTGAAGAACGAGTGAGGAATATGGAAGAAGGAAATTGGGCTGGGAGAGTGTTGAGGTATCTGTACAGGAGAAACATTGATTCACAGTGGAGGAAAAGAACTAGGAAGCTTACCAGCAAGTATGTGGCCTGTAGGGTGGGCAACACAACAACAAAAAACGTCAAGCAAAAAGTTAGACAAACAGACAGACAGACAGACAGACAACGAACTCTATTTAATCCTGAGGAGCTACTGTCGGGTCCTCCTAACGGGAGGCCTTTGTAGCCGCTGGCCGCGCCCGCGTAGAGGACAGAACGCCGTGACGCTTCACCCTTTCACGGGCCCTCTGGATAGCCTGGGCTTGCTTTTGGAGTACAGTGCTTCTGATGGCCACCTCCCATTCGGCTTCGCTGGAGAGAAAGTCGTTAGGCAATGCGGGACATCGCCAGAGTATGTGAGTGATAGAGCAAAAGGTTTCATTGCAGTCGGGACAACTCGCGTCTGCAACATTCTAAGAGTAGCTTACTGACCTCTACTGAGCTTCGAGTGAGTCAGAGGATAAACTCTCCGAATTTTGTAATATTTAGTAATTTCATTCAATGTGAGGAGTGGATCGTTCTGCTCAGTCCCTTCATGCCTCTTCGAAGCCTCCAGACCATCGCGGCGCGTAAGTTCTCGCGCAAGGCCGTGGGCCAGCTCGTTGAGGTTTGGGAAGACCTCGAGAACGTTCGTCCCCATGTTTGCGAGGAACCACGGGATATAATGAGAACCGGGGCAAGCCCTTTTCTCTGGAACAGAAGCCACTTCTCGAGCGAGGTTACACGATTCGAAAGCTCTGATTAAAGGAACACTAAAGGTTAATATTAAGTCAACGTGGACTGTTGAAATACCATCCCAGAAACCTCTAAACGTTTGTTTCGTGCGAAGAAGCGACTTATTTTAAGAAAAAATGCGTTCTGAAGCGTCCGCGTAACTCTAGCGCCGTTCAAATCACCCGCCCTACGATCGAGGATATTGACGTCATGGTCTCATAGCGACGTTGCGCCGTCGGTGAGTAAAACGGCTTCCGCAGACGGCGCTACGGATGTTCTGCACAAAACGCAAACGCGTGGCCAGAAACAGAGCCAAGACAGAGCCGACAGCAGCGCGAAAGCGGAGCTGTGGTGGCTAGCGGAAGGAAAAGCGCACGACGATAAGCTGGTTCTTTATTTTATGACGCCAACTTCGACGCTCGTTGCAATGGATGACCCTCACAACGATACATTAGCTCGCGATGCTGGGCTCGAGTTCAGCGATTTAAGCACTGATGAACGTTACCAGCTGTTGAGGGCTCGGGCTGCCGGCGTCGTTGCGTACTACTACGACGACGGCCTGCTTTGAAAGGCACTTCACGTGACATCAGTAAGTCGGCGTTGAACTTGTAATTCTCTGGACGAAAGTGCAGCGAGCACAGTACGTGATTTTTCGGCTCTTTTCCAGCGCGCTGTGGCAGAGGTACGGCACTTAACCACTTCGAACGGAGAGGTTCGCTCGTTGGCACACAGTGATAAGTAACGTTGGATTCGCCGCTGCAACTGCCCTTGGCCAAGTTCCGCGGACAGTTCGCGCATCCCACGACATCACATGGGCGTGGCATTCTCGCTGCTTGTTCCAAATGCAAGTTTCGCGAGCCAGCAGGACCACCGCAGCACGACGCGATAAAGAAACAACTGAAACTCCAAAGCGCGCGCGGCGCAAAGTCGAGCGCGCAGAGTCGAGCGAAAACGAAACCTTTCGATCACCCATACTACTCAAGGGTAACGTCAAAATGTTACTTTTTTTTCTTAGAATCGAACAGAAGTAGACAAGTAGCATTTTCTTCCGTCTTATAATCTAATGAAATGATATTTTTAATACGGGTAGTTGAGTACCACTGATATAAATTATGATGAGGAGTGCTTTCGTCATCGGGCTAGTACCGGAATCTCGCTGCGGGGTCTCAAATCGTGTCGTGCGTTTACCTCAATTTCTCGGTTACTAAAGCTCTGTTCGCGTTTATATTGACGTCTTAGACGTTCTAGAACATTGATTTATCACTTTAACTTGACTTTCTGGTAACCTTTAGTGTCCCTTTAAGTATCTCGAGTCGAAAACGTAGGGACGCTCTGGGTCACACAAAGCCAGCGCCACCGCAATTTGTTCTCTATACTCGCGGTGGCCGCTCTGACCGAGGCCGAGAGGCGAAGCACCCTCCGCCTGTGTACAACCAACAACGCGAACACTCTCCTGTTCCGTACTGCGCCGCACCGACAAAGACCGCGCAATCTCTATCATCTCTTAAACTTTCTTCAAGATGGCTCGTGCACGGGCTTTACGTCTACCCTCGTTATGCTGTGGATGTACGTTTCGCGGGAAGGGCCTCACCAGGTAGTTCGCCCTCGTTTCTCGTGTCAATGTTATGCGCCTGTCCTCCGTTATCGTAGGAGCCATGCCAACCTCGTCGAGAATTCGCCTGCCAGCTTTGGTCGACGATAGCCTAACCACCTGGGCAGTGACCTGTGCTTCTATGATCTCGTCTATGCTATTGTGCATCCCGAGTTGATCCAGCTTGTCGGAGCTCGTGACAATAGGCAAGCGTAGCACTTTCTTAATGCTCTTGCGCATGAGGGTATTTAATTTGGCCTTTTCCGTTTCTGTCCATGCTAGAGCTGACACCACATAGTGAATATGGCTCATGAGAAACGCGTTGTACATCGCAAGGAGGTTGCCTTTACCAAACCCCTTCTTTCGGTTGGACACCCTAGCGATTAGCCGCAACACCCCCTCACGTCTATGAGTAGGTTGTTAGGTTAGGTTATTAGCAGACGCAATTTTTTTAAGGGTTCTGCAGAGTGCGTAAATTACGCAAGTTTAGTTACTCGTTTAAGCTACGTGTCCGGTAGGGACTAAAGGAAGAAACATAAGTAGGCGTAATGAAAAGTTTGCCTACGACGCAAGTACGCGTTCTGAATAGTGACCACAAATCTAGCGCGCTTGTGATTACGTACTTGTGAAGATGGCCAGACTGTTCAGTGGCACCAATACGTGCGATAAGTACGCCACTGCGATAGGTTGGGAACATGCGGTTCGTGTAGTTGGGCGGTGCAGAAGCTAGCTTGCTACATCACTACAAGAAGGGTCAGCTTAACGGCAATGCCGACGGTTTAAGTCGTTGCCCCTAGAGTATCGAAAGCCTCATGCTCATCCGGGTTTCCATGGCATTTTTTCGTGCATTCATATGTTTTTCCGAAGTGAAGCCGATTGTTAGCTCATTTTAATAGCCACGTCTTAATGCTTTCAAGAAATGGCTGTTTTTAGTGTTGAGGGGGGGGAGGACGCGCGTAGGAAATGGGAAAGGTTTAGCGGGTTTTCTTTCGTTAAAAGCCGGGTGTGTCTTGGGGGAGAGTGGCCTTTTGCTCGCTGCTTTTCGGTTGTGGGTCCGGCACTGTTCTGGGGTGGTTGCTTGCCCACGCAGGAGACGGAGGCCTGCTTGCAAGACCAATTTCACCAGACCGGACCAAGGAGAAAAGTCACAAGAGCGCCACGAGGACGGATGACCACTCCCCGGAATCTACCTGCTACGAACGAACGAACGAAGGGTTCGTGACCTCTACGGGGAATCCTAATACAGAAACGCCGATCCCTCGTACAGCGGCTGCTGGCCCCTACACGTCGGGATCTTCCACCCCCGCCGGAGAGTCTGTTAGGTATGGTCGGACGCCAAGGGCCATACGTCATCCCCCTACCCTCTATTCGGGCGATACGTCATCCCCTTACCCTCTACTTGGTCGGGCACCGCGGATGCTACGTCATCCGCGGTGCCCATCCGCGGTACCCTCTTCTTGGCCGGAGCCCACGGCACTGAAGAGGTCATTCACGCGATCTTCTCCCAGGATTCGTCGAAAAGAGGATCGACTTCTCCTTCCCGTGCTCGGTAATGCAGGAGTGCCTGTCACGTGTCATCGACGGAAGCAAGATCCCGCCCACACGATTGTAGAGAGCCTATTTAAGGGGCTCCGAAATGTACTTTTGAGAGACTTCATACTTCATACATCATGCTTTTCTTATTTTCTTTCAACTACCTTTGAATAAACAGTGCAAGTTTCGCACTAGCAAATCGTCGTCTCGCCCTTGCTCGGTCGCCATGGTCTACCGGATGCCTGCAGCCCACCGACAACGCTACGCTACCCAATAAGTAAGGTCGGTCGAGCTTCGTTAGGCAGGCGTCGCTACTTCTCGGAAGCAGTACGGTACGCTACCCTGGAGCACGCAAGAAAATGGTTGCTAGCAGTGGGATCGCCCTCCAAACGCAACAAACTGGTTGCTAACGGTGGGATCGCCCCTGAAGTGCAACAAACTGGCTGGCAGCGATTGGGATACCGAATCCTGGAGACCCCAACTTGGACGACAACTACGAGATCGTAGCCTCTTCGTCCTGGCAACAACGTTCGTAAAGAAGGTGTCTGGATCATGACTGCATATGGTGAGTGCACGGCTTTTCTTCACTGAGATATCACTTGGCTTTTACGTATTCTTTGAAAAGTACATAGCAGTGATTTTTCTTTAAACCGTTGACGGAAGTTTGAGTACGTCAAGGTTGTATAGAGTGAACGTTTAGCAGCACTAAGGACAGCCATGAACTTGAAGGCAATAAAGAAGCCGGAATTGTTGAGCTTGGCCAAAGAATTGGGCCTCCAAATTGCGGAATCAAAGAGAAAACCGGAGATCATTGAGGCGATCGAAGCGACCGGGGCAGACGACGAGGAACTGACGGAATGCCTAGAGAGCAATAAAGAGAAATAGGAAGAGCGTAAGCGCCTAGAGTAAAAAGAAGAGCGTAAGCGCCTAGAGGAAAAAGAAGAGCGCGAGCGCGAGCGCTGCACGTGAGGCTAGAGAAGAACGTAAGCAAAAGCACGAGAAAGCGGTAGCGGCATTGGACAAGCAGATACAATATTTTCAGCAGTTAAAGGAACAAAGACAACGCCTGTCTGAAAATTCTGTAGGCAGTACAGAGCAAAAGAATGAGAATGTATCTAGCAGACTTTCGTCAAAAGCCGACGAGAAAAGTATTGCCTGTGAGATTAGCGGCCCAGTCATACTCGAACGGAAAGGGCTAGCTGCTAACGATGCCTTAGTGGCAATAGAGGCCTTTAAAGGCCAGAGTGAGAGCGACGAGGTGCTGTGCCAACAGAAGACTGTAGAGACAGCTAGGCCAGCTGCGAACAAATTGGCACAGTTACCGCGCGTGTGCGTTGCATCTCATGATAGCGAGGTCGTTAGCGAGGTACAGAATACTGCGGACTTGACAGACACGAGCACCCATGTCGAGTCAGACCTGCGTGCCGAAGTAAGGTGCCAGCTGGACGATGCAGTTGAGAGTAGTTCTCGGGATGGCGAGCTCCGTAGTTCACGAGAGGACAACTGCATTGTTCAGGGATCGGTGCGGCTCTCCGCCAGTCTAGGTAGCTTAGAGATGGATGATTTAATTAGGAATCATTCGGACTGTGCGTGTGAGACAGCACTCGAGACCGACGGGCTGGGTGTCGATGCACAGCGTGAGCTGGGCAATGCATTAGAGGGCAGTTCGCAAGAGTGCGAGTTGCATAGCTCGAGTAAAGCCTGCTGCATTGTGCCAGAGTCGGTTGAGCTGTCCGCCAGTCGAGGCAAAGGTAGAGTCGATTTAAATGATAATCACTCAGACTGTGCGGGCCAGAGACCGATCCAGGCCGATGAGATGTGTAACGGCCAGCACGAGGCGCCAGAAGGCGATATGAAGGAGAATTCAAAGAGAAAGCGCCGCAGAAAAAAGCGCCGTAAGGATCGGAATGCGGTGACTAAAGTAGCGAAGCCAGAAGGCGACATGAAGGAGAATTCAAAAAGAAAGCGCCGCAGAAAGAAGCGCCGTAAGGATCGGAATGCGATGGCTAAAGTAGCGAAGCCAAAGACGGCAACAGGCGCGAAAAGGCAGGGCGCAGCGAAAAGAAAGGTGAGGTCGTCACGGACGATGTTGACGCATCAAACACGTTCGAGCCCCCGGTCAAAAGGGGACCGAGAAGCATATTCTGCACGGACGCGGAAAAAGGGAACGGGGCAGTTAAATTCCTCATCGTTCCGTCGTTCTTTTCGAAGCTCAGCGTGCAGTAAAAAGAAGCGCAAGGTGGCAAGACGAGACCAGGTGGGGAGTAGCGACGCGGTCAATCGAGGTCATGATGAAAGCGGGGCGCCAGGACGCAAATTGGCAGGGGACTCTAACGTCTTGCGGGAGCTGAAAGTGAGTCAGCCCTTTTGTTGTTCCTCCGTAGCCAGCGTAGCTTTCGGTCCGCGACCCCCTCGAGTACGGCTCAAAGTATGAGTCAGTCAAAAACGTTTGAAACGGGAGGCCAAGGGAGCTTCCGTAGAAATGAAGTGCTTTGTTTTATCTTTTGAGCATCGGATAATTTTCACGATTTGAGACTAAGAATTTCTTTCAATATGTAAGGTATGAGCTTTGTTTGTTTTCATTCGAAAAGCTCCGAGATTGGAAAGATGCCTTTTACGTAAAAGTTTAGTCTCGCGAGGTGTTCATAAATAAGTAGATAGGCTTTCAATTTTTGTGTGTAAGTAACCTGAGTGTCAAGGTTATCGTTGAGAGGCCTATGGTAACGCGTGTGTGTTTTAGTTAACCTTCTTTTCTTTATGCGTTTTTTATTTTCTAAGGTTAACCGCGTAAGTTTTCAGTGGGTGCATGATTTGCACCGAGAAGCGTTCTTAGTTCCATTGGCGCGTGTCCTGTGTGGACGGAAGGAAGCAGAATTATGACTGGGTTGCTCGTGTGTGTTGAGGGCAGCCGTATTCTGACTTCTTTAGTGAGCGTGCGTAGAACGAGTTATTAGCAGACGCAATTTTTTAAGGGTTCTGCAGAGTGCGTAAATTACGCAAGTTTAGTTACTCGTTTAAGCTACGTGTCCTGTAGGAACTAAAGGAAGAAACGTGAGTAGGCGTAATGAAAATTTTGCCTACGACGCAAGTACGCGTTCTCAATAGTGACCACAAGGCTAGCGCGCTTGTGATTACGTACTTGTGAAGATGGCCAGACTGTTCAGTGGCACCAATACGTGCGATAAGTACTCCACTGCGATAGGTTGGGAACATGCGGTTCGTGTAGTTGGGCGGTGCAGAAGCTAGCTTGCTATATCGCTACAAGAAGGGTCAGCTTAACGGCAATGCCGACGGTATAAGTCGTTGCCCCTAGAGTATCGAAAGCCTCATGCTCATCCGGGTTTCCATGGCAATTTTTCGTGCATTCATATGTTTTTCCGAAGTGAAGCCGATTGTTAGCTGATTTTAATAGCCACGTCCTAACGCTTTCATGAAATGGCTGTTTTTAGTGTTGAGGGGGGGAGGACGCGCGTAGGAAATGGGAAAGGTTTAGCGGGTTTTCTTTTGTTAAAAGTCGGGTGTGTTTTGGGGGAGAGTGGCCTTGTGCTCGCTGCTTTTTGGTTGTGGGTCCGGCACTGTTCTGGGGTGGTTGCTTGCCCGCGCAGGAGGCGGAGACCTGCTTGCAAGACCAATTTCACCGGACCGGACCAAGGAGAAAAGTCACAAGAGCGCCACGAGGACGGATGACCACTCCCCGGAATCAACCTACTACGAACGAAGGGTTCGTGACCTCTACGGGGAATCCTAATACCGAAACGCCGATCCCTCGTACAGCGGCTGCTGGCCCCTACACGTCGGGATCTTCCTCCCCCGCCGGAGAGTCTGTTAGGTATGGTCGGACACCAAGGGCATACGTCATCCCCCTACCCTCTATTCGGGCGATACGTCATCCCCTTACCCTCTACTTGGTCGGGCACTGCGGGTGCTACGTCATCCCCTTACCCTCTTCTTGGTCGGGCACCGCGGGCGCTACGTCATCCCCTTACCCTCTACTTGGTCGGGCACCGCGGGTGCTACGTCATCCCCTTACCCTCTTCTTAACCGGACCCCACGGCGCCGAAGAGGCCATTCACCCGATCTTCTCCCAGGATTCGTCGAAAAGAGGATCGACTTCTCCTTCCCGTGCTCGGTAATGCAGGAGGAGGGGCCCTCTCTCTGTGCCTGTCACGTGTCATCGACGGAAGCAAGATCCCGCCCATACGATTGTAGAGAGCCTATTTAAGGGGCTCCGAAATGTACTTTTGAGAGACTTCATACTTCATACATCATGCTTTTCTTATTTTCTTTCAACTACCTTTGAATAAACTGCAAGTTTCGCACTAGCAAATCGTCGTCTCGCCCTTGCTCGGTCGCCACGGTCTACCGGATGCCTGCAGCCCGCCGACAACGCTACCCTACCCAATAAGTAAGGTCGGTCGAGCTTCGTTAGGCAGGCGTCGCTACTTCTCGGAAGCAGTACGGTACGCTACCCTGGAGCACGCAAGAAAATGGTTGCTAGCGGTGGGATCGCCCTCCAAACGCAACAAACTGGTTGCTAACGGTGGGATCGCCCCTGAAGCGCAACAAACTGGTTGCTTACGGTGGGATCGCCCCTGAAGTGCAACAGGCCTAGGATCTTAACTGAGTCGACTCTACGAATTTTCTGCCCATTATTCGCGTATAGTCCCACGGCTAGCTGGTTGAGGGGTGTCAGACCCGTAACCATTTGCCTTGCGGTTCTGTAAAGTAACAGCTCCGATTTACTCGTAGACAGCTTGAGACTCGTGTCCGCGAGGTAAGCCTCCGTCTCGTCCAAGGCCGCTTGTAGAGCTTGCTCCATTTCTGCTAGGGAGCCCCTGGGCGCTAGATCGTGATGTCATCTGCGTAAAGTGCGTGGCCTATGCCCTGGAGGCCGCCCAGCCTTTCTGATAGACCCTTCATGACTATATTGAAGAGCAATGGCGAGATTACTGATTCCTGAGGGGTACCCCGGAGCCCCAATCCGTACACGCTCAACCGAATCTGCCCCACCTGAATAGTAGCAGCTCTATTCATGACAAAAGACCTCGCAAAGGCCTGGAATTTGACTCCCAGGCCTTTTCCGGCCGCGGCCTCCAGAATGTATCGATGTAACACTGTGTCGAACGCCTTAGGGAGGGCGAGAATCCCTCTCACGTCCCGGGTGCCGCTATCAAAGATTTGCTTCCTTAGCATAAGCACAACGTTCTGCGTCGATAGGCTGGGCCGAACACCAACCGTATTATGTGGGCATCTGCGCTCTATGTACCCGGAAACCTTGCTCAAGATCGCGTGTTCCACTACCTTGCCTATGCACGAGGTTAGTGATATGGGCCTCATGTTGTGCGAATGAAGGGGTTTTCTGTTTAGGGATAAGTGTCACCATAGCCGACCTGGATTCGTCATGCACCTGTCCTGTCTCCCATACCCTGTTAACCTCCTTATTCAGTAATTCCACTACCTTATCATCCAGGTTTCGTAATAGCCTGTTACAAACTTTATCTGGACCCGGAGCCGATCTGCTGTTTAAATTGTAGAGCACCGCCCTGATCTCAGATTTTGTGAATGGCGCGTCCAGCTCCTCTACTGTCGCGTACCCGACCTGCGGATAATCCTCTTCCTGCGTCGGCCCTATGGGGAGGTATCTATCCGCGATCGCATTCAAAAGTGACTCTTCAGTATCTCCCTCCTGTTTGTACCGGTGTATGACTTTACTGAGTGTTTGCCTTTGATTCTGCTAAGTTTGCGTGTCACCCAGGAGGTGCTTGAGGAGGTTCCACTTCCCTCCTGAGCGCATGCACCCATCTACTGCCGCACAGACCTCGTCCTATTGTAGATTATTGAGCTCCGCGCAATATCTCTCGATCTCTCTATTAAGCTCCGCAACCTTTTCCCTTAGCCTGGAATTTAACCTTTCAGTTTTCCACCTCATCAGAACGACCGATTTGCCTCCCACAGGTGCGCTAGGTGCGGATCCATTCTTAGGACCTCCGTTTCCGTTTGTACTACCTTAGTAGCCATCTCTACGTCCTCCGTGAGCGAGTCGATAGCCTCGCCAAACGAGGGAAATGTGATCGTTCGCTTCTTCCTAAGTTTCCTGAACTCCTCCAAGACCGTGACTAGAAATACCCTGGCCGGTGGGGCGTCCACCCTTTAAGTTACCGCCACTATGACGTGGTCACTGCCCAGGCTCTCCTGCTTATTGGCCCACGTCACGTTACCTACGTTCCTCATACATGCCAAATAAGGCGTTGTATCTCGCGCAACTGACATGCCCAGCCTAGTGGGGAAGCCTGGGTCCGTGATTACCACAAACGCGAGATCATCCAGAATCCTCGCCAGGTTCTCTCCTCTTACAGTCTGTCTGAAGAAGCCCTATGCATTATGAGGGGCGTTAAAGTACCCGGCAACTATCAGGGGAAAGTGTTTGGCTATCGACGTCGCCTTTCTAAGCAGGGAGTTAAACGTCTGTCTCTAGTCCGACAGAGGGTTCTAGCCATTCCGCACAAAGACGCTCTGCTTGAGACGCCCGTGTGGTATAACCTCCACGAAAAGGGCCTCCATCTTACCCCGTCCCGATTGGATTGGATGTTCAATAAAGGCTAGATTTTTTTAATCATCGTAGCTAGACCTCTGCCTCCCTGGTTTCTGACCGACACAGTGTTGAAGCCAGAGAGGGTAGGGTCGTCACATAGTGCCTCCTGTAATAACAATATCTGCAGTTTTTCCACCTCATTCGCCAAAACTTGCCGTAGCCGAGCCTTGCGCCTTCGAACACTAGCGCAGTTGGAGTGCCATATTACCAGCTCTTTGTGATCGCCCGCCATGATGCTACATTAACATGCCTTGCTCCACCCCCGGAGCAACCTCGGAGTGATTCACTGCCTTGCTTTGCGCTCGTACCTTGGCTTTGGCCTTAACCGCCGACTTTTTTTCTAGTACCGTCACTCTTTCGACCAACAGCTTTACGCTTTCCTGTTTCTATCTACTTATTCTGAGTAGTTCCTCCAACATCTTTCTTTGCTGGACCTCTCCCTCAGACGTTTCCGAGTCGCTCTCGTCGTTAGGAAGGGGGGCGTTACGCTTTGCTTTTGTGAGTTGTACGCGGGGCATATGTTCTACTACCTGTGGCGTCTGGCCGTTCGCCTCTATTTCAATGGACTTTGGGTTTGCCTTGGCGGCTTTGAGTCGGCGTACCTCCTCTCTAAGCTCCTTAACTTCCTTAAGTAATGCGTCCACGTGCGACCTACTACCATGCTCTGCCGAAGACGACCGCCTTACCCCCGTGGGTCTCTGTAGCTCCGTCTTCGTCTTCCCTTTGACACAATCCGCCCAGGCAGGCTCCTCCTGGACACTCATGCTGGACACCGAGCGCTTGATCTGGAGCGCTGCCTGATTGCGCCGCGCTTCCGCGCAGCTGGCTTGCGAGAGCGGTTTCACTCGGTGCTGCGCTCCTGCACAGCTAGCGTACACGAGCGGCTCCTGCCGCCCGCCGTGTTGACGTCGTTCCCAACTGCAGCTATTCGGCGCGTCGACGCCGCTGCCGCCGTCTTCTGACGATATATGGAACTTGAAATTTGTCCCTACACTCTTCGGCCGCTGTGGGGTGCGGGCCACCGCACAGCGTGCATTTCGGATCGCACTGGTAATTTTCCGCCGGCGATCGTTTGCCGCAGGTGCGACACCACTTGCTTCCCAGGTTGGGACATACGTCAGCCCGGTGTCCCAGTCCTCCGCACCCGTAGCAGACTTCCGTGTGGCGTCGGTAGAGCGTGCAGCGAAATATGCTCGCGCAGCATGCCACGTAGTTTGGCACCCTCATTCCCTCGAAGAGCACCACCACCGCCGTAGTGTTCTTGATCCGCCTGGCCTCCAAAGGACCCGGATTCCCATGATTTGCATTTCTCGCTTTGAGTTGAGCCTCGCTGACTTCCACGTGGACTCCTCTTATGACTACTCCACACGTATTCTATGGCGGGGCCAGGTACGCCGCCAACCCAAACGTGCCTTCACCGAACCTGATTTGCTGCGCTCGGGCGTACGCGTCCGTGTTTTTTTCGTGAGGAGTACACACAGCAAAAATGTTCTGAACTCCATTGGGATTCATCGTGTCCTCTTCGATTGCGGCCGGAGCCAAGGATGCCGCCATGGCCAAGGCTTGCTCAAAGCGTATTTTGCTGACGTAGTTGACATTCAGGCCGTCGCGCGGTCTGACAATGACGTGAATAGTGCTCCTCGGCAGTCGAGGCAGCCTCGAAGCAGCGGTGACGCGTCGTATCGCGTCTCGTGGAGCGGCGGTGCGGCCGCCGTCCCTCCGTCCGCCACTCCTATTTCCACCGTCTTGAGTCGAAGAATATTCTTCCCTGCGCCTGCCGGGCTGGCGGCCGTACGCCGCCTTCCATGCCGTGTCGCATGCCTCTTCTTGAGTAATCTCTTCTCCGTCCACAAGGTCGATCCTGGATTCAAAGTCCCACATGCGCGGGAGTAGGCCTAAGTCTACCCTCGTCGTGTTTCAAACACTCGCAGAACGGCGAAAAGTCCTCCAACCGACGAAAATTTGGTATCGGCAGAGTCCTCTTGATGTCCCACGGCGACTAAGGCATAACTCGCCCGGTTTCGCAGGTAGAACCACTGGAGAGCATTGCTGAAAGCTGGAGCCGTTGTCAAAGCGTCCGCACTAGTCGAATTCTTCCACCGCGGAAAGGCAGAGAGGCTGAAATCATGTCATCGGTGACGGCAATGGAAAAGAAGCCTGCCATGAGTAACTACTTAAGAGGAAAAAGCTAAATCAGGAAAGAAACAATTCATGATAACTCAAACGGAAGCTGATTACTTTTCGAAGCGAGGTCAGGATGCCTGAGAACACGCACCTATAAAGCGAGATATAATAAGGAAGAAGCAGGTGCTTGCTGCGGTAAAGCTGGGGAAACGATGGAGCATCTTTTATTAGAATGTGAAGACGTCTGCCCAGCGGTCGATTTAGGCACCACTGGCCTCCTTGAAGGCCTTGGGTTCAGCGAGAGCAGTGAAAAAGTAAACATGTCCGCAATAGAGATTAGCAAGAGGCGAGTGGAAGAGTGGGGGAAGAAAAGTAGGGAAACGATAAAAAACGGAGACGTTCGGAAGCAAAGTTTGCAATAGGGGATCAGAATATTTGGTTGTGGTGTTATTCATGGTGTTATTTTCATTCATGGTGTTTTTTTTTTCTTTTTTTCTTTTTTAAGTAAGGTAGGACCTTAGGCAGTATTATAGCAAGAGCTTGGTGACGCAACCCACCGCCCCGTTCCAAAGGGGGCGCTCATAACATCCATCCATCAATCCACCCAGGCATCAGCGGCGGTAAAATTACGGGTGAGATTATTTTCCCGTCTTCAGCTGTTATGATCATGTCACGGCGTGCACGCCGCTCTGACGGCGGCCGATGAACTAGTGTAATCGTGGGTATGCAGTGCCGAGGGGAATTGTGATTTTTGTGTGTATTAATGATCCAAAACCGCTGGGACCGCGTAATGTAGCTCTCGGTATTTTTCGTGTGGTGCGCCGATGTCAGTTATCGTAGTTATGGCCCGTTCGCGCCTTTGTTCCCGGCTCATGGAAAGCTCCTGGTACTCTCGCTGCGCTCGCATTGGATCACAGTGCGCGGAAAAATTTGTTGAAAGTTGTGCTATCACGTCGTGTAGTTCATCTGCAATTCTACACTGTTTACGCCGGAAGCACCATACACCGACTGTCCTTCCCGCGGTACCTGTGCGATGCGGCAGCACCTGTGTCACGAAGAAGCGTATACCGAGTGCGCCTAGACAGGTAAGTCCGGCGCGTGCACGCATTCTTGTAGTCAGGGAAGTGTGCGTTTCTGTACGGATAACAAGATTATTAGTAAAGTGACAACAAATGACTAATGTGCTTTTCGAATGTTTATTCTTTTCACAGGGCACATTTAGCGAACAGTTTGATGAAAATTACCCTAAAACGTGATGTTGCCAAAACCTATCGAATATTTTCTTTCTGCTATGAAGTTTCCTTGCGCCGGGGACTGTTTTCTTTGAATGGGCGCAAATATTCAAGCAGAGAAAGTTGCTATTTGTGTACGTGATTTTTCAGCGAGAAATCGTGTAGCCATTTCTAGAGGTGCGTCGATGTGTCGTCTTCACAGCTAACGGCTGCGCGAGATGGCACCCGGTTGTCGTTTCTGACGCATGGCCAGATTTTAGCTTGTATGCAAGTTCTTTTATTTATATAGTGTCTTCAGACAGCCTGTATTTCTTGTGTTGGGTGTCGTGTGCTTTCGTGTATTTGTAATGGTTTCCAATTTTACAGAGAAGCCGAGATTTCAACAGCAGAATTTCTTTTTAATCGATAAAATAGTTTTCTCACCTGAAAAAGAGGGAGTCTGTTCTTTTTCACTGAACTGTCAGCTTACACAACCTACAAAGATAACCAAAGTGATCAAAATGTATGACAAAAACTCGGAACTCGTACATTTTGCTGCTTCATTCCACAGCAGTTGTTTGATGCATTCTGTCGAAACTAACTGGCTGCTTTTTAAAAACAATATGCTCGATGTCTTCGCGAGATACGTACCCGTTATCACCCTAACCGAAAAACAGTCATCCGCATGGTTTAATATCGCACTAAAGCGTCTTAACAATAAAACGAAAAGGCTTTTTCGCTCGGCTGAACGATTTAACAACGCAGGCGCATGGAATAAGAATTAACCTGCAGAAAAAGAATTCGAAGCTCTAGCAAATAAAGAAAAACGCACTTTTTTTCGCAAACGCTGCCGTCTATGCTAAGAAATAACCCCCAAAAATTCTCGAAGGTTATTAACCCTAATAACTCACAGCCATTAGCTCTGTTTGATGAACAAAACCGTCGTATTCCTTCTTGCGAAATTGCTGAACAACTTAACCGTACTTTTTCTTCTGTCTTCACAATTGAACCTGTTAACATATTACCTCGCTTCCCTCTTTCGGATCATGCAGTGATGCCTGATATTACCTTTTGTCCTTACGGCATTGAGAAACTAATCGATTCATTAAAACTCGCATCATCGTCTGATGTCGACGAAATAAATGTTAAAATGCTGAAAAACACCAAAACAAATGTGAGCGCGATGTTATGTGCTATTTTTCAGCGATCATTGTCATCTGGAGTGCTGCCGGAAGACTGGAGAGTAGGCAAGATTGTTCCAGTCCCCAAAAAAGGTCCTCCATCGTTGTGCTCAAGTTATCGTCCCATTTCACTCTCCAGCGTCTGTTGCAAACTAATGAAGCATGTTATTTACTCTCAGATCGTAAACGTTTTAGTATCCAATAACCTCTTTCACCCAGCTCAACATGGCTTCCGTAAAGGTCTTTCATGTGACACCCAACTCGCTTTATTTTTTCATGATCTAAGCTCTAACCTCAACTTGAACGTACCTGTAGATGCGATTTTCTTAGACTTTGAAAAGGCATTTGACAAAGTTCCGCACCAACGGCTACTCCTAAAACTTTCCCGTCTCAAGATTAATCCATTTGTACTAGACTGGATACGTAGCTTTCTCACTAACTGACAGCAGTTTGTATTTGCTAACACACAGTCATCTAAGAGCTCTGTCCTTTCGAGCGTACCACAAGGCACAGTTCTCGGACCACTACTCTTTCTAATTTACATTAATGATCTTCCTACTGAGATCTCTTCTAACATTCGTTTGTTCGCGGACGATTGTGTAGTTTATCGACGCATAACTAACACTGCAGACATGCATTTGCTTCAAAATGACCTACAACGCATTGAATTATCGTGTAACGAATGGTTGATGTCTTTAAATACTAAAAAAACCTCGCTAGTTTCTTTCCATCGCAGACAGCATCACTAATCAAGGAAATACGTCATATACGGCGCCGAAATCTCATCCGTAAACTCGTATAAGTTCCTCCGCATAACCTTTTTAAGTACCCTAAATTGGTCGCATCATGTCTATAACTTAGCCAATGCCGCGAATCGAACCGTCGGTTTTCTCCGCCGGAATCTAAGGCTTGCTCCCCCATCAGTAAAATTGTTAGCTTATGTTACATATGTCCGCCCTAAGTTAGAATATGCATGCTCTGTCTGGGATCCTCATCAACATAACCTATCTAATACACTGAAATCAATTCAAAACCTTGAAGCCCGGTTTATCTACTCTGAATATTCTTATCATGCAAGCGTGTCTGAACTAAAAACCCGTGCCGGTCTTACTAATCTAAAATCGCGACGTCTTATTTCTAGACTGTGTCTTTTTCACCAATTCTATCATTCGCCACTCCACATTTCAGCTGTATTACCAGCTCATCGTCAGTCCAGCCGCATTAACCACAGCAAAGCCGTGTATCCTCCCCCGGCGCAGACTACCTCTCATCTACGACCATTTTTTGTGAAAACCGCCAGGGACTGGAACGGTCAGTCTGCCGACATCAGGCACCACTCCGACGCTCATCACTTCAAGGCTGCTCTCGAATCACTGTTTTGTTAAACTAACCCCATCCCTCATGTAATACTCCATCTCTGGGGCCTTTGAGGTATAATAATTAAAAAAAATCGTCCTTTGGGGCAGTGCTTCGTGGCACTGCATAAATAAGTTAGGTTTTCGAACGCTTATCATCTGTTAAGGACTTTTCTGCTTGTACAATTCACATTTGGCTTAGTTCAGACGTGCCACCCGCCGTGGTTTGCTCAGTGGCTGTGGTGTTGGGCTGCTGAGCACGAGGTCGCGGGATCGAATCCCGGCCACGGCGGCCGCATTTCGATGGGGGCGAAATGCGAAAACACCCGTGTACTTAGATTTAGGTGCACGTTAAAGAACCCCAGGTGGTCGAAATTTCCGGAGTCCCCCACTACGGCGTGCCTCATAATCAGAAAGGGGTTTTGGCACGTAAAACACCATAATCTAATCTATCTTAGTTCAGACGTGCGTTGTGTGAAGATATTTCAAAAGGACTTCTTCTTGGGCAAGTTGGTGCTTACATTTCCTAGGTATACTTTGTGGCGCAAAATACATTTCTTGAAGAAAGGCACAGAAGAAAGGAAGACAGTGAAGCGCCAAACTACCAACTGTTTAATGACAGCCTGAACAAACATATAGAAGAAAAGACAACTTCCGTTCATGCGCAGCGAGCCAAGGTGTGACAGGACAACATGATCATGATAACATACTTTGGATAAAGCACATTTCTGTGGAATGTAATACGATAAATGTATCGCTGACACAATCATACCCTTTCTTTTTAATATAAAACGCTTCCAACAACTCCCTTGTAGTTTGGTCCCTACTTTTGCCAAGAATCAATACATGTTCAAAGCATGGCGTACAACGACAGGCTTTCCAGTGCGCATGAAGAAGCGCCTTATCACACTTAACGATACTATTAGCGTGCTCCCCCAGTCTGTCATTAATGCAACGTCCCGTTTTTACGACGTATGACTTGCCGCAATCTAGGGGTAGCTCGTAAACCACCCCTTTGACACAGTCCCTGAAATGTTTGGCGTGCTGCTTCTGGCAGCCCCGCGGCCCCTCGCGTGTGACCCGGGGGCACTATTGAGCTAACTTGTTGGGAGCCGAAAAGACAACCGGAATGCCATATCTGGTACCTACCTTCTTGAGGTTATGGCTCACACGGTGCACATAAGGTACTACTTCTGGTTTTACTTGCTCCCTTTCCTTCGAGTGCGTTTTCCCACTCACAGCGCTAGTTTGTAGCTTCTGTCGGAGGGACTCGACCACGGCATTGAAGGCAGACTGAGCAAGTCATGTGCAAGTCATGTGTGCATTTGCTGCAGGCGAGTTTTTGCCATCAACTTGAGAGACTTCTAAAAGCAGGCTACCCTCAGCACGTATCGGTTCGTAAACAGTTCGTAGTTTGGCGCTTCACTGTCTTCCTTTCTTCCGTCCCTTTTTTCAAGGAATGTATCTGGCGCCACAAAATATACCTGGGAAGTTTGTGTGAAGTTTTCGATAGTCGATTCACTTTACATTTAACCGCCTGTGATGTAATAATCGGCATTTGTGCAAATATGCAGCTTCATGTAGCTGTTTGTACGAGACTCTTCACAATGTCACAAGTTTACAGTTTCAGTAGGGTTTACAGTAAACTGAACATTTCTTATTGTTTAGGGACGTCAATATTTTGTGAGCCAAAGGAACCTCTACACCACTTGGGATCCTGCGGCACTTCTGCTGCCTGAACAGCGCGTCAAAGCACTTGATCTGCATGCTGCGACAAGGTGTGTGCAAGACGGTCACTGCCACTCACTTGAGCTGTGGTTTTTCTCGGTAGAACTCATAGCTGGCAACTCTTCTGAATTTTCATGGAGTTGACAAATTTGCTCGCATTGTACAATTTTACGAATGTCGCATTAGGTTTTCACTAGAAGGAAGTTCCGTTGTTTAATATGTTTTAAAGCAGTTGAAAGATTAGCGATTGATTGATTGCATTATTTGCTTCGTCACAGTACGGTGCAGCAGAAGGCGTAGGGAGAAGCCGTTCAAATGAAGGCTTGAGAGATCCTCGGTCCCCTTTGCCGGAAATTGCGAAAATACATGAAACAAGATTATTGTAGTGGTACTTGCACTGCTATCTTATTATCAACAAAAAATCCCTAACGAGTAACCCAGAGGGCACTCCTGCTTTAAGCAAGTTTGTTCAGATAAATGCCTGCAGCAGGATAAATCAGCAACAGCACTGAAAAAGCTCTGTGATCTAAAAACAATGTTATCATTTTGTACTTTTTGAAATTCACTGCTGCTTTGTGTGCTGCATCTCAAGTTAAATAATGGTTAAAAATGCGTGTATGTATTCCCCAATGTGGGCGCTTAGAGCAAGCATTAAGAAAATGTGTGCTATCTCCCCAAGAAACGATTTCCAGTCTGCGACATTTTAACAGAAAACAAGGTCGCAGCTTGGCAGGTATGACGTATTATACAACATTTTTACTGTAGTGCCATATTCATAATTTTCAGTTTCGGTCTATTTGAATCGTATACTTAGGATCTGGCCTCATCATCATCATCAGCCTGGTTACGCCCACTGCAGGGCAAAGGCCTCTCCCATACTTCTCCAACAACCCCGGTCATGTACTAATTGCGGCCATGCCGTCCCTGCAAACTTCTTAATCTCATCCGCCCACCTAACTTTCTGCCGCCCCCTGCTACGCTTCCCTTCCCTTGGGATCCAGTCCGTAACCCTTAATGACCATCGGTTATCTTCCCTCCTCATTACATGTCCTGCCCATGCCCATTTCTTTTTCTTGATTTCAACTAAGATGTCATTAACTCGCGTTTGTTCCCTCAACCAATCTGCTCTTTTCTTATCCCTTAACGTTACACCTATCATTCTTCTTTCCATAGCTCGTTGCGTCGTCCTCAATTTGAGTAGAACCCTTTTCGTAAGCCTCCAGGTTTCTGCCCCGTAGGTGAGTACTGGTAAGACGCAGCTATTATACACTTTTCTCTTGAGGGATAATGGCAACCTGCTGTTCATGATCTGAGAATGCCTGCCAAACGCACCCCAGCCCATTCTTATGCTTCTGATTATTTCCGTCTCATGATCCGGATCCGCCGTCACTACCTGCCCTAAGTAGATGTATTCCCTTACGACTTCCAGTGCCTCGCTGCCTATTGTAAATTGCTGTTCTCTTCCGAGACTGTTAAACATTACTTTAGTTTTCTGCAGATTAATTTTTAGACCCACTCTTCTGCTTTGCCTCTCCAGGTGAGTGAGCATGCATTGCAATTGGTCCCCTGAGTTACTAAGCAAGGCAATATCATCAGCGAATCGCAAGTTACTAAGGTATTCTCCATTAATTTTTATCCCCAATTCTTCCCAATCCAGGTCTCTGAATACCTCCTGTAAACACGCTGTGAATAGCATTGGAGAGATCGTATCTCCCTGCCTGACGCCTTTCTTTATTGGGATTTTGTTGCTTTCTTTATGGAGGACTACGGTGGCTGTGGAGCCGCTATAGATATTTTTCAGTATTTTTACATACGGCTCGTCTACACCCTGATTCCTTAATGCCTCCATGACTGCTGAGGTTTCGACAGAATCAAACGCTTTCTCATAATCAATGAAAGCTATATATAAGGGTTGGTTATATTCCGCACATTTCTCTATCACCTGATTGATAGTGTGAATATGATCTATTGTTGAGTAGCCTTTACGGAATCCTGCCTGGTCCTTTGCTTGACAGAAGTCTAAGGTGTTCCTGATTCTATTTGCGATTACCTTAGTAAATATTTTGTAGGCAACGGACAGTAAGCTGATCGGTCTATAATTTTTCAAGTCTTTGGCGTCCCCTTTCTTATGGATTAGGATTATGTTAGCGTTCTTCCAAGATTCCGGTACGCTCGACGTCATGAGGCATTGCGTATACAGGGTGGCCAGTTTCTCTAGAACAATCTGCCCACCATCCTTCAACAAATCTGCTGTTACCTGATCCTCCCCAGCTGCCTTCCCCCTTTGCATTTCTCCCAAGGCTTTCTTTACTTCTTCCGGCGTTACCTTTGGGACTTCGAATTCCTCTAGACTATTTTCTCTTCCATTATCGTCGTGGGTGCTACTGGTACTGTATAAATCTCTATAGAACTCCTCAGCCACTTGAACTATCTCATCCATATTAGTAATGATATTGCCGGCTTTGTCTCTTAACGCATACATCTGATTCTTGCCAATTCCTAGTTTCTTCTTCACTGTTTTTAGGCTTCCGCCGTTCCTGAGAGCATGTTCAATTCTATCCATATTATACTTCCTTATGTCAGCTGTCTTACGCTTGTTGATTAACTTCGAAAGTTCTGCCAGTTCTATTCTAGCTGTAGGGTTAGAGGCTTTCATACATTGGCGTTTCTTGATCAGATCTTTCGTCGCCTGCGATAGTTTACTGGTATCCTGCCTAATCGAGTTACCACCGACTTCCATTGCACACTTCTTAATGATGCCCACAAGATTGTCGTTCATTGCTTCAACACTAAGGTCCTCTTCCTGAGTTAAAGCCGAATACCTGTTCTGTAGTTTGATCCGGAATTCCTCTAGTTTCCCTCTTACCGCTAACTCATTGATTGGCTTCTTGTGTACCAGTTTCTTTCGCTCCCTCCTCCGCTAATTCGAGTTCTTACCATCCTGTGGTCACTGCAGCGCACCTTGCCGAGCACGTCCACATCTTGTATGATGCCAGGGTTAGCGCAGAGTATGAGGTCTATTTCATTTCTAGTCTCGCCGTTCGGGCTCCTCCACGTCCACTTTCGGCTATCCCGCTTGCGGAAGAAAGTATTCATTATCCTCATATTATTCTGTTCCGCAAACTCGACTAATAACTCCCCCCTGCTATTCCTAGTGCCTATGCCATATTCCCCCACTGCCTTGTCTCCAGCCTGCTTCTTGCTTACCTTGGCATTAAGGTCGCCCGTTAGTATAGTGTATTTGGTTTTCACTCTACCCATCGCCGATTCCACGTCTTCATAGAAGCATTCGACTTCCTGGTCATCATGACTGGATGTAGGGGCGTAGACCTGTACAATCTTCATTTTGTACCTCTTATTAAGTTTAACAACAAGACCTGCCACCCTCTCGTTAATGCTATAGAATTCCTGTATGTTACCAGCTATATTCTTATTAATCAGGAATCCGACTCCTAGTTCTCTTCTTTCCTCTAGGCCGCGGTAGCACAGGACGTGCCCGCTTTTTAGCACTGTATATGCTTCTTTTGGCCTCCTAACTTCACTGAGCCCTATTATATCCCATTTACTGCCCTCTAATTCCTCCAATAGCACTGCTAGACTCGCCTCACTAGATAACGTTCTAGCGTTAAACGTTGCCAGGTTCATATTCCAATGGCGGCCTGTCCGGAGCCAGTGATTCTTAGCACCCTCTGCAGCGTCGCAGGTCTGACCGCCGCCGTGGTCAGTAGCTTCGCAGCTGCTGGGGACTGAGGGCCGGGGTTTGATTGTTGTGTTCATATAGGAGGTTGTGGCCAAGTACTGCACCAGGGTGGCCAATCCTGCTCTGGTGAGGGAGTGCGTTACCGGTTCTGGTCACCGGGATCAGGCCACACTCCAGGCCTGTTTGTGCAATTTATCAACACGCGGATTTTTTTTTTTTTTTTTTAAATCCGGTGGAAAATTGCCGGCACCGGGATTCGAACCACGGACCTCTTGCACGCGAGGCGGGTGTTCTACCTCTACGCCACCGCTGCACATCTGGATCTGGCCTACCTTCACTTAATCGATTTACGTAAGTAGCCTCCTCTGAGTGAAATATGATTGTCAGCTTGAGTACATATGCATGATACGCCCCACACTAACTGTGTTCCTCGGATGAAGAGTGAATGAAAGGACTGCGATTTCACAACGTAGAAGAGGTGATGGAAAAACGAGAGAGGAGCTATTAGGCCATCAAAGCAGACGAGTTTAAAAGATGTATCGAAGAATGGAATCACAGATTGGACAAATCTAATAAATGTAATCGAGAGTATCGTCAAGGTAATAATTTATTTATTTATTTATTTATTTATTTATTTATTTATTTATTTATTTATTTATTTATTTATTTATTTATTTATTTATTTATTCGGTATACCTACATCGCCTGCACGGCATTATCGTAGGGGGGTTAAAATACAGGTGGTCACAATGGAAACATATTCACCAACATCAAAAGAATACATCAGTAAATAGAACATAGTTTAAGCACTGAAATTCGCAAAAGCGGAATAGAAACTAACAAAGTACAAAACAAAGTGAGTGACAAAGTAACTAACTAACAAAACAGAAAAAAAAGTTGCGTATGTGCAGAGATGAATAACAGAACAATCAAAGAATATGACTCTCAATAGCATTTTCAAAACTAGAAGCTGCCATCACTTCATTAGGGAGCTCATTCCAATCGCTAATCGTGTTAGGAAAAAATGAATACTTAAACACATTGGTACGGCACTGATAAGTTCTGATTTTGTTAGCGTGGTCTCTCCTAGATGAAACGTAATGCGGCTCCTTGATGAACAGTGTTTTGTCGATACCAGTTTTACTTTTATATATATTGTAAAGGAATTTCAATCTTAGGATTTTCCTGCGTGAAGAAAGAGTTTTCCAACCCAACCCTTCCCTGTAATAAGCTTGTTTTGTAAAAAATAAATACTACATAGCTTTTTAAAAATAATTCCACTTACTTTTGGGTACCCTTTCTTATAATGCTTCCTGAGTGCAGTGTAGTATCAAGCTTCATGCTGATCTCTTTACATGTCACAAAAATTGCAGGTTCTGATAATGTGGTTCCATAAACGTCTGGTTATGCATGTCACTCAGCCTGTTCCAATGCTCGCAAGTGAGTAACCGAAAGCTGCGTAGGCTGGGCCCTTCCGCTATGACACAGGATAAAGCTTCAACTCTGCTATTGCTTCTCTTATAGCAGGAGCACCCCTCCTTCTCACTTTCCCTTATTATTCTGTCAACTTTCTAATATGCACCAGTTCTGGAGACTTCGTTATGGTGTTGACTGCTGAACTTGGCCGACGTGTGCCTGAATAGATAGTGGCGCCCTTGAAGCCACGCTGTACTTTGCATGCATTTTAATATGGTCAAATTAAAATATGCAGTTGACTGTGACATTGTTAGGGAATCGAGGTTTTGTGTTTTGTATAAAGCATAGCCAGCTCCCCTTAAGAGGACTAGAAACAACATTTTCTTACCTAATAAAATGGGTTAGGCATGCCATGCTCGAGCCATGATTTCTTAAAAACATATATCGTGTGATGTCGACAAAGCTACACACTTCTAAATGTGGCAAACAAAGGTCATAACGCGTTATAATTTGACGGGTAAAGTGCGTGCGACCACTTCTAGCCTTAGCCCCTTTTGGCATAGACACGATCATGGCGCAATGGGAGGCCCATGTAATTTCCAAGCTTCTGGGATAAATACAAACTGAATAGCCACTTGTTAAGGTATTGAGATAGTACTATAATGAGCCTCATCCAAAGCCCCCTTTTTTTAATTTAGGAAATGAAGCCACTTTTCTCTTAAAGGGATAGACAACCATTCAGAACATAAATTGAGGTATCCTCGCTGAGATTGTCTCTCGCATTTACTGAAATGAGCCACGCACCAACTGACTGACGCATCAAGTTTGCGTGGTCACGCAGCCAGTAATTTATTATTGGCCTGTTTGGCCAACTAAACAATCCTATTTCGTGGGACATGTTTGAAAACAAATGGGATTTTTTAGTAGGGTGATGCTTAGGGAAACAAGCGTCGCTAGCAAGTCTTACCGCACAGTCCAGCTTTATATTTACTGTAATACAGCACATTGGATTCCAGTTCATCTAGATTCCATGTCATCTCCGTTGACTGAACAAAATTCAAGCAATTGCCCAAACTGCATGACCCTTGTATTTTGCCAATATATATTTCTGGAAGTAAAATTCAAAAAATATATCTCTAAATAAAAATTTCATTCTTTTACAGATATGCAGGCAGCAAGTGCGCAGACCTCAAATTGAAGAGGCGCACAAGTTCCACGCTGCATAAAATGGGGCCCACGAGCGACTGCTTCCCAGGAATCAAGTGGCGTGTAAAGATGCCTACTCACTGCTTCTTCGTTCGCTGTGCTGTAACAGGCACAGTGGCAAACAAATATAGTGGATACAGGACTACACGACGAGTGAAACGCAATCTGTCAGCTAAGTTTGATGAACAAGAAGGAAGAATTTATGCCTTTAGCTGCTATCATCTGCTGCAGGTTGCATGTGGTAAAAGAGCAGAAAAAGATACTCAGAATGAATCAGAACTGACAAGGCCACCAACTTGAATCATATCAAGGCGATATGTCATAAATTGTATTTGATGATGAGTTGTGACACACGTGGTCCCTCACGCAGCAGCCGCGATGTTGAAGAATGCTCTAATATCTCTCATCACTTTTCACTTGCTTCAGAGCAGGATTTCCGGGCAACCAACGATTGTGAGCAACCCTATCTCGCTCAGCGTGCATCCAAGTTATGCGGTGCATTTACTAGGCTGACAGCATATCTGTGATCCCTCAGCCCGTTATTCCAGCACTGGAGCCCTATAACGTAAAACTATTCCAATATGTTTTTATTCGAATCTCCTGACGTCAAATTTGCATAACCACCGACGCAAGGATCGGGTGGTCACCCGCAGGATTGTCTGAACAGACCAATGAAACGCTCTCCTCGTTCATAGGAAGTCACTTCTGTTCGCTTGAGAAACGAATACCACTGCCTACGTTGAACGGCTTGTCTTATCTAATTGGCTGACAAGAGGTGAGGAGCATGCTCAAGTGGAGAGGAATTCGATGGGGCCGAGCCACTGCACTGAAAATCGATACCCGAATCAAGAGGGTGGTGCCGGCGTCTGCGGTTGGTCCGCTTTGCCTTACTTAGCTTGCGGTGGCTCGTCGAAAATCGCGGCGGCATGCAACGGTAGCTTAAGAATGACGCTGAAACGGATCCTCAGCAAAGAAGATTTGGCAGAACGAGCTCGTAAACGTGCCGAAAGCGCTCGAAAACGTTACACCCTCACGCAAAAGGTTTTATTATACGCAATTAAACCCATGCTCTCCGGCAGATGTGAGTCGCCAGCGACTAAGCGATCGGTGGCAGCCATCTCTAATTCCTTTGGGAACGGGGCAGCTTGCGGATATTCCGCAGAAAATTCGGTTTCGTTCGGCATATTAATGCATCTTTATCGCGTACACGTCACTTTGACTCGTGAGGTTTTGCGATTTTGTGACATCGCATGACAGGCAGGTGAAATGGGTTCAGCCCAGAAACTTTTGACCAATAGCCGAGGGCTAATGGCGAAAAGGGGTTGAATCAGAAATAACTATTTTTCTTTTATTCGATCAAATCATGCATAATCAGTGTGTACACGTCATATCAGATGGGGAGCTATCACGGTTTTCGTGACGTCTCGTGACAGACAGGTTAAGTGGGGGTGGTCCAAAAAAGTTTTGACCGATCGTGGAAGGTTGATTACAGAGTTGGAATAGAAAAGTTTGGAATAGTTTTACGTTATAGCGCCCCTGGTCCGTTTGTCCAACGTAAGCACAGTTGCATGTGAGCGTACCTTGTAAATGACTCCCTCTTTTATGTTACATGTGTGCAAATTCGCCATGTACTGATACTGATCATCAGCAACCATGCTTACGTTGGATAAACGGGCTGATGCTCGAATGAAAAAGGCTCTGGGGACGCACACACTCAGCCTAGTAAATTCATCAGACAACTTGGCTCCGCGCCGCACGAGATGCGGTTGCACACGGTCTTTTGACGGGACAAAAATCCCGCTCAGAAAAAGGACGAAGTGGCGAGAGAGCTATGCGAAGCATTTTGTTAAGTTGCGGATAGTGCTGAAGCCTACATGGGCGAGCCGTATATGTCACTACCTCATCAAGTGAATTGCCTTTTCAGTTCTGATTCATTCCGAGTTTCTTTTCTCCAATTTTTGTGCATGTAACTTCCAGCTGATGCTAGCTGCCAAGGGTGTAAATCCATCTCATTCATTAAATTCAGCTGACAGTTGGCGCTTCACTTCGGTGTTTCAGTTTCGCCTGTATGTCACGATGCAACAATGAAGCTACACTAAGTAGATGCTTTCTTAATTAAGCTTTGCTCACCGTCCTTACTCACTACTTCATTCCTTGGAAGATATATTTTTAGTTACAACCAAGCAGCCAGGAAGAAATTGTAGACAAGTAAAGAGTACAAAGAACACTATTGCATCTGTTATTTAATTGTATGCGTGCATGCCAGTTCCCGGTAGGTGGGCTACACAAATTATCTCTAATGTCTGCTTAAATGCTGCATAGCGTGACCACAATCACGACAGACTTTCAGCTGAAATGCTGTATCCTGCTGCTACACAGATTGAGCAGTCTCTCTGCAGAAAGGGCGTACCGATTACCCGCTGAGAGGTGACAGGGGGTGACAGAAAATCTGTCACCTGCCGTCAGATATTCTGCATCCCGGGTGACTGGTCGTCTTAAAAATTTCTGTGGCACGTCTGCAATTATTTTTCTAAGGGATGCATGCTATCATGTAAACGTTCCCTGGGTCCTCTCAGATCCCAGTAAAAACCGACCGTTTCGCCTGCGCCTCTAAGGAACCGCACGCGGTTTAGTTTTAATTGCCGTCGTACCTTGCGAGATTTCAAGGCGTATCCACTTCGAAGGACTTTCTAGAATGACACAAGTTTGGACATATACGTCATCAAACTCGCCGTAAACATGCACCGTTGTTCCACTTACTTTTCTAACGGAACGCTATTTTTACTGTGAAGAGAGAGCGGCGGCGTAAGCGTACCATGAGCTTCAGGTGAGGCAGGGCGGGGCGCGGTTCTCGGAAGCCACACGCGCGGTTGACTGCAGTGGCGAAGGTGGCGCGAGTGGCTAGAGTGAGGTCTCTGAGTAAAACTTAAAAGGTAGCGACATACTTTTACGTTGCCGCCGTTGCGAGAAAGCAGGAGAGAAGGTCTGCGTCTCCCAAGTGGCTGAGCGCTGTCACGTGGGATTTTTCGCGGCCTTTTCTCTATTTTTTTCTTGTTTTCGGCGTATCGGCGCACTCACCACCATGACAGTTGGCCATCGAGTTTCCGCAGCGACGCTTTCGCTAGAGATTTCGGATGTTTTGTGGCTGACCGCGTCACTCAGTATTTGTTATGTTAGGCATTCATTTTAAGAGTATTGGAGGTGCGAATGTGTACGATAGAAGCTTTTTTTCATTGTTGGCGGGGTAAGGAGCATGGGTAAGCTTATGCACGGGTGCTATTCTCGGTGCTCGTTCAGGTTTGTTTCCTGATCTCGCTATCGCCAACAGGTGTATGAAACTATGGAGTGCGTAGGCTGCGTTCTCTCATATATCGTGCTAGAAACGTAACACCTGTTTATTGTAGTACTGAGAGTGCGCAGCTTTGTCAATCCATTCTTTTGTTAGGCGCTGCAAATATATTTTGCGAGGACAAGCGGTTCACTACCAGCGCTAATGCTTTTGACTATTATGAGCAGTCTTCCTCCTCTTCGCCGTCTAGGCAGGATAAAGTGGTGCACGAGTTTGTTGTCTCATATTGACTTGGAACTGCGCAAATGGGGAAAAGTGCTCATTGATGGAAACCATTTCTATATGTAACTTCCGTGCTTGCATACGCTTTGTTCACAAATGAAGGGCAGGTTCCATTGTGATGTTTGCGCTTGAGAGCCAACGGCACCAGTTTCTCATAAAAGCGTAGGGCCTGTTTCACTGCATAGAGATGCCATCGTCATGACGAAAGGACGAGAATAGCGAGATGTTCCGCGTTGATCGCGCACGTTTCTGCATCATGCTCGCGTTATTCAGGCGAATATGTCACACGCCTTGCTTTCGGTCATCATGGCACCAAGACGATTAAATTATGCAGCTGCACAAGCTGGACACGCGGCAGTCGATTGGGCACGCGCGTACGTACTTCCAGCAGCGCATCCGAGTTGAATCGGTAGCTGAGTACGGGGCTGCACGCACATGTACCGGCGAAACCTTCGTCGCACCCGTTTCACGCCGGGCAAGTGTCCTTAAAAAGCCAAATAAGGAATGTGATCAATGCAATATAAATAACTGGCGAAGCGGGTTGATCCGTGCAAACCGCGACAGTGTTCTTTTGCCTACGAGTACAATGCATGGCCGTGGACGACATAACACTCATACAAAGCTTTGGCATGTATGTAAAGATTGTGTACACTACGTATAGATTATTGGCAAGATAAAGAATTCTGATTTTTGCGTTACTCGATACTAAAAGGAATTTCTCCACCAAACTAGTCTCAAAAGCCTTCTGCTAACTGGAAGCAAGCAGCCAACCCGAAGCGCAAAACAACCGCGCAGTTACGCGTCGAAACACCTGTTTCTGCCAGTTTAATAGCGTTCCATCGTCGCTCCTAACACAGCACAATATAATCAAGCCCCAAATACGGTAAATATTCAGGCGCAAGCACCCAACAGCAATTTTTAATGTCTCACCATGTGTAACTCTATGAACGGCTTCCGAGCGAACGACCAAACTGCGAGGGTGAGCTACGAAAGAACGAGTGAGCTACAAGGAGAGGCCGGGCTAGGAGGAATGGCGCTACCATTTAATTTTATTCAGGGACCTTAGGCGAAGGGGAAAGGAAGGCGCGAAGTGTGGTGAGGTGTGCGCGAATGGACGGCGCGGTGGGAGACGGAGCGCGGTAATGAAGTGAATGTTTGCTACGAAGGTGCTCGGCTTGTCACCGTTCGCACCAAGTAGGGGGTTCGTCCTGGACAGACGGTGAACGTGCGTGAGAATTTTCTGCTGCGTGTGGCGGTGCCGTGGCTTAAATCTACTTTCACTGAAGGAAAGGCCAGCATAGTTATATATATATATATATATATATATATATATAAAGAAGCACCGGTTTTCCATGACACTTTTATTCCCAATAGTACGGGCTCGTGCGCCCAAGATGAATACGCCAAGCGATGGTTATGGTTATCTACAGATGAGAAAGATAATGTCTATAATATAAATGCTTACACTAATTGGCCTCCTGGACGGAAGCGGCCAGCCCCGCCACAGATTAAGCAAGCGTAGAGCGCCGATGGAATGGTTTCAAGCGGGAAACATGCATGGTTTCTGTCCCGCGGCAGTGTCGGTGAGTCGGTGCATCAACAGGTGTAACGCGGTAGTTCACTGGGAAGATCTCTTCTATGATTTTGTAGGTGCCGACGTACCGAGATTGAAGCATTTCACATAAACCAGACATTCGCACAGGGATCCAAAGTAGTACGTCGTCACCAGGGCGGTAGTAAACGACACGGTGAGTGACATCATAACTACTCTTGCGGTCTTCTTGGCTCGCCTCGGTGTTTATGCGACCACGGCGACGACATTAGGCGAACAGGTCGCAAAAGAATGGTGAAGTGCTGACAGGACCAGAAAAGACAGAATCGTCACGGGAAGAGGTTGGAAGTCGCCCGTAGACGAGGAAAAACGGAGAGTAGCCTGTGGTTTGCTTGACAGTGGTGTTGTAGGCAAATGTTACAAAAGGCAGAATGGCATCACAGTTACGATGCTCTGGTTGGATATGCATGGACAGCATATCACTGAGCGTGCGATGAAATCCCTCTGCCAGACCCTTGGTTTGGGGGTGGTAACCGGAGGTTGCCTTGTGCATGGTGTTGCAACCTCGGAGAACGTCATCAAAAGTGTTTGAGAGAAATGCTTTGCCGCGGTTGCTCAAAAGGACGCGAGGGGCTCCATGGAGTAAGTAGAAAGCTTGAAGGAAGAAGGCAACCACTTCCGAAGCAGTCCGGGGCGGGCAGGGGTAGTTTCCGTGTACCGCGTCAAGTGATCCACACCAGTAACAATACATCGGTTTCCGGCTGCAGTGGTCAGGAGATGGCAGTAAAGGTCAATGCCGACGACAGCGAAGGGTTCTGCTGGATAAGATAATGGTTGTAGCATGCCGGGGGCTGCAGTGCTACGTCGCTTGCGGCGTTGGCAAAAAGTGCAGGAGGCGACATATCGTGCTACGCTGGTTGTAAGACCTGGCCAGAAGAATCGGCTGCGTATTCGCTCACGGGTTTTGTGGTAACTCAAATGGCCAGGCATCTGGTCATCGTGAGTAACCTGGGGAACTTCAGCACGAAGAGAACGCGGAGGAACAAAGGAACCCATCGATAGCCCTCCGGGTGAAAAATGCTGCGGCACAGAACATCGTCCTCTAATTTGGAAAGCTTGAGCTGTCTTCGAAGTCTGGAGTTAGGTGGGATTGAAACACCAATCAGGCGATCAATGGTGTCGTGGCAGTAAGGAACAGTGTGCTGGTTTGCGAATAAACAGAAGTGCGGCTGGATGGCAACTGGGTCAGGGAGCCAATACGAAATACTGAAGACGAATCGTCCGCTCGGCCAAGTTGACAATGCCACGTAACGTGAACTAAACATGGCGGTAGTCGGCAGCGGGAAAGTGCGTCGCCGTCTTGATGCTTTCTTCCAGACTATAAACGACATCGAAATCGTATGCTTGTAATTTGGGGATCCAGCGGCAAAAGCGTCCCAATAAGTTTTTGATCATTCACAAATCCAATGTACTTGGCGCTTAGCTACCAACTGTAATATTTTTCTGTCTGTGCTTTTATGAAGAGTAAAACTCCACATTACCACAATACCAACAAAGTACACAAAATAGACTGGCTTTGAAGCTGTGACCACGCACGGCACTTTTGTACATGTAGCCCATGTAGTATTGGGGCAACACGTTTGAGCAAAATAATTAGGTTTTCGGTCAAAGCACTGTGACAGGCGGGACGAAATCGTTGTCATGCCCGGTCTAAACAATACCATCTGAAATCTTATTTACTGATGTATATTTTTTAAATCACTATAACCGTTTATACATTTGCTTCGTATGAGTTATATACTAGCTTGCCTCGTCAATCTCAAAAATGTATTGCCTTTTCGGGAGACGGCCTTCGTGAAAAACGATGCAACATGACAGTAAAACATCCAGCAAGGTTCTATCCAATGATGGGCGAAATTGTGCACTGAGAGCGTGTCGACTAGCGCGCGAGTGAAAGTTGAATTACGATCGTTGTAAGCTTGTGTTGCCTCTAGCACGAGCGAGGAGTGTTAGCGATGACATTGGTGTGAAAATGGTCAGCTCGGTCTGCGATAAGTACTTGTGGATCTCCACATTGAACGTCGCAGTCGTCACGATGGGAGCACTCCTGTGACATTGTTAGCCCAGTGGGCTGGGAAGGCTCGAGTGGTAGCTCACCTTGAAGGGTATTGGCTAACAATTATAATATACGTACTTTGCGATGATGAAAAGTATGCAGAAACACCACTGGTGTTGTCTAACTATTCGTAAACAGGCCCCCAAATTTCAATTAGCCCACCCCCAAACATTAATTAGGCCCAGCCTTAAACTTCATGTTGGCCCGATCCCAAATTTTAATTAGGCCACCCCTAACTTTGAACTTGGTCCACCCACAAATTTCAATAAATCACCCCCAAATTTCGAGTCGACACACCCCACAATTTAGATTGGCTCACCCCTATATCGCCCCCGAATTCCGATTGGCCGACCCCGAGATTGCCCCAACATTTAGGTAGGACCAACCCTATATCACCCCCAAATACAGATTGGCCCGCCTCCACAAACCACCAAATTTAGATTGGCCCACTTCAATACCACCTGCAAATCTAGGTTGGCCCACCCCCGTATCAGCCACAAACTAACGCTGGCCCACCCCTCGATCACCTCAAATTTAGGATGGGCCACCGCAAATCACCCCCAATTAAGGTTATTCCACCTATATATTACCCCCCCCCCCCTCAATTCAGCTTGGCCCAGCCGTACATCACCTCCATGGTTAGGTCAGCCCGTCCTCATGTCACCCCCAAATTTAGGTTGGCCCACCCCAATATCATCCCCAAATTTAAGTTCGCCAACCGCCATATATGCCCCAAACATAGCCTGGCCCACCCCTCTATAACCTCAAATTTAGGATGGCCCACCGCAAATTACTCCCAAATTTAGGTTATCCCAACCCCATATTACCCCCGATTCAGCTTGGCCCAGCCCCATATCAGCCCCATCGTTAGGGTGGCCCACCCCCATATCATCCCCAAATCCAGGCTGGCTCACCCCCTATATTCCCTCAAACTTAGCTTACCTTAGATCCTATATCACCTCAAATTTAGGTTGGGCCACCCCCATATCAGCCTCAAGTTCAGCTTGGCTCACTACCATTTCACCCCAAATTTAGGTTAGGCCGCTTCCATATCACTACCAAATTCAGCTTGGCTGTATCAGGCCCAAATTCCTGTATCAGCATCCCTGTATCAGGCCCAAATTTATGCTAATGCCACTTCCAACTTCAAGTTGGCCACCCCAACCCTTTTATGAAGACCTATGTATGTATATGGGAAATGCGTCAAGTTTTTTGGCGTTACAGACACGATTTTGCACGATTCTGCTACCAAATTGCTGGGGTACTTACCAAAGAATGCTGGCCTATAAAAGCAAATGCACCGAACGAGGGACGCCACATGTTGATCCTAAATGCTGACGGCTAGCCAAGCTAGCTTCTCTG
This sequence comes from Dermacentor andersoni, assembly GCF_023375885.2. Taxonomy (NCBI): domain Eukaryota; kingdom Metazoa; phylum Arthropoda; class Arachnida; order Ixodida; family Ixodidae; genus Dermacentor; species Dermacentor andersoni. Next base: position 236,319,366 of record NC_092816.1, on the reverse strand, counting down.
TAGAGCGACCGGAGCAGACACAGCACGGGACATTTATTGAAATAGTTTTTTTACGGCCACGCCTACGGATTTATACCACTTGGCTGTAGAGAACACATTAACAGTAGCAATTAATCCAGACGCTGCACGTCTTCTCCTAGTTGGTGCATTTCTTGTTTGGATGAATCTTTAGAAATAATTAACGTTCGTACAGCGCCTCAGCCTAGCAGACCCTTTGTTCCACACGAATGTTGCATAGGAATGGCACTGGCCACCGGGTGGCATTGTGGCCCAGGTGGACTTGATTCGGTCGGAGTGTGTGGCATTAAGTGGCAATTAGTGTGTGCCATTCCAGAACACGTCTTTCACCTGCTTTTTTTCAATAATCAGCCTGCAGCTTTTGTTATTCGCGAAAAACCTACCCGTTCCATTGAAAAGGCGCTAGCTTCGTGCCGGACCGGCTTGGGGCGCTAGTTGGTACGTGTCGAGAAAAGCTGGATATGATAAAATCGTTCTCGTTCACTAGGACTGATATACCAGTAGCTGCCATCAGAAGTCGCGCGATAATACACAATACGGTCACTAACAATTTTTCGCTCACTATGTGTCAAGTTAACGACTTCAGGGAGGGAGCTGCAATTTCGCGCCAAGTCGAATTCGGAAAGTACGCAAAACATGATCACTTGATCAAAAGTGCCTACAGCATTAATTTTGAAAATTACAGACACCGCTGGCGGCGACTTGCACTGCTCTCTCAGTAAACCTGTTTTAGCCCTGAAAGAAAAAAAAACAAGAAGTATGCCGTGAAGAGAACTTTCAACTGCACATGGCACTGCGTGTGTCTCCACGACTGGTTCCGCCGCACTGCTCGCACCGCGCTGCCTATATGCAGGGTGTCCCAGCTAACTTTAGCCAGAGTTTAAAAATTTGCGAGTGCCGCGAAGCTGGACATAGCCAAGGTAATGTTGTTTGCCGTCGCTTGGAGTACCTCAATTCTTTTTTTCATTGTCTCTGACTAGATAATTACTGCTAATTAATTATTCAACTTCACAAATATTATAAATAGATCAAATCAATGACAGAACTGTTGAGCGACATGAAATACTCCCGATACAGCTTTCTGTTGTTCAATACGTGCTACATAGGTGTTTTTCCGAGCGTGAAGGACGCCCGTGAACGCACGTGCCTCGAGCGGCCAGCCGCGCGGCACGTCGCACTTGTCGCTCACCGGAAACGTCAGTCATGCGACCAACGTTAGTCATACTCAGCTTGCGGCTTTTCTAGCGATAGCGCGTGTTTGCGTGTTCAGTGTAATGCTGGGTGACAAACGTGCCGCTAGCGTTTCTTTGTTCCCGAGGAGAGATAGATGATGTTGTTCCACTCTTCCGCCAGCTGCTGTCCCTGCAGCAGCCAAGTGAGTCATTATCGCACGAGCGTCATGGAAATTCTGCGCTCGAATCGTTTGTCTGCCCGGCTTTGTTTCCCCGTCGGCCGGCATGTGAGCGAGGGCGGCGGGTGTCGCCGGTCTCTCTCCTGGGCTGCTGGAGCCTTGTGTCCGGTCAGCATCTATGCGTCTACTTATTCAGTATTTTACAACATCATACACTATGTACACAACGCACAATATGTCTTGCACTTTGTAAAATTACTCCCTTTTATAACAATGCCCTGTGCGGGCAATGTAGGTTACTTGTAACTAAAGATAAATAAATAAGCAAGTGAGCAAATTAATAAATAAATAAATCGTTTCTTTCATCCTATGCTATCTTCTCGTTTTCTGTCCTCTATCTCCGCGCTAACCTTTGCTTAGCACCATCCAGGAGTCAGCAGATGAAGCTAGACAGTCACAGTGGTCAGTGGCGAACCGACTATATTTCGAGTGGTGAGGCAAGCCATCTCTCTCTCTCTCTCTCTCTCTCTCTCTCTGTCTGTCTCTCACACACGCACACACACCCATTTATATATATATATATATATATATATATATATATATATATATATATATATATATATATCTGTCTCTCTCTCTGTCTCTCACACACGCACACACACCCATATATATATATATATATATATATATATATATATATATATATATATATATATATATATATATATTGTAGTGGGTAATATGCATGTGGCACTGTGCGGACGGCCACCGCTGCGGCGCGAGACACGAGCGCGGGCTGTTGATGCGAAGCGCTAGGACTCGTGATCTAGAGCTACCTGCGATCCCTCGAACGAGCTACAATAAACCCCATTTCATTTGGTGGAGGTGCGGCGTAACCTCGAAAACTGGAACTCCGAAGCCGGACGCTACCGACTGCTGCGACCATGCCTGACGAAACCACCCAGGAAGATGCACCACAGCCTCCGACGGTCATCGTTTCCGGTGCATTGCGCCAGCGTGATCCTGCCATCTTTAGCGGCACCGATGATCATGACGTGGAGGATTGGTTGTCATCTTACGAAAGGGTGAGCCAGCATAACAAGTGGGACGACGTCACGAAGTTGCACAATGTGCTGTTTTACGTAACCGGCGTCGCGCACCTCTGGTTCCGAAACCACGAACACGATTTCACAACGTGGAGCAGATTCAAGACAAGTTTCACAGAAGTGTTCGGGCGCCCCGCTGTGCGCAAGCTTCGCGCAGAACAACGCTTACGGGGGCGCGCGCAACATCACGGTGAAACGTTCACAAGTTACATCGAAGATGTCATTGACCTGTGTAAGCGCGTGAATCCGTCAATGGCGGAACAGGACAAGATAAAACACATTATGAAAGGCATTGATGAGGACGCATTTCAAACGTTGCTAGCGAAGGATCCGCGTACCGTGGTCAAAGTTATCAACTTGTGCCAAAGTTTTGACGAGCTACGGAAACAACGCATCTTAGCTCGGCGCCCACCGCCTACGGAAGATTCGTTAGCAGCATTGGTTATTGGCGACAACCACACAACTTTGCTGACGCAAATAAAAGAATTTGTGCGCGAGGAGGTCGCGCGACAGCTCTCGATTTTGCCGACCACGGAGAAGCCTTCTCAATATTTGGCTCCAGCGATCCGACAGGTAATTCAAGAGCAAGTGACCGAAGCTCTTCCACCTCCGTGTCAGCCGGCTCCCGTGGCCGCGCCTCTGACGTATGCTGAAGCCGCTGCACGGGCGCCTCGTCTGCCGGGATTCTCACCTCCTCCTTCCGCGCCTCTCCAGCCGGTGTTCTCTCATCCGCCCTCGCCTCGCCAGCAGGTCGCTCCCTTTTTCAGCGCACAGCAGCAAGGCACAAATCCTTGGCGCACTCCTGACAACCGCCCAATATGCTATGCCTGCGGTACACCGGGACATGTAGCGCGCTTCTGCCGCCAGCGCTTGCCGGCCTGCGTGGGCACCGCGCGACCACCCAGCTCCGGCTTCCGACCAAACCGTATGCCTCAGCGACCACCACCGGAAGTCTACGCTGCTGATGACATACCAGCACCGCAGTCACAGCTCTACAATACTCGTCGCTCGCCTTCCCCTCGTCGGCGCTCTACCTCACCCATGCGTCGTAGGCCCAGTGCCAGTACTACTGAGGCGGAAAACTGATTTCCGCAGTTCCTGAGGCACGAACTGCGTCATCGTCGGAACATCAAAGTCCTCGTTTTTCCCCCGCTAACGTTATTGAAGTGTCTGTTGATGGCATCAAATGTCTTGCGCTCGTCGATACAGGTGCTGCTGTATCTGTGATTAGTGAGAAACTTTGCCGTGAATTACGGAAAGTGACCATGATGCCTTCGGTATTATTGCTTAGAACAGCCAGTGCACAACGAGTTCAGCCAGTCGTTATGTGCACTGCCAGGGTGTTGATTCGAGGCATTTTGTATTCGATTGATTTCTTTGTGCTAACTTGTTGCTCGCACGATGTGATTCTCGGTTGGAATTTCCTGTCGCGCCATCACGCCGTCATTGACTGTGCACGTGCTGAGGTTCAGTTCTCCGTTCTGTGCGATTTGCCATCTCACGACTTTCAAGTTCATGATGTTACCAGCATCTGTGTAGCTTCAGATACTGACCTTCCCCCTCACAGCGCGGTATTTGTCCCTCTTTCATGCGCATCGCTTGCCGAAGCGACGGTCATGTTTTCACCCGCTGCCGTCTTCATTCGCCGCCAGCCTATATTGTTGCCTTTCGCCCTCCTCACGGTTAACCATGGGGCTGCAGAAATACTGATTTCTAACCCAAATTCGTACACTTTGGCTTTGCACTGTGGCGAGACTATTGGTACCATCCAGACTGTGGACGCTGACGTTATTGTGCATTTCCCTGTTCCCGACGACGTGGATACTGCCAACGTAACAGCACTGGCACCCCACGTGCCATCTAACCGAGTACCACCGGATGTTTTTTGTCGCTCTATTGCCGATGACCTCGAGCCGACACAACGTGAGCGGCTTATTACTCTTTTAACTGATTTTCACGCCTCTTTTGACTGCAACCAAGCATCATTAGGCCGCACAAGTACCGTCTCTCACCACATTGATACGGGACACCACGCACCATTACGCCAGCGTCCGTACCGCGTGTCATCCACCGAGCGTCGTGTCATCGCCGAGCAAGTTGAAGACATGCTTGAACGTGGTGTTATCAAGCCATCCTGCAGCCCTTGGTCATCTCCTGTAGTTCTCATTAAGAAAAAAGATGGCTCGATTCGTTTCTGTGTGGACTATCATCGCCTCAACAAGATTACACGAAAAGATGTCTATCCTCTACCGCGCATAGATGACGCCCTGGATTGTCTTCATGGTGCCGTATTCTTTTCTTCTTTGGACTTGCGATCGGGCTATTGGCAAGTGCCAGTTCATGAATCCGACCGCTCGAAGACCGCTTTTATTACGCCTGATGGCCTGTATGAGTTTACAGTAATGCCATTCGGCCTCTGCAATGCACCCGCGACATTCGAAAGGATGATGGACAATCTTCTACGAGGCCTCAAATGGAAGACGTGCTTGTGTTATTTAGACGACGTGGTAGTTTTCTCCCCTGATTTCATCACTCACCTCTCTCGTCTACGCGAAGTCCTTACTTGCCTTACCACCGCCGGCCTTCAACTTAACTTGAAAAAGTGCCGCTTCGGAGCCCGCCAGCTGACCATACTTGGCCATGTCGTGTCCAAAGACGGCGTCCTTGCCGACCCTGACAAACTTCGTGCTGTCGCAGAATTTCCGCGGCCGACTACAGTGAAAGAGCTCCGCAGTTTCGTCGGTCTTTGCTCTTATTTTCGCCGCTTTGTGCGCAATTTTGCCTGCATCATCGCTCCCCTGACGAAGCTCCTGGCTGGCTCTGGTGACCTTCGCGACTGGACTCCGGCATGTGACCAAGCCTTCACCACTTTGCGTCGTCGGCTTACCTCACCGCCTGTTCTACGCCACTACGACCCGAGTGCACCGACTGAAGTTCATACCGACGCCAGCGGCGTTGATCTTGGGGCCGTCCTTGCACAACGGAAGCCTGGCTTTCCAGAATATGTGGTTGCATATGCGAGTCGTGCTCTCACGAAGGCAGAATCCAATTATTCTGTCACGGAAAAAGAATGTTTAGCTATAGTTTGGGCCTTAAACAAATTTCGCCCTTACTTGTATGGCCGTCCGTTCGACGTTGTGACAGACCACCACGAGCTCTGCTGGCTTGCGTCACTGAAAGACCCGTCGGGGCGTCTTGGACGTTGGGCTCTTCGGATCCAAGAATTTGACATTCGCGTCATTTATCGATCCGGGCGCCAACATTCTGATGCAGATGCGCTCTCCCGTGCGCCCATGCGATCCGACGAAAGGCCACCTTCAACCATAGAGTGCCCGGTTGCTAAGCTTGCTGTTACTGACATGCCGTCTGAACAGAGAAAAGATCCGTGGATTGTGTCTCTCATTGGCATTCTTAGCAGTTCTTCAACGTCTACATGCCCTCGAGCCATTCGTCGCCAAGCCACCCACTTCGTGCTACGGGACGCCATCTTGTACCGCCGAAACTATCAGCCCGACGGTCGCAAATGGCTGCTAGTCATCCCTCGCCATTTGCGTTCCGACGTATGCACGTATTTCCATGCAGACCCACAACAAGCTCATGCTGGCGTCCTGAAAACCTACGAGCGGCTCCGCCAGCGGTACTACTGGCGCGGCATGTATTCTTATGTCCGCAAATACATTCGGTCATGTGCAGCCTGTCAGCGACGCAAGACATCTTCTCATACGACAGGCCCTCTGCAACCTTTACCGTGTCCTGCACGTCCTTTTGATCGGGTTGGCATCGACCTTTATGGGCCTCTTCCATGCAGTGCTACCGGAAATCGTTGGATAATTGTCGCAGTAGACCACCTGACAAGATATGCTGAAACTGCTGCACTTGCTTCGGCTGCTGCTCGCGACGTCGCCGCATTCATCTTACGGCATTTCGTCTTACGGCACGGCGCACCGCGAGAACTGCTCAGCGACCGAGGTCGTGTCTTCTTGTCCGAAGTTATTAATGAGCTACTCGCCGCGTGCCGCACTATTCACCGCACCACTACGGCGTATCACCCACAAACTAACGGTCTAACGGAACGATTCAACCGCACCCTTGGGGACATGCTCACCATGTATGTTGCGTCGGATCATTCCAATTGGGACGATGTCCTCCCTTTTGTGACGTACGCATACAATACCGCCGTTCAGGCTACCACAGGCTTCTCACCATTTTTCCTTCTTTATGGGCGTGAACCATCCACTACCCTCGACACCGTACTACTATATCACCCGGATGCCTCTGAATTCACCCCTCTTTCCGAAGTTGCTCGCCATGCTGAAGAGTGCCGCCAACTGGATCGCTCGTTCACGTCGAATACCCAAGGAATCCACAAAGATCGCCACGACAACGATCAGCCCACACAGTCCTTCGCCGTGGACTCTCACGTCTGGCTTCGGCTGCCCTTCCAAGCTCCAGGCCTTAGCCCAAAGCTTGCTCCGAAATATCAAGGTCCGTACCGGATCGTCGCGTGTACTTCGCCTGTGAATTATGTGGTCGAACCGGTGACGCCATCTTCGGACAAACGCCGCCGTGGCCGCGAGACTGTTCACGTCAGCCGCCTGAAGCCGTACCACGACTCCCTTATCGTATCATCGCCTTAGATCACCAGGATGGCTCCTCTTCGCCCCGGGGGAAGTTGTAGTGGGTAATATGCATGTGGCACTGTAGTTGTAGTGGGTAATATGCATGTGGCACTGTGCGGACGGCCACCGCTGCGGCGCGAGGCACGAGCACGGGTTGTTCATGCGAAGCGCTAGGACTCGTGATCTAGAGCTACCTGAGATCCCTCGAACGAGCTACAATAAACCCCATTTCAATATATATATAATAAGCCAGCAAACATAGCACCAAGGACAACAATGAGGAAATTACGCGTTGGTACTAAATGAAATTAAGGAATATTAAATTTCTCAAGGTTTGCGAGTCATGGCGCTGGCTAACACTCCGAGGGTTAGTTCTAGTAGCAAAACATAAATATTGTCACGTGGTAGTGACGTTAAAGAACACAGTAGCAGTACTGTGAAAGACAAAACTAGCTTTTATTGGGCGAACGTGTGCCCACAAAACAGGCTACACTTAAAGCACAACGATAGCGGCGAACACAGTCGGCGATCGTCGAAAATCTGATCAGCGGGTCAAGCGCGTCGGCTTTTATACAACAGTCGTCGAATGTTCCAGACTAATCGTTGGGACCCGCATGCCTTCCACAAAGTTCTACAACATTCGAGTCACGCGATGAAATCAGATAACACAAGGTTCGGCGAAAACAGACAGCCGGGTAGAAGCATCGATAACTTTCCAGAAACGTCGGATACATGCAGGCGCGTCCCTCGTTGTGCGATTACATTTAAGCGGCGAAACGTGGTCGGCCGATAAAGATAAGCACACGTGTCAATATCCAAAGAAAGTGCATGGGAAAATGGCCCCGCGTTGGTAAGGGTATCGCACGGGCAATAACTTCTTTAATGTTAAAATGCATAAGTTTCTGACTACAGAGGCCGCAAAATCTTGGACACACTTAACCCAGAAGAAGGATCCAGTTAGTAAAATTCGTTCGGATCATAGGGAAATTAATGATCCTTATTGCATTGCATCAGCTTTCAATTATTACCTTTCTTCAGTGTTTACAACGGATAGTACGTACACCCCCGAATTCCAGTCTCCGTGCCTTATCTTGCCAGACTTACTAATATCTGTCGAAGCAGTTGTTGCTGCCCTGCTTAATTTTTACACAAGAAAGTCTCCTCGACCAGATGCCATCCCAAATACGTTTCTCTCCTGCTACGCAGAATGGTGTGCTAGGTACCTTGTGGTCATTTACAATGAAAGCCTTTTAAATTCGGAAGTTTCAACTGACTGGAAGGTTGCGAAGGTCGTCCCCATTCACAAATCCGGTGACAAGCTTTGTGTAAGTAACTACAGGCCAGTTTCATTACTATGTACTTCGGGTAAGATTCTGGAGCATTTCATTTTCAAGCACTTGAGTTCTTTTTTAGAAAGTAGCAACTTCTTTTCTAGTAGCCAACATGGGGTTCGGCGTGGCCTGTCCACTGTAACACAACTAATTCACACAACCAATGAATTGTTGGCACGCCTTAATAACGGTGGGCAAATAGACGCAATATTTCTAGATTTCGCGAAGGCTTTCGATCGTGTTTCGCACCGTAAGCTGATCGTAAAACTCCGACATCTACTGCAAAATCAGCGTCTTGTTGAGTGGCTTGGCTCCTACCTTTCTGAACGGCACCAGTACGTCCAGACATCTGGTTCCAACTCTCCGCCAGCTTCAGTTCTTTCGGGAGTCCCCCAAGGCTCCATGCTTGGTCCACTTCTGTTCCTGATTTATTTAAATGACTTGAGTTTCGATTCCCCAGTGCGATGCCATTCTTTCGCAGACGACTGCGTTGTATACCTACCTATTCAAAATGTTGAGGATCATAGTATATTAAACGATTGCCTGTCAGAGGTTTCAAAGTGGGCTTTGTCCTGGGAAATGTCTTTAAATATCTGAAAGTGTGCAAAAATGACAATTACACGCAAGAAGCATGTTCATAATTACACATACAAAATTAACGGCACAGCCATTTCTCATGTAAACGAATACAAACACCTGGGGGTTGTATTTAGCAGTAACTTAAGCTGGAGCTCGCATATCGGGCATTTGGTTTCAAAGGCGTCGAGGAGGCTTTGGCTGTTAAGAAACAGCCTAAAGCACTGCACAACTAAAACAAAATTAACAGCCCACACTGCATTAGTACGCCCATTGCTGGAATATGCAGACGTTCTTTGGGATCCGCACACCCAAGTAGATATAAATCGCATTGAAGGCGTTCAAAAGAAAGCACTAAGATTCATCTACCACGCATATGGTAGACACGTGTCTGTCACTCATCTACTAAGGCAATCTGAACTCCTGACGCTTCAGTCCCGCCGCAAGTTGCACCGTTTAAAACTGCTGCATGGTATTATAAGTAATTTAACAAGCGTTAATTTTGATTCTTACATAGAAAATAATACTTCCAGCCCAACACGCGGCAAACACAACTCGACAATAGTAGTGCCACGATGCCGAACTAAAGCTTACCAGCTTCCTTTCTTTCCAAAAACAATATCAGAATGGAACGGGCTTCCGCGTGACGTGGTGAGCTTGACAAACCAAGATTCCTTTTTAGGTGCTGTCGTGTCTCTGTTACAGTGTGTTTGTTCATGCTCCTATTTTTTGCATTTCTTTTCAGAAACCACAATATTTGTTCTTGCTCCTGTACTCGCTTTTTTCATTGTGTGTGCGCTCGCTTTGTTGCGTCGCGTTGTACAGCGATGTATGCTTGTTCCACTCCTGCCTTGACTACCAAATGGCGGCTGGCAGTATTGAATAAAATAAAATAAATCAAAAATGAGAAGACAGGGGATCGTTGCCCACCTCTGCCACGTTGTTTTTTCATGCATTTTTATTGGATTTGGACATTTGAACCACCTAGATTTTTTAAATGCGCACTGAATCCAAGTACACGGATGTCTTCGCATTTCGCCCCCGTCAGAATGCCGCCACCGAGGCCGGGATTCGGTCTCGCGACCTCGTGCTCAGCAGCCCAACACCACAGCCGCTAAGCAACCACGGCGGGTTGTACTAGGTGTTGTGCACATACATAAATACCCAAATGCATGGACGTGGGAACTGCCGTCGCCGTAGCACAATTAGTAGTGCATCGTGCCTAATGAGGAGGTTGTGGATTCGACTATCACCATCAGCAAGTTGTTTGTTCCCCCATTTCCCTTTGGCTTCTCATTTTTACACTGCAATCAAAAACTGCAAATAGCTTCCCCTATGCTGTCCTTTTCTTCATTATCTCTTGCTGTCATACAGTTCTGACTAACAAATATGTACGAGCGCTCTTATAAAAAACGGTGCCCTTACAAAACCGGGCCGCTCGGTTCCCCTTCTTTCCGCCTAGTACACGACAAGCGGCTATTTTTGTTCTAGCCTGCCGAATTGTCTTTCTTGCAGTCTAGTCATGCAGCTGTTTGTTCTTTTGCGTTACAACCAGTGATGTTTTCCTTATAACAGGCCATTTATTGTGTCTAGGGCACATGAATACCTCATTAGATTTTACAGCGAAGCTGCTAGCCTCTCTGTGGTCGGCAGTTTTCGCCTCCGTCCGCGAACACGAATTATCATCATCAGCAATAGCTCACACTCCCCTAATCAAGCGAAAAATGCAATGGCTCATTCCCCTCGTAATGCAGAGGATACAAGCAATCAGCAAAGTGAAGTGAACAGTGCGTGTATTCATTGGAATCCGAAAGACAATGTGCAGAACAGCGCACGTTTCAATAAAGAACAAGCTCAAAACAGGCATCCTAGCCATCAATAGCGCATTGCATACCCCCCTCAGCAATTGTAGTGGTGGTTGTGCAACAGCTTCACTGGAGATATACTATAGCACGGCCGAGATATCGAGTAAACTTCTTTTTCTTTTCCTTTTCCACGATTTCTGATATATTCTTAACTATATGTGTTATTGTAAAGTTGGTCGTACAGGCGCCTGTCATTCTTGGAAAGCTTCTTTGCCACAAGGCGCCGAAGTTGTCGAGTGTTCTTTTCACGAAGGTTGTAGGTATCATGTGTTTAAAACGATCCTGATTGTCCGTTATAGTCGACTGTCTATTCAGTACAATTATGTTCCTATTTAAACCGAAATAAGTATTCCTGCTGTCAATATGTGCGTCTGCGTTTGTCTATTCGACATTCTATTCGATATTCAATACTTACTATTCGTAGTCGATTTGTATTCGAAATAGTCGATGCTCGATCACCTACCTGTAATATATACATAAAGGTTTATGGCAGCTTCATTTTTCTTTACTTTCAGATTGGAAGGTTACAAATTCAGCATGATTCAAAAGAAGACAAGCAACGTACTTTCCCTAGCATGAAAATGCAGTTAGTCTACATATTATCCCTAAATTTCTTGTGCTTCGCGACGTTCATGCTAGCTGAACTACATTCTGCAGAACGCACTTAGCCGCACCCAGCTTGGCTGCTATGGCGTTGGGCTGCTAAGCACAATCCCGGCCTTTGCGGCCACATTTCGATGGAGGCGAAATGAATAATATGCATTGGGGACACGTCAAAGTTACCCTGGTGGTGAAAATTAATCAGGAGTCCCCCATTACAGCGTGCCTCATAATCGAATCATGGTTTTGGCACGTAAAACCCCAGATTTCAATTCAACGCTCTTGGCTGCGTGTTTTAAACATGGCGACCAAAATTACGCGATCTTCGTACATGTAGGTCTAATACCACATTTGGCCCTTGGTATACCTGACAGCCGCTGTGAAGTACTGGTTGGTCCGAAAGCGGTGAGGAACGGATTCGTTCAGTCGCTCGTGAAAGAGCTCAGCCGTACCGACGCGCCTTCTTTACGCAGTTGATGGTGGTGGAGAGGGGGCCAATGCGCAACACGCCGCTTCGTGTGGCCTTTCTCCGCACGGGAGAGCCGACGGGCGTTTCCAATTACGTCTCTGGCGTTTGAGCTACTCGTCGTCGTGCCAAAATCACACGGAATAGTTACCGTCGCTTAAAGCGGACTTTTCTCGCGGATTTACGCGAGTGACTTCCGACGCGTCGTTTATTCCTTGTTTATTGGATTGTTTTATTTTGCTGGATACAGAATGGTTCTGAGAACTATGCGGTGACTAATGAGTCATTGTCAAATGAATCACGTTCGAAACGAACATCTGTTTGATATTTTCGTGATCAATAAGTACATCTGTTTCTTTTTCCTTACTGCAATATTATTAAATATTCTTTATTAGCATGTACGATTATGCAGGAAGAGTATTTACTGTCTTCCCAGAAGTACTGTTGTCCTGTTAAAGTACGGAAGATCGGCGCCCGCTCGAAAGGAAATCCGACGTCTGGCGTACCCCGGACAGAAGGCCTCTGTGCTACCACTGTGGAGAAGCCGGTCACGTATACCGCGAGTGCCCATACCGCCGCCTCGGACTGCAAGGTTTTGCCGCGGATTCACGAAGGCGCAGATATGGCGAAAGGCCTAGGGCGATTTAAGAATACCTGAACCAGCACCACTGTTCCCGCGGCGGCAGTCGCGCTCGCCGTCCCCCAGGCGATCTTCCCCAGCTCGTAGAAGCCCTCCAATGGCAGCGCAGGGACGATCGCCAAGCCCTCGCCGGGAAAACTAAGAACAGCGACCTTCGGGGCCGAGACCGCTGATAATCGCCCTTCCGAAGACCTCCCATCGACGCGAGCACGGTCTATTCAGCACGATTCAACGACGACAGCAGCCGAACTCAGCGACAGACTCTCGCTAGACCTACCTGTTGTGCTCGACGGCCGCCACGTTAGTGCCTTATTGGACTCGGGTGCCGACTACTCAATCTTGTGCGGAAAACTAGCGACGGACCTTAGAAAAGTTATCACGCCTTGGTCTGGAACGCAAATTCGTACTATTGGCGGGCACATCCTAACACCATTGGGCATGATGTGCACGGTCAGAGTGCAAATTCGTGGATGTACGTTTCCAGCCAGCTGCCTTATACTCCGCAATTGTTCTCGGGACCTCATCTTGGGCTTCGACTTTCTGCGAGAGTACGGTGCCATTATAGACCTCCGGGAGCGCACAGTGACGTTTTCGAAAGAGAGAGCAGCGAACAGTCACGACAATTGCCGACGTAACGCGCTTCGGGTTTACGCCGACAGTGTAACTTTACCACCACGCGCAAGTGTCCTGGTAGCCAGTGGCGTAGCCAGAAATTTTGTCCGAGGGGGGCTCACGTTGCAACTCGGCATCCTCATTAAGAGGAAGCTTTTGTGTCGCTGCTCCTATTTAAATACATATAGAAGGGGAATTCGTATTTCTCGGCAACCACTGCACCAAATTTGACGAAGTTTGTTCCATTTAAAAGAAAACCTTGGGGGGGGGGGGGGGGGGTAGTTCTAGTGACTGCTGGTTTCGAATTTTTCATTTAGGTCGTCAATTTTTTATTTAAAATTAGCCAGAATCGCAAATTTTCAGCAAGACGAGACTATCAAGTTTAAAACTGTAACTCAACAATAAAAAATGATATCTCAATTCTGTGAATTTCATCTAATAGCACATCTACAGCACACAAAATTGATATGGTACACATAAATCTAAAAAAATTAGTATAATGGAAACATGGCTTTTGCAGAACCCTTGTACACAGCTTAACCAATTCACGTAAGATACAAATTGACATACCAAATTTGTCCGCTTTGACTGTTATAATATATACCGTTGACAGAACAGCGATATCTGTTCTTGATGCAGAGCTGTTAGTTTGTAAACGTCCTGCTCCTATTTCTTTTGCGAGCTTTCAAACTTCTCAAAATATTTTAAATAAAATTCAGACCCTAAATCGAAATTCCGCTTCCAACAGACACAATATTCTCTCTCAAAAGCGACAAATTTCATTAAAAGCGATCCAAAGGTTATCTCAGAAAAGCATTTGTGCGTTTTACATGTATTTGAATAGGCCGCGTCGGAGTGGGGACCGAGCTAAATATTCCACTTAAACAATTTGTCGAGGGATCAAATACATGAATAATGACTGCATCGCCATTGCCAAAGGTGCTGCAAACGAATTCTTGAACACTACGCACCATAAAAACAAGTAAAAAATATCATTCTTCATAAAAGAATATACTTGCATGTGCCAAAAAGTGTGTCCAAAATAACTGATATGAATGCTTCCATGTTTTTTGTCGATTTAATAAGTAAAGAAAATATCACACGAACTTTAGAACTATATCGGTTCGAAACCAGCAAAGCAGTGCATGCCGCTAATATGAAAAATGTAAAGGCCATGAAATGAACAAGTTGAGGACAAATATGTTAATGAAACTTTGTCATTCAGGAACCGCGTTTACATTCATGTACCTATGCAACGGCCAGTGCAAGATATCAATGACGCTGGCATTTGTTCCAAAGTATTACGCAGGAGCAGCTGTCACCGGTCGTGTATCGTGAGTAATTGCACCGAAAGTATAGTCTAGTCGCAACAGAGGACACGCATAAAAAGCAGGAGTTCTGCAAAATGTACGAGGGCGAGTCAAATGTAAGTGAGCTAATGCGAATATACGTACACTTAAGTACACTTAAAAACCGAGTGCACTCGCCGTAAGTGCACTTAACTTGCCCGCTTGATAGGGGTATTAAACTCTGCCAGGCGAAAATCCACTCCGCCAGAGCAAACCAAAACACGTACCGAAGTGCGCCGAGCGGTGGTCAGGGCTACACGAGAAAAACGTATGCGCTCTGGCTGGCTCTGGCAGCCCGCGGGTAGGGTTGCAAGACCAAAAGAAATGGGGACGCTCAATGTGTGCTCGCGAATAAAAGACAAAGTAGGAAAAATAAATAAGGACGTAGTTACCTTGGCTGGCTTTAGTGTCTTAACGTGGATGCTTTGGCGTAGGTGAAAAAAATTTTGATCTTTTTTTATGTGACATGACGGCACAAATGAACCAACACAACGCTACGTCTCGCTGCATGCTTTGTCAACTTGTCTAATAGTGTGTTGATTTGGCTTGTCCCTTTGCATGTTCCAATGCAAGACTTTAGAAAAGTCAATGCACCTTTGTCATCAAATGTTAATAACAGCATTAGAACCACAAAGTCTCGCAATTGAAAATCTAAGCTACTACTTTGGAAATGTCAATGCACCTTTCACATCAAAAGTTTATGGGATTTGTACCCATAAAGTTTCGGAAGCGATTTCCATGCGCTCCGTAGATTCCGCTGCCTCCGCGAGATGCCGAGGTGAGCCCGTTTGTCATCAAAACGTCATTGAAACTTTGTGCTCTGATGGGGTTGCTTGCGTTATGTGACTCCCGGTGCATGGGCGTTGCCACGAAATCCAGCCCGAGTTTGCAATTTTCGCGGTGAATTGTCTTTTCGAGCATGAAAAAGACATTCTAGACAAAATCCAGAATGATATCCGGCACCGGAGGTTGCTTTGGTCGGCGGTGCATTGACAGAACGAAAAACATTTCGCGGGTGGGGGGGGCTGAAGCCCCATAAGCCCCCTCCCCCCTGGCTGCGCCCCTGCTGGTAGCGGTCGTATGCGACGATCTGCGTGACGGCGAAGCTGTTGCAGAGGGCAATTTCTCCCTTATGCTGACTCATGGTGTACGTGCAGCCCGCAGTCTCATCATGCTTAGATTGGGACATTCTGCGCTCCTCGTGACGAACTTCAGCCAGGAACATCCGCACCTGTTTCGTCGCACCGCTATCGCTTTTGCTGAGCCCGTAACAGACCTTGCTGAATGCTTCGCGTCTATGACAAAGGACAGCCCAGCTCAGACACTCAGCAATATCGACATCAATTCAGACCTTTCAGAGGAAAAGCAATCAGCGCTGCGCGAGTTGCTATTTCGGTTCAAGGAGTGCTTCGCATCTTCTTGTAAAGTACGCCAGATGCCTATCACGAGACACCGAATAATCACGTATGACGATTCTCGTCCCATACGACAACTGCCCTATCGCGCATCGGCGAAAGAGTGCAACGTGATTAATGCACAAGTGAAAGAAATGCTTGACGATGGCGTCAAACAACCATTTCAAAGCCCTTGGTCGTCGCCGGTGGTCCCTGTCAAAAGGAAAGACGGAACGCTTCTGTTCTGTGTTGGCTATAGAAAGTTGAATAACGTCACAAAAAAAGATGCTTATCTGCTTCCGCGGATCGATGATTCATTAGATCGACTGCGACGAACGGGGCAATTGTCATCCATATATTTGAAGAGTCGATATTGGCAAATCGAAGTTGACGAACGAGATCGCGAAAAAACTGCCTTTGTTACCCCGGATGGACTGTAAGAATTTAAAGTACTTCCATTCGGCCTGTGTTCTGCACCGGCCACATTCCAGAGAATGATGGACACTGTTCTGACGGGTCTGAAGTGGCACAGTTGTTTAGTATAATTAGATGACGTCGTCGTGTTTGCGGCGACCTTCTAAGAACATCTGAAGAGTTTAGAGGCGGTACTTGAGGCGCTCCGCTCCGCTAATCTCACACTAAAGCCAGAAAAATGTCACTTCGGTTACGAAGAGTTGAAGTTTCTTGGGCATGTCGTGAACGCCGACGGCGTCCAGCCTGACCCAGACAAAACTGCTGTTGCTGCTTTTCCGACTCCTCGTGACAAGAAAGCAGTACGCCGCTTTCTCGGTCTGTGTGCGTACTGTGCGTACTAGGCAGCTTTCACCGAGTTACGGCAGCGCCTGCAGGAATCACCCGTCCTCGCTCACTTTGACGAGGACGCTGACACCGAGGTGCATACCGACGCAAGCAACAACGGTCTTGGCGCTGTATTCGTTCAACACCAGGAAGACGTCGAGCGAGTGATCGCTTACGTCAGTCGCACCCTTTCACGCGCCGAAATCAATTACTCCACCTCCGAGAAAGAGTGTCTAGCGGTTGTGTGGGCCATCATGAAACTTTGGCCTTATCTCTACGGTCACCCTTTCAAGGTAGTGACAGACCACCATTCCTTGTGTTGGTTAGCCAACTTACGAGACCCGTCCGGGCGACTTGCTCGATGGAGTCTCCGTCTGCAGGAGTTCGATGTTACCATCGTCTACAAATCGGACCGCAAAGACGAAGATGCGGACACGTTGTCGCGCGCTCCCGTCAAAACTTGCGATAAGGACATGGACGAAGACAGCGCATTCCTTGGGGCCGTCACCGCATCTTACATGATCATACGGCAGCACGAGGACGCCGAAATACGCCCTGTCATCGATCACCTAGAAGGCAAGAATGCTACAATCCCACGACACATTTCTCGCAGTCTCTCGACCTTCTGCCTCCGAAAGGGTGTCCTCTACAAGAAAAACTCGAGTGCCAGCGACAAAGAGTATCTATTGGTCGTACCTGCCGCCCTCCGTGATGACATTCTCCTAGCCTGACATAACGAGCCCATGTCTAGACACTTGGGATTTTCACGAACTCTTGCAAGAGTACGCCAGACGTACTGCTGGCCCAGACTTTCTACCACAGTGAAGCGTTACGTGCAAAGAGCTGCCATGAGTGTCAATGCAGGAAATCGCCGTCTTTGAAGCCCGGGGGTTTACTCCGACCCATTGCACCACCTACCGCGCAGTTTGATCAAATCGCCATGGATATTCTGGGACCTTTCCTTTGTCTGCGAGCGGAAACAAGTGGATTATAGTCGCCACAGACTACCTATATCTAACACGCTACGCCGAGAGAAAAGCTGTACAACGTGCCACGGCCTACGAAGTTGCCCAGTTTTTTATCGATCACATAATCCTCAGACATGGTGCCCCATCACATGTCATCACCGACAGAGGAACTGCCTTTACAGCCTAACTGATAGAGGACATATTCGAGCTGAGCTGCACGCAGCATCGCAAGGCCACTGCCTATCATCCGCAGACCAACGGACTGACGGAACGGCTAAACAAAACCATTGCTGACATGCTGTCTATGTATGCAGACGTCCAGCATAGAACATGGGATCAAGTCCTGCCGTACGTTACATTCGCGTACAACACCGCCATTCAGGAAACAACACAATTCACACCGTTTCGTCTTGTCTAGGGCACGAGGTCCAGACCACGCTAGACGCAATGCTCCCGCTGGACACCGACGCATCATTTACTTCCGACGCCGAGCAACTTACTCAACACGCAGAGGAAGCTCGTCAACTCGCGCGCATACACATCTCGAAGCAGCAGAGTACAGACGCACGACGTTACAACCTTCGACATCGGCAAGTCGAGTACCAGCCAGGTGACTAAGTCTGGGTGCGGACTCCAATCCGTCGTCAGGGGTTGTCTGAGAAGCTGCTTAGTAGATACTTTGTACCCTGCAAAGTTATACGCCGCGTTAGTGAAGTGAACTATGAGGTCATTCCCGACGGTGCCGCGTCGTCTCGGCGTTGACAGCACCACTCAGAGATAGTGCATCTTATTTGCCTCAAACCGTATTTCGCACGTTAAGGAGGCGCCAACCTGATCTCATACGACTTCCGTACTTCCACTTTCTTTTAGTAGGCATCGTAGTTTAGTAAGCATCGGGTCGATGCTTTTCTTTTGACGGGGAAATAATGCCACTTGGTGTCACGAGCCAGCGCTGAGAAAAGTGACTGGAACGGGCGCGCTCGGCAAGAGGTGGGCGCTGAAGAAGAAGTAGAGGCTGAGGACGCCGGCTTGAGTTTTTTGTACGCCATCTTGTACAACTGTCTGTCTCGCCGACGCCGGGTACATCTTGAATAGTCTTTTCGCGACAAAACTGGCGGCACATTGCTGCTTGGAACGGGACCTTGGATCGCTTGCGGCACTTCACTTCTCACGAGGGCAGGAATGGATTGATTGAAAACTATATTATTCCACCAAGCTGGGGTGCCCGCCTCTTAACCTACACGTAGGTAGGAGGTGAGGACGAAGCAGTCCCCGCGCGTTGAGGACGGTGAAGGCACATTCACACCGAAAGCGGAGCGTCTAAGCGGACAAGCGGATTTTCAAAGCGGCGAGGCGGCGAGCGCCCGCGCCTGTTCAGACCGGCCGCGTTGTCTGGCTATCCGCGCCGCCGGGAAGGCGGGGCATCTCGCAATTTCTTTAGCAATTTTAGGGACGTGCCGCCATCTCGCGGCACTTTGGGTTTGTGCGCGCACTTTTTATATGTTTTTCTTCGTGGGTCGGCGCGCTCCCGTCCCCTATCTACTTCTGCAAAAGGATGAGCTCAGACGAAGAAGACGAGATTGTTGGCATTTTACTCGCCACTTGTCTAGTCGATTTTCAAGATTTGTTACATCGCAACACAAGACAAGGACAAAAGAAGGTATAAAGCGACGACACGGCGCCGTGTCGTCGTTTTATACCTTCTTTTGTCCTTGTCTTGTGTTGCGATGTAACAAACCTTACTATGAATCCCAACCAACTGGGCCAACTTGCCGTTTTGATGCTTTTGAATAACAGAAGCGAAAAGCCCAGAGAAAGACATTCGTTTACATTCCTTCACCAGCGCTTTCGCAGTGTCGGGTTCTGATTGGCTGCGGCCAAAGTGGCCAACTTATCCGCGCGGAAAACATTGGTCCGGGCGCGATCCGACCAAGAGGCCGCGTATTTTCCGCAAAGCGGGAAATCCGCGACCGCTTGTCCGGATCCGCTTGTCGGCTTGTCCGCTCCGCCTTCGGTGTGAACGTGCCTTGAGTCTTCACGGCCTCAACGGCCCGGCGGATTGTTCGACGCTGGTCGTCTTCAGCCTCGCTCTGGAGCAAGGCCTCCCAGGCTTCTCTACTGTCAATGTTTTCCTTGGCCCTTGGGGAGCCAGTAAACTCCCATATTATACGGTCTAGCGTACCTTTTTGCTTACAAATTTTGCAGAGAGCGTCTTTATAGTCCCTCGTCTGTGTTAAGTAGATCCAATGTGGTGATGTATAATTGTTTCCCTGGAGGCGTCGCCAAATGCGAGCGTCCTCCAGAGAGAGAGACCGATGCGGAGGCGGAA
Source organism: Dermacentor andersoni (assembly GCF_023375885.2). Taxonomy (NCBI): domain Eukaryota; kingdom Metazoa; phylum Arthropoda; class Arachnida; order Ixodida; family Ixodidae; genus Dermacentor; species Dermacentor andersoni. The sequence continues at coordinate 236,299,344 of NC_092816.1, read as the reverse complement.
AGATTCTTCTTTCGGCTTTGTAGTGATCGACAATTTCCCTGTACGTGATGATGCTATCTTTTATCCCTGGAACTGGCTGCTCTAGAGTTGCCCAGTGGTAGAGTGCTCGGGCGAGCTCGTGAGCGCCTACGTTGCCTGGGACTTCTTCATGGGCCATTACTCAAATAAAGGTTATGTCCCTCCTGGGAGGGTTTTTGAGTAGAATGGGGAGGGCTTCTTCCGAGATTCTCCCTTTGTTAAAATTTCGGATAGCTAATTTTTTATCGCATAATATTATTCCCGCTTTTGTACCCGCACAAGCGAGCCCTACTGCAACCTCCTCGGCTGTACAGGCGTCTCTCGTGCATGTGGAGCACGCTATCTTAACGCACCCGTCGCCATCAATCACCGTCGATACCGCCGCCCCGTCTCTGCCGCAAGCGGAGTCCACGTACGCTACTTTATGCGCCGGTGGGTTTTTAAGTGTATTTACTAGAGCCTGTGAGCTCTCCTCTCTTTGTTGCAGATAGGATGCATATTCTTAGGTAGGGGGGCGATTCGGAAGCGTTTACGCACGTCCAACGGAATGTCTTTCTTCTCAGTCGGGGCACCCCTGTCACATTGAATTCATACCCATTCCATGATTTTTCTCCCTGTTTTAGACTGGCCTAATGTTTCCAACTGAGACACTCGTACTGCCTCAGTGAGCTCAACGAGCGTGTTGTGTACCCCGATTTTGAGGAGGAGGTCTGTCGAGGTCGAGTCTGGGAGCCCTAGGGCTCTCTTAACGCTCTTCCTAATGATCGCATCTATTTCCTTCTTTTCTTCTCGTTTAAACACAAGATACGGTGTGGCATACGCTATGCGGCTGGTAATTAAGGATTGCATGAGTCTGCGGAGGCTGTTCTCTTTGAGGGCCCTGCCTTTGAGTGAAATTCTCCTAAAGATACCCGTGACCTGCGCCGCGTATCCTTCTAGCTTTGTGATCGTCGTGAGGTTGCGTCCATTTCTCTGGATATATATGCCCAGAATTCTGATTTCCTCCACCTTGAGAAAATCATTTCCGTTTACGAAAACATCGATGGGTCTGCTGCTCCCAGTGTGTCCCCTTTGATGTTTTGGCTCAATGATTAACAACTCCGATTTCTGTGGCGAGCACGCCAAGCCTCTGCTGGCCGCATACTCTTCCACCATATTCGCCGCTATCTCTAGTTTAAGTTCGGTGGCTGCGTCACTCCCACTGTTAACCCTGATGTTGATATCATCCGCGTACATGCTAAATTTAATCTATTTAATCTTATTGAGTTCCGCCGGGAGACCCCTCATCGCTATTGACGTCTGTTTAAACTTTAATCTCACCCAATTAGTAAAAGAACCTACACGCGTCGTACGTGATTCGTCAAACATCTTGGACCTTATACTAACTAATCACCCTGAAAGTTTAGCGAATCTTACTTATCTCCGCGAGGTTAGCGACCATAAAATTATACATGCTACTTTCACCTTCATCGCGGAATCGCGCCAAACGTTCCACAAAACAATTCGCCTTTATGACAAAGGCAATTACAATGAAATGAACAACCAATTGCTTGTTTTTTTTCCAGAATTCGAAAGAGATTTTCATGACCGATCAATTGAGGACAACTGGCTTACTTTTAAAACCAAGCTTGCCGAACTAACATCCAAATTCATTCCCACCATTACATTTCGTGCCAATCATAATAAACCATGGTTCACAAAGTCCTTAAAAATGCTCGAGAACAAGAAAAAACGACTTTTCCGTGCAGCAAAACTAAACCCAAGCGAATGCGCATGGAATAAATACTACGAGGCTGAGTCAACGTATTTGCGGTCCATTTCTAATGCCAAACATGCATTTTTTCATACTGACCTGCCGAAGATCCTAAGCAATAATCCCAGAAAGTTCTGGCAAGTTCTAAACCCTGATTATGCGCCTATCATCACACTTACCGACACGCATGGCGAGGAAGTGAGCGACGTTGAGTGTGCAAATATATTTAACACTGCATTTTCATCTGTCTTCACAAACGAAACTGATATGCCAACATTTGTCCCAACTTCCCAACCAAGATCGCTCATGCCACCAGTCACATTCGCTGCACACGGCATCACCGGTATCATTGAAAATATTAAGATGTCATCTTCTGCAGGTACTGACGAAATCACCAGCAAACTCTTAAAAAACATACGTCATGCTTCTTCAGAGTACTTATCATTACTGTTCACACAATCACTCTCCACAGGTAGCATACCCAGCGATTGGAAGGTGGGGAAAGTCGTTCCAGTCTTCAAATCAGGTAACAAAGAATCGCCCCTTAATTATCGCCCCATCTCTTTAACAAGTGTGCCATGCAAAATCATGGAACATGTAATCTATTCTTGCATAATGAACTTTCTCGACTCTATTAATTTCTTTCATTCTTCTCAACACGGCTTCCGTAAAAACCTATCTTGTGAAACGCAATTAGCTATTTTTGTCCATGACCTGCACATGGCCCTTGATTCTAACCTTCAAACTGACTCAATCTTCCTAGATTTCGCGAAAGCCTTCGACAAGGTTCCCCACGAGCGCTTGCTACTAAAACTTTCTTGGTTAAATTTGCATCATAACATACTGCAGTGGATAAAAGAATTTCTGGCAAACCGTACCCAATTTGTTCACGTTAATAATCAAACCTCTAGGTCTCTTGCAGTAACATCAGGCGTCCCGCAAGGATCAGTCCTTGGTCCCCTTCTATTTTTAATATATATTAACGACCTACCAACACAGGTCTCCTGTAACATTCGCATCTTTGCCGATGACTGTGTTATCTATCGCACAATCAGTAACCCCTCTGATCAACTAACTCTTCAAAGAGATTTAACTTGCGTCCAGGACTGGTGTAACCAATGGCTCATGGAACTAAACCCCGATAAATGCAAACTCATGTCATTTCATCGAAAACTTAATCCTCTCCTGTTCCCTTATACAATTTCGCACGTCACGATAGCATTAACACAGTCTTACAAATACCTAGGCGTAACGTTGTCTAACGATCTAACCTGGAACGCGCATGTCACTAGAGTGATATCATCTGCTAACAGAAGCCTTGGTTTCCTAAAACGTCATCTACGTCTAGCGCCACCAAACCTAAGATTGCTTGCATACAAGTCACTCGTACGCTCTAAGCTGGAATATGCCTCTGCCATCTGGAGCCCTAACCAAAAATATCTAACAAACTGTCTAGAATCAGTGCAGAATCGTGCCACAAGATTCATCCATTCATGCTATTCATATAATGTCAGTATATCATCGTTAAAAGCAGAATCCGGCTTAACAAGCCTGACTTGTCGGCGTCGTATCGCTACTATGTACTTATTTCATAGGTTTTTTTACAGCTCACTTCATCATCCACCCTACATCAGCCCTCCTGCACGCATTTCTCTCCGCATTGGTCATCCCTTTCAAGTCGCCCGTCCACGTACGCACACTACCACGTTTGCCACATCATTCTTCCCACGTTCAGCCTCGGACTGGAACGGCCTTCCACACGACATCGCCGCAATCACCTGCCCATCGACGTTTTTGAACTGTATAATTAACATATTTACCAGCGAGCAAACTTGTACCTAAACATCTTTCCCTTGTGTATATAATTTATTTTAATAGCTACCCACCCCTTATGTAATACCCCCAATCCTGGGGGCCTTTAAGGTAATAAAGTGAAGTGAAGTGAAGTGAAGTGAAGCTATGTTGAATAGGAAGGGTGATAGCACTGACCCTTGCGGGGTCCCCTTGCTCCCAAGTGTGATGGGAGGGGATTTTACATCCAGAAATATTATATTCGCCTCCCTCTGTGACAGAAAGTCTTTAACGTATGCATATACCCTGTGTCCCACACCTACCGCTTCGAGGCCTTCCAAGATAGCCTTATGGCTAACGTTGTCAAATGCCTTAGTGAGGTCGAGGCCTAGGATCGCCCTGGTGTCAGTTGAGTCGTATCGGTCTAGGATATCATGCTTAAGTCCGAGCATGATATCTTGTGTACTGAGCCCTGGCCTGAATCCAACCATTTCATGCGGCCAGAGATCATTCTCCTCCATGTACCTGGTCAGTTTCGTTTCAACAACATGCTCCATCAATTTCCCTACACACGAGGTGAGGGAGATTGGTCCCATGTTGTTCAAGCCGGGTACTTTGCCTGGCTCCATGTTTTTCGGAGTTCTTTCTCCCACACCTGGTTCATGAATTTGGTTAATGCAATGATGGACTCATCGTCTAGATTCCTGAGAGCTGTGTTTGTTATGCCGTCCGGACAGGGGTCCGATCTCTTTCTGAGGTTATTAATCTCGGCTCTATCCTCAGTCGTGGTGATGGGGGCATCGAGATCTGGATTGGAAGGTCCCTCGTAGTCCTTAAACACCTCGCTCTCTGCTTTTCCAAGATATGTCTCTTAGAGCTCGCTAATGAGCTCGTCATCTGTGCCAACAAAGCCATGCCTCACTCTCACCTGGTTTGTGCTAGCTTGCATTTTTGATTTACTAGGGTCGATTAGATGTCTGCGAAGGCTCCAGGTTTTGGAGAGACTCATATTGGCTTCCATCTCATCGCACTTGTTGTACCAATTCGGCTCCTTGAGCTTAATCGCATATGTTTCTATTTCTTTGTTGAGTCTGGCTAGTTCGCGCCGGATATTCCTGTTCCATCCTTGTGCCTTGAGTCTTTTCTCCAGGTTACCCCTTCTGCTCCACATGTTCAGCAGTTTGCTGTCTAGTGCTGGGGGTGCGTCCTCGTCCTCTACAGTTGTAGTCGCTTCCCCTATGTGCGTTTTAAGGAGGTGTGTCCACTCGTCGATATTGTAGATATTGTCCAGCAGTGAGGCCTCCTCTCTTATCTCTCTGAATTTATCCCACTCCGTTAATTTCGGTTGTTTGATGAGGCGAGTTTTGACGCCTTTTCCTAGTGTGAGCGAAATAATAAAGTGGTCGCTGCCTAGATTTTGTCCTGTGCTTTTCCATGTTACTGTTCCCGCCAAATGGCTTATCGTGAGGTCGGGTGCTGTGTCCCTGGTTATACTGTTGCATGTGCGCGTAGGGACGCATGGGTCAGTATGTAGAGTAAGCCCTAGCGTTTGTATATCTTCCCATATTCGTCTACCTTTGGGGTCCCTGTATGTATATCCCCATTCCTCGTGAGCCGCGTTGAAGACTCCCATAATGCTGGGAGATCTCCCATCTGCGGCTTTGAGTACTTTGCGGAATAAAGTAATGAATCTAATTTTATTTTGCTTGGGTGTGCTATGCACATTCAGCGGGAATATGTTATCTCTATTGTTCTTCCCTGTGATAATCTCAACGAGAACAGCCTCTGCCTCGCTGGGGGAGACATCATGGACAATGGCTGCAATGTTTGGCTTCACGAAGGTGGCGACTCGGCATTTATCCCCCTTGCCGCTGCCAAAGCTTTGGCAACCCGATAATCTAACAGGGGCCTTTCCCGTTTCCTGCACGACTATGGGTATGGGTGCTTCTTGTTGCAGCCCGAGGTATTGTTGCAGCAACGCTCTTTTCCGCTGATACCCCCTACAATTCCACCGCCAGAATGTGGAGGCATTTTTCTTAACCGAATTTTTATCCCTTTCTATTAAGAATCGCTTCTATTGCGCCGATTTTCTCGCACAGCCTAGCTATTGTCGTGCCTAAGGTATGCATCGATGTGCTTAGGGCGTCTATCTTGCAAGATTGTTGGTTCACTTGCGCCTGTAATAGCGCAAGTGCTCCTCCATTCTCCTGTCCTCCTGTCCTGCTTTCATGGTTTCATTCTCCTTGTCCATTTTCATCAGCCACGTTTCAATTTTCTTTTGCCAGCTCGCCAGCGGGTCGGTCTCCCCCGCCTTACGTTTGGAAGGGGGTTGTCTCGTAAAATCAACATTCATATCCTCTTCCTTCTGACCAGATGAAGCTGGCGCAGGAGCAGGAGGAGTGATGTGGGTGTTGCATTTTTTTGGGAGCCTCTGCAGGTACCTTCTCTGTTTTTAGCTCGCTCAGCTGATTTTCGGTTTCCCTCAGCAATCGTTCTAACCTCATGTTTGCTTTCTTCACCAAACCAAACCTGAAATAGCAGCCGATCATGATAGCTACGCTAGACGCGGCACGGGCAAGCAAGTACACTGCGATCACGGCACTTCGGGTCGGTGGATAGATGGTCGAGACGAAGGCGTATATTGCCATGCCGGAAAGCGGAGGGAAAGGAGTGATCCACGACATCCCGCTGGATGCAACTCACGAGGAAATCCTTGATGCACTTAGAAGAAATAAGAAAAACCCATCGATCATTGGAGTCAGATGATTAGGGACGAAATCCAAATCTGTATTGATCCTGTTTGAAAACTGGAAAGTACCGATGCAAGTTTAGCTCCGATGCTTCCCCACACGCTGCTACCTATACAAGAAAAAATATGAAGTATGCATCACCTGCGGAAAACTTGAACATCGGGCAGATGTTTGCCCGAACCCCGACGACGTCAGATGTCGGGGGTGCGGAGCCGAAAACCCCGAACCAAATCACAGCTGCGAGCCTCGATACTTGCTACGCAAGAAAGCCCACCTCCTAAGCGACAACAAGTGCTGGGAGATATATCGCACGCCGTGCATCATCAAGAAAAAATTATGGGAGAAGAAGATACAACAAGAGAAGCTCCAGGTGCAAGCCCCGACTCAAGGCAAGCCCCAGACCACCACCTCGGCACCTAGAGAGGAGCACCGAGGCAGAGCAAGGGATGCTACCAGAGACCAGGCGGGGCAGCAGTCGAGAGCGAGATCTAGCTCGAGACCTGGAAGGAGGTCCAATTCGTGGTCCGGAGGAGGCCGCCAGCAGACTCCAGCCAAGTGGCCTGCTGACCAGGGCCGGGCAGCCGGCTTGCCGCCAAGGGACCCCAAGGACCCGTGGGGAAAAAAGGAAGAAAGAAGAAAATACCCACTTGGTAAGCTTTGGTAACAAGGGCTCCCAGGCTGAAAAAGATGAGATTAGCTCACTTAAGAAAGAAATAGAGGGGCAGAAATGGAACCCAGCGTGAGCTGAGGCGGGCAGCTGAGCCGTTGAAGCTCATCACGCACCACATAGCGGATAAGGTCTTGGAGAACGTCCAGGTTTCCAAAGGCAACCACGTCCGTCAGTGAAGCAGCATTCGCGTGTCTGTCATACGTAGCTGAGCGCTGCTCCGAAGGTGGGCTTCGCGGCTGTGCCACTACACAGACCACTGATCCGTTCATCCTGATCATGCAGGTTTTTGCCCGCATCATCGTCGACCTGCTCGTGTCTGCCTTTTTGGCAGCCTCGTCTGCCACTCCGGGAAACTTCTTGCCTCCTCCCAACGGAAGCGAACCTTGCGTGTGCCTCCTCCCTGTCGCCCATGATTCAGGACGTTTGGCAGCGCCTCCACCCCCGCTGTGGATCATCGAAACCAATCCAGCTGCCGTATCGCTGTCGACAACATCCTATGCACAACCTATACAGCAGCAACCACCGTCCACCGCGCACTGTGGGCTTCGCCGCTGTGCCACTACACAGACCGCTAACCCGTTCATCCTGATCATGCAGGTTTTTGCCCGCATCATCGTCGACCTGCTCGTGTCTGCCTTTTTGGCAGCCTCGTCTGCCACTCCGGGAAACTTCTTGCCTGCTCCCAACGGAAGCGAACCTTGCGTGTGCCTCCTTCCTGTCGCCCATGATTCAGGACGTTTGGCAGCGCCTCCACCCCCGCTGTGGATCATCGAAACCAATCCAGCTGCCGTATCGCCGTCGACAACATCCTATGCACAACCTATACAGCAGCAACCACCGTCCACCGCGCACTGTGGGCTTCGCCGCTGTGCCACTACACAGACCGCTAACCCGTTCATCCTGATCATGCAGGTTTTTGCCCGCATCATCGTCGACCTGCTCGTGTCTGCCTTTTTGGCAGCCTCGTATGCCATACCGGGAAACTTCGTGCCTGCTGCCAACGGAAGCGAACCTTGCGTTTGCCTCCTCCCTGTCGCCCATAAAAGCGAACCTTGTGTTGGCCTCCTCCCTGTCGCCCATGCTTCAGGACGTTTGGCAGCGCCTCCACCCCCGCTGTGGATCATCGAAACCAATCCAGCTGCCGTATCGCCGTCGACAACATCCTATGCACAACCTATACAGCAGCAACCACCGTCCACCGCGCACTGTGGGCTTCGCCGCTGTGCCACTACACAGACCGCTAACCCGTTCATCCTGATCATGCAGGTTTTTGCCCGCATCATCGTCGACCTGCTCGTGTCTGCCTTTTTGGCAGCCTCGTATGCCATACCGGGAAACTTCGTGCCTGCTGCCAACGGAAGCGAACCTTGCGTTTGCCTCCTCCCTGTCGCCCATAAAAGCGAACCTTGTGTTGGCCTCCTCCCTGTCGCCCATGCTTCAGGACGTTTGGCAGCGCCTCCACGCCCGCTGTGGATCATCGAAACCAATCCAGCTGCCGTATCGCCGTCGACAACATCCTATGCGCAACCTATACAGCAGCAACCACCGTCCACCGCGCACTGTGGGCTTCGCCGCTGTGCCACTACACAGACCACTGATCCGTTCATCCTGATCATGCAGGTTTTTGCCCGCATCATCGTCGACCTGCTCGTGTCTGCCTTTTTGGCAGCCTCGTCTGCCACTCCGGGAAACTTCTTGCCTGCTCCCAACGGAAGCGAACCTTGCGTGTGCCTCCTCCCTGTCGCCCATAAAAGCGAACCTTGTGTTGGCCTCCTCCCTGTCGCCCATGCTTCAGGACGTTTGGCAGCGCCTCCACGCCCGCTGTGGATCATCGAAACCAATCCAGCTGCCGTATCGCCGTCGACAACATCCTATGCGCAACCTATACAGCAGCAACCACCGTCCACCGCGCACTGTGGGCTTCGCCGCTGTGCCACTACACAGACCACTGATCCGTTCATCCTGATCATGCAGGTTTTTGCCCGCATCATCGTCGACCTGCTCGTGTCTGCCTTTTTGGCAGCCTCGTCTGCCACTCCGGGAAACTTCTTGCCTGCTCCCAACGGAAGCGAACCTTGCGTGTGCCTCCTCCCTGTCGCCCATGATTCAGGACGTTTGGCAGCGCCTCCACCCCCGCTGTGGATCATCGAAACCAATCCAGCTGCCGTATCGCCGTCGACAACATCCTATGCACAACCTATACAGCAGCAACCACCGTCCACCGCGCACTGTGGGCTTCGCCGCTGTGCCACTACACAGACCGCTAACCCGTTCATCCTGATCATGCAGGTTTTTGCCCGCATCATCGTCGACCTGCTCGTGTCTGCCTTTTTGGCAGCCTCGTATGCCATACCGGGAAACTTCGTGCCTGCTGCCAACGGAAGCGAACCTTGCGTTTGCCTCCTCCCTGTCGCCCATAAAAGCGAACCTTGTGTTGGCCTCCTCCCTGTCGCCCATGCTTCAGGACGTTTGGCAGCGCCTCCACGCCCGCTGTGGATCATCGAAACCAATCCAGCTGCCGTATCGCTGTCGACAACATCCTATGCGCAACCTATACAGCAGCAACCACCGTCCACCGCGCACTGTGGGCTTCGCGGCTGTGCCACTACACAGACCACTGATCCGTTCATCCTGATCATGCAGGTTTTTGCCCGCATCATCGTCGACCTGCTCGTGTCTGCCTTTTTGGCAGCCTCGTCTGCCACTCCGGGAAACTTCTTGCCTGCTCCCAACGGAAGCGAACCTTGCGTGTGCCTCCTCCCTGTCGCCCATGATTCAGGACGTTTGGCAGCGCCTCCACCCCCGCTGTGGATCATCAAAACCAATCCAGCTGCCGTATCGCCGTCGACAACATCCTATGCACAACCTATACAGCAGCAACCACCGTCCACCGCGCACTGTGGGCTTCGCCGCTGTGCCACTACACAGACCGCTAACCCGTTCATCCTGATCATGCAGGTTTTTGCCCGCATCATCGTCGACCTGCTCGTGTCTGCCTTTTTGGCAGCCTCGTATGCCATACCGGGAAACTTCGTGCCTGCTGCCAACGGAAGCGAACCTTGCGTTTGCCTCCTCCCTGTCGCCCATAAAAGCGAACCTTGTGTTGGCCTCCTCCCTGTCGCCCATGCTTCAGGACGTTTGGCAGCGCCTCCACCCCCGCTGTGGATCATCGAAACCAATCCAGCTGCCGTATCGCCGTCGACAACATCCTATGCACAACCTATACAGCAGCAACCACCGTCCACCGCGCACTGTGGGCTTCGCCGCTGTGCCACTACACAGACCGCTAACCCGTTCATCCTGATCATGCAGGTTTTTGCCCGCATCATCGTCGACCTGCTCGTGTCTGCCTTTTTGGCAGCCTCGTATGCCATACCGGGAAACTTCGTGCCTGCTGCCAACGGAAGCGAACCTTGCGTTTGCCTCCTCCCTGTCGCCCATAAAAGCGAACCTTGTGTTGGCCTCCTCCCTGTCGCCCATGCTTCAGGACGTTTGGCAGCGCCTCCACGCCCGCTGTGGATCATCGAAACCAATCCAGCTGCCGTATCGCTGTCGACAACATCCTATGCGCAACCTATACAGCAGCAACCACCGTCCACCGCGCACTGTGGGCTTCGCCGCTGTGCCACTACACAGACCACTGATCCGTTCATCCTGATCATGCAGGTTTTTGCCCGCATCATCGTCGACCTGCTCGTGTCTGCCTTTTTGGCAGCCTCGTCTGCCACTCCGGGAAACTTCTTGCCTGCTCCCAACGGAAGCGAACCTTGCGTGTGCCTCCTCCCTGTCGCCCATGATTCAGGACGTTTGGCAGCGCCTCCACCCCCGCTGTGGATCATCGAAACCAATCCAGCTGCCGTATCGCCGTCGACAACATCCTATGCACAACCTATACAGCAGCAACCACCGTCCACCGCGCACTGTGGGCTTCGCCGCTGTGCCACTACACAGACCGCTAACCCGTTCATCCTGATCATGCAGGTTTTTGCCCGCATCATCGTCGACCTGCTCGTGTCTGCCTTTTTGGCAGCCTCGTCTGCCACTCCGGGAAACTTCTTGCCTGCTCCCAACGGAAGCGAACCTTGCGTGTGCCTCCTCCCTGTCGCCCATGATTCAGGACGTTTGGCAGCGCCTCCACCCCCGCTGTGGATCATCGAAACCAATCCAGCTGCCGTATCGCCGTCGACAACATCCTATGCACAACCTATACAGCAGCAACCACCGTCCACCGCGCACTGTGGGCTTCGCCGCTGTGCCACTACACAGACCGCTAACCCGTTCATCCTGATCATGCAGGTTTTTGCCCGCATCATCGTCGACCTGCTCGTGTCTGCCTTTTTGGCAGCCTCGTATGCCATACCGGGAAACTTCGTGCCTGCTGCCAACGGAAGCGAACCTTGCGTTTGCCTCCTCCCTGTCGCCCATAAAAGCGAACCTTGTGTTGGCCTCCTCCCTGTCGCCCATGCTTCAGGACGTTTGGCAGCGCCTCCACGCCCGCTGTGGATCATCGAAACCAATCCAGCTGCCGTATCGCCGTCGACAACATCCTATGCACAACCTATACAGCAGCAACCACCGTCCACCGCGCACTGTGGGCTTCGCCGCTGTGCCACTACACAGACCGCTAACCCGTTCATCCTGATCATGCAGGTTTTTGCCCGCATCATCGTCGACCTGCTCGTGTCTGCCTTTTTGGCAGCCTCGTCTGCCACTCCGGGAAACTTCTTGCCTGCTCCCAACGGAAGCGAACCTTGCGTGTGCCTCCTCCCTGTCGCCCATGATTCAGGACGTTTGGCAGCGCCTCCACCCCCGCTGTGGATCATCGAAACCAATCCTGCTGCCGTATCGCCGTCGACAACATCCTATGCACAACCTATACAGCAGCAACCACCGTCCACCGCGCACTGTGGGCTTCGCGGCTGTGCCACTACACAGACCGCTAACCCGTTCATCCTGATCATGCAGGTTTTTGCCCGCATCATCGTCGACCTGCTCGTGTCTGCCTTTTTGGCAGCCTCGTCTGCCACTCCGGGAAACTTCTTGCCTGCTCCCAACGGAAGCGAACCTTGCGTGTGCCTCCTCCCTGTCGCCCATGATTCAGGACGTTTGGCAGCGCCTCCACCCCCGCTGTGGATCATCGAAACCAATCCAGCTGCCGTATCGCCGTCGACAACATCCTATGCGCAACCTATACAGCAGCAACCACCGTCCACCGCGCACTGTGGGCTTCGCGGCTGTGCCACTACACAGACCGCTAACCCGTTCATCCTGATCATGCAGGTTTTTGCCCGCATCATCGTCGACCTGCTCGTGTCTGCCTTTTTGGCAGCCTCGTCTGCCACTCCGGGAAACTTCTTGCCTGCTCCCAACGGAAGCGAACCTTGCGTGTGCCTCCTCCCTGTCGCCCATGATTCAGGACGTTTGGCAGCGCCTCCACCCCCGCTGTGGATCATCGAAACCAATCCAGCTGCCGTATCGCCGTCGACAACATCCTATGCACAACCTATACAGCAGCAACCACCGTCCACCGCGCACTGTGGGCTTCGCCGCTGTGCCACTACACAGACTGGTAACGCGTTCATCCTGATCATGCAGGTTTTTGCCCGCATCATCGTCGACCTGCTCGTGTCTGCCTTTTTGGCAGCCTCGTATGCCATACCGGGAAACTTCGTGCCTGCTGCCAACGGAAGCGAACCTTGCGTTTGCCTCCTCCCTGTCGCCCATAAAAGCGAACCTTGTGTTGGCCTCCTCCCTGTCGCCCATGCTTCAGGACGTTTGGCAGCGCCTCCACGCCCGCTGTGGATCATCGAAACCAATCCAGCTGCCGTATCGCTGTCGACAACATCCTATGCACAACCTATACAGCAGCAACCACCGTCCACCGCGCACTGTGGGCTACGCCGCTGTGCCACTACACAGACCGCTAACCCGTTCATCCTGATCATGCAGGTTTTTGCCCGCATCATCGTCGACCTGCTCGTGTCTGCCTTTTTGGCAGCCTCGTATGCCATACCGGGAAACTTCGTGCCTGCTGCCAACGGAAGCGAACCTTGCGTTTGCCTCCTCCCTGTCGCCCATAAAAGCGAACCTTGTGTTGGCCTCCTCCCTGTCGCCCATGCTTCAGGACGTTTGGCAGCGCCTCCACGCCCGCTGTGGATCATCGAAACCAATCCAGCTGCCGTATCGCTGTCGACAACATCCTATGCGCAACCTATAAAGCAGCAACCACCGTCCACCGCGCACTGTGGGCTTCGCGGCTGTGCCACTACACAGACCGCTAACCCGTTCATCCTGATCATGCAGGTTTTTGCCCGCATCATCGTCGACCTGCTCGTGTCTGCCTTTTTGGCAGCCTCGTCTGCCACTCCGGGAAGCTTCTTGCCTGCTCCCAACGGAAGCGAACCTTGCGTGTGCCTCCTCCCTGTCGCCCATGATTCAGGACGTTTGGCAGCGCCTCCACCCCCGCTGTGGATCATCGAAACCAATCCAGCTGCCGTATCGCCGTCGACAACATCCTATGCACAACCTATACAGCAGCAACCACCGTCCACCGCGCACTGTGGGCTTCGCCGCTGTGCCACTACACAGACCGCTAACCCGTTCATCCTGATCATGCAGGTTTTTGCCCGCATCATCGTCGACCTGCTCGTGTCTGCCTTTTTGGCAGCCTCGTATGCCATACCGGGAAACTTCGTGCCTGCTGCCAACGGAAGCGAACCTTGCGTTTGCCTCCTCCCTGTCGCCCATAAAAGCGAACCTTGTGTTGGCCTCCTCCCTGTCGCCCATGCTTCAGGACGTTTGGCAGCGCCTCCACCCCCGCTGTGGATCATCGAAACCAATCCAGCTGCCGTATCGCCGTCGACAACATCCTATGCACAACCTATACAGCAGCAACCACCGTCCACCGCGCACTGTGGGCTTCGCCGCTGTGCCACTACACAGACCGCTAACCCGTTCATCCTGATCATGCAGGTTTTTGCCCGCATCATCGTCGACCTGCTCGTGTCTGCCTTTTTGGCAGCCTCGTATGCCATACCGGGAAACTTCGTGCCTGCTGCCAACGGAAGCGAACCTTGCGTTTGCCTCCTCCCTGTCGCCCATAAAAGCGAACCTTGTGTTGGCCTCCTCCCTGTCGCCCATGCTTCAGGACGTTTGGCAGCGCCTCCACGCCCGCTGTGGATCATCGAAACCAATCCAGCTGCCGTATCGCTGTCGACAACATCCTATGCGCAACCTATAAAGCAGCAACCACTGTCCACCGGGCACTGTGGGCTTCGCGGCTGTGCCACTACACAGACTGGTAACGCGTTCATCCTGATCATGCGGGTTAGTAGTTCCTATCAAGCTCCTACTCAAAAATCAAGTGATTACTTTTTGGTGCAGCTGCTAAGCCCACAGTGCTGCATTTTACTTATTTCTGAATGTATTGATGTCATACGCGCCTTGCTACTGCTATCGGGGGACGTAGAGACAAACCCCGGTCCTAAAAAAGCCGTCCTCGACGAACTAAGAAATTTGTCTGCTGGCCAGGCCACACTAATATCCGAGATCCAGAGCCTCAAAACTCAGTTAACGAGCACAAACCACACTATTGCTAATCTAAGCACCCGCCTTACAGGCCTAGAAAATCTTTGAAAAAGTCTTTTAGCTCTCCGAACTGAAGTAGACGCCATTAGCACTAAGACCAGTCAACTAACCTATCGTATGTGCGATATTGAAGAGCGCCTTCACTACCTAGAGAACCGTTCTCGTCGCAACAACTTAATATTTTACGGTTTTCTTGACACTAACCCGAAGGAAACATACGTTCAATCGGAACATATAATCATAAGCCACTGTCTTGAACGCGTTGGTCTTATAGTCGAGCCCAAAAATATAGAGCGAGCGCATCGACTAGGGCGTTACACCACTAACCACAAACGACCCATCATAGTGAAGCTTTCATCCTTCAAAACTAAAGAATCTATCCTCTCGAACAGTCCAAAACTAAAAGGCACAAACTTCAGCATTGGCGAAGATTTCACGCGTTCAGTTCGAACTGCCCGAAAACAGCTCATTACCTTTGCTAGGAGCAAATCCGTACCATTTTCATTACGTTTCAAAACATTGCATATTGTAGCCCAGCGATATATCTTTGACACTGCAGCAGGAATTGTCAGAGCCGTATCGTAGGGATCATGTCGCCGTCAGCAACCACGCCATCAGCACCGTAAATGCGCAAGAGCGAATCTTTCATTTTCTGTACTTTATACTAACAAACGTAGTTTTCTTCCCAAACGCGTGCTCCTGTATAATCTAGTACAATCATCCGGCAGTAGTGTACTGATACTAACAGAAACATGGCTCACTGACGACATTTCAGATAGGGAGGCACTGGCTGACTTGCCGAACTTTAACATTTTTCGCCACGACCGCAAAAATGCACGTGGCGGGGGCGTACTCATCGCCACTAACAAAGAACTATCATGCTCTCTAATCAGTACATCTTCGCAACTGGAATCACTATGGGTAATGTGTCGTGCCCCTCCCGAAGCAATTATACTCGGGGTATGCTACACGCCCCCTCGAACTGATCCAGATTTCGCCCTCGAATTTAATCAAATATTATCCCAGCTTACTAAAAAACACCCCAATGCACATATCCTCCTTTACGGAGACTTCAACTTCCCTAGCAATAAATGGCTCAATCAGGCTTCACCAACTTCAGGAAATACTGAAGCAAGGGGATTTAACAATGTTTGTCTCAACTTTGACCTCATCCCACTGATAACAGAACCGACGCGCGTCACTTGCGCGTCCTTGTACTGACGAATAGCCCCGAAAACTTAAAATCTATCGTATGTTTACGGGAAATCACCGATTCCATAGTCATTCACACCACTTTTACTTTCGTCCCCAAAACACGGCCCGTCTTCCGCAAAACAATTCACTTGTACGATAAGGCTAACTATGATGCAATTAATAATGAATTACGAGACCTTCTGCCTGTTTTCGACTCCAATCTCGGTTCCCGTTCTCTCAATGACAACTGGCTAGTGCTTAAGGTCAAAATTACTGACCTGACTAATAAATTCAGCCCCACGGTGAGCTTTTTTGCCAATAAAAATAAACCATCGTTCTGTAAAAGCTTAAAAACACTCGAAAATAAGAAAAAGCGCCTTTTTCGTACTTTGAAATGTGATGGAAGTCCGAGCGCATGGGACAGTTACTATTCTGCGGAAGACGCTTATTATACTGCAATTCGGAAAGCGAAAGATGCATTCTATCATAATTACTTGTCTAAAATTCTAAAAGCTAACCCTAGAAAATTTTGGCAAGTCATAAATCTGCAACTAACACATGACGTCACACTTACAAACGATAAAGACGAAACCATAAGCGACGCTGTTTGTGCTGACACCTTTAACCTCGCGTTTTCATCAGTGTTCACTGAAGAAGCCGACTAGCCTCTTCCTACGTCACCTACTACGACACTAACAATGATGGCCCCTGTTGAAATTTTTGTCGCTGGTATTTCATCACTAGCGAACATTGTTTAACTGCGCTAACAAACGGACGACAGAGACAGCATGGGACAAGTACAGGCGCAGAAAGTTTTATCGCACCTGAAAGTGGACGACGAAAGTGGACGAAACAACGAACTCGGAAGCTGTTACTAGGTTTATAGAGTCGAATGACAATATTGACCATGATTTTTCCATTGACTTAGAAGATTTGTTTTATTCTATCCCTCACGCTGCATTGTTTCAGGCTGTTCAGAAATGTATTGAAGTTAATGGCGAAGTGTCTTTTCAGAATTCTGCCGGGTTGACTGTTGATAGGTTTTTAGCGTTGATTGAGTTTTACCTCAACTCTACCTTCATCCAGTTTAAAGAATACTTTTACGTGCAGAAACAAGGTATATGTATAGGCTTTTGCGTTGCTCCTATCTTGTGCAATGTTTACTTATCGGGATTTGACAGGGCGGCAATTTAGTAAATTCAGTTTTTAGACAGCGCTATAAGCTTCTGTGACGACCATGTGTGCTGGAAATATAACCCAAGATCCCAAAAGAAATTGTTGCCCTACGATTCGGCTCACTCGAAAACGGTAAAGCGGGCAATAGCCACCCAGTGTATCATATCAGCCTTAAGAAAGTCCTGCATACACAAAATACAGGAAAGCTTTGACAGGCAGATTGTAAGGTTGGGAGAAGCAGGTTTCCCGCAATCAGTCATTTCAGCAGTAGTGGAGGCAGTGCTTAAGAAGATAAAGACGGAAAGCAATATTACTGAAGACGCAAGGGAGCGCAAGGATAAGAAACGTAAAGTTGCGCCTTATCTTCACAGGACTTCCCACAACTTAAATAAGGTTGTGAAACGGTATGGAGTTGACATAGCGTTCTCGGCTCCCGGCAAGCTCGCTGGGCTATGCTCGCGCATAGGATAGGATAGGATCCTAGGGTGCGGAACAAAACACACCATTTTCCACGTAGATTGCAGTGCTGGAGTAGTTTATCAGATGCATCTATCATGCGGCAAAGTTTACATAGGCCAAACAGAAAGGTGCGTGAATGTGCGCTTGCGTGAGCATGAATTGTCAATTAGAAATAAAACGAATGGGCACCTGCCTGTCCACTGCTTGGCGTGCCCGTGCAAGCCGATCATGAAGGAAGATTTTTTGCCGCTGCCGAGATAGCCGAGCCAGAGAGCTACTCGAGGCGTACCATATTAGAAAGAAGGGACAAGACTGTGTCAGTGACACTTCAGTTTATTTACACAGCAGTGAGATGAGGTTTATTGACGAGCGTAGGTAGGTCGCGTTTTGCATATACAAGGTTTCTCTTTTTTTTTTCTTTTTTTGCGTACGCTCAGTGGTGTATGTCGGGGGTGTACTTATATGTGGTCTTTGTGGAATAAACATTAGTTCTGCGCCCGTCCTTGTCCCATGCTGTCTCTGTGGTCCGTTTGTTAGCGCAGTTAAACAATGTTCGCTAATATGTACCAACTCGCCCAACAACAAGTTCTGCTAAACTACATTTCATCACTCATTGACAAATTAAAACTTTCATAATCGGCTAGTGTCGACAATATTAACTGCAAACTGTTAAAAAATACTAAAGAAATTATTGCAGTGTATTTCTCGATGCTCTTCTCACTTACACTCAAAACAGGAATTTTACCAGACGACTGGAAGGAGGGAAAGGTCATTCCAGTCCACAAATCAGGTAACAAATAATCCTCTTTAAATTACCGCCCCATTTCTCTAACAAGCGTCCCATGCAAAATCATGGAACATGTCATATACTCTCACATTATGCACTTCCTTGACACTAACAACTTTTTTCATCCTTCCCAGCCCGGATTTCGTAAATCTTTACCTTGTGAAACTCAACTTGCTATATTTCTTCATGATCTACATTCTAATCTCGACCACAACCTTCACATTGATGCAATCTTTCTCGACTTCGCAAAAGCATTCGATACAGTGCCACATAAACGGCTTATACCAAAACTCTCCCAGCTGAATTTGCACCCTAACCTTCTCGCATGGATCACATCATTTTTCAACAAACGTTCCCCGTTTGTTTCAATTAAAAATAGCCATTCCAGCTCTCTCCCAGTAACATCCGGCGTACCCCAAGGATCTGTACTCGCATCCCTTTTATTCCTCATATATATTAGTGACCTGCCCGTACATGTATCCTCCCATATCCGCTTATTTGCCGACGACTGTGTCATCTATCGCACAATTACAAAGATTTCTGATCAAACTGCACTCCAACATGGCCTTAACCTTGTGCAACAGTGGTGTGATATTTGGTTAATGAAGCTTAATCGCACTAAATGCAAGCTCGTTTCCTTTCAACGCAATCTTAATCCCTTATCATTCTCCTGCCTAATCTCTCACTCTACTGTCGAACAAGTTCAATCATACAAATACCTAGGCGTCACCTTATCCTCTTACCTTTCATGGAGCGCACACATCAGCAATATCATATCATCCGCCAACAGATCCCTCGGTTTCTTAAAGCGTCATTTGTGTCACGCGCCATCAGACATAATACTTCTCGCGTACAAACCACTCATCAGATCGAAACTAGAATATACAGCGCCCATCTGGAGCCCGCACAAGGTATACTTAAAGGGGCACTAAAGGTTACCAGAAAGTCAAGTTAAAGTGATAAAGCAATGCTCTAGAACGTCTAAGGCGTCAATATTATCGCGAACAGAGCTTTAGTAAACGAGAAATTGAGGTAAATGTATGACACGATTTGAGACCCCCCAGCGACATTCCGGTACTAGCCCGATGACGAAAGCACTCCTCATAATTTATGTCGCTAGTACTCAAAAACTCGTATTAAAAAGATCATTTCATTAGATTATAAGACGGAAGAAAATGCTACTTGCCTACTTCTATTCGATTCTAAGAAAAAATAACATTTTCACGTTACCCTTGAGTAGTACGGGTGATCGAAAGGTTTCGTTTTCGCTCGACTCTGCGCGCGCTTTGGAGTATCAGTTGTTTCTTTATCGCGTCGTGCTGCGGTGGTCCTGCTGGCTCGCGAAACTTGCATTTGGAACAAGCAGCGAGAATGCCATGTCCATGTGATGTCGAGGGATGCGCGAACGGTCCGCGGAACTTGGCCAAGGGCAGTTGCAGCGGCGAATCCAACGTTACTTATCACTGCGTGCCAACGAGTGAACCTCTCCGTTCGAAATGGTTAAGTGCCGTACCTCTGCCACAGCGCGCTGGCAAAGAGCCGAAGAATCACATAGTGTGCTCGCTGCACTTTCGTCCAGAGGATTACGAGTTCAACGCCGACTTAGTGAAGTCGCGTGTAGTGCCTTTCAAAGCAGGCCGCCGGCGTAGTAGTACGCAACGACGCCAGCAGCGCAAGCCCTCAGCAGCAGGTCACGTTCATCAGTGCTTAAATCGCGAGCCAACGACCCCAGCATCGCGAGCCAATGTGTCGTTGTCAGGGTCGTCCATTGCAACGAGCGTCGAAGTTGGCGTCATAAAATAAAGAACCAGCTTATCGTCGTGCGCTTTCCCTTCCGCTAGCCACCATAGTTCCGCTTTCTCGCTGCTGTCGGCTCTGTCTTGGCTCTGTTTCTGGCCGCGCGTTTTCGTTTTGCGCAGAAAAGCGGTAGCGCCGTCTGCGGGAGCCGTTTTACTCACCGACGGCGCAACGTCACTATGAGACCATGACGTAAATACTCCTCGATCGGGGGGCGGGTGATTTGAACTGCGCTAGAGCTACGCGGACGCTTCATAACGCATTTTCTCTTAAAATAAGTCTCTTCTTCGCACGAAACAAGCTTTTCGAGGTTTCTGGGATGGTATTTCAACAGTCCACGCTGACTTATATTAACCTTTAGTGTCCCTTTAAGAAACGAACAATTGAGAGCGTGACGTACGACGTAACGCCCTCATTCGTCAGATGAATGCGGAATCTGTACAAACTCGTGCCACTAGGTTCATCCATTCTTAATATTCATACGACATAAGCATATCATCCCTAAAACGCAAAACTGATCTTGCTAATCTTTCTGTGCGTCACCGCATCGTCAGCATTTGTTTGTTTCACAGTTCCCTCAATCAAGCACCGTATATCATCCCACCGGCGCGCATATCTCCCCGTACGTCCCATCCTTACTCAATCGCACGCGCACATGCTCACACCACTACTTTTGCGGCCTCATTTTTTCTTCGCACAGCAGTGGGCTGGAATGGCATTCCCCGTTACATTGCAGCAATCACGTGTTCATCAACATTTGCGGACAACTTAACAGCATTTGTTTGTCATGAAGATCACTCTCTGTAACCTTTATTTGAAAGCATATTTAGCGCCAGCAAAGAAGGACGGAAGGGAGACGACACCACAATGCGCAATGCACCACACCACTGGTGCATTGTGGTGTCCCTTCCGTCCTTGTTTGCTGGCGCTAAATATGCTTTCAGTTTACCAACACGCCCAACAAATGGCAATGCTTTATTTGTGAGCCCACCCCTTATGTAATACCCCTTAACTGGTGTCTTTAAGGTAATAAAGTGAAGTGAAGTGAAGTGAAGTTGCGTTCATTTGCCTTTCATAGAAAGCTGAGCGCTGGAGTAGCATCTTTTCCATTGTGGTGGCTTCGGTTAATAATTCAGCCACTCTCTACGGTGGGCTTCGAACCAGGCCAGCAAATAGCTGTTCTTTAACTCCCCGCATTAGATGGCGCAGCTTCATTTCCTCTGACATGGTAGGGTCCACCCGACGGGAGAGGCGCGTAATATCCTCTACATACGACGTCATGCTCTCATTCGGCAGACGAATGCGGGATTGGAGCGCCCGTTCGGCTCGTCCGCGGCGATCAGCATTGGTGTATGTCTCCAGCAAGGCACGGCGGAACTCGAGCCACAATTTGAGGAGCCCTTCTTGGTTCTCGTACCAAGTGCGAGCGCCATCCTCCAAGCTGAAGTAGACGTTTCTCAACTTCGCCGCGTCGCTCCATTCGTTTATCTCGGCAACGCGCTCAAACGGGGCTAAGGAGCCTTCTACATCAACGAAGATGTCCCCGTGGAACACTTTCGGTACTCGGAGATTCTGCAGCAGGTACTGAGTTGCCGTTGTGGCCGTACCTTGCATAATGGTCGATAGCAACGTCGATATTCCTTCCATGCTGGTCCGTCGGGGCGTCGATGCTGTTGCGGAGAGATGATCAAGCTCCGGAGGCAATCCTCGGATTCTCCTGCTGGCCCGGTGAACAGGGGTGTCCATTAGTATAGGGCTGGTACTCCTGCTACCAGGAGGGGTTTGTGGTAGCAGGAGTACCAAGAGGGGGGTATTGACACGTGTACTTATATTTATCGGGCGACCACGTTTCGCCGCCTAACAAATGTTATCGCACAGCGCGGGGCGCGCCTGCATGTATCCGAAGTTTCTGGAAAGTTATCGATGCTTCTATCCGCTCTCTGTTGTCGCCGAACTTTATGTTATCTGATTTCATCGCCTGACGCGAATGGTGTAGAATCTTGTGGAAGGCACGCGGGTCCGAACGATTAGTCTGGAACATTCGACGACTGCTCTATAAAAGCCGACGCTCTTGACCCGCTGATCAGATTTTCGACGATCGCCGACCGTGTTCGCCGCTATCGTTGTGCTATAAGTGTAGCCTGTTTTTGTGGGCACAGGTTCGCCCAATAAAAGCTAGTTTTGTATTCCACCGTATTGCTATTGTGTTCTTTGAAGTCACGACCACGTGACAGTATCGTAAAACAACTGACAGCAGATCAACGTGAGTAAGGCCTGGAGTCGAATCAACAATTAAAGAGAAGTATTTTGCGCGTTTCACTTCGCCAACGACACGTTCTTTGACAGCCTTTGCTATATGCTCGATAAATTCATCACAAATGGTTTTTGACAGATATGATGGGTGACCTTTTCCTTTGTTTCCGTAGCGTTTGATGTGCTCCTCTAGAAAGGGATCAAACTTGGCAATGGCCTCAAGCACTCCCATATAATTGCCATTTCTCGGTGAACCAAAAATCTCCTCACTGCCCCTAAACTCTAGGTTGCGCTCAGCTAGAAGCTTAACTACAACGACTACGCGCTTCAACACCTCTGTCCAGTAAGCATGATTATTTGAAGCCAAACTAACAGGAAACAAGTGAGTCGGTTCCTGGAGTGTTGTTTCCTGGCGCTCGTCTGTACAAGGAGGCTCATCGGGGAGGTTTGGCACCTGTTGATCAGCAGTAGTAGAAATCGGGCGTGGCGGACCGGACAACTTGAGCTCTGTGGCAGGGGCCCGGCCGAGTAGAATAGACGTTGCTGACTCAGGAACAGGACAGGGCTCGGTTAGCGTCGGTTGCTCAGAAATATGGACGACCGAGGTTGGCACCGCTTTCACAGGATCCAGACAACCAAGATGAGTCAAACCTTGCTTCTTGCCAGGAAACCGTAGTGATGGAGTTGGCAAGTCGTCCACAGAAGCACACTCGGTACTACTGGGAGTTTGACATGGAATCTGGGTACAGCGATCATACTGCTCCGCGGAAGCTGCATTCAGTAGGTACTTTGTCATCTTTGGTAGCTTCTTTTCACGCTCTTCTCTTTCTAACTTCGCCTTTCGTTTAGACGCACCACTTTGATGCTTCCGACCGAGCATTTTCGCATGAATGGATGCTGATTGTTCACCGGGCACTTCGTCAGTCCGACGCGACCGCAGGTTTCCAACGGTGGCCGTCCCGATGACTGGTGCACGCTGCCTGGATGGTCCGTGGCTGGCCGAAAATGGTGCGTCCCCCGGGAGCTCCTCAGCGGGCGGGCTTATGCAAGCTTAACCGGCGGCTCGGGGCTGAATCGCAGCCCGCGATCAACTTTCTTTTACAGACACGCGCCGCATCTGTCTATTACTAGCGCTAAAGCAGGCATTCACATACGCATAGAGTTCCTTGTACAAATTCCCTCCTTCTCCGTACAAACTCACTCCTTCTCCCGTTCCGGTCTCGTCTTCCTATTGGCTAGGAGCAATCGTCTGTTCTGGAAGGTTCTCGATTTTTCTTTCACCCCGTCGACGCCAGGCGCCAGAACGAAGGGGAGAGGGCGACTCCTAGCGAGGGCGAAGTTACGCGCCCTCCGTCGCCTCTGAGTCATCTTTTCTACTTCTTTCAGGAAAGTTCGGTGGCCAGTCTGACCTACTGTTTCCGTCGAGCGCGCGCGAGGGCCCTGGAGACAGGCCTTTGTGTCCAGCTCTCCAACTTCCCCATTCACTCTTCCACAACACTAGCCCCAACAGTGAACATTCCATGCCCCACGGCACGCGGACAAAAGCACGTGTGACGTCTTCTTTCCATTCCTGCCTAGACTCTGCCATCAGAATCATCATCATCTGCTATTGGACTCATTCTCCCCCGCCCAAATTACCATCACGGTAAAGAAAAGTCGAAGGGAGGCACTGTTGGGTGCTGCGACACATCCTTTCTTTGAGAAGGACAGGGGCGGCACTATATAAGAGGTGGAGGGTGGCATGGTGGTGACGAGGGGCAAGGGAGATTTAGATCCTCATCCCACGTTACATGTTTTAGGTGTTTTCCCCTTGTCACTCCTCTCCAGACAGCACTGGACAGACGGACTGACGGGAAACCACGAAAACTCTTCCAAGCAAACGCACCTCGCTTCGTCAGAAAGAGGGCCCGCCGGGGTGGCGGGGATTCCTGTTTATTGCAGCTCGGCAAGCTCTCCCCAAATTCGTATGCTAAACGCATGCTGTTACATTAGGCGGGGGGGGGCGCGGTCTGCTCGTTCTGGTTTTCTCACTTCATACATGTCGCTCGAAGTTCCGTTGCCCATGGTTCCATTTACTAAGCAGGTTAGAATAAGGGATGGATGAAAAGCTTTATCCATCCCTTCTCCTACTTTCCGAGAAGGGATGGATAAAGCTTTTCATCCATCCCTTCGCCTACTGTCTGAATTGAGGCCCTGGGCTGCAGCCCCCTTAGCACCCCCCCCCCCCGCTTAATCCAGCGCTGCTTCGGATTGGCATCGTTATCGGAGAGCCAGGACACCTTAAGCGCTATTCTCGACACGCATGGCGGCAGCACGGCCGCCATTATCCGCCATGTTTACTGTCTGACTGGCTGTGAGAGGTCACGTGCTTTGAAATTTGTGCCGTGTAGCGGAAGTTTTCAAAATGCAATTTTGCGTTTTCATCAAGATGACGAAAGTGACGTGAAGCTGCAACTTTTATGGACTAATACATTTTTTGGTCCTTGGCAGCCATATTGCGACGTTAGCGCTTCCAAAAGGATGTGAGCGGTTGTGTACAGAAGCCAGTGCAATGCATCTGCAATTTCGCGAACATGTGGTGGCGATCCAAGATATGCGCCATGCCAGCTTGCTGATTGGCTGAAGGAATATCCCATGAGTAGCGTCACAGGAAGGTCTGTTTCGTAAACGTCATTTTGACGATGCATGACGTTGCGCTGGGCCGTCATTGCTGAGATTTTCCGCCATAATTTGTTGTGCGATAGGCCGCGCGAATTATGCTAATGAGCAGCCATATGCAATGGCAGCCGAGAGGAATTCGTATCGCCACATTTTCCCCATCGTTTGGCGCCATGAAAATATTTTGTTCATAACGCGTGCTCAAAGGATTTGCATCGCTCTCGGGTAGTGTTGGCATTTGTGTTTAGGGCCACCATTTTTTTAAAAGAACGCGTTTATACTAAATATTATTGGTTGAACATAGCAAACTTTCGGCAATGTTGTCAACTTTTCACTGCTGCTTTTATATTGCAATCAATGTTAATGCCTTTTCGCGCAATCAAAAGGTATGACAACGGCGTCTTTCTAATTTATAAAGAGGAATGTACGCAAGGCGGCGCCTAGAAGTTTCCTCCCGCGGTGCGAGTAACCAGCGAAGTGAACAAGAGATGGCGACGCCGGCGCTTGCGGCGCGCTAGCGGATATCTCTGGCGCGCGCAACGCTATCGGTGATATTCGGTCGTTTCTCAGCCAGGCGAGCCGGGCTGAGTCACTTGCGTTTAGCGAGATAGCGGCACTAGAACGATAACGCGGCCTAGAACGCGTGCTCATCACCACTAGTTGCCGCATACGTTGCCTCGGGGTAGAAAACAAGCGCGTTGGCGCCAACGTACGATGAATCATTCCGTTTCCCGGGTACACGCATCCTAGATAATGAAGCAGACGACGGCTTGTACGCAGCAGACGACGGAAGCGAGAATTGTTTTTGACGGACTAATCATGCGCTTTGACCTAGTTGCTTTATTTTTACTGCGGAGGAAAACTGTTTTGCTTTACCGAGAACCTTACGTTAAGTGCCTTCACTTCAATTTCTTAGGCTAAACGTGAAGTTGGCGTCACTTTACGAAAGTAAAATGGGGCCATCCGCGCCATTTTATTCGCGCCGCGTCTACGTCACGCATCGAAGAAAATGGCGGAATGTCCAGAATAGCGCCCCTTGAAGACGCGCCTGGCAAGCACCGTTCCGTCTGTCACAATGATTCATTTTCTACTTAACCAGCACGTAAAACGCTGTTTTAGCTTCATTATTGCACAAAAACATGTTTTGTTTAACTATGAGAACTTGTTATTGCATGCACAATTATATGATACGTAAAAAGTATCAGCGGGCAGCTAAAGTTGGAGGACAGACGACAAGATTCGCTCTCGCTTTGAAACAGTTTCTCGTCTGTTCTTGCTTTTCTTCGCTTGGTCATGCATTGTAGGTGAGTAAAGATGTAATATGCGTGAATCGAAACATTTTATTACGATTTTACTTTAAGAACGAGTTATTTGTATAGCCATATCTACGTTCTAGACGAGAGAGAGAGAGAGAAACTTTATTGCAATTGTAAAGATTTGAAGAAGGGGTGGTCGGAGCCTCTCAGTCCAGGGCCCCACTGGCCTCTGCCGCCTGCCTGACCTGGCTAATTAAGGACTTTTGTCCTGCCAGGTCGGAGCGGGCGAGCTGTGCCTCCCACTGCTCCATTGTCCTACTGGTATTTGGCCTATGAGGGTGCTTAGTGCACTCCCAGGTTATGTGTATTAGGGTAGGTATGCCACCGCACCAAGGACAGTTGGCCCTATAACGAATGGGATACATGGCGTTTAGCAATTTTAAATGGGGGAACACCCCGGCCTGTATTTTACGACAATCGGCGGCCTCTTCCCCGTTAAGTTGTGGGTGAGGCGGCGGGTATTTTCTGCGGACTTCACGCTGCTGAGCAAGGATGTCTTTGGCATTTAAATTGGTGGAATTTTGTGAGGGATAGTGCGGGTGGTTGGGGTTAGAAGAGGACGCCGTCGCTCGGTTAGTGAACCCTCGAGCTAACGCGTTAGCCTTTTCGTTCCCCTGTACCCCCGCGTGGCCCGGGCACCAGAGTAGGCGATGATGGTGGTTGAAGGGTTTGGGAATTATCGCGAGGCTAGCCGCAGTCACGTGCCTCTTGACAAACATGCGACATGTCTCCTGGGAGTCCGTGACCACGACCGAGTCCCTTTGCGAACGCTCCGCGTGGGCGAGTGCGATCGCCACTGCTAATATTTCAGCCGAGGTGGGAGATCCTGCCGTGGCCGACGCGGTAATTTGCTGTTGGCTGATAGTGTTCACGACTGCCAGGGCGTACCTCCTTTGGTAGCGCTGCCCGGTCGCCTCTGCATACAGAGCTGCGTCCGTGTAGTACGTGTTGTACCTATGGTTATTAGAGTACGCTGATTGAATGTGTTGTGCGCGTGCTTTGCGCCTTTCTTTGTTGTACTCGGGATGCATATTCTTTGGAATTGGGGCTACTGTAATTTTGGATCTCATCGAAAGAGGGAGAGGCACGGCCTGCTCTGTGAGATAAATGGGGTATGCTGGGATATTCAGTCTAGCCAATATTGCCCTACCAGTTTTTCTGAAGCTGAGGCGCTCCCTCTGTCGCATCAGGGTGGCTTGCCTCAGTTCGTCGAAAGTATTGTGCACTCCCAAAGCTAACATGCGCTCCGTTGAAGTACATTTAGGCAGGCCCAGAGCGGTTTTGAAAGCGGTTCGGATTATTGTGTTAGCCTGCTTTTCCTCCTCCCTGTTCAGGATTTCGTACGGTAAGCCATACGTTATTCGACTAACCACTAAGGCCTGTACGAGCCTTAGGGTATTGTCTTCTCGCATTCCCGCTTTTCGATACGTCACGCGACGTATCATTTGGGCTATGTTGTTGGCTGTGGATTTGAGGGTCTTGAGTGTCTGTACTGCTCTCCCGTCGCTCTGAAGCCACAAACCCAGGACTCGCATCGTGGGTACCTCTCGGACTGATTGGCCCTCAACCACGATGTTAATGGATCCTCTGGATTTGTAGCCTTTCGAGTGTATCCGGATAACCTCAGATTTTTCGGGTGCGCACTTCAGGCTACTCCATCTAGAAAGCTTCTCCACCGCTAATACTGCGCTTTGGAGCGTATATTCCTTATCCCCAGTGAACCTCTGCTCGTCCACAGCGTGATGTCGTCCGCGTAGAGCGTGTAACCTAGGTCGGGTATCCGATCCAGATCGCGCGCGAGGCGACACATGGCCATGTTGAAGAGAAGAGGAGATAATATAGCTCCTTGAGGTGTTCCTTTGTCAGGCATTTTAAATAAATCCGAAGTTATTTGGCCTATACTGATGCTCGCCTCGCGGTTGGAAAGAAACGCTCTTAAGTAATTGTATGTGCGCTCACCACAACCCGCGAGTTCGAGTTCCTCCAATATTGCGGCGTGAGAGACGTTGTCGAAGGCTCCTTTCAGGTTTAGTGCTAGGACTAGTCTCTCGTCGCCGTACGGTATATTAGTTAGAATTTCGTCTCTAAGTAGGAGGAACGCGTCCTCGCAAGATAAACCCGTGCGAAATCCT
The DNA here is from genome assembly GCF_023375885.2 of Dermacentor andersoni. Classification (NCBI taxonomy): domain Eukaryota; kingdom Metazoa; phylum Arthropoda; class Arachnida; order Ixodida; family Ixodidae; genus Dermacentor; species Dermacentor andersoni. The sequence continues at coordinate 236,271,003 of NC_092816.1, read as the reverse complement.
ATCATGGAGTCCGGGAACCAGCTCCGCTCTTCCAGGTATCGCTGCAATCTGCTATGGATAACCCTTTCATAGAGCTTACCTAGGCAGGACGTGAGCGACACCGGCCGTAGTGTATCAATCGAGGGATTCTTTTTTGGTTTGGGGATCATGGTTATTTTAGCCAATTTCCACTCTTGGGGCAAGTCTCCCTTGGCCCAGCACTCGCTATTAAACGTCTTTGTGATTTTCGCTAGGGCTACCGAATCCATGTTTCGAATCATTGCATTTGTGATCGAGTCTGGGCCCGGTGCCGAGTTTTTAACTGCGGATTGTGCCGCCTCATACACTTCCTCGTACGTTATATCTTCGTCTAATTTAGGGTTCGCTTCCCCCGCATATTGTCTCTTCGCGTACGATGATACCGTGGCAGGTGAGGGTCCTATGTACTTTTTCTGAAGCGCATGGACGAGATCTTGGTCTGTACCCTCGAAGTTGTCTGCTATAATTTGGAGCTTCTTGTTATTCTCAGTACGCGTGCTCATCGGGTCTAGCATGCTTCGTAGTACTCGCCACGTACTGGTCGTTCCAAGAGTTCCTGACAGGGTTCCACAGAACGTCGCCCGCTCGTTTTTAGCGAGCTCGTTGGCATGGCCTTGGGCTTGCTCTGCCAAGAGAGCGATGCGTTGTCTCAGGTGTTTGTTAAGACGTTGCCTTCTCCACCTCTTGGCCAGTTTCCGCCTCTCTTCCCATAGGCTGACCAGGTGAGAGTCTATCACCGGCACCTCCGCTGTACGCTCAATGGCTTTAGTGGTGTCCCCGTGTGCTCGTCGAAGGAATTCAGTCCATTCTCGCATGTTGGTCGGGGCTGTATCCGACTCCTCCAGCGCTCTCTGGAGTTGTCTATAACGAGGCCAGTCAGTTAAGTTAGTCATTCCTAATCTTCTCCGTATGTTGGGCGTGGAGAGCGCTACTCGGATTATGTCGTGATCGCTTCCGAAATTTTCATCAAAGGAAACCCATTGTGCGTCTCTGATGTTTATTGTAAAGGCACGGTCGGGCGCCGTGTCTCTGCTGACGCTGTTACCTGTGCGCGTCGGTTTGCCGATCTGATTGATTGCCCGTAAACCCAAGGCCTTTGCGGTGCGCTCGAGCAGGAACCCTTTGGGCGACGTTTTCGCGTATCCCCATAGTATGTGGGGTGCATTGAAGTCACCCACTATCACCGCCTTATCCCTGGTGCCCACTAAATCTTTTGTTGCTGAGAGAATGTGGGGTAGGTCGTCCCCTTTGCTTTTGGGAGGACTGTACAGATTTGTGATTAGTGTGTGTGCCTTACTTCGTTTCTTTGGCATCACACTGATAACAATGGAATTAGTCTCTCCCTCAGTTTGCGGAAGTGTTAATAATTGAGCGTTTATCGACTTGCTCACCAGCGTGGCGACCTTCGAATTTTGAGGATCGCTCAGAGTGTAGTATCCCTGCAGTTTGGCCGGCTTGGTCCCCACCTCCTGCAGACATATCACATCCGGAGGGATTCCGGAGTTTTTGATAAACTGGTGGAACACTGCTGCTTTCCTGGAGAAGGAGCGGCAGTTCCATTGCCATATCTCTAATTGTTCTGAATTTTGTATTCGTTGTGATTTCTTAGCGTGATTAGCCATGTTGCCCACTCTTATTTTAAGCCCGTGACGTTTCCGTGTCCGCGCCGTCGGATTCTGTTACGCACTGGCTTATTTTAGTTTTTGCCGAACCCGCTCCTATCGCAATTGCGCGTTTTTTGGTGGGAACAGCCTTCGAGACTGCCTTAAGCTGTTCCGCCACGAATACCTTGTGTTTCTCGAAGTCTTTCGTGCATAGTTGTTGAAATTCCGTTAACCTTTGGGTAACTAACGTCATCATTTCATGCATGAATATTTTCAAGTTTTCCGCGATCATTGTCTGGATCTGCGCTGCCATTATCTGCGTGTCTTTTGAGATTTGGGTTGTCGGAGACTGCGTGGAGACGGAGTTTATATCTGCCGCCGCTTTCGTTTTGGCTATTTCTTCACACTTGCGCGGCGGTTCCAGCTGTTGTATGTGCTATTGAAGCGCGCCTCTAACTCTGATATTTGTTTCTCAAGTGATTGTCGTTTGCGTTCTTCTCCTGAGAGCTGGTCTCTTAGTCGCGCATTTTCCTTTTCCAATTTTTGAATACGCTTATCGTTTTCACCAGTATTCTGTTTTGGAGCAGTGGGAGAAACAACCCTCGCCCAGCTCACCTGCTGTTTTTTAGGCAGTGGCGAATTTGACCGCTGCGAAGCCCTGGAGCTGGAGGGGTCCCTCGACGGGGTATTGCTCTTCGCTCTGCTTCCGTGTGGAGATCTGGATCTCGATCGGTGCCGGTAGAAGTCCTCCTCTTCCATGGACTCGAACCAGCGCCCCGGTGCCTTTCTGGTGTTCTGTCCCGACCGCTCCCGCGATCGAGACTGGCGAGTCGTCTTCACGCGCTTGGCGGCAATCAGTTTGTTCGGGCACCGACGTGTCTCGTGCCCCGCCGCCCTGCACACGGCGCACTTCACTTCACATTCCTGTCCTTGTGGGGGTGGGTTTTCGAGTCCGCAGCCACGGCATATGTTCTTGGGGTTCGGACAAACGTCCGAGCGGTGTCCCTCTTGCATGCACTCCAGGCACATTTGGATTCTTGGCCTGTACTCCGTACACCGCATCTCTACTCCCATGTAGTACACGCATTTGGGGCGCGTGCCTCCCGAGAAAGTGAGGAGAGCGGTATTAGAGATTCCTAGCATTCGGGCCCTTTCGACGGTTACTCCTTGGGTCCTGACTCGCAGGTGTTGCTGGAGATCTGCTGATTCGGTGTGTGCTGGGAATCCGTGCACCACCCCTTTGTAGCTATCATCTGGATCCGCTACGTACACGTTGAAGGGGTGTTGCTTGCCTCGCAGCTCCATGCACGTGATTCGACGAATGACGTCCGCCACTTCCAGTGAAGGTGTGGAGACGATGATGATATTTGTTCCCTCTCGGATTCGCAGTATGAAATCTTCTCCAGTGATTTTTCGATGGTTCGGTCCGTTTCCTGTGATTATCGCCCCGGTAGCCCGAACAATCGGTTGTGGTATTTCTGTTCTCAGATGTTCCTTGAGCATTAGTCCCTTGTGGGGCTTCAGTATTATCTTGATGTCATTCTTCGGTAATGGTGGCAGAGGCTTCCCCTTCCTCGGGCGCATGTTGCGACGACCGATTTGGCCGTCTCCTTTCGCGTCGCCTGCTGATGGCTGTCCGTTTATGTTATTCTTGTTGTTGGGAGCCGTTTCCCTGTCGTTGCGCTTGACAGCATCTCGCTGTCGCCGCGATAGAACTAACTGCCAGCCGTCCATCGCCTGGTTGTGGGCGGCGATCTCTTGGCTTTTGCTAGTCCCCGCTTCGGAAATTATTCTTGTGTCCCCGTTTTCGTCCGCGTTGTTAACCGGATGCGGGGGTGTTATTTGGAGGTCCATGTCCTCTGATGTAGCCATCTCGTACGCTCAGCAGAGGCGATCCAGTTATTAAGCGGTGAGGCGGTCGCTCACGCGCTAAGCCTATCGAGGCCTAACGGGGCTTCCGCCGCTTGGAATTTTCAAAGTCGCGGGGAATGACGAAAAATTCACTCACGGACTTGAACTTGGTCTTGAAACGGAGCGTTTGTCGAGTGGAACCCGATAGGATAGTCGAATCTGGTGCAGTTGACGAGTTTTCGGCTAAAACGTCGATAGTCGGCGTAGCCCATGTGAATGAGCGTGCTCTGCCGGAACTTCTTCGTCTCGCGTTCTAGACGAAGCCTCTTATAACACCAGCCAACACGAGCCTCGCAGACACACTATTTATTATTTATTTATTTATTTATTTATTTATTTATTTATTTATTTAATATTACCTCAAAGGCCTCAGTGTGGGGTATTACACGAGGGATGGGTGACCACTTCAGTGGAATACGGACTCAATGGCAGCCTTGAAATTATGTGGATTGGAGTGGTGCACGGCGTCGGCGGAAAGGTCATTCCAGTCCCGGGCAGTCTTCACAAAGAAAGAATGTAGGTGCGCAGTGGTCCGGGCAGGCGGAGGATACACATATTTTTCGTGACGTAATCGGCAAGACTGTCGGTGTGCTGGAATGATGGCTGAAGTACTAGGAGCAGAATGATAAAATTTGTGATAAAGACACGCAGCCTTATAAGACAACATGACGCCTTATATCTAGATTGGAAATTCCTGCTTTTAATTTTAGCTGAGAGACACTAGTGTGGTAAGAATAATCAGAATAAATGTAGTAAGCTGCACGATTCTGAACTGCTTCTAGAGTGTTAGAAAGGGTTGTTTGGTGTGGGTTCCAAACAGAGCATGCGTATTCTAGCTTAGATCTGACAAAAGTTAGATAAGTTAGTATCTTTAAGGATGGTGGTACGAAGCGCAAGTTGCGGCGGAAGTAACCAAGCGTGCGATTGGCTTCGTTAGTGATGTTCGTATTATGAGAGGACCAAGAAAGGTTATTTGAGAGTGTAAGGCCAAGGTACTAGCATGACTCCACTGACGATATTTCCGAGTTGCCGAGAACGTACTTAGGAGTATGGTGAAGCTTCCGTCGATGAAAAGGTATTAGTAAAGTCTTTGTAGTGTTCAGTGACATTAGCCACATGCTGCACCAAATGGTAACTTTGTATAGATCATCTTGCAATGCGTGGTTGTCGGTATCAGCTAAGATTGGGCGATAAATGACATAATCGTCAGCAAAAAGGCGAATGTTAGATGAAAGATTGGCCGGTAAATCATTAATATATATAAGAAATAGGAGGGGCCCGAGAACTGTGCCTTGGGGTACACCGGAGAGAACAGGGCTTTTAGAGGAGGAGTGGTTGTTAGCATACACAAGCTGTTGTCTGTTAGTCAAGAAATTTCGTATCCAGTTCAAAACAAGGGGATTAAGGTGCAAGCGAGAAAGTTTTAGGAGAAGTCATTGATGCGGTACTTTGTCAAACGTTTTTTCGAAATCTAAAACGAGGGCATCAACTGGGATGTTTTGATCAAGGTTAAAGCTTATGTCATTTATAAAGAGTGCTAACTGGCTATCACAAGATAAACCTTTACGGAAGCCATACTGGTTAGGGTGGAAGAAACTGACAGATGTTAGGAATGTAGCAATGTGGGAGTAAAGCACATGTTCCATTAATTTCGAACAGACGCTAGTTAGAGAAATCGGGCGGTAGCTACTACATGATGATGAAGGACCTTTCTTTGGAACTAGTATAACCTTACCCACCTTCCAGTCATCCGGCACCACTCCTGATGATAAAGATTGCTGAAAAATGGGACATAACATCTCGCTTGTAACATATTTAGTATTTTTTAAGACTTTGGAATTAATACCATCGATGCCAGGTGAAGACGACAGCTTTAAGGAATCAATGCATTTCCTGATTCCATCAGAACTGAAGGTGATTGCGGGCATTGTGTGGTAACTGAAAAGTGGGAATTCAGAAAGTTCACCTTTAGGTTCATTCGTAAACACGGAAGAGAATGCATGATTAAGCGCTTCGGCGATTTCGTGATCAGGAATAGGCTTATTTTTCTCGTCGCACAGAGCGAGTGGTTGCGAACGCTTTGGATTTATAATCTTCCAGAATTTTTTCGAGTTATTTCGCAGGATGTTTGGTAGGGTACTCGAAGAAAAGGAGCGTTTTGCTTGACTAGCAAGCGATAGGTACGTTTTTTCAGCGGTGTAGTATTTCTGCCATGCGCACTCAGAGTTGGAATGCCTAGCAGCGCGGTAAAGCCTTTTCTTTTTATTGTTGAGACGCTTTAGTGTCGTATTGAACCAGGGTGATGAGTGCTTTTCAGTTACAGTGATAGTAGGTATGTAAGTTGTTATCAGCTCATGCATTTTATTTTTGAAAAGAAGCCAGTTAATTTGAACAGAACGTTCTCAGAAACCGGTAAAGAATGAGCTGGCAAATACCGCTAGTTTAATATTCATATCAGTATAGTTGCCTTTGTCGTAAAGCGTAATAGTTTTTCTAGTTTTAGTGAAGGCAGGGATGTCACTTTGGAATGAGGCATGTAGCACTGAATGATTGCTAAGGCCAGGTAAGTGCGTCAGTGGTGAAACATTATCGGAGTGAGAAGTGAGGCTAAGGTCTCATATGTTAGAAGACTTATCATTGTGCCGCGTGGGGTTACTGACGATTTCTGTTAAGCCAAACGTAAGACACGTATTAAGGAAATCACTTTCGACATTGTTTTTTGACGTTGTTTCAATTGATGGCAGGGAAGTTGAAATCGCCGAACAGTATGATGGGTGATTGGGGCACTGTTACGGAGTGAAGCACCTCATGGAAGTCAGCTACGAAAGAGCTGTTTGCGTCGGGTGGACGATAGCATGTACCGATAACAACGGCTGGGCGGGAAGCGTTGCTTATCACAAAGACGATTTCTAAGGGCGTTGTTACTGTTATTTCAGCACACTGAAGACTTTCGGGTGCGCATATCAGTACGCCGCCCTCCCTTTTGTGGGATCTGTCGCGTCATAATATAGAAAAATTTGGAAAATGTCAAAGAATTTCTGCATTAATAATGGACGGATTAAGCCAAGTTTCAGTAAGAAGGACTATGTTCGATGCCGTTGTACTGAGCAGGCTTTGGAGGGCACCAAGTTTGGGAAGAATACTGCGAATATTGGTGTAAAGAAAAGAAAGGGAGTAATAGGGATGGTTCTTGCGACGGTCGGATGCTAGGAACCCGGTCGTCGAGCGACTACGTTATCGAAACTATGGTCGTATGTGTAAGTTGTATTTCCCATTAGTAATTTGTCGTGGCGTAGTTTGAAGGGTCTCTTTTGTGCTTTGGCAAACTGAACTAGGTGTCTTCTAGCAGTTACGTGTTAGAAGAGTAGTCTTCCGAGATCCGATATTCAGTTTCTTTTAGTTTTTTTAGCGCATGACCAGACGCGTTCTTTTACTTTAAGATGTGCCTGCTGAGCACGATGTCGCGGGATCGAATCCCGGCCACGGCGGCCGCATTTCTATGGGGGCGAAATGCGAAAACACCCGTGTACTTAGATTTAGGTGCACGTTAAAGAACCCCAGGTGGCCTAAATTTTCGGAGTCCCCCACTACGGCGTGCCTCATAATCAGAAGGTGGTTTTGGCACGTAAAGCCCCAGAATTTTTACTTTAAAATGCGCGAATTTGACAATTATAGTTAAAGCGACCTAATCTGTGTGCTCCCTCTATGTCTAAATGTTCGACGGCGGTGTTTAGTTGTGTACTGCAGTGTTGAATCACTAGGGCTTCGGACGCAGCCCATGTTTCATTTTCAGTGTCTTTCAAACCAAAAAAGACTAGATTTGATCTTCGCGCCCTATCTTCGGAGTCATTAAGTTTAGCCTGAATAGACGCAATCTTATTTGCGCTCTGTTCGGCGAGCGTCCTGAGCTCGTCGACCTCTTCTTTTACCGCGATAATTGTTGAGTAGTCTTCTTCTATCTTAGTTAGTCGTTTTTTTATTTCATCAAAAGATTTGTCGCTCTGGGACAAATTTTTCTTGATCGACTTCATATCATTTAATAATGAAGTTTGGCCAGTACGGATTTCGATAAGTGCTTCCAGTATATCACTAGGTTCTTCATTGCCGCGGGTGGTAGGTCCGGGGTTAAGCTCAATGTCACCGGATAAAATTAGCAGTTGCCAAAGAACATGAAAACAGTCGAAAAGAATAGCAAAACAACAACTTGGACATGGCAGCACCAATAAGGCAGCATAGCGAGTACGTCTAGACGCGAATAAGGAATACTGATAGTTTACCTGCGTGACAAATAAGCGTCGAAGGTTAGCTTTTGTCGCCATGGCTGTAGTGCTGCCAAACCCATGAAAGGCCGCGCGGGATCCGAGCGACCTTAAATGGCAGAGGTGCGGAGAGGGTGAAGATGTCTCCCGATTAAATGTGGCCACAAGGGCATGCGCGGTCCAGGGCGGAGGCAGGTTAAGCGCAGCCTTGCACTGGATTTGGTGTCCCGAGGGCGCTCGAAGGCGTGTGATCCGGCTGTGCAAGCGGTGGTGCAGCAGGAATGGTCCATTGGACAGGGGGTATGAAGTTTTTCGGAACATAATTATACCGTCATTCCGATGACGACACGGCGCCCCTTAAGAAACTCCCATAGACGTTGGCGCCAGATTTCCCTCTAGGTGTTATAGAGAGAAACTCTATGACCACACGCATCTGTGGTCAAATCTGGCACTGCTGTGCTGTGGTATGCATGGGAATGCTGGTAGATTGTGACTTCGGATTCGCATCGTTCTCGGAGAGCCAGGGCCGCTATCGGGGGCCGAATCTTATAACGGTTCGGAATACGAACCGTTCGCTTCGCCGCTTACATCACTAAATGCCGGTGGTGGAAGAAGGGGAGGACGTGACCAATAGATGAGAGGGTGCCACCTCTGAAGTGTACGTCATTATATGACGAGTTAATCTAGGAAATGCAGAATTTTTCTGTTTGCTAAACAAATGTAAAATATAAATTAAATATTGACACGTGTACTTGTATATCTCTATCGGGTGGTCACGCTTCACCGCCTAAAAAATGGTATCGCACAGCGCAGGATGCGCCTGCATGTATCGGAAGTTTCTCGAAAGCTATCGATGTTTTTATCCGCTGTCAGTTTTTACCGAACCATGTGTTATCTGATTGCATGTGTGCGCGACGCGAATGATGTAGAACTTTGTGGAAGGCACGCGGGTCCCAGCGATTACTCTGGAACATTCGACGACTGATGTATAAAAGCCGACGCGCTTGACCCGCTGATCAGATTTTCGACCATCGCCGACTGTGTTCGCCGCTGTCGCCGTTCTTTGAGAGTAGCCTGTTTTTGAGGGCACAAGTTCGCCCAATAAAACTCTAGTTTCGTCTTTCCCAGTTTGGCTCCTTTCTTCACCGTCACTACCACGTGACAATATTATACGGCATGTTCTGTAGTATAAACTTGTGGTGCGAGGCGTTTACGCAATGCAGAAGTTATTAATGTCATTCTTTTTCAATCTCAGCCGACAGGCGCTATCGTAAGCATAAATGAGTTGGCAGAGCACAGCGCTATGTCGTCTGCTACCAGGAGCTCGCACGATGCACGCAACAGGAACGCACTGCCAGCACTTAAGTAGCGAGCGCGACAAAACCGTGAACTGATTCTTAGGGACACCTTTACTAGCCGACTATATCAATTTTCCTTCTTTTTTCGCCCTTCAGCATCGGCTCGGACATGACTCGCTCGGCGCCGCGCTGCCGCTATCCCTGCTATCTGCCCCACGGCGCGTCGCGTGATAGAAGGAATGGAACTTGAAATCGAACATCACGATATACGGGCCCTGCATTGCCAGCGCGAAGCAAAATTGAACAGCGAAGTGGCTCTTAAGCTGTTGTTGCGTTTTTCCTTCTTTTTTTTTTGACGCAGATACTGTTCTTTAGACCCTTTATCGTTCAACCGTTCTGTCCATTTCATTGTTTGTCACATGGTTCATTTTTCGCGCGGTCACATGTTTTACCAATTTTTTAGGTGAGTGACTATTAGAGATTTTAGTTTTGACGCAGACGCTGTACTTAGACGCCTTTATTCATGTTTTTTCCGTGTTATTCATTACTCATTATTCCCATAGTCGTGCGGGTTTTATCACTGACTGGGCCTTAAGCGTTTGAAGTGTGTTATGTTGTGGATAGTTTGATAGCGAAGCGTAGACGGTACATTTTATATCTCGTTTATTCTCCCCGTTGACTTGGAAAAGACTATACTCGATGAATTGCCTTCCGTGCTGCTCCACGTGTGGTTCTTGTTTGCTCATGTGATATTTTGCGCCAGATATGATTCTTGAGTGGTCCATAGATTGCTGTATTTTACTTCTAAAGTTTCGTGCGTGACTCGGCTTGATTAACCTACAAAAGGCAGGCTTGTTGCGGAAATAAACTTAGTTGTGTGTAGCGCCGGTCCTGTCGTTTGTGTTCTTCTTGAGTTCTGGTCTTCTGCGCCTTGCCTTTACTAATTCAAGAGTTTTACCGAAGAGCATGGTGCTGACGGTATGCGCTGTGCCGTGAAATTGAGGAAGAAAGTGTGGCACTCCCGAACGTGAGAAAAAAGGGAAGCCAAATAAGAGATCTGCACAATATCTTCCCGTCCAGACTGTATAGTTTTATCAGCCGAACAAAGGAAGCGCTGAGCCAGCTTAGGTTGCTCAAGTGAACCGGTTCCCTTAGCCTCACCTGATTGGCCAAAATTTTGCTTGCGTCAGAGGCCGTCAGAGACAGCACGGCGGCACCGCAAATTATGATCACTTAACGCATCCGTCAATCATTTCCAAAGCGAACCTGTCTTTGGCTAAGAGCGGAACCGGCGGAGGGGTAGTCCGCTTTGGGCAGGGGGGAGGAATCTCCGTATGGCTTCCATTGGCCGTTTTCGGGCAGACGCTCTTTCGACGCTAGCGCCAAGGTCCCCTTCAGTTACGGCCCTAACCAATGGGCGACGCAGAAGCAAAATGGCGGCGCACACGATTGTTTACGTTGTCATGGCAACAGGAACGGCAGCCGCGCGGCACCTCCTCTCCCAAACGTTTCTTTCCTTTTTGTTTTTATTATGCCGACCTGCTCCGCTCTCTTTCACCCATGCCGCGCGCGCCGCTTACTTCCTTTTTGTTTTTACCCGTATGCGGCGCGTATTTTCTTTTTTTATAGCACGCTTGCGCGCTAATTACGGCGCGCCACGCGCCAGCTCGCAGGCAATACGCATTGGCATTGCTTGCGAGCATGGTGCGCCATGGGCTATGCGTTGGCACGCACGCAGTCTTGCCCATACTTATATTATACCAGTGTGTGCCGGGACATGAAGACAATTCCACTTCCAACACAACAGATGTTTATTCTCGCTTTATTGACATCGTTTCCGAAAGCAGAATTTTCTTACAACGTGGCGTGATACACGCTCAAAAAATGAGCAAAAGTGAAAGGTGCATGCCATATACAAGAGTACTAAACAGAAAAGTTCACAGATGGTGAAATAACAAAAGAAAGCGCTAGAAAATGCGAAGGCCGTTTCATGTACACACATAAAAAAAAACAAGATTTCTATATAACGTCCTTAAAACCGAAATGTAGACAAGCTTCTGATATATGCACCAAGATATTGCACAAAACCGGACGACATGTATGACATAGTCATGACAACTATAAAAAGGGAAAACTCACTGGTAATGGCAAAAACAATGACACGCAAAATACCTGAAAAATAGAATAAAATGCTAACATTGTTTGATTGAGAGCCATACCAAAAGAAAGCTTACTTATAAATCTGCACGAAAGTATGTGAAATGCGTGACATGTTCATTACTGCTGAACAAATTGCAAGAACATGACAGAAAAAAAATAACATTGTACTAAAAACTGAAACACACAATATCACATTATTTTGCACTTGGCCACAACTTGAGTAACGGTGGCAAGGGGAACAGAAGGTAGTCGGCTTTTGCAGCAGCACATAGAAAACATTCGTAGAAAGGCTTATTCCTCAATCAAAGACCAGGTAAAATAAGCCAACAACACGACTTTCCTTTCGACCCGCATGCAATGCTTAGCAATCAAATTACGTCACTTAAGGCACTAAGTCGTACCTACTGGGCTCTCCTTTGTATTGTTACGAATGATGTTTATTTACAAGGTGAAACGAGGTCCGAGAGAGAAGCTACAGGCCAGGCCGAGCCAGCGCAGAGTACCTCGAGATCACGCACGCACACTCTACTTCTTCTTTTTGTGCCTCAGTCGCGCAGTGCTGCGACAGTTTCCCCGGGCGCAGACGAAGCTCTCTGAGCGAGTTAAAGGGACCTGTGATTGTAGTGCTTGAGTCTGGCCACGTGAACAACTTGCGTCGCACGTGAACGCCGATTACTTGCCGTCACTTTGGCGACGACATAGTTCACATCACTCAAGCGGCTGAGTATGACGAATGGTCCGGTGTAAGTGGCGAGAAACTTGCGGTACAATCCCTTTTTGCGAACAGGTGTCCACAACCAAACATAATCCCCGGGAGTAAAGTTGACGGGGATATGCCGCGCATCATAGCGAATCTTGCAGTTGCCTTGAGAGAACAACGTCCTAAGATGCGCCAGTCGACGTGCTTCCTCAGCACGACACAGAGTTTGGGCAATGGAAGGATCTTCTTGGCATGATAAAGGTAGAATAGTGTCCAGAAAGCTCTGGGAAGCGCGTGCGTACAGCAAAAAGAACGGCGCATATCCAGTAACTTCGTGCTTGGCACTATTGTACGCGTACGTTACAAAAGGTAAGACGGCGTCCCAATTCTTGTGGTCAGCGGCGACACACATTGATAACATGTTGGTAAGGGTTCGATTCGTTCGCTCCGTGAGGCCATTGGTTTGCGGGTGGTAAGGAGTGGAATGACGATATGCAGAACCACAAAGCCGTAAAAGTTCTTCAACGACGTCGGCCGTGAATTGGCATCCACGGTCACTTATCACAACACGGGGAGCGCCGTGACGGAGTATGACGTGATACAACGAAAATGAACATACATCTGCTGCAGCCGCAGATGGAAGTGCCGCCGTTTCCGTGTAGCGAGTAAGCTAATCTACACATACTATAATCCAGCGGTAGCCAGCTGACGTCTTTGGAAGCGGGCCAAGCAAGTCGATGCCGACTTTTTCAAAGGGTAACGCCGGTGGCCTAACTGGTTGTAAATAGCCTGCTGGAGCTGTCGTCGTTTGCTTGTGGCGCTGGCAAACAGTACAGCTGGCGACATACTGTTTCGTTGTTTTCCAGAGCTTGGGCCAGAAAAATCTGTCTAAATCGGTGTAGTGTGCGTGCAAAGCCAAGGTGCCCGGACCTGATATCGTCATGCATGGAAAGAAGGACAGCAGGGCGCAGGTTTTCGGGCACAACTAGAAGTAATGGGGTACCATCAGCTGAGTACTTTTTCTTGTAGAGAAAACCATTACGAAAAGTAAACGGTGTTGTTCCTGCTGGCTCACGTGCAGCTGCCCGTAGGGATATTAAGGTAGGGTCGCAACGTCGCTCGCTCTCGAAGGCACACAGGTCTGGAAAGTCGGAAGAGATGGAAACTAAGTAGCCATCGAAGTCATCATCCTCAGCTTTAGTGTGCGGCGAAGGGAGACGGGATAGGCCATCAGCATCCGTGTGACAGCGTCCGCTCTTGTAGTTAACGGAAAAGCTGTACTCTTGAAGGCGCAAAGCCCAGCGGGCCAACTGGCCAGACGGGTCACGCAGCCCAACCAGCCAACAGAGCGAATGATGGTCAGTCACTATCGTGAATGCGCGGCCATGTAAATACGGACGGAACTTCTGAATGGGGAATACGACTGCTAGGCACTCGAGTTCAGTAACGGTGTAGTTTGTCTCCGCTTTTGTAAGTGTCCGACTAGCGTAGGCAATGACATGCTCACGGCCGCCGCAGAGCTGAACAAGCACAGCGCCAACACCCGCACCGCTGGCGTCAGTGTGCAGCTCAGTTGACGCCTCCGGATCAAAACGCCGCAGTACCGGTCCAGAAGTCAACAAAAATTTCAGCTGCTGAAACGCCGACTCGCAGTCAGCAGTCCACAAGTATGGGGTGTCTTTGTGAAGGAGCGACGTGAGGGGAGAGGCAAGCTGTGCGAAATTCTTGATAAAGCGCCGGAAATATGAGCAAAGGCCCAAAAAGCTTCGCAGATCTTTCACCGTTTGTGGCTGTTGGAAGTCGCGAACCGCTGCTATCTTTTCAGGGTCTGGTCGTATGCCGTCTTTGTCGACCAGAAAGCTAGTACGAGGGCTTGACGCTCACCGAAATGACATTTCTTTGAGTTTAAAATAAGGCCAGCTTGCTGGATACAGTCAAGAACGATCGACAGGCGCTGATTGTGCTCGTAAAATGTCCGGCCGTAGACAATGATGTCGTCTAAATAGCACATGCAAATTTCCCATTTTAGTCCGCGGAGCACGGTATTCATAAATCGCTCGAATGTCGCTGGAGTGTTGCATAAGCCAAAGGGCATAACGTTGAACTCAAAGAGACCGTCAGGTGTTACGAAGGCTGTTTTCTCCTTGTCTGAGGGGTGCATAGGAATTCGCCAATATCCTGACCGTAAATCAACAGAAGAGAAATACGACGCGGAGTGGAGGCAGTCGACGGCGTCATCTATTCGTGGTAGGGGGTACACGTCTTTCTTTGTGACGGTGTTTAGGCGGCGATAGTCCACACAGAATCTCCATGAGTTGTCTTTCTTCACTAGGATCACAGGAGCAGCCCAAGGGCTACATGATTCCTGGATCACTCCTTTCTGTAACATTTCTTCGACCTGCTCGGCGATGACTTTTCTCTCTGAAGGTGAAACGCGGTAGGGCTTCTGGCGAATTGGCGTTGCTTGCCCTGTATGGGTGCGGTGTTGCATACGAGACGCCGGTGGTGTATTGGTAGCTCGTTGGTCTTGAGCAAAATCACACACTGTGGCGTAGCGAGCGAGCACAGCTTCCAGCAGACACTGCTCACTAGAAAGATGTTAATCATGTGCTTAAAGTCCGCACAATTATCATGGTTGGAATCGGGGTTGGATCCTTTTTCGGCAGTTGACATTTCGACCGTTCCGACGCTGACAATGGCTTGTTCATCAAAACTTGCCAGTTTAAGTCCTAGCGGCAATGTTATGGATTGGGTTGAAACGTTCACTGTCCACAAACGAGTACAACCATCAATGGTGACAATGAGGGAGCGAGGGATTATCACATTTTTCTTGAGCGAATTGTTATAATCGGGCTCGGCTAAACCACAACGAGAACCTGTACGAGGGCGAGAGGTATTGACAGGTACAAACATTGCAGTCGGAGGGGGCAAACACACATCTTGTGACACGGAGAGAACGTCGGCAGCATCACTGGTGCTATCTGTCATTGAAGTTCGCGCGTCGCGGCGAAGAGAAATCGCGCCACTTCCACAATCCAAAGTTGCCCCCCACTCACGCAAGAAATCAATTCCTAAAATAATGTCATGCGTTGTACGTGCAAGCACAGTAAATTCACTTCGAAATGTCTGGTCCCCTATCGTAACTGAAACAGAACAGACCCCAAGTGGGCGTAACATTCCCCGGTTATGGCTTGGAGTGGCCTTCACGAATGCCTACTCAGCACTAATTGGAATGGCTGATAGTCCTGCATGTGATGTTTGCGCATGCGAGGAGAACATTGACCACATATTGTGCCATTGCCCTCAATTTCAAGCACAAAGACAGTATTTGTCCGACACATTGAGGAAACTAGACGATCGTCCTCTGAGTGCACAGACAATATTAGAGCACCGTCCCGACCAATCATCGGCTCAGAAGGCAGTGAAGGCACTTTTGTGTTTTCTCAGAACTTCTGGTTTGCTCGAGCGCCTTTAACTGAAGTGCTATTCGTACACGTACCTACACCTTCTCTCTCCCTTCTTTCTCTTCCCCTTCTCCCTTCCCCCAGTGTAGGGTAGCCAACCAGACTATTGACTGGTTAACATCCCTGCCTTCCTGCATTCTCTCTCTCTCACCGCCAACTCCACGAAAGGTAGCGTTCCGATCCCAAGAAAACATAACTTTTTGTCCAAGACGATTTTTGAAGGACAGGCTCATAACAGAAACTGCCGCCCCGGTGTCAACTAAAGCAAAAGCACTCACATTGTCCATTAAAACACACACTTCGTTTTTAAACAATTTTACGCAAGCGGGTCTTGATGAAGATGAACATATTGCGGCCTCACCTCCGTCGGTTGCACCAGCTAGTTTCCCAGCGGCGGCGGTGACAACGAGCGACGACGAGGTGATGGAGAGCGTCGTTGTCGTGTCGGTGGTGGTGTGAGGCTACGATCGGAAACGGGGAGTCACTGCGGTTCGCGCGTCCCTGCTGCAGCCGCTGGAATGAACTGGGATACGGCCAGGGCTCGTCAGCGGGCACGGGGGGTGTGTAGGAATTTAACCGTGGAGCACGCTGCTGGCGGCGGTGGCAATACCTAGCAATGTGTCCAGGCACACTGCAGCTGTAGCAAATGCGGGATTCGCGGCTTGTGACGCCGGTGACATGGGTGTCATGGGTAGAAACGTGCTCTCAGGCTGGTTGTAGGAGGGAAGAGCCCGCGGAACAAATCGTTGTGGTGCATCTTGTCGGCGTCCCAGACTTGTCGGTTGCGGTGGCAAGTTGCTGCTCTCCGTACGATCAGCATAGGTCCTGCGAGGTTCTCGGGAACTCTGAGGTGCCCAGGTGGGCGGTGGCACACGAGAACGATGATCAAATGCACACTGACGGCACACATGAGCGTCGTCAACAACTTTAAGGCGTTCAAGCTCTTCTTTAACCACTTGCCGAATCACCGAGGAGATCTCGTCATGGGTTGGGACGGACACACTTGCAATAGTACTAACATTGTCCAAGCGTCCAAACTTTGGCCCAATCCTTCTCATTTTCAGCGCTTCGAACGCCCGGCAGTGTTTCTTCATGTCAGACGGAGTACTAAGATCTTCCTTCGTTATAAGAAAATTATAGACAGCTTCAGCGATTCCTTTAAGCAGATGTCCTACTTTGTCTTCGTCTGTCAGCGTAGCGCTGACGATTCCGCATAATTTCAGAACAGCCTCTATGTACGTTGTACACGTTTCGCCAGGTAATTGAGCTCGTCGGGAAAGCGTCGGCTCAGTCTTCTTTTTCTTTGAGATCGGGTCCCCGAAGCACTTGGTGAATTCTACAAAATTATCCCAGCTTGTCAGAACGTTCTCGTGGTTTTCAAACCAGAGGAGCGCGGTTCCAGCGAGAAAAAAAAAACCACGTTATCGAGCTGCTTCGTAGTGCTCCAGTGGTTGTGGCTACTCACTCTGTTGTAGTGTTTAAGCCAGTCGTCGACGTCTTCGTTCGCCTTCCCTGAAAAGGTGGGTGGCTCTCGCAGCGGTGTCCAGTAGCCAGCCTGACCTGCGTGATTGCTGTCTGGTCCGCCGCAGGTGGGGTCATCATTGCCTTCTCCAGAATCGGCTATGTCTGCTGCTTGTGGTCGTAAACCGGCCAAGCGTCTACTCCGTCGGACAGTTGGTAGAGCTGGGCCATCCAGGTTTGTCCAAGATTTACCCCGCACGTCCACCAAAGATGTTACGAATGATGTTTATTTACAAGGTGAAACGAGGTCCGAGAGGGAAGCTACAGGCCAGGCCGAGCCAGCGCAGAGTACTTCGAGATCACGCGCGCACACTACTTCTTTCTCTGCCTCAGTCGCGCAGTGCTGCGACAGTATAATAAACACGAACTGCAAAAATCTGCATGTAGGACACTTGCAATGGTCATGCTTTCCAGAAGAAAAAAAAAGCGTATCATGCCTACACATGAAGGTTGTTCGCGCGGTTTTCCCATCGGGGGTTACTGAGATTGTACACAAACACTAACAGTAATTTCTCAGCTGTTAGTAGGTTTGTAGAACGTGATGCACAGAAAAAGCACTGAGGGCGGTATGAAAAGCTGGGCAAGTTACTGAAGTTGCAGAATGGGACTTGGCACAGAAAAACACAAGACACAGACCGGGTGACCATGAGGAGGAACATCTATTTGTCAGCTTTCTCTACCGGGAAGAGGCAAGTGTAGCACAATCAAGGCGCAACGACGTCCGGAGCCTCATGGAGCACACAAATGGACAGGGCTGTGTTCGTGTACATGCGCCTTTTAATTTTCTGAGCGCTCACCTGTTGTCTTTAGGCACCCGGAACAACCTTGCAGGTCTTGTTTTTGAGGTATTTGTGAACCACTGCACGATGCACGAGCGGTACGAGTCGTGAAACGGGTGAAACATCGCGGAGCACAAGCACACAGCTACCGAGGACCATGAAACTGACGAAACTAGCCACGCCGGTCAACGCACAGCAGCGCACGCTTCGCGATAACAGCAGATAACGAAACATGAAACGTCATGCAGCGGGCTGAGCCAACACCTCCTATATACTCCCTCACCAACAACTCCCTCACCTTCGACTGTCTCCGCGCGCACGCCGTGCGGCCCCGCCGGCCCGGAGCCAGGTCAGCCAAGACACAAGTATAGGAGGTGTTGGGAGTAGGTGTTGTATAGGTGTTGTATAGGAGTAACGAGGGAGGGCGATTGGAGAGGAGTTCGGGAGGGCTCGGCCACCTGGATCGGCGCGCGTGCGCGCGACGATCTACGAGGCCATGCAAGGAAAACGGATTTTTGCGTTCGCCCATTACAGAGATAGCGCCAATCCGCCTCTTTCATTAGTGTTCCTGTATATGCTCCCGCAGGGAGCAGAGTTGCGCATTTTTCCGGTGCCGCTCGCACCGCTATTCGCCAAGCGCGATCACGGGGTGCAAGATCACGTCTAATGATGAACTGCGCGCTCCGAAGCCAACTTTACGGAAACGGCGCCGACTCGTTTCTGTCAGTACCATCGAAATTGCAATCAGCGGACCGTCGAGTGTGCTTAGCTACGATCGCCTCCGGGTTTCAGGTACGGTATTCGAGGATATTAAGTTAATGACTTTGGTGAAGTGATACGAAGCAGATCATTTTGACACTTGCATTCCAGTATGACTGGTTGCAGCGCACCAAACTGCGCAAATCGCACGCAAGGTGGCAAAGCTTTTTTACGCGGTGCCGTGCGGACAAACGAGACTGGCCGGCTCCAAGAGGGACCAGGATATGCGAGGTCCGTTCGCCTTGTTTACAAAGGTGAGTTCGGCTTGTTTACATTATCTTTTTTTTACATTTATCTCGAGTAACACTCCTGTACACTCTGAAATGCGTACGCCTGGCATGAGAGGTTGTTCACTTGTGCAATTTTTGGTGTATATGTGCAGCGCGACACAGGCGCGGTACAAAGAAAGGACGACACATCTGTGTCGCGTTGCACATATACGCCAAGAATGTTAACTTACCAACTCGCTCAATTCGCTTTGTTGCTTGTACAATTGTTCTCACTATGCGGCTCCAGAAAAGCGTGTTCAGAACAGGGTAAATACTAGTACGTACAATTTGCCCGCTGCACCCTGGCTTTTCTCTGCATGCATGCTCCGTCTTTTTTAAATGTTTTTGTCGGCGTTTAATTTTTCCTGTAAAGTCGATTGATGTGCTGGTGTTCATTGTTTGGTAGTAAGCGAAAACACCGTGCGCTCCCGCTTGAGACAGCTGCGATAGCTTCAGCATTTACCGCCCGCAATATTTTGCTTGTTCGATCAGCCTTAGTCGACGTGAGGAATGCGAAATTATTTTTGTACGTTTATTAAGTGCTGTGTTATAGTAAATTAACCTGAGTTGTATGAAGAGATAAAGAAAAATGTGCTCTCATATTACAGTCTGCAATGTGTGAATAATTACTTTGCCAGTTCAGCATCTTATGTGATTAGTCCAACAAATATAACCTGTTGTTACTCTTAATAACTTGTTGCCTTTCCAGTGGCTTTGAATTCTGTCCCCCAAGGCTCCAAGAACCAGAACACATCCCCTACTGCCACTAGCCATTGATCATCCATTTCCTTGTACAAAATAAATTTGATCTAGAAGCTCGTGCATCTTTAATCTTTTTCCACTTGCAGATTTGCTGCTACGAAGCAGCTGTGAAGTTTGCGGTATGAATCGTAAAAATAAGCTTTGCATAAGATGTGCGCATGTGAACATTTGAAATGCGTTTAAATTTACGTGTCCGCACCGCATATATATCGAAAAGGTGCAGCTGCTGTGAACGACGTCTAGTGATGAATGACGGTCAATGGTCACTGACATAATTGCAGGCACGATAGTTCTGTTGGCGACATTCATTATTCGTCTCGTTTCGCCAGCCAAAATGTGCTTACATAATTGTCTACCACACGTGTGTGAAGTTTTCTTTAAACACCCTTTAAATCATTTCTTGCCTTCCGCCTCCGCGAGAAAACTTCATATGCATGCTGAATTCCATTGCACCGCGCTTTGTTGCAAGGTAATGCGCGTTTGCACGCGAACTTTTGAGCTGTTCGAGCGACGGGTGTAGTCAGGATTTTATTTCGAGGGATCGAGGGGGGTCCTATTCTTTATATGTACATTCGTGCGTGTGTTTGTACATGTGCGTGTATATGTTGACGCAAAATAAGTTTGCACGTGACGACACGGGACCCTTAAGGCGAGAACGACGAAGTTCGTGGTTGCGCGCGCTCTCCGAGGACCAGCCATCGCAACCGGCAGACGTTTTTTTGCCAATCTGTCGGTGGTAAACTGTTTTAGTTGTAATAGCTGGGTGACATTTCTGGTGGAGGCGCTGGGTACGGTCGATGTTAAGATCTCCGGAGCATACCCCAGACCTAAGCCCGGCGAGTAGCTCAGCCGAGCTTACCCCTGTGCACGTACAGTCGCGGACAGAATATTATGGACCATGAAATCTAAGAAAAAGCTGAATATCTCCGAAACCTCACAACGCAATCTGGTATTTTAATTTTGGACCTCGACTAGAATATGCTAACAACGTTGTCGTGGGCAGTTTTACTGGTTACTGCTACAGGCTGCTCGGGAATTGAACGTTTTCGGAGATCCCGTGGTCCATTTTATTCTGTCCGCGACTGTACGTGCCAGCCCACGTCTCCAGGGACTCCAGTCACAGCATGGTCTGCTACCCGAACGAACTAGAATGACGAACCAACCACCTCCTGCCACTCCTGCAGCCTCGCACGTTGTCGTCAATCACATCCGGACGCCGAATCTGTTCCACGGAAGTGCTTCAGAGGACGCCGACGACTGGCTTGACCATTTTGACCGGGTTGCCAACCTCAACGACTGGAACCACGAGCGTAAGCTACGCTACGTGTACTTCGCTCTTGAGGATTCTGCGAAAACAAGGTTTGAGAACCACGAGGCGACACTGACGTCATGGGAAGAATTTCGTAGGCAGTTCCTCAATGCCTTCGCCAGGGCGGACAGGAAGGAGAGGGCGGAGTTAGCGTTGGAGGCAAGAATTCAAGGCCCAAATGAGCGAGTGACGACGTACGTAGAAGACATGAATCGGCTTTTCAGACGTGCGGACCCTTCTATGACTGAAACAAAGAAGGTGCGCCATCTCATGCGTGGCGTCAAAGAGGAAATCTTTGCTGGCCTCATTCGAAATCCGCCAACGACACTTGCAGAGTTCCATGACGAAGCCACTACTAAGGAACAGGCCCTTAAACAGCGAGCCAGGCAAAACAACCACGACGCCATGATTTCAAGGGAGCTCTCTGCCGTTACCCTTGGTCACGACGTTGGCGCCTTGCGGGAACTCATCAGGGCTGTCGTCAAGGAGGAACTGCAGAAAATGCAGATGACCACTGCCCCTGTGAGACAACTTTCCATTGCGGAAATGGTGCGCGCCGAGGTCCGACAGGCCATCCATATTTTTGGACAGTACGAGGCACCACAGCAGGGACCGCACGCCGAAATGAGCTACGCTGAAGCAGTACGCCGTCCGCCACCCTCAAGTGCGTGCAGCATGGTACACCCCACTCAACAAATGGACGTAAGCTTCAGGCCGCCTCGCAGCCCACCGCACATCACCGAAGCAAGGACTAGGAGGAGCGACGTCTAGCGCACCACAGACTACAAGCCCCTTTGTTTTCATTGTGGCGAAGCCGGACATATCTACAGAATGTGTCCTTATCGTCATGTGGGGCTCCGTGGATTCTCGCCGAATGCACCTCGTCCACGACCTGGTGAGCGGCCACCGGAAATAGAGAGTTTCGTCGCGAATCGTCGCAATGTTGATCAGCGATGGCAGGAGCCCCGTTCGTCGTCTCCTGCTCGTTACAGGTCACCATCACCAAGCCAAGTCTTTACTCGCGGCGCTCTGAGACGCCGCTCGCCTAGCCCGGCGGGTCGGGAAAACTGAGTTCAGCGACCTTCGGAGGTGAGGCCGCTGACGACGACCATACGCAAGATCCTCCACTACGACGACAACAACGAAAACAGAACGACGCAGACGTACAGACGGAGTCAAACACGTTACGCGAGGTAGTAACGTCGAACATTCCCGTCACCATAGACGACGAAGAAATAACGTCGTTAATCGACACTGGAGCGGACACCTCATTTATGAGCATGGACCTTGCCTGCAAGCTGAAGAAAGTTTCTACCGAGTGGACTGGGTCGCAGATTCGCACTGCAGGAGGCCATCTGCTAACTCCGGTAGGAAGATGCACAGCGCGAGTGAGCATTCGTGGGTTTACGTACCTCGGAGATTTCGTTATCCTCCCAGGCTGTTCGAAGGACCTAATTCTGGTAATGGACTTTCTGCAGGCTAATGGAGCTGTGATTAACTTACAAAAGTCGCGGGTAACGTTATAGACGGCGCAGGCCTTAGCAGGGAGCAGCACTGACGACACGTATGTCAACGCCTTGAGCATTGTTGACGAGAACATCACGTGCCGCCAAGGAGCAGCGTATTGACCCTCGTCACCTGTGGCGCATTCGACGGCTATGAGGGTATTGCCGAGGCAAATATCCCGCTGCTGCTCGAAAGACACATCTGCATCGCCCGGAGCCTTGTTCGAATACAGCATAAGTGCTCGCAAGTTTTGTTGACAAACTTCAGCCATGAGTATCAGCACGTCCCTCAAGGTACAGCTGCGGCATTCCTGAACGACACTGCCGACTTCTCATACATCGGCACATTACAAGTGACTTCACCGGATGCAATAACTCACGCCAGCCTGAATACCCGCGTCCACATTAATGCTGACTTAGCAGATGTACAGAAGGATCAGCTGCTGGGCCTACTGACAGAATCCTCCAGCTGTTTTTCCACGGAATCCAAAGTCCAGCGCACTTCCGTTACGCAACACCGGATCGTTACAGAGGAGTCGTCGCGGCCTGTTCGTCAGCATCCGTATCGCGTGCCACCCATGGAGCGGGAGGCGATTAACCGTCAAGTTCAAGAAATGTTAAATGATGACGTCATCCAGCCGCCGACAAGTCCGTGGGCATCGCCTGTCGTACTAGTAAAAAAGAAAGACAACACACTCCGCTTCTGCGTTGACTACAGACGGCTTAAACGAGTCACCAAACGCGACGTTTGTCCCCTGCCACGGATCGATGACGCTTTGGACCGTCTGCATCATGCTCAGTTCTTTACTTCGTTAGACCTAAAGTCAGGCTACTGGCAAATCGAAGTGGACGAGCGTAACTGTGAAAAAACCGCCTTCGTGACTCCCGGTGGGCTGAACGAATTTAAAGTGCTGCCTTTCGGTCTCTGTTCCGCTCCTGCTACGTTTCAACGAATGATGGACACTGTACTCGTTGGACTAAAGTGGCAGACGTGTCTAGTGTACCTAGACGACGTTGTTGTGTTTTCCAGCAAGTTCGATGAACATCTCGCCCGGCTACGAAGTGTCCTTACCTCAATACGCAAGGCCAACCTCACCATCAAGCCTGAAAAATGTTACTTTGGCTTCCAGGAACTCAAGGTTCTAGGCCACGTGGTCAGCTCCCAAGGAGTACGACCAGACCCAGAAAAACTCGCTGCCATTGCCGAGTTTCCTCGTCCTAAAGACGAAAAGGCTGTTCAGCGGTTCCTAGGCCTCTGCGCTTACTACCGTCGTTTCGTTGAAGGCTTCTCAGGGATTGCTGAACCGCTCACGAGACTGACGCGACAAGATCTGCCCTTTGCGTGGACGGAAGACCAAGAGCAGGCCTTCACCGAATTGCGTAAACGCCTTCAATCCGCTCCAGTGCTGGTGCATTTTGATGACACCGCGGCAACTGAAATACACACCGTCGCCAGCAACGTAGGACTCGGGGCCATTCTGGTTCCGTGGAAAGATGGCGCAGAACGCGTAATTGCGTATGCGAGTCGTAGTCTGACAAAAGCAGAAGCTAATGATTCAACGACCGAAAAAGAATGCTTAGCAGTCGTGTGGGCCATCAGCAAGTTCCGACCCTACTCATACGGCCGGCCATTTCGAGCGATCAGTGATCACCACTCGCTCTGCTGGCTTGCCAATCTACGAGACCCGTCAGGTCGCCTCGCTCGTCGGAGCCTCCGCCTCCAGGAATACGACAAAACTGTTGTCTACAGATTCGGCCATAAGTATAGCAACGTTGACTGCTTGTCACGTTCTGCTATTCCTTTGACATCCTCCGACTTGGAGCTAGATTTGCCGTTTCTTGGTGTCGTCGACGTGGTGCGCATGGCTGACTATCAGCGTGCAGACTCTGAGCTGCTTCCAGTCATCCGATATCTCGAGGGAGCTGACGTTGTTGTCCCACGCCCACTTTCACGAGGATTGACGTCGTACTGCCTGCGAAACGGTGTCCTGTAGAAGAAAAATTTCGAGAACAGCCAGGAAACGTTCCTTCTCGTCCTCCCGACGGCAGTGCGCGAGGAAGTTTTACAGGCGTGTAACGACGATCCCTGTGCCGGCCACTTAAGCTTCGCGAGGACATTAGCGCGCATACGGCAAAAATACTATTGGCCACATCTATTTTCGTCGGTTCAGCGCTATGTGCGAACGTGCCGTGACTGTCAGAGGCGTAAAGTTCCACCCGTCAAGCCTGCCGGCCTCCTTCAGCCTTTGGATCCGCCTCCGGCGCCGTTCCAGCAAGTGGGAATGGAGCTTCTTGGGCCGTTCCCCATGTTATCCTTGCAAAATAAGTGCATAATCGTGGCAACAGACTATTTAACTCGCTATACGGAGACGAAAGCTGTGCCACGGGGAACTGCTGCTGAAGTCGCCAGCTTCTTCGTCCACAACATCGTGCTTCGTCACGGTGCACCCACTGTACTCATTACTGACTGCGGTGCAGTGTTTACAGCGGAGTTATTGCAACAAGTCGTCACACTGACGCACACCGACCACCGATAGACCACAGCCTGTCATCATCAAACTAACGGCTTAACAGAGCGCCTAAACAGAACATTAGCCGGCATGCTTTCCATGCACATTGATGTGGAACACAAAACATGGGATGAAATTTTGCCATACGGCACGTTTGCTTACAATACTGCTGTGCAGGAGACCACCGAGTTTACACCATTCGAGCTTGTTTACGGACGTCGCGTTACCACCCCCTTAGACGCCATGCTCCCGGTAGACCACGGAGCCACAAGGAATGACACCACTGAAGATTTCGTCGAGAAAGCCGAGGAAGCTCGCCAGCTTGCTCGGAATCGCATCTGCATCCAGCAGAATACCGACGCCTACCGTTACAACCGGACCCGACGGTCCAGTACTTACCAGGCGACCGCGTGTGTGTGTGGACACCTATCCGACACCGTGGGCTGGGGCGCAGCCAGGGGGGGGGGGGGGGGGAGGGGGTCTTATGGGTCTTCGATTTTCGAAGTTCGATTTTGTTACTACTCTTGCGAAAAGTAATGGGCCATAGGACTCTTCACTTGCCGGATACTCTTACTTATTATTGCGATAGCAATTAGATGGACACTCAAGGCGCATTCCTGCCGTCGCCGTCATGTTCCGTATGAAATCCAAGGGCGATAACATCATCAGCGCGCGCCGCATGCTGTATGTGCGATGAAAGCGTAGCGGGAGGGGGGGGGGTGGAGGGGGAAGCCGACGATGGTGGGTCAGTCTTGTGTACGCAACGGAGAAAAGCGGGAAGGAAGCGCGCCGCCTTCCGTCGCGCGCGCGGCGTCGGGGGAGTAGAGGGAGGGGGGATGCGGGCCTTAGGATTCCGTGATCTGAGAATCTGTGATTGCGCAACATGTTTAATTGCCTTGTTTGACACATTATACAGGGTGTTTTGTCTAACTTTAGCCAGAGTTTAAAAATATGCCGATGCACTCTAAGACGACGCGACCAAATGTATGTATCTCACTTTTGTATGCACTGTGTAGCTATTTCTGTATTTTGTTTAACTAGAAAATGAGTCAAGATTATTTACTAACTTCTGAAGCAACGAAGCTAGGAAAAAAATTACAATTAGAAAGTTTCAGAGCACTTTGCAAAGCGTCCGAATAAACAGTTTCTGTCTTTCTATCTATTATATATTAGTGTTTTTCAGCTCACTGCGGATTCCCGCGAAATACACAAAACACAACGTGACATGCCGGTCGTGATTGCACTGCTCCCAAGCTTTCCGCGCACAAACAGCCATAGGTGCACTAGCTGGCACTTAAAAAGCGACAGAGCAGCGACGCAAGCGTTGGCTGTTCTCTTGCAACCGTTATCTCCTGGGCTGTGTGAAGCGACTGATGGACGTGGTTGTAGTGGTAGGTGGTAATTCCAGACAGCAATAAACAGACTATCGTGCATCGGCCGCTAAAGCGCGAGCAATTTCGTGATGGCTTTTTCCAACGAGGAAAAATCAAACGTGATCCTTGCCTTAGTAGCTGCAAGCAGACAGAGACGGCAGGCTGTTAGAATATTTCGAAGCTGGCACCCGAGTACACGACTGAGCCCGATGACAATATTCAACACCCATGAGTTGCTGAAGCAAACCGGCAGCTTCACAAGAAAGAGGCAGACAGCTTCATTTATAAATAATGAGCTTCGCTCCAACGTTTTGTCTTTCACGGCGGCTAATCCACACGCTAGCACGCGTCGCGTGGCGCACAGCTCGGTGTGTCCAACTCAACTGCCTGGATGATCTTGAAAAGAGCTGGACTGCACCCTCATCACCTGCAGTGGCATCAATGCCTGGAGTCAAGGGATCTTCAAAAGAGACTCAACTTTGAGAACTGGATTTTGATTCTGGAGGAGTAGGATTCTGACTTTCTCACCAAGGTATCCGGACTGACGAGATGAACTTTTCCTGAAATTGCCAAGTGAATATCCACAACGCCCACTATAGAAGTGAGCAAAGTCCCCACTGGCTAGGAATATCCCGCCACCAATATCAGTGGTCTTTTAACGTTTGGTGCGGAATATAAGACAGCACAGTCATTGGCCCATTTTTTTTTTTAACGACACTCTGACCGGCAAGAAAATGTCAGTTCCTCAAAGGGCAGGTTGAAGACTTCTGCTGCAGCATGCCACTTGCCCAGCTTGACGCAATGTAGTGTCAGCACGACGGGGCCAGTCAAGCACGACAGTCAAGCACGAGCAAGCCTTGATGTTACTTTTCCAGGGCAACTGAAATGTAGAAACGGGCCTGTGCTGTGGCTGGCAATGTCATCCAACCTCAACCCTCTTGACTTTTTCTTCTGGGGCTATATTAAGGATCACGTATACACGACGGAAACGACGACTTCAGAAGCCTTACAGGAGAATATAATTGAAGTCTGCCACAGCATTTCACCGACGGTGCTCGAGGCAGCGACAGCAAGCGTTCTCAGAAGGTCCCAGCGTTGTATCGCTGCAGAAGGTGACCTCTTCGAGCGCTTGCTGTGAAAGCGCATGGAAAATAAACGGAAATTCAGTGAAAGACTGCATCTGGTCACTAATGATACTCTTATTCCACCATTTTCAGCCTTCTGAAAACTTAGTTGTTTTTTTTATTTAGGTATTTTCAATTGGCTTACAGCTATCGCGAAATGACGGACCTGTTGCTTCCGGCAGCACAAGCGATAACCGTTGCATCTGCTTATCGCTATAACGAACTTGCGCGAGGGGAGCACATCGCTGGCGTAAACGGCACAGCCGATGCCTACGTGGTTGCCCTGTCGCCTTTTAAGTGGTAGCGCGCCTATGGCTGTTCGTGCGATGAATGTTGGGGAGCAGTGCAATCACGACGCGCAAGCGGGCATGTCACTAGTTTTGTAGTTCGTGGGCATCATCAGTAAGCTGAAATACACTAATACCTAATATATATATATATATAGATATATATATATATATAGATATATATATAGAATGACAAACTGTTTATTCGGACGCTTTGCAAACCGCCCTGCAATTTTCGAAATTGAATTTTTTTCCTAACTTCGTTACTTCAGAAGTTGGTTTATTAAACTTGACTAAAAATCTAATTAAGCGAAATACAAAATATAGCGTGACACACTACGTACAAAAGTTAGCAATTAGCACTTGGTCGCCTCGTCTTAGAGCACATCGGCATATCTTTAAACTCTGGCTAAAATTAGATGAAACACCCTGTATAAAGTGACTTTTGCTTAGATACGTAGATTTATTGGTTACTTAAACGTATATTTAAATATCTTGTTGCGAGGTTTCGTGGATACATGCAGTGAACTTTGTTTCCTGAGACACTTTTTTTTGCTTTTTATCAATCTTTATTGTGGCATTTGTGTATTCCATTGTACTTCGAATTTTTAATGTATATTTTGCAAAACTGCTGCTACAGCTCCTCCTGCGCAGTACATTGGAATGAAGGACAGCGCCACTGAGATCTTTCCCTGGCCGTTGCATATGTACAAAAAAGTAAACAAGGCTTTCGAATGACAAAGTATCATTAACATATTTGTCCTCAACTTGTTCATTTCATGGCCTTTACATTTATCATATCAGCGGCATGCACTCTTTTGCATGTTTCGCATTGATATAGTTCTAAAGTTCGTGTGATATTTTCTTTCTGAATAAATAGACAAACAACATGCATGGAAGCATTGATATCAGTTATTCTTGGCAGAATTTTTAGGACATAAGAATACAGTATTTTATGAAAAAACATATTTTACTTGTCTTGACAGTGTGTAGCGTTCAAGAATTTGTTTGCAGCATCTTTGGCAATTGCAATGCAGTTATTATTAGGTATTTGATCCCTCGACAAATTATGTGAGGAGGCCAAGCTCCGACGTGAGCCCCCATCCCCCCGGAAAGAATTTCTGGCCATGCCACTGACCCTGGGCTCTCAGAGAAATTGTTCCGTCGCTATTTCGGCCCCTATGAAGTTGTACGCCGCCTCAGTGATGCGAACTACGAGGTGGTGCCTCAAAGCTCTGATCCTGGTTCGAACCGACGCCGTCCCCGCGCTGAAGTCGTCCACGTAGTACGGATGAAGCCGTACTACGCACGCGAGGGATAAGCAACCCTCACAAACCGCTTCAGCATTGTGTACATTCCTGTATGTTTTTTTTTTCTTTTCATGGTTGGCACTCTTGCCCATAGTGTGCGCCCGATGCCCTTGAAGCGACCGGGCCGGTCGCTTTTGAGAGGGGAGCAATGACGCAAAATAAGTTTGCACGTGATGACACGGGACCCTTAAGGCGAGAACGACGGAGTTCGTGGTTGCGCGCGCGCTCTCTGAGGACCAGCCATCGCAAAAGGCAGACGTCTTTTTTTTTTTTTTTTTTGCCTATCTGTCGGTGGTAAACTGTTTTAGTTAATAGCATGGGTGACAATATGTACACACAAACTAAAGATTTCGAGGGGTTGGCACCTCTCCGGCTACGCAAATCGTTCGAGCTTGACCTGCATTAAAATGTGTCATCTTGTTCAGCGCTTGCGTACAGTTGCCGCATGTAGCTCGCGACCAGCAGACAAAAAAAGCAAATGGAACACCGCGCGGCATTTGCCTCCTGCTCGCGCGAGGAGTGGCTCCACTGCAGACCTGGATCTATGCGCAACTCTGCTCCCTGTGGGAGCATATACAGGAACACTATCTTTCATTTTCCTGTGCTGTCCTCTGCCGCACGCTGCTGAAAACGTTTTGGAAGGGTCCCGGGGCTTTCGGCGGTTGATTTGTGGGCCTGCGCCCACGTTGAGTGCGCGTCAGTTGTGCGTTTCGTGGATCGCGAATAATTATTAATGGCTTGTTCGGGACAGCATGTCGTTTCTGAAGCCATGTCGCACTCAATGACTACTTGGTGAGCGGGCCTGAGTGCGCTGTTCTCCAAACAGTGCGGCCGATAAAGTCAGGCTGAGTTCCGTTTGGCGACACGGCTGCCTTGGAATTTGTCACTGATTTCTGCCCTTGGACATCACTTTTGTATTCTTTTTAGGCATTATTTAGACGTTTCGCAAATTTAAAGCGCAGCCTTCTGCGTCAGATTACATCGACATCTACAGCCGCAGGTGGTTGTTATCGTCAAATATTGTTGAGAAGGTCCATCGCTGATATAAAATAGTGTCAAAATGTAGCAAAACATGCATACCTGCGCATATGTGCCATGTTGTTACACCCTTAGACGACTCAATATGAGCGACCGAAGCACTTAAACAACGGCAACTGTGATCGAGATACATATATTACGGGCTGTTAACTCATTCTCGCTTTTCTTTAACTCCATCATACTTACAGTTTTAGCGTGACATAGATCATTATTACAGAAAGCTGTGCTCGCATAAGTGCTCATTTGTAGGCCATGTTCTCTCACGAAAACGCGCGGATGCCATCGCTCACACGGCGTTGGTATAAATGAGCGAGGCGGTTGTTTATGCTGCTGTACACCGAATACACCGTCTCTTGTTTGCCGCTTGACGCAGAGGCTAACAGTGCATCTCTGAAGTTGAGAAATGTATCGGCAAAGCAGCATGTACTGGCCCACCCATATACGTAGCGAATGCGGCCGACAGCCTACAGGTACGGTGACGTGCAAACGTTGGCACAGCGCTGTGTCGCCGCTTATTGTGTGCGCGCCGTGCGAAGTGAAGTGTAGCTGATTCCAGATCGCTAAGGCCAGAATTGAACTATCAAAGCAGCTTCGTCCGACCTAACTGCTTACATTTCAGTTTAGGTCCGCCGGTAGCGAGTGCACGAACTCGACGGCGCCAGGTTAACCTTCGCTGAACAGTATCCGCATTGGCTTCGTGGGCACTGCTTGAGAGGGTTAACTTTGTGCATTTCAACTTGGTAAGCGTGTATGACTCATTTTGAGCACGACTATATATATATATATATATATATATATATATATACAAGCGAGGACGCTGTCACTATTGTGTTGCCGGTTCGACGGCCGATCGCACGGGGTTCGGTCGAACGATGGTCGGCTCGCTGATTTTGCCGGTGCCTTCGACATAAAAGCCTACCGCAGTACAACTCGCGCTCATCGGTTGCGTCGTTGTCGACCTGGTATGATAAAAAGGTTTAAGTGACGCACAATAGTTCGTCAATCATTCAGTGGTTCGTTCTGCTTGCTCAGGCGCGCGTTTCGTTGCCGCGCCGAACGCTGCGTTGCTCGGCGCTTACCGCGTGATTGGTGGGTGCAAAGTCCGATGCGGGGCGCCTTATAAGTGATCGCTGCGCCGTAGCGCATTGTCTTACACCCCTTGGCAGGTCGACGGGAACGCTGTCGCGTTCCACTCTTGAAGGCGAAGCTTAAGCGTCCTCCAATTCTTTTATTTATGAAGTGCCTCCCGTTATTTATCGCTCATGGCCGCCGACACCGACGACACCGGCTTTTCTGCGACACGAGCTCCTTAACGCTGTCGCACCGTGAGCCTGGTAGTTGCCGCCTTTCATGAATGGCTCGCTAATTTAAAGAAACACCCGTGCGTTACACTTGGGCGACACTTAAGTACATCACGTTGCTGACGTCTTTTTGCAGCGTCGATCCTCACTTGCTAGTAGTGGCAGCGCATTCCTGACGGCACGTACTCGTAGGGCGTGGCAGCACTGGGCTGATACGAGACCGACAAGACGCTCACTCCAATGACTTACGAACTATTGTGCGTCACTGAAACCTTTTTATCATACCATGTCGGCAACGACGCAACCGAGGAGTTGTTTTTTTATTTATGAAGTGCCTCCCTGTATTTATCGCGCACGGCCAACGCCGCCGACGCCGACTTTCCTGCGACACGAGCTCCTTAACGCTGTCGCGTTAGAACAAGTTGCAAAATAGGCTGGGTGGGAATCGAACCAGGGTCTCCGGGGTGTGAAACGGAGACGCTACCACTCAGCCACAAGCTTTTTTTTTTTTTCTATTTGACTCAGCCACAAGTTCGATGCTTGAAAGCGCTACAAAAGCACCTCTAGTGAATGCGGTGTTGCCTTAGAAACGTGCCGTAGAAAGTTATACTGCATAATTATGAGCGTGTAACTTACAGAAGTCGCAGTTACACGAGTAGCGAAGTACGTTCCCGCTACATTTCTTCTACTGCGCTCTGCGCAAACACAGAGCCATCTTGCGGCAAACACAGAAGACCCCTCCTCGCAATGTGCGGCGCTGCCCCGACGCGTGGCGCGCCACTCGCAGGCTTCTCCCCTTCGGGCCGTGCGGAGACCGGTACGAGGATGCCCCATTACCCTTGCGTTTAATAAGTTTTCTCGCTCTCTCTCCTTCCAACTTCCAGCGTGCATCACTCGAACCCTCGTGTTTAGGCGACGCGGCTCCTCTTTCCGCTCACAGCGCGATTCCTATGTGCAGCCACGGCCGGTCTCGAGGGGAGCGCGCGCGCTCCCCTAGAGACCGGCCGTGGTGCAGCGTCCGATGCGGGACGCCTCTGACGTGATCGCTGCGCCGTAGCGCGTCTGGTGAAAAAGCGTCCCCTGCGATGTGTGTCGAGCTGCTTCGGAGGAGTCATGCGTCTGTCTGCGTGGTGCTCCCAAGCGAGATAGAGGACGATCCAATCGAGGCGTCAGGCCCATTGTTTGGCTCGCGTAGATCGTTTCTCCCTCAGAGACACCAAGTTCTTTGGTTCGTTCCGCTTGCTCAGGCACACGTTTCGTTGCCGCGCCGAACGCTGCGTTGCTCGGCGCTCACCGCGTGATTGGTGGGTGCAAAGTCCGATGCGGGGCGCCTCTTAAGTGATCGCTGCGCCGTAGCGCATTGTCTTACACCCCTTGGCGGGTCGACGGGAACGCTGTCGCGTTCCACTCTTAAAGGCGAAGCTTAAGCGTCCTCAAATTTTTTAAAGTGGACTTGCGGTCTCAGGCTACGCACGTTTTCGGCGCCCCGCCGACGTCGAGCTACCAGTAGAGTTTCAATGCGGTACACGGCACGAGTGCTTGCAGCAGCGCGCGTCCGAGCGCTTTTTTTTTTTTTTTTCGGGGGACTTTCAGGCGCGCGGCCGCGCGTGCGTCCCTTCCAAAATGTTTCGCGACTAATCCGCTAGGGCAGGGCGCATGCGCCGTCGCGCCATGAAAGAGGCGGATTACCTCTGCTAGAGTGTACTACCTCTGCTACAGTGCCCTAGAATATGGGTAGTGGGTTCAGGGAGCGGCCGCCGGTGAGGCGGCTTGTGTCGACGATACCAGATGGCGCCACCAGAGCATGGGCTGTATGAAATGCGGCGCGCCGTGGCTGCATAAACAAGGCTCTGTCTCTTGAAACAGGTCCTACGAATAGGTGAAGCTGTGCACAGATATTGTCGGCGAATCAAAAGAATTAGATGTAGTAGTAGCCAATAGCCGATAGCGCGGTGGTGCGGACGAGCGGCCCCGTGCTGATCGCTGATCGTGCTCTTTTGCAGGTACGGCTCCCATATTTCAACGTTAGTGCATAGTAGTATTATCGCCGCCCACAGGAAAGGCTGAGTAAAGGGAGAGGAATAAACATTCTATCGATCATCGGGGTTATCCAGCGGCCAACTCGAAGCTGTCGGCAAACGTGGCCGAGCGTACTCCAGCTTGAGCCATCGAAAGTGCTTTAGTAGAGGGGCGGGGCAACAAGAAATTGGAATAAAACAAAACGCTTCACTTAGAGACCATTGTGTGTACCGCGAACTATATGCGAATGCGATAATTTTAAGCGTGGTATGCATGCTGCCCCTGTTTTAATTGTTGTTCTGATGCATGCATTTTTTTTTCTTCAAAACGAAGGGTCAATTGCCGCCGATGTATAAACGCTGATGAATGCAAGACAAGACAAAATAATTTGTATAAAATAAAGCACTCCTTTATTGCAGCGCTCCAACTATGCACAGTGTGAAACATATTCTTGAATTTCTCTGAGGAATGCTGTGTTTTCTTGTTTACACAGTACATTTAGCCGCTCGACTATGAGCACTTGCCCATATTAGCATGAAGCTTCTTTTTCCAGCGAGCTCCTCGCGACTCATTGATTGCTTTAACATAAAAATGCAGCCTTGTCAAAACATAAAACTTGACAATGCTGGCTGTGAGCGCTTCTGAGTGCTGGCTGCACCCTACACCACATGAAATCTGAGATTTGCCCAGCACCATAACATCTACTATGCTTTTACTGCACAGCTTTTCCTGACTAAAAAAAGTTGTCAAAAGGTTTTCCAGCCTTCTCACCGTCAAAAAAAGCACACGGGACGGGTAGAGCAACCCTCCTTTGTCACAAATTGCAGTAAACTCACTGTCCTGGCTTTCCTCATTTGGCGCCTGTAGAAGCAAGTTTTTGCATTAGACACAGTCACTGCGTGCAATGAACTTGCGCGCTACATAACCTGCCATGTAGTGTATTGTCGTGTAGTGTGATGTAGTGTATTGTGTAGTTTATTGTAGAGCGATGCGTCCCGTTTCTACTAAGTGGCCGCAAATGTGCGCACTATATGCGGTGCCGGGCCCATCATCGCGTGAAAGCATCACCACCCTCTCTGACTCCGCGCATTGATTTTCGCCCATTCTTTGCTTGCAGTATACAGTCCCACTGTAATCAGGTATGCGATGGCAGCTCCAGTATTCTGAAGGAACATCCAGCCTAGAAAAATCGTCCGGCACAGATGCTTCGTCAACTTCACAAGGGTCGTTCGCCAACACGCTACTCTCAGTGTCAATGTCCGGACACCTCGATTCCTTGTTAACGTTGGAATCATTACTTTGTGGTCTTTTCGCTTCATTATGATATGTACTTGTGCTTTTCCTCTTTCGAGGTTGTCTCTGTAGCGGTGTTTTGTTTGACAGATAGCTCGGCGCGTTCGGCAGCAAAGTTGGCACCGCATCGGGTAAAAGTTCCGGCTTTTCACGCTGGATGCGGACTTCTTTGCCGTCAATAATGTGTATAAAGTCCCTCACAATGCATGATGGCTCGAAATGTAGCTCACACACAGAGCAGGTTTCGTCCAAAACCTTATCTTTTCGATGAAGGTAAGGGCGGGAGCAAAACAATGCTGTTGACGCCGACGATTCGGCATGTCCGTTATCTTAGCGCCGCGAACTCACAAAGAGGAAAAATGCACCGCACAAAAGCAACAAAGATCTGCAGGCAGTTTGTCGGGACTGCTAGCCGCGCGCGCGGGCGCGCCGAGCCTAGAGCCCACGCTACAACAGCGCCACCGCTTACACCCGGTACCTGTCGACACTCGCCGCCTCACCGCATCGCATGGAGCGCGCCGGCCATAGAGTTAGTAGTCTAGAGGAAAATCTGGGCCGGAAAAGTGGGAACCTCTAGGGCGCCGCCGTGTTGCTACTGGTCAATGTGGCCAGCGCAATTACTAATGAAAGAGCTGAAAACAAGTACAGGTCACCTTATGCTTTGTCATCTGAAAACGCATACCTGATGGCTTTATGAAGGTGGTGCGTTAATATTAAGTTTACAGAAAGCGATCGCTAAGTCCGCGACTTATGTAAATCACGATGTACGCATTCATGCAATAAAGGATGACGCGAATTTCGGTTTCGAATCTGTTTTTTGGATGTGTACACTCTAAGAACAGATTACACCCTTTGGCGTGCCCCTTCTGTCACACAACGATAATCGTCATCTGCCTTGATGCGTTTCCTTTCTTTATCGCTGCGAGCCCGGAACTTTCCGGTAAAGAACGACACGCGCGTTATCAGAAGGGGCACTCCAAAGGGTGTTAACTGTTCTATGCTGATAACGCGCGTGCCGTTCTTTACTGGAAAGTTCCGGGCTCGCAGCGATAAAGAAAGGAAACGCATCAAGGCAGATGACGATTATTGTTGTGTGGCAGAAGGGGCACGCCAAAGGGTGTAAACTGTTCTTAGAGTGTAGTAGCTTCGTACAGTTTAGGTTTGACATGCGATCGCGCGTCGACATCGGACGCTATGGCACACTCGTGCCTTACGTGCCACCGAAGCCCCGAAGTGCTCTGGCATATATCTTCACATGTAAGTAAACGAATGTATCTCTTTGTTGAGAATATCACGCGAGTAGGCAGCTTTTGTGGTACATCACAATCGTTTGAGAAGCGTCACAGTAGAGCATTTTTATACATGCGGAGCGATGTTTTTATTTGCAGGTTTCCCTTCAGTAGGAAATTGCTGGACAGGCGGACCAGCGCACCGGAATTGTACTGGCGAAGCCACAAGCAATTCAAAGAATCTGTTTAATTGTTGCACTTTGAACAATCATGCTTCTACAAAGGCCACAGCAGAAAAACAGCCTGATGCCGAGTATTTCTGTGCCATGAAGTAATCAAGAGGTGAGTGCCAAATGCGGACGAAATCAAGTGCATCGAGAATTAGAACGACAGAAAGCTGAGCTAGTTGGTAGGGATTCATCATGCAAAACAGGTGAGGCGTGCAGACAGGACACAAGAGTAGAGAAGTGGGCGGCGCTCGTGTTATTTGCTTGTAAATACTCTATTCTTGTGTCCTGTCTGCACGCCTCACCTCCGTTTTGCATAACGAGTGCATCAGCCCACATATTAATAGCGTAGGCGTTTTATTAACTGTGCAATATTTTCAACACTCCCTTGCATGCCATCTCATGTGGAATATCCTTTCTGGTCACAAATTTGTGCAGCGAATCTATTTGCATGATCGACTCCGGGCCTGTGGGACCGTTCACTTGCACTTGATGCTGAGTTTTTTACATGTATCCACAAACTTCAGATATGCACATCAGATCCCTGCGAGCATTTTCAAAATTCAATTATTTTAGACAACAGGCACATATGCAATACTGACATAATCTCAAATACCACTAAGCAGCTGGGATACATTTTTGTTGACCATACTCGCAGGTAAAATAAGATCATGTGGACAGCTCCAGCTCATTTTCCTTAAATCAGTGTGTACAAGGGGTATGCAAAAATAATTTTTTTCTCGCGCACCGATGATTTTGCTGTATAAGCAAGAGAACCCACCACGTTAGTGTAACGTATCTTGCACATCACACTAATATGTGCTTTAATTTACCAAGTCAGATGAGTTACTTTTATGGCTCATTCAGTCATATCACACTGCAAGCTGCATTCATCAATCTTCGATTGGATTTTGCAAATGCTTAATGAAACATGTTTCCCTTTTATGCAGATATGCAATGGCAAGCCCTTCCGTGTGTTCCAAAGGTAAAATTTAAGCTCTAAATTAAAGAAGACATTTCCAGTCAGAAACAAGCAAAAATGGTGAATGCAGAGTATCAGAAGCCCAAGGTACAGAGAGAGAGAGAGAGAAAAAACATTTGTTTGAACCATCGAGGTGGTTGCTATGAGGTCGAGTGGGTGGTGTCCTCATTCCAGGACTCCACTGGCCATGGCTGCTCGACGTACTTGCTGGACGAGAGCTTCTTGTCCCGCCAGGGTATCGCCGGTCAGCTGTACCTCCCACCGCTCAAATGACGTGCTAGGCGTCTTTAAGTGTTGAGGTTTGCCCCCGCACCCCCACGAGATGTGGAAGAGTGTAGGGCGTGTGTCGCCGCACCAGGGGCAGATGCCGCGATATGTATGTGGGAACATTTTACTGTATTTGTGTAGGTTAGGAAATGTGTTTGTCTGAATAAGTCGGAGAGCTACGGCATCTTCAGTGCTGAGCTTTCTGTGAGGCGGAGGATAAATCCTGCGGTTGAGTCGCTGGATCTCGAGTCGGTCGCAGTAATTGGACGGCAGGGGCATGAAGGTAAATGGTGGGGATTGATGAGACGATTCGTCTTGCCCCGCTCGGTTGATTAGCGCTCGAGCTAGGGCGTTCGCTCTCTCGTTCCCCTCCAGACCCGCGTGGCCCGGCGTCCACGTGATTTGATGGTATTCTTGCAGCCTCGGGCCTAGAATACGAGCCGCCAGCAGCGGTGTTCGGCCGTTGGTAAAGTTACGGCAGGCCTGTTGCGAGTCGGTAACGACATGGGCTTCCCTGCCTACCCTGTCTTCTTGCTTTATTACCAGCGCCGCAGCTATGGTTTCAGCCGCAGCTGGGGTCTCTGCCCTTACGGAGGCCGCGAGAGTCAAGGAGTTGTCTCTCCCGTTCACGGCGGCTACCGCGAAGAGGCCCCCTACAGGGTACGCCGCCACGTCCACGTACGTTACGTACGGGTCACCCTTGAATTGTCGGCGCTGTCTGTCGACGCGAGCCTTGCGTCGTCCTTCATGGAGTTCATGGCTCATGTGCTTCGGTATCGGGTTCGCCTTGATCTTGCCTCTGACCTCAGGCGGGAGTGATCGTTGCCCATCGAGGGCACGGAGCTCCGTTGCCGTTCCGGTCCGGTGGAGGATGGCTCTGCCCGCCGCCGTGTTCTGTAGCCTGGCCTTTTGCGAAGCCATAACCGCGTCCGACAGCTCAGCGAAGGTGTTGTGGATCCCGAGGGCAGCTAACTTCTCGTTTGAGGTGGTGACAGGGAGACCCAGGGCCGTTTTGTACGCGCCTCTGAGGATGGCATCGACTTGTTCTTGGTCGCGTTTGTTTAGCGAGTGATAGTGATACGGCATGCTATATGTGATTCTGCTGATCACCAGAGCCTGGACGAGGCGAAGCGTGTCCTCTTCTCGCATGCCCTTGCGGCTTCTTGTAATTCGTTTTATAATCCGCGAGATCTGGTTGGTGGCAGACCTTAGGGTTTGGATGGTGTGGGAGGCTTTCAGGTTGCTCTGGATCCAAAAACCCAGAATCCTAGTCTTATTGCCTTCCGTGATCTTCTGGCCCTCAAGATAGAGGTCGATAGGGCCGGGGGACTTGTAGATTCCTCCTCCGTGCACCCGGATCACCTCGGACTTTTCTGGCGCACAACGCATCCCGCTCACTGCCGCAAATCTCTCCACGGCCGTCGCGGCCTCTTGAAGGGTCGCCTCTTTTCGCGCTAGGGAGCCCTTGGTGGCCCAGAGCGTGATGTCGTCTGCGTAGAGGGCGTAACCTAGGTCGGGGATCTTCCGCAGCTCTTTGGTCAGCGCTAGCATCGCGACGTTGAATAGAATCGGGGATATTATCGCCCCCTGCGGTGTTCCTTTGTTCGGTACGTCGATCGTATCCGATCGAGTCTGGCCTATTCCGATGGTTGCCGTCCGGCCCGTCAAGAACGATTTAACGTAATTAAAGATGCGCTCCCCGCAGCTGATGTCGTTCAGTCCCTTGAGAATGGCCTCGTGAGAGATGTTATCGAAGGCCCCTTTTAGGCCGAGTGCGAGCAGGAGGTGTTCTCCTCCCTTCGGGATGCCCTTGAGAACTTCTTCCCTTAGGATTAGGAACGCATCTTGCGCAGAAAGTCCCGGCCTGAAGCCAAGCATGGTGTGCGGGAAGAGGTCAGAAATTATGAGAAGTGTCGAATGATTTTAAGGAAAGAGTCGTATTTGAAAATGCAAGACTCTTTAGTGGAGGTCAAGCAAGTCATTATAGGTAGAATACCCTGCAAAATTATGCGAGTAAGAGGATGTCAAATAATGGCTCAGGAACTGCATTGTTTTTCTGCAAAGCAAAAGGTCATTGCCATTGCATAAGTCACTTTAGCATCATGAGACTGCTGCTGGATAAATTCAGAAATAAACCAAAACACAAGCCACACAAAAATAAATAAAAAACAATTTAATGATGCTTTCTCCACACTGGGATAAATAAAAAGAAACGGATCACATCTAATGTGGACATATCAGATGTCTTGTGAAACACGAAAGGAAAATTTCACTTTCGAGCTATGGCACTTGCCGCACAGAGGGGGGGGGGGTGCTTGCACCAATAGTGATAGTTACCACAGCATTTAGAATTTGCAAGCATTCATGCAGACAAGGATGATCCTTTATATTTTTGGCTACCATTTCAAATGCCTCCACCAAGTGTTACAATGCTGCACGCAGCCATACTAAGGATCTCGCAGCAACACCTGCAGGTAAAAAGCAGAAGCAGTCAAAGTGCTGGTGTGTACTGGACACTATGTTTGAAAACTTTTAGGCAAGAAGAGTGCAAGAAGCAGACATAACAACTGCATTTATTTCCATATTTCCCCATTTGAATGGCCTGTTCTTTTTGCTTAGACAATGCCTACGCCTAGCCACAGCATCTCCCTCATACAGACTCCACAAGCCAAGAGGCCGTGGAGGCAAATGCAGGTAAGAGGCAAGAAGCAATAGCACTGGTATCGACGTTCATCTTTCTTTCTTTTTCTTTCGTTTAGGCAGCCAGCACACCTCGAACCTTGACTAGGAGCCAGCCACCGTGACTGCGGGTGTGTCACTCTAGTCGCCAAGGAAACATTTGAGGGAAAGCGACAGGCAATGTGAACAGCCACTTCTCCATGTAAACGATACTCGTTCTCTCGGATGACTCCTACACCTCGCCACGCCAGCACACTTGCGCACAAAGATGCCGTGGAGGCACGTACAGGTCAGAGGCAAGAAGCAGTGGCACTGATGTCGACATTTACCCAATTTCTTTTTCTTACACTGAGGCAGCCAGCACACCTCAAACAGCCACCTTGACTGCGGGTGTGTCAGTAGATTCCTGTTGTACATATGCTCATAATAAAGTTCAGTAAACTTGAACTTGGTAATAAACTTGAAGGCAAATGGGACATTGATGCATGGTTTTTTTGTTAAATTTATTGTACACATACAATATATGTTATACTTTGCAGTGCTACAGAGCGTATTTTGAAGCTTCCCCCTATATTTTGCACCTTTAATTACGTATGTGTGGTGTGTCCCTCAATGCAGTTCATGTTGTAGCAGCTGCTTTGTCTGTGTATCGCACATTGGCTTAAGCTCGTGATGTCCACATACTTCTCTCACATATACAAAATAAAGTTCTATGCAGTCCTCAGTGTTACAACAAAAAATGAAAGTAAACAATCCGATCGTGGAATTGCGTTTATTATAGTGATTCCTGACAGTTACTGACAAGTTGACAACTTGAACTGGTCAATCCGTCCATAGCCTCCTTTATTTTTCAAAAATAAAGGAGGCTATGATCCGTCATGGCAAGGAATTGTATGTATACATAAAAAAGGGGGGTATGTGTGTGTGTTTGTAGTGCGGGGTATAGGATTAGGGCGGTACGAAAAAATGTACCAACACCGTCCTCTAGACCCATTCCGTTAAGGTACCGTAACAAAGCGTATTATGCATAAAGCTTATACAACCAACTCTGATACTACATACGCCAGGCGACGCGAGCTACATTTGCCATGACGCACTCGCGACTGCACCGGATGCCCTCCATATTATTCTCGTTAATCGTGCTCACTGCACCGAGGCAAAAGAAAGGTCATGGGCGCAAGTGCCTTTAAAGTATCTCGACCTTGCGAGGCACTGCTGCGCGTGCCAGGGGAGCTGTCCGTGCGAACACTCCCTGGCACACACCTGCCTCGGCAGCCCCAACCCACGTACCGTACTGCTTCGAGCTTACACCGTGGAGGTGGCACCCTCTCGTCCTCCCCTTCGTCCACCACCGGCTTGGGAGTGGAACATCTAGTGACGTAAGCGGCGAAGCGAACGGTTCGTATTCCGAACCGTTATAAGGTTCGGCCCCTGGACATTCCATCATTTTCTTCGATGCGTGACGTAGACGCGACGCGAATAAAATGGCGCTGATGGCCCCATTTCGCTATCGTAACGTGACGCCAACCAGACGTTTTGCCTAAGAAAGTTAAATGAAGGCACTTAACGTAAGGTTCTCGGTAAAGCAAAACAGGGGCGCGATCGGAGATATTTTGTTCGATACGCGTTCTGTTCAGTTGCTGTAACGTCACAAAGTTGCAGTATGCAAAATTTGTGACAGCGGGGCGGAGAGAGAAGCCATTCAGGAAGCGGTGACCTTACCGGAAGTTTACTTCCGTCGTTTGTCGTCTGCTTGCAAACAGTATACTACAAAACCAAATGCTTCTCGTCTTCCAAATGAATTAAATCTTTATCTAGAAATTGTATTTTTTCTTCTCAAGCCCAAA
This sequence comes from Dermacentor andersoni, assembly GCF_023375885.2. Taxonomy (NCBI): domain Eukaryota; kingdom Metazoa; phylum Arthropoda; class Arachnida; order Ixodida; family Ixodidae; genus Dermacentor; species Dermacentor andersoni. The sequence continues at coordinate 236,229,199 of NC_092816.1, read as the reverse complement.
CACGTTTTCAAATAGTAGTACGTGTGACTACTGCTATTTATAACTATTAGGTTCTTTGCGTCGTCCCTAGGTGGTGTCGCGCACAGCGGGAAGAAAAAATTTAAAGAAAACGACGGGAAGAGTGGCGCACTTTCCAAGAGGCAGCGACAACATTCCAGTGGCTCGCTGGCACCGATGATGTTGTCGATTTCTCTGTAAAACCAAACGAATTATTTGTTTCGAGAAACAAAAACGACGCCGGAATTCACTTTCTGCCATTTCTTCAAACGCGTTTCGCACCGCCACCCGCTCTCCTCCTTCCTCTAGAAACGCCAGCGCAACAACCTAAGTTCCCAACGGAAGCGCCATTTTCTCGAATTAAACTATGGATTGGATTCAAACGTGCTATTCCGCAGCCGAAAAGGCCGCCTGTTGGATTCAATCCAATTCACCAGACGCGCCATGCTAGCCATGCGAAGCCGTATGATCGCTCCAAACCATGGTGGCTAGAAGACTTCTAGCCACCATATCCAAACTTCCCAGCTCCCGTCGGATTCGGCGCCTAGCAGACGAAATGCTCGGTGGGAGGATGATTGACAGGAGCGTGTCGTCATTTTGAAGTCACCAAAAACGTGGCCGCGCCCCGCGGCTGGCGACGTCGGCGCGAAGTAGGCCAATCGCGCGCGCCGGTAACCGAACGAACGCGCCGAACAACCATCTCCGATCGCACTCTCCGCAGTCAAAATAAAGCAACTAGGTCAAAGCGCATGATTATGTCGTCAAAAACGCTTCTCGCTTCCGTCGTCTGCTTCATTAGCTAGGATGCGTGTACCCGGGAAACGGAATGATTCAGCGTACGTTGGCGCCAACGCGCTTGTTTTGTACGTCGGGGCAACGTATGCGACAACTAGTGGTTATGAGCACGCGTTCTAGGCCGCGTTATCACTATCTCGCGAAATCCAAGTGACGCAGCCCGATTCGGCTGGCAGAGAAAGAGCGAATATCACCGATAGCGTTGCACGCGCCAGAGATGTGCGCGACGCAACGCTGGCGCTTTCTTGTTCACTTCGCTGGTTACTCGCACCGCGGGAGGAAACAAAGAAATTTCTCTATGGAGGAAACTTCAAGGCCCCGCCTTGCGTACATTTCTTTTTATAAATTAGAAAGACGCCGTTGTCATAACTTTTGATTGTGCGAAAAGGCATTAGTCTTGATTACAATATAAAAGCAGCAGTGAAAAGTGGACAACATTGCCGAAAGTTTGCAATGTTCAACCAATATTATTTCGTATAAATGCGTTCTTTTAAAGAATGATGCCCCAAAACACTAATGCCCACACCACCCGAGACCGATGCAAATACTATGAACACGCGTTATCAACAAAAGATTTTCATGGCGCCAAACGACGGGGAAAATGTGGCGATACGCATTATTCTCGGCCGCCATTGCATATGGCTTCTCATTAGCATAATTCGCGCGGCTCGTCGCACCACAAATTATGGCGGAAAATCTCTGCAATGGCGGCCCAGCGCAACGTCACGCAACGTCAAACTGACGTTTACGAAACGGCCCTTCCTGTGACGCTCCACACGGCATATTCCTTCAATCAGCAAGCTGGCATGGCGCATATCTTGGATCGCCACCACATATTCGCGAAATCGCAGATGCATTGTACTGGCTTCTGTACGCAACCGCTCACTTTTCTTGAAGCGCTACCGTCGCAATAGAGCTGCCAAGGGTCAAAAAAATTTATTAGTCGATAAAATTTGCAGCTCCACGCCAGGTTTTGTCATCTTCATGAAAACGCGAAATTGCATTTCGCGAAACTTCCGTTTCCCGATACAAATTTCAAGGCACGTGAGCTCTCCACAGCCAATCAGAGAGTCAACATGGCGGATAATGGCGGCCGTGCAGCCGCCATGCGTGTCGAGATGGCGCCCTAGCGCCCCTGTTCTCGATTTTCTTCGCTTGGTCATGCATTGTAGATGAGTAAAGATCTACTATGCGTGAATCGAAACATTTTATGAACATTTTACTTTAAGAACGCGTTATTTGTGTAGCCACATCCACGTTCTACACGAAGCCTCTTACAACACAAGCCAACACGAGCCTCGCAGACACATATACCATCATTCCCATCACGGCACGGCGCCCCTCAAGAAACTCCCATAGACGGTGGCACCAGATGTGCCTCTAGGTGTTATAGTGAGAAACTCTATGACACCAGGTCGCGAGTTCGAATCTCTGTCGTGGCGGCATTCAGGTGGGGGCGGAAGGCAGAAACGCGATAGTGTGCCGCACCTTTTTGTGCGCGTTAAGGAATACCGTGCGGTCAAAATCAACCTGGAGAACGGCGCCAATCGTACGTCGACATTTGCGAAGCGCGGCATAGGTCGTTCATCATGCCGCTCGAGCGCGTGTGCCGATACGCCACACCGTGCCCACAGCAGGTCTGTGGACACGGTGTGGCGAACAGGGACCGGTAACAGAGGTGGCGAACGAGGTAGTGCCGAGGCCAACGCGAAGCACTTCGAAGCAGCTTACGCACAGCTGCCACAGGCATCGCCAAGCCACGAACCATGCTCATTTCATAGGTGCTTGGTGAGAAATGCCCACAGCAACTGGTCAGGCGTCGGTGTGCAGCCAAGACGAAAATACGTCGCTATCACGACAGATTCGAAACAAGTGGATACTGCACGAATCGTCCACACTTATGAGCACCAGTCGGAATTTCGCGTGTTCGACAACTCGCTAACAACTTCGAGCCATCTTCCTTTGAACTCTCCTTTACATTTCCTGCGCACTTTATTCGGTGTGGCCCGAATTCGAATTGGCGCCTAAGCCCAAGTGGAATGTTCCGAAACTCCGCGTGGTAAAATCAGTCGCCATGCCCTGCTGCACGGGGGCGCTCAGTGCACTGCTCTCATCGCTCTGTGGTGCACTAGAAAGAGGCTAGCTTCTTAAGAGGCATCCTGTAGAACTAGTCATGCGCCACTCAGGATCCAGTGGAGGGGGCCCACCTCTCGTGCGCAGTAGCTTTGAACCCATAGCACACATGTGCACGGAACATCGCCAAGTGCGCTTTGTAAGAAAATATCACGCAATCAGCATACCCATCAGCAATATTTCCAAAAGATTTATTAAGCAATATTCTTACTTTCCATCTATAAGAAGTACGCCGAACAGAGGCTGATAATACTTTTTTTGCGCAATTACAGACAAAGGTGTACATTACAACGGAACTTAAAACATCCCAAGTACTTAAAACAAAACAGCAAAGTGGGCAAAATTGCGCTTTGTAGTAATCTCAGTACAACGTTCGTGATGACGTGCTGAATAAAGAACAAAAGCTGCAGGCCAAGCCAAAGCATTCTAATTACCGACTATGAATACAGCAGTGCGGTCAACAACCAGTGCACAAGTTGCAACATTGCACCGTACAGGCAGGCAGCTGCCACAGTGGTCGGCCACGCAGCAGTCAGCGACGGCCTTCGGCCATGAGCGCCTCGATCTCTTCGACGGTGCGAGGCACCTGCGTGAGCATCTCGTGGCCGTCGGCCGTGATGAGTACGTCGTCCTCGATGCGAACGCCGCCGAAGTTGCGGAATCGCTGCAGCACGTCCGGCACCAGGAACGCGGACAGCTTGGGCGACCGCAGGGCTTCGTCCAGGAGCGTGTCGATGAAGTAGCACCCAGGTTCGACGGTAAGCACCATGCCTCGCTGCAGCGTGCGCGCCGTCCGCAGGGAGCGCAGTCCGGGCTCCGTGGGCCGCGGAGGGTCGGCGCTCAGGTAGCCTCCCACGTCATGGACGTCCAGTCCCATGAAGTGGCCGAGGCCGTGCGGCATGAAAGTGGCGCCCAGTCGGGCCTCCATCATGGCGTCCACGTCGCCCCTCAGCACGCCCATGGAACGCAGCGCCTCCAGCATACGCCGCTCGGCGAGCCTGTGCATGTCGGGCCACGAAACACCGGGCCGGATCGCGTCCAGAACTGCCCGGCTGGCCGCCAGCACGGCTTCGTACACACCTCGCTGGTCGGCCGTGAACCGGCCGTTGGCCGGGAAGGAGCAGGTGATGTCCGACGTGTAGCAGTAGTACTCGCAGCCCATATCGAAGAGGCACATGTCGCCGTCCGCGACGGGCGAGTCGTTTGGTGCTCCTGCGTGGCCGTAGTGTAGCACAGCGCCGTTGGAACCGCTGCAGCAGATGCAGGTGTACGACACGTGCCTCGCGCCACCGTCACCGTAGCACTTCTGCATGAACAGAGCCTCGAGCTGGTACTCGTACATGCCTGGTCGAATGCGGCGCATCACCTCTTTGTGCGCCTCGCTGCTCACGCGGTTCGCGTACCGCAGGACCTCCATCTCGAGCGGAGTCTTAAAAACGCGAAGCTCGGCCATCTCTTCGAAGAGCGGCCCGGCGTCTACCTTGAAGCCCTCCATGTTGGGAAACTTGGCCTCAGCGGAGATCTTGCCGCTGTCGCTGTTGCGGCCACGCAGCGTGAGCAGCGTGCGAGCCCCTTTCAACCGCAGGTTATCGCCCACCGCGTCGTTGTAGAATACCTCGTCGACGCCATAGCGCGCGCGCACGTCCTCGAGAGTCGGCAGGCGGCCCATCCAGACCGCGTAGCTGGCCGGCAGCCGCGGCATAAACAAATAGGACCGCCCCTGAGCCACGTCCACAGCGCCCAAGTAATCTGGCTCCTCGACGCCGAACGCCCAGTGAAAGTAGGACTCCTGACGAAATGCGGGCTCCCGGTCGGAACAGTACATGGTCGTCGACTCACCGCCTTGCAGGACCACGAAGGAACCATCCGTGTTGCTGAGGGTATTTCGCAGCTTCTCGCACAGTCTTCGACGGTTCAACGCGTGTAAATCGCGCGGAATTCCAAGCGTGTGCGCTCCGCGAGTGAAGCTCACTCCGCTGCTCGACGGCATTGTTGAAGAGAGTGGTATAAAGTGATAGCCCAACGCAAACCGCGCCACAATCCTGCGGGCGACGCGCGACTTAATAACTAGGGCAATTTTGGGGGCGGTTACTGCCCGACCCCCGCAAAATAACACACCGAGGGCAGTAGCACACGGCACTAATAGAGAAGGTAAACTGTACCTTCCACAGTGCAACGCAAATAAGAGCAGCGCTGGCGTTGTGAACTAAACTATGCGACCGAGAGATGGCGCTAGCAAAATCAACCAGTGTGAAATTTTTTTTGTGATTTGTGTGGTGTTTTATGATATTGTGAAGGTTTTTTTTTTTTTTTTTGTTTAACCTATTGGTAGGACATTAGACAGCATAATAACAAGAGCTTGGTGACGCAACCCACCGCTTCGTTGCAAAGGGGACGCTCATAACATCCATCCATTTATCTAGCGTTTCATAGCAAAAGGCAGTCTAGTAACTCTATGGCAAAAGGGCGAAGAGTGCCGGGATGCGCATTTCTCCGGCGCGGGAGCAGACCGCAGGTCTACACGGATTCTTGGTCAGCGGTCAGGGCCTTCGTCACGGGTTCAGTCTCGAGGGAGGCAGCGGCCCCGATTTGTGGCAGGCGCGTCGCCCTCACGTCATCACTTGGTTCCTGGCCCACGCAGGTCTCTCATCTCCCCTGTTGTTCCCAACGCCAATGAGCTGGCCACGCCCTTGTGCGCGAGCTCACCTCCTGCGCCTGGGAAACACCACTCGTGGGCGTGGACGCAGGGAAGGACTCTCTCCATACATTCAACGCAATTACAAAGCACTAGCTCAGTCTTCCAGCCTTCGCGTGCTGCAGACTGGGTCCTATCCCAGCCTAGCCAGGGTCAGCAGGTACACGGACTTGTTCGAGCCCGATTGTGGAGATCCCTTCTGCACTTTAGAACACATGCTCTGGCGGTGTCCCTCGTTATGGGACCACGATCGTCCGACCACGGAAGAAGAGTGGGAGCAGGCGCTCAAGAGCTTCAACCTCGCAGCTAAGCTACGGGTTGTCCAGAGGGACCGGGGTGCGGCGGTCAGGCACGGTCTGCCAGTCCCTACGTGGAAGCGGCCCGCAGCGGCTCCTCCCTTGTAAGGGTGTTTCGGAGCTGCTCCTCAAGACCTAAATAAAGTTCATTGCCTGCCTGCCTGAGCTGGATTATTCGAAGAGGCAGACATTACTAGCACGAGAAATCGAAGCACATATTCAATGAACTTTTTAATTACTTTATGGCACATATTGCAATTTACAAATTGTAGCCGGCGAGTTTGAAAGACATATTCACTTGAAATGAATCTCCAGGATGACACCAGTTTCGAGATATTTCCCAAAGTTTGGGACAAAATACATGGGTGTTCCAGTTACCTTTGTGCTTCAGTGCATAAAAGAGAATTTTGTTAAAAAGCAAAAGGAACAACGGTGCACTTTTATGACAAGTTTGATGGTGCACATATCTAAACTGGTGTCATTAATTCATTCGAAGTGGATACACCTTGCAAACTCACTGGCTACAATTCATAAATTGCAATATGTGCTGTAAAGTAACTATGAAGTTTATTAGTTCTTTTTTTGTTAGTTGAATGTGCGTTTCGTGTATCGTGCAAGTAATGTCTGCCTCTCTGCATAACCCATCTCGAGAACTAGAACTATGTTATCTTCCAGACACCTTAAATATGATCACCCTGTATATCCAAGTTCTCTGACCACCATCTTGCTCACTTGCCAGAGGAGAGGCCCATGGCAACTTTTTCCAAAGCAGTTGCAGCTAACCGGCGCTCTACGTCATTGAGATACTTTCCCCCAACAAGAATGTGTGTGCCCCTGTGTGCCTTGTATGAAGGCTAGCATGACCTCTGCAGCTCGCACACACATCACATAGGACCTTTTACATATTTAATACTCTAACTGCATCCATGTTTACACAGACAGTTCGATCTCAAGAAATTGAATGGGTGCCTTGGTTATCCTGTCTCAACGGGTCATCATTAAGACTTTGTACCTCACCTCATGACATCTATGGGCTCTGAACTCGCTGCTCTTTGCGCCACTGTGGAGTATATTGAAAAAGAACCACCTTGCAAATGGGCAATATTCTGCGACTCTAGGGCAGCCATTAAAAAGCATGTGAAGTTTAGGACGTGGAAATCGCAACCATTTGGTGTCCCAAAGCAATGAAATTTATTATTGCACCGCTGATAGTGGACACAATATAATCTTTCAGTGGCTGCCGGGACCTTTTGGCAACGTTGGTAGCCACCTCGCACTGATGCTGTCCAATGGGCCCACACAGAGGTGATGTTGCTCCTCATATTCTTATAAAAAATGAATGCTGCAAGAGAACTTTGCCATCTGATGCTGTCCAATGGGCCCACACAGAGGTGATGTTGCTCCTCATATTCTTATAAAAAATGAATGCTGCAAGAGAACTTTGCCATCTGATGCTGTCCAATGGGCCCACACAGAGGTGACGTTGCTCCTCATATTCTTATAAAAAATGAATGCTGCAAGAGAACTTTGCCATCTCACGTGCAATATCATGTTGAGTCATAGCAGTATCCCGCACTACTGCAACCATCGCCTATACAGCCTCGATCTGTGATTGCAACTGCAGTTACCACCAAACCTTTCACTACGTGATGTAACACTGTTGTGTTGGCTGCGAGTCGGAGTAGCCTACGCTAATTTGCTCAGCTATCACCCAGCAATAGCTGACTCACCCATGTGCACCATGTGCACATCAATCATCTTCCTGTGCCACTGTTCCTGCTTCAGTGCCGAACACCAGATATAATCACTGGGCACCTTAGCAGAGTAGGTGTCTCAGGCACCCAATGTAGCCAATGACTTTTTATTAACAGGTTTTGTTACAGTTCACAATTAGAAACATCTGCCGTTGTGACTTATGGGGCTCTTTGCTTCACATGTTAAATGTCAACCAAAGGAAACTAGCATATGACCAACACACACCTCTGTTGCCTTTTTTGTGAAGTTTCTGGAGAAAGTAGGAAAGAAAGCAAAGGGCACAAAAAACACATCCACCAACTTTGACCCGCATGACTTTGTTCACTCTGAAAAAAGCCCAAGTTCTTGGAATCCAGCTGTATGTGTCCTAGTGCAAACAACACAGACCTGCTTTCCTGATGGGTTACACCTTATATGTGCTAGCCTTCATGTAGTAGTAACACACATGTTCCTCCACATATTCTCGGATGAACTGCAGTGCCTTGTTTCTGCATCTCTGAAATGCCATGCTGTTATGACTAACCCTGCCAATCACGAGCTCTGCAAGAACTTGGGATTACTGTACGCTACAGCATGCAACAGGGTTTAGGTTTCACAGTATTTGCTGCAGCCCAGCATTTACAAACAAACAAAAATCTGCCAGAAAGGGCAAATTCTCTCTTCTTTTTTTAAATCGGTATACGTAGTGTGCACACAAATATAAATGATATGTTTTCTAATACAGAAACAAAAACACAGTAGTCAGTTAAGGGTTGTTTTAAAGTGCGCATGTTGTGCACTCCTCCTTTGACAGCCTCATCATAGGATGACACGAAACGCCACCAGGTGAACTGGACAGTCTAAGCTGCTTCGTTCCTTTCACTGACACCTCCCACTTTTGCGCCGCTCTTGCAGTGCACAAGCTAGGAACCTTTGCTGCAAGCTGGCACACTAGACCACTGCAGTGTCAGGATGGTTGTTTAAAGTGAGTCTGGTGCAGGGCTGGCTCAGTAGAACTGGACAGTGTGCAGGATGGGTCTCTGCGCCTTAGCTTCAAACTCCTGGATCAGTTCGTCAATGTCATTGTCCAGATCCTCCGAATCACTCATCTGCGAACAGGCAAGAAGAACCAGGGGGGACACCGACAGACTTGGCTTTGAGTGCAAATGTGTGAATACTTGAGATTTTGTAACAACAAATTGAATGGTCATACACCAATATATTGTTATAAAGGGTCACAATTGTAGGAGCAACATTGACCTCTTCTTTCTCTTCTCTTGCTTCTCACGTTTTCCACTGGTAGTGACCCTTTGTAACAATATAATGAAAAGAGATATTTAAATTATTAGAGCTGGGCAAATATCAACCATTTCAAATTCGAATTAAATATGAATATGAAATACTGAATAGAATATTGAATAGTCAAATGCAGATGCATATGTGTACAGCAGGAATATTTATTTTGGTTAATTAGGTACTACAATAATGACCAGTGAAAAAAACGCAGCTAGCTGTCAGGAACAATTAGGATCAATTTTAAACATACAATCACTAATTGTCATTAATAAAACTGCACAAATAGCCTCTCAACATCTGTGGAGGAAGGTTGCAAACAAGTTTTCCAAAAATGAATGAATGCTGTATGACAAGACATCTAAAAACACTAAAGTTGTTGCCAAAAAAATGTGACAAGTTGAAGAAAAAATAAAATGATCCTGAAGGACTTGTGTGCTGTACGCACATTAGACGGACCGTTGCAAAAAAAAACATCACTGGTTCTAGCATAAAAGATAAAACTGCTACTGACTAGACTGCCGGAAACACTAAACGACAGACCACAAGGCAAAATCACAGGTTGTCTTGTAGATCTCTGCCATGAAACCGGAAACGAAGCTTGCATTACCCTTTTTGTTTCTACAGTGCTTCGAAAACTTTTGCAGTTTCAGTTCTTATAATTTGCGATAGTTTGTTTAGCATACAGAGAACAGTCATCATCATCATTATCATCAGCCTGGTTAAGCCCACTGCAGGGCAAAGGCCTCTCCCATACTTCTCCAACTACCCCGGTCATATACTAATTGTGGCCATGTTGTCCCTGCAAATTTCCTAATCTCATCTGCCCACCTAACTTTCTGCCGCTCCCTGCTATGCTTCCCTTCCCTTGGAATCCAGTCTGTAACCCTTGATGACCATCGGTTATCTTCCCTCCTCATTACATGTCCTGCCCATGCCCATTTCTTTTTCTTGATTTCAACTAAGATGTCATTAACTCGCGTTTCTTCCCTCAACCAATCTGCTCTTTTCTTATCCCTTAACGTTACACCTATCATTCTTCTTTCCATAGCTCGTTGCATCGTCCTCAATTTGATTAGAACTCTTTTCGTAAGCCTCCAGGTTTCTGCCCCGTAGGTGAGTACTGGTAAGACACAGCTATTATATACTTTTCTCTTGAGGGATAATGGCAACCTGCTGTTCATGATCTGAGAATGCCTGCCAAACGCATCCCAGCCCATTCTTATTCTTCTGATTATTTCAGTCTTTCTGATTATTACAGAGAACAGTAACCAGACTTTAACAGCCAGTTCTTGCGAAATCTTTGGTTAGTTTCAAACACAGTAGAACCCCATTCATACGTTCTGAAAAATAAAATAACACATACTAACCGTGAGAACATACAATCTGAAGTAACTAAAAAATTTGACAGACTCAATAGTATTTGACATCTACGTAATGCAAAGCATTGCGAGAATAGTTGCGCATGAGCCATAAGGCGCCGACGCGTATCGAGCCCAAGACACGTTTTGTTGTTTCCTTATTCAGTGTTTAAAGACGGCGACCGGAAACCGAAACGAAATCGAGCTGGTGGGCGATGCCGGATGCCACCAAAGCAAAAGATGACGCTCACATCGTACCACCTGCAACAGAGAATGGCGGCGCGTTTGGATTATAGCCTACTAAAGGCATGAAGTGCACTATCAATGGCACTGCACCCCACACCCTGTACGACAGATAGGTAAAGATGCTTACTGCAATAGATTTGTGGCGATAGCTGTTTAATGTGTTGTTCAACGAACCGGTAGGAGATTTGCTGGTAGCGAAATAAGAAACTGAATGTGCACTGGCGTTTTCACATGACGAGTGGGCAAGTATTGAGGTGAAACTGCCACAGTGGGCGACTAATGGCGAATGCTAGTGCTGGGAAATCATGTTTAACGGGATCCTCATGGAGGTTGTACTGTATTAAAAGATAGTGAAATATGTTGTTCCTTTTCAAATACAAGTACAGGGTGTCTACGAAGTTGACATTTCCAATTTCCCTGAGTTCTCCAGGTTTTCCCTGAGTGCCTTTGCAAAATTCCCTGAGTGATGCAGAACTATGTTTTTTGTCAAGACGAGCTGAAATCATATCACCCGATGCTGTCACTCTCTAGTAAGCATATGAAAAAAATTTAAAAAAAAGAAGACTTAATCCAATTTGAATACTAAGGAGTGGTGTTTATGTTATTCAAAAAGAGAATAGAAGGGTGGGGTTAGTAATATGCACAGCAAATGAAATGTAAGATGTCCTCGAAAAAAATTGCCAATCGAGTCGGACATTCTCAAATACGAATAAAAAAGGAGATGCATACAAAAGCAATTATTTTAGAATATGAGCTATTTCTACCAGCTGATAGCAAGCTCAGTGGTATGAGGCCCAAACTTTGTCACACTTGAGATTCTCTCTCAACAGCTCGTAAGTCAACCTCAACTATCCTGACATATTCTCAGCCCGTGCACGATGCCTCAGTGTTGTGTTTCACTGCTTTAAAGAATTTATTTTGGTTTGGATGAGGGACACTTGCGTCTCGGCATCAGCCAACACTTTGTTTTTTGAGTTCAAGCTCCTTCAAAATGGCGGCAGCACGCTTCCTTTCCCGTTCACTCATCAATGCGTTGGTCCTTTCTGTTCTTGTACTCCTTCCGCCACTCGTTCGCCCCACAGACCATTTGAAGCATCTTATTGGTCAGTTGCAAAGTCCACGTCCGAGTTTTTGAACTCCTTAGGGACCGCGAAAACGTCTGAAAAATTGGCCAGTTGGAAAAACATAAATGCATGTCATTTACAGCCCTTCAGGGCTCAAACCGCCATAGACACATTCGAAAACGCTCTGAAGGCCTGTCGGTACACATATTAGGCATATTGGTGCTCGTGCTGTGACAAGAAATACCGGGTGCACGCGTGTATAATTAAGAAATACATACTGTGTCCCGTGGCAATAGCCCCTTCCCACGCTTATGCTTCACTGCAATACTTTTGCGTACGCTTCACCAAGTAATATATTGTCACGTGGTTGTGACGTCAAAGAACACAGTAGCAATACTGTGAAAGGCAAAACTAGCTTTTATTGGGCGAACCTGTGCCCACAAAACAAGCTACACTTAAAGCACAACGAGAGCGGCGAACACAGTCGGCGATCGTCGAAAATCTGATCAACGGGTCAAGCGCGTCGGCTTTTATACACCAATCGTTGAATGTTACTAATCGTTGGGACCTGCGTGCCTTCCACAAAGTTCTACACCATTCGCGTCAGGCGATGAAATCAGATAACATAATGTTTGGCGACAACAGACAGCGGATAGAAGCATCGATAGCTTTCCAGAAACTTCGGATACATGCAGGCGCGTCCCGCGCTGTGCGATAACATTTGTTAGGCATCGAAACGTGGTCGCCCGATAAGGATAAGTACACGTGTCAATATCTGTACGGAAACGAAGCTGACTATTGGGAACTGGCATTATGCAACACACCGTGCTTTCCAAGCTTCTAAGCCAATCGTGAGGACCGCTAAGGCGGAGTCCGTGCCATTGCTGACAGCAGCAAATTCTTTCAATAAAAAACACGGCACCTAACGGCACTGAGCACGTGCTGGTGGGCAAGTTGGTTATACATGATTACAAAGAAGGTGCCAAATAAAACAACAGATGAAGGAAGGAGACACGAGATAACCACGTATGCGCGCCTACTTCATAGCGAACGTCGAAGCAGCTAGGCCTAGCGTTGCCGCAGTGGTGGCTACGGCTGCCAGCAGATCTGCGTGCGAGAGCGCCGATTTGAGGCGGCGAGGTAATCAAAATGGCAGCAGTGCCATTTCGGACCGCGAAGAGTTCTTGCGTCTGAAATTTCAGACGTTCTGATACACTGACTCTATGGGGTAGGTGGTGGTGCCGCGAGCCGTCCAAATTAGCGGGAATCCGGAAAGTCGGTCGTTGACTGTACACTGGCAACTCCTCTAGCCAACGACAGGACGTCAAAGACGATTCATTACGACTCCTGTCTGTTACTCAAGCCAGCATTACCGCGACTTTCGACCCTTTCAATAAAATTACAGCTAATTTTCCCTGATAGAGGCACAAATTCCCTGGCCTTTGCTTTTATTCCTTTCCTCTTTAGGTTTGACACTTCTGATGACTGTTGCCTGGACCAAGGAAATATTTTTGGGTGGTCCTGCGCACTAGCAGCCTCCCCCTCCCCCTGTGTACATAAAGCCCTGTTTTCCATGAATAAAATTCAGTTGAAGTCCGGCGTTCGTGTTGTCTTTCTCTTCTCGTCCGTGTTCAATTGTGCGCTGGAACGATGTTTCATAATGCTAATCACAACCAACTAGCCCAGCTGTCCATACTTAGTGAACTATCTCATCCATATTAGTAATGATATTGCCGGCTTTCTCTTAATGCATACATCTGATTCTTGCCAATTCCTAGTTTCTTCTTCACTATTTTTAGGCTTCCTCCGTTCCTGAGAGCATGTTCAATTCTGTCGATATTATACTTCCTTATGTCAGCTGTCTTACGCTTGTTGATTAACTTCAAAAGTTCTGCCAGTTCTATTCTAGCTGTAGGGTTAGAGGCTTTCATACATTGGCATTTCTTGATCAGATCTTTCGTCTCCTGCGATAGCTTACTGGTATCCTGTCCAACGGAGTTACCACTGACTTCTATTGCACACTCCTTAATCATGCCCACAAGATTGTCGTTCATTGCTTCAACATTAAGGTCCTCTTCCTGAGTTAAAGCTGAAAACCTGTCCTGTAGCTTGATCTGGAATTGTTGTATTTTCCCTCTTACCGCTAACTCATTGATCTGCTTCTTATGTACCAGTTTCTTCCGTTCCCTCCTCAAGTCTAGGCTAACTCGAGTTCTTACCATCCTATGGTCACTGCAGCGCACCTTGCCAAGCACGTCCACATATTGTATGACGGCATCAAGTGCATCATAAATAACCTTAAAGTATGTACTTCTGTCGGTATTGATCGCATTAATTCTAAAATATTAAAGAAATACCATTTCAGTGCCTAGTAAATTTTTATTTCAGATTTTTCAGCAATCCTTAACTACTAGAATACTGCCCTCTGACTGGAAGATGGCTAAAGTAATACCCATATTTAAAACTGGAAACAGAACCTCACCTGAATATTACCGTCCTATATCTCTTACGTGCATTTGCTGCAAAATGCTAGAACATATAATTGCATCTAATATTTTCAGTCATCTTGAGCACAATAAACTTTTTTATGCTAATCAACATGGGTTTAGAAAGAATCATCCCTGCAAAACACAGTTATTCGAACTAATGACTGACTTGCATTTTAATATGAACAATAACCTACAAATCCATTGTATATTTCTTGACTTCGCCAAAGCCTTCGACCGCGCTGCTCACTGCCGCATGATTTCTAAATTATCATCACTCCGTCTAGACTTTTTAACTTTATCATGGCTTCGAAACTTCCTTTCACATCGCCAACAGTTCATACTTGTTAATAATCTGTCCTCTAATCTTTCCCTAGTTACCTCCGGTGTGCCACAGGGCAACGTAGTTGGTCCATTATTATTTCTTGCTTATATAAATGATTTACCTAAGAACGTTTCTTCCTGCATGCAAATTTTTGGGGATGATTGTATCGTTTACCGTCCCATTAAACCTGCTAATGACCACCTGGCACTCCAATCCGATCTTCATCTTATCAAAAAGTGGTGCAAAACATGGTTAATGACCCATAACGTATCAAAATATAAAGTCATCTCATTCAGCCGTAAACATAACAATTCTAGTTATACATACCATATTCAAGATGACTTACTGTCTCGCGTCGCCCATAACAAATATCTCGGTGTTAACCGTTCCATCAGATCTTTCATGGTCATTTCATATCACATCCATATGCGCCGTCGCCTCTAAGTCTTTAGGGTACCTACGCCGTAACCTCAGAGGTACCCCTGCTAATATTCGTAAACTAGCCTACCTTACTTTTGTTCACCACTTTAGAATTCATCCAAAATAGGGCCGCAGGATTCATCTCAAGAAACTATAACTACCATTCAAGCATCACTCAGATTAAAACTGATCTTTTTCTCCAATCTTTAGGCACACGCCGTGACATCGCTCTACTAACAGTATTTCACAAGTATGTACACTCCAATAGATCATGTTCCTTTGACCTCGATATCCCATCTCACATGTCCAAATGATTGCACAATCATATGAGTCTTACATGGATCTATGGTGACACTTTAGCCTTTAATTCATCAGCACTTCCACGAGCCATCAGATTATGGAACAATCAACCAGACAGCATCGCATCTCTGTCTAATCCTGATACATTCCATCACCAACTTATTGCACATCACTGAATCCATTGTATAGCATGTTTCATATTCATGTTTCAGTTCATATTTCGAAGTTAAGCATTTCGTTTCCCCTTTTGCTATGACACGCTTGATGAATTGTGCTCTTATTCATGCGCTTTTTGTGTTATCGTGTGCTTTAAATTATGTACTATATTTCTTCTCGCTATTTCCGCATTGCTTAGTCTCCTCGTTACTGCTATTATGTGCACAAATTTTATTTACCACATATTGTACTCTTTATTTTTAATCTGATTGTGTATGCACTAATGGGATTTTCATCCCCCTTACACAATGCCCTAGGGGCCTGTAAGGTAGTTAAAAATTTTTGGGGGGGATACCATACTTTGCAAATATTTCAAAGCATCAACTCCGTCCAAATAAACAGAAAATTGGAGCAAAACTACAGTACATTTTCACCGGCGCAGGCACAGTAGAGACATAAAACATGAAAATTTGTGTAGTGCAAAAGGCTACGTGACTTAGGTAGCCATACTTTCAGGCTGTACAGCAATCATTCCCACTCTCTGAAGAGCTCTGTGCATGTGAAGAAACTAGCCGAATCTCGATATAACAAATCAAGCGGGACTGCCATAAATCATTCCTTATTCTGAAAGGTCATTATAGTGAAAGCCCCAAAATTATCCATTCCGCCCATCAACCCATCAGTTCATAAGCTGTCACTGTTTGAGCTATCCACGAGATGTTGCCGTTGGCTCTCAGTCTTCGCTGTTGCTGTTTTCCATAAGTTCCACCACCACACACCACTGAGGCACGTTATAGTAAGAGTGACGCGCACAAAGCACATGCTGACGCTGAGAAAACTACCGACAAAAAGGAAGCTCCACATCACTTCCAAAGTGCAATGTTTCTTGTTTGTTTGTTTTTACATTCCTTGCCGTGAACACCACAATTGTCACACTCGAGGCAGACACCTGAACTATTCCAAGGCGCAAGCGCGTATAAACGACACCGTCCAGAAAGTGCAAAGTGCAACCATGTGGCATCCCTGAGAGTACGGAGATTACATTTCTCCCTGCACGTAGCTAGTACAGCTGCAGAAAGAAGCGCGAAAGAAAGAGGTGGGCGCAGAAAGAAGGAAGAGACATGCTGTCATTAAAGGGAAGCTGAAGAGTCTGTCGAATTCAATAAGACGCTCATATACGGATGTGGGAACCTTATAAACCATGAAGGTAAAATTTTGGGGGGATTTTCTACTTAGGAGCGACGCAATCGTCGGTTAAAATTGCGCTGTAGCTCCGCCCCCTGTCGTGCGCCGCGCGCTGCTGCTGACGCTGACGATGCGAGCGGAGACCGGAAACGGCGGCGTAGTGACGTCAACACTGGTGTTCCGCTCCTTCGCAGCCTCCGCGACCGTGCCTGACCGGACTTATTTCTGCGTGCGTGCCATCCTAATCTGCTTTGCTCGACCCTACATTCCTTTATTTGTGTGTATATAGGAGTGGTAGTTGACGTGCGTAGCATCAATTGAACTTGTAGGCCGATCATGCCGGCGTTCTGTGCAGCCTGTGCAGCCTATACACCAGCGGCCGCGACGATGTTCCGATGTTCCATTAGTTCCTGCAAGACGAGAAGCTTTCAGCTAAGTGGGAGGTTGCTGTGAAGCGAAACAACTTCAAACGCTCAAGAACAAGTGTTGAGCTCTAACTACTTCCGTGACGATTACTACCGGAGTTTATAAATAATGCGTACTTTGGGTTCTCCTAAAAAAAAAGTAGTTAGCACGCTGAATGGAAGGTGCATGTTTATCGCCCACCCTTGACGCAGGTTTCATCGCCAAGCGCCGCAAATTTTCTATTCGCACGTGTGTTGTGAAACAGCCTGCATGCAGCTACCATAACGCAGTGCAAGCGTAAAGTTTGCATGTGTTGGAAAGCCTGCTCACGCCAAGACGCTGCACTACCCCTTCTCTCGCACACATAAGAAACCGACCATCTCACGTAGCCAACGAAATTCGCCGGTTACGAGTAGCGTGCAGATGGCGCGCTGATGAAGGTTCTATACTACACGTGCTACAACAGCCGGTAAACTTTTCCCGCGTTTAAACCGTCTGTGAAGATTGCCGACAGCTTTGGGGCAGCGCACAAATGCTGAAGATCACATCACTGCTTACGTTCTACGAGGAGGCATGCAAAAACATAACAATACAGTTGTTTGCCCGGAAACGTACTCACTGGAACGCTGGATGCAGCTTAGCAAAAAACATACTCGCCAAAGAACATTTCCAACACAAGGAGATGCTAACACTTCGCCTTCGTTCGCGTGGAAAGCAGTGCTTGCATCAGCATTTTTTGCTTCTTGGAGAGGTCGGCTCTTCGCAATCGGCTCGTACATGTAGTATGTACAAGTATGTACAAGTATGTACGTACGTGTAGTATGTACAACCCCTTACAAGTGATCTTGCACACGACAGCGACAGCGCTACAAGCGAGGCGATGGCTGTCGCGCTCACTCGTCGTCTGCAAGCCGAACTCCACACGAGCAACGGCTTTGAGTGACGACTTCCCGGAATGAGGGCAGCAATATACGCGCCGAAACTAGCGTGACGCGTGCTTTATCAATTTAAGTTGATGTATTTTACTGAAGAAGGAGCATAAAATACTTCGGAAGGTCTTGCACTAGGTTCTTATTCTTGCACGTGTAAAATTCTATAGTTTGCTCGTTCCGTGCGACAAACAGCAGTATTTGAGTTATGTACATCCAGTTTCGGCTTCGCACAATTGGCTAGTCGCTCATAGCATTTCCGGGCGACGAGCGACGAGTTCTAGATTTCTAGAAACGAGCGATCGAGCGACAACACCGAGCGATTTGTTCAAGCGACGGCCGGTTTTGTCGCTCAAAGCCGTCGCCCGTCACCGTCGCGCGCAAAATCGCTCTCGTAGAGTTTGGACTTAACGCCGAACTTCTCAGGGAAACGCAAGCTCTCGAAAATTTCCATGACCGTCTCAGCAAAACACCACCAAACTACTTTGCACCGTGCTTCGTGTGTAGCGGCAGCAGTTGGTCCGGACGAACACCATTGTTGATGTCACGAGGCGCCCGACCAATCACAGGCAGAAACGAGGCGCTTGCGAGCTGGGCGTGTCTGCTGCTGCACTTTTCGTCGAAATAAAATATGTTTGCGCTTTCTTTCACTCAATTTCGATGCGATATTCGAATTCAGAGGGTTGAAAACCACGGCGTACTGCTCTTCACTCACTTTTTCTGGAAAACCTTTCAGCTTCCCTTTAATAGGAGACATTTGCTTGGACAGAGCCTGCACTCGCTGAACCCAATGTGTTGTTGCCTCTAGAACAGATTAAAAATAAAAAGATTCTCTCCCAATTTTTTTTTTATAGAGCACCGGCTCAGATTTTCCGAACTCATGTGCCGCAGCATCTGCTTGCTGCCCCTTGTCGTTGGCTAGCCTACTGTTTCAGTTGCCGTGAAAATTACACAGAAATCTAAGAATCCCCAGATCTCGAAATATTAGTTCGTAGTACTGAGGCTGCCAATGGAAACTGACCCTGTCAACCTTCAACGCCCGAACTCTGTCGAGTGAGGCTAGCTTAGCAGGACTTTTTGAGGAACTATCAGACATTTTTTGGGATACCATCAGCCTTAGTGAGATTAGAAGAACTGGTGAGGCTTACACATTGCTGAATAACAGTTATGTCCTCTACTACAGAGCTCTCCTAGATAAGAAGCAATATGGGGTACGATTCATAATCTATAAGGACATAGCGGGCAACATTGACTAATTCTACAGCATTAACGAGAGGGTAGCTTAGTCGTAATCAAACTAAATAAGAGGTATAGATTAAAGGTAGTACAAGCCTACGCTCCAACATCCAGTCACGACGATGATGAAGTAGATCAGCTTTATGAAGTTGTTGAATTAGCGATGAGAAAAGTGCAAACTCAGTATACTGTAGTAATGGGTGACTTCAATGCAAAAGTGGGGAAAAAGCAGGCTGGCGAACAAGGAATTGGCAACTACGGCGTCGAGTCTAGAAACGATAGAGAAAAGATGCTGGTAGAATTCGCAGAAAGGAATAAGCTTAGAATAATGAACACCTTTTTCAGGAAGCACAGCAACCAAAAGTAGACCTGGAAAAGCCCTAATGGTGAGACAAGAAATGAAATTGACTTCATACTTTCTGCTGATTCCAGCATAGTGCAGGATGTAAGTAGGGTAAGGTGCAGTGATCATAAGTTAGTGAGGGCTAGGATTCACCTCAATTTGAAGAGAGAAAGAGTAAAATTGGTCAAAGAGAAACAGGCCGACCTAGAGGCAGTAAGGGTAAAAGCAGACAAATTCAGGCTGGTACTTGCCAACAAATATGCAGATGACATAGAGGTAATGAGTGAAACCGTAACTAGACTGGTTTCAGAGGCAGCAACTGAAATGGGAAGCAAGGCACCAAGGCAACCAGTAGGCAAGCTCTCCCAAGTAACAAAGGACCTAATAAAGAAACGACAAAAAATGAAAGTGTTTAGCTCAAGAGATCGGATAGAATTCGTGGAACTGTCAAAATGGATCAACAAGGTGAAAATAAAGTGATATTCGAAACAATAGCGTGAGAAATACTGAAGAAGCCGTAAAAAATGGACGCAGCCTGAAATCAGTGAGAAAGAAACTTGGCATAGGACAAACAAAGATGTATGCACTGAAAGATAAGCAGGGTAATATCGTCAGCAATCTCGTCGGTATAGTAAAAGCAGTGGAAGAATTCTATACTGACCTGTACAGTACCCAGAGGAGCCACGATAGCTCCATTTGAAGGAATAATCAACAGGTTGCAGAGACTCCTCCGATGTATGACCTCATCGCTAGTTCGCTAGTTAGCGATGAGGTCAAAAGGGCCTTGCAAGACATGAAACGGGGGAAATCGGCAGGAGAAGATGGAATAACAGTAGATTTAATCAAAGGGGGCACGCCGCTGCGACGAACATGGTCATGCAACCACTCCTTTTTGCGCAGGCTTTCCTGCTATGCACCCTTGCTCCGCTACATTCCGGTTTCGGCCTCATCGATCCTGCCACCGCTCGTCAACCCAATGACGCTGCTACACAGCCTCCTGTGGATAACGACAGAGCAGCAGAAGACAGGCTGAATCCACCACATCCAGCTACAGTCCAGTTCTTCACTTGGCAACCACGCAGTACTGCCACCTCAGCAGCTTTGCCTTGCCTACAAATACCGCATCCATTCTGGGGCCGTTCGTGGCATGCCGCTGCGACGAATGTGGTCATGCAACCGCTCCTTTTTGCACAGGTTAGTTACCTTCCTCTTGCTAGTTGCCTCCGAACCAGTAGTCCATTTCTGGTCACAGTGTCATGCCCCTCTGACCTGCCCGATTGTTACGGTAAATTGTGTTTTTCATGTTATTTTTGCCTCAATGTCCATTTGGTATCTCTCTTGCTTGTCATGTCAGGGGATGTGGAATTGAATCCCGGACCTTCGTCCGGTGACGAACTTATGTCACTTGTATTTATTTCAGACACACTGTGTCGCCTGGAACAGTCCCAAACCATTATTCTCGCAGAACTTTCGCTAATCCGCGCTGCCCAAACTAATATAGAAGGTCTGGTCGGTCGCCTGTCTTCGCGTGTCGACACACTGGAAAAAGTTGTCAAGAATAATCAACCGAACGACTCATCTTCTAGCGCCTTGAAAACAAGCATTGAGAAATTCTCCACAGAAATTAAAGCTCATACCAACAAATGTGATGACGCCGAGCATCGCCTTCGCCGATCAAATTTAATTTTTTTTTGGAATAAAGGATAATATGGCGAAACCTGGGCAGAGTCCGAGACCCAGATTATTTCCTTTTGCTCAGGGAAACATGGCGTTACCGTAAATCCTGACGACATTGAGCGAGTGCACCGGCTGGGACGATTCCAGGCAGACAAAAAGCGCCCTATAGTTGTAAAATTCGGCCGTTTCAAAGTTAAATCAAACATTCTATCAGCAGGACCCAAGCTTAAAGTTACGTCTTACGCAATACGTGATGATTATTCAACACGCGTGCGAACAGCCCGAAAAATGCATTTCACTAATGCCCAAGAAAGGAGCACTAACTTTAAGTTCCGATTCGACAAGCTCACCATGAAAGAGAATTCATATACAATTCCGAAACAAATTCTGTCGAGGAAGTGCAATTATAGCAATCGCCACCCGCTTGCGGGTCGCCGCCACTCCCCCGGCCGCATTCACCCTGCATGAGATACTTCGCACCGACTTATCATACTTGGCGGTTCTTCTAGCCAATATTCGCAGCTATCTGCCGAAGAAAGACGCTGTTGAAGCCTTCCTAAATGATAGCAGTACAGACATAGCAATATTTACTCAGTCCTGGCTAACTTCTGGTATCTCAAATGATGAGTTGCTACACGATGTGCGATCTTTCACGGTGTATAGGCGCGACAGAGCGGGGCGGAGGGGTGGCGGTGTGCTTGTTCTCGTGAGGTCGAGTGGGCCCTCTTTTTGTGTCTTACCAATCAGTAATCATGAGATTGTTGCTCTGAAATTAACACTTCCTTCCAGCACAATCATTTTAATTGCATGCTATCGTGCCCCGGACGGCGACATTTCATTTGTTAACCAACTGTATTCAATCCTACTCGAACTTCAGGCCCGCTATCCCCGCGCGAGGTGCTTACTTTGTGGAGATTTCAACTTCCCTGACATTAACTGGCTTGACTTATCGGCGCACAGTGGCCAATCGAAAGAGTTTATTAATTTAGTTCTTACCTTCAATCTTACACAAACAGTTGACATGCCAACCTGCCAAAACAATACTCTTGACCTTGTTCTTGCTTCTAACCCTGAATCCATTCAGTCATTATCATGCATTTCCGCTTTCAGCTCATTGCTCCTTATTGTTCAAACTGTCCGTACCCATCCCTACTCGTCAACCATCTGTCAAATATATCCGAGACTATAAGAAGGCTGACATTCACAATATTATCATCGAGCTGGACAAGTTTTTTCATTACTTCCGCATGTCCTCCACTTCCAGAATAGTAAATGAAAATTGGCTGCTTTTCAAACAAAAATTGTTATCGCTCATTGACCAATATGTACCCCTTGTTTGCATTCAAGGCAATGCCAGCAGACCCTGGTTTTCTAATGCCCTCAGATAACTTTCAAATAAAAAGTAACGACTCTTCCGGGCAGCAAAACATTCAGCTAGCGCTTTGCGTTGGGAAAGGTATTTCTCTTGTCTTCGCGATTACACAAGACTTGTGCGATACTCAAAAAGAAAATTTCATCATCGGGATCTACAGGACATTATTCGCTCCAATCCAAAAAAATTCTGGAAACTTTTAACTCCCGGCATTAGGTCATCACATAATATCTCATTGTTTAGCGATAACGGTTCTGATCTTCCACCAGACAAACGCAGTGATGTAATGAATTCTTACTATTCCTCAGTTTTTACTAATGAACCGACCTTAGATATCCTTCCCCTATCTAAGTTTCCGTTTTCACAGATGCCACCCGTTATCATCACTACACATGGTATCATAAAACTTGTTGAAAGGCTTAAAGTTTCAAGCGCCCCGGGACCTGATAATATATCATCTAAAATACTGAAATGCATCAAGGACATATCAAGCCTGTTTCTGTAAATAATATTCATGCAATCGATTGCTACCAGCTCAATTCCAGACAACTGGAAGCTGAGCAAGGTAGTACCGGTTTTCAAAGCAGGTAACCGTTCTGATCTTTCTAACTACCGACTGATTTCACTAACATGCATTGCTTGCAAACTACTAGAGCATCTCACCTTGATTCCAACAGCTTTTTTTTTCCCAACCAGCACGGCTTCAGATCCGGTTACTCATGCGAAACCCAACTTTTCCATTTCACAACCGATCTTTACCTAAATTTAGATTCCTCATTTCAGACGGATGTCATATATCTAGACTTCTCGAAAGCTTTCGATCGTGTACCCCATGAGCGCCTTTTAGCCAAACTTTCATGCTTGTGTCTTGATTCGCTGATACTAACATGGATTCGTTGTTTTCTGTCCGGTCGTTGTCAATTCACTGTTATCGATAATGATCATTCGCCCACAACTGAAGTTCTTTCTGGTGTCCTGCAGGGCTCGGTGCTTGGCCCACTTTTGTTTTTAATCTTCATAAACAATCTTTCTTTCAGCATTTCATCTTGCATTCGTCTTTTCGCAGATACCGCCGCATAACCACATACAATGATCCGTTGTTGCTTCAAAATGACTTAGACAGAATTGAAGACTGGTGTTCGACATGGCTAATGAAGCTGAATGTATCAAAGTGCAAATACATGCAGGTAACACGCAAGCGCACTAACCTCAGCTACGCATATTCGTTGTACTCAACCACCCTTTCCCAAGTTGAATCTTACCGTTATCTTGGAATTCACATCACCAGCAAACTCACCTGGTCCGAGCATATCACGAAGATTGCAGTTTATGCATCAAAATCACTTGGGTTCATTAGACGGCACTTCAGCTTCTACCCCCCCTCTATTCACAGTCTAGCTTACAAAACTTTTGTACGAACCAAACTAGAATTTGGCTGTCCAATTTGGAATCCACATCAGGCTTACCTAATCGATAGCCTAGAAACCATTCAAAACTGTGCAGCCCAATATATTTCATCCGACTACGACACCCACTCCAATGTTACCAACATAAAATTATCGCTTGATATCGAGCCTCTGACGCACAGATGAAAAATCGCCTGCTTGTCATTTCATAAGCTATACTTCTGTTTTCCTTCGCTTCGGCACTCTCTCCTGCTTCCACCTCTCCGAACATCACGCCGTCTCTTCAACTCCATGAGCATTCTACATCTGCACGGCTCCTCGAACACATTTAACAAGTCACTCCGGCCTCTTGCAATTCCAGATTGGAATTCATTACCGGACCATATTGTAATAGAATGCGATCTATACAAGTTCCGGCAATTGCTGACATGCTATTTGAAAACATGATGTGAGAATTCTTGCCTGCTTCTGTTTGCCTCTGTTTACTGTTGCTGTTTTTATATTTGTTAATGCTTACTTAAAGGGTGTTTTTGTACTTTTTCTTCTGTATACAGTAGACTCGCGATAATTCAAACTCTGATAATTCGTACTTTCGGTTAATTCAAACAAAAATCAAATTTTTGGTTGGTTCGCCATGTTTTCAATGTATTTTAAGGCCGCTTAATTCAAACACCGCAATTCGGTTAGTTTGTACTTTTTGCTTATCCATACCGGAAAATTATCGGCTATCGTTGCCACCACTGGTGAAAAATCTGACTTCTTATATCACCACTACAGCGGAAAATGTTAAAATAAGTGCACTATGGCCTAAAAAAATGAAAGAAAGCGAACAAGAGCCTAACAAACAAACGTTCGAAACAAAAGCCTCCCGAAGGGCACATTGTTGCTCAACTTTCCGTGGCTTGCTAGCATGCTTGCTAGCCAGTTCAAAGCAGGAAGTTCGAAATTAAAACACATAACCCTCAAAACTTGTGGAAATGACGACTGTCCACCTGCGTTTGTCAAAACGCTCAAAACTGATGTAAAACCTGACGTAAAAACAAAGAGCACGAGAAAAGGAAAACAAAAAAAAAGGTGCGAAAGTGACGCGAGTAGCATCGGCCGATTTGGAATTGAAGACTTCAAGTGTAGTGATGGATGGGTGTCGCGATTCAAGGAGCGACATGGCCTCACTTTCAAAACAGTAAGTGGAGAAGCGGCAGCGGTCGATGAGGCGGTTACTACCGACTGGCAGCAGATGCGTCTTCAGAGCCCACTGCTTGAATACTCCCCGGCTGACATTTATAATGCTGACGAAATGGGACTGTTCTTCAAGTGCCTTCCTCAGCAAACATTGTGTCGCAAGGGGGAACGTTGCACTGGCGGAAAGCTGAGCAAGGAGCGGCTCACAGTCATGGTTTGTGCCAATGTGGATGGTAGTCACCAGCCCGAACTTTTCGTTGTTGGCAAATCGAAGCGTCCGAGATGCTTTAAAGGCGTCCGAACTCTTCCCGTTTCTTATGCAGCAAATACGCGTGCATGGATGACGCAATCTTTGTTTGAGGATTGGCTGCGGAAACTTGACGTGCGGTTTAAGCGCGATAAAATAAAAGTGCTGATGATAGTGGATAATTGTCCCGCTCACGGTGACGTGGAGGGGCTGGAGGCAATTCGTCTTGAATTCCTCCCCCCAAACACAACAGCTGTCCTCCAGCCTCTGGATCAGGGGGTAATCAAATGTCTGAAGATAAACTACAGAAAGCTACTCCTTAAGAGGATGCTAATATGCATGGATAATTCCATGTCGTACAGCGTAACACTGCTGTCGTCTGTGGGAATGCTAGCTGACGCATGGAGTGCAGTAACATCGGCAACGATACGGAACTGCTTCCAGCATGCCTTCCGCATACCAGGCCACACCAGTGATACCTTGCCTGACTGCGCTCGAAATGAAGGTGAAGACTGCCTCCAAATGGAGAGCGATGAAGCAAGGCTAGTGCTTTCTGCACTCCAAGCACACAACATAGCTGCTGACCTCGGTGAATTTGCGGCTGCCGATGATAACCTCTGCGTGTGCAGGGAAGACACCCTGGACGACTTGGTGGCTGAGGTGCTGCCAGCACAGTACAGCAGCGAAAGTGAAGAGGAATCAGAAGAGCAGTCCTCTGTGACAGCAGCACAGGCCTTCCACTACCTTGCCAAGGTCCGCAAATTTCTGACTGTAGAAGAAAATTCTCAAGAACAACTGGCTGCTCTTAATGGAATAGAGAACTTTGTTCTTAATGCACATGTGAAGAAAAAACAATCAACAATTCATGATTTCTTCAAACGGTCTAGTCAGCCATAGATTTCCATTAAACTTGTTCTGGATCCTTCACCTCTGCTCTGTTTTTACTGTGTAATTAAAGAGTGAAATGTTTAAAATATGATTTAAGTGGATAATTAATTGTAATGTACGCTGTAATCTTGCTCAGAGTCATATATGCAAGAACTTCCGATAATTCAAACTTCCTGATAATTCAAAGAAAATCCTCGGGTCCCTTTAAGTTTGAATTAACGAGTCTACTGTATATCCTGCTGATCACTGATTGTGACAATGTTTGACAGTGACCTACTTTGCTGTGTTCGATGTTCCGCCCCCCACCTTATGTAATGCCCCTTCCAGGGGTCATTAAGGACCAATAAATGATGATGATGATGAGATGGAGGAGACATAATGCTTGCGAAACTAGCGGCTCTCTATATGAAGTGTTTATCGACTTCAAGGGTCCCAGAAAACTGGAAGGATGCAAACATTATACTAATCCACAAAAAAGGAGATGTTAAAGAATTGAAAAACTATAGGCCCATAAGCTTACTCCCAGTATTATATAAAATATTTACCAAAATAATCTCCAATATAATAAGGGCAACACTGGACTTTAGTCAACCAAGGGAACAGGCTGGCTTCAGGAAGGGACACTCTACAATGGATCACATCCATGTCATTAATCAGGTTATCGAGAAATCCGCAGAGTATAATAAGCCTCTCTATATGGGTTTCACAGATTACAAAAAGGCATTTGATTCAGTAGAGATACCAACTGTCATAGCGGCATTACATAATCAAGGAGTACAGAACGCTTATGTAAATACCTTGGAAAATATCTACAGACGTTCTACAGCTACAGCTAAAAGCAGGAAGATACCTATAAAGAAAGGGGTCGGTCAGGGAGACACAATCTCTCCAATGCTATTCATTGTGTGCTTAGAAAAAGTATTCAAGCTATTAAACTGGGAAGGCTTAGGAGTAATGATCAACGACAAATATCTCAGCAACCTTCGGTTTGCCGATGACATTGTTCTATTCGGCAAGAATGCAGACGAGTCACAACAAATGACTGAGGACCTTAACAGAGAGAGTGTAAGAGTGGGGTTGAAGATTAATATGCAGAGGAGAAAGATAATTCTTGTTCTCTTGCCAGGCAAGAGAACAAGAATTCAGGATCGCCAGTTAACCTCTAGAGTCGGTCAAGGAGTATGTTTACCTAGGTCAATTAATCACAGGAAACCCTGATCATGCGAAGGAAATTCATAGAAGAATAAAAATGGGTTGGATCGCATACGGCAGACGTTGTCAGCTCCTGACTGGAAGCTTGCCATTATCATTGAAAAGGAAGGTGTACAATCAGTGCATTTTACCGGAGCTGACATATGGGGCACAGACTTAGAGACTGACAAAGAAGCTTGAGAACAAGTTAAGGACTGAGCAAAGAGCGATAGAATGAAGAATGCTAGGCATAACAGAAAGAGTGTGGTTTGGATCAGAGAGCAAGCGGGTATAGCCGACATTCTAATTGACATTAAGAGAAAGAAATGGAGCTGGGCAGGTCATGCAATGCACAGGTTAGACAACCGTTGTACCATTAGGGTTAGAGAGTGGATACCAAAAGAAGAAAAATGCAGTCGAGGGTGGCAGAAGACTAGGTGGAGCAATGAAATTAGGAAATTTGCGGGCGCTTGTTGGAATTGGTTGGTATAAGACAGGGCTAATTGGAGATCGAAGGGAGAGAGAGGAAGTCTATTTTATGCCCTGCAGTGGACATAAAATAGACTGATGATGATTATGACTGAGGCGTTGACACGAAAACTGAATAACGATCGTTATTCTGAAACGTTCGGCATTCTGAAGTTCGTAGTACTTAAATATTTTTACATCGAAACCTTAATAAGTCGGGTGGGGATTTCTGAAAATTTAATTAATCTGAAAAGCTTGTTAATGTGGTATTCATAGTAACAAGATTTCACTGTACTTGTTTGCTCCTAATGCTCCATTTGTGCTTTTAATAAGCAACACTTCTTAACATACTGTGTAATGACAATGTTGCTAAATTTAAGAATACTGGGATGTGAACATCATGTTATATTGTTATAACGGCTGTTCATTATTTGAAAACTATTTGAAAGTATTTGATTCGATTCACTTTTGGCACTATTCAACTTGTATTCAATTCAGTCTCACGAATAACTATTCATGCACCCCTAGTTTTTAGCAAAAATTATTTCGGCACTAGAAATAGAAAAAGGCAAAATATTTCAAAATAATAACCAAAATTTTATACTACCTCTGTACTAGTAGCACCTCAAGAAAATGAACTTGTAGCCCAAAATATTGTGAACATTTCCAATTTGCAAAACTGAAAAATCACATGTGCTACCATCAGCAACAAATATTCCTGGATGGCCGTGGTTACAAATCCATGCCAGCTCTATTGCCATCGCCCGCAGAGAGAGACCCCATCTAGTGCAGAGACGCCCTTCTTCACATCGCCGACAAAGACACGGTTTTTTCGCTCTTCCATGTGAGTGACACACTGTTTGGCCGTTCCGTCGTGCCACGAACTACATACAAATTTGCACAGCACCCAGCTAATGACAGCACAGGCAGCACTGAAAATTGCGGCGTCACCGGTGTTCTCTGGAACTGCAATATCGTGATCACACCTATTGTATTGTTCACAACTGCGACAATCTTAAGGATTGAGAAGGAGAATCACTGGCAAATAACACATAGAAAGCGATAAAATCCGTGGATGCTTTGGTTGGTAACATTTGGCTATGATATGCCAGAGGTGCATCATGTGCATATCTACGATATGCGAACACTGCAAGTGCTTGGCATGCACTTTACTGACAGCCTCCGGCGTTATCAGTGAGCTTAGGTGTAGCAGGCACAACAGCTCAAGGTGCGTTATCTCACTCAGAACCAACATGCGCCCGATGGTTCCTCTGTGACTGTTGGTGCACGTCGTGAGTGCTGTTGCTTTGCAACATTGCGTTTCATCCTGCTGCAGAAAGAAAATGCATGGCACTGTGGCGAGTAATCTCACTCTTGGTGACGGACACATGGGCCAGGCACACACTAGCATATAGTTAACAGAGTCGAGGTCTGTACACGCTGTGTACACACCAGGTGAAGATGGCTATGCATGAACCCGCGTTTTCACTCCAACCCTTTGGAATCCATTTTACCAGCATAAATGCTTTTGTGGATTCCTGCTTTTCAAATGTAGGAGGTTCCTCCCATTTAATGCAATTTTTAACGCCAATTTGCGTGTTTCAATGCTACAATGTTTCAATATAACTGATAATTTTAGGTGGTCCCATGAGATTCATTACAAAGAGATTTCACTCTACTATGATGTGAACTTCATTTTATGTTAATAATTTAAATTAACTTTCTTTCTTCCAAAGCTATTTGAAAAATAGAGTATCCTATCCGATTCATCTTTGTCACTATACCTACTCAATTCGACCTTGCAAATGATTATTTGCGCACCACTAATACTGAGAAGCAACCATGTGAAGCCAATGAAGATAAAGAAAGCACAGGAGCAGCAATTATTATAACTATATTTTTTCAGCTTTTTTTTCAGAATTATTTAAAGATGGTGAATTTTTGATAAACATACTATTCGTAATAGACAAAAACGCTAAGTGAAAGTAGGTGAACAGACAACTTTTGCTACCAATGGGAGACAAATGCACAGCCTCCCCAGGATGCAAACGGTGCTTGAGCGAAGGCAACAGCAGTCCCTCCATCCACTTCTTTAGTGTCCTGTTTGCAGCTGGCCACAAACGTCTTTACAGAACAGAACTCACAAATAAGACAATTTTTTTTAAAACTCTGAATTGCCCGAAATTGAGGTGACTAAAGATGTGATTGTATGGGGAAGTATTCACTATACCTTTCAATTCAAGGATGAATTCATTCGTTTCACTGCTCTAAAAAGTTTAGCTGTTAGGGGTATTGAAGTTGAAGTTGATTTATTTCCTTGTTGCAGAAAAAAGAGAGAAGAGCTAAACGCCATGTGGCCTGATAGAGGCTGTTGCTCCTAAGTGCATTCGGCACACAAGATAATTATAGATCTTGCATGTACTATTTACAAACCAGCCCTGGAAGGGCTAGCTAGTTTAAATGTACCTATCCAGAGCCATTCGTGACCACAATGGCAGAAGAGGAATATCCTGTAAACCTCAGGCGCCACACAGTGTGTGATCTTAGAAACAGGCCACTGGCCAACAAGCTCAGGGATGGCCTGTTAAAGGGGTGCTGTACCACCCCTCGGGTTTGGTGAAAAACCAGCGCACAGATAGCATGCACTGCTGTGAACATTTCAGCGAAATCTAACGGTCATGCGCGGCGTGCGGAGCTCAAAGTCACCCTTTTCTTAAACGCTCTCTTTTCAACAAAAGCCTGTTCCTCACTCTTCCCTGGACACTTTATTGGGTAATATAGATTTCCATACGTGGATGCTATTGGCCAATAGCTGACTTCAATCAAGAAGGGTGTTGGGATCAGTGCAGTTCTTCCTACTGTTACTGTTTGTGTGTGTGTGTGCGTGTGCGTGTGTGTGTGTGTGTGTGTGTGTGTGTGTGTGTGTGTGTGTGTGTGTGTGTGGACGAAATTTAATAAACAGGCTGACATAAGCAAAAATCTGCTATCGAATTTCAATAACAATTGCGATCTTCTGGACAAAGCCAACTATATCTGCTAACGCTCGACCGTGGCTGCCCGCGTAGGAATCAAACTTTGGCCACCCTGCTTATAGCTGTTATAGCCGTTGGGTCTCGCAAATTTCGACTAGTTTTGAAAACTCAACTAGCCTCAGACCATGCAAAACTCAGGGTTGAACCACATCCATGCTTGCCAGCATGTGCACACTCCTGTCCGCTCCTAGCAAACCAACTCTGGGAAGTCCGGCTGGCCACCAAGACTCAAGGGTCTGGCCTGAGGAAGGGCAGCTCTGGTGGGGCTAGTCTCGTGGCCCCCGCCCCCCTTTACCCCACTCAGCAAGGTCATTTCATAAGGCTTTCTCTCTCTGCTGGTTAGAAACCCTGGCAGACTTCGCTTTGTACTGAGCTAGTGATGCACAACGCGCAACTTGGGTGTGGCTACTATCCGTTGGTCAAGCTGGTGCAGCACAAAGCCAGTCTGCACCCCGTAGCATGGCTGGACTCGAGCATATGAGCACGAGCGCGCACTCAAGCCCTGTGGTGCACAAAGCAAATGCTGCGCATATGTAGTGCATGTTGTAAACATACACTACAGTTGCAAACATCCAAAATCACATTTGAACCGCATGTCATGGTTCAGTATATTCAGTAGGGGGAGTGTTGTAGTCTCGCCTCGCTGCGCCATAGCCTCTGCAGTGCAAGTCAAGGAAGAAGGAGCAGAAGCACCGTGTAGGGGACATTTGATTTTTAATAACTGCACTTCTACTGAACGCATACAAGTACTACTTTTTGCAGCAAAGTATTTCTGAAAGTCTCAAGTCCAAATGCATTTCTCGACTTTCATAAAAAGTGGTTCAGGGTCCTTTTAATTCCCTGCATGTTCATTGCTGTATAAAAGCAACCAGAATCCAAGCAAATTTAGTAACTTTGTGCTGTAGGCAGGTTCTACTGTGACAGCAGCTAAGTGTTTGAAACTAAATTTGCTTTGTCTTTGACACAGCAGCTTATGCATGGATGAAGGCTTACTGTGCATGCTAGGTAGAAAACACTCAAGCAAGCCAAACAAAATGGCACTCTCCACAATAAGAAAATACTGCTGTCACACTGGATGAGCTCAGAGCTAAAAGAAACACTGAAGTCCACTTTCCTTTGTATTAGACATGAGGGCCTTTAGGTATAGTGAGAAAGAAAAGGGGAAAAATATAAAAAAGGAATACGTAAATACGTACAACACTGCGCTGATTTTTTTTTTTTTTTTTTGACACATAGAAGAAGCCCATGTACAAGAAATGAACTGCAGAAGGGCAGCGGATTGGGCGAGTTGGTGTTCCATGGTAACAATAAAATTCAAACAGCGCTAGAAGACAGGACCAGAAAGAGGAGGAGACAAACACGGCGCTGTACAACACGTACAACCCTGCCTGCATGAAGAAACAGAATCATTACTTTTTTTTTATACCCGATATATATTGTAGAACGTAACAGAGGTCAGAGGTCCACGTTGCAAACGTGTAGGCCTATCGTATGAGAGAGTACAGCGAAACATGTTGTCATGTCCAAAATGAGAGATAAAGCCAACATTTGCAAAAGCTAACACAATCAAACACCATTTTTCTTTTTACTCTGTTAATGCTTCTAGCTAAAATTCAATCTCCAAGTGAGGCTTTTTTTGTTCTATATACAGTAAAAGCTCGTCGATTCGGACTTCTAGGGACCGTAAAATATGTCCAAATTAACCGAATGTCCAAATTATCGAGCGGACAACAAAAACAATAAATGCACGACTTTCATCAACAAACCTTTACTGCACAAAGTAATCAAGGATGCTCGTCTGCTTTCGAGCAGAAACCCGCGCGGATACTATTTTACGAAGTCCTTCCAGGTGCTTAGCAGCTCGCGTGCTATCTGTAGTGTCCCAACAAAATTCTTCCAACAAAGCGAGGGCCTTTGCGGCTTCCTTCAGGGTGCGAGGGGCCGAGGCTGCTCCTCTCGCGGCTCCTCTTCCTCCTCAGAATCTTCGCCGTGCAGCACATCCCTGACAATTTCTTCTTCGGTAAGTGAGCCGGCTGTAAAATGCCATCATCAATGCCAACGTAATCAGCGAGTGTCACCGCATCTGGCAGAACTCCTCCAAAATCCTCGCAGTCATCTCCATTGTCATCTAGCGACACTTCGGCCACTGCATCATCGCCAGGCTCACGCACAACGAAGCCACTGTGTCTAAAACAGTTGGCGACGACGTGCGCGGGCGTGTTGTGCCAAACGTAGGCCAGAATGTTGACCGCGCTCAAAAGATTCACGTCGTACTGCTTGCCGACTTCATGGCACAGGAGCATCCGTTCCAGCACGCGCCTGCGGTATTTGGTCTTGACATACTGAATTATGCCTTGGTCCATCGGTTGGAGGGCCGATGTTGTGTTCGGCGGCAAGAAAACAACTTCTATGTTGTCCAGTCCGGTGACACTGTTATGCTTTTGTGCCTTTCCAATGACGACAAGCGGCAAGCGCTCTGTTCCTGTCATGCTGGCGGCTAAAAAAATGCTGACGCGTTCCTTGGATCTTTCGCCACCGATGCACGGATCTCCTTTCATGGTCACAGTCTTGCCTGGCAAAGCCTTAAAGAAAAGTGCTGTTTCATCAGCATTAAATATGTCATTTGGATCGTAGGCGGCGATGTGTTCGAGCAGCTCAGCGTTCTTCCAGTTGTTGGCAACGTCTTCGTTGACAGCGCCTCTTTCACCGCACGCTGTCTTAAAAACAAGGCCATGTCGCTCTCTGAAGTGCGCACACCACCCTTCCGATGCCTTGAATGCATCAATATGCATCATCAGTGCAAACCTCTAGGCTTGCGCCATGAGGGGTCCACTCAATGGCAGATTTGCATTACGCGAGTCGACCACCCACCGAAGCAAAGCCTCTTCCAACTCTGGATGAGCTGCTGTTCGCAGACGCTTTCGTGACGCTCGAAACTTCTCGCTTTCAAACGCCTGAAAAATTTGTTCTTCATTTTTCACATACGTGCTCAAGGTACTTCTTTTCACGTCGTACTTCTTCATGGCTTCTTGTTGAGAGAGTCCGTCCATCAGGGCCCGCAAAACTTCCACCTTGGTAGCCAAGTCCTTCGCCTCGTATTTCGGCCGCTTCCGGCGTTGCCATCGGCGGAGAATGCAGTGACGCGGGCGCACAACAGAAAAGCACCAATAAAGTTCAATAACTGAGCTGCACTAAATCCATCGGTCCTCGGCAAAACAGCGTGCAAGGATGTAGCGCACCAACAGCAACAAAGCGACAAAATGGCCCCGTCGATAACGCCGACACATGCAAAAACAAGGAAAAGCACCCATCCAGCCACAAGTCGAGCCAATTGGATTGGATTGGCCAAGTTTCAGCCACTTGATGTCAATGACGATGCTGCGTTTGGGCAACGGGGCGTTGGTTTGGGTATCACTTTTGTGCTGCGTTTGCCGTATTTTCGTTTTTGAGCCTCGGTGGCTGCCCAAAATCGTCCGAATTATCCGAGGTGGGCTGGAATCCGTTTGAATTAATGAGAGTTTCGTCCCATAGACTCCTATATATAATTGTAGGGACCAGGCGCAAAGGTCAAATTATCGAATTTTCCGAATTAACGAAAGTCGAATTAACGAGCTTTCACTGTATATTGTATTCATTATTCTTGTCATTCGTGCTGTTATTTAATGCATGTTATTTGACAATGGTCTTAAATATGTGTAATCATGCCTCTGATGAAGTAATCTGCTCTGTGTATACATAAGTGCGGATAAGATTTTGTTTAGTCTTCTCGTTTTTGCTATTGTGTTATTTTTTACGTGAAGCTGTCATATGTGCTATGAATTGCTTTGGATTGCCTGTTGCTGCTGCTCTGTATAGGGGTTGCGGCCCAGTCAAGCTGTTTATGACAGCTTCTTCTGCAGCTCCCCTGTGTGTATTTATAGGGGTAGAAATAAATAATTATTATTATGTTGCAGACAAACACACTTCCAAGGTCACCTCTTATGTGTCTCAAAGGGAGTAAGTACACAGCATGCAAGCATTACTGCCTGTTCATTCAAATCTAAGCTGCATCATTGGACACCTGCAATGTGGCACAGTGGCAAACTGTCGTTAATGTAACTGTGGTTGCCTGGCCTCCTAACACACTGCCTGCCAGCAGTGCTTCCCCAGAGTGTACTGCGAGTGCAACTTTGGCAATTTTCGACGAATGTCGATGAAATTCATTGGGTACGTTCCTCTGAACACTTCCGTCATGTCCTCAAAGAAGCAGGTTTGAGAGTGGCACAGATTTTTTAGAAATGAATTTAATTAATTGCCTCGAACACCCCACCTTACTTCTTCCTCAGTTACAGGCCACATTGTGTATGACGTCGGAAGTGTTCCATGCAGAGCATGCCAGGATCATGCAGATGGCAGCGACGACAGTGTCGAGGCGTCGACTATCGTGAGCTAGTGCATGGTGTGAGAAGTTGCTGTCACAAAAAACTGCGTTCCCTGTAAACAGGCAAGCGATGGGAGGCAAGTGGCGTTGCGTTGTTGGCTGCAAGAACTTGAGCCCTCGCCATCCGCAAACGCAATTTGAGCTGGTGCCGATCATGTTCAGCTGAGGTTAAACCTATATGTCACAGTCGTGTAGTTAATGTGTCTACTGGTAGCAGACCTGAGCGACTAACCTGAAGCCAATTTAGCCATCAGGATGACGTAAACTCCTTCCGTAGCTCAGTTTTCACCATATGCATTTGAAATAAGCCATTCCTCATTTCATACAGTGCACACACAAACAAGGGAGAAGCGACGACATTGGTGTGTTTTCGACAGAAAGCTGCCAGCCGCACTCACCGGCACTGCCCTAAATTAAGTGCGACAATGAACATAAGTGTATTTTCATGTATTGTCATGCAGACTCGTTATTTAGACACCAGTGTAAATTCATGTATTGTCATGCAGACTCATTATTTAGCTTCCAAGGTGCTCTGCTTGCCTTGTACCTTGTACCCCAAACGGGCAGCAAGCTTGGGCCCCTCGATGCAACAGTGTACATAACCGCCTCGTTCAGCTGCCGACAGTTTCAATATTGGCATTGGTGTTCCCGAGAAAAAATTATGCCTTCTCTAAATGAACAATATTACGTGCAAAGTCCTCATCTGTGTCTACCTTACGAAACATATTATGCGCCTGCAGAGAATATGAAGAATGATAAGTAGGCAGCATAACAATGCTCCCGTACTACGGTCTCCCACTCGTTACTTTTGAAGAGGTGTGGTCGCTCATATCAGCGTGATTCAGAGTGATGCAACGGTGCTTACATGCACAAAATCTGCTTGTTTTGATATATTCTGACATTAATTGATGTCAACGATGGGCAGCTAGCATTATGTATCTCAAGCGAATGACAAGTGTTCGTTGCACCTGCCGATGTAAACAAATGCACGGGTTAGTGCTTTGGACTGTCAGTGGCGTTCTTGCTGGATACAAATGTACAAAGTCGCACTGCACGTCTTACAGTGAGCATGCGAAGCACTTCCCTGAGAAGGGGCAAAACACCTAAAATAGCAAGCAGCAGGTATAAAATCAATGGTTAGGGCTGCCCTTGGTCTTATGTTGCAGCACGATATGTAGCGCATGGGTGTTGGCTCTCGTGGTGGCAGGTCAAACGTGAACAGCGATTCGTGGCTATTGAATTCGTCAGAATTATAACTGTCAACATTTGACAGATCCGAAGAGCTGGTTCACCCGACATTGTCAACCGAAGGTCCAGTGCAGTCACGAAACAGCTGAGCGTCTGCTCTTCGCTAGTTTCGTTCACTCAGAGGGCGAAACCGGAATGCCTTGCATGCCTTCCCTGGTGGGGGCACTCGTGACGTCACACGAAGAGGTTCGCTCAGCTGTTTAGTCAGGTTTCGTTCTTGCACATTTTCGCTTATTTAAAATTATTTTGGAATTTACAGAACAATTTTACTATCAGACACATGACAGGGAGGTTTCGGGAACCAAAATATTCCATTACCTTGACATGGTAAAAAAATTATCGGAGTTGCCCTTTAAATGTGGGGTAACTTACCATCTGAGCCATCTCGCAGATGAGGAATGCACCAATCGTGGCTTCCTCGTGGTTATCCTGGATGTCGAGGTTGATTATGTGCACTGGAGAGTTGTCGCAAGGTAGCCGGCTGGACAGCTCTGCATTTTGTGAAACAGGTTAAGAAATTACTGTCAGTTTAACCACATCTGATGAGCACAACATGAAAAAGAAATAAGAACACACTCGTACTACTTCAACAAAAATTGACATAGAATACAATCAACCACACTGAAGGACAGAGAAATCAGCACACATACTCTGTGCAGAATATGCGCAATGTGCAAACCTTGCTTCTCTCTCCAACTTCTTGAAACACTTCATGAGATCTCACAACAACTCAAACTAGACCTGTGAGCCCTCTTATGGATAAAGAAAAGGTAATTTTTCATAGTGTGCAAATCACATTTAGCAGTGTCTAATGAACAAATGCTTCATTGACTGGAAGGTAGTCATGAACCATCATGAACACATGCGTCAGTGTGTTTTGCTGTTATTTGTGCAGCTGACGTCCTTGCACTATTTTAACCGAATGAAAAAAAAACCTCCCTTGGTTATTTGCCCACATACTCTATTAATCTTCTGTATTTTTCTATGTGTTTGAAAAATAAAGCATTTTTATTGATTGACTACTTCATTATTAAATGAACTGAAAAATAGGTGAAGTTAACAGAAGTTTCTCCAACAGTGTAAAACTGCAACTGGCTGATAGCATGAGCAAAAATAATTGGTGCATCCATCCTTTAATGATTGGTGACATTAAAGCTATTAGTAATCTATCATATGGCTGGTGGGTAACTGCTAATGATACTGTTACAGAAATAATGTGCATTTAGAAATTATTACTACAGTCGAACCCGGCTATATCGAACTCGCAAAAAAACGCCTATCAGTCCAATATAGAGCATAATTCGGTATAAGCCTGCTAAAGAATTGGATGTCCTAAAAGCACATACCATTTATAAAATCACTTTATTGATGAAACAGCTTAGTTTCGCATGAAATAGTCCTGTATTTTCTTCTGCTTGGGCAGTTTTGCTGCCTGCAACACATGCACTTCTCCACATTGTCTAAGGAGTCGGAGCAACCGAGGCTGCAACCTTCCACATTGGTGCAGAGAACCGGACTAGTGCCCCAGTCACCTCGGAGGATGTGGGCTAAGGATCGTCGTTGCTTTCCTCATTGTGTCCACTTGTACTCGGTATGACGTCGGCAATGTAGTCTTCATTTTCAGGCTCTCCTGTGGTTGCGACACCATCATCTGCACTCACAAACTCGTCGACCGTCAATTCAGCAAGGCTCTCAGTACATCGGAACGGCAAGCACTGGTACAGGTCCTTGCCAGACATGAGGCTGCATTCGACTTCACGCATAGAGATGCACCCCTTCATTTACCGTCGTCCCGCTCGTCACAGAATAGATACAGGCTCAGCACACCCCATCTGCCGGAAGCCCTACCAAGTGTCATCGTCCGAGCGCAAAGTTATTGCAGGGCAAGTCAAGGAGATGATGAACAAAGATGTCGTTCAAGAGTCGTCTAGTCCATGGGCAGCCCCAGTAATCCTGGTATGAAAAAAAAAAAAAAAGATGGCTCCTGGAGATTCTGTGTGGACTACAGACATCTAAACGCAGTGACGAAGAAGGATGTATATCCACTACCGCGAATCGGTGACATCATTGATTGCTTACACGCTGCTTCTTACTTCTCAACACTTGATTTGCGATCGGGTTATTGGCAAATACCTATGGACCCTGCCGACAAGGAAAAGACCTCTTTCGTGACTCCAGATGGCCTATTCGAATTTAATGTTATGCCTTTTGGCCTTTGCAATGCTCCTGCCACCTTTGAAAGATTCATGGACACAGTACTACGTGGTCTAAAGTGGGAGATATGCATGTGTTACCTCGATAATGTTTTAATCTTTGGCCGCACGTATGAAGAACATAACGAACGCCTCAGCCTCGTTCTCGACAGCATTGAGAAAGCTGGTCTGGTTCTAAACTCAAAAAAGTGTCGGTTCGGCGAACGTCAAACACTGGTCCTGGGACACTTAGTCGACAAGGATGGCATCAGACCCGATCCTCGTAAGATTGAAGCAGTGAGCTCCTTCAAGCCACCGCAGTCAGCACGAGAACTCCGCTCATTCATTGGCCTATGTTCGTATTTTCGTCGTTTTGTTCCCCGGTTTGCTGACATCGTTTACCCGTTGACAAGTATTTTGCGACAAAATGCATCCTTCAATTGGACACCAGAGTGTGACGCATCATTCTCTCAACTGAAGTTTATACTAACGTCAGCACCCCTCTTGCATCACTTTGATCCATCTTGCCCGACTGAAGTCCACACTGATGCTAGTGGAATCGGGATAGGAGCGGTGCTTGTACAACGTCACAGTGGCGCAGAACAAGTTGTCGCATATACCAGCCGTTGCCTGAGCAAATCTGAACGCAATTACACGGTTACGGAACAGGAATGCCTGACAGCCGTTTTCGCCATACAAAAGTTTCGGTGTTATCTTTACGGTAGACCATTCAAGATTATCACTGACCACCATTCTTTATGCTGGCTGGTCGGTTTGCGTGATCCCTCTGGTCACCTCGCACGGTGGGTGCTGCGCCTCCAGGAATACGACTTGGTGGTATCGTACAAGAGTGGCCGTCGTCACGCTGATGCAGACTGCCTCTCTCGGATTCCTCTTGCGACTACCGACTGTGATGCTGAGAATTTTGACGACTGTCTCGCTACTGTTACTTCTACATTCCCTGACGCGGCAGACTTTCAGCGAGAACAACGGAATGATGTTACCCTTGATCCGCTTTTTGTCGCCGCCCGTACTCTAAAGGCAGCGGTCGCTTTATTGTCCGTGATAAATTGCTCTACAAAACTAATTACTTCGGGCATGGAGCGCGTTTTCTGCTTGTTGTCCCCGAGAGTCTCCGCTCCGCGGTTCTACGTGCCATGCATGACGATGTGACATCCGGCCATTTCGGCTTCGTACGAACGACGCACCGCACCCAGGAGCGCTTTTACTGGCCCAAGATGTACGAAACAACCAAGCGTTATGTCGCTAGTTGCAAAACGTACCAACGTCACAAGCGACCGACCACCGCAGC
The DNA here is from genome assembly GCF_023375885.2 of Dermacentor andersoni. Classification (NCBI taxonomy): domain Eukaryota; kingdom Metazoa; phylum Arthropoda; class Arachnida; order Ixodida; family Ixodidae; genus Dermacentor; species Dermacentor andersoni. The sequence continues at coordinate 236,189,165 of NC_092816.1, read as the reverse complement.
CCCGGGTCCCCTTCGGCCATTGACACCGCCCAGTACGCCATTCGAGCAAGTAGGCATTGACCTTTTGGGTCCATTCCCGTTATCTAACAACAAGAACCATTGGATAATTGTCTGCGTAGACCATCTTACACGGTATGCAGAAACTGCAGCTATACCGTCTTCTGCTGCTTGCGTGGCGGTCTTCCTGCTGCGTTCCGTGGTCCTTCGTCATGGCCCACCACGTATCATCATCAGCGACCGTGGTCGACAGTTCACTGCTGATGCCATTGAAGAGTTACTTCATTTGTGCACTTCACAATTCCATCATTCCACGCCGTATCATCCACAGACCAATGGCCTCGTTGAAAGGACGAACAGAACGCTGACCAACATGCTTGCCATGTACGTCTCCTCCAATCATAAGAACTGGGACGACGTGCTTCCATTCATCACTTACGCATACAATACGGCGAAACACGAAACCACGAACTATAGCCCATTTCATCTCCTGTATGCAAGGTTACCGCGAAGTGCTCTGGACACTTTCTTACCCTTCGTTCTGCACAGTGACGATTCTGTATCGAAGACCTTGTGTCTCGCCGAAGAAGCCGGTCGAATAGCTCGTCTTCGTACTCTGGCCTCGCAAAGTCGTTCGAAAGAGCGATACGACGACCGTCACGTACAGGTATCGTTGGAAAAACGTGACTTGGTTCTTCTTTGGACACCGCAACGCAAGCGTGGATTGTGCCAAAAGTTCTTGTCCCAATACTCAGGCCCATTTGTAGTCGTGGACCGCCTGAGCGAACTCACTTACGTCATAGCTCGCCTCCTGTGCAATGGTCGGCGATCCAGCAGCACTCATCCAACTCATATTGCTCGCCTGAAGCCTTTCTACCCTGCTTGTCCATCCTGACTCACCCCACGGGCTTCATGTGCTTGCAGGGAAATGTAACGGATATGAAAGGCGCGGACAAGAAGAGAGAAGAGAAGACGAAGAAAACGAAGGGTTTGAGAGGCCGGGCTGCGCTACGATCACGCTACGATCATCATCCATCGCCTGTAAATAAAACCATTTCTTCGCAACTCTTCGTAACAGTTCTCGTGACAATATGTTAATAGAGTGAACAAGTAGCCGTGACTCGCAAGATTATTTTACTCCACAGAGGATGCTGCAGTAAGGTTCGTGCAACTGTAAGCAATACGAGAAAGAGTGAAAGATTATTTGTAATATATAGATTTGTATGACAGATGAGAATGTGCACCCAATTTGCCACTACGCATTTTTTCTATATTATGTTCAGCACAGAGTGTGAGTCACTATGGCTTCTTAACTACAAATCTCTGCATTCCATTTCACAGTTCTTATGGGGCTATCTGCATTCATTTGACTACTTAAGTGACTGGATAATAGAACATGTCCGCACTACAGATTTACACAGAACATATTATTACGACATCATCGAGCGATGCTCAAGGGATGAGCCGCCGCGAGAACGACGACGAAGTGGGTCTGTGCCCTTGGCGCAAGCGAGTGTCGGCCTGGCGGTCTGGCTCCAGTGTAAATAGCCTGTATATAGCCTCTTTCATCTGTGTCTTTCCACATGTAACATTCTGGTGGAGGTGCGAGGTAACCCCGTCCTCACCACGGAACTACAGAGTGGTCGATACATTGAGCTTGTCACCATGCCTCCCGGTGACGAGACCGCTTCTGCAACGGCTTCGGCTTGTCCGACTGCCCCAATCATCACGGCTGCCCAACATCGCGACCCTGGTGTGTTCTCTGGCCTGGAGGGAGAGGACGTTGACGAATGGATCAAGCTCTATGGACACGGCAGTGCTAATAACAGGTGGGACCCAACGATCATGCTCTCCAATGTCATCTTTTATCTCGGCGGCACCCCACGCGTGTGGCACCAAACGCATGATGACGTGATAAACAGTTGGGACAGTTTCAAAAAAAAGCTCAGGGCACTGTTCGGTGACCCCATTGGGCGCAAGGCTGAAATGAGAAAGGCTCTTGCGTCTCGTGTTCAGACATCTAAGAGCCGTACGCTTCATACATCCTCAACGTCTTGGCTCTCTGCCGCAAAGCTGACGATACTATGTCTGAAGCAGATGAAGTGTCGCATGTGCTAAAAGGCATCGCCGACGATGCTTTCAATTTGCTTGTTTTCGGCTACGTTTCGAGTATCGACGCCATAATCAAAGAATGCCGTCGCCTTGAACAAGCTTAGAGCCGCTGTATCACACATCACATCACGCGACTACCCAAGACTGCTGCTACGTCGACATGTGAGGGTCAACCGCGTCAGACCACTCCTTGTGACGATGTAACCCGTATTGTTTGCCGCGAGCTCGAGGCCACATGTTTGCCGGCTTTCTCCGCAATGCCCCCCGATCCACCAGCAACCACGATTGCGATGATTCAGGCCGTCATCAGACAGGAATTCGAGAACATGGGTCTCAACTCCGTGTGTTCATCGTCTCCACCCATGGTTCCCCAGTTCTCTAGCAGCCCTCCTCGTCCCCGCCAGTCCTTTTCTGCCACATCTCGCCGCAACCCATCCGAATGGTGTACCCCTGATGACAGGCCAATCTGCTTCTACTGCGGTCGCATCAGCCACATCGCTCGTCACTGCTGCAACCGATGGCAACCACCTCCTCGGACATACACCGCCGCTCATTCCCGCCCCTTTGGACCCTCTGTTCCTATGCCACCCGCCATGAACCTGTTGGCACTGATGCTCCTGCCCCGAACCTTCGCTACAGCCTCTCCTCCTCACCTCGACGCCATCAGTCTCGTTCGCCCCAACCCCGTCGCTTCTCTCCGTCGCCTATCGCCTCCCAGATCCAGCCGGAAAACTAGGCACTGCAGCTTCTGGAGATGAAGCTGCGTTGTCCACCTTGCCCTCAAATCCTCTGCTCACGTTACCTACGAACCAAAACCTTCTTGACGTTGACGTTGATGGCTATCCTGTCACGGCACTCATCGATACAGGTGCATATCTTTCTATTATGAGTGCTTCCTTCCGATGACGACTGAACAAGCTCCTCACTCCAGCGTCGGCACGCGTCATCCGCGTTGCGGATGGCGGTACTGTGCCTATCATCGGCGTGTGTACGGCACGTGTTAGCATCGCCGGCTGCCACACTCCTGTCCTCTTCACCATGATTGCTCATTGCCCCCACGACCTCATTCTTGGCCTCGATTTTCTCTCCTCGCATTCTGCTCTTATTGACTGCCCTGCCAGTACCCTTCGCCTTAAGTTGCCGATTATCGCAGAACCTTCTGACACACCCCATGCCGCCTATGCCCCACCAGCTTTATTCGCCTGCCGCCAAAATCAACAGCCTATATTGAACTCGTCTTCCCCCCAGTCCCTGATGGCAAGTACCTCGTCACTCCTCAGCCCGACATTCCACTACAGTATGACGTTACCGTGCCTCACAGTATACTTACTATTACTGCGAACCGCACTTTCACGTCTACCTTTAACTTTGGATTGGCAAAGCAAATTCTACTGCAAGGTATTTGCCTTGCCAACGTTGATGGTCTCGGCGACCTTCACATGGCAACTTTATCGACCGATGCTTCTTGCGAGCTTAGCAGGCCCATTGTGCCAGCCTCGGCCGCCGATCCCAAGATACAGAAAATGGTTGCGACGGACCTGTCTTCTGTGCAGGCTGAAGACCTTTACCAAGTGTTATCGTCCTACAGAGATATTTTTTACTTCGACGATCACCCTTTAGGCCAGACGCTCGCGGTCAAGCTCCGGATTCGTACTGGCGATGCTACTACTATTCACCGACGACCGTATCAAGTTTCTGCGTCGGAACGCCGAGTAATTCAAAGTGAAGTCAAGAAAATGCTAGACAAAAACATCATTGAGCCTTCTTCAAGCCCTGGACGTCACCTGTAGCGTTGGTTAAGAAGGATGGCACGTGGCGCTTCTGTGTAGATTACCGTCACCTGAACAACATTACTAAGAAGGACGTCTACCCGCTCCCAAGTATAGATGATGCCCTTGACTGCCTCCACGGTTCCAGCTATTTCTCTTTTATTGATCTTTGTTCTGGATACTGGCAGATTGCTGTTGACGATATTGACACGTGTACTTATATTTATCGGGCGACCACGTTTCGCCGCCTAACAAATCTTATCGCACAGCGCGGGACGCGCCTGCATGTATCCGAAGTCTCTGGAAAGTTATCGATGCTTCTATCCGCTGTACGTTGTCGCCGAACCTTGTGTTATCTGATTTCATCGCGTGACGGGAATGGTGTAGAACTTTGTGGAAGGCGCGCGGGTCCCAACGATTAGTCTGGAACATTCGATGACTGCTGTATAAAAACTGACGCGCTGGACCCGCTGATCAGATTCACGACGATCGCCGACTGTGTTCGCCGCTCTCGTTGTGCTTTAAGTGTAGCCTGTTTTGTGGGCACAGGTTCGCCCAATAAAAGCTAGTTTTGCCTTTCACAGTATTGCTACTGTGTTCTTTGCCGTCACGACCACGTGACATCTGGTGGAGGTGCTTTTCGTCCATGTACCGGACGCCCCCGACAAGCCGTGATCCAAGCCCGGACCGTAAAGAGAGCACCAACGTACTCACGGACCATCGAGTAAGCCGTCGTCTACAACAGCTGCCTCCGGAACACGGACTTCTACCTGAGAAGACCAAGAAAATCGTGGCCAAGACAACCCCAATGGCTGCCCCAGCGACCCCCGTTGTCCTGCAACAACCTCGGGACCCACCGACCTTCCACGGAGCAGCAACTGAAGACCCGGAATCCTGGCTGGAGACGTACGAGCGAATCGCGACTTTCAACAACTGGGGCTCGGACGACAAGTTGCGGCATGTATACTTCGCCCTAGAAGACGCCGCCAGAACGTGGTTCGAGAACAGGGAGTCGACATTGACAACATGGGACCTGTTCCGTACCGGCTTCCTGCGCACCTTTACAAGCGTCGTGCGCAAGGAAAGGGCCGAAGCTACGCTGGACGCCCGAGTGCAGCTCCCTAACGAGAACGTCGCCATATTCACGGAAGAAATGAACCGCCTGTTCCGCCACGCCGACCCGGATATGCCGGAAGAGAAGAAATGCCTTCTCATGCGTGGCGTGAAGGAAGAACTTTTCGGCGCAATGATACGAAGTCCACCGAAGACCGTAGAAGAGTTTCTTCACGAGGCCACCAGCATCGAGAAGACACTCGAAATGCGGAACCGGCAATTCAACCGCCGCGCGAACTCTACCAACTACACAGGAATTCAGTCACTGGCCACCGACGACCTGCGCGAGACTATCCGAGCGGTCGTGCGGGAGGAACTACAAAAGCTGTTCCCGTCACCGCAGCCTCAAGTGGCTTCGATTGCCGACGCCGTACGTGAGGAGCTCCAACAACAACTCGGAGTAGCCCCTGAATCGCCGCAGCCTCAGCCGCAAGCGATGACATACGCCGCTGTAGCCCGCCGTCACGTTCCCCCTCCGCGCCCACGGCAGGGCCGTGACGACACAGTTCCGTCGTCCACCACCAACCCCGCCGCCAGCACGCCAACCCGTCACCCCACGCGGCATTCCAAGAAAGACTGACGTTTGGCGCGCCCCTGACCATCGCCCGCTTTGCTATCACTGCGGAGAAGCCGGGCACATCTACCGCCGATGCCCATACCGGGAGATGGGACTCCGAGGGTTCGCCGTGAACGCGCCGCGACCACAGATTGGCGAACGACCTCGCGATATCGCCGACTACCTCGCCGCCACTCAGTGGAGCCCTCGACGACCGTCGCGTTCGCCGTCACCAGGCCGTTACCTGTCGCCGCAGCGCCGACCATACACTGGCCCAGCCCGGGGCCGGTCTGCGAGCCCATATCCGGAAAACTAAAAGCAGCAACCGATGGAGGTGCGGTTGCTGTTCGTCGAACTGACGAAGATCCTCCGACGCCGACGGAGACGCCGAAGAGACCATCTCCACGACATAATAATGACACGCCGCCGTCCCAACGAAGTCAGAAAGCCAAGACTACACCGACAAAAGACTACGTGACGACGCGACGTTCCAGCTTCAGTTTAACGCGACGCAGCCGTGATCCGACGCCAAGACCTAACTGCAACGCCAGACAAAGAACCACCGACCTCGACGTGCTTCTCGACGGCCACGCAGTTACCGCCTTAGTGGACACAGGGGCCGATTACTCCGTAATGAGTGGACACATCGCCGCCCAGTTGAAGAAGGTTAAGACCGCATGGGAAGGCCCTCAAATTCGGACCGCTGGAGGACACCTCATCACGCCGACTGGAATATGCACGGCAAGAATAACCATTCATAACCGGACTTACCCTGCCACCTTCGTTATCCTCCAACAGTGTTCACGAGACGTCATTCTCGGTATGGACTTCCTGAACCAACACGGCGCAATCATCGACCTGCAGTCGAAGTCTATAACGCTGTCGGAAGATAAAGTGACACCGCCGGAGAGCCCTCGTAGTCGCCACGCCTTGAGTGTGCTCGAAGATCAAGTGAGCATCCCGCCTCGCTCCAGCATTGTTATTTCGGTCGGCACAGAAACACCCGCTGACGTAGAAGGCGTCATCGAAGGCGACCAACGTCTATTGCTAGACCGTGAAATTTGCGTCGCAAGAGGGATCGCTCGACTGCATGGAGGGAAAACTGAAGTGTTGCTGACAAACTTCAGCCAGGAGTTCAAGCACATCAACAAGGGCACGACGATCGGGTACATTGAGGAAATTCTGGAAACCAGTAATGCGTTTGTCCTCTCGGATTCCGCCGCATCTGCCCCGACGACCATGGTTCCCGAACCAAACTACGACATTAATCCAAGTCTCCCCATGGGCAAGCAGCAACAGCTCAGAAGTCTGCTCCGACGATACAAAGCCTGTTTTTCGACATCATCGAGGATTCGACAAACACCAGTCGCCAAGCACCGCATAATCACCGAGGAGTGCACTCGACCACTCCGCCAGAGCCCTTACCGAGTTTCGCCGCGAGAACGTGAAGCTATAAGAGAACAAGTCGACGAAATGCTGCGCGACGACATCATCCAGCCGTCGAAAAGCCCGTGGGCGTCCCCTGTTGTCCTAGTGAAGAAAAAGGACGGAACCCTACGTTTCTGCGTCGATTATCGTCGTCTGAACAAGATCACGAAGAAGGACGTATACCCCCTCCCACGGATAGACGACGCATTGGATCGGCTCTGCAACGCTAAATACTTCTCGTCGATGGACCTCAAGTCTGGCTATTGGCAAATAGAAGTCGACGAAAGAGATCGCGAAAAGACCGCCTTCATCACCCCGGATGGCCTCTACGAGTTCAAGGTTATGCCATTTGGACTGTGCTCGGCACCCGCAACGTTCCAACGGGTGATGGACACGGTTTTAGCAGGATTGAAGTGGCAGACCTGTCTCGTTTACTTGGATGACGTCGTTGTCTTCGCCGGCAATTTCGACGATCACCTTAGGCGGCTTGCAACAGTACTAGAGGCCATCATGTCATCAGGACTTACTCTGAAGCCGGAAAAGTGCCACTTCGCTTACCAGGAGCTTCTATTTTTAGGCCACGTCATCAGCAAATCTGGAGTCCGCCCCGACCCGCAGAAGACAGCTGCCATCGCAAAGTTCCCGCAGCCCATCGACAAGAAGGCAGTGCGTAGATTCCTTGGCATGTGTGCCTACTACAGGCGCTTTGTCAAGGACTTTTCACGCATCGCGGAGCCGCTAACCCATCTAACCAAATGTGATGTCGAGTTCAAGTGGGAAACGCCGCAGGCCGACGCATTTCAAGAACTCAAACGACGCATGCAGTCGCCGCCCGTACTTGCGCACTTCGACGAGCACGCCGATACCGAAATTCACACTGACGCCAGTAGCCTAGGCCTCGGTGCCGTCCTAGTCCAGAGAAAAGATGGACATGAACACGTGATAGCTTACGCTAGCCGGTCGTTGTCAAAAGCGGAAGGCAATTATTCTACAACCGAAAAGGAATGCTTCGCCATCGTTTGGGCTACAGCGAAATTTCGCCCTTACCTATATGGCAGGCCATTCAAAGTGGTCAGCGACCATCCCGCGTTGTGTTGGCTAGCTAACTTAAAGGACCCTTCAGGACGGCTGGCACGGTGGAGCCTCAGACTACAAGAATATGACATCACTGTAACATACAAGTCCGGACGAAAACACTCAGATGCCGATTGCCTATCACGCGCCCCCATTGACCCGCCGCCGCAAGATGACGAGGATGACGACGCCTTCCTTGGCATAATAAGCGCGGAAGATTTCACCGAACAACAACGAGGGGACCCGGAGCTAAAAGCCCTAGTCGAGTATTTGGAAGGGCACACCGACGTTGTCCCTAGGGCATTTAAGCGTGGATTATCTTCGTTCACGCTTCAAAACAACCTACTCGTGAAGAAGAACTTCTCACCAGTCCGCGCCAACTACCTTCTTGTTGTTCCGTCGGCGCTGCGTCCAGAAGTACTGCACGCCCTACATGACGATCCGACCGCTGGGCACCTCGGTTTCTCCCGAACGCTATCGAGGATACAAGAAAAGTATTACTGGCCGCACCTAACCGCCGATGTCGCCCGTTACGTCAAGACATGCCGAGACTGTCAGCGACGCAAGACACCACCGACAAGGCCAGCGGGATTACTACAGCCGATCAAGCCTCCTCACCGACTTTTTCAGCAGATCGGGATGGACTTGTTGGGACCGTTTCCGACATCAACTTCCGGAAATAAGTGGATCGTCGTAGCGACGGACTATCTATCCCGCTTCGCTGAAACTAAAGCTCTACCGAAAGGCAGCGCAGCCGAAGTGGCGAAATTTTTCGTCGAGAACATCCTGCTGCGACATGGTGCTCCAGAAGTCCTCATCACAGACAGAGGAACGGCTTTTACAGCAGACCTCACGCAAGCCATTCTGCAATACAGCCAGACAAGTCACAGGAGGACAACTGCCTACCATCCGCAGACGAATGGTCTCACGGAGCGCCTGAACAAGACCCTCGCCGACATGCTAGCAATGTACGTCGACGTCGAACACAAGACGTGGGATGCGGTCCTGCCGTACGTAACATTCGCTTATAACACAGCGGTACAAGAAACAACACAGATCACGCCATTTAAGCTGGTTTACGGCAGGAACCCGACGACGACGCTCGACACTATGCTGCCGCATGTCACTGACGAGGAAAATCTTGACGTCGCTTCCTATCTCCAGCGCGCCGAAGAAGCTCGACAGCTCGCCCGCCTGCGGATCAGGAACCAGCAGAGGACCGACAGCCGACACTACAACCTCCGACGACGCTTTGTCGAGTACCAGCCCGGTGACCGTGTTTGGGTTCGGACCCCTATACGCCGCCGAGGACTGAGCGAGAAGCTCTTGCGTCGCTATTTCGGACCGTACAAGATCATCCGACGTATTGGCGCACTGGACTATGAGGTCGTGCCAGACGGCATTTCGCTCTCACAGCGGCGCCGCTCACGACCTGAAATTGTCCACGTTGTGCGACTCAAGCCGTACCACCAGCGTTGACAAACTTTGGGACTTCGCGTAACTGACCTTTGGACTTGATTTTTTTTTTTCGTTGTTTTGTTACTTATGTTTAACAAGTGTCCTTTTATGTTTCGCTCTCTTAAATTTGTAGCATCGGGACGATGCTTTTTAAGAGGGGGGTATTGACACGTGTACTTATATTTATCGGGCGACCACGTTTCGCCGCCTAACAAATCTTATCGCACAGCGCGGGACGCGCCTGCATGTATCCGAAGTCTCTGGAAAGTTATCGATGCTTCTATCCGCTGTATGTTGACGCCGAACCTTGTGTTATCTGATTTCATCGCGTGACGGGAATGGTGTAGAACTTTGTGGAAGGCGCGCGGGTCCCAACGATTAGTCTGGAACATTCGATGACTGCTGTATAAAAAGCTGACGCGCTGGACCCGCTGATCAGATTCACGACGATCGCCGACTGTGTTCGCCGCTCTCGTTCTGCTTTAAGTGTAGCCTGTTTTGTGGGCACAGGTTCGCCCAATAAAAGCTAGTTTTGCCTTTCACAGTATTGCTACTGTGTTCTTTGCCGTCACGACCACGTGACAATATGGACAGAGAAAAAACCGCATTCATCACACCTGATGGCCTATACCAATTTAAAGTAATGCCATTTGGATTATGCAACGCCCCTGCCACCTCTGAGCACATGATGGACTCCTTGCTCCGAGGTTTCAAATGGCCCACATGTCTCTGCTACCTCGACGACGTCATCGTCTTCTCGCCCACGTTAGACACTCACCTTGAGCGTCTAACAGCTGTACTTGATGTATTTCGAAAGCCGAAACTGCAACTTAACTCGTCCAAATGTCGTTTCGGCCGCTGCCAAATTACTGTTCTGGGCCCCCTCGTTGACGCTTCCGGAGTACAGCCTGATCCCGACAAAACTTTCACTGTCCGAGACTTTCCGGTTCCGAAGACAGCCGCAGACGTTCGAAGTTTTGTAGGGCTATGCTCGTACTTTCGTTGTTTTGTTCAAGATTTTGCGGCAATTGCTAGACCCCTCACTAATCTTTTGAAGAAAGGCGTACAATTCTCGTGGGGTACTGCAGAAGCCGCCGCCTTCTCTAATCTCGTCACTCTTCTCTCCTCACCACCCATTCTCGCCCACTTCGACCCTGATGCCCCTACAGAATTGCGTACAGATGACAGCAATCATGGCGTAGGTGCTGTCTTAGCCCAGCGTCAGCGTGGCCAGGATCGCATCATTGCTTATGCGAGCCACCTCCTCACACCATCGGAGTGCAACTATTCCATTATGGAACGAGAATGCCTTGCTGTAGTCTGGGCGGTTGCGAAGTTCCGTCCTTACCTTTACGGTCGCCCTTTTTCCGTAGTCACTGACCATCATGCTCTCTACTGGCTCTCATCGCTAAAAGATCCTACAGGCCGGCTTGGTCGATGGGCTTTGAGGCTACAAGAATTTTCATATTGCGTGGTCTACAAGTCTGGCCGCCTGCACCAAGACGCTGACAGCTTGTCGCGTTACCCTGTTGACGACTCTAACTCCCCCAATATTACCAGTGCTGCTTGAGTATTCTCTGTGCCGCAGCTGCTTCGTTTCGCCGACGAGCAACGTCGTGATGCCTACATCAGAGCACTCATCGACCGTTTTGAACACTCTCTGGCCGACGCCACTCTACGCCTCTTCGTCCTCCGCAACGGTACTCTGTACCATCGTAACCTTCATTCTGACAGCTCTGAGTTCTTGTCATACCTAAACACCTCCGCTCAATCGTTCTAGAAAAGCTTCACGACGCACCAACGGCAGGACACCGCGGCGTATCTCGAACCTATGACCGTGTACATTGCCGCTTTTTCTGGCCGGGCCTTTCCCGTTTCGTACGACGTTACGTTGCCGCTTGTGAACTTTGCCAACGACGCAAGAAGCCTTCCCAGCTCCCCGCTGGTTACCTGCGGCCGCTCGACATCCATGCCGAGCCCTTCCATCGTGTCGGCTTAGACCTTCTCAGCCCATTTCCGGAATCTACATCAGGAAACAAGTGGGTTGCAGTCGCGGCGGACTACACGACCCACTACGCTGTAACCCGCGCTCTTCCGACCAGTTGCGCAACTGATGTTGCGGGCTTCCTCCTGCATGATATCATTTTGATTCATGGTGCTTCTCGTCAATTGCTAACAGATTGTGGCCGTACGTTCTTAGCCAAAGTCATTGACGATATCATGCGTGCCTGCTCAATACAGCACAAATTTACCACCTCCTACCACCCTCAAACGAATGGCCTCACTGAGCGTTTAAACCGCACCCTTACAGACATGCTATCCAAATTCATTTCAGACGACCACCGTGACTAGGACCAGGCTCTACCTTACATTACCTTTGCGTACAACTCTTCCCGTCTAGAAACTGCTGGCTTTTCGCCTTTTTACCTCCTGTATGGCCGTGAACCGACGCTACCACTGGACACTGTGCTTCCGTCCACCATAGCTTCAACTAGCGCTTATGTTCGTGATGCTATCGCCCATGCTGACCATGCTCACCAACTTGCGTGCGCTCGTCTACAAGTCACTCAAGGCAAACAAAAGCAACGCTACTACCTCCGTCACCGTGATGTCCATTTATGGCCCGGCACCCTCGTGTTGCTTTGGTCACCATCGCGAAAGTGGGCCTTTGTGAAAAACTGCTTTCCTGCTACACAGGCCCATATCGCGTGCTTCGCCAAGTGACCAATGTCACCTACGAAATCGTTCTAGCCACGCCCACTACGTCCTCCGCTGTGACAACCAGTGACATTGTCCACGTCGCCCGACTCAAACCCTAAAACTCCCCACGCGCCTCGGATATTTAACAGCACTGTGACGGCGCTTTTGCCGCTGGGGGGGTAGCATTACGATATCATCGAGCGATGCTCAAGGGACGAGCCGCCGCGAGAACGACGACGAAGTGGGTCTGTGCCCTAGGCGCGAGCGAGTGCCGGCCTGGCGGTCTGGCTCCAGTGTAAATAGCCTGTATATAGCCTCTTTCATCTGTCTTTCCACACGTAACAATATTATGAATTTGTCACAAAGCTCCACCCAAGAAACTGTCTGTTGGTTATGAAAATAGAGAATGGAATAAAAATTCCCTTATTTTCTTGTGCTGCCCCGCACACGGTGCTAATGAACTAATGTCTACAATGCAGACATTCTGTGCTTTCATTAGAGGTAGGTGCAAGTTGCACTGACACAATGAATATGCATTCATTGCCTACAAGCTACTGCATGTTGGAACTGGTGTTACAGCAGGCATGGCAAATGTTCTCCCCTACTTGTGTCTTGTGCACCATATGAGCCAGCATTTCATTTCATTGTCGTATACCTGTTTAAGCTGTTACTGATTAAGAAAGGCAAATATAAAACGACTTACTATATCAACCATTTTGCATGCAAGATCACTGCACTCATTGCAAAGCTTATTAGAGATCTAGACTAAGGAGACACAATCGTTGAGGCCCCAAGTACTAGGGGCCCTCAACGATTGCGTCTCCTTAGTCTAGATCTCTATAGTCGCTTGATAATCTTGGTTTGCTTTGCGATGAAATACAGGTACTGTGCACCTGTTTGTTAGCCTATGCACTTCTCTTTTTGTTGTGGCTGTGCATTAGCCAGCTAGGTTGTCACTACATGAATGACATTTGGGCCATGCCCAACGCAATCAAATAACATTACTTTGCTATAGCTCACTGACTGTGCAAGCTTCTTTTTTATCTAGGAAAAGAATAAAATGAGAATGCATGCATAAATGATGTTGACAGCAGCGAACGGTCTCAAGGCAATCATCCTTGATTGTCGTCATTGCCAGGAGAGTAAGCATGCCTGCATTCACTTTGACCACAGGCTGTACATTGTTTAAATGCTGATAGAGATATAGATAAACAGTGAAGGGGCAGCAGATTGGCCACCCAGGCCTTTATGTATGGGCATTGCTGCCTTGTGTGTCCCCGTAAACCTCTGTCATCTCTTAAAGCATGAATGACATAACACTACTATTTGCAGGGACATTTTTAGCACCAACAAGAAATGGAAACATTACGTGAAATATGGGGTGTCTTTTCAGCAATATCAATTAATATTTGTTTTCAAGCAAACATTCTTCTCTGAAAGCATCTCTGCTGAACAAGTAACTGAGATATGTACATATCCCTTTCATGTCTGTCATAATTGTAATCAATTGCTTAAGACGTACTGGTGGGCTAGTTGGTTAGTCATGACTTAATATGGCAGTGCACTTTGAAACAATGACGTAACATAGAATGAACAAATACGAGCTCTGTATGTGTCGCACAGCGCTCCTGTACGTTCATTCAGTGTTACATCATTGTTCCGAAGTGCGATGCCTTATTACATCACATAATCAATTGTAGACTCCCTATTAACTTGGCAGCTACTAAAGAGACCTCAGCAGCAAAGTGCAACTAAATCAACAAGCCATTGTTGATGATTCACACGCATGCTCGGTGATGAAGTGACTTGTCAATCAACACAGCTGTATTCCGTGAAAATATAGAACCATCTGTATAGGAGTATGTTAATAGATAACGCTGCGGCGCTTCAGAGCGCTATGATGTTGCTGCGACAGATCCCTTGCTCATTGGCAGTGAACACCTGTGTGTTCATGTATGTGCGTTCTTGCAAGCTGTTACGTACAGGGTTTAGCCCCATCTGTGAAAGGAATGCGGATTGGTTGGTGGCAGAAAATGGAGTTTATTTTCTACAAGAGACGCAGATGAGAGCCGCATATGTTCGAGGGAGCAAACTCTTGGTCCATGTCCAGTGGCCGAGACGCTGGGGGTGATGGAGAATTCTTGGAACTCAACTCGGGGTGGGGTCGCTTCCTGTTTCGTCCACACTGGTGCTTTGTCCAGCCGAGGAGCGGTGGAGCGTCACCTGTACACAACACTTTCCTCCCTTCTCAGATGGAGTCGCCGTAGTGATCCGGAGGCTGTCGTTCCCGCTGTGGGCATAACTCTGCAGTTGTGTTTGGCACGGTCTCAGGGGCAATGCCAATCTCTGGTTTGGTCACCGATGATTGCGAAGGCTCCAGCGTTCCTGATAGAGTGGCCTCTGATGACGTGGAGTTATCTGCTTTTATCCCAAGAGTGGGCATGGGAACAACGCTACAATGCGGCTAACAAATATCTTCCGCTTCTGCCTGTTTCAGCTCGTGACAGCATCCAGCCCAAGCACCACTGCGGCTCCTTATCGGTGCTGCAATGGCGCTTTGCCACACGTGTTGCAGACTGAAAATCCAGCGCCAAGTGACGCATCCTCCGCCGACCCAGGAGTTGCCATGCCAGCGCCAGTTCCTGTGACTCTCCCTGGACGGTCTACTGCATCACCATCGACATCAACGCCCCCGCTCTACTTAAACTACTGGCACCGTCCGCAGCAGTTCAGTGGGCATGGGAACAACGCTACAATGCGGCTGACAAATATCTTCCGCTTCTGCCTGTTTCAGGTTTGTTACACATCTTCTAAACGCTCAGATAACGCGTTCCTTGTCGTGTTGCCATGCCCACAGCTGCTTTTGAACCATGTGCATGAGTGTTTCTGCGTGATGAAAATGTTGCTGTCCGGGGATGTCGAGCTGAATCCCGGGCCAAAGTCTAATAAATCCGCAACAGCTTCAGGTGATGACAGTCCAGTTTTAACGCTGCTTCATGATCTTCGGGACCGTTTCACCTACATAGAACAAGGACAGGCATGCATATTTGATTCCCTGCAAAGCCTTACAGCAAATCAGAAGGAACTGAGTAAAAACATGACAGAAATCTCAGCCCGCCTTAACGCTGTTGAAAATAAACTGCAGTTGCTCAACGCAGTTCGGGAGGACATGACCACAGTGAGGGAAAATGCTGAAAGAGCACTATCTCAAAATGAGATACTAAAAATCCGTTTAAATGACCTTTAGGATAAGTCTCGTAGAAACAATATTGTGTTTTATAATGTTCCAGACGGACCCAATGAAACATGGGCAGAATCCGAGGAAAAAAGAAGAGGTATTGTTCAAAGGAACATGTCCTTAACCTTAGCCGAACTGGACATTGAACGTGCGCACAGGATCGGTAAGGCTGTAACTGGGAAAATGCGACCAATAATTGTGAAATTCACGCACTACAATATTAACGAACAAGTCATGGGCGCAAAAAGCAAGCTAAAAGAGTCCAATTTCTCGATTAATGAAGATTTTGCCCCGGGCACCAGGCATGCACGGAAAAAGCTTGCTGAATTCGCAAAGCAAACTGAGCTCGGTGAACCGTTCAGTCTTCGTTTTAACAAGCTTATTCTGAAGAAAAAAATGTTATACCTACTGCCCTATAACTGATAGTGTTCAAGAAAAAGATGAAAAACGTGTTGTAACTAACTCTGGTCCTTTGTCTCCGAGATAGCTCAATGAACATGAGCACCGACCTGCGCAGGCACCTCATAATGTCTCAGTTCTTTTTACTAATATACGCCGTGTCATTGGCAATCGTGATAGCTTATCTTGCACGGCAGATACTACAGCAGCTGACATCATTGTACTAACAGAAACTTGGCTCAATGAAACTGTACATAATAATGAAATATTTTCAACGGAAAAGCGTTACCGTGTATTTCGCTGTGACCGTTCTTTTGGTCGCGGCGGTGGTGTATTAATCGCTGTGTCCGACAATCTAGAATGCTTTGAAGTTAGTGTTGATACTACACTGGAGTTCGAATGTGTACAGGTAACAATTAACCATAAAGCTCTATTATTTTGTGCGTGCTACCGCGCACCATCTACGCCCGTCGGCTTTACTAACGACCTTCATGATATTCTGAACATAATTCAAACAATGTTTCCTGGTCGTGCTATTTTTATTTTTGGTGACTTCAATTTCCCGAACATTAACTGGTCTAGCCCTGTAGTGGACGGTGACGGATCTTCCGAGTTGGCAAGTTTTTCAGTCCTCTGCTCTTTCTTCTCGCTAACACAAATGGTTACCCAGCCGACAAGGACGACAGCTACCAGTTCTAACGTATTAGACTTTTTGCTAACGGGCGCCCCAGATTTTGTTTTCGAGGTAAAATACTTGCCAAGCTTAAGTGGTCATTGTTTACCGCACATCACGTTGAATTTACCGTCGAATAAAACGCAAAATAAAACGAAAACCATTTACAATTATGCTAAAGCAAATTTTTCTTCAATTAATGATGGCCTCCAGTTTTTTCTCGACGATTTCGTCCTGGCATTTGCCAAACGATCTGTTATCGACAACTGGTGCATGTTTTAAAAAAAACTGCATGAATTAATCGAATTGCATGTCCCTCGTAAAATCATTATGACTAATCGTAGGTCCCCATGGTTCACTCGTTCCTTAAAACGCCTAGGGAAATGAAAAAGGCCGTTATATGTCAGGGCAAGGTCGTCCGGAAAATCTGAGCATTGGTCAGCTCTAAGAGCCGCGGTTGGCACTTATAAAAAATCGTTAAAAGATGCTAAACAACATTTCTTTAATGTCACACTGCCATCATTTCTTTTAACTGATACTAAAAAATTCTGGAACGTTGTTAATGGGTCAGATCAGCCATCAATCTCTCCTGGATTCTCAATCAAATCCCATCCCTAACAGTGATAGTGCTAATGTACTTAATGAGACTTTTGCTAATGCATTTTCTGTCCCTTTTAGCGCATCACCACCAGACTATACTCCCGATATCATATTTCCAATGGATCCCATTCGTTTTGACTTTGAAGGCATTATAAGTATCATAGATCGTTTAAAGTTATCCTCTTCATGTGGTCCCGATAATATCAGCACTAAAATCCTGAAAAACACTAAAGTATATTCTTCTATCATACTATCGAAAATATTTGAGCAATCCCTTCAAACTTGTGACCTCCCAGATGACTGGAAATTGGCTAAGGTGGTTCCACTCCATAAATCAGGCGACAAGCACCTATCACTCAACTATCGGCCAGTATCACTAACGAGCATTCCTTGCAAGATAATGGAACACGCCATCTTGTCATCCCTAATGAACTTTCTTGAGTCATCATCATTTTTCACTCGTGCACAGCATGATTTTAGAAAGCACTTTTCTTGTGAAACACAGCTAATAAATTTTACAAATGATATTAACTTCATACATGATCGTGGCAGTGAGGTTGACTGCATCTATTTAGATTTTTCCAAAGCATTCGACAAAGTCTCTCACAGCTTGCTTCTTCACAAACTAAGTAAGCTTAACATCGACCAAAATGTACTACGATGGATTCAATGCTTTTTCTCTAACAGGTTCCAGTATGTGCACGCTAACGGCATTAACTCGTCATCGGTTTCTGTGACCTCAGGCGTCCCACAAGGTTCTGTCATCGGACCCTTGCTCTTTCTGGTATATATTAATGACTTGCCTAACAACGTAACATTCACAGTGCGACTTTTGCGGATGATTGTGTGGTTTACCGGGAAATAAAAAATACTGACACTGTACTACTCCAGGAAGACTTAGCTACTATATCTAACTGGTGTTCACAACGGAAGATGACACTTAACGATACTAAATGCAAACTAATGCGTTTTTCGCGTCGCGTCAATCCGTGCCCCGCTACCTACACTATTTGTTCTTCCCTGCTAACACCGGCAACATCTTACAAATACCTCGGTGTCATTATAACGTCAAACCTAGCTTGGAAGGCACATATTTCTATCATCGCATCCGCTAACCGCATGCTTGGATATCTGAAACGGAATTTTTCCTTAGCCGCGACACCTGTTAAACTTCTTCTGTACAAATCGCTTGTCCGCTCCAAATTAGAATATGCTAACTCAGTGTGGGACCCTTTCACTAACTCTCTTATCGACGCCCACGAAGCCGCACAGAACAGAGCAGCACGTTTCATCTTTCGTAACTGTGATCGTTTGTCCAGCGTCACAGAAATGAAAAACACATTGTCACTAACCCCTCTCTCAATTGACGCACTTTCCACTCACAGGGATAAGTCCACAGCACGTTGAAATGTCAGGCTTTGTCTGCGAACAGTCTCTGCGGAAGATGTTCGTCCCAGACGCCGCAGGCGGACCTGTCCTGGAGCATCACATCTTGGGGCGACATAGTTGGGTTCGCTGCTGAAGTGGTAGTTTGGGTGTCAGGTGACGTCGTCGATATCGTAGCCGAAGGCAAAGCAGTCAGCTGTCAAGGTTCCGAGGGCCGCAGCGTAGCTGCTGATCGGCTCGTCTGGCCGTTGGTTGGGTCTTTGAAACATGTACCGGCTGTAAAGCTCGGATGTCCTGGTGTCGAAGTGCCGCCTGAGAAGTGCCACTAAATCATTGAAGTTGACTTTTCCCGGGATCTTCGGCACTATCAGCTTGCACAAAGTGTTCAAAAATGTCGGCTCCACAAAGCACAGGCAAAAGTGCCCGCCTCTTCGCTTCGTCACTGACGTCGCTCGCCACGAAGTAAAAGTCGAGGCGCTGGATCCATGATTCCCGATTGAGAAAGGCTCTACAGTGCCGTGCATTCGTCCTGTAGCCATGGCCTTAACTTCGAAAACTTATCCGCTTCGCAACTCCTGCCTCATTGCCAGTGTTACATACGGGGTCTGGCCCCATCCGCGAAAGGAGCACGCATCAGTTGGTGGCAGAAAACAGACTGCGTTTATTTTCTACAAAAGACGCCGGCGAGAGCTGCATGTGTTCAAGGGGGCAAACTCTCGGTCCCTGTCCGGTAGCCGAGACACTGAGGGCGATGGAGGATTCTCAGAACTCAACTCAAGATGGGGTCGCTTCCCATTTCTTTCATGCTGGTGCTTCGTCCAGCCAAGGAGCGGTGGTGCGTCGCTTGTCCACAACACAAGCTTTCGCTAGCACAGCTACAAAAAGTGCGCCATCGCGTCGTACATAACTGAGCACAAAGTGACGTATATGCTGTCGCAACATTATGCGGTAGCAATAAACAAATAAAAAGAAAACAGCGCAGGTAAAAAAACTGCGCAGTGTTCCAAAGGTTGGTCACCACATCAACGCCACACATGCAGCACAGAATGTGGCAGTGCAAGAGTCGCGTTTTCACCATGACACGGAAGCTTCAACCTACATCGACAAAAATATGCCAGTGTCGTCTGCTGTTGGCGATAGTTGCCGACTTCGAACAGCGTTGCTCTGCGCACTGCCGAATGGTTGCCAGCTTTCAACAGACGTCGCATCCCCAAACCGAAGTGCGGATGCCGGCGCATGCGAACCGCTCGAGCTAACTAATAAAAAAGATAACTAATAAGAGAGCAAACGTAATAACAAAATCCTGGCACGGTGCGAAATTTTGCTGGTCACCAGCACACGAGACTGCCAACTCGCTCGTGCATGCTGCCAGTAGCTGGTTACCTATTTGGTCAACCAGAGGGCGCATGCGAACCGCACCGCATCATGTGGTTTCAGCGTAAATGCAATTTTATGACCGATTAGAGTAAGGGCCAGCGTAAGCTGGCCCTTACTCAGCACTTCCACTAAAAAGGATGTTATGGGAATAACATGAATTTAGAAATTATTACTATATACAAGGTTACAACAGCCACAAGCAGCAGCGACGAATGCAAGGCTTTTGCATGCTTCTGGCTACTTCACCACCATTGTCCTCGACCGACAGTAGCAGCCCCTTCGCTGTCTCGTGACAATATGTTTTATGTAATGATTATTATGAAAGGTGGCACATAACCAGTGACACATACTGAGTGCCCCTAGTTGGCATCAAATAGTTTCAGTGAAGAGCAGCACAGAGATCCAAGTTGGCGTCAAAGAGGTTTATGGAAGTCTGGCACACATACAGAGTTACCTTCCCAGTGGTTGGCATCAGAGGTTTACTGAAAAGCAGCACATACTCTGATACCCCAGTTGGCGTCAAAGAGGTTTATGGAAGTCTGGCACACATACAGAGTTACATTCCCAGTGGTTGGCATCAGAGGTTTACTGAAGAGCAGCACATAGTCTGATACCCCAGTTGGTGTCAAAGAGGTTTATGGAAGTCTTATGAAAGTGACTCAAGTTGGTGGGAAAGAGGTTAGGTATGCTCACACATACCAAAAACGGGGTAAAGTTTCCAAAGAATGTGAACAGCATTAAAGGTGAAATCTGACTAGAATCTCCACTAAATAAAAGTGGGGCACATCAGGAGCATGAGCATGGCCAAGAAAACATTCCAGAAAGCTAAAGGTGCCCATGTTCCCAGGGCAGCCTCTACTGTGAGTAATTTATTTATTTATTTATTTATTTATTCATTTATTT
The DNA here is from genome assembly GCF_023375885.2 of Dermacentor andersoni. Classification (NCBI taxonomy): domain Eukaryota; kingdom Metazoa; phylum Arthropoda; class Arachnida; order Ixodida; family Ixodidae; genus Dermacentor; species Dermacentor andersoni. The sequence goes on along the minus strand of NC_092816.1, from coordinate 236,168,382 downwards.
AGTCTTCGGTCACCTAGTCTTCATTGCTAAATTTGCGCACAATAAATTCTTACCTGCTGTCAGTGCCAGATGGCTCCTGGCACTGGCAGGGTTGGTTGTTGTCAGCTGCCCCCCCCCCCCCCCCCCCCCCCCTTGACTGCATGCACTGAAGAGTTGGCAACCCCAGCATGCCTGCTGACTGGTCATGCTCGAAATATTCGGCGAAGGCCAATTTTAGGATTGAAACAACAAAAATTTGGGCCTATCGAAATGGCCAAAAAGTAGCATCCAAGAAACAAACTGCCCACATTGGCAGAGAATGCGCAAGGAGGAAGTTTGTTTGTCTGTAAATTTTGCGGGTCATTTGTGCCTCAGGTGTGTTCCTTGCTTGCAGAACATCGTCCTGGCTGCTCGGTGCACCCCTAACTCTATACACTTCTGCAGTGGCGATATGAGACGTACTTCCAGTACATGGCAAGCGTCTGTACTTTTGCTTATGATACATATTTTACCATGGGGAAAGCAAAAACAAAATCTCAGCTCATTCTGGAACTGTTTTTAATATCAAAACGTAACAGTGCCCACACCAGCAACTAGCCTGCAACACTCTACAAAGGTGAGGAGGCATTCTTCAAGGCCAGTGTATAAGGCATGTACTTTCCTTTCTTCTAACCTCGCTGCCTTTTTTATGAATAAATAGTAAGAGCTTGTGCTCATTCTATTTTGCACTACTTTTATCTACCCAGAAAATGTTGCAGGCAATTAGCCTAGCAAACAAGCGATTTTTTCAGACATGATATCAGCTCAAGCCAAGTTCAGGATCGCTCTACGTCATGTACAAGCAGGGACACCACTCTGCACACACACTTCAGCTACGCTGTGTGCCAAGAAGAGAGAGAAACATTTATTTCATTCCGGCCCCCTGTCCGGGGCTACTGTGTGCCAAGGAGAATCACCCTAACCATCCAGCATGATCATTACCTCACGTGATCCTAGATTGTGGATAGTATATATTGAAGTAAACATTCACTTGCTAACTAAACATGCGTGGTGTCATGCCCCTAAGCACTAATGGTCACAATGCTACAGTGATGAGGAGAGCTGGCAGCAGGGAGCACACAAGCTCGTCCCAAAGCAAAGATACTGTGCTGCCCCTCTCTTTACCATTTCACTGTGCCTCCAACTCAGCAGATCACTAGCCACACAAAAGAGTAGCACATCGAGGCACTAGCCTTCTCGGCCAGCCTTAGCAGCCGTAGCAGATCCCGTGACCTCCAACATCTGATGTGCAAGGGCCCTAATAACTGCCATCACAATAAAATTACCTTCACCAGGATGTGTCTGCCTGGATTTCAGTCCAACTGCCCAACAGTAGGAAGACATCGACAAAGCCCAACAGAGCATGTGTTACTCACCCTCGACAACCTGGTCGTAGACTCGCTCCTCCACAGTGAAGATGACATCAAACTTGTCGTAGCAGCTCTGAAAGCGTTCCGGGGTGGGCTTGATCCGCCGGTTCCGATCCAGCATGTGCAAGATGCCATTCTGCGTGTACCTACAGTCGCACACCGTCAAGGGAGCTATACAGCAGGAGGTGGCTTTCAAAATGCAGTCACATACTTTCTTGGTTGAAGTTCAACTGGGGTGAAGTCTTTGAAGTTTAACATGATAGGTCAGTTTATACAGACAGAGAAATCTCTTCTGGGACATCCAACGAGTTTGTCAATGGGTACAAACTTCTCATTTTGGGAAAATAAATTTTGTGGCAGGAAACACATGTTACCGCATCATGAAATAAAAGCAGCAAAAAGTTAAAAAAATACATACAGTAGCAATCAAAAATTGTACGCACCGATAATGAAAATGACCAAACTATTCTGCATTTACAGCATGACAGCACTCTGTGATATTGCATAAAGCTGAAAAGTTATTACTTCTATGTTTCAACAACGCATCCAAAGTTGTTTCAATTGTTTGGTTACTGTTAAGGCCATTCCAGACTGATACGTTTACAAAAACTAATGTGCACTATCCATAAACAAAAAGAAAGCAATTCTTTGTGCTGGCACCCAGCATTGAGCATTGCATGAAATAAAGCACATTCAACCCCTGGAATGTTTACAAGATGTTAAGCCAACTAATTGCCAAGTGCATGAGAGCAGAGGGGGCGTTTTACAATGCTATGCTTCATTTTACATTCTTGTCATTCGTTGCACCAAGTGGCCGAGCCCGACAATAACAGTGGGCCAATGTCAAAGGGTGGAAATAATGGTCATGGTTAGACAGGGCAGGATGTATGAAACCTCTGTGTAGCCAGGCAAGCACTTCTCTATTTGTGTTCGGCACTGTTAGCACAGAATAAATTATGCATTAGTGCGTGCCTTTGACCAGCACACAGTGTGCACAGAAAGCAGATTTGGTTACATCAAGGTTACAGCACTGAAGTACAGGCACTGATTTAGCAATTCAAGAGAGTTCTGAACGACGCCAGACAGGTTGCTAGCAGCACTGTGCGCCACCACATTTCAGCCTAAGTAGCCTGAATTATCACTCAACCTTCCTTACAAACTAAACAGTGTAACATACATTTATACAAAAAAATTTGCTTCGTTAAGATGACGATTACTTAGATCCATTAGTGTGTTATAACCATTTTGCTATAATGAGGTTTGACTGTACGTATATGCTTGTGGCTGTAGTGAGCAAGGATACAGGGCCTTGTCCTTTTCCATTAGGTCCTGGTACATCTGCTCATAGGTCACGCCAAAGTCATACACATTGGGCTTGTCCGGTGCTGACCCAGGCAGCTTAACCTGGGCACCCGACCCAAATGACCGTACTTTGAAGCCCTTCTTGCTGCGGAGAGCAAAGAAAAGAGCCAGGTTAAAAGCCAACAGAAGCTGTGCCTGGCCATCAGCCTCAAACTTGTGCCTGCTGTTTACAAGCAATTTCCCTTATGAAATGTGCAGGCCTGGCCTAGCTGCCCTTCTATCTTACAAGATGACAGCGAGAACACAAAACACCGACCACAAGCTGTTTTCAATCTTGGAATTGGCAAATATGTACTAAAACACACTAAAAATATCAGTTTATATAGAATGAGAAGCTGTGCACTGTCAGGTTTAACTTCAGTTTTACGTTAAAACAACCCACTTTCTAAGATGTCCCCAGGCCATGTTATTGGTTGTACGAATGGATGTGCCTGCTGTCAGCCGCTTTTGAGAGTAAACAGCTACGCGGGATGCCAGCAAAACTACGAAATTCAGCAATGGCAACTCCAACGACACAGCAGTCCAGACTGCCCAGTTTGTGTTTACGCAGAGGGCCACGTACAGATTACTGTCTCTACGGAACTTCCTTTTTGTGAAGGACTTGTCTCTATGCTATGCGGAGCACTTAGACGATCTTCAGACAAAAATTTCAGCAAGCCTTACGTGAAGCAAGCAAAGCTGACAGACTATGGCTTCTCTCTGAAACAGTGATGACGATGTATGGGGTTTTATAGCACAAGAGCCAATGGTGACCAAAGAGTGCCAGCTCTGAAACTGTGAAAGTGACACGCTTTCCTTCGGATTAAAATTTTCAAATCCTTTTCTTGATTTATTTTTCTGTAACCCACTTATGACATCGATTATCAGAATACATTATCCTTGGTATAAACGGGTTAGAAAAACTAAACATCCAGACAAACCCGCATGAAAAATGTGCAAGTTCCTTTTCATGTCAAGTCCTTAATGGTACACTCGCACAACCCATGCCTTTCTAGTACTAAAAACTTGACAGGTTTCTTATTTGTGTTGATTACAGAAGTGCTCTTATAGTGGCACTTTACCAGACAGAGGGTGACACCACTACGCAGAAAAACATTTACAAATTGTTACTGGTTTGCATTCTCATAGTGTTAGTGCACTCTCAAAGCCTGTAGGTTACACAGTGTCCCATCTGTCCCTTGTGAGATCTGTTACTTTTATGCAGGAAATATTTAATTTAAAAATTAAACACATTTTCAGTCAGCCCAATGCATTATCTCTCCTTGTTATCCCGCTTCGGTGCTGTTCCTGTACAGAATAAAAAATGCTGCAATGTGGCCATCAGTGTTTTTCAGCTTGCATACTACACTGTGGTTGCAGCCTTGAATTGGATGGTGAGCAGCGACAATAAAATTGATGAGTTAGTTTTGCTTGTGTGGCAGAATATAAGGCTACATTAAGGACCACATTTGACCGGAATAACAGTAAAACAGAAACATTATAAGAAATCTTATCAGTTCCATTCCCATACCATTTATCTTAGAAAAAAAAAGTCTGAAAGCTCGTACAAACTGGCCACAAATGTCATGCATTATATTTCGTAACTGTAACGACTACTTAGCGCATATATAAAAAATTTCACCAGCATTTTAGCTAGGTCTGCTAAGTTTTGAGTAGGATAACTACGTCTCTCACTCCCAACAGCAGCCACCACATCTCTGTCCCATAACTTCTCATGGCAGCCCTCGCATGCCATCTGCGCTTCCCTTGCCCCTATCTACAGGAACATTGTAACCCTGGCAATGACGGTTACTTCAATAATGGCTTGAGCTATCCAGGCACTAAATTGTGTTCCTACCTCTACCTGCTAGATTTATTTTACTGAATGACTGACTTCTGCCATGAAATTACACAATGAGTCATACTATGAGGCACAGTGTAATCCTGTACTGCTTATATTGGCAGCATTTATATAGCTAATTCTCCCTAAACCCCTAGAGAAGGAGAAATAAGTGGGTGCTTATAATAGGATAAACTCCACATGTTTAAAAGTGGCGAGTCTTCTGGATGAGGAAGTGAGGAACAAACAATGGAGGAGGGGGGGAGTTGCTTTTTTCTCCTTCCCTCATTCAACCATGTGCACCTGCTAATTCTCCTCTTCCTTTTAGGAAGGGGGAGAGTGAGCTACTTTACCATCATCATAAGATTATACAGGGTGTTTCATGTAATTTGAGCAAAAGAAGAAGAAACTTTATTGAAGAGTGGTCTGGCAGTTTTTGTTGTGGTGGCCTCACGTGGCAGCTCAAAGTCCTTACTTTAAAAATATGCAAATTCCACGTAGCTGGACCGAGCCGAGGTAATGTTGTTTGCCGTTGCTCGGAGATACTCAGATTATTTTTGCATTCTGCCTAAATAGATAATTAGCCTTATTTAATCAACTCAATTATTATAAAGATTAAAAGTGTCAATGAGGAAATGATACAGCAAATGAGAAACTCCCGATACAGCTTTCTGTTGCTCAACACATACTACATAAGTGTTTTTCTAAGCATAAAAGAAGCCCATGAATAAGCGCAAAATTGCCATGCGATTGGCCGCTCAAGGCACTTTGCGTGTATTTGTGGGCTTCTTTCATGCTTGGAAAAACACTTATGTAGCATGTATTGAGCAACAGAAAGCTCTATCAGGAGTTTCTCATGTTGCTCTACAATTTTCTCCTTGATGCTTTTCATCTAATTATAAAAATTGAGAAGTTCATTAACTGATTAAGACTAATTATCTAATTATGCAGATTGCAAAAGATAATCTCAGTATCTCCAAGCAATGACCAACAACATTACCTTAGTTCTGTCCAGCTACATAGCATTTGCATGTATTTAAATTTTGGCGTAAGTGAAGTGAAAGACCCTATATATGACTGCTTCAGGACGATGGCCTCTCCCAGCAATTTCCAATTATCATTGTCTAGCACTGGCCGATTCCATCTAAGGCCTGCAAATTTTCTTATTTCATCATGCTCCATAGATCTATGCAGTCAACTGCACTACCTTTCCCTTGGCACCCACATAACTCTATGACATGCACAATACAACAGCAGACAAAGGTCAGAAAGACATAACACTAATAGACCATCGGTTATCTGCACTACGTATCACATGGCCTGCCCAGCTCCATCTTTTTATCCTAATGCCAACTAGAATATCAGCTGCCCCCCCGTTTGCTCTCTAATCCACACTGCTGCCTTTCTGTTTCTCAAGGTTACAGCTAACATTTTTTGGGTCCGTTGCTCATTGTGTGGTCCTTAACTTCTCAAGCATCATTGCTAAACTCTGAATTTCTGTCCCACATGTTAGTAATGGTAGAATGCTGCAATGGCTGTACACTTTTCAAAGATAGTGGTAAGCTGCCGGTCGTGACTTGTTAATGCCTGCAGTACATGCTCCAACCCCTTTTTATTTTCCAGTAAATTTCTTTCTGATGACCAGGATCCCGTCATCCAGACGAGTGATATATATGAATGCTGCTAAAAAGCAGTTTTTTTTTCTGATAAAGACAAATACCCTTGTTGAAACGGCTCCAGCAACGTCCCTCACTTGACCACTGTTCATTACTTCAAGCTTCCATGCTCCTGCAACCTACGATCTTGTTTGGCTCACATCTATGAGAAGCTAAAAAGAAATGGTGGAGGCTTCAATTACTCTTGGTTACTTAAAATTGTGAGAACAAGAACTTCATGAGAACAAGAAACATGACCAAACAAGCAGCAGCCCTGCCACGCTGAACTGACAGAGCCCCATTTAGTGTGACCTAAATGCAGAACAGATTCACTACCCTCTTTGCCTAAATAACTAGTGCAACAAAAAATTTGGGCACAGGTGCTGCCAATAATACACATGCACCGGTGGATCAACCATGGTACGGCACGCTGCAGCTACTGCAAAGCATAGCTGTTAAGTGGCACAGGAATGGCAGCATGGATTAGGGAGAAAAGTAGCTGATATTACAGGCGAGATTAAAAGAAAGAAGTGCAATGCATAGAGCAGTTAGGTGCTGGCCGACTTGTGCAACACAATGCAGATGGCAGAGGATGAGGTGGCGTTACGAGTAGGAAATATGCATGCATGTTGTCATTACATACTGAAAAGATTTTGCGCCAAAAAACACCACACACAAGAAAGACGACAACACCACGGGCGCTTGGTGTTGTCGACGACACCAAGCGCCCGTGGTGTCGTCGTCTTTCTTGTGTGTGGTGTTTTTTGGCGCAAAATCTTTTCAGTATGCAAGATCACCAACTAGCCCAGCAGTTAACCCTTCTAATGTTGTCATTAGCTAGTCGGGTTGTCGATTCATGATCTTTGAAAAAAAAATGCGAATAGACAGCACCACGACAGAAAACTGAGCTAGTTGGTAAGGATTCATTATGCAAAAAAGAGGTGAGGCATGCAGACAGGACACAAAGTAGAGAAGTGGGCAACACGAACGCAGACTATCAACTGAAGAGTGCACTGAGGCGAAAAAAGAAAGAGGACACAAAACTCATCTGCGCAAGCTCAGGAATTGTATCACCACGTGTCAGTCGGGTACATGTGCCAGTCTACGTGAGAGATAACTGTTAAGGCACTTAATCTCTTCCTTATGTAAAGTAATCGAAGGCTGACTCACGCACGCACTTCCACCATTATAGATATGCCATGCCTGTACAATATCGCACATTCATCTAACTCTGGGGTGCAGTTACAATCGACACCAGATCTACAATCTACACCAGTTACACCAGATCCTGCATGCACAAAATTAGCACCAGTTTTAATGCACAGGTCCGGCGCCTATTAGAAGCAGGTTATCCTAGTGTAGCAGTGGCCACTGTGGCTGAGCGCCTAAAGAAGTCGGTTTCGAAGGGGACGGACGTGATTACAGAAAGCAGTAATAGCAAAAAAAGAGTAGTGGCAACTCCGTACATTCATTCAGTGTCACACAGGCTTAAAAAAGTTGCAAGTAGATATGATGTTAATGTTGCTTTCACTGCTCCCAATAAGCTAGGTAAGATATGCGCCACCATACAGAGGAAAAAGGAGCAAGTAAAAGGCAAGAAAAGAACAGATATTTGTCCAGTGAAGCACAATAAGAACAACAGCTTTACTGACTGTCGTATGGATGTGGTTTACAAGATTCCGCTTAGCTGTGGCCAGTTCTACGTAGGGCAAACAGGGCGGTGTATCAATCAGAGGCTAATGGAACATAAAAGGTCGGTAGCCGGTGGATCGCCTTCTCGTCTTTCCCTACATTGCCAAGATTGTAACTGCGCGCCAGAGTAAGATGAATGCGCGATATGGTACATAAGAATGAAGATACGCGTCTTATGGTAGAGGCATGGCATATCTATAAAGGTGGAAGTGTGTGCGTGAGTCAGCCTTCGATTACGCTACATAAGGAGGAGATTAAGTGCCTTAACAGTTATCCTCATGTAGACCGGCACATGTACCCGACTGACACGTGGTGATACCATTCCTGAGCTTGCGCAGATGAGTTTTGTGTCCCCTTTCTTTTTTTGCCTCAGTGCTCCCTTCAGTTGATAGTCTGCGTTCGTGTTGCCCACTTCTCTACTTTGTGTCCTGTCTGCATGCCTCACCTCTTTTTTGCATAAGACAGCACCACCAGGAAAGAAGACAAAAGATAGATATGGCTTCGACTTGCAAGTGAAAATTTTAATTGTGCCCAGTGTTACGCTTAAAGGAAGATTGTTGTTTGCACTTGGTGACAGCATGTTGTCCTGATGCTGTCACATGCGTCTGTAGAAAGGCGGTATGCTTATACTATTGGAAAGTTTTGTGTAGACTACTTCCTTGTATTGGCTTCTTTTTTTTATGCGTGCGTTTTGTCAACAGGAGTTTGAGCTGCAAGTCGGCACTAAGATTTTTGCCTTTGTTAACGTGGTGCTGTTTGTTAGCGGTTTTTTCCAAGATGGCAAAAGTTGGAATTGGCTGACACGAGACACGGGTAACTGGAGATCACAGGAAGATGCCTTCATTCTGCAGTTGACATGAACAGGCTGATGAAAATAGCTGTTGCAAGGTCTGTCACTGCAGCTCCAGCTGCATTTTTCATCATGTCATACATATCACCTGCTTTTCATCAAGGTCAACTGTGTACAAGCCCCGTAGATTTCCCCCTGAATAATATCCGCTAACCAGTAAGAGCACAGTGTTGTATATGGCAGCACATTGTAACAATTCGCTAGCACTGGCGGTATTTACAAATGTACAAACTAAGAGCTTGCACCAGAAAAACTGTTTAGGCAAGTTGGTGTGAAGCTTTGTTGCACATTATCCTGCTTGGCACAATGTTAAGAACATAAAATCAGTGATAGAGTACATTGTATACAGAACTCTTGTCTACAGGAGAAATGTACAGGGACTCTTTACATACAGAGTCAGACAAGCTGTCTGTAGTCTTTGTTTACTTCGTTTTATCTATCTCAGCTGCTCATACTTATCATTTCCCAGAATGAGCACCAAGTTTGTGTTGCAACAAAAGTGCCCAGCAATCATAATATTATTCTTTCTTCGTTAACCATGCTAAGCCTTGGATGAAATACTCCTTACTTAGTATTCTCCAGTAGCAGACCTGGATCACATAACATCTCGTATAACCAAAATTCCTAGGTTAATGCCCAGGAAGCAACAGCTCATGACCCCAATCATGGTGTGCAAGTTTCAGCTGCGCGTCACAATGTGTATTGGGGCTTTGACAAAAGATAGTGTGCATCATTTACGAAAGCAAAGACTGCAGCTGTGCACCAGGTTAAATGTGGTAGTTTTTGGGTAGGAACTGTTTTGCAAAGCAGACTCCTCATTAGTCTGTAATATTACTTGTCGTTCTGACCAGTATTCTTTTGTTTCTCATTGTAGCGTGATTTGTTCTTTACTGCTGATCATTAAAATTTGAAACCTCACGATACCAAAAAGACCTGAGCAACTGGAGCGGTATCAGGAGTCAAATGGGGGCATCTTAAAGCCTTCTGTAAACAAGGGGGCAGAATTTTTTTTAAAAGCATTGGGCTTGCTCGCACATGAAACAGGCTTTACAGGTGGACAATATTTATACAATGGTGCTGTTTGCAGATGATTTCCACATACTACATTTCAATCGAGACTGCACAATTACTGCACATGCCAAATGGTACCAATTGTGGTTCACATTGTGGGGGTCCTTAAAAGCCATTCTAGAGGCACAACGTTGAAGAACATTACCAGCCGAAAAAAGATGACAGGCAAAACATACGTGGAGGTCCACCAGTGTGAAGTCACAGATTAATGTCAAACTGAAAACAAGAAACGAAGTTGATGTTCGACAGCTGGAACACAACCCGACACTAGCATCATTGCTTCCAGCATGCTCAGACTCCATTTGCACTCTTTTCACACTGGCCATGGACTTCTAGTAGCATATAAAGCACCGAACATGTTATTGTCATAGATTAACACAGCATAGATTTAACATAAAATTGTGGGTGCGACGGAATCCTGACAGGTCAGGATGGAGCATGGTGAAAGAAAACGAGACACTGACCACAAAACGGTTAGCTCTCACACACGAGCCTTGTTCGCAAATAACTTTAATTTGTGAACAAGGCTCCCATGTGGGAGCCCTACAAAACTGTTAACCTTACTAAACCTTTTGTGGTGAGCATCTTGTTTAATTTCACCACCATACATTTAGTAATGGCCGAAAATGGAGTTAGGTCTTTAAAACAATTATATCTGCCTGCAGCAGTGCATCTACAATTGTGCATGCCAAGATACCATAACATCATAAGCACTAGCAAAAACAGCAATTTTGCTACATACATCTCAGGACATTACCGATTAGACCTGCGTTTTGGGGTTGGTTGTTATGCAAGTAATGTGTCAAAAGCACCGAAAGACAGACACATATAGGTGCTTACTAGCAGTGGCATTATGAGGCCACATAGCAGTGCCACTTTTTCTGCTATTTTTAAGGGTAATGATTTATATCCAGTGAACTTCTAAAACGAATGGATGTTTCTAAGTACACTGCATATGAAATTGTTTTTCTCCCAGCAGTAATGTATACAGACGTCAGCCATGGAATCCACCCCATTTATATGAAAAATAAAACTAAACGAAAAATTCTGCACTCTAGGTCGGTTCTTAATTATGCTTTAGCATAATTAAGCATATGAACAAGTCCGGTGATGAACGGCTCAGTCTGCGCGGATAAGCCACTGCTTACGATTACATGATTACGAGGTCTGCAGTGAATACACCTCTTCTGTCATACAGGTATGCGACCCGCGTCCAACGCGACCCGGATGTCATTCATTCGCACCTCGCATGTTCTAGATTTTCTTTCCTTACGTCAGGGTTTTGCGTTGTTCCCTTCACCACAGCCACGATAGGCTCAGTACTATGGTAGTTCCGTTATGCGGCTCGGTGAAAAGCACGAACTGATAACCAGCGCCGCGACAGGGCGGAGCAGCGCCAACTACACACCTCAAGAATGCGTGAGCTTCCATGCTTCGGTTTTGGTTGCTGGAGCACACAACGGCCAGCCGAAGTGATCCGGGCATGTCCGCGGTGGCGACCGACTGTCCCGAGGGATTCTCAATGGACCGCAACAAAGACGAACGGATTTCGTTCTACGAGAGACTGGCAGCGATAAACAGCAATGACCATACCCACGCAGCAGCGAGGCGCGATCACACGACGCTAAGAAAATGAACGGTCAGTGAAGACTAGAGAGATTCCTGTCTAAAATTGCTGTCATCTGGTCCAGGTGGCTACAAGGAAAAGGTGCGCACACATGACAGCACAAGAAGGGACACAGACACCACTCGGTTTTAGAGTCTGAAAGGAAACGCATAGCCACATGCAGCAAGCCCCCGAGGGCTCCGTGGTCGCTGCGCATGCGTTAGCTGAGAAAAGGTGAGAAAACGCATGGGGCTCTTGCATTGCCCAGGGGGCGCTGCAAAAATGGTACTAAAATGAGCGTGCGTCTATTTGTCGTACAAAAAGGCCTTAAGAAACTCCCAAGACGGTGGCGCCAGATTTCCCTCTAGGTATTATAGTGAGAAACTCATAGAGTTTCATATTAGTATCGAGAAACTCTATGGACGCAACGCTCATGAGAACCCCCGTAGACACTAGCGCCACATTTCCCTCTAGGGTATTTATTTAGAAACTCTATGGCAGAGAGCTTTGCGTTGCACTGTCCCACTGCAGGTTATAGCAATTGCGCTTGGAGCGAAACCAAAACTGCGAAAAAATACCTGTAGACTAGTTTGTCAGTCAACAGAATGCCAATTCGTAGCTTGTATACTTCTCAATCATTCCCATGATCATGCCCATGATGGTTGATTGATTGAAAACTTTATTGTTCCACCGAGCTGGGGTGCCCGCCTCTTAACCTACACGTAGGTAGGGGGGGAGGACGAAGCAGTCCCCGCGCGTTGAGGACGGTGAGTCTTCACGGCCTCAACGGCCAGGCGGATTGCTCGACGCTGGTCGTCCTCAGCCTCGCTCTGGAGCAAGGGCTCCCAGGCTTCTCTACTGTCAATGTTTCCCTTGGCCCCTGGGGAGCCAGCACACTCCCATATTATTCGCAACTTTCACGTATGGTGGCGCCGCTGTGCGGCGGTGGCCGGAAACAATCGAAAGATTATACTCGCCGCTGGCTGCCGCCCGTTCGGGTAGCGTATATATTGGTGTTGTGTACGCTTTTCCTTCAATTTTGGTTGATGTTAATTTTAACGCGTTCAAAGCCCCAGTGGGATACTGAAGGACACTTAACATGCTCAGAATGAGCAAACATAGAAGTAACCGTATTTGCTGCGTGCCGTAATGGGTGCCGAGCGGTAGTTACGCGGTAGGCGATGTGAGCCTTCACTCATTCCCACCGGCTGCGTCCATGAGGAAGAAATTGATTATTAAGCTGCGGATAGGCAAAGCTGTCACAGAAGCGATGAAGGTTTGCGATGCGCACTTCACGCCGGAGGACTTTTTTTGGAATACGACAGATGAGTGACGATTCCGAGCACTTGAAATCGCGAATAGACGCACCTCCATAAAAACGCAGGCATAGCACTATATTATGTGCAGGGAAAGAAATAATGCGCAATCTTAACTCAAATGTGTTGTAGGATGATTGATGCTTGCGTTCTTGCCACTCATGTCTTTGCGGCTACGTTGGAGCGCAAACATTCTCCGTGAAACCTTGTACCTGCTTCAAAATTTCTTGTTCTCGTTCATGCATTCGTGCTCTGCAACGCCGGCTTGACATTCCACCATTTTCGAACAGAGAGATGAGTTTCTCATTTGTGCATCGAAGCAAAGTGACGTAGGCGTAGAGGGACCTGGAATTCGTACCTCGTCTGCCACTTCGATGCGCGGCTGCAACGTGTGCACAGGCGCGCATGACTGCACTCGTAAGCTAACAAATTCTAGTCCAACAAACGTTAAACTACTGTGCAGTGTTCGCGTAGCGAACCCTCAGCTGATCTACGTGTATATTATTTTTTAAAGATAACTGGAAGAAGGAAGCGAGCATTGCCGCGAACCGGTAAATATCGACTATGTATCGCTTGATCTGTCTATAGGCAAGACGCAGTAGGACTCACGCAGGCTGTAAAACTACCGCAAGACTGTAGCTTGCACAGCCCGCATAAAGCGCAATAACTAAATTACAAGGGTGAACGGTTATCGTATTAGCTCGCAAAAGCGGTCAGATGTGGTTTTTTGTTTACTTCTCGTGTTCAACATCCAGCTTTGTGAACACAGGCAGGGATAACTAGACAACAAATTTTCGCACACGAAACACTGCTTTAGGGCTGTTTTTCACGCCGTCGATGTTAAGGACTTCGGTCGCGCGACACCAGGAAGGTTTTTTTTCTCGACACGGCGGCTTATTCAAGCGGTCCAAGTAACAACTTGCAGAGAGCACCACACCGTATAAAAGCTCATGGTACCCGTTCAAAGAGGTCAAAATAATAGAATAACAAATAGAAAGCACGGTCACTTCTCTTAACACCACCGTCGCGGTAAAACTGAAACCGCAGCTCGCGTGGTTTGCTTCGAAGCCGCGAAGTTTGTATGCAAAGGCCTTCAACAGCACAGACGTCGACGCGTGCACGCTTTTATGCCGCAGTACACAAGATGACAAGCGTTTAGGACTTCCTCGCCTTCAAGCAGGCTTCGAATCCTGCGTTCTGCTCGCCCAATGTGAGCCATTACGCAGGCTAACGACAGCGGGCGTGTAAATTGAAGAGACATTTCAACATGACGACGCGAAACATGTCACTGAGCAAGACGACCGCAGCACTGCACCGACCTGCTCTAGTTCTTAATCTCTCGGACAGCCATGTTGGATTTAAGGTGGCGCCCCCTATGGGGCTCTTGCATTGCCCAGGGGGCGCTGCGAAAAAGGTGCTAAAAAGCGCCCTCTGTCCTAAAATGGGTCGTACCAAGCTCGGTCGTCTGCTTCGGAAAGCACGTTTACAATATGGACCCGCCACTTTCGGTTGTGTTGTATCACGGCCTGCAGCGAATATCGGGCGCCGAAGATTTTTTCAGGAGTGGCACGCTGCGTAAAGGCAAGAAATTATGCAGTGCCGAATACGTGTATGCCGTTCAAGAATTAAGCGGCGAAGTTTTAGCGCGGTGTCAATCGGAAGTGAAGCGAGTCGCGTACGAAGTGGAACTTCAGGTAAGGTTTGCACGCTGCTAGATTCAGGCGCACAAACGCGAGGAAATGCTTGCTATAAATGAATCCACAGCAGCGATAAGCAGACATCATGTGTACGGAACTGCTCGAGCACACGACGGTACGCGCCGCGACGGCAGCGGTCTTTCAGCATGCCGCGATGTACGAACTGCTCGAGCGCACGATCGTACGCGCTGCGACGGCAGCGGTCTTTCGACATGCCGCGAAACGGCGGGTCTCCTGCAATCTTTGTTGACTGCATGCCGCTAAACAAGTAGTTAGGCCTGCGTTGTAGTAGCGGTCATCTGTCCCTTTTAGTAACTGGTAATAACTGATGCAACGCATATATGAGCTCGCACGTACGTGCGAATCGCGCAGCGCGAGCTCGTGCGCTGCTCGCTTGATGTAGCTTTTAATGCACAACGCTCGAAAATCGATCTGCTGTAATCAATACTATCTTGCTGCGCTGCCTCAACATGCTGGTTTGAGGTCAAGTATGAGCACATTTAACTCTCTAACCTGTGCTGCTCGTAGTGGGGTAGTGAATTATCACCGAATCAACCCGGCCATTTGTGGTCATTTGCACACACCTGGGCACTTCACCACTTCGCACCGGTCGAATTTTAATTGTCGCTGTGGCCGGGTTTCGAATCGTGAATCACCAGCCATGCCTGCTGCTATGTCGGTCTGCCGTCGGGACTGTAGGTGCAAAAGACCGAATTTTAGAACGCAGATCTATAATCAAGCAAGCTTCAAGACAGGTGAAGCAGTCAGCATGGCGCGAAGTTTCGCTTACCCAGCGCGACGAACTGCAGTTATACAGCGCGCCCGACGCTCCGCTTCGTGAGGCCTTGAAGGGAAACGATAGAATCGGATGTTGGGATTCAGGCCTTCTTGTTCATATGGGAGCCCACGACGCATCAGTATCGACGGTGACGCTTTTTCGATGCTGAGCTAGGTCTCTCCGGATCGGCGTCGCCGATTCCTTCTGCTTCCAGCATTACGTCCCACGGCACACGGAGAGTCCGTTTTCGTTAAACTATAGGCTGCGACCAGCTCGCAGCGTGGTCGACGTGGTCTGTGAGAAGTGACGAGCCTTTTCGCACTCGCAACAGGGCAGAAAAAAGTGCGAATCGACGCAAAACTCGGCCTAGAAACGTGCTTCGCCACAGCCAGGGCTCAATACGACCCAAGCTGGTACGACCCAGATGTCGTTTCCCGCGCCGCCACCAGGCGCCGCTACTATACCTCAAACTCCAGCGCAAGACGCCCATAGGCCGTGAAAGTTGCAAATATGGTCTAGCGTACCTTTTTGCTTACAAATTTTGCAGAGGGCGTCGTTATAGTCCCTCGTCTGTGTTAAGTAGATCCAATGTGGTGATGTATAATTGTTTCCCTGTAGGCGTCGCCAAATGCGAGCGTCCTCCAGAGAGAGAGACCGATGCGGAGGCGGAAAGATTCTTCTTTCGGCTGTGTAGTGATCGACAATTTCCCTGTGCGTGATCATATGCTATCTTTTATCCCTGGAACTGGCTGCTCTAGAGTTGCCCGGTGGTAGAGTGCTCGGGCGAGCTCGTGAGCGGCTTCGTTGCCTGGGACTTCTTCATGGGCCGGTACCCAAATAAAGGTTATGTCCCTCCTGGGAGGGTTTTTGAGTAGAATGTGGAGGGCTTCTTCCGAGATTCTCCCTTTGTTAAAATTTCGGATAGCTAATTTGTTATCGCATAATATTACTCCCGCTTTTGTACCCGCACAAGCGAGCGCTACTGCAACCTCCTCGGCTGTGCAGGCGTCCCTCGTGCATGTGGAGCACGCTATAATAATCTTAACGCACCCGTCGCCATCAACCACCGTCGATACCGCAGCCCCGTCTCTGCCGCAAGCGGAGTCCACGTACGCTACTTTATGCGCCGGTGTGTTTTTAAGTTTATTTACTAGAGCCTGTGAGCTCTCCTCTCTTTGTTGTAGATAGGATGCATATTTTTAGGTAGGGGGGCGATTCGGAAGCGCTTACGCACGTCCAACGGAATGTCTTTCTTCTCAGTCGGGGCACCCCTGTCACATTGAATTCATACCCATTCCATGATTTTTCTCCCTGTTTTAGACTGGCCTAATCTTTCCAACTGACACACTCGTACTGCCTCAGTGAGTTCAACTAGCGTGTTGTGAACCCCCATTTTGAGGAGGAGGTCTGTCGAGGTCGAGTCTGGGAGCCCTAGGGCTCTCTTAACGGTCTTCCTAATGATCGCATCTATTTTATCCCTTTCTTCTCGTCTAAACACAAGATACGGTTTGGCACGCATACGCGCTATACGGCTGGTAATGAAGGCTTGCATGAGTCTGAGGAGGCTGTTCTCTTTGAGGCCCCTGCCTTTGAGAGAAATTCTCCTAAAGATCCCCGTGACCTGCGCCGCGTATCATTCTAGCTTTTTGATTGTCGTGAGGTTGCATCCATTTCTCTGGATATACATGCCCAGAATTCTTATTTGCTCAACCTTGGGAACCTCATTTCCGTTTACGAAAACATCGATGGGTCTGCTGCTTCCAGCGTGTCTCCCTTGATGTTTTGGCTCAATGATTAACAGCTCCGATTTCTGTGGCGAGCACGCCAAGCCTCTGCTGGCCGTATACTCTTGTACCATATTCGCCGCTATCTGTAGTTTAAGTTCGATGGCTGCGTCACTCCCACTGTTAACCCAGATGTTGATATCATCCGCGTACATGCTAAATTTAATCGATTTAATCTTATTGAGTTCCGCCGGCCGGGAGACCCCTCGACATCATCGCTATGTTGGATAGGAAGGGTGAGAGCACTGACCCTTGCGGGGTTCCCTTGCTCCCAAGTGTGATGGGAGGGGATTTTACATCCAGAAATTTTGTATTCGCCTCCCTCTGTGACAGAAAGTCTTTGACGTATGCATATACCCTGTGTCCCACACCTACCTCTTCGAGGCCTACCAAGATAGCCTTATGGCTAACGTTGTCAAATGCCTTGGTGAGGTCGAGACCTAGGATCGCCCTGGTGTCAGTTGAGTCGTATCGGTCAAGGATATCATGCTTCTGAGCATGACATCTTGTGTACTGAGCCCTGGCCTGAATCCAACCATTTCATGCGGCCAGATCATTCTCCTCCATATGTACCTGGTTAGTCTCGTTTGAACAACATGCTCCATCAATTTCCCTACACACGAGGTGAGGGAGATTGGTCGCATGTTGTTCAAGCCGGGTACTTTGCCTGGCTTGGGAATAAAGACTACGTCCGCCTGTTTCCATGTTTTTGGGAGTTCTCCTAGCTTTCTCCCACACCTGGTTCATGAATTTGGTTAATGCAATGATGGACTCATCGTCTAGATTCCTAAGAGCTGTGTTTGTTATCCCGTCCGGGCCGGGGGCCGACCTCTTTCTGAGGTTATTAATCTCTGCTCTAACCTCTGTCGTGGTGATGGGAGCATCGAGATCTGGATTGGGAGGTCCCTCGATCGTAGTCTCTAAACACCTCGCTCTCTGTTTTTCCAAGATATGTCTCTTGGAGCTCGCTAATGAGCTCGTCATCTGTGCCAACAAAGCCATGCCTCGCTCTCACCTGGTTTGTACTAGCTTGCATTTTTGATTTACTAGGGTCGATTAGATGTCTGAGAAGGCTCCATGTTTTGGAGAGACTCATATTGGCTTCCATCTCATCGCACTTGCTGTACCAATTTTGCTCGTTGAGCTTAATCGCATATGTTTCTATTTCTTTGTTGAGTCTGGCTAGTTCGCGCCGGATATTCCTGTTCCATCTTTGTGCTTTGAGTCTTTTCTCCAGATTACTCTTTCTGCTCCACATGTTCAGCAGTTTGCTGTCTAGTGCTGGGGGTGCGTCCTCATCCTCCATAGTTGTAGTTGAACGCTCGCAGCGCCAGATTTTCCTCTAGTTGTACTAATATGAAACTCTATGTGGAAAGCTAACGGATACTAACGGATTTCCAACAACTCCTTTTGGCAACAACGGCCACCAATGGCGGCGTCCTTAGGGTGGGGGTGTCATGGCGCCCAGAGACAAGTAGAGAAGCGGGGCTCGTAAATAAGCACCGCTCGTCCGCTACGATGGCTACTATCGAGTACGACCTGAACACGTCAGGGGGCCTGATGCCCGTAAGTATAGATTGGGAGATGCCGTACGCCGGGTGTTTTGCTGACCGTTTGGTGCGCGCAGCAAATCCAGGCGCTGATCGCTCCCCCTGCGAGCGAGGAGGAGCGCCGCAAGCCGCCCGTGCGCTGCCACCGTCCCGCGGGCCGCGCCGTCAACCACGACTGCTGCGACAGCTGCAAAGAAGGTGGAGACCTGATCTGCTGCGACCGCTGTCCAGCCACGTTCCACCTGCAGTGCCAGTGAGACTCTCGATGATGGGGCGCATGCTTTCTGTCGTCGGACCAGGAGCTGCAGGGATTTTAACCGCCTTCTCTGGCATTAAAATGGCACAGATGACGTAGCGACGGTCGATGCCGAAAATGCATGCGACAGACTGCGTGTTCTTTTTTAACCTCTCCAGCAAAGACGGCGTTACAGCGGCAGCACCCGTGTGCGGGAAAGGGGGGCTTCGATTTAAGTTGGACGCCATCCTACCGCTGATCGACTGAGCGTCTGCTGCTATGAGGGTAGCTTGCACCATGCAACATTTGCTATTGCCAAACCATTGTGATATCTTTTTCTTTTCTAACACGGTTTTTAGTGGTAGAACGATCCCTGGGTCGTGCTTTCCAACATTCAATATATTTCAAAAAAAAGTCGGATAGTAGTAGTGCACGATGCATGCTGGGATGGCAGCATTTCTTGCACCTTGTTCCCATCAGAATGCAGCAACAGAAAATGGGAATTGAATTTGTGATATTGACCTTCTGGGCATTGTGATGTAGTAACGTTGAAGGATCTCGCCACACGAGTGGGTAGGCACATTCAGCACAGAACTGGTGTGAAATGCTAAGCATTTGAGTTCATAATGCATGCTTGTACTGCATTGTAGCTCTTCAGTAACCTTGATCTACTCTTTCGGTAAATCAGATTGTGCTGTTGTTATACTGTATTTTGGACTGATTGAAGCTGATCATGGGCGACAAAGCGTTCCTTTCTCTCCCCGCATTTACAGGCAGTGAAGCTCAGAGGAAACACTGTTTCAATTCATTTCGAACTGCGCTGAGTCAAGCAAAGCACAGCAAATTCACATGCTCAATATACTGCAGCCAACATAAGGTTAACGTTTCATCAACAATAAACCAGTTAGTAGTTTATGCCTTCTCATCAAGATGAGAAGGCATAAACAGAAGCATAAAAGGTGTGTCTATTTGTGTTACTCGCCGTGATTAGTTTCACTTAGTGGCATAACCAGGAGGTAATACACTGCCCCCCCCCCCCAAAGAAAGAAAGATTTCTGTTAGTCTGCGGCCTGCCCAGCCAGCCCCCCTCACCGTCTACAGTCAAGCTCCCTTCCCCTCCCCCCGACAAAAGCTCCTCGCTACACCACTGCTCAGTATAGTTCAAGATGAATGACCATGTTTAGCTTCTCGCTAAGATCAGTTGCTTAAGAATTGTATGATGCTGGCAGTGACCCTCCCTTGGACGAAGAGAGCCTGCCCTCGGGCGAGTGGATCTGCCACCGGTGCACTGTGATGGCCTCAGGCAGCAGCTCCCGAACAGGCGACAGCAGCAGTGCGCTGCACACGCTTGTGGCAGCTGCTTCGCTGCTCAATGCGCAGCAGTTTGAGCTCCCACACGAGCTGTCCTGTCACATTGCACTGCCTGGAAGCAGCAAGCGTGCACGCCCAGTCCGGGGACGGCGGCACGACCTCGAACCCCCTGTGCCCCTGCCCTTGAGGGTCTGTTTCACCTGCCACAGGTTAGTACTGGCTCCTACTTATTCAAGTGCACCCATCTTGCCTGGCTCCATCAGGGTTGTTGCACCTTCTTGAAATCCTTGAAGGTTCTTAAATTTTGAAAAATAGGTGTAAGCACCCTTAAAACTTGAAATCAGATGTGCTCCTTGAATTCTTTGAGGATTGGGGTTGGGGGCAATGTTTGAACGTTAAAAGTAACAAACTCTGCATCGGCCACTGGATGCTGTCGACGGACATTGTCTATTAGGAAACAATCCTAGATATTTTATATTCAGAGGAGTGCAAAGCGATGCAATGTGGCGTGTCCACGGCTACTTTACACACTTTCCGGTATATTGTAACGATGTTAGTAAAACAAGGATATTTATTAAAGGCGAACTTGTGCCCACAAGTAAAAGTTACTACGGTCATGCAGGAATCCGCGGCAGTCGCGTTCTCCAACTGGGCTCGAACCGTCTTCCTCTTCTTCTCGCGTGACACCTCGTGCGCGTGCCGCATGCGAGCCGGGTCCAACTGGCTGCCCGTGCCACGAAGATCGCTTCCTGTTGTTGCTGAACAACACCACTGTACGGCGTGCACAGTGCCCAATGCAAAGGGCGTGCAACTTGAATGTCACCAAGTTTGTCGTGGCATTATCCCCCTCCTTGCCGCATCGGCCTGATGCGTGAGAGGAAGTAGGGGTTCCTGTGGGCTCTCACTGTTTTTTTTTTTTTTTTGTTGTTGTTGTTCATGACCTCTCCTGGTAGGGTTTCATGCGGACAACATGCACAACTTCGGTGGAGTTGCGCCGTCTTGGGCTCTCGTGTCCTGCGGATTTCACTTCGTAAGTGACGTCGCTTATACGACAAAGTATTTCGTAAGGGCCGAAGTATCGGCACAGAAGCTTTTCAGATAGTCCACGGCGTCGCACTGGGGTCCATACCCACACCTTGTCACCGGGCTGGTAATGAGCTTCACTACGGCGCTGGTTGTACCGGCTGGAGTCGATGCGTTGTTGGCGGCGTATTCGGTACCTTGCCATCTGTCGTGCCTCCTCGGCTCGTTGCAAGAAATCATCTAGGTCAGATGAGTTATGGTTTTCTTCATCTAACGGCAACATAGCATCGAAAGTTGTGGTTACTGCTCGGCCGAATACAAGTTCAAACGGGGTGACTCGTGTTGTTTCCTGAACGGCCGTATTATATGCGAAGGTGATGTATGGCAAAATTTCGTCCCACAGCCTATGTTCAACGTCGACATACATCGAAAGCATGTCGGTCAGTGTTCTGTTAAGGCGTTCAGTTAAACCGTTTGAGGGTGGTACGCCGTAGTTTTCCTATGATCAGTATGTGTCATTTGCAACAAGCATTTCATTAGGTCCGCAGTAAAGGCCGTTCCACGATCGGTAATAACAACTGCGGAAGCGCCATGCCTGAGCACGATATTGTGGACAAAGAATTTTGCAAGTTCGACAGCCGTTGCATTGTACAGGGAATCAGTTTCTGCGTAACGGGTCAGATAGTCCGTGGCCACAACTATCCACTTTTTGCCCAAAGATGATGTTGGGAAGGGTCCAAGGAGGTCCATACCGACTTGTTGGAATGGGCCTTTTTTTGGCTCTATTGGCTGGAGGAGGCCGGCCGGTTTAACGGATGGAGTCTTGCGCCTTTGACACTCGCGACAAGTCTTGACGTAGTGCTGCACTGAGGCTAATAACTTGGGCCAGTAGTATTTCAGACGAATCATAGCGACTGTACGGCTCACGCCCATGTGTCCAGACGTCGGCTCATCGTGACATGCATGCAAAACTTCTTCTCGCATAGATGTGGGTACGACAAGTAAAAACTTTGTCTAGCTGTTCTCGAAGTTTCTCTTGTAGACGACACTTGCTCGCAGACAGAACGAGGATAGCCCCCTAGAGAAAATACGCGGCAGTTGAACGTCCAGTCCCTCCAGGCGCTGTATAAGTGGAAGCAATTCCGGGTCATCTCGTTGTTGTTGAGCAATTTGTGACGCGTCAACAATGCCAAGGAACGGGAAATCCTCTTCTTCTGACACAGTTGCCTCGACGGGTGCGCGTGACAAGCAGTCGGCATCGCTGTGTTTCCTCCCGGATCGGTATACGACAGTAATGCCATACTCTTGAAGCCTAAGGCTCCATCTTGCTTGTCGTCCGGATGGATCCTTGAGATTCGCCAGCCAGCAAAGCGAATGGTGATCGCTGACTGCTCTGAATGGTCTACCATAGAGGTAGGGCCGAAATTTACATATTGCCCAAATGACTGCAAGGCACTCTTTCTCGGTTGCGGAGTAGTTTGCCTCTGCTTTCGAGAGCTTACGGCTGGCATAAGCAATTACTTTCTCCTGGCCGTTATTCCACTGCACTAGTATGGCACCGAGGCCGACGTTACTCGCATCGGTATGAACTTCAGTGTCGGCTGTCTCATCAAAATGGGCAAGGATTGGAGAAGCTTGCAGGCGTTTCCTTAACTCGTCAAAGGCGTCTTGTTGTTCGCTTTTCCACATGAAGGGTTGATCATCTCTTGTCAGTATTGTAAGGGGCTCAGCAATGTTTGAAAAGTTTTCCACAAATCTTCTGTAGTATGCGCATAAACCCAAGAAACGTCGCACTGACTTTTTGTCTGTGGGTGTCGGGAACCTCGCAACAGCTGCTGTCTTTTCGGGATCTGGTCGGACGCCTTCAGCACTGATGACATGTCCGAGAAACCGAAGTTCATCGAAGCCGAATTGACATTTTTCCGGCTTAATTGTCAAGTCTGCTGCGCGAATAGCTTCTAATACTAGTCGCTGGTGCTCTAGATGTTGGTCAAATGTGGTGGAAAATACGACCACATCATCCAAATACACTAAGCATGACTGCCATTTCAATCCTGCAAGCACAGAGTCCATCATTCGCTGGAACGTTGCGGGTGCGGAACAGAGGCCGAATGGAAGTGCTTTAAATTCGTAGAGGCCATCAGGGGTCACGAATGCTGTCTTTTCACGGTCCCGTTCATCCACCTCTATTTGCCAATATCCACTCTTGAGATCCAGGGAGGAGAAAAACTTTGCACATCGGAGCCGATCTAAGGTATCGTCGATACGCGGAAGGGGGTACACATCTCGCTTGGTTACGCTGTTCAGTTTGCGGTAGTCGACGCAGAATCGAAGTGTGTTGTCTTTTTTCTTAACCAGCACTACCGGAGACGCCCATGGACTGCTGGAAGGCTGAATAATGTCATCTGAAAGCATCTCCTCTACTTGCTTCTTGATGATCTCCCTTTCTTTTGGTGACACTCGATACGGGTGCTGGCATACCGGTCTTGTGGCGTCCTCTGTTATGATTCTGTGCTTCGCAACAGACGTGCGCCGTACCTTCGAGGACGTGGAGAAGCAGTCAGAAAAATCCTTTATCAGGGCATATATCTGTTTCTTTTGGGCTTCAGGGAGTCTCGGGTTGACGGTAATTGATCTGTCGACACTGCAGGTTCCTGGCAGGGCAGTTGACGTAGTTAGGCTGCATAATTCGGTCGCTTCACAGAACTCGTGAAAATAGGCAATAGCTGTTCCTTGTGCGATGTGTTGGAATTCATTACCGAAATTTGTAAGTGCGACATTTGCACGGCCATCGCTTAAGTGAACAAGGCCCCGAGCCACGCAAATACCTTTGTTAAAAAGGAGCTCTATGTTTCCATCCGCTATGCCTTCGCGGTCGGAAAATCTTTCATTCTCCACAAGAACCATTATACTGCAGCGTGGCGGCACAGTTACGTCATCGTCAATGACGCGCAGTGCAGCGAGACGTCGCTCCTCCGATTCTTCCACAGGTATAGCTTGTTTTGTCGAGAAAGATACACTGGACCTACGTAGGTTAATTATGGCGCCGTTAGCTTGTAGAAAATCCATTCCCAATATAAGTTCCCGTGAACATTCTGGCAGTACAATAAAGTCAGAAACGTAAGTAAAGCCTTTTATCGTAAGTCTTGCGGTGCATCGGCCAAGGGGCATAATAAGATGGCCGCCTGCCATGCGTATCTGCGGACCAGTCCACTTCGTCACAACTTTTTTAAGGTGCTTCGCCATCTTGAAGCTTACTACCGAATAATCAGCGCCGGTGTCGACTAAGGCATTCAGCTCGCATCCGTCTATTATCAACCGTAAATCTGACGTAATCGTTTCGTTCCTGCACCTGTAGACTGGAATTATCTCGTCACCGCACTGGAATCGCGTTGGAGGATCTTCGTAACTCTGGTTATCAGCGGCCTCACCTCCACAGGTCGCTTGCTTCAGTTTTCCTGGTGTGGGCTTGGTGAACGACGCCTAGGCAATCTTGGAGACGCGCGTGGGCTAGGTGATCGGTAGCGCATGGGCGACGGTGATCGTGGTTGACGTTGGCGAGGAGTAACGGGGCTTTGGCGCGTCGACAGGTATTCTTCGATCTCCGCTGGCCGTTCACCGTTTCGGGGGCATGGTGCGCTTAAGGGAAAACCCCTTAACCCAACTTGACGGTACGGGCAGAACCTATACAGGTGACCCGCTTCTCCGCAGTGGAAACACAGAGGCCTGCGCTCGTGGTCACGCCAGACGTCACTTTTCCGGGGCCTTTGTTCCACAAAACGAGGTGCACTACGTGCTGAAGGCTGATAGGCAGCCGGTGGTTCCAGTAGACGAGGTGCACTGCGTACTGTCGACGGGTAGGGAACGGTCGTCGCAACTGCTCCACTACTGTGTACCACGGGTTGCCTGAGTACGTTGGGGTGCGCCGCGTCGGCTGTGGCTCACGCTCTGGATCCCGTATGACGTTCCTGAGTTCGTCCCGGACAACGTCGACGATAGATAGTGCAGCTGGAGCCTGAGGTATCTGCAACTTGTTGAGCTCTTCCCTGATCACTGACCGGACAAGCTCCCGCAGGGCTTCCAGGTCGTTTGGCAGGCCTCCAGGGAAGACATGGACAGGTGCGCAGCTTGCCTCACGGTTGTATTGCCGAGCCCGCTGTTCCAGCGTCTTTTCGATGGTCGTTGCTTCACATCTGAACTCGGCAACCGTGCGCGGTGGGTTGCGGACGAGAACTGCGAAGAGTTCCTGCTTTACCCCACGCATGAGATGGCGCAGCTTCTTATCTTCACTCATGGCGGGATCAGCACGCTTGAACAGGCGGGACATGTCCTCGATGTACATCGCCACGTTCTCGTTTGTGAGCTGGTTCCTGGCTTGAAGTGCGATTTCAGCCTTTTCTTTACGATCCGTGCTGGCGTACGTTGCTAGCAGTTGTCGTCGAAATTCCTCCCAAGCGGTCAAAGAGGGTTTGTGGTTTTCATACCATGTTTTTGGAAGTCTTCCAACGCGAAATATACGTTACGGAGCTTCTGTCTCTCATTCCATTCATTAAAGCTCGGCACTCTCTCGAACAGTTCCAACCAATCTTCCACGTCTTCGAACGAGTCACCATGGAATGTTGGCGGCTTGCGAGGTTGGCTTACGACTAGCTGTGCTGGTGTTACCTGAGTAGTCATTGTGGCGGCGTCCATTGTGGGAGTTTCTCTTGGCAAGAAGAGAAGAGGGCCGAATTCGGGCGAGTCACCTCGAAGACGGCGGCTGGTCCGCTGGTGTACAGGTGTCAGTTCCACGGGATGGACTCGCGGGTTGTCGGGGCTACGCTGACTTTCGTTCGTGGGGCTTCGACTCATACCCAGCACCTCCACCAGAAATGTAACGATGTTAGTAAAACACGGATATTTATTAAAGGCGAACTTGTGCCCACAAGTAAAAGTCACTGCGGTCGTGCAGGAATCCGCGGCAGTCGCGTTCTCCAACTGGGCTCGAACCGTCTTCCTCTTCTTCTCGCGTGACACCTCGTGCGCGTGCCGCATGCGAGCCGGGTCCAACTGGCTGCCCGTGCCACGAAGATCGCTTCCTGTTGTTGCTGAACAACACCACTGTACGGCGTGCACAGTGCCCAATGCAAAGGGCGCGCAACTTGAATGTCACCAAGTTTGTCCTGGCAATATATTTATCTGTCTACCTATCTATCTCTCAGTGTCTCTTGCCATCTTCTCTCCAACTTGGTTCATTTTGTAGGTGATGGTCTAATAGGTAAACCATCGCGTTGGTGTGCTGGGAGAACCAGGTTCTAAACCAGATGTTGGACCATCTTTGGTCACTTGGTATGTGCCACTTGGTATGTGCTGCCCTTCAATGAACCTGTATGACTTTATTTTGGGCCATTGAGTATGTGGCACTGGGGAGGCAACAATCTTCAAGGACATACATTTCTCTCGTGCTGGGCAGAATCCCGCGCCACTTACGTTCGGGCAGTTTTGTCTGAACATATATTCAAACATATGCCATGCTTGGAATTCACGGCAGCATGGTGCAGCATGTCTAGAGGGAGAAGCCCGGCTGCATGTGTGCTTCATACATGATGTGTCGTGGTGTTGGCAATACAGTGTGTCCCTACATTGCTTCCATGCTAATTAATGTGTCGACATTGATTGTTAAATGAGTTCTGCCAGAATATTTAAAATTACTCATGCCATTGTGGAGCTAGGTGAAGCCAGATTGGTTAACCAAGCCATACCACTATTATTTTGTTTTCATAACTGGTTCACTCCACAGCCATCATGACTCCATTTTCGAGCTCTAGACTCTAGAAATGTTTGGTGGAAATAAAGTTTCAGCAATGTGGCTTTAAGGCTACAGGCATCTTTGGCTCAAGCCAAAGACTGCAAGCAGTCGTGCTGGAAGGCAATTCACATCATGATTATGATAGTAATAATAATGACAATTTTATTGCTCTTCAAAGGCAATACACATTCACTGTCACACTTAAGCATGAAGTGCTTATGGGTGGGCAGGCAGATCAGCAAACGAGGTCGAGAAACACCACAGAAGTATCTAAATAATAAAAAAAGGATAGTAATATTTAACAAAATTAGGCATACTTGAAACAATGAATACTGCTCTGTCTTTCACATGACTGAATTAACTACAAGAGAAATCGGCCCTTATTTATGTATTGCACATATATATACATCTTCAAAACAAAGAAAAATAAATGTTGTACAGCAGCGAGGTCAGTTTCTTGTTAAGAACCTGCATCTTGGGTAAGGAAACAATGAATAGAGCAATCTTAATGTCAACGATCACATACATGAACATAATGCAGCAACTGCTTTCCTTTTAAAGATAATCATTAGATTTATTAGCTTTCTGAAGAAAAACAACACCATGATTTCAGGAGGCAAGCTCCAGTGCCAAGAGAGACACTGTCTCCACTAGACGGCTAGGCTAGATAGGCTAGACGAGGCATCTAGCCTCCACAAGCGAAATTCCTTCCCTGCATTCTCCCATACTGGAGCTCAAGGATCGCACGAAAACAAAAAAAGAAGAAAAAAAAAACACGAAGGCGGGGCCCGGGACGAATGTGTCACGGGCCCCGCCTTCTTTTTTTTTTCCTCTCTTGCACCTTTTTGCTGAGTGCCGCAGTTGCAGTGACGGTCTCACGTGCGAGCTGTTGCGTTTGTCTCTCTAGCAGCCATCATCATCTTCCTTGGCTACTTTTTATACATGGCGCACTCCGGTGCTTGTGTCTCGTGCTGTGAGCTGCGAGATAAGAAAAAAAAAAAAACGAGATTACAATACAGCTTCTGCTCCTGCTGTTGGTCCAAACGGTTCTCAGGTGTTTCGCTCGTGGACTCGTCCATCACGTCTTGCTCGCCGTACAATCACGTCCGGGTCACCACATTAAAGGGACTGAGGTTAGGTCCACTACAACAGGGACTGAGACTTGAGAACCAACCATCCAGACTGATAGCACAAGCAAAAGAAGGTCTATTTTAATCTTCTTCCCTTTTTCTTTTAAGCTCGCAGCATGAGACATGCGCCGGAGCATGCCTTGCATAAAAGGCGGCTGAGGAAGACGATGATGGCTGCTAGAGCTTCGTTTTGCACGATGCACGATATTGCACGCTCTGCACGAGAACACCTGACTGGCGGTATAAGTCATAGCCACAATCACAAGCTTTGAGGCAGACAAAGCGGATCACAGAGCATGATCGCGTGCAGGAACACTGTAGTAAAGGGCACTGCATGGCATGGGAACAAGCAGACGAAATGGAAGTACTTCTCTCTTGCTATGGCACGAAGTAAAGCAGAAACCTGCAGGCATTTGGTTTGTATGTTTTATTATTTCTTGGGGTGTGCAAATATCAAAATTTTCTAGTACGAATCAAATACGAATACTTAGTATCGAATAATGATATGCACATGCATTTATTAGCAAGTTGGATTACTTTAACACGGAACAATTCATTTACATTGTCATTGGTAAAAAAATTTAAACTATTAAGCCATTATACGAAAAGATTGTATAGTATTTATGGTAGCGTTGGAAAAT
Source organism: Dermacentor andersoni (assembly GCF_023375885.2). Classification (NCBI taxonomy): domain Eukaryota; kingdom Metazoa; phylum Arthropoda; class Arachnida; order Ixodida; family Ixodidae; genus Dermacentor; species Dermacentor andersoni. The sequence continues at coordinate 236,139,686 of NC_092816.1, read as the reverse complement.
TTAATAATTTCTGCTAATTGTCGCTTCTTACCAGCCTGTGCCTTAATATATTGCATCAATTTCCCATAAATTTGCTGTCAAGCAATAAGCTCAGGGTTCAGACTGGAAGCTGCAAAAGAGTGCACCCTCGCTGTTCGCAAACCCATGTGCCTTGTTACTGAGAGGCTGGCTGTCCTGCAAAACTTAGATGTCCAGCAGATAAGTGTGGGAAAAATGAGAACAAGGTGAAAGCAGGAGCCAACGTTTCAACAAGTGGACTTGTTTTCTTCAAGGCAACATATGCTTTCCTCGCCACAGTATATATAGGTGGGGTTCTTCTAAAGGGGAGAGGGTGTAAGGTGGGTGGGTGTGGCAGCAAGTGAAGGCAACACGTTAGCGGCGAGGGTGTAGAATTGAGAATAAAGGAGTGCTGTGCACAAGGCCAGTGACACGGCCGCCTGTCAATCACGTGTCAACGGCCGTGTGTCAGCCGGTGTGTCAAAAGCGGGCACAGCAGCTCTCTATTACCTGTTTTGCTGGTGGTCGTGGGCTACCGTGTCTCTGAAAGAGATAATAGAAGGAGCGGTTGAAACCGATGCTCGTGAAAAAAAGATATATAAACAAAATACTGAAATGGAATAAACAAATAAATAAAAGGAAATACTGAAATGGAATAAATAAATAAAAAGAAAAAAGGAAAGAACGCTAAGCAACCAAACTAAGTGTTGTTGCTTATAGCTTGAAATTTAACATAGCGAATAGATTCTAAAGCTCCCTTTATTTAATTATTTATTTATTTATTTATTATACTTCAAAGGTCCCTGAACAAGACATTGCGTAAGGGGTGGGCACATATTGAAAAAACGGCATGTCAGGTTAGGTAATGTGACTTGAAAGATAATCTTTGATGGCAGCTATGAAACGAGAAATGTCAGTGATGAGGGCGATGTCAGAAAGAAGGGCTGTGTGTAGAAAAAAAGAATGTTGATGCATAGGGGAATGGGCACGTGGTAGGTACACAGCATCAGGATGTGTGTAGTGGGAGAAGCGATGGGCTGTAATGATGATTTGGTTACCTGTGGGCTGTAAATGAAAGAACCTAAAAAATAAAAAAAGACGAGCACTTTTGCTGCAGGAGGTGAGCAAGGGAAGACACAACCTGGATTTTAAGGCTGAAACGCTTGTATTAAAGGAGTAGTCAGAAAGAAGGAATCTGGCAGCTCGGTTCTGAACCGATTCAATGGTGTTAATCATATTAACCTGATGGTTGTCATAAATAGCACAAGCATATTCTAGTTTAGATTGGATTAAGGTTTTATATGCAAGTAGTTTGACTGAAGGAGATGCTGAAGACTAGTTACAGCATAGATAACCTAGTAGTTGGTTGCAGGAATTAGTTAACTGATTGATATGATGGGTCCAAGATTAGTCACTCAATATATGCACTCCTAGGTACTTAAATGTTTCACACTGTTCTAAAGTGCAGTTGTTAAGGGAGTAGGAAGGTACTGCATAATTACAACATCAACGAAAGCAGATCTGAGAACACTTACTGATCTTGAGGGACATGCACCATTTGCTGCCCCATGCCTTGATTTGGAGGAGGTCTTCCAGTAGAGCGACGCAGTTTAAAACATTTGTTATTTGTCTATATAAAACACAGTTGTTTGCAAAAAGGCATATGTTGGATGATAAGTTAAGTGGAAGGTCATTTATATATATGAGAAAGAGGAGAGGCCCAAGGACTGAGCCTTAAGGCACACCAGGAGATAGGATTGAGGAGATCGAGTTAGCGGAAACAAACTGAAGGCGATCAGTTAAAAATTCACGGATCCAATTGAGGATGTCTGGGTGAAGATTAAGGTGCAAGAGTTTCATTTCATTTTATTTCCTTAAAGACCCCACGAAGGGGTATTACATAAGGGGTGGAATCAGCTAAAAAACATGAACAATGCCACATGTGTTTATATACAAAAAGGTTATTTAAATTTTCAACGGATGATGATGCACAGGTGATATCAACAATATATTGGGGAAGGCTGTTCCAATCTTTAGCTGCACGTTGGAAGAAGGAAGCTGAAAAAGTAACCGTTCGGGCACATGGACGAAAAACTTGAAGGTTATGGTTGGTGCAGTGAGAAATATACGAGGCTGGCATGATGTAAGGTGCACGATTGAGTGATGAGTAATAGAGAGAGAGAGAAAGGCAAAGGAAAGACAGGGAGGTTAATCGGAGATTATCTCCGGTTGGCTACCCTGTACTGGGGGAGGGGCAAGGGGATGCAATAGGTGAGAAAGAAAGAAGGATAAAGAAAAAGGAAAAAATACACCTAAGCACACACACGCACGTACACGCAAACTATTTCTGTGGGCACTGTCACGCAGCCCGCAAAGGCGTTCCTAGTCTTACGCAGTGTCACCGTACAGTCCTACGTCACACAGTGTATAGTCACAATTTGTCGAAAAGTCCCGTGTCTTTCAAGTATCGCAGCAGCGCCTTCATAGCGGATCGCACTGATGTTCGCGTAGGCCAGGTTCCAAAGATCTTGTTTTCGGTCATTGGGCGCTTGTCCAGTTTGTCTAAGGTGGCTGAGAGGACTGCTCTTTGTGGGTTAAAACGAGAGCACTGACAAAGAAGATGCTCGATCGTTTCGTTGCACCCACAGAAGTCATACAGTGGGCTGTTGGCCATTCCGATAAGGAAAGAGTAGGCATTTGAAAATGCTACTCCAAGCCATAGACGGACAAGAAGGGTGCAGTCACGTTGTGGAAGCTCGGGCGGAATATGGAGCTGTAAATTAGGGTCCAGGGTATGGAGGCGTGCACTTGTGAAATCGGATGAATTTCATTGGGCTAATGTCAGGTCACGCGCAAGTGCGGAAAGTTTTTTTCGCTGCGTCGGCTCTCGAAAGAGGAATGGCAACACAGTTGACGCCGTCATGGGCAGATCGGGCAGCTGCGTCTGCTCAATCATTGCCATGTATGCCACAGTGACTAGGCAACCACTGATATATTATATCGTGTCCTTCGTCAACTAGTCGATGGTGGACTTCTCTAATCTCTGCGACGAACTGCTCATGTGATCCATGGCGCAGTGCTGAGAGTACACTCTGTAGGGCTGCCTTGGAATCACCGAAGACTGACCATGCGTGGGATGGTTCCTCCCTAATGAAATGAAGAGCCGCATGCAGGGCTACCAGTTCAGCAGCTGTCGTTGATGATACGTGTGACGTCTTTAGCTGTATTCTGACGGATCTTCTTGGTATCACCACAGCGGCAGCTGTGCTTGCAGATGTGACTGAACCATCAATGTAAACGTGTACACGGCCACTGTGCACCTCATGTAAAAGTTCCAATGTGGCCTGCTTAAGGGCAAACGATGGCATGTTGGCTTTCTTCATGATTCCTGGGATGGTGAGGCGTATGTCAGGTCTGTGCATGCACCATAAAGGTAAGGATGGTTTTGCTGCAGGCATGTAGTTCGATAGTAGTGAGGTACAATTGGCATCAATTATACGACTGAAAGTTGTGTGTGGCCTTTCTGCGGGTAGAGCGGCAAGATGGTGAGAAGGTAATCGGGCAACGTGCCGAATATGCGCCCTGAGAGCGTCGGTTGCCAAGTACGTTGATATTGGATGATCTCGAGCTATGACAATCATTGCCGCTGTAGACGCACACCTCGGAAGACCGAGACACGGCGTTAGGGCTTGAGCTTGTAGTCCCTGGAGTACACGCAGGTTTGTTTTGCAGGTGTTCCCAAGCACAGGGAGGCTGTATCTTGCGAAGCCGAGGAACAAGGCGTTATAAAGCTGTAGCATTGACCGCACCGAAGTGCCCTCTGACTTTCCGCCGAGAAATTTGAGATGTATTATTGTCAATAATCTCTTCTTCAGGTATGAAATGAGTAATAGAACTCGTGGTACAGTAATAGGGTGGCTATGCGATGGCGAACTGAGAGAGGCGATAAGGCAGATTTGGTTTTCAGAGCTGAAACACTGACGTCATATGAATAAGAAGAATGGATAAACCTTGTAGCCTGATTTTGGACTGCTTCTAGAACATTTATGAGGTTAGCATGATATGGGTCCCATATGACAGATGCACATTCTAGTTTAGGTTGAACGAGCACTTTGTAAGCAAGTGATTTCACGTGAGGTGGGGCGAGGCAAAGATGACGTTTATGAAATCCCAGTGTTTTGTTGGCTGATTATATCACATTCTTGTATGATGCCTGGGTTAGCGCAGAGTATGAAGTCTATTTCATTTCTAGCTCGCCATTCGCGCTCCTCCACGTCCACTTTCGGCTATCCTGCTTGCGGAAGAAGGTATTCATTATTCGCATATTAGACTGTTAGAAAACTAAAGTAATCTTTAACAGTCTCGAAAGAGAACAGCAGTTTACGATAGGTAGCGAGGCATTGGAAGTGGTAAGGGAATACATCTACGTAGGGCAGGTAGTGACCGCAGATCCAGATCATGAGACTGAAATGATCAGAAGAATAACAATGGGTTGGGGTGCATTTGGCAGGCATTCTCAGCTCATGAACATCAGGTAGCCATTTTCCCTCAAGAGAAAAGTGTATAACAGCTTTGTCCTACCAGTACTCACGTATGGGGCTGACTCCTGGAGGCTTACAGAAAGGGTACTACTTAAATTGAGTATGACGCAATGAGCTATTGAAAGAAGAATGATGGGTGTAATGTTAAGGGATAAGAAAAGAGCATATTGAGTGAGGGAACAAATGCGAGTTAATGACATCTTAGTTGAAATCAAGAAATATAAAGGGGCATGGACATGACATGTAATGAGGAGGGAAGATAACTGATGGTCATTAAGGGTTATGGACTGGATTCCTAGGGAAAGGAAACGTAGCAGGGGGCAGCAGAAAGTTAGGTGGGCGGATGAGATTAAGAAGTTTGCAGGGATGACATGTCCACAATTAGTACATGACCGGGGTAGCTGGAGAAGTATGGGAGTGGCCTTTGCCCTGCAGTGGGCGTAACCAGGCTGATGATGATGCTGATGATATCACATTAGTAATATCTTTGTTCCATGTTAGATCATTAGATGATGTGATGCCTAAGTATTTGAAAGATGATACGGATTATACGGACTCGTTAGTGATTGTGTATTGAAACGCATGAATCTTGTGTCGATGGGTAATGGAAAGGAGCTTTGCTAGGGTTAAGGATCATGAGCTGATCTTCACACCATTGTTGCATGTGGTTAAGATCCTGTTGGAGGGCTTCTTGATCTATAGTGTTAGTTACTCGGCGGTATATGATGCAGTTGTCAGCAAACATTCTAATTTGGCAAGATACATGTTGTGGGAGGTCGTTGATATATATATAAGAAACAAAATAGGGGCGAGGACTGAGCCTTGTGGGGCACCTGATGTTACAGGAAGAGGATGGGAGGACTGGTTATTTGTGACAACATATTGAGAACGATTAGTTAAGAACGTCTCGATCCACTTTAGTACGTTAGAATGTAGGTTTAACCGCGAGAGCTTTTGCATTAACTGTTGATGTGGAACTTTATCAAATGCCTTAGCGTAATCCAGAAAAATAGCGTCAATCTGAAGGTTAGTGTCCAAATCAGTATGTAAATCATTGAGAAACATGGCTAGTTGTGTTTCGCATGAATACCCCTTGCGGAACCCTTGCTGGGATGGATGTAAGAAATTGTTAGCGTCTAAGAAGTCCATAATGTGAGAGTATAGGACATTTTTATTTATTCAATACTGTCAATCCCGTCAGGGATCGTAACAGAAAGGGCATTCAAAAAAGTACACTGACATACAAACATGACAATAATAACGGTTTGGAAATACACATTAATACACAGAATAAACTTATACATCAGTAGCAGTAAAAAATATACAATCAGGTTCACGCTGCAAGATTTGGGTTGGACAGATAAATGTGTTAAAATGCAAAACAAAGGTAGTAACCAAGTGATACTGACAGTAAACAAAATAATTACTGAGATGTAAGTAGATCGTTTTCAACAAGCGTGATAAAAGCAGTTAGTGATGAACTATTAACAGAGCCCACGTTCAAAGCGTTCCAATCGCGTATAGTCTGTGGAAAGAATGAGTACCTGAAAGTGTCAGTGCGGAATGAATACTCGTTTAGTGTGTGGGGGGGGTTATGACGTGTTTTCCTCGTTTGAGATTTCGTTATGTATCGTGAGGTATCCAGATTTAATTGATTATTTATGAGTTGGTAAATGGTTTTAAGGCGCGCTAGTTTTGCTCTGTTTTGGAGGGTTAGCATCCCGGCTTGTTTGAGTAGTTCTGTCGGTGAGTCTGCTAGCCTATGTTTGTTAAAAATGTATCTGAGCGCCTTTCTCTGAACGCCTTCAAGTTTTTTGATCAGCTTGTTAGTGAAAGGAAACCAAACTATGTTTGCATACTCTAGTACCGGTCTGACAAATGTTTTATATGCTAGTAACTTTATATCAGATGGTGCTAGTCTGAGGCGTCTATTAATGAAAAATAACTGTTTTAGTGCGGTTGCCGTGACTTTGTTAACGTGAGCATCCCATCTGAGGTCAGAGGTTAGTAATATGCCTAAGTATTTGTATTCACAGAGAGAAACGAGAGGGATGCTGTTTAGTGTGTACTGAAAGAGTGATCTATGTTTTTTCCTAGGTACAGATAATACAACAGATTTATTAACGCTAATATTCATCTGCCAATCTTCACGCCATTTGGTTACTGATGCTATGGCGTTATTTAAAGCTATATCGTCGGCGACAGAGTTAATTTCCTGATATAGCACGCAGTCATCGGCAAAAAGTCTGATGTTGTTAAAGATGTTAGCAGGAAGGTCGTTTATAAAAATTAAGAATAACACTGGGGCTAAGACGCTTCCTTGTGGTACACCTGATGTGACATCAGCTGTTACGGATTTCTCATTGTTAATTTCGACAAACTGAGTACGGTTAGTGAGGTAATCAGTAATCCAGTCTAAAATTGGGCCAGTTCCTAAAGTTAGTTCAAGCTTCCTAATAAGTTTTGGGTGTGACACACGGTCGAAGGCTTTCGAAAAGTCTAGGAAAATAAGGTCAATTTGTTTTTGGTGATCAATAGAGGTGGTTACGTCATGCACGAGTTCAATTAGTTGAGTAACGGTAGAAAGTACCTTTCGAAAGCCATGCTGGAAAGGCGTTAGAATTTGGTTATCTTCTAGATAGGTTGTTATGTGCTTTAAGATGATGTGTTCAAGTAGCTTGCATATTGTGCTGGTTAGTGAGATTGGTCTGAAGTTTGAAGGATCTGATTTGCTTCCTGATTTATGTATTGGTGTTATTTTCGCTGTTTTCCATTCTTTAGGAAGGGTGCAGGATGACAGGGATTTGTTAAAGAGTATTACTAAAAACTTCGCAATCCACTCGGCATATCTGCGCAGGAATGTGTTAGAAATGTTATCAGGCCCCGATCCTTTTTTAGTGTCTAAATTTAGTAGTAGGTTTAAGACTCCAGTTTCAGTCACAGTAAAGGGCCCTAGTTGCTTGCCGGTGCAGGGGCTATTGCGGGGTGCATTTCCATCGTCTGTAGTAAAAATGGAACAAAAGTAGTTATTCAGTGTGGTTGCAGTATTTCGATTTTCCTCCGAGGACGGGTGACTGTCATTATGTAGTTTAGGATTTAAGTAACGCCAGAACTTCTGGGGAGAATCTTTTAGGAAATTTGTTAGCGCATTTGAAAAATAGAATGCTTTAGCTATTTTGATTTTAGATTTTAAATCGTTAGTGGCTAATGCTAATTTTTCAGCTGTTCGTTCTGATGGGTGGCGTCGTTGCGTTTTTTTCAGTCGCCGGACCTTCCGTTTGGCATGAATTACAGTTCGAGTAATCCAAGGATTATTTTTTCGCGTTATTTTATTCTTAGTAGGAACGAAATTAGTAATACAATATGATAGAATATTTTTAAACCTATGCCATAGAATTTCCATATCGGTATTAGTGTCATCTGAGAGTTGATGGAACAATGATAGCTCTTCAGATAATGTGTCAAGTATGCTAGTGTCATCAGCTCGGCTGTAGTCAGGAAATGTTATTGTTCGGGATGAGGGTGTAGTGTAATGAAACGGGACGGAACACATTATTAGTTTGTGGTCAGACAGACCTTCAAGTACTTCTACATTCGCGTCATAATAAGGGAAATGATTGCTCAAAAACACTAAATCCAATATGTTAGAGCTAGTTCCTTGTACACGGGTAGGTTCTGTTACGATCTGCGTGAGGTTGAAGGAAAGCATCATATCGAAAACAACTTCCGCGCAAGGTGAATGATGTTGCAGTGTACTCCAGTCGATATCAGGAAGATTGAAGTCCCCTAGAAGTATTAGTCTGGTGCTCTTAACATGACGTTGTATATAAGTACATAATAATTGAAATATGTCTGAATCAGAACAAGGGCTGATATAAACCCATCCAACTATGATATCGCCACTAGAAAAACAGAGTTTGCAAAAAATCGCTTCCACCCCTTCAACTTCAGGCATTGTAAGGAAAGGGACTTTATCTTTTATTAACAAAGCCACGCCTCTACCACGTGTCGGTCTGTCCTTACGAATTATAGCGTAGTTTGGGGGAGTTATTTCAAAATTGTTAATGTCTTTTGTTAGCCAGGTTTCCGTAATGGCTAGGAAGTCCGGCTCGAAACCCACTAGTAATGATTCAAGGTGACCGAGCTTGTTGACAATGCTACGCGCATTTATGTTCATGAACGTTATTTGGGACGTTGCTGGCGGCGTGGGCGATGGGTTCGTGCTTCTGTGTCCTGGTTTTTTGTTTGGTTTGAAGCACTTGCAACAAGGCACACGTCTTTTTTTACATCGTCCCAAAAATATAGCTCCCCGTTTATCTTTAGTTTGTCGTAAACCAGAGAGACTTTATCGCCGGAATTTTTTTTGGTTTGCCGTATTTCCACAAGTTTCTTCTAATGTCGCGAATGCGGGGTTTTGAAAAATCTTCACTGATGGCAAACGCAGTTCCCTTTAGTTTGTGACTAGTTCGCAAAATTTTTGCTTTGTCCCTGAAATCTAGAAGCTTCAGTATTATTGGCCTTGTTTTGTTTTCTTCCGGCCTACCTAACCTGTGAATCCGTTCGATCGCGACTTCATCCAATTTCAAGGAATCTTTGACAACCTTTTTATTCACAGAGCGCTGCAGGGACTCGTTATTTTCATCTTCTTCTGACATGCCATAGACTATGAGATTCGACCTTCTGGAGCGATTCTCGAGGTCGTCTAGCCTTAGTTCCAAGGATGACACCACCTGCTGTAAATTGGTTACCTGTTCCGTACATGAGGAAAGCTTGTCTTCTAGGAAACTTAAGTGCTCTAATTTGTTGTCGATTGCTGTTAGTCGTTCTTCTTTTATTTCTTTTATATCCTCTGCAATCTGTTTCAGCTGTCGTGAAAGTTCCGCCATATCGGGTCCAGGGTTAGTTTCAACATCGCCGGCAAGCAATAGTAACTTTGTTATGTACACTACGTCAGACATTGTATCGAGAAGTACCGCAGGGCACGGCAGCACGACAAGACAACGCTTGCTAGAACGAAAGCATTTTCCAAAACGCCTTCTTACCTGCACGAGGAAGACAAGCGGATTATTCATCTGTACGCAAGCCCAGCTGCCGTGTCCTTTGGGTTGCGATGCCTCGTTGACAGCTTTTATAGTCCAGGTGGCCCGCAGCACCGCTTGACACGACTGGTAGACTGCACTGTTGCTGCCGCTAGGAGTTGACGATGGTACTTCACGGAAACCATCCGAAGATAGTAGTATCGTAGGCGCCGAACAACTGTCATTCTGGCGCAGAAGCAAATGGGCGGCTTGGAAGTGTTGACACGGTTGTTGGTTTCCCGCCGGTATCACCAGCAGGCTGGCGATGAACTGCACGAGGAAGACAAGCAGATTATTCATCTGTACGCAAGCCCAGCTGCCGTGCCCTTTTGCCCTCCTGCATCATGTTCCATGATGCAGGAGAAGAATATTTGATGCTTTATCGAACGCTTTTTTGAAATGCAGAAAGAGAGCGTCAGTGGGGATGTTGCGATCGAGATGAGAATGCATATCGTGTAGGAACAGAGCAAGTTGATTGTTGCGAGAATGAGTGTCGCGAAATCCGTGCTGGTTAGGATGAAAGAAATTGACAGATGACAGGAAAGTGGGAATGTATAACGTGTTCCATCAGTTTCAAACAAACACTAATGATGGAAATTGGATGGTAGGTGCTAGGATTTGTATGGTCGCCTTTTTTAAAGATGGAAGTTATTTTACCAATTTTCCAATCAGTGGGGACTGATCCAGTTGTGAGAGACTGTTGAAATATTGGCGTTAGAAAAAGATTGCTGATGTGCTTAGTGCTTTTTAATACCTTGGAGTTAATGCCGTCAGTACCACACAAGGACAAGTTTTTTGAGGAATCGATTTTAATAATTTATTTCACCTTGAAAGTAATGTTTGCCATAGAGGGATAAGTAGAAGGTGGTAATACGGGAAGAATTTCAGGGTAGTCATTAGTAAAAGCACGACAGAATGTAGTGTTTAAAGCGTCAGCGACCTCGCTTCTGGGGGACTGGGGAGCCAGAACTGTTGGGCTACTGGGAATTAATACATTGCCAGAAATGTTTTGAGTTATCGTGCAACATAGAGGGTAGTGTAGTTGAAAAAAAGCCATGTTTGGCCTCTGCGACCTGCTTGTCATATTGTTTGACTGCTAGGTAACATTTCTCCCACTTAAGTTCAGATTGAGAAAAGTTTGCAGAACGGAAGAGACATTCTTTCTTGTTGTTTAGTCATTTTAGTGTGCTGTTAAACCATGGGGATTGTTTCCGTTCATCAATTATTATGGTAGGAACATGCAATTTAACCAGATACAAGAATTCAGATTTAAACTAGTTATACTGCGTATAACTAAGGTAACTAAGGTATAACAAAGGTAGAAGTGAGCTGTGAATCTATCAGAAAAGGTTGTGAAATCTTGGGTCATGCTGTCATAATCGCCTCTGTCATAAAGTGTGAGTGTTTTTTAAGTTTTTGTTTGATTGGTTATATGGCATGAAAAAGAAACGTGCAGTATCTTATGGTTACTGAGGCCATTCAGATACGAGATAGGGGAAACGTTTTCAGAGTGTGAAGTTAGCACCAAATCCAAGATAGTAGAAGAATGGTCTGTACTGTGAGTGGGATGACTGACAACTTGGGTTAATCCAAATGTGAGACACGTGCTGGCGAGCTTGCTAGGCATGTTATTTTTTTATACCGAGGAAGCTAGATTAGACCAATCAATTGATGGGAAGTTAAAATCGCCTAAAAGTAGTACAGGTGTGTTAGGATACGAGGTAGTTATCTTGCACAAGGTGTCGTGGAAAGGCAGCAAAAATTAAGAGTCAGCAGAAAGAGGGCGATAAGAAATGATGAGAAGGATTTGCGGGAAGGATGCGGTACAGTAAAGCCAAAGTAGTTCAAGAGGTGAGGACATGGTAACCGGGATGCAACGTAGATGATGACTCGTGGTGATAAGGACGTCACCACCACGAGTATTGTCGGCTCGGTCTTTGCGAAATATGTCGAGGCCGGGAAGGAGCGGCAGGATCTCAGAATCTAGAATGGACGAAATAAGCCATGTTTCTGTTAGGCAGACAACATTATTTGAAGATGAGCTCATGAGGCCACATAACAAATCATACTTTGGAATGACACAGCAGATATTAGTGAACAAAAAAGCAATACGAGAAGGACTAGGAGAGGTGGAATGAGGCTTCGACTTTGGTATTTGCTAAGCTTTGCGTTCAACTACCGTATCTGCTTGCTGGTCGGAAATGTAGGTTTTGTTGCCAGAAACGAGTTTGTCGAAATGTAATTTGAACGGGATATTGTTTGTCTTGCCAAATTCAATGAGGTGCTTACGAGCTAGGCGAACCGTGGGGGAAAAATCTTCGGAAATGCTGAAAGTTCTTCCTCTGAATTTGTTAGCTAGTGAAAAGATGTGGTCTTTATCTTTGAAGTGAGCAAATTTAACAATTACTGGTCTGGACCAGGCATGGCGATAAGTTTCGAGCCTATGAGTGCATTCAATTTCACGTGGTTGAATACTAGACTGAAAGTGCTGGATGCAGTGGTCAATGATTACTTTTTCGGACTCTCGCCAGGTTTCATTCGGACAATCTTCCAGCCCATAAAAAACAAGGTTACAACGACAAGATCGGTTGTCAGTGGCGACAGCGCCGGCAGTCAGAACAGACACGCAGTAGTTGTCAAACGTAGTATGTCAATTTCAGCCTTGGTAGCCGCGAGTGCACTCAGTTTTTATTTTGGCCAATCTTGAGTTAAATTCATGAAATTGTGTTTCGTGGTCTGACAAGGTTACTTGAATTGACTTAAGTTGGTCTACAATAGCTGACTGTCCGGACTGAAGCTGTCGTAAAGTGGCAAGTAGTTCAGAGTTTGCCGCGTCAGCAGCATGAATGGGGCCGGGGTTCGGTTCAACGTCACCGGACATTAGCAACAAGTCGAACAGAATGCAAGAACAGTCATAAACAGCGGTGCAAATTGAATGTGGGCTTGGCAGCACGAGCAACATTCTAAATCTAGTTCGCTTAGCAAAAAGGGAGCAACTTTGAAACATTTATGCCTATTGGTTGCAATGTCTTGAACTTATGGACAAGGTGTGATTCTCTGTATTTTCTTTCTCGTTCAGAACGAAAATTTGACTGTAAGATGAAATGAAATGAAAAGTTTATTTCCATCTTGTAAGATACAGATGGGGGGGTGGAGGAAAAAGAGCTGTCCATTGAACAGCTTGACAAGTCCCCCATCCCTCATTTGGGCAGAGGCAGCATCACATTCTTTCATTCAAATATACACATGTATGCCGTACATACATAATATTGCACGTCATATACATTACTCAAGAAGTCACGAAGATGATCAAGGAAAAATAGACATATAATGGTCATAGAAGTGTTACAAATCAATCACATACATCAGCCGGAGCTCATTGAGAGACGAAGAGAAGAGATTGAAACCAACCGAATTGTAATAGTTTAGGAGTGTGGGTAATGCATACCTCAGACACTGTTTCCCATAGTTTGACCGTGGTGTCGGTACTGCCCAGTCTTCGAAGTGTCTTGTGCTATGATGTGGTGGTCTTGTTTGTAATTGGGCGAGTTTATGCAGATTAAAAATATTCTTATAGACTTCTGCCTTATAGACACGACTTAATCGATATTTGTACAGATTATACGCTGGAATTACACCGGTGTTTATGAAGAAAGTTATTGTCGATGCAGTGTAGGGAGCATTATATGTATGTCGGAGATATTTTTTCTGTACTAAGTGAATATGTTCTAGATTGTTGGATGTCGTGTTTCCCCACACTAACTGACAATAGTTCAAGTGTGAATAAAAAGGGGAATTATATAGCAAGAGTTTGATGCACGTAGGAAGAATGTACCTTAATCGGCCTATTACACCTGTTATTTGGCTCAATGTGTTACAACATTTTTGACATGATTATCCCAAGACATGTTCGTGGAAAAGACGACACCCAGACATTTGAAATTCTCGACTATTTCAATACTGCGCGAGTTTAATTTAACATCTTGATGCAGAGGTATATGTTTGTTTTTTGGCTTAAATATAACTGCTTTCGTTTTGCTCTCATTTACCTTCATTAGATTAAGTTTCGACCATTCCTCTAAGGATTTCATTGTACTGTTACATTGTTTAATGAGAGTATGGATGTCATTACCTGCGAAAAAAATACTGGTGTCATCTGCATAGATAATAAATCTTGCCTGAGGGTTTATGTTGACGATATCGTTAATATAAATATTAAAAAGTATAGGGCCTAAAATACTTCTCTGGGGCACTCCGCTATGGACAGTCCTGGCTTTTGAAGTAAAAGTATCTATTTTAACAACTTGGGCTCTGTTGGAAAGGTAGGATTTTATAAGAGATAGTGACTGTCCTCGTATCCCATAATTCTGTAATTTCTCCAGCAAAATATTATAGTCAACTAAATCAAATGCTTTTGAAAAGTCTCCGAAAATACCAACAACTATTGCTCTGTTCTCGAACTCTGTTAGTATATATTCTTTCTGTTCTAGTAATGCTAACTCGACTGATTTGTTCTTACGGAAACCGTATTGATGAATGAAGATGTAGAGTTTAAGTTCATCAAAGTTATCACCTGGTTGGTTGAAATGCTCTGCAATGACTTTGGGAAGCTTTTTATTTCAGCAGTATAGCTGTGTCCACGCGATGTCCGTTTAGTCTGAAATTCATTGATTGTCCCGTTACGCCAATATATTGTTTCTTACAGAATGAACATTCAAGCATATAAATCACATCCGACCTTGTACAAGTGAAGCTAGATTTGACTTCATGTGTATAACTACCGTATTTACTTAGATAACGATCACACTCACGTAATGATTGCACCCCTGAATTTTGTCATGGAAATTTGATTTTTTTTTCTTTCCTGTGTAATGATCGCACCCCGAACTTGCCGCAGCGATATGTCGTTTGCCAAGTCTAGCCAATGATGATCGCGCTTACCATCTGTCAAATGCTGTCGAATGCTACGCGAACGACTCTTCAAGACATACCAAGCAGTCTGCACGCACGAAACATACTTAAGCAGATGCCCCATTTTATTCCTTTCATCACCTTCCACACTTCCATAAAAAAAAATTGCTACAACCAAACTTGCCTTGGCGTCATTATTTGTAGGCTTCATAATGGTTGTGGTCAACAAAAACAACAACAAAGGTGCCTTTCGATTCTTCTCGTCTGTCACTATTCTCGACTTGCCGATATTAACAATATTATTCATTGCTGATACGGAAGAAACTGTTTCAATGCGCGTAATGTACTCACGAAAAGAAAAAAATTGCGTTCGGCGCGTTCGGCTTGCTCCGCCGGCCACCATTCTTGTTTTGGTGTTCCCGCACTTTAGCAGTGGCGGCCACCTGTTTTTTGACCTGTTGTCATCCCGCAGCAAATGTGGGATGAAAAAAGAAATTCATTTCGCGGGAAATTTAACCCACGTAGTGATCGCACCCCTGAATTTGCAGCAATTGTTTTGACAAAAGAAGTCCTATCATTATGCAAGTAGATACGGTATTTGCGGTGCTTCTAATTTTAATGTTGCTTGACGGTGCTTGCAGGTTTTGCACCTGGGCCGACAACATGCTTTTATTACGTGGGAATGCTGTTGGCTGACTTTTGTGTGCACTAACATGTCTTTAAAGTTCCTGTTGCAGCGATAGGTACATCCGGGAACGCTTTCTTCAGACGCTCGTTACCTGATAATATTGGGTGGTATTTTCGTGGGATGTTGTTTATGTTTGTGAGTGCATTAGAATATTTTGTTATAGAGAGTAAGACAGTAAGACATAGACAAATATGTTCGGTCATGTCACTTGTGCCAGATCAATAAGGCAAAGTACCGGCCACGGCTGGACGAGCTCGTATTACCCCGTCACTCAGACGCACCTTTCGAAGTAGTGCATGTGGACTTTGCAGAGTTGAAAAAGAAGAGCGAAGGTGTGCACCAAACACAGTCATTTCTAGTGGCAATCGACCAATGCACAAGAATGGTAGCTGCACGCCCTGGAAAAGAAGATACAAATAGTGTTATTGCGCTTCTTGATCGAGCAATGTTTTCGAATTTGAAAGTCGTAGTCTCTGACAATGGACGCGCATTCATGAGCAAGAAGTTTCAGCAGTGGGCAGATAGTCGCAGGGTTGTGCTGCGGTGCTGCTCTCCGTATCACCCCCAAGCCAATAGATTGGCGGAGAGAGTTATCTGTGATATAAAGCAGTTTATGTCCATGTACCCAAATTTTCGGGGTGGATGGATGTGCTGCCTAGAAGCAGCCGTTGCCCACCATAACTGGACAAATACCACAAGCCTTGGATATAGCCCCCATTTTGCCATGTATGGTGAAGTGCCAAAACTGTCCGCCGACCAGGAGCTCGGAATTTCCGACAAACTTCAATCAATCAATCAATCAACCAATCAATCAATCAATCAATCAATCAATAAATCAGTTTATTTCCTTAAAAAAGGAGGAGTACAGGACTAAAAGCTTGGACAGCTTGACAAGGTCCCGACCCCTTGTAAGTTGGCATAACAGCAAGATGACAGCCAGTCATACACAAGAAATGAAAAAAAGCATCACAAAGCGACGGGTAATACAGAGTGAAACAAGGCGGCAAGAAATAATGAACACACATAGACAACAGCGGGGAACAAAATTAGGAGAATAAGAAGGCATAGCCTAGTCTTGCAAATAAATAAGTTCACAAAAACATTTAATGCGAGAGTTTCGGTTTCCGGAGGGATCAAAATTTTGTCAGTCTAATAAGTTTAACTGCGAAGGTAATGTATAAGATAAAGATTGCTTATCATAGGAGGTTCTCGGGGTGGGTATGAACCACATTTCTTTATGTCGGGTCTGACGAATATTTGTATTCTCTCGAAGTTTTGCAAGATGAATTGTATCATCAATGCCAAATTTTACAAAACCTTTGTAGCACAACATCAACCTATAATTGTAAAAGCAAAGCACAGGAAGAATTTCATATTTAAAAAAAGTGGTTCCGTGGAGTGCGTACAATGGACGTCAGCTATGTAACGCGCAACTCTTTTTTGTAGCAAATGTAGTTTGTGCAAGTTTGTCACACCAGTTGTGCCCCACACCATGATGCAGTACTGCATGACAGATACCACCAGAGCATTGTATAGCATTATGTTTACCTTGGTCGGGAGTAAGCGATGCAGACGAGCAATAACACCAATGGCAGATGACAATTTTGATTGGAGATGATCAACATGCTCATTCCAGGTAAGGTGCTTTGTAAAACGCACCCCAAGGATATTAACGGAATCCACTATCTCTAACTGCTCACTGCCCAGACGCAAATTCATATTAGTTTTCAACAACTTTCCTCTAGGCGCGTACAAGATTACTTTTGTTTTCTTAGAGTTGTTTTTCAAGCAGTTTATCGCGGACCAGTGTTCTAAGTCAGACAGCGTCTTATTAGCCTTTATTTCTATATCTGTTTCCACGTTGCCTGTAATAAAAACGGTTGTGTCATCGGCATACGAAACGAATGTAGCGTTATCTGTACAGCGTACAATGTCGTTTATATAAATCAAAAATAAAAGTGGGCCCAAAATGCTTCCTTGCGGCACACCAGTGATAACTGGCTTCCTTGAAGATATTGTGTTACTGGCATCTACGAACTGCAATCTGTGGGACAGATAAGATGTCATAAGCGAGGGTTCAGCTATCTTCAGCTAACTGAACTAATCAAAACCACCGAGGAGCGGAGCAGGTATCGCGAAGCGATGAAACGCCAGTTCGACAAGAGGCATCGGGGACATATGCCTGATATCAAGTTAAACGACTTCGTTCTTGTCCAAAAGGGACTACCAGGAACCGACGTAAAAATCCTTGGTCTGTTCCAGGTGGTGAAAACATGTGTGCAGCAAGGCGTACTCAAGACTGTTGGGTATATGAACAGTGGACAATTAGAGGTTGCAGCTGTAAGCAACGTCCTTCCATATCACCCCAGGAGGGGTGAGGCTTAAACGAGGGGTATTGTAAGGGAGAAGAAGAGGAAAGGTGGGGGGGGGGAGAGGAAGAAGTGAGAATAAACAAGGATGGCTACCTTGTCATATTGACGTATCTCAGTTTTATTACATTAGACACATATTTTTTTTTCCTACAATTAACTTAAGGCCCTCAGTCCCCAGTAGCTGCGGAGCACCTGACCAAGGGGGCGGTCAGACCTGTAACGCAGCAGAGGGTGCTAAGAATCTCTGGACACGGACAGGCCGCCAATGGAAACTGACCTTGTCAACCTCCAACAGCCGAACACTGTCAAGTGAAGCTAGATTATCAGGACTCTATGAGGAACTATCAGGTATTATTTGGGATATCATTGGCCTTAGCAAAATTAGAAGAACTGATGAGGCTTATACAGTGCTGACAAACGGCCATGTCCTCTGCTATAGAGGTCTCCCAGATAAAAAGCAATATGGGGTAGGATTCCTAATCCACAAGGACATAGCGGGCAGCGTTGACGAATTCTACAGCATTAATGAGGGGGTAGCAGTAGTCGTAATCAAACTTAATAAGAGGTATACGTTAAAGCTAGTACAAGCCTATGCTCCTACATGCAGTCACAATGGTGGTGAAGTAGATCAGTTTTATGAAGAGGTTTAATTAGCGATGAGAAAAGTGCAAACTCAGGAAACTGTAGTAATGGGTGATTTCAATGCAAAAGTGGGGGAAAAGCAGGCTGGTGAACAAGCAGTTGGCAACTATGGTGTCCATTCTAGCAACGCTAGAGGAGAGTTGCTGGCGGAATTCGCAGAAAGGAATAAGCTGAGAATAATGAACACGTTTTTCAGGAAGCGTAGCAACAGAAAGTGGACATGGAAAAGCCCTAATGGTGAAACAAGAAATGAAATTGATTTCATACTTTCTGCCGATCCCAGCAAAGTGCAGGATGTAGAAGTGTTAGGTAGGGTAAAGTGCAGTGATCATAGGTTAGTTAGGGTAAGGATTCACCTCAATTTGAAGAGAGAAAGAGCAAAATTGGTCAAGAAGAAACAGGGTCAATGTAGAGGCAGTAAGGGTAAAATCAGACGAATGCAGGCTGGTACTTGCAAATAAATATGCAGCCTTAGAACAGACAGATGAAGATGACATAGAGCTAATGAATGAAACCGTAACTAGGTTGGCTTCAGAGACAGCAATTGAAGTGAGAGGCAAGGCACCAAGGCAACCAGTAGGCAAGCTGTCCTAAGTAACAAAGAACCTAATAGAGAAACAACAAAGAATGCAAGTGCCTAATTCAAGAGATAATATAGAATTAGCGGAACTGTCAAAACTGATAACAAAGTGAAAATAAGTGATATTCAAAATTATAACGTGAGAAAGACTGAAGAAGCTGTAAAAATGGACGCAGCCTGAAATCAGTGAGAAAGAAACTTGGCATAGGACAAACCAAGATGTATGTGCTGAAAGATAAAGAGGGTAATATCATCAGCTATCTCAAAAATTTAGTAAAAGCAGCGGAAGAATTCTATGCTGACCTGTACAGTACCCAGAGAACTCAGGATAACTCCATTCGAAACAATAATGAACAGGATACAGAAACTCCTCCTATATCTAGCGATGAGGTCAGAAGGGCCTTGCAAGACATGAAATGGGAAGAGTGGCAAGAGAAGATTGAATAACAGTCAACTTAATCAAAGATGGAGGAGACATAATATTTACTTGGAAAACTGGCGGCTCTCTATGCAAAGTGTCTATCGACTGGAAGGGTCCCAGAAAACTGGAGGAATGCAAACGTTATACTAATCCACAGAAAGGGAGACGTTAAAAAATTGAAAAATTATAGGCCCACTAGCTTACTCCCAGTATTACATAAAATATTCACCAAGATAATCTCCAATAGAAACAGGGCAACACTGGACTTCAGTCACCCAAGGGAACAGGCAGGTTTCAGGAAGGGATGCTCTACAATGGATCACATCCATGTGATCAATCGGGTAATCGAGAAATCCGCAGAGTACAATCAGCCTCTCTATGTGGCTTTCATAGATTACGAAAAGGCATTTGACTTAGTAGAGATACCAGCAGTCATACAGGCATTATGTAATCAAGGAGTACAGACCACTTACGTATCTTGGAAAATATCTACAGAGATTCCACAGCTACCTTAATTCTACACAAGAAAAGTAGGAAGATGCCTATAAAGAAAGGGGTCAGACAAGGAGACTCAATCGCTCCAATGCTATGCACTGCGTGCTTGGAGCAAGTATTCAAGCTATTAAACTGGTAAGGCTTAGGAGAAAGGATCGACGGCGAATACCTTAGCAACCTTCGGTTTGCCACTGTCATTGTTCTATGCAGCAACACTGCAGATGAGTTACAACAAATGATTGAGGACCTTAGCAGAGAGAGTGCCTATAAATTCAGGTCCAGACTTGAATTTATGCATAAAGCTGATCTCTAAGGAAGTTCTAGAGTCAGTACGGCATCGCCGGACAAGCACAAATTTTTCCCTCGCTCAGCACCAAATCCTTAAAGAACTCGCGAAAAGGAATGATGTTGTAATAAAACCAGCAGACAAAGGCAGCAGTATCGTAATCTGGCCTATAGAAAAGTACAAAAATTAGGCCTCCAAACAACTGAGCAACCACACCCATTACAGAAAACTCAACTCTAACCCAATTTCAGACTACAGAAATGCTGTGGAAAACACAATAGCGGAGTTCCTGTCCAGGGAACTAATCATGCAAGCTGCTTTTATCTTCTTCCTAAAACAAGTAAAGTTCCTGTCGAAGAAATATTTACAGCAGAAACCTTAAGTCTGCCTGTTGTGTCTAATAACAACACACCTACTGAGTCACTATCTAAATTCTTAAATCACCACCTGTAAAACATCCCTACCGCCCTCCCATCTTTTGTTCAAGACATGCTGCACTTCCTTTCAAATTATCGACGGCATCAACGCCAACCAAATCCTTTCCGGCCGCGCTATTCTAGTCACTTTGGATGTTTCTGCCCTTTACACCAACATTCCCCTGAGTGAAGGAATTGAAGCCCTTTCTAAATCCCTTGCAATCGATCCCCAAGCGCACGTTCCTGAAATTTACCTGTCGCTGCTTAGGTTACTTTTCGCGCTCAACTATTTCGAATTCGATTCTATTCACTACCTGCAAACTTTCGGCACTAGCATGGGAACAGCATTCGCTCCCACGTATGTGAACATTTTCGTGGGAAAGTTTGAAGCAGACCTGTTAAACCATACCCTTTAAATCATTACAATGAGGACATATTTATAATATGGGAACAGAACACATGCGTGGTAACCGACTTGATTACCCATTTAAATCGATTTCACCCTAGTATAAGTTTACTGCTCACCACTCTTCTAGTCAGATCAACTTCCTCGACATGACGGTCTACATAGAAAACTGAAAGCTGAGAACGACACTTTACCGGAAGTCTAAGGATAGCCAGCAATGTTTAGACTACAACTGTCATCAGCCGCGACACTGCAAGCAAGGAATTTTTGTCGAACAAGCAAAACGAATAAGAAGAATATGCAGCGAAGACCACGATTATATCCACCACCTTAAAACAATGCTAGCAGAAAGAAACTATCCACAAGTTGTTCTCGATAGAGCTTATGATGTTGCGTCAAGATTGGAGAGACGGTCGGAATTAGCAAAGAAGCTGCCTACACGAGAATATGACAGACTGCCAGCCTTTATAACAAAATATTCTAATGTACTCCCAAATAGAAACATCTAACGAAAATACCATCCAATATTATCAGGTAACGAGCGTCTAAGAAAAGCGTTCCCGGATGTACCAAGGGTTGCCTATCGCTGCAACAGGAACATTAAAGACATGTTAGTGCACGCAAAAGTCATCCAACATCACTCCCCCGTAATAAAAACATGTTGTGGCCCCCAGGTGCGAAACATGCAAGCACCTTCAAAGGGACATTAAAATTAAAAGCACTGCAAATAGTAATCCACCTGTTCGTAGCAATTGATACGAACTGGTGGATGTCTGATTTTCCCTTTATTCATCCCTTTATGCAAATAGTTATACACACGAAGTCGAATCATTCATTTTTCTCAAATGAGTTTAATTTCTGGTGTAGTTTGATGGAGGTGCCTTCGGAGGAAGAAAAGTCTTTTAAAAGCTTTAGATGTTATGGCTTTAATACGAGAGTGCCACCTGAGATTGTCTGATATTACTAGGCCAAGATATTTATATTCTTTAACTGTTGTCAGTGGAGTGCTGCCAACTGTGTAAGGGTATATAGAGACATTCTGCTTTCTAGTAATGTGCATGACGGCTGATCTGCTTACATTAAGACTCAACCTGCAAAATGGAGGTCTCCACCTTGTGGGTTTCCGCAGAACTATCAGATCAAACTCTTACCTTTGCTTTGAGTTGTTGAAAAATTCGACTTCGCCTTACCATCTGCTAGCCGCCTTAACTCAGATGGTAGACCCGCCGTGGTTGCTCAGTGGCTATGGTGTTGGGCTGCTGAGCACGAGGTCGCGGGATCGAATCCCGGCCACGGCGGCCGCATTTCGATGGGGGCGAAATGCGAAAACACCCGTGTACTTAGATTTAGGTGCACGTTAAAGAACCCCAGGTGGTCGAAATTTCTGGAGTCCTCCACTACGGCGTGCCTCATAATCAGAAAATGGTTTTGGCACGTAAAACCCCATAATTTAACTCAGATGGTAGGGCGGTTGCCCCGAAAAGGCGGTGGTCGTGGCTTCGAGTCCCGGACCAGGACGAATTTTTTTTCAACTGCGAGGCCTTTCTTTCGAGGAACCCGTGTGGATTTCCTTTGTAGCAATTGCTACGATTGGGTTGATGTCTCATTTTTCCCTTAATTACTTCTCTCCACCTTGCGGGTTTCCACAGAACTATTGCATCAAGCTCTTGTCTTTGCTTCGAGTTGTTGACAAATTCAACTTCGCCTTGCCATGTGCTAGCCACCTGGTTAGCTCAGATGGTAGAGCGGCTGCCCCAGAAAGGCGGTGGTCCCGGGTTTGAGTCCCAGACCAGGATGAATTTTTCTTCAACTGTGAGGCCTCTCTTTCAAGGAACCCGTATGGATTTCCTTTGTAGCAATTGCTACGATTGGGTGAATGCCTCATTTTTCCCTTAAGATTGGTAAGTTCTCTCTGCTTTGTTGGCAATCTTAGGAATGTGTTAGAGAAGTGTGGAGTTTTCTTGGAGTAATTTCTTACTTATTTTATTCAAATTATCAAACTGCTTTGCAATCTCCCTTTGAGATATCCAGGATCCAGGCTTGTCATAATTGCTTCTGTGGGTGGGTTCACTCGGTGTAGAGAGATAAGTGGTGGACATAATATAATGAGGCTGACCTTTCAGCCACGTGTCACAGCCCACTAGAGAGGGCAACTTAACGTGCGTTGAATGCAGGAGCTGTCGGTGGGCCCCACTAATTCAGTGCGACTACTGCCCGCTGCTGTTTCATGCCGACTGCTTGGAGTTCCCACTTGCCACCCTGCCTACTGGCCGTTGGATGTGCCCTAACCATGCAGAGAATTTCTTGGTAAGTTTGATCTCTTTTAATTGGATAACATTTAACTTGATATGCTTTGCGGTGGCTATTGATTCCTAGCAGTAGGAGCGCCTCACACAGGAGATTGCCTCTGGAGCCTGCAGTGCTGCATCATCCGGTGCCATTAAAAACCAAATACCAAACAGGATCTGGGCTTGAATTGGGAGTATCAAGTGGAGTGAGCCTGACATTATAACAGAGTACTATAGTAAGATACAACTTTAGAAAAAAGGGGAGGCCTTGCTCAGATGACCGAAGCACGATGTCCGATTGCCTCCGCGACTAAAATAATCCCGCTCAAAAAATCGTGCTTCTGAAACGCGCAATTCTCGATTTAAATAAAGACTTTTGTATTTTGATGACTGGTTTAGTAGAGCTCTCATGTGCTACAGCACATGCCGGATCGCAGCAGAAAAATAACCCCATGCCTTCCACAACGCGACCCGTTGTCTGCTCTTTAGCTTCATTGCAAGTGACAAAAGTAGAAAGAGCAGCTCTGCATGGCTTTTGCACTTGTTTACATGTACACGTCACATTTACTACTCCTGTTCCGAGCTTTAAATGAATCAGTTGCTATTGAACAAGTACTTATATAAAACAATGCATTTATCCACGACGGAAGCGGCCACCGAATCACAGACTGCTATTCGGCCCCTCCCCATGCTGGCAGCAATGCAACCCCCCCTCCTTGACCACGAATGACTCCCGCTATGTTTAGGACGATTTCCAAAGGAGGGCTGTGTTTTGACCCAGTGCCTTGCAGTTGGTTCCCTTTGTCCTATGCTCTGCTAGCATTGTTTGTACTTGATTGTACAGACATTGTACATTATACATTGTACATTGATTTGTACTAGCATTGTTGACAGCTCCACTAAAAAATGCTGACTGAAGTTGAATGTGTTTTATTGAGACAATTATTTAATTCACAAGCCATCGGCATAGCGATCAACGGCCAGGTTCAGACAATGACATTTGTGAAGTAATAAATGGTGGAAGTTGCAGAAGCTCTCAGTGGACTGCTTTGCTGGGGTCCACTCACTGAAAAATGTCTTTGCAATGACGAAAGCGTCAGACAGTAAATGACACCCCACTGCACAATGTTATTCGTGTTGAAAATTTTTACCATCATACCGTATGTTTAGCGAAACCGTATGTTTACTAAGACTGAATGCATGAAAAATGCAACAGCATAGCAAGGTGTTGTTTTGCAATATGCGGCCTTTCATGTGCAGTTCTGGCGAGCTGCCACATGCACCGATGCATAAACATGAATAGAGGTAAGAGGCAAAGTTACTGTGCAACCCACATGATGCTTTTGAGAAAATGTATCTTTAAACCTTTCTGTTTTCATAGGCGATCAAAATTTGTTTTGAGCCAGTTGGTTAATCACGTTGCAGCAACAACACAAGAAGCAAGGACAGAAAACACAGCGAGTAGGCAGATTGAGAAGACGAGGTAGACCAGTGAGAAAGGTTTTAATGAGATGGAACAGGCCAGCCCTGCAGTGTACAGGAGTTAGTGCTTTGAATGAGATTGGTTAATGAAAATGTGTAAAGACTTTGCTGAAAGAAAACTAGCAAGAACAAATGCTAATATACAATAAAAGGACAGAAATAAGAGTAAGTGCAAACAAGCATGGAAGCAGGCACGTATTCAAACACAAACGCGAAAACTAAGAAAAACTGAAATATAAAGAAATGTGGGAAATAAAAAAAATTGTCAAACGCAAGAAAACATACACACATTTACAAACAGACGCGGGTAGAGGTATTATAGGATCGGGTTCACAAGCTGCTGTGCCTACCTTCTCATATGGTTTTTTTAACCATTCTCTTAATACTGTCTTGGGAATTGTTAATTGCAACGTATCATGAGAATCGAAAAGCAGCTCGAAGCTATGTTGTGGGAAACCATATCGAGCGCTGGCAACACAACTTATGCGTGACTGTGCTATAGAGGCTAGAAGGTTATCCTAGTGTCGGGAGCGGGTGCCCTTTCCCGAAGCGCCGGAGAAACCAGTTTGGATGCTTGGCGGGGTAGTTCGAAGAGGGCGCTGCGCTCCTGTGGCGGGTTACTGACGCCAGCCGAAGGAATGCAGACACAAGTCGTCGTCAGTTTTGCGTAGCACGTGTACCGACGTAGTTCACTTTGTTGCAGCCTTTATTTTCGTTGACACCGTAGTGCCACGGCTTGGTGCGATGCAACGTTGAACTTTTGTGATAATGCCTTCAAAGAAAGAGAGGACATGTTTTGTTCCCCTTTGTAAGGGCGGTTACAAATCGTCTATAGAAAAGGTGTCGTTGTTCCGCGCTCCATCCGACCCTGTTCGCTTGAAGGCATGGGCAAGGAACATCAAGAGAGACAAGAAAGTGCTGAGTGAAACTTGTGTTGTGTGCTCTCTCCACTTCGACGAGCGGTTCATCCAAAGGAAGTTCAAGCACGTAATTAATGGCGACATTGTCAAGCTCGACCGTGAACGTCCGGCGCTTACTGAGGACGGCATTCCTACTATTTTTCCGGACGCACCACTTTATTTCACGAAGCAACTACCGAAAAAGAGAGCAGAAAGAAACGTGGCCAACAGCGATGCCCCGTCAGCGAAACGCAAGGCTCCGAACAACGACCAAGCTGAAGCCGTCGAAACACAGGCCTGCGCTGATGAAACGCCGCAATGACTGCGCCCGTTCGCAGAAAACGAATTACCGTCGGCATTCTGCAGCAAGATTTCGCTGCCATGTGATGCCACTGTTTTGTGCTTCGCGTGGCACACCGGCACGCAGCCCGGCGATGTCCGTGTCGTAAAACATGTTACTTTTTCGACGTCCACGGAAGCTGCTGCTACGCAGCAAAATTCTCATATTTGTACCGTGTTTTGCCGCGGCATTAAGACAGAAGAGTTCGGTGTAAACAACGAGTGCAATGCTGCCCAGGCATTGAAGAAGGTCGACGAACTACAACTTTGTCCAGGATGTGGTATTGACCCTCTCACCGGCGGTCAGTGCGTGCAGTTTGGTTCAGAGCACTTCGCAAAAAACTGCCGTGTGGTCAGCCCCGATGGAAAGCCCTGTTTGCACTGCAAGTATACCAGGAAACTTGTTAAAAACCAAATGTGTAGATTGAGTAAAAAGCGAACAAAGACAAATTTCAAGCGTCGCATGGCCAGGAAATCGCTTCAATTGTTCTGAACAAAGAAAAGACTGGCGCAAGCACAAAGGAGTGTAGAAGACCTTAGAACGATCAACCAGAATATTTCTTCTGCAACTTTGGACGAAAGAATCAAAGGTCTTCCTCCGAAGCAACGCCTCGCTGTGAAAGCGTGTTTTGAGGCGGCCACTAGAAAGTCAACGAGGGGCATGTTGTATGACAAAACATGGGTGTTGGAGTGCATACTCATGCGCATGTAAAGTCCCAAGCTTTATGAACATGTAAGAAGGCATGAGATACTTGCACTCCCCAGCAAGTCATGCCTAGACAAACACATGGCTGGATTTAAGAGCTCCTTTGGATTCAATGCTACTGTTTTTGAGGCCATGAAAAAGAAAACTGATGAAATGGATGCATGCAATTGCCACGGTGGCATTGTCTTCGATGAGATAAAGCTCTCGGAAAACATTAGTGTGAAAGCCTCTGGCAAGTTGAGCGGCTTCGTGGACCTCGGCCCATTTAGTGAGGACAATGATTCCACAGTGAGTGACCATGGACTCGTCGTAATGTACCAGCCCTTTCAGGGTAAGTGGCTCAGTTTAACGCATAATTTGTTTTCTCCTTTACCTGGCACACTAATTTTCAAGTGAGCTTTAAACTTAGTTGCATAACAGAAACTTCTTTTTTGGAGGAAAGTGGACCCAGATCCTTGGAGTTTTTGCTGCCAAGGGCAATGTGAAAGCTGGTGTTTTGTCGAAAATTCTTGTGGAGGCCACTATATTGGCCGAGAGGTCTGGTCCCTTTGTTCAGTACTGGACCAGTGACGGTGCCCCTTGGAATCTGTGGAAGCTGTTTGGCATTAAAGGCAGGCAGTTTGGGTCCTCGTATTTGTACTTGATCCTCTATTGCCTGATGAGCTGCTGTCATTACCACAATTCTCTTTACTTCCACAGCTTCCATGAAGGAAATAACGTGCAAAGTCCCCCATCCAGTTGACCCAGGAGGAAGCCTCCATTTTATTTCCGATTTTCCGCACTTGGTTAAATGTGTACGCAATGCTTTTGTAACTAAAGGTGTACAAATTCCAAGTGGTCATGCCAATGCAGATGTAATCAAAGAAGCATGGAAGAAGGACATGGATTCACTAACTCTTAAAATAATGCCACATATTACCCGCTCGCACATTCATCCAAATGCGTTTGAAAAAATGCGCGTGAACTTAGCCTTCCAGCTATTTAGCGAGGAGGTACTAAAGGGGCTCTTTTTCTATAAAGTTCATTTGGACAGGCACTTTAGAACAACTGAGCCGACAAAAGAGCTTGTGAAGCTTATGGAAAGGTTAATATTTATAATGACTTTGAGAACACCATCTAAAGGCCTCCGACCCAACTCTCCAAGTGCAAAGTTTCTTGAAGAGTTCATTGCATTCCTTTCAGAATGGGAAGATTATGCTGCCAAGCATGGTGGGGGATTCCTTAGCCCAGGAACTGCCCTTGGTCTGCGTGTGACCATAAAAAGCACTCTGTCCCTTTTAGACTACTTAAGTAGCTCACTAGGCTACAAGTACTTATTAACAGCTAATCTTAGTCAGGACAAAATTGAAAATATGTTTGGTGTCGACCACCCTTCACCTGAACAGTATTTAATTATAATAAACATTTTGTCATTCTACAGTCTGGCAAGGCCTCCTAAAAACGGGAACTCACCAGGAGACTTGGTAAGCGCACTCTTAAAGCCATCTGATGTTGGAAAACGAAAGGCTGACCACCTAACAAATTATTGATGAGCTATTGGATGATGCCAATTTGGAGTGTGCAGAATCTGTGTTGAAAACACAAGGCAAGCAGTTGGATCATGACAACTGTGTCGAAAAGCACAGTGACAGTAGATTAGTATATTATATAGCCGGCTATGTTGTCAGAAAGTCTTTAAAAATATTTCCATGCCCAGAGTGTGCCTCTTGCCATTGTATTTTGCCCCTACAAGCAGATTCTGATGTAAATTCTATACTAACCAGGCAGTTTGATCATGGGGGCTTGATCTACCCTTCCAAAGCTGTTGAGGAGCTTGTTTGTAAAGTTGAGGACACATTTACTGTGTATTTCAGCAGGAATCAGCTTCATGCTGAAAGCATGGTCTGCTTTTTGCATTTCCTTCAGGGAGCGAAGCTTAAAGAAGTGGGTTGCAGTGAGCATGGGCGATGTTTGACAACAAACATAATAAAGTTCTATGCACTGACGAGGCTGCACTTCTTTGCAAAAGCAAAGAACATGGAACGGAGCACACAAAGAGAAAAACAAGCTCCTGAAAATGAGGCGATGCCAGTAGAATGACAGTCACGAAAATGCTCCCTGCTTTTGTACATACCTACCTTCGTTCTGCAATAAAAAAAAAAAAAAAAAAACCTTGTAACATAGGTTTTGAAAGCGCTCCCCATACAGCGTTTTTGTGGACCATAGTGGGCAATTTTGTAAAGCTGCAATAAACTATATGCAATATATATGCACGGAATGCATTCAATTTTCTCTCCACGCTTGTGGGCTGCTTAGTGTCGCTGATCCCGTAGAAAAAAAAATATACCAACCCCATTTTATTACGGCCGCTTGCGTAGCTTCCGTCACTCTGGTTAAAATGGCAGCACAACAGGGACGAAGACAAGGCACATAGAAGCACATGACAAGTGCACCGTCTAGTTTCTGTGTGTCTTCATCTCTTACGCTGCCATCATAACCAGCTATGGGCGAACTAGCCCAAAACAAAGTTTTATTTCACCGCTCGTCACGATAAGCGTACTGGCCAATATTGTAAGGTTGACTAGCCCTCATAGATTATTGCGTGCCAGTTTTCTGAACTTGCAAATCGGCAGAAAGCGCCAGTCACTTGCGAGCGCCCGCTGCAAAGCGCGCCGGAGCCCGCAAGAGCAACCCGCCAGCGAGCGCTGGCGCCGTCTGCCGGAGCATAGCAAAGTATTTCACGTTGGCACGCGCCTCACGACACTAGGATAACCTTCTAGCCTCTATAACTGTGCCACAGCACGCATTCTACAGCTTGCGCGCGGTGAGCACTGATGGAAAGCAATCAATCGACGGTGCTACACAACGCTCGAACACCGCCGTTAGACGCTCGGCTATCTCACTGCTGACAACGATCGTTCACGCTAAGTTGACGGTGGCAAATCTTTGCATTGGAGGATTCTTTTAGCGAATAGTTTCTGTTGAGACGCTCGTAGGTTTGTTTCATGCGCGCACGCTTTTCTCACTTCTCCTGAGAATGGTTTTGCTCCATCACTTCACCCCGTCCGACGAGAAACGCAGCGACACAGTACACGAACACACCCGCCGCTGACAATAGGCACCAGACTTTGACAAACTTTTCTCGTCGTAACTTCACTCGGGAGCGAAATAAAAAAATTGGACGACGCTTAAGCTTCGCCTTCAAGAGTGGAACGCGATAGCATTATCGCACCCCGTTTGCACCGCCTACTCAAACGTGCTACGCCAGCCAAACATCGCGATCGGCACAGATAGCCGGGCCCCGACGCGCCATGAAGGCGGACGCGATCATGGGGCGAGGGGCGCGCCACGTGCACGACCTACTGTATACAGTAGGTCGTGGCCACGTGTTGGGGCATC
This sequence comes from Dermacentor andersoni, assembly GCF_023375885.2. Classification (NCBI taxonomy): domain Eukaryota; kingdom Metazoa; phylum Arthropoda; class Arachnida; order Ixodida; family Ixodidae; genus Dermacentor; species Dermacentor andersoni. The sequence goes on along the minus strand of NC_092816.1, from coordinate 236,109,761 downwards.
GCCGTACATTGCGAGGAGGGGGTCTTCTGTGTTTGCTGCAAGATGGCTCTGCATGTGCGCAGAGCGCAAAAGAAATGTAGCGGAAACGTACTTCGCTACTCGTGAAACTGCGAATTCTGTAAGTTATATGGTCATAATTACCGATATACACCGCAGTATAACTTTCTACGGCACGTTTCTAAGGCAACACCGCATTCGCTAGAGGCGATTTTGTCCCGTTTCGAAGGAATGAACTCGTGGCTGAGTGGTAGCGTCTCCGTCTCACATTCCGCAGACCCTGGTTCGATTCCCACCAGCCCATCTTGCAAGATGTTTTTTATTTATGAAGTGCCTTCTGGAATTTATCGCTCACGGCCAACGCCGACACCGGCTTTTCTGGGACACGAGCTCCTTAACGCTGTCGCGTTAAATGACATGGAACAAACAGGCAGGATGTGTGTTTGCAGCAGTAATATTTCCGGCATGATATACAATCACAAACAGTCTGGGAATTCACTGTGACGAGGGGTTGATGGCACACAGCTGACGCGACTTGGCCCAGTTCGAAGCCCGTGCGGCCATCTTCTCCGACGGCGGGGTCACCGGCCAATCTGGCTCATGACGTCGGTCCAGAGTGCGCGCCCATTGGTGGATGGTCGTGTGCATCCGCCTCGGAGGAATAAACGCCCCCTTTTTTCTAAAGTTGTATCCGACTATAGAATGGAGGTAAAACAGCTTTGGCAATCATTGCAACATGGAGAGTTGGGATGCCACTGAGAGCGGAAGCATCAGAAGTTCACAGGAAAGCAGGGCCGCAATATTTACTACTATCATTCATAGTGTTGCACTCAGTGTTTGGTGAAATGGGGGGGAGCATGCTAATAGTAATGTAGAGCATGTGCCAGGACTAATGATGATACATGGCAGGGCGCCACTGCCAGGACAGGGCACATACACCAGACACAGCAACGTGCATCATCTTTTTTTTCTTGTCTGCTTTCAAGCACTCTGCCAGTGCAAATGAATGCGCAAAACGATACTTCAAACAAATGTTAAAGAAATAGCATAGTTGCAGCGTTGCGGCGACAGCAGATCGTGGCATCGTGCTTGTAGCACTAATGTGCACCCGCTGTGGTGGCTTAGCAGCTATAGGCAGGTTGCGAACGTAGTTCCCGCGCCTACTAGGGCGCCCCTCGAGGCGGCGAGCGCGGAACTGGCAGGATACGACCGGCCCGCTTGCGTTCGGAAAGCCTGTCTGTGCACTGTTTCGCGCGTAGCTGTTGCCTTTCCTGAGCAATGCCAAAGTGCAATCCGAGCTGTTGAGTAGTGGGCTGCAACAGCACGTACACCAACTCACGAGGAACAAAGTTTTACAGGTTTCCAAGCCGACCGTATGAAGCAGAACGGCGTCAACACTGGATAGCACTCGTCCGACGGCATAAGCTGTTTTATGTTCCGGCGTTATGCCAAGTGCGTTATAACGTTGAATTCTTTGCTTTTACAGCAATGATGGCAGCAACGGGACACCTGCAGTCAGTGGCGTAGCTACGTCGTCTGGCACCCGGGGCCCATATGTTTTCTGTCACCCCCCCACTGGCCCCGTTGCTACGCCACTGCCTGCAGTGCGTACGAGGATATGCAGCAAACAAAGTAGTTTGTTCCCACACCGTACCGCAGTAAAGCTGTGGAACTATTTCCCAATCCTCTCCCATTCAAACAGCGCTAGGGCTTGCAGCTGGCTGAGCTGGCATACACTTCTGCGCCCAGCATATCAACTAAGGGGCAGTTGAGATCACCAAAATTTTTGACAACGTGGTTTATTGGAACCTCCTTTGCACGTTCTGAAAAATTGCAACATAAAAGTATCGCACTTCCAGTAACTTGGGCGAAAATATTTTCCCAGTGTAGTCTAACACAACTGGTAAGTTCATCCCCCTTTTTTGTGTTTGGGGAGAGCAGCGTTAGAATACCTCTGGTAGGTCTTACGAGTCGTTCGTACGCCCCACGTTCTTGGATGAGATTTTTTGGATTCGTATTTGCCGTCCTGTATGTACAGGCAAACTACCGCGGCATTCTTGCACTTCCCTGCGATGCCAGCACGGCAATCGCAGTTCCCCGCTAGGATTTGTCTGCTGTCGCCGATCTTCAAGAATCAATGTCGCCTATAATTTCATGCGTCCACACCGTAGATAACGAAGTAACTTATGCTGAGCTTCACGCATCTCGCTGGTGCATTATTTTTCGTTTGCGGAATAAACCTAGCAGTCACTTCCAATCAGGCGAGTTCAACACTTCCCTCACGTCGTAGACGTGCCCCACTTCAAATAGATGACTTCCTTTCTCTAAATTCTTCTCACGAAAAAAGCTATGAAGATCTTGTAATTCCCGAAACCCGGCTAAAATTAATATCGGCACGCTGTTTCGCGCCATCGCTACCGTTTGACAGAGCGCCAAACACACAGCGCGAGCTGCTGACGCCGTGAGTAATCCTACCACATTCGCGCAACTATTCGTCAGATGGCGCTAGGGGTCGGAAAGACATGGCGCGCCGCCTAGCACTTGCAACGTGCCCATACTGTGCTCGCATTTCAACCCTCCACCCTCCACACTAATGGAGCATTTCTGCTTCAACAACCGGAGCCACTGGGAAGGAGAGACCCTCGGGCAGTTCGTTGCTGTGCTACGAGGGTTAGCGAGTGCCTGCGCCTTCGGATACCAACTGGACTCGCTCCGGGACCGTTTCGTCTGTGGCATCAATAACACCGCCATGCAGACGCGACTCCTGGAGCTTCCCGACCCCTCTCTGGACGCCGCCGTGAAGGCAGCGCTGGCAATGGAAGCTGCCGTCAAGGACGCCGGCGAGATTGCCTGTGTGACTGGCTCACCATCGGCGGAAGCAGTGGTCAACAAGTTGGTGACAAAGGGCAGTACCTGCGGCCGCTGTGGTGGTGCCCACTCCCCCTCAAAGTGCCAGTTCTCTCAAGCACAATGCTTCACGTGCGGGAAAACTGGGCACCTGGCACGGGTATGCGGAAGGGGGAGGACGAACAGCAAACAGCAGCAGCAGCCTGGTTCAAACCCAGGTACCACACAAGCTCGCGGCGGCCAGGGTAACCGTCTCACAAAATTACGCGGCAGGGACGTGCGGCAGCAGGCTCAAGTTCTTCCGCGGCCAGGCTCCACGTCGTGGCCGAGGACCTGTCGATTTTCGACATGTGCGACCTTGTACCGTCGTCTGCTGCCGTACATGCTGACCGTCGAAATCTGCAGGTGCCCCATTTCCATGGAGGTGGACACAGGGGCCAGCGTGTCAGTAATGGACGGGAAACTCTTCAAGCATACTTTTCCTGGCGTGTCCGTCGAGGCTTCAGGCGTGATGCTGCGCAGCTACTCCAGGCAGCTCTCCAAGGGTCAGGCACAGATCAGCGTTCGCTTTGGCGATAGGGAGGCAACCCTTCCCCTTTACTTAACCAAGGAGGTCGTCGCCGTCGCTGCTGGGCCGAAACTGGATTCATGCACTGGGCGTTCATCTTTCAGAGTACCAGGAAGCCAGCCTGCATGTGGTGAAAGACGTCCCCAGCCTCCTGACCAAGTTCAAGTCCCTCTTCCAGCCAGGGGTTGGCACTTTCGCCGGCACGACAGCTGCCATCTATGTACCTGAGGGAGCCCGGCCTCGTTTTTTCAAGCCTCACCCACTGCCGTTTGCCCTGAAGGGCAGGGTCACCCAGGAGCTGCAACAGTTACAGCGAGAGGGCATCCTGGTGCCCGTCAAGACGTCTGAATGAGCTGCTCCCATCGTACCAGTCCTCAAGCAAGACGGCAGTGTCAGGATCAGCGAGGATTTCATGGTTACCATCAACTCTGTCGCTACTGTCGAGAAGTACCCTGTTGCCCCTGATTGAAGATCTCTGGTCAGCGTTGTCCGGTGGACAGAAGTTCATCAAGCCCGACATCAGAGATGCTTACCAGCAGCTGGTGCTCCAGGATGCCTCCCAGAAGTATGTCACAATATCGACAACTTTGGGGCTCTTTCAGTACACGTGCTTACTGTTTGGCATGGCCTCAGCCCCAGCCATATTTCAGAGGGAGATTGACAACCCCTTCAGGGGCATGAGGCACGTGGTGGTGTACTTGGATGACATTCTGGTTACTGGCAGCGACGACAGGGACCACGTGCAGAACCTGCACAACGTCCTGGCACGGCTGCAGGACGCTGGTCTGAAGCTTAAGCTGGAAAAGTGCGTTTTCCTGGCCCCCAGTGTTGAGTACTTGGGACATGTTATTTCCCAGGCTGGCCTAGCCCCGGCTCCCCACAAAGTTGATGCTGTGCTTAAGGCGCCTAAGCCCCAGAACAAGGAGCTTCAGAGCTACCTCGGCCTCATCAACTTCTACAAGAGTTTCCTGCCAAACCTGTTGGACCATCTACAGCCACTCCATATTCTGCTTCGAGATGGCCAGCAATGGGTCTGGAAGAAGGAGCAGGGCCGGGCCTTTCAGCGCAGCAAGGAGCTAATCACCAAGGCTCCAGTGCTGGTACACTTCGATCCTGCCAAGCCTGTCGTCCTGATTGTAGATGTGTCACCATACGGTACTGGCACACCCGGACAAGGATGGCCAGGGACGCCCTGTTTCATTTGCTTCTCGTCGGCTTCTTGCTGCAGAGCAACGCTACAGCCAGCTGGACAAGGAAGGCCTGGCCTTCATGTTCAGTGTCGAACACTTCCACCAGTACCTGTGGGGCCGGAAGTTAGAGGCGGTCACATACAACAAGCCGCTGTTGGGGCTGCTGGGGCCTGACAAGGCAGTTCCCGTGCAGGCATCACCTTGAGTGGTACGCTAGGCCTTGAGGCTGGCAGCTTAGTTACCAGCTGGTTTACCGTCCGAGAAAGGACCTGGGACCTGCTGATGCCCTGAGCCGCCTGCCCCTGCCAGAGGTGCCTGATGCTGTTTCAGAACCTGCTGAAGTGTTCATGCTGGAGCATGCGTACCCGGAGGTGCTTTTCAGGTCTGTGGTATCACAAGCGACCAGCCGGGACCCAGTTGTGTCTCACGTGGTCAAGGCGGTGTCCCGTGGGAAGGAATTGGTTCAGCAGGCCTATAGCCACAAGGTCGCCGAGCTGAGCTTGCAGCAGGGCTGCCAACTGCGGGATAATGCGGTGATGATCCCACAGTCTCCGGTCCAGGGTCCTGCACTTGCTGCACACGGGTCATCCTGGCATTGAAAAGACTAAGATGGTGGCCTGGACCAGGACATCGCTCACATGGTGCAGAGCTGCCAAATTTGTCGGGAGCATCAGCGGGCCTCAGGCCATGTAGGAATCACCCCCTGGCCGTTCCCACAGAGACCCTGGTCCCGCCTGCATGTGAAGTTTGGGGGGGTGCTTCAAGGGCCATTACTTCCTGGTAGTAGCGGGCGCCTTTTCGAAGTGGGTGGAGGTTCTACCTGTCACCACTCCATCAGCAGGCATGACCATTGCAGCGCTATGACAGGTCTTTGCCGCCCAGGCGTTGCCGGATGTCATCGTGTCCGACAATGGTCCTGCTTTTGCCAGCACAGAGTACCTGGCCTGGCAGACGAAGAATGGAATCCACCGGATGATGGTTCCGCTGTACCACCTTGCTTCAAACGGTGCAGCTGAGCGGGTGGTGCAAATCATCAAGGACAAGCTCAAGAAAAGCCAGACTGGGGATTCCCGGATGCAGATTGCCCGGATACTGTGAAGCAGCTGAAGCGGCTGGCTGCTGACCAAGGGTGCCGTCCCGGGCCTTTGCCTGAGTCGGGAGCTCTAGTTTTTGCCAGGAACTTCCATCCTGGCTCACCCTGGTTCGCCGGACAGGTGGTGTCTCCTGCCAGTGCGTCATCCCTGCACGTCCACATGCCAGACAGGGCCACGTGGTACAGACACGCCGACCGTGTCATGCCTCACCTCGGGACCCAGCTAGCACCCTCGACTGCCACTTCAGAGTTCTAGCCCGCAGGAGGACTAGCGGCAGCACCAGTTGCTTCCAGTGGAGCACCACCCACCTCGGAGGCGGCAACCGTTGCCAGTGATGCGGCGCCCATGGCGCCAGTGCTGAGCCTGGCATCACTCACAAGGCCGACCACTGCGGACCCTCCGGATAGAGCGAGGCTGGCTCAGGCAGCACCCGGCGTTGCTACACCCGGCCCATCAACACCGGTGCCCAGGCGGAGTACTCGACGGCAGAGGCCACCAGACCGTTACTTGCCTGGGTAGGAAGCACCGTCGACCCGGCTAGGACGGCGGCAGAGCCTTATGCTCTGAACTTGGACATTTGTTTATTTTAGTTAACAAACAAACTGGAGGTAAGGGGGTGTAGCAAGCATGTGACGCCCTCTTGGGCATAATCTTCGTTGGCCCGCCAGGCTCGGTGGGCTGTCAGGCTCAGTAGGCAACAATGGTCATCGCACCGCAATAAACACTGATGAGCACAGCTGCTCGGCGGTCAGTCATCGTTCATCACCACCACGCTGTGGAGCGTCTCTCTAACGGAGGGTGCCTCAAGCCCTCCCTCGTTCACGAACCTGGATGGATTATGACATGGTGTTGTGCTGCTGAGCACGAAGTCGCGGGATCAAATCCCGGGCGCTGCATTCCGACATTAGGCGAAATGCAAAAATGCTTGTGTTCTGTGAATTGGGGGTACATTAAAGATCCCCAGGTTTTTGAAATTTCCGGAGCCCCTCACTATGGCATGCCTCATGATCAAATCATGGTTTTGGCACATAGAACCTCAGAACGGGGGGGGGGCAATAAGCACTAACATGCTTGAACCATGTGCGAAGATTGCTTTGCTGGCAAACTAAAGACGATGGTCTCGGACAACTGTGTCGTCGCAGCATGTCATGCCTTACAAAGGCGTGTGCCACAACAGTGCGCTGAGTAGATATGTACCTGGGGGTGATTAGTGATGCAAAACTATCGATAAATCCACTGTTGACAATATTGATGCCTTTATAAACTATTCATAGTGCTTTAAGTGGCAGTGCGCTGGTTTGCTAATGTTTGCTGTTGATAGAGCTATCAACATTCTTGCTGTTCTAGTGTTATCAAATATGTTACAATAACTATCAGTGACACTCAGTGCATGCATTTTTGCAGCAATTTTTTATTGCGAATAAAATAAAATGTTTGTCTCAGGTGCCAAATTTTAAGTATGGTTGTCACTTATTCTCTCTGAAAGCTAACACCATCAGATTGACAAAAGTTCCATCAGATTGACAAAATTAACTGTTTTCTTTATGTTCAAATCCAGAAGTACAATAAAATTTTTGCAGCTAAGTTGTGCAGATCTATAACAGCTTTCGTATTCACTTTAACTAAAGAGTTATCCATCTAACTTAATTATGTGTCAGCCAGGCAATCCATGAAACATGGCAACTTTGTTTTTCTTCAGTCTTCTCCTCCTTTTCAAGGTTATTAGAGGTGTGCGAATATTGGGAAATATCGAATACCAGTCTAATAATCATATTTTAGGTGTTCTTACTCGATTTGAAAATGAGGCATTCTGAACTTTCTTATATTCAAAGCAAATTGAATACATTGCTAGCCATGCAGGAGCAGACGTGATTCTTTGCTTCATTTTTTTCCATGACACCTGTGAATATGTGCCAGATTTAACATGCTCCAGTCACAACGCAATTAGCATGTGACATAAGCTTAGCCACTGAACAACAAAGCTTTGCAGCCAACCTCTTCGTTGCAAGGAATGCGGATTTGTAATGAGCAAAGGCACAACGAAAGCGAATGGGGGCATGGTACAAATTAGTTTAACTGCAAAAATATTGTTTTCTTTTTAAGAAGTCCAATGGTCTGATCCACTATGGCAGTGCCTGTCCATGTGGGCTCACTATGCAAATGAGCCCACTGCACACCCATCATGCTCTCATTACAACATCCTATCACAGAGCGTTGGCCGATGCATTGTCGTGGCATGCAGCAGTGTGCAACTCGGGACTTCTAGAGATCTGTGATGGGCGTTGCCATGATGCTTGCACTATGCATTGCACTGTGCTGGGGGATGCTACTCTAAGCATCTCCCAGGAGCATGTGTTCTTCATGTACCTGTATTTCACTCATATTGCCACATAGTAGTGACGGTGAAAAAAGCAGGAAAACTGTCACAGACGAAACTTGTGTTTTATTGGGCAAACCTTTGCCCACAAAAACAGGTTCAATTCAGTTCAATTTCAATTCAATTCAGTTTTATTTTTCATTGATAATAATTTGTACAAAGGAACTGTTGGGCCTGTAGCCAAAGGCGTAGTTGCAGCTACAATGTCATGCGCATATCTAGTTTTTAATGATACAACCTAATACAGTTAGGTGGACACATACAATTAAAACCATTAAAAAGAAGAACAGTGCATATCAATCAATGGTAATAAAACAGAACTGTCAGGAGAATACCTGCACATACACAATGAAAAACCGAGATAGCAAATTATACGTAGAAGTGACATATTTGCAAGGGTATGTGTTGAAGTGTTTAGGCTTTCTGAATAGATCCATGAGGAATTATCTTGCACAGTATCAAACAAGTGGAGAACCAGACTAACGAAAAATCACGTGCTTTTTGACAGGTATAGCTTTTTAACAGCAGACACGAAATTGTTGGCCATTTTTACCTCAAGAGGTACTGTATTCCAAATTTTAGCACCATGAAACTCAAGTAGTCGTTGGCCATACGTGTTACGAGTGATTGGTAGGTTAAAATTTATATTTGTTGTACCCCTTGTATTGCGATTAGGTGTAATAAACAGGCTTGGTGATAATGAGTGATTCCCACGTAAGATATTGTTAATCAAAATGGCAACTTTCATTTTGCATGCCAGAGATAATGGTAATATACCGAGACGACAGAACAGCATGTCAGTATTATCATGTGGGCTTGTGTATGTCATAATGCGCAAGGCCCTTTTCTGTAAGCGAAAGACGGGATCTATGTATGTTTTATATGTGCTAGACCATGATTCAGAACAGTATGTGATGTGACAGTGAAATATGGAAAAGTAAACAACTTTAAGTACGCTAAGGTCAAGATATTCCCTGCATTTTATTAATAAATAGCAAGCCGAAGCTAATTTCGCACATATACTAGATATATGTGGTCTCCAGTTCAAGTTGCAGTCCAATAATACCCCTAAATATTTTATGTGATCGAGCTGTTCTATTGTTCCACCTAGAAGGTGAATTTGCATGCCAATTGTGTCACCCCTGGAATAACGGGAGTTGAATACTATGTATTTTGTCTTATCTCTGTTTAGTGTTAATTTATTACAAGCAAACCAAGTTGATATGTTGGATAACTCGCTGTTTATAGTGTTCTGCAATATGCCAGGAGATTTACCCGAAAATAATAGCGTGGTATCGTTAGCGTACATGATACATTTTGATGACTTTAGTATTGTTGGGAGGTCATTTACATATAGCGAGAACAGTATGGGCCCCAAAACTGATCCTTGCGGAACTCCTGCGACTATAGTAGTATACTGGGAAACAAAGGAGCCAAATTTTACATATTGTTTTCGACCATTTAGGTAGCTTGAAAAGAGGTCCATTGTAATTTCGCTAAAACCATAAGTTCGTAATTTTTTTAGAAGTATGGAATGACAGACCGTGTCAAATGCTTTCTTTAAATCTAAAAATAATCCTATGGCAATCTCGTTTTTGTGTAGAGCTGTGTATATACTCTGGGTTAGTTCTAACACTGCTGATGACGTTGATCGATTGGCTCTAAATCCACGTTGGGAATCTGTTAGAAGCTTGTTTTCATTTAGGTAGTGCTTCAGTTGAGCCGCGATGACCTTTTCAAATACAGTATTTATTATGCTAAGCACAGAGATAGGCCGATAGCTTCCAGGGTCATTGACGTCGCCATTTTTATATATAGGAGAAACTCTTGCTATCTTTAATATGTCAGGGTATGTGCCTCGGCTTATACAGTTATTAATTATTTTAGTGAGTACTGGCACAAGAATATCCATATTGTCTTTCAATGCTTTTACAGTAATGCCATCGTAGCCAGTAGGTTTGTAGCAAGGCATGCCTAATATTATTGAGGTTATGGTATGCTCGTCCACTTGATCCAAGGAAAAACATGCATGGATGATGGGGCAATCGACATTGCTTTCAGTAACTGGAATACGCTCCGTTAGCTTTGGGCCAATGCTAGTAAAATACGCATTAAAAGTGTCGGCGCACTTGGCATCGACATGTTCAGGAGTGATCGGTTTTTTATTTGGTTTATCAGTTACTGCTTTTATAATTTCCCACATTTTTTTGGTATTGCCTTGTGCTTGTTTTATTAAGAATGCGTTGTATTCTTATTTCCGCCTCCGGATAACAGCTACTACGTGGTTACGAGATATTCGATAATTTCGCAAATAATAGGCGTTATCTCTATGTTTTTTCCATTTTTGGTACCACCAGTCCTTTTCTTTTATTGCTGTAAGTATGGTGTTATTCATCCACGGGCACAAAGGTTCCTCGTATTTGTTTTGTTTATATGTGGTACACTGAGATATCATGCGGGCTAATGCATTTGTAAAGTTTGCGCATTCGATATGAGCGTCACTGCTAAATTCATCTTGAAATTCCATTTCCTTAATTTTTTGCCGCAGTATTTTGTAATTAATCCTGCGATTTGCCAAGATGGTCTTTTTTGCAATGGTATTATTTGTGCTGTGTAATAACACAAAAATAGGGCAGTGGTCAGTGAGACTCGTATCGTATACGCCAGAATGTATGTTATCACTGTTACACAATGCATGGTCTATAGTTGTAGATGCACTTGGTGACAATCTAGTAGGTTCTTGGATTGTATTCTTAAAGTTGTATGACTCCAGTAGGTGCGTGTATTCACAATTCTTGTCATTGCTGATATCAATGTTAAAGTCGCCAACAATAGTGATGGTACCATAGCTCTTACTGCTTAGGGTGGAAAGGATAGATTCCAACGATTGATAAAAAACGGGCACAATGATAGCGGCGAACACAGTTGGTGATCATTGAAAATCTGATCAGTGGGTGAAGCACATCGGCTTTTATACATGAGTCATCAAAGGTTCTGGAGTAATCGCTGGTGCCCGCATGTCTTCCAGAAAGTACCATACAATTCGTGTCGCACATAAATGCAATCAGATGACACAAGGTTTGGTAACAACAGACAGTGGATAGAACTATCGATAACACTCGAGAAACTTCCGATACATGCAGGCGCACTCTGCCCTGAGCAATAACATTTGTTGGACGGTGAAATGCGGTCACCCGATAAAGACAAACAAGTGCACACATCAATACCCCCCTTTTAAAAAGGATAATCCCAATGCTGCAAACAAACACGAGAGCGAAACCAAAACCACACATAATAAGGATGAAGTAACAAAAGAATACAGTCAAAGCTCATTAGTATGTACCCGCTTAATGTGTAATTACGGTTTAAACATATTCTCCAAGATTCCCCCACCCAGCTCCCATATATTGGCTGACCGTGTAGGCCGTAGTTGCTCAATGCCCACTTAACGGTTAGTGCATACTATTTTCTTCTTTGTTCTACATGCACAGGCACAGAATGGGCAAAATTGCATGTGCGCAGACGTTCGATTTTCGAGTTGCGACACCCAGACGACAGCTGCTAGCGATAGTGACGTTAAAACATAGTCACTATGACGTATTTCCTGCTCATACAGTTGTTGGGCGCCGGCACGTGCAGTACTTTGCTTGCGTTATCAATGCACCTTGCGGCGTTCGTGTCACCGCAGTGTCGTCGTTTTTACTGGCTGGATTAATAACATCGACAATGACACCGGGCTGCGTGGAGATGAGCAAGTGGCACATTGCTTACGCATACTTAGATTACTCCCAGAGGAGTTCTTGCGTGATTATTTTTTCTTCATTCCGCTAGTGTGTTTGTGGTCGGGGTATTGTTGTGGTCTTCAACGGTCTCTGCTGCGGTGTCTCGTGTTTGTTATTGAGACGTCGATGTCAATGTTGCTTCATCCGCGGAGTTCTTGGATAGCGACAATGTTGTCACCGTCGCACGTCGCCCATCTTCAAGCGACAGTGATGACAGCAACGATGTGGAATGGACGATGGCCCTTCATTATTTAACGTAGCGTGTGCTTTGAGCGTCATGCAAGCTTTCGCAGAGAAGCGGGGCCTTGTGGACACACTCACTCGCGGCCTTATCGAGTTCGAAGATGTCATGGCAAGGCCACCATGGCGGCAACTGAAGATTGCAAATTTTTTGCTGCCTACCCACAAATAAAGCCTGTCTGAGTTTGTGTTTGAGAGCATCGTAATGTAGTTCTTTTCCAGCTGGTAAGCAGCTTCTAAACTGGAATTGGCAGTTAATTCATACATAATTTAGTGCATACCTAAACGTTGTTCCCGGCCAACTACGTATTAACGAGGTTTGACTGTAACAAAGAAACTAAGTCCCTATGTTTTTCAGCAGGCATAGAAAGGCTTGAGATTCACCACGTGGAAGACTTCAGATCGTGCACGGGTCCACTGTGATTTCAAAATGCCGTCTGGTGCAACCTCATAGCCCAGTGTGCCATTGCGTCGGACGATCTTGTAGAGTCTGAAATAGTTCCTCACTAAGTCCTCGTTGGCGTATTGTATTCAAGATCCAAACGCGGTCACTGAGCTGGTACTAGACATCATGTCAATGAAGGTTGTAGTGTCAGCTGTCAGTCATCTGCTGGTTCTTGAATGCTGCCGTCTGTCGTGACAATGATCGCCCAGTTGGAGATCCTTCGCAGACGAGGCAGCGATATCTGCACTCAGAAACTCCTCCATTGAAGCACCACCTATTTTATTGCCAGTAGCGACATGTTCCCACAGTTTAGCAATGTCAGCGGTTGCCACCGTGTTGTTTTCGCACATGGGGATTTTGCCTTAGCGCACAACGCCCGCCGTTTCCGTTCATCGGCACAGTCACTGGTTCTAGCCTTCATGATCATGGCACTAGCGACTTTCAAAATCGTGCATATCATCGACTGCGCGAGTCTTGCAAAATTGGCAGCTTCATCCCAAGCGACACAGCTTTGCGCTTTGTCAGCGCACAGACCAGCTGACCGCTGCTATCGCGGCACTTTTCTATGGTCCCTAGAATATTCTAGGGACAATAGCATTTCCGCGCTCCCTGAGGAAGAGAGGGAGATGGTAGAAAGGGAGTGCAGGCACGATTCGCTTCTTGCTTTCTCTCTCTCTCTCTGCACGCTTGCTGGCAATGCAGACGCAGAGCAGCTGGCGCCATGTTGTGGCAAGCCACGCTAACTTGCGATGCTCTGAATTGGCGCGCTTACGGGACACGTTGCGCAGTAATGGTGGCGGATATGAACTCGTTTAGGCAAACTATTCGTCCCGTCTCGGTTAAGGGGAACTTAGCGAAGCAAATTTCACGATTATTCTGCATGGAAAACGCCACAGAAATGGGAGAATTTCGACCTGTAAGCAACAAACATGGGGCCGTCACTACCAGGCCGAGATTACCGAGATTGTCAGAAGCCTCTGGTCGGCTAGAATGAGTCTCGCACTGTAGAACAGAAGCTGCAGAAGTGTGGATGAATTGCTTCAAGCCATCAAAGCCTATGAAAATGTTACAGAAAGCCACGAAAAACAATTCCCATCGGCACAGAGATTCGGCAGCCGAAGCCGACTGAGCAGTGGCAACCACCTATTTCCTTTGTCAACACAAGTAGACGATGCTGTACGCAGCAGTACTGTGCAAGAAGGAGTGCGACGTGTGGACGGAGTACATTGTTACAACTGCCAAAAAATGAGCCACCTGTCGCGTCAGTGTTCTGAGCCACGGCACCCACTTCACTGCACGAAGTGTAACTGTGACAGGCACAGCACGAAATTTTGTCCGAATCAGGGCCGCTCAGACAATGTGACCAATATTGTACGCACCATGCCTTCAAAAAAGGTGCACAAAAGCGTTTGCATTGACGGCGAATGGATGGTCGCTCTTCTCGGTACGGGTGTCGATGTGAGCTTGATCAAGCTGACACGTGCCATGCAGCTGAACAGGGAGCTTACGGCGTCTCCCGGAGAAGCCATACGCGGAGTCGCTGGACACCAGTCATCCCTCGGCGAGATAGAATTCAAGGTGCACGTCGATGATGTTGAACTTCCTGCTGTCCACTTCTACATATGTAGTCAGCGACGACGCGTTTGTTGGACTGGACGTCATCATTGACACAGATGTGATTGACTTGCTCGATCTGCTCCTGGTTCGTAGAGATGGGCGTACCCATTTCCTGAGCCAAAGGCAAGCACAAGAGCTGACAGGTATTGTGACAGAATTGGAAAGACCGAGAGAGGTCATCAAGTCAAGTGTTGCGAAAGCGTTGAGGCTGCCCCTCGGACGATTCTGGCGGTGTCGGGAACGCCTTCTTTTGATGAACCTGATGTTTTCAGTAGCCTGGTTGCGAACTACAGCACTGTCAAGTTGCACATGAAGCAAGGTCAAATACTCACGCATCACTCCTTGCAACATGCCAGAGCAAGTTTTACTGACCGTCAATGAGGAGGCCCGTACGCTGCAATTAATAAGCCGAGGTGACATTAACATTGCTCGGTCGTCTATGGGGAGGAGAAAACACAGCCCTGCACATTGCTTAACAAGCATAATAATTGTTACACAGTACAAATCGAACAACTGGGGTGCACCGCCATCGCTGAGAAGGAAATCGTCGAGCTCCCTCCAAGCAAGCCCGTTTCCCAGCCACCACACTTTAGTTCTTACCACCACGGGCGGGCATTGAAAGAGATTACAGATAAGTTGTTACCTAATGGATTAATCTGTAATAGTACTTCTGAGTACTGCAACCCTGTTCTCCTGGTGTTAACAGCGCAAAACATAGACGAAACACGAGACGAGAGGACGACACCACAAGCGCTGACTTTCAATAATGTTTATTTGAAAGAAACACGGCTTCTTATACCATTGCGCACACGTGTCACAGACACGTGATCGCACATCATGCGAAACATGCACTTTTTCTTTTTTTTTTGCACTCAAGATGGTGATTGTATGCGCGAAAGCTCGAGTTCTTTTTTTGTCAGTTGCAAAGATGGCGTTCTAACGCATTGATCACGAAGTCTGGTAATCTCGGCTGCCTCAATTATCTCCCGCACCAGCTGGTCACTGTGTCTCTTCAGCACTTCACAGCGTCTGAATTCTGCAGTGCAAGCTTTTGAGGGGCAATCCCTGACATGAATGTTGTTGAAAGTTGTTGAAATAAACGTTGAAAGTCAGCACTTGTGGTGTCATCCTCTCGTCGCGTGTCTCATCTACGTTTTGCGCTGTTAACACCAGGATGGAAAACCAACAAGCCCAAGCTGCTATTCTAACCCTTTTCTCGCGTGGAAGAAAGGATGGTGCATACAAGAGGGTGATCGACTACTGCCACCTCCGTGGCCAGAAAGAGTTAAGGACACAGGACAGCCCACGAAGACGTAACCTAAACACAGCCAGAGGCCCGTACATTGTTACAGAGGTGCTGCCTGCAGTCAGATACCGCATCTCGAACCTATGAATATCGAAGTGATCGACACGGCCAGACTACCGTATTTGCATGACTGCAAGTCGACCTGTTTTTTTAATTTGAAAACCTGAAGTGGGGGGGGGGGGGGGGGGGTTGACTTACAATCGAAACCAAGACATGGCACCACCAGAAAAGTGAGACCAACGAGATATCAGGGGAGCTACAATGTAGTTGCCATTTTATGTTTGCTGTATGACCCTACCCATAGTTTTCGCTATCCCGCGCGTTTGTTCACTTTTCGGGAGGGTTTTTCAACATTTTTTGGAGTTTTACGGCACACAAAACACCCATGGGGGGTGTCGATAGTCTATTGAAGTACCGCTGTTCCATTTGCGGCGACACCATAGAATAAAGACACAACTTTAGAGAAGGGAAACTGTACCTTCCGCAGTGGTACGAAAATAAGCAGCGGCAGCGCATGGAACTTAGCGGCGGGGGACGCCAGATGGCGATGCTTAACACGGAAGCGGAAACGCAGTTTCTGTTTTTTTTTCTAGAGCAATATTCAATATGGCCGCTTCTCGCCGCTAGCGTGCGCTGGTACGCGCTGTGCTGGCTATGCATTCTATGGCTCTGCGGCATGCCTTGTGGTGGCTGCCACGTAGCTGGTGCGCTCTAATTGCCAGGAGACCAAAGAGCCTCTACTGACGCCCATACAAACAAGACAAGTGAGTGAACTGAACGTGCGACTTCATTGGCAGAAGAAAAGCAGTGTCCCTGTACGTTCTCATGCAACAACAAAAATAAAATTTGCATGTCGAGATACGCTGGAATAATAACGCGAGCTCCTACTTCGTTGTCGGACCTGCGCAGAGATACCCTGCGCAGATTGCGACTACGCATACATCGGTGAATCGGGCAACTTCAAACAGAGACTGAGGCAGCATCAGAAAGATGTCGAAAAGAAACGTACAGTGTCGAATGCCCTTGCCGAACACACGGATGCAACGGGCCACAATATCGACTGGGATCGCTCGAGAATTATCGGCCAAGAAAGAAACCAAAAATCGCGTCTGTATCTGGAATCACTGGAGATACAAAAAACACGTCACACGCTTAATCGAAATGAGGGAACCCTCCCCCCGTCATACACGCGCTGCTTACGTCACGTTCTAAAGCATACATAAGCTTCCATGAACCTTCCGTCATCCCATTGTGAACAAGGCTTCCGTAGTGAAGCTGAAACGTCTTTTAGATTGATTCATTTTTTAGCTCTTCAATGTTGGTCGGTGTCCTTCGTTTTATTTCTTCAATGCTTCATCCCGACCAGACGGGCTTTCATCGAACCCTCGATTTCATACCTGTTTTAACAATATATCGATTATAACAATGAGAAGCTGCTGCACCGTCGATTTTTTTATGTTTTCCATGGTGAAATAATCCGCTTACTACAATGCCCCGATGCCGCATTATTGGTTATAACGATGAAGTCTGGCCGCTGGTTGTTCGGGCCGAAAGGTAGTGAAATGTGAAATTCTTGAAAAGAAAATAAAACAAGAAACTCGAGCCACTGCACAATGAGCCGCTGCCGCCACACACTCATTTTCCAGCCTTCTCCGCGCGACTCTCTCCCGTCATCCTTCCACCCCTCCGAGCACAAATGGGCTACGCCCATCGGTTTATGCCACCCCACCCTCCGAAACACGAAGGGACCACACCAACTGCACCGCAAGCAGATTGCTTGGATGTTGCTCGCTATCTCTTCATTCACCGCAGTTATGCGGACAGCTTAATCACTCACGTTCGTCTTTGTTGATTGCATCGAAGTCGTCCCTGGCCACGCGGTGTCTCACCTTCACTTGACTTGCCACCGAAACGAAAAATGGCTGATCCGCCTGATGATCATCGGCAACGCACGACGTTGTCGGTGAAAATAAAGTGCACAGTTATAGATTTGGAAACTAAGTGCTTCTAACCGAAGAGCCGATTGTCAAGAACGTGCTTGTATCAGATAGCGACGGTGACGATGGCAGCGGTGACGCGGTAGGGTAGGCTGTATCAACATTGTCCTCACAGGAGGCTTGGCGGACGACTCAGTCCCTCCGGGGCTTCGTTTTCGTGAGGAACCTTTCGCTGCACTACGTGGAGTACTTGGATGCCTTGGAGAAAGATGTTGGCAAGCTTCGCGTAAAGCATGCATGGCTGACGGACATAGACTTTTCTCGTGCAAGCCAGTGAGAAGTACGTGGTGAGATGCTTGTGGTGATCTCCCCTCAGCGTTTCTTCTGGATTTCTCCAGCTGACAGGCTGCTGCGGCAGCCTTCTCGCAGTTTTTAAAAGGCCCCTTTCGAGGCCACCAAAGCGATGCCTCAGTGGTGCTCGCTTGCCACCCGTGACACCTCTTTGCGGTTGTTATAGCAGTGCCATTCTTTAGCGTCGACAGCCACGGCTTGTTACACGCGATCGGAGCGCCCAGGAACCAGTTAAACGAGTGAACACAATCAGCAGCTGGGCAGAAGAAGGTGGTGGGGAGGGGCGCTAGCCTCCCTGCCTGTATAGTTTTCTCACATCAGCTCTGCCATCCCCCCATTTTGATTTTTTCATGCAAACCGGTTATAACAATTATCGGTTATAAGAATGGAATTTTCATGGCACTTGAATATTGTTATAAGTGGGTTCGACTGTAGTCGTATCGTAGGCGTATAAAACGCAGTGAGCCATGTTTATAATGTCAGGAAGATCATTGATGTAAAGTAGAAAAGTAATGGACCAAATAATGGAGCCTTGGGGCACCCCTTGGTTTTAGTAGCGGAGAAAGAGCCTGAAATATACATATACTGAAATGTAAACCAAATTGGCAGGGCTTCAGTAAATTAAGTTTTTGCAGGTATTCGTGAAGGATAAATAATTTTTCGATAACTTTACTAAGGGAAGCGAATACAGATGGGACGGCAGTTGGAAATTGACAGTCTATCGCCCTTTTTATATATCGGAAGAACTTTAGCTACTTTTAGAGAATTAGGGAAAATGCCCTCCATGAACGCAAGATTTATAATTACAGAAAGTGGTTCGCAAATGACATCGACTACAACTTTTAAGTGCCGTGATGAAATTTTATCTATACCGGGGCTGGTCTCTATGATTTTTTACTGCAATCGACACATCAACAGGGGTCATGCGAAAAAGAAAAAAGGAGTGGTTAAAAAGATTTAGGTTGTAATGTCAAGTGTTATGTCTTTGCCTGAACATTCCGAAAAAGTAGTCACTGAAAGCATCAGCAACACTGGCAGGGCTACTAATTGTAATGTCATTATATATTACTTTCTGCAAAGATGACCCCTGTGGTGATTGATTTAAGAAATTATTTAATAGCTGCCATTGTCTATTAGAACTGTTGAGACATAAGATAATTGATTTTGGTAATATTTTTTCTTAGCATTTTCAGCAAACATGAAAGAGTGCTGGAATATTTCTCATAGTGCAAAGCTAAAGCAGCATTAAATGGTTGCCTTTTAACTTTTCTGTAGAGGTTATCTTTCTTCCTCATACTTTTTAGCAATCCCTGTGATAACAATGGATTTTGGAGATATTTGTATCTCTTTTTACATTTTATTGTTGTTCACTGGTCCACAGCTTTGAGAAAAATAAAGAAATCTTGTTGAAGGCCTGATCTGCATCACATAATAATGTAATGCTAGGCCAAACAGTAGTAGTTATGGAATTAAAGGATAATTCCTGATCAAATGTGAAAATAACATGAGTAAGTATTCTAAAGGGGTTCACCACATTGAATGCAAGCGATATGGGGTAATGATCAGTCATGTTCACGCCGATTACTCCAGCATAGGGAGAAGGCAAGAAATTACAAAGCACAAGTTTCAACAATGAAGCACCACCAGAAAAAGGACATCTAATGGGACATGAGATGACAGAGTCAAAACCATACCCACTGAAACAATCAGAATATTCTGTGTAGAGGGCATTTTCATTATTCAGCAAGTTAATGTTGATTTCACCAACTAAGAGAACACATTTACTTTGAGATTAAAACTTATGCGAAATGGTGTCCAGGCCTGAAATGAAATCCCTCACGTTGAGGAGGGAGAGTGGTAAATGCACCCCGAAATAATGTTAATATCATTAAAAAAAGAATGATCTAACTCAATCTATACGGATTCACAATGTATGACGTCTAAAGAATGATCTTGTTGGCGGTTGTAGGGTAGATCTGGGGCAATAAAGATTGCCGAGCCACCATAACTACCTGACGAACGGTGGCAGTACTCAGCTTCGTAAGATGACCGGCCGAAAAGGTTCCCCTCATACATGGAGAACCAAGTTTCAGAGATGCAAACAATTGAGAAGGAATGAGCAAGTGAACTTATAAAGTTATTTATATTATCTGAATTTTTGTGTTGGCTTCGTGTGTTAAAATGAGCCAGCAAACGATTACTTTCAGCTAACATATGCTTTGCCTCTTCAAGAGATAGCAGGGATATAAAAAAAGGATGGAAGTGAAGAAAGTGTTGGAACAAAAATGAACACCAGTGGCTAAGTAAAGCTGCTTAGGTCATTTTCTTTGACAGTACAATATACCCTGCCATCACTACATTTGCGGACCTTGATATTGCAGTTGTCTGTCCACAGAAATTGCCATTTGTGTGCTTTTTTCAGTGTAAGGGCCTTGGTAAACAATCTTTTGAAGGTGATCATTCACATAAATTGCCCTAGCACAGCTACAGGAGGAGCCAACATCACAAGTGCTCGGACAGGCCTTGCATGCTTTACGGACAAAGTTGTTTTTCTTGTCCTGGCAACAAAACCTCACGGCAATGTTCTTTTCATCTCATTTAGTTGCGACGCGATGGATTGTGTCAGAGTCGCTGGGCTTGAGAACACATTGGATAGCTTCACCCATCTGCTTCACAATGGCCGTACAATCCTCTCCCTGAGTGGCTGGTACGCCCTTAATTTCTACATTATTTAGCCACAAATACTGCTTGAGTTCCGCTACTCTCCTGGTTAGCGCCTCATTTTGCACAACCAGTTCCTTGTTGGTGTCAATTCATCCTGTTTCACCTTGATAGAGTCAAAACTGTCACACAGAAATCGCACATTCTCACCTAGGGACGTATGTTACCCGAGGCCTTCCTGAGCTAACTTCTCCTTAATTTTAGCTGTTAAATCGTTAGTGAAAGTTCCAAGACTATAGCGAAGCAATGACTCAAGCAAATCAATTTTTTTTTGCGAGGAATGAAATTCGATGACCCTACCACGCATTTATACCGTTTGTCTAAAGTCTGATGGCGTGAATCAAGCGTGACTGTCCTGAGAAAATCGCCAGGGAAACACCAGCTTGCATTGACCCGGCGTGTTGGCAGCCTGACTCGACGCTGGCAACACTCGGATTTTTCGTGTTTTTCGCAAGTTATTGGCCGATTTGCACCATCAAAAGTGCAGCGAAGCTAGGGACGCTGTTGCGATGCAGGCCGATTATGGTGAGTGGCGAGCAAATTTCTAGACCGGCTTCCTCAAAGTCATCTTCCTGATTTGTTAGTGTAGATCCTCGCGATGAACATGGTACTTATAATTGGAGGGGCACTTCTTTTGTGCTTTTCAGCACGTTTCAGCACCAGAGGTGCTCTTTAGTATGGTAAAACTTTGCCCATCGAGCGCACCCCATCGAATGCTACGGCGCAAGTCTGCCCATTGTCTCTTGGCCACTTTTCGGCATCCAAGAGACCGCGGTTTTCTGGCATCGCAAAGCGTCAGGAAAACATTACTTTCGTGTGGATTCTATCACGGGAAACACCAGCGATGTGATTGCGACCGAGATTAACAGTTCGGGCGCGCTGCACCATGGAATTTCACGGCTTCCATTTGCTCTGCAGTAAACAGTTGGAGCACCTGGCACTTGCTCGATACTCGTTACTACGCGGTTATCAGTCATAGGTTTGGCACTTTTGTGGCCTGCTGTGTGCCTGCGTGAGACTAATTCGTCGGTGGTATGAATGTGACACTGCATGCGCAAAAGGGTCGTCGCAGCGCGACGGCGGTGATGCCTCTGCTCGCCTCTTCGCTCTAAGCAGGTCAAGCTCTTCGTGCACTCCGACCAATGCAGCTTAAGATACATGCGTTTGGGTAGGGACCAGACGAAATTTCGAATAAAGCGATATTTCGAGTAAAGTGATTTCGTTATAACGAGGGACTACTGTAAATTCCCAGTATGCTGACTCGAAGGCCTGTCCATCGCTATAGCTTGGTCTGTGGACAGCACTATCGGCTTCGACCTCAGGTCGATGATTGTGCTGTGTTGGTTCAAGAAGTCCATGCTGAGAATTACGTCTCACGAGCACTGTTGAAGGACAAGGAACATCACAGGGTCCTGTCATGAACTCTAATTCTTGCCGTGCAGATTGCAGTTGGCGTTCTGAAGTGTTTTCTGGCTGTCCCAATTTGAGGGCCATCCCATGCAGTCTTGACTTTCTTCAGCTTGGCAGCGAACAATCCACTGGTGACTGAGTAGTCGGTTCTTGTGCCTACTAGAGTGATGACTTCATGGCCGCAGAGAAACACATCGAGGTCTTTGGCTCTTCGTCTTCCGTTGCAGTTAGGTCTAGGCATCAGGTCACCGTTCATTGGCATATTCTTGGCTTCCAGGCTTCATCGAGATGGTGGTGTGTCGTTGCCGTGTCGTCAAAATAGATCTTGAAGCATCATCGGTGGCAGCAGCGGAAGATCATCATTTCAACGTACAGCAACCGCAGCTCCATCAGTCGCTGCTTTTAGTTTTCTGGATAAGGGCTTATGGACCGGCCCCAGGCTGGGCCAGTTTATGGTCAGCGCTGCGGCAAAAGCTAGCATCCTGGTGACGGCGAATGCGAAGGATGTCGGGGTTTCCACTGTGTTGTGGCGATGTAGTCGGCGATATCACAGGCTGTTCGTCAAACTGTAGATGCAGCACATTGATGGCGAAGCCTTGCAGCCCCAACTCGCGCCATGGGCACTGTCGGCAGACGTGGCCCTCTTCTCTGCAGTGGTAGCAGAGCGGGCAGTGGTCTGGAGCACACCATACATCTGTCTTTCTTGGGTAGTTGCGCTGGGAGGGTGAGTTGGTGGCTGCGGCTGCGAATGACGGAACTGCGACGATATCGGGCCCTGGTGCGGGTGCGGAGGGGGAGCGTGACGACAGGCTACGGCGGCATAGGTCATCGCTTCTGGCTGAGGCTGCTGTGATTCGGGAACTCCAAGTAACTGCTGAACCTCCTCTCGGACAATGTCTGCAATGGATGATACTTGAGGCTGCGTCAAAGGGAACAACTTCTGGAGCTCCTCCCGCACGACCGCTCTGATAGTATCGCGCAGGTCGTTGGTGCCCAGTCATTGAACTCCGGTGCAGTTTGTTTAGTTCATGCGGCGGCTGAATTATCGCTTCCGAGTTTCCTGTGTTTTCTCAATGCTAGTGGCCTCGCGAAGAAACTCCTCGACGGTCTTTGTTAGTTTCGTAACATTCCGGCGAAAAGTTATTACTTTACACCATGCATGAGTAGGCAGACTTTCTTCTCTTCAGACATTTCCGGGTTGGCGTGGTGGAATCAATGGCTTATTTCTTCCGTAAAGATGGCAACATTCTCGTTAGATAGCTGCACTCAGACTTGCAATATAACTTCGACCCTTTCTTTCCGGATGACGCTCGTGCAGGTCCTCAGGAAGTTACTGCGAAACAGGTCCCAAGTTGTAAAGATAGACTCCCGGTTCTCGAACCATGTTCTCGCAGCATCATCCAAAAAGCACACATGGCGTAGTTTATCCTCATAGGTCCAGTTGTTGAAGGCTGAGATTTTTTCGAAAGTCTTGAGTCAGGTTTCCAGATTGTCCAACAAAGCTCCGCGAAAGGTAGGTGGCTTCCTGAGTTGTTTAAGCACAATTTGGGACGCTGGGGCTGCCATTGTGGTTGTTGACTTGGCCACAATCTTCCTGGTTGTCTCGGACAAGAGTCAGTACTCTGGGGGCAGTCCTTGCAGCCTGCAGTTACCTCACTGGTCCTTAGCGATGTTGGTTTTGTCTTCAGAGTGCGAGCTTGGATCACGGCTTGTTGGGGTCGTCCGGTGCTTGAACGCAAAGCACCTCCACTGGATGTCATTTAGTAGTGATGGTGAAGAAAGCAGAGAAACTGTCAGTGACGAAACTTACATCTTATTGGGCGAACCTGTGCCCTCAAAAACGCTCAAAGAGTAACAATAGCGGTGAATACGGTCGGTGATCGGTGAAAATCTGATTAGCGGGTCAAGTGCATTGGCTTTTATACATGAATCATCGAAGGTTCTGGAGTAACCACTCAATGCCAGTAATCTTGTCTTCAACACTTGATCGAATCGGAGCCCAGTGAAATGATAAGGCTGTCAATGTAGTTGTGAAGTTCTCTGCTCAATTCCCAGCATTACTCTTCTAGATGTTCCACATGCGCACAGTCATGTCTTCGGTTTTCTGCACTGACTTGAGCAATGCCTTCATGTGTCAGTTTTTCAACATCACTTGTAAATCTTGTATTTTTGGCAGCCATTTACACGTAGCCCTTCACTTGGCTCCACACCATTTCGATTGGGCTTCGATCGTGTTCTGATGACATCATGGCCCGCTGCCTTTGCCAGGCCATCTATTCTGTGCCCAGGAAACTTATGTTTGTGCTCTTTCACGAGAGCCATGAGCTCTTATTTTAGTTGGTCTACGAAAAACGGAATGTGTTTTTCTCTCAACCGCTACTGTATGTCTGGTTTCCTCATGCATGATGATAGCAGCTTTTCTACTGCACACTGTGGTAGCTGGCATTATCAATTACGATGACACTGTTTGGCTCAATTTTCGGGAAGAGTTGCTTCATGAACCACCTCAAAACGTTGGTCATCCATTTCATTGTGGTAGTCTCCCACATTCTTCTTTGTTTGGAAGATGAGACAGGCTCCCTATACAAAGCCTTTCTCACTACCTGCGTGAATGATGATCAGGCGACTACCTTTCCTACTTGGTGCATGGAGACCTGTCATGACATTTTTGCGAAAGGTTTTTTCACGTGTTTGAACTCTGGAGTCTACCGAGACTGTTTCGTATGCCCAGCATTTATCCATGTTTCATCCAGGTAGTAAATAGTTCTGCGAAAGACACAGTGTGTAATGCAACATTTGTTAAAGTCTGTTTCATTAAAAACAAGTACATAAAGAAAACAGAACTGATATAAACTGAACCCATGAAAAAAAAAATAGAGAAAGAAAGAAAGAATGAGAAGGCACAATGCACTCGCTGCCTCATTAACAATGTGATGTCTTGGGACGCTGCGTGAAAAACAAAAGACAATAAGAAAGATGAGACGCGAAGAACACGAGTGCAATAAGGAGCATAGTTTCCTGCCCATGGTTTTTTCTTGCTGTCTGCTTCGCACGTTGTTTCAAGACTATGTTTTAACATGAGCGTGAACCAACCAGTCCTCAAAAAATGAAAAGACCTTGGTCCTTCTACGGAAATTTCTCTTGGTAGCGTTTTCTTTCATGCACGGCGAGCTTGCGGTGAGGCAGTACACAGAACGTCTAAACAAAGAAGCAAGAAAACATGCAAGCTCTCAAACAGTACATTCTTATATCCCTTCACACCCAGGATATCATTAGTCACATTAACGTCCAAAATATTCTTGATATACAGTAAAACCTTGCTAAACTGTACCCGCTTAAACAGTGGTTTGATTTTAAGACTAGTAAAGTCAGATCCCCGACTAAGCGGCCATTGAACATAATGCGTTTTGTATCCACATAAACCACACCAGCTTATTGTGTATGTATCGGTTAACACATAATGTTTCCCCTTTTCGTCACGCAATCACAGCAGTAGGTCGACCAGGCAGAACTACGAGCCTTAGAGATCGGAACGGCCTCAAAGTGCAAATACAGAGGGTGCCATGCAAGTTAGGGCTCGCGTCATGGCTAAGCTCAAACAAAAACCGGGTGCTCAGCATAGAAAAAAAATTGGACATCGTTTGTGCTATCGAACGTGCCATAAAGTCGGGGCAGGCACGCGAGAGGACTGTGCCATTGATTACGGTGTGTGGTATTTGGAATGCGAGTTGCTCGGCAGTGCTGCTGTGACCGCAGAACGATCTACGAGTGTTTGCTTTTCGAGGTTTGACTTTTCGCCATCTGTTATTGCTGAAGTGTTGCCTAACGACAGTGAACAGGGTGACATGAAAAGCGACAGCATGGGCAATTCAGGCCTGACAGTGGTAGAAGCTGCGTGTTATATCAGCCTCATGCAGGTGTTTACCAAGAAGAGGAGGCTGCCGGTAAAGCTGGCTCACAGCTCAAGTGAGTTTGAGGCCACTGTCGTTGCTGCTAGGCCGCTGTGGCATCAAGTGAAAATAACAGGCTTTTGTTGCGTGAAATGAATAAATACTGCATGATTTTTGCCCTTTCATTACACTCTCTCCGAGTTCCATTTTTGACAGGAAAGTGGGTGATCTCACGGTATTTCGGTTAAGCAGTGCTACTGTTTAGTAAGTACATTTCCCGAGCTCTGGCCCACTACGGTTTAATGAGGCGTATTGATGAAGTAGACGTACCGTTTCTTTTGGATGTCTCTCGTAGACTGCAGGAACTTTCTTCGCCACACAATGATGTCGCTCCACTCCAAGGGCTAAGATATGGCTTCTGTTATGGAATGCAAAACCAATATAATTCAAAAGTGCGCACGATGTGTTAGCTCCTGCCAGGCATTCCTATATCTGGATCGTCACACTTATGTGCACTTATGTGCACTTTCACTTATGTGTATCCTTGTTTATCTGTTTTTTTTTCACACTGTTTGGAGTTGCGAAAAGTTGTCGTCTACACGCTTCGGGGGATGTCACTTACACATGTAACGTTTTGGAATTAATCCGGTTCACCCTCACACTGGTGAGCTTGCTCACCTTGTTGTACACAGACACCACAGAAAGCTCCAGACAACTGCGTCTGACCTCCATGTGGACACTACACACCATTTGTTTTGCTTGTTTGGACGACTTCTGTTTGATGAGATTCGTTAAAATTCTGCTTGGCGAACATAGCAATGAGCCATCAGATGGTGACAGCACACCGCAGGAGGGAGGTGCCATTTTGACTGCAGAGCATGCGTGAAACCTTCGATGGCCTTCCAGTAGGGAAGCATGAGAAATTGTACTAAAAAAAATAAAACATTGTGTTTTTTGAAGGCAGACATTTATACATAAATGCTAAAAATAAAATGTTTGTTTAGGTCTCTGTCACAAAACATCAGTTTAAATTTTGGACTACATTACATGCAGCGGTGCATGCACAAGCACTCCAGATCCATAGCTTTTACTGCATAGCCACAGAAAGTTGTCTACGAGTATAATAAATTTATCTGCATGTCATTACTAAGTTCAATATTTGAAGCTAAGTTCAGTGGAACCTTGTTAATTCAGACTCCAAAGGCACTTATAAGAATAAAACATTTTTCGAACAAAAAAGAGCCTCTCAATAATGTGCATGGTTTAGCATGCAATATGCTGGCTGACTGCTAATTCAGAATTAGAGGGGACTGTCTAAAGGCTGAATAAGAATGTAGTCCATAGTATTATCAAATCCATCACAAAATAAGTCTTTATTCGGCAAGTGGCCAGAAAAGTTGTCGAACGTGTTGCTGCACACGTGCACATATGCTTTCATGCAACCTTTCTTTTTTTATTCATTTATTCGAGACATTCCCTTCAAAAATGTGTTGGGGGACGCGACAAAAGGCAGTGAAAGGGCTTGACTGGGCCCCGCTGCCACCCTTGGCAGCTGCAGTCACACAACCACATAATGCA
This sequence comes from Dermacentor andersoni, assembly GCF_023375885.2. Taxonomy (NCBI): domain Eukaryota; kingdom Metazoa; phylum Arthropoda; class Arachnida; order Ixodida; family Ixodidae; genus Dermacentor; species Dermacentor andersoni. Next base: position 236,082,411 of record NC_092816.1, on the reverse strand, counting down.
ATGACAAAAAAAGTATAGAATAGAATGTGGCAATTTGAAACATGGTAAAATTCAGACAAAGAATGGTCCGGCAGTTTTTGTTGTGGTGGCCTCAGGTGGCGGCTCGAAGTCCTTGGACTCGGGCCGCCATCAATAAAACCACATCAATAAATTTTTTTTATTTATTTGACATCAATAACAAATGAATACAGGCACTACAAGTACATACATGATACAGGTATGTCGAAGCAACAGTCGTCCAGGTACAGAACATCTATCTGACTTTCACAACGAAAGCAAAGACTCGTTGAGTAGACAGAAACCAAATAAAATCAGTCCAGCACTATATTTAGTATGCATTAAGAAAAAACTTCCAGAGTTTTTTTCAGAGTTTCTGTACCGAGGTAGCTGTAATAAGTGCTTTGGCTAATTCTGGATATTCGTTCAGTAGATCTGGTGTCATAAAACTTTGTTTTTGATCGCCATATTTTGTATGGGAACGTTGCCTGGGTATTAAAATCTTTCGTATGTAGTAAGGAACCGATTTCGCAAGATATTTGGTTTGGAATGTTGTAGTAGTTCGGTGCTGGTGCGAAATCTTTAAGGCCAGATTATATTTATACAGTTTAGGAATGGGCAATATACTATTATTTTATTTAAAAAGAGGTGTAGTGTCTTCCAAAAGTTCTGAATTTACGATTGCACACACCGCTCACTTTTGCGAAGAAAAAACACAGTCTAGGTTAATCTTAGTCATTGTTGACCATGCCAAGAAACAGTAACACAACCACGGATGAATAAGTGTGTAGTATATCTGCCTTTTCACCACAGATGGGACATGATATCTTATTTTATTTGAAATTTCACCAGCTCGCCTGAGGTCAGTTCAGAGCTTGTCAACGTGAGGCGTCCATGAAAGGTTCTCTTGAAATATCACCCCCAAAAAATCTAACTGATAAAGATTGTTCGATGGTAACATTCTGAAATTTTAAATCCAAGTTTACAGTCGGGTGGGTTCCTCGTGGCTGGAAGAGTAATTATTTCGTTTTACTGATGTTTAATTGGAGTCTATTAGATTGATGCCACAAATCCACACCTTTCAGCCATTCGTTAGGTAGATGAAATACCTCTCTTACGTCAGCACTTGAGAAGAATACATTCGTGTAGTCTGCATATAAAATTAACTACGTATATTGTTAAGGTGTACAATATTCTTAATGTATAATAAAAATGTCAGTCCAAGTAATGATCCCTGTGGTACATCAAATTTTAGAAATTGTCTGTCAAAGTTTACACCATTTATGCATGTAATTTTAGCTCTCTAAGTTAAGTAGCTTTTTATCAAAAACTAAGCTTCTCCGCATATTCCATAGCATGGCAAATTCCATAGGATGGCATAGGATGACAGTCGAAAGCCTTTCTGAAGTTCAGAAATATTCCCAGTCTAACTATTTTCCTTTCAGTATGATCCAGTGTGCGCACTTTTATTCCAAGAAGTGCACTTTAAGACGGCTTGTTTTTCTGAACCCAAATTGTTCACTTACTATTATATTGTTTATCGTCAGAAAGCCAGAAAGTCTTTTATGTATTATGTTCTCTGCTATCTTCGCAAAGGTAGGAAGCACAGAGATTGTACAGTAATTGTTCTTGTCTTGTATGAAACCACCTGTGTGGCCAGCTTCATTGCATCTGGGAACACTGTGGTTGAAAGAATAATGTTGAGAATATGTGTAAGGGGGATGCTTACTATTTTCGCAACGACTTTCAGTGAGTCTATATCTTTCTATATCGGTCAGTCTATATCTTTATTGTGACAGACGAGTTTACGTCACTGTAATAAGATGGTTCATGCAGACTTGAGAGGCAATTAGACAGACGCTCTGGTAATGAAAACAAATTTAATACTTTAAGATGATGCTGAAGTACTCACCCAATATTGGAATCCTTTGTTTGCTGCTACCAAAATGGAGCTTGGTGTTGACAATGTGAACACTTCTCTGCAGGCGATGGCAAAACGTGGTGGTAGTCCCCGGGGGCTTGTGTCACTTGAGAATGGGCTACTGCTGCTGAGTTTCGTAGTTGCCGCTCTTGTCACTTCCACTGATGGCTAGGGTAACCTAGCCGATTACCATTTCTGGCGTCACCTAGGGTCTGTGTTGCACAGGAACACGTCTATGGTTGGTTCAGCTGCTGCTGCATCCCTCATCATTGGAGCTGGTGATTACCTAGCCGATTACCATTTCTGGCATCACCTAGGGTCTGTGTTGCACAGGAACACGTCTATGGTTGGTTCAGCTGCTGCTGCATCCCTCATCATTGGAGCTGGTGATTACCTAGCCGATTACCATTTCTGGCATCACCTAGGGTCTGTGTTGCACAGGAACACGTCTATGGTTGGTTCAGCTGCTGCTGCATCCCTCATCATTGGAGCTGGTGATTACCTAGCCGATTACCATTTCTGGCATCACCTAGGGTCTGTGTTGCACAGGAACACGTCTATGGTTGGTTCAGCTGCTGCTGCATCCCTCATCATTGGAGCTGGTGATTACCTAGCCGATTACCATTTCTGGCATCACCTAGGGTCTGTGTTGCACAGGAACACGTCTATGGTTGGTTCAGCTGCTGCTGCATCCCTCATCATTGGAGCTGGTGATTACCTAGCCGATTACCATTTCTGGCATCACCTAGGGCCTGTGTTGCACAGGAACACATCTATGGTTGGTTCAGCTGCTGCTGCATCCCTCATCATTGGAGCTGGTGATTACCTAGCCGATTACCATTTCTGGCATCACCTAGGGTCTGTGTTGCACAGGAACACGTCTATGGTTGGTTCAGCTGCTGCTGCATCCCTCATCATTGGAGCTGGTGATTACCTAGCCGATTACCATTTCTGGCATCACCTAGGGTCTGTGTTGCACAGGAACACGTCTATGGTTGGTTCAGCTGCTGCTGCATCCCTCATCATTGGAGCTGGTGATTACCTAGCCGATTACCATTTCTGGCATCACCTAGGGTCTGTGTTGCACAGGAACACGTCTATGGTTGGTTCAGCTGCTGCTGCATCCCTCATCATTGGAGCTGGTGATTACCTAGCCGATTACCATTTCTGGCATCACCTAGGGTCTGTGTTGCACAGGAACACGTCTATGGTTGGTTCAGCTGCTGCTGCATCCCTCATCATTGGAGCTGGTGATTACCTAGCCGATTACCATTTCTGGCATCACCTAGGGTCTGTGTTGCACAGGAACACGTCTATGGTTGGTTCAGCTGCTGCTGCATCCCTCATCATTGGAGCTGGTGATTACCTAGCCGATTACCATTTCTGGCATCACCTAGGGTCTGTGTTGCACAGGAACACGTCTATGGTTGGTTCAGCTGCTGCTGCATCCCTCATCATTGGAGCTGGTGATTACCTAGCCGATTACCATTTCTGGCATCACCTAGGGTCTGTGTTGCACAGGAACACGTCTATGGTTGGTTCAGCTGCTGCTGCATCCCTCATCATTGGAGCTGGTGATTACCTAGCCGATTACCATTTCTGGCATCACCTAGGGTCTGTGTTGCACAGGAACACGTCTATGGTTGGTTCAGCTGCTGCTGCATCCCTCATCATTGGAGCTGGTGATTACCTAGCCGATTACCATTTCTGGCATCACCTAGGGTCTGTGTTGCACAGGAACACGTCTATGGTTGGTTCAGCTGCTGCTGCATCCCTCATCATTGGAGCTGGTGATCGGCTAGGTTACCTCACCGAAAGTCTCTGTTGCACTGGAACAGGCTGTTGATGCTCGGTCGAGCTGTTGCTGCTGCTTTCATCACCGCCAGAGGGGGTGATCGGCTAGGTTATGTCACCTGGGGTCTGTGTCGCATGGGAACACAGTTTAGCTGCTGCCACTTTTGTAACCAGTGAGGTTTGCGAACAGGCTCGACACTGCTACTACTACTGCATTCTCTTGGCATCAAGGGGTTACTGCACGCATGTTATAGGTTTTGGGGACTCTGCATGTCATAAATTAGCACACATTATTACCAATTTAAAGAACAGCTCCCTCTTGTGGTTATGACGGTATTAAAGTAGCACCAATTAAAGCAGTTGCGGATTTATTATGCAATGTTCTTTGTGACATAACAAACATTGTGTTTTCTACAGGCACATTTCCGGATAACATGAAAATTGCTAGGATCGTCGTCTTGCATAAAGGTGGCGTAACTGATTGCATCACTAATTACCGTCTGATATCCATACTTCCAGTTTTTTCTAAAAATATTGAAAAAGCCTTAAATTCTAGAATAACTGAACACATGCAAAAGCATAACCTTATATCCCCGAATCAGTATGACTTTCAAAGGGGTAAATCCACTGGATCTGCGTTACTTGAAATACGGGATAAAATTGTTGCCAATATAGGAAACTAACAATACACAATAGGCTAATTTTTAGACTTTAATAAAGCATTTGATTCAATTAAACGTGATATACTTTTTTCTAAATTACCTTGTTATGGAAGCAGAGGCATTGCACTAAACTTACTGTGTAGCTATCTATCACACCGCTCCCAATTTGTGGAAATCAACAGCATAAAATCAGATTTAGGAGATATTAGGCACGGCATCCCGCAGGGTTCTATTTTAGGTCCTACGATTTTCCTGCTTTATATCAATGATATCGTGGCAATACCAGAAACATCCAATATTGTATTATATGCCGACGATACAAACATTTTTTTTTCTCCTTTGATAACATCTCTATTCTAATTCCTCTTATTAACAACTGGTTAAATTCCCTTTCAGTGTGGCTATCGGCTAATCAGTTGAGCCTAAATGTTAAAAAAACAAAGTATATTGTTTTTACTCCTATTAACAAGCCAGTTAAGCTCGCATCTTCTTTAATCTTTCAATCGCAACCACTTGAAAGGGTTTCTCAGTACAAGTTATTGGGTGTACTCTTCCATGAAAATCTACGGTGGATGCATCACGTAAGTTATATTAAACGTAGCGTAGCACAATTAATCAGTATGCTGAATAAGCATCGCACGCTGTTACCTTTAAAACTTATACGTCAGTTGTACTTTTCTACTATTTATTCTAGAGTCCACTATTGTCTACTTATCTGTGGCATCCCTTTAAAGCTAACTTGGAAACTCTATTCCGAATGTAGAAAAAGTGTGTTTGTATTCTTCATAACCTGTCAATGTACGAACATACCTCTGAGTACTTTCATCAGGACAGTATTTTGAGTGTCAGTAGTCTATATAAACAAAAGTTATCCAGAAAAGCATTTTTAGAATTCATAATTAATTGTGAACTTTTTTTTCTATATACACTAATACCACAACTAATTACACCTTAAGAGCTAGGAACTTTATTAAGGTAAAAATCAGAACAAACTGCGGCAATCAGCTTTTACAATGGCAGATTCCTAATTTACTTAATGATGAGCATGCTTTATTTGATATCATGCAAGATTCCTCAACCATTTCAATATTCAGAAAAAAATCGAAACTATTTTCTCGACAATTGACACCTGTTTTTTCTAATTGATTTTCCTGCTTTTCGACTGATATGCAATTTCATGCGTTGCAAGACTTTTTGCTTCCATTTGGTTTTTGGCCTTTCTGTACCTTTCTGTACCTACTTTATTTCTTCATTTGCATTACTTATACTTATTGTGCTGCATTGATTTATTGTATGTATAATTGTGTCATTCGTATATAAACATGTATATAAAAACTCACCATTTTTTTTTAGGCACTTTACAGCCCCATCACATCCACCTCTCATAATTCACCGCTTCACTTCGAACTCGCTAGTACCGGCTTGGCGCTCTTTGGCCATACTCACCCTTGCGCCACAAAGCACTACATTATCATCATTGTAAAGACTATCCAGTATGCATCCTGGTGCTTGTGTTGTGATAACGGCTATCATTAATTACAGGCAGGTGTCGGTTCACTGTTTGCTTCTGACACCATGTGCCATTGAGTGCCTTATTCACTACCTGCCGTGCTAGGCGCAGAGGAAGATGGGCGAGGGTGGGCTTTTAATCGCCAAGGAAGGTATATCTTTCGGAAGATGCTTTGCGTACGATACAACACAGTCCCAGTGGTGACATGCCATAGAGCTTTCCCTGCTTGACCAAAACATGGTTAAGTCTTAGTTGTGATGCAGTGGAGATGGTTTCCCAAACACTGTGTTGTCTGCAGGAGGAGAAGCTGCTCAATTCCGTGAGCCTGACTGAGCGGGTGCGGCTGTGGGACCGATTTGGGGGAGGCAGCCGGCTCAACCAGGATGCAGTGAAGCTGGCATTCCTGGCACGGGCACACCGGCCACATCCGCCCTTCCGGCTCAAACGCCAGCGGCCCCGGCTGTATCGTGCCCACATCCCGCGGGCCGTGCGTGACCACTACCGCCGCCGGCCACCGCCTCTGTCCTTGTCCTCCTTGGCAGCGCAGCAGCAGCAGCAGCAGGATGAGCAGGAGCTGTGGCTGGCCTCCCTGGTGGCTCTGCAATTGGCCCTGGCTGCACGCACTGCCAAAGAGGTGGGACAACAAGAATATTTGGCTGTGCCACACTCTGGTTCCTCCAAGGGTGGTCCTGCTGTGCCAATTGCACCAAAGTGCTATGTTTTCAACTTGCTGTGCCAAAACCATAAACATACCTTGTATTGCACCCAAGCTACTCCAAAAAACTGACCACCAAGGGTTCGTGTTCAGACCACTTTTAGAGGGGGCTAACTATACTTGACAACAACCTTTAGCACATGCAAAGCTATGTGCACGCATATGCACATTCTGCTCTTGTTTTCCTACGCTGAGTAGTGTCAATGCTTTTCTGGTGGTATCGCTTTCATTTTTACCAGCATGTTCAGCATGTGAGGGTTCTTTTATTTAAGTGGTTTCATATGAGCTCACTTGGTGTATCATTACTATCCGTGAAATAGTGCCATGGTAAATAAGATATGCATGTCGTTTTCCAAAATCAAATATAAATATTGTCACATGGTATTTACAGTGAACAATGCAAGTTGTGAAGCTAGCTGTTCATTAGGTGAACCTGTGCCTAGAAAAACAAGTAGCACAATGATAGCGGCAAGCACACTCGTTGATTGTTGAAATGTCATCTTCGAGTCAAGCGTGTCGGCTTTTTTACCTGACTCGTAGAAGGTTCCAGTGTAATCGCTAGTGCTTGCATACCTTCCAAAAAGGGCAAGACTACTGACGTCTCGTATGCACCTCTTATTGCGCAAGGTCCGAAGAGAACATAGACAACAGATAAAATTCACGATAACATTCGAGTGGGTCCCAAATCATGCAGGCACATCTTGCACTGAATGATAACTTTAAGGTGTTAGCAAGTGAAATGCGGGCTCTGGAAAAAGGATAAATAAGTACACATGTCAATGCCCCCCTTTGTACATTTGTCAATGCCATGTCAACGCCCCCCAACTAAGCATGAGATCGTGGGATCAGGTCCCGGCCATGGCAGCTGCATTTCAGTGGGGCCATGTTCAATAACGCCCATGTCCCATGCATTGGGGCACGTTAAAGATCCTCAGGTGGCCAAAATTATTCCGGAATCCTTTACTACGGCCTGCGACACAATCAGATTGTAGTTTTGGCCCGTAAAACTCCAGAATAGTTATGCTCCACATAAGGAAGCGAACTTTTTTCCTTCAACATTTCTTGGTCGGCTTGCAAGAAAAGATGGGTCATCTGATCTGTGAACATGGCCATGTTCTTGTCGCGAACCAAGGGGCTGCAGCAGAGTGCCAGGACCAGACGACCAGCGTAGCAGGCTCTTACAATGGACTAGCACGTGCCACCCAACTTTATTTTCGTCATCTTTCGCAATGCCGACTGAGAGCGCCGACCTTTAGTGTCTGCACGTAGCGGCATCGGTGGGTATACCGTCCATAAGGAACAGCGAAATGTACTCGTCGACAAAGTGGAGATGGTGCTGTCTTAGTTACATGCAGATCCACGGATATGCCGGCAACATAAGCGGGGAGCTCCGTAGGAAGTATAGCGAGTTAGGCTGGTTTGAGGCAATCTAACGAGACTACCTCTTTGCAGCCATTTGATAGGATGGTGGGGGACCTCGGTGTCTTGTGGAGGTCACGGTGTGGCCCATCGTAGGAGGGTGTAAGAGGTGCCTTTACAGCGTCTTGTCTGAGAAAAATGTGGGTCGAAGACGCAAGGTCTGAATACACAAAGATGCTGGGGTTCGAAGATTGAGGCAGGACAGGACACAGTTGCTGAATTTAGTCCTGTAGGCATTGAATCTACTGTAGTGGCTGGAGCGAGGGGTTCGAAGGAACGAGCAAGTCTCCACGAAGCCACAGGAGTGCACTACAGTCGAGTTCGGCCAGAGAACAGTCAAGGTTGCAACGAAGGACAGCACGTAGGCTGAGAAGCACCATAGGCAGGTGGTCGACCCAGTGCTCCCGATCCAGGCGCACAGTGAGGACAGCCTTGAGCTGGTGGTGGAGCCACTCAACCATGCCGTTCGCACTGGGATGATATGCATTGGTACGGCAGTCTTTAGCGCCAAACAGGTGGTTGAGGGAAGTGAAAGGAGTACAGTCAAATTGCCAGCCCCGATCAGTGGTCACAATGCTGGGGCAGCCGAAGTGGGAAACCCATGCTGAAACGAAGGCTTTGGCAACCGTTTCTGCGGTGATGTCCGAATGGGCATGGCTTCAGGCCAATAGGTGAAGCAGTCTATCATTGTTAGAATGTGCTGGCAGTCATGAGAGGGAGGAAGTGGTCCAACCAAATCAAGATGGACGGTGTCAAAGCGACAGCCAGGTGACAAGAAAGGCTGCGTGGGAGTCTTGGTGTGGCGGGTCACTTTGGCGGTCTGGCACGCGAGGCACGAACGTGCGTACTGGCGAACGTCGGTGTTTAATGCTTAGCCAGACGTAGAGCTGTGTAACGAGACACTGTGTGGCTCGAATGCTGGGATGGCAGATGTCGTGAAGAGATTGGAACACCACATGTCTGAAGACAGCTGGAATGAAGGGACCAGGTGCAGCCATGGACATGTCACACCAGATCGAGCCAGGCACAAACGGGTGAGGTACGAGTTGTAGACCGTAAGAACGGGGATGGTCACGCAGCGCTTGCAGCTCACGGTCTTCCATCTGCACCCGAGCTAGACATTTCCTCTCCACAGTTGATGTAGAAGTGCCGAGGGAGCTGATGCGGGAGAGTGTATCAACTGCCTTGTTTTCAGTACCTTTGACGTGCTTAACTCCAATATATAGGCCAGTTGATGAAGTTAACGTGCGGCATATTTGGCAGGGTTTGTACGGAAGACATACATCAGAGGCTTATGATCCGTTCGAACATAAAATGGCTGGCCTTCCAAGAAGTGCTGGGAAAATTGGATGGTGGAGTAGATGGCTAGCAGCTTGCGGCAGAAAATGCTGTAGTGAGTCTCGGACAGGCCGCCATTGGAATATGAACCTGGCAACGTTTAACGCTAGAACGTTATCTAGTGAGGCGAGTCTAGCAGTGCTATTGGAGGAATTAGAGGGCAGTAAATGGTATATAATAGGGCTCAGTGAAGTTAGGAGGCCAAAAGAAGCATATACAGTGCTAAAAAGCGGGCACGTCCTGTGCTACCAAGGCTTAGCGGTGAGACGAGAACTAGGAGTCGGATTCCTGATTAATAAGAACATAGCTGGTAACATACAGGAATTCTGTAGCATTAATGAGAGGGTGGCATGTCTTGTTGTGAAACTTAATAAGAGGTACAAAATGAAGGTTATACAGGTCTACGCCCCTACATCCAGTCATGATGACCAGGAAGTCGACAGCTTCTATGAAGACGTGGAAGCAGCGATGGGTAAAGTCAAAACAAAATGCAGTATACTGATGGGCGACTTCAATGCCAAGCTAGGCAAGAAGCAGGCTGGAGACAAGGCAGTGGGGGAATATGGCATAGGCACTAGGAAAAGCAGGGGAAAGTTATTAGTAGGGTTTGCGGAACAGAATAATATGCGGATAATGAATACCTTCTTCCGCAAGCGAGATAGCCGAAAGTGGACGTGGAGGAGCCCGAACAGCGAGACTAGAAATGAAATAGACCTCATACTCTGCGCTAACCCTGGCATCATACAAGATGTGGATGTGCTCAGCAAGGTGCGCTGCAGTGACCATAGGATGGTAAGAACTCGAATTAGCCTTGACTTGAGGAGGGAACGGAAGCAGCTGGTACATAAGAAGTCGATCAATGAGTTAGCGGTAAGAGGGAAAATAGAGGAATTCCAGATCAAGCTACAGAACAGGTATTCGGCTTTGACTCAGGAAGAGGACCTTAGTGTTGAAGCAATGAACGACAATATTGTGGGCATCATTAAGGAGTGTGCAATAGAAGTCGGTGGTAACTCCGTTAGACAGGATACCAATAAGCTATCACAGGAGACGAAAGATCTGATCAAGAAACGCCAATGTATGAAAGCCTCTAACCCTACAGCTAGAATAGAACTGGCAGAAATTTCGAAGTTAATCAACAAGCAAAAGACAGCTGACATAAAGAAGTATAATATGGATAGAATTGAACATGCTCTCAGGAACGGAGGAAGCCTAAAAGCAGTGAAGAAGAAACTAGGAATTGGCAAGAAACAGATGTATGCGTTAAGAGACAAAGCCGGCAATATCATTACTAATATGGGTGAGATAGTTCAAGTGGCTGAGGAGTTCTATAGAGATTTATACAGTACCAGTGGCACCCACGACGATAATGGAAGAGAAAATAGTCTAGAGGAATTCGAAATCCCACAGGTAACGCCGGAAGAAGTAAAGAAAGCCTTGGGAGCTATGCAAAGGGGGAAGGCAGCTGGGGAGGATCAGGTAACAGCAGATTTGTTGAAGAATGGTGGGCAGGTTGTTCTAGAAAAACTGGCCACCCTGTATACACAATGCCTCATTACCTCGAGCCTTTACTCTTTCTCTCTTCAAATTGAGGTGAATCCTAGCCCTCACTAGCCTATGATCACTGCACTTTACCCTACTTACATCCTGCACTGTGCTGGGATCAGCAGAAAGTATGAAGTCAATTTCATTTCTTGTCTCACCATTAGGGCTTTTCCAGGTCTACTTTTGGTTGCTGTGCTTCCTGAAAAAGGTGTTCATTATTCTAAGCTTATTCCTTTCTGCGAATTCTACCAGCATCTTTTCTCTATCGTTTCTAGATTCGATGCCTAGTTGCCAATTCCTTGTTCACCAGCCTGCTTTTTCCCCATTTTTGCATTGAAGTCACCCATTACTACAGTATACTGAGTTTGCACTTTTCTCATCGCTAATTCAACAACTTCATAAAGCTGATCTACTTCATCATCGTCGTGACTGGATGTTGGAGTGTAGGCTTGTACTACCTTTAATCTATACCTCTTATTTAGTTTGATTACGACTAAGCTACCCTCTCGTTAATGCTGTAGAATTAGTCAGTGTTGCGCGCTATGTCCTTATAGATTAGGAATCGTACCCCGTATTGCTTCTTATCTAGGAGACCTCTATAGCAGAGGACATGTCTGTTATTCAGCAATGTATAAGCCTCACCAGTTCTAATCTCACTAAGGCCGATGATATCCCAAAGAATGTCTGATAATTCCTCAAAGAGTACTGCTAAGCTAACTTCACTCTCAATGCCTCACTTCACGCAATGCCTCATGACCTCGAGCGTACCGGAATCTTGGAAGAACGCAAACATAATCCTAATCCATAAGAAAGGGGACGCCAAAGACTTGAAAAATTATAGACCGATCAGCTTACTGTCCGTTGCCTACAAAGTATTTACTAAGGTAATTGCAAATAGAATCAGGAACACCTTAGACTTCCGTCAACAAAAGGACCAGGCAGGATTCTGTAAAGGCTACTCAACAATAGACCATATTCACACTATCAATCAGGTGATAGAAAAATGTGCGGAACCGGTGCGGTAACTTACTACTGCCCAAGCACAATAGCTATGAGTTGCCTAGATCTGGCACTGTGTTCTCCATATCTTTTTGGCGATTTTCAGTGGAGGGAGAACCCCTATTGTAGTGACCATATGCCTGCTATCATTAAAAAAAACAGCTGCTTTTCCTAGCATCCCACTGAGGCCACCCCGTTGGAAACTCCATCTAGCAGACTGGGCTCTCTTTACTGAAAAGCATTCTTCCATCGTGCTGAAAAGGCCACTCTGGATAACATATCAGATGAGTTAACCATAGACGTAATGAATGACAAAATCACCGCCTGTATACTTGCTGCAGCAGCAGAAACAATCCCACAATCGTCTGGCTTCCTAAGAAAAAAACCTAAAACCCTGGTGGACGAAGGAATGTACGCAAACAAAAAAACTACGACACAAAGCGTGGGGTATCTTTCGGCGATACCCAACACAAGATAATCTGCTCTCTTTCAAGAAAGCAAAAGCGAAAGCCAGGTACACACGCAGACAAGCCGAAAGACAGTCCTGGAAAAATTATGTCTTGTCAATAAATAGCTCGATAACTTCCAAAAGAATGTGAGATCACGTTCGTTAGTTTAGAGGTGACTACGCTCCTTACATGATACCCATACTTTCACCCCCGGATACACAAACAAATTTAGTAGAACAAGCAGACATATTAGAGCAGCATTTTCATGCTATATCAAGCTCGGTAAACTATTTCGCTGCATTTCTAAAATATAAGCAATCGGCGAAAAAACTCGAACTTCCGAGCACTGAAAGTTCAGAAAGATCGTATAATGCCCTCTTAACATTACCGGAAATCAATAGAGTACTCACGACTGACAAAATAACAGCACCTGGTCCAGACAGAGTACATTACGCAATGCTCGCTCATCTATCTCCTAATGCAGTTGAAACCTTGCTTCGTTTTTTAAATATAACCTGGGAAACGGGAAGAATGTCGAAAGAGTGGAAGAAAGCCAAAGGACCAGGCAGGATTCCGTAAAGGCTACTCAACAATAGGCCATATTCACACTATCAATCAGGTGATAGAGAAATGTGCGGAATATAACCAATCCTTATATATAGCTTTCATTTATTACGAGAAAGCATTTGATTCAGTCTAAATCTCAGCAGTCGTGCAGGCATTACGGAATCGGGGTGTAGACGAGCCGTATGTAAAAATACTGAAAGATATCTATGGCGGCTCCACAGCCACCATAGTCCTCCATAAAGAAAGCAACAAAATCTTTATAAAGAAGGGCGTCAGGCAGGGAGATACAATCTCTCTGATGCTATTGTTACGGTAGAAAAGAGGACAAAGTCGTGAACGGTAAAGACAACGAAGTGCCAACAGCCTCTCAGGGTTCTGTGCTGCTGTATATATATGCATCGTGTAAATAGTTTATAACCGTGACATTTTGGTGGAGGTGCGCGGTAGGCGTGCTTCTTCGTTATGCGGTTGAGGTGGCGGTAATCGACGCAGAATCTCCATGAACCGTCCTTTTTGACCAGCACGACAGGGGATGCCCAGGGACTTGACGATGGCTCAATGATGTCTTTCGCTAGCATCTTGTCAACTTCCGTTTGGATGATGTGACGCTCCAAAGCTGACACTCGCCGATGGATGGGTGGATTATCGCCTGTATGTATACGATGTTTGACAAGTGACATCTGGCCTAAGGGTCGGTTGTTCAGGTCGAATATATCCTTGTAGGAAAGCAATAGACTGCAGAGCTGTTCAGTCTCTGCAGGAGTGAGATCCGGGGTGATCATTTTCTTAATGTCGTTGTCAGTACATTTAGCAGACTGGAACGGCTCACAGGCAGCATCGACGGCGAAGGTCATAACACAACTAACTTCGAAAGGAGTGATTGTAGCCAGGGTGATATCTTTCAGCAGAATTTGCTGAAATACGATCTCTCCGATGCTATTCACAGCGTGTTTACAGGAGGTATTCAGAGACCTGGATTGGGAAGAATTGGGGATAAGAGTTAATGGAGAATACCTTAGTAACTTGCGATTCGCTGATGATATTGCCTTGCTTAGTAACTCAGGGGACCAATTGCAATGCATGCTCACTGACCTGGAGAGGCAAAGCCGAAGGGTGGGTCTAAAAATTAATCTGCAGAAAATTAAAGTAATGTTTAACAGTCTCGGAAGGGAACAGCAGTTTACAACAGGTAGTGAGGCACTGGAAGTGGTAAGGGAATACATCTACTTAGGACAGGTAGTGACTGCGGATCCGGATCATGAGACTGAAATAATCAGAAGAATAAGAATAGGCTGGGGTGCGTTTGGCAGGCATTCTCAGATCATGAACAGCAGCTTGCCATTATCCCTCAAGAGAAAAGTTTATAACAGCTGTGTCTTACCAGTACTCCCGTACAGGGCAGAAACCTGGAGGATTACGAAAAGAGTTCTACTTAAATTGAGGACGACGCAACGAGCTATGGAAAGAAGAATGATAGGTGTAACGTTAAGGGATAAGAAAAGAGCAGATTGGGTGAGGGAACAAACGCGAGTTAGTGATATCTTAGTTGAAATCAAGAAAAAGAAATGGGCATGGGCAGGACACTTAATGAGGAGGGAAGATAACCGATGGTCATTAAGAGTTACGGAATGGATTCCAAGGGAAGGAAAGCGTAGCAGAGGGCGGCAGAAAGTTAGGTGGGCGGATGAGATTAAGAAGTTTGCAGGGACAACATGGCCACAATTAGTACATGACCGAGGTAGTTGGAGAAGTATGGGAGAGGCCTTTGCCCTGCAGTGGGCATAACCAGGCTGATGATGATGATGAGTCTCGGCAGGTTGGAACTTCTGAGACAATAAGCCCCGTGGATGCCACTCGGAGTCAGTTTGCTGCTGGAGAACAACGTCGATAACCACACTGGAAGCATCCACCATGATGTGAGTAGGCACGTTGGTTCTCTGGTGGATGAGAAGTCCCGAATCGGCAATGGCTTGTTTTGCAGCCCTGAAAGGAGCTTCAGCTTCGGGATACCAGGAAATCGCAGATGAGGAGTCCTTGGTCATGCTAAGAAGGTCAGTCAGTCGATGCAGAAGCTCAGCGCAGTGCAGCATAGGATATCTGGAGAAATCCGCTAGGTCCAGGAACTCATGCAGCTGGCATAGAGTGGTGGGTGCTGGGAAGTCCTGCACGGCCTGGACGGGGGAGAGCAACGCTTGAATTCCCAGTGCCAAAATGTGGTGACCCAGGCACTCGAGCTCAGAAGACCCAGAAACGCATTTCTGGGGCTTGGCAACCAGGCCAAATTGTTGAAGGCATTGAAAGACTTCCCGGAGGTGATGCTCATGATCTTGTGGATTGGGACTCGAGACGAGAATGTCGTCGATGTAGGCAAATACAACTGGGAGCCCACACCTTACATCGGCAGTGAATCTTTGAAATGTTTGACCTGTGTTGCGTAGCCCAAAGGGCATGCACACATACTCATAGGCCAAAGGGTGTAGTAATGGCCGTCTTCAGGAGATCAGTAGGCTCAACAGGGATTTGGTGATAGGCCTTGACAAGGTCCACTTTACTTAAGATTTTGCATCCTTCCAGGTGGCCTGTGAAATCTTGAATGTGTGGAAGGGGGTGGCTATCGTGAACCGTGTGAGCGCTGAGCGCCTGGTAGCTGCCGTGTGGACACCGGTCACCCCGTTCTTTCTTGGCCACCAGGTGGAGTGGGGAGGATCAACTGCTGGACGAAAGGTGGATAATACCCAGCTGGAGCGTGTGCTCGAATTCCTTTTTAGCAATGGCCAGACGCTCACCGCAGAGGTGGCGCGGACGAGCTGCGATAGGTGGACCATGTGTGACAATGTTGTGGGTTATGCTGTGCTTGGGTGGCTGATTTAAATTGCAGGGCCTCGTCACCTCAGGGAAGTCTTTGAGGATTCGAGCGTACAAGAATGGTGGAATCAGCGTGCAGATGCCAGTGGGAGTGACAGCTGACAGAACTCTAGGGATCGAGAGTCCCGTCATGCTGTCAATCAGCTGACGGCGGCGCATGCTTATGTCAAGGTTGAAATGGGTCAGGAAGTCAGAGCTGAGGATCGGCTGATTTGCATCGGCTACGATGAAGACCCACTGGAATGTGCGTCGCAGGCCAACTTTGAGAGTGAGGGACCGTAGACCATACGTGTGGATGGAGGCACAGTTCAGCATACGAAGTGTAGGGCCAAGTGACTTAGAAGCGCGGTCACGCTTGGAGGACGGCAGTACACTGACCTCGGCACCCGTGTCTACAAGGAAGCGCAGGCCGGAAATGTGATCCATGACGATGAAAAGTCGGCCAGGTAGAAAGGCGAGGTCACGTGCCACCGTCAGTGATCTCGCAGTGCATTTCCCTACTACTGGCATGGGCACTGGCAGGCGCGGTGCTAGAAAGTGCGATGGTACCAGAAAATAGGTGAGCTTCGAGGATTCCGCAAGCGGCGACTGCTCGGGGAAGAGGGATGGCGGTTTGGATGCGAGGAGGAGCCGTGCTGGTCATGAGAGGACGTCCAAAGGGTGCTGATGGAGACTGTGAGCTGGTCAATCTGGGACACTAAGCAGGCCGTTATTGAGGACTCAGGTATTGAAGAGAGGGCAGCGACAGAAGGAGAAGTCGCGTCGTGGATTCAATCAGTGAGCTGGGCGAGGCAGTCAAGAGTCAAGTCTCCTGCAGCGGCCAAGACAAGGCAGGTGGACTGTGGCAAGCACTGCAGGAAAAACTTCTTCAAAAGCACATCGTTCGCATTAACATTGCTTTAGCCCAGGAGCCGTCACGTGGTGTTGAGCAGCTGGGAAGGGTGGTGGTCTCCAAGTGCCTTGGAAGTGAGCAGGTGCCAGAGGTGCGCGCTCTCAGATGCCGTGGTGCAGTCCAAGATACTCTGCTTCAGGTGCTGGTACAGGGCATCCCTCAAAGGTGCAGCGAAGATGTCCGCCACCTCATGAGCAACTTCAGGAGACAGGTTGGCAAGTAAGCGGCAATACCAAGAAGTCTCCGAGATGATGTGGTGTAGATTGAAGGAGGCTTCGACCTGGCTGAATCAAACCTGTGGGTTCTTGCGCCAGAACGTGGGCAGGCGAAGCTGTAGAGCTGCGACGTCCTGAGGGCATGCTGTTCGGCCCTCTCGCTTTGAACAACGCTCGTAAAGGTCTTCAGGAACAAAGTCATTGTGATGTCCTCCAAGGAGAAGTACACATATCACAGCTTGTCCTCAGAGTTCCAGTTGTTGAAGATTGAAACCTTTCTGATTGTCTTGAGCCAGGTTCATGCATCGTCAGATGAAGCTCCACACAAGATAGGCGGTTCCTTGGTTTGTTTCAGTACAATGGCTGCAAGTGATGCTCGGTTGTTCATGGTGGCAGTTGACTTGGCCACAATCTTCCTGGTAATCTTAGGTAGGCTCGGGGGGCAGGTCTTGTAGCCTGCGGCTTGTTCAATGGTCCAGGTCGACGCTGGTGTTATCTTTAGGGCAAAGGCTTGGCAGGGGCATCCTGTACATGAATACAGAAGTACCTCTACGAGATGTCACGTGGCAGTGACGGTGAACCAACTACAGCGGCAGAACGCAAGCCACAAAACTAATTGTTTATTGAGTGAACCTGTGCTCAGCAGAAGTAGTGCAATGATAGCGGCTAGCACACTTGACAATCGTCGAAAATATTATCTGCAGGTCAAGTGTGTTGGCTTTTATACATGACTTGTGAAGGTTTCAGCGTAATCGCTGGTGCTCGCATACCTTCCACAAAGCACAACACTATTCATGTCGCATGTACAATCTGATTGCATATACAATCTGGTTATTAAGGTCCTGCGAGAACATAGACGACAGATAAAAGCGATGATAACATTTGAGTAGGTTACAAATCATGCAGATGTGTCTTATGCTGAGCAATAACTTTAAGCTGTTAGTGGGTGAAATGCGGACTCTGGAAAAAGGATACACACGTACACGTATCAATACTGATATACAGTGAAACCTTGGTGATACGATCGCAGCTGGTACGAATTTTGTGGTGATAGGAATTCGTACAATTTCCCTCCCGAACGCTGCCCCGCATCGGTTCGGGTGATGCGAATGAGAGAACCGCGACCATCGCGACCGCCGGCAGCAAAGTGGCAAGGAGGTTGTACCAAGCAGGCCGAGGCAGATCGGCAAGCAGACCATTTGCATGTTTGCAGTGCTGGGGGGAGGCCAGCAGAAGGCAGCTAATACCACACTGGCAACTGCGCGCACTGTACAGAGTGGAAACTGTCCGACACTGGCAGTCTTTCCCACGCCTCATCACTCGTGAGGCTTGTGCTGTGCTACATCCAACGTTCTTGTGAAGCAGGTTTTGTAAATTTTCTGTACAACTTTCAGAATTAGCTGCTGGTCAACCTGGTGAAGAAAAAAGCCCAGAAGGACATCCGAGACTTCTTCCATTGTTAATAAATTTCTAAAACTGGATTGCTGTCTCTTTAACGTGCTAATTTCATTTGTGTTTTGGTGATAAAAATATTTTACGTGACCCCTTGATATTTGTATCACCAAGGTTGTACTGTAGTTTATAAATGCCACACTACAGGAACAGATAACTGAGCCCTTTTTCAAAACACGTAACGTCGAAGTCTCATCTTAGTTTACGCTAAGCTGCATTCTATTGAACTACGTGTCCTTACGCAGGCAGTGCACTGCAAATAATGTTATACAGCAAGCGATAACCCTGCAGGGGCATCTGCATGAGGAGGCGTTTGGTGTGTTGCAACACCGTGGACCCGAGCACATGAGGGTCAGACCCTGCCGCGCTTAACCATACGTGACTAGTCATGTCCGGAAAAAAGGGTATCCTGGGGGTCGAGTTGATGCCGGGAGTTTGGACCTTTACAGCCCCTCAGCAGAGGCAACACGCCCCTTTAATCCCACTTCACGTGGACGGCACCCCGGGACTGACCCACCCAGGGGAAATTGGTAGTTGCCTTTTCCTGTATCTCTCTCCCTCCAACCTTCATCTTTCTCTCTCACTTTTCCATCTCTCCTGTCTCCTCTTCACCTTACTACGGATTACTTAGCTTCGTTTTACTCCCAATTTTCCAGGCAGCAAGGGTTAACCTGGTGTAGTTAATTCAACCTTGGGTCTATTAATTAGGTTATAGCAGCTATGTACAGCTGCTGTCTGCGTTTTCTTTGGGTCTTGTAGCATCCTCTTGCTGGGCTCGGTGGTGGATGGCCGACACAGCTGCCGAAATTAAGCAATTTTTTATGGATTTATCATCCTTCCCCCATCTGCCTGATCACCCCCTCACCGAAAGAGGGTGCACCGGAGACGTGTTGCAGTGTTTTGGCCAACGCAAGAATACCTTCTCACGATTTCATGTCAGTCATAGTGAAAACCCTGAAAAGACCACCAGAGTGATTTCTCCCTTCACCGTTGCCAAATGTCCAACTGATGCACTAGGTCCCGGCTACAAGGTAATGAAAATGGCCAGCGGTGATCTCCTCCTTGAGGTCCGTGACCAGTACCAGCATGGAAAACTCTCCAGTTTCGTAACACTGGATAATGTACAAATGACTGATTGATGAACACATCCAAAGGAGTAATATCTGACAGACACCTCGTGAATTTGACTGAAGAGCTCATAGAGAGCTGGAAAGAACAAAACATAACGCTAGCACAACAAATCAAAATGAAACAACACAACATGGAAATTCCCAAGAAGCATCTAATCCTTATATTTGGCTCCAGTACTCTACCGAAGACCCTCTAAACAGTATATGTGGGAATCCGAGTAAGACCGTATATTCCAAACCCACGTAGTTGTTTAGATGCCAAAGATTCAGCCATGACTCGCAAAGCTGCCAAGGCTGACTGGCATGCGCAGTATGTGCCAACCACGAACACACTTCCGACAACTGTAATGGCGCCCTGCTCTGTCCAACCTGCAATGGAGACCATGCAGCATATTCTCGATCCGCCATACATGGAAAAAAGAAAGACATCATCACACTAAAAGTAAAGGAAAACATATCTTTCCAAGAAGCACGGAAGTGTGTTTCTTTTCTTCATACCACAGGGTATGCTGCTGCGGCATGTAAGGGGACAACACCGCAGCTGACTCTGGCATCTGCCCGGTCCAAAAGAAATGCAGCTGCAGCCGTGCCATCTGCAACCGTGGAAGTTTTCATTTATTGTCTCAGCATTCCTTTGTGGCAGCAGTGAAATTTTGTTATATTGAAATTGCATACAAACACACTTTGTTATATTGAGGTTCTAAATTGCTATCGCCGAAGAGGAGTTTGAACACATGCTTGAACACCTGCTTCATTCGTCCCTCCTCCAGTCCTTGGGCCTCGCCACTCCGTATGGTGCCCAAAAGGACGGGTGACTGGCACCCCTGCGGCGATTACCGTGCTCTCAACAAAGCCACTGTCCCGGATCGGGCACCCAATACAGTAAATGCTCGTTAATCCGAATTCGACAGGGATGCAATGAAAATTCAGATTATACAAAATTCAAACTAATGAAAGTCAGAGAAAAAGATCACTCAGTTAAGGCACCTATATAGTCCAACACAATGTGAGCACGTGTGCACGTTTGCTTTGTCACATTGGCGAGAACAGTATATATGGTTCAAAGCACTGGTGCAGCCAACGTAACCAGACGCAGCCAACGTGGTCCAACGTATCGGACGTCAAGATGGTTCATGCTCCATCCGCGCGTTTGTTGCGCCAACTGTGCCAACTGACAGTGCATGGCGTGGAGAAAAAACGTGCCCACACCACTTCGTCGACGGTCGCAGACAGCCATTCAAAGTGTTCGAAGAGGCACGTGGGTTGGGTTCTGTGCATGCTCCGAAGAGAGCAGCTGACAGCATGTACGTCTAAGTCTAGAGGGGATGACATTTTGGCTGGCGCAGTGCAAGCAGTGTAGCGTTACTGGCCGCTAGTGATGCGCTCCGAAAACATCAGACTATAAACGTGCCTTTGCGCCACCGACACTTGCGCCAGGAAAAAGAGCTGCACTCACGAAACGCACTACAAGCTGCTGCGACATTGGTCTCTGTTGTACTTTCATAGCTGCACCGGATGCACGCTGCTGAGTTCCACTATACATACAGGTGGTGGCCAAACACATATCATAGTGATGCTGGGATACGTGTAATAGCTACGCATCTCAAAGGCTATGCTTTTTGGTACTGCGAGCATCGATGAACGTCACGGCCGCCATGTTTCAGACGTTACCTGGTGCCGCTTCTTGGCAGACCACCCCGTATAGAAAGAGCATAACCTCCAAGATGTAACAGAAAGATGTCAAGATGTAAAGAAAGAAAAAGAAAAAAACAAACACGCAACGCCGTGTCCGCATTTTTATCTTGAAGCTCTCTCTCGAGAGGGGCAGAACCGATCTGCAACAGAGGCATTGGCCATGCCTGGGCAGATGGAAAGAACAAAGCTGCGCAGCCCGGGCGGCAATGCCAGTGTTGCCCATGCACTAGCACTCTCCCCATCCATGATGGCACGGAGTTCGAATTATTGGTGGCAGTGGAGATTTCAGTGTGAATTAATGGGATGCGTTACATACTGCTTTTAATACATTGTTGGACAGGCTGCAGAGGCTACTTTGAATTATCTGAAATTTTGAATTAATGAGTTGTGAATTAATGAGCTTTTACTGTGCCTCACATTCAGGACTTAATGTCGGCACTGCACAGCTGCACCATTTTAGCAAGGGATGATCTGTTGATAGCCTACCACCAGATTCCTTTGGAACCCTCAGATATTCCCAAGACTGCCATTATAACCCCCTTTGGCCTGTTCGAATATCTGCACGTCTTTCGGTCTTCGTAATACGGCCCAGACCTTCCAGCATTTCGTTGACCCAGTATTACGTGGCTTGACGTGCTGCTTTGCCTATCTTGACAATATCCACATCCACAGCACTGCTTCCGAAGCTCACAAGCTCCATCTACGTCAAGTGCTCGCAAAACTCGGCAAGTCTGGACTTCTCGTTAATGGTCTGAAGAGTGAGTTCTGCATTACGGAGTTGGATTTACTCTGCCATCGTGTTAATAAACACGGCATTCATCCACTCCCGACCCGTATCACACCCATCCGTGAGTTTCCTCAGCCATCCACCACCAGGCAACTGCGTGAATTTCTTGGTCTCGCCAATTATTACCGCCGCTTCATTCCTTGCTGTGCCAATATACCGCAGCCTCTACACGAGCTTCTCTTGGGCCTCAAGACACCGAATACTCCCATGGCCTGGAACGACACTTTTGACTGCACATTTAGAGTCATCAAAGAAGCCATTCCTGGCACAATGCTTCTCATCCACCCCAAATGCAACGCCCCAACATCTCTCATGGTTGACGCATCAGACAACACTGTCGGTGCAGTCTTGCAGCAGTTCGTTGCTGGTGTTTGGCAGCCCATCACCTTTTTTACCACGAAGCTTGCGCCCCCTGAGCGCCGCTACAGAACTTCGGCTGAGAGCTGCTCACCATCTATTTAGCTGTGCAGCACTTTCGACATTTTCTTGAGAGACGCTTCACGTCTTTACTGACCATAAACCTGACTTCTGCCCCAGCATCCAGCAGCACCTCCTACGCTCCCCGCGAAATCAGACAGCTCGCTTACATATCTGAATTCATCCGCGACTTTCGTCATGCCAGTGGAAAATACAATGCCATTGCAGACGCACTTTCTTGCACCACCATCCACACAACGGACCACGGCGAACTGGTCATTGACTTCACGGCCATGGCTGCTGCCCAAAGTGTCAACGCTGATCTCCAGATGCTTCGCACAAGCGGTACCTCTCTAGTGTTTGAAAATATCTTGCTTCCTCACCGCATGTTTGTGATATGTCGACCGGACATGCTTGTCCTTACGTGCCTCGCCCATATCGCCGGTTTGTCTTTGATGCTCTCCATTCTTTGGCTCATCCTGGCATTCGCACAGCACAGCGACTCGTCACTTCTTGCTATGTGTTGCCCATTATCAATGTAGGTATTCGTCGCTGGTCATGTGCGTGCCTCAACAGCCTACAGAGTAAAGTGCATCGCCACACTGCGACCCCTCTTGGCACATTCCCGTCCACAGACGGCGGGCGTCCAGGGACAGGAAGCGGGCGGACGGAAGTGGGCGGACTGCACGTCAATATTGTTGGCCCCCTTGCTCCCTAAGGGATCCATCACTACCTGTTAACCTGCATTGGCAGGTTCACCAAATGGCCTGAAGCGATGCCCCTCCTTGACATAACGGTGGTCGATAGCTCGAGCACTCATCACACTCTGGGTTAGCCGTTGTGGTGTCCCTTCCACCGTTGCGACTTACCGTGGTCGCCAGTTGGACTCAACACTGTTCACCAATCTATGTCGGCTACTCGTCAACAATCACATATTGCCACCCAATATCGAATGGGGTCATTGATTGTTTTCACCGCCAACTGAAGGCTTCACTCATGGCTTCGACTTTTCCTTCATCATGGATCGAGCGCCTTCCTTTTGTTATGCTTGCCATCCACGCAGCGCTTCGCAGTGACTCTTCCACCAATGCTGCCGAGCTTACGTTTGGCGCCACTCTACAAGTCCCTGGCGAATTCTTCGACGCCTCTCCCTTCGTACCTGCTGACATTTCCAACTACGCCTGCCATCTACACAGAGCTATGCGTGCTGTCGTTGCCCCTCGACAACGACATTCTTTTTCGTGTGTATACGTCAACTCTGGCCTTGAGAACAGCACGCACGGCTTTGTGTGCCATGACACTGTGCGTCCTCTTACGGCCTCCGTATGATGGTCCATTCGAAGTACTCAAGTGTGCACCTAAAAACTTTCTGTTGCTCATCAACGGCCAACGGGAAGATGCAATCTCCGTCGACCGTCTGAAGCCTGCCTACTTTGGCTCTGATGCTTTAGCCACCTGTGCTGTCACATTCCCTCCCGACTAGGCTAGTCCTACTTGCCGCGGGCATTTTGCACTACTGCAGACCTCGCTTCACCATTCGTCCAACTCGTCACTTCCTCGCTTGAAAAGGGGCCCTGTAGCGCACTACTCTGTGCCACAATGGTCCAGTCACAAAGGACGATGATGACATGCCGAGCACGCTGACTGTCCGCGAGCAGTGGAATCGGCGGAATCAGGATTTCGCTTGATTGAGCGTGTTCGGCTAAAATATAATCTGTGGACTCACCAGGCACCAGCATCTGTCTGGTTTTTCTTCACCCACAAACTTTTCAGATTAACAAACTTTTCATAAATACCCTGCTGACTTCTATAGTTTCAATGTAAAAATATTTCAGTATTACGAACTTCAGAACACCGAACTTTTCAGAATAACGATCGTTATTCAGTCTCCCTGTAATGTTAACAACGCCTCAGTTCTACGAATATTTCAATTTTTAATTCAGAAACATGGGGATTGTTAGATTTCCGTGCATCCTTTTTAGGCAGCCAAAACAGTAGGCTAGCAGACGACTAGGTGCAGAGAGCAGATGTCATGGCGTATGAGTTCGGAAAAACCTGAGACGGCGCCGGAGAAAAATAGAATGCAGGCGAGCAAAGGTGAAAAAGCATCAGGTTTTCCGAGCGCATGCTCCACCCAGAAAAGTGTCGCTTAGCAACGAAGGTGCGTCTATTCCTTCTTTCACCCTTTTTTCTGCACATGCCTCTTACTTTCGTGCTTCTTTCAGCAGCCGTACTAGCTATGCGTGCGATGAAATGTAACCTCCATACTCACGGGGATGCCACAATGTTGCACTTTCCACTCAGATGTAATTTACGCACTCTTGCGCATTGATATAGTTCAAGTGCCTGTCTCGAGCGAGACAGTTCCGGTGTCCACAGCAAGGAATGTGAAAAACAAACAAAAAGCAAGAAACATTGCGCTTTGTAGGCGTTATGGAGCTACATTTTTGTCTGTAGTTTTCTCGGCATCGGCATCTGTTTTGCACGCTTCACTCTTACTATACAGCACTTCGGTGGTGCGTGGCGGAGGAATCAATGGAAAATAGCAACAGCGCGCGCCAAGAGCCAAGAGCGACATTTTCATGGATAGCTCATATGGTGATAACTTATGAACTGATGGGTAGAATGGGTAATTTTGCAGCTTTCACTACAATGATCTTTCAGAATATTGAACAATTTACCACAGTCCCCTGAAGTTCATTATATCAAGATTTCACTGTATCGAGGTTTAACTGTATTTTTTGGAAAGACCGAGACGACGCTGTTGCGTTATCTGGCGGTGTAGCAATAGTTGCAGACAAGACTGTAGCTTGTCAACATGTGACCCTTCAGACGGCCCTTGAGGCTGTGTCTGCTTGGGCAATTCTTTTCAACAATTTAGTCTCTGTATGTTCTGTATATATACCTCCAAATAGTCATCTTGGTAAAATGGATTTTTATAACCTTGTTTATCAGCTTCTGGAACCCTACATATTTGTGGGTGATTTTAATGCTCACAACATGTCGTGGGGAGACTTTCAATGGGATGCGAGAGGTCCACTCATAAAACTTCCTTGTAAACTCTGGTGTGTGCCTCTCAATAAGAAGGAACCAGCATATTACAATCTTCATGGTTCGTATTCATCAATAGACCTGCTGATTCGCTGTGCTTTTATTTTTCCTGACTTACAATGGCATGTAATCAAAAATTAATTTGGAAGTGACCACTTCTCAATAACCCTGAATTTAGTAATAAGTCCTGACCCCCCTCCACATGTCCCTTGCTAGAAACTAGCCTCAGCTGACTGGAAATGTTTTAAAAAATCCACCTATCTATCACAAGATTTTATAAGTAACTTTCATATAGGTCATACTGCATCATGCTTTACAGCTTTTATCATTGACACAGCTGAGAAGTTCATTCCTCAAACAAATGGTAATTCCCTGAAAAGATGGGTCCCCTGGTGAAATGAGGATTGTAGACAGGCACAAAGGAGACAAAATAAAGCCTGGGCAAATTACAGGGATATCTTACTGTTGAAAACCTTGTAAAGTGTAAACATCTTAAATCCCAGGGTGACAACAGGCAAGGAGGGCAAGCTGGAAGAGGTTTCAGTCACATAAATTCATACACTCGGGAGACAAAAGAATGGAGTGGGATAAGAAGGCTAAAGGGACAGCAAATACATCCGTTGCCCCTAGTGAATGACGAAGCAGATAAGCTGGAAGACCAAGCTGGCGCTCTTGGTGAACACTTTGAACATGTATCCAGTTGCAATCATTATTCCAACACATTCCTAAGATCCAAAGGAGTAGCAAAACTGAAAGCAGTCGACCGCAAATGTAGACAGAAAGAACCGTATAACCTTCCCTCAACATCGCCGAGCTGAGAGCTTCCTTGACCGCATGTCGTAGCTCTGATGCCGTTGGAGCTCTGTACCGGTTCCTGACAGAATAATGTACGAAATGATTAAACACATCCACAGTGACACTCAAATGACACTAGAAATTTTCAGTGCCATATGGGCTGCCGGGTACCTCCCATTTGCATGAAAAGAAGCAATTGTCATCCTGAATTTGAGACATGATAAGGACCCCACATTAGCAACAAGTTACCGCCCAATCGCCCTCACAAGTTGTGTCTCGAAACTCTGAAAAAATGATATTAAGTATGTTAAGGAAATAGGCCTGGAAACGATGAACCTTCTGAAGATTTTATCGCACACAACATGGGGTAGTGACACAATGTGCCCGTACAAGAGTATCATACGTACACGTTTGGACTCGAAGATGCTGGACCCTGTTCACCATTTAGGTTCTTCTTCTCTTACGTCCGTGTCCTTTTTGTTGCACAGTAATACGTGAGTAATGGATTACCAACTTGTCTGGAATGCTGCTACCATTTAGGTATCGGCCTCGTGATGGGTGCCTTCCGAACATGTTCAATACTGAGCCTGTACGTTGAGTCTAATGAGTGGTCTCTACATTTACAGAGGACATACTCAAGTCTTACGTATTTTCTAGAAGTAAAATAAAATTGTGAACATCCTTCATATCCTACCATAAATGACACGTCATCTGTAGTGCTTTTCCACAACCGACGTTTAGCAAAAAAGCCACTCTCCCTTTGTGCAAGAGAACTCGGCGAAAAAATCGGAGTACAAGTCGTCCATTTTCATCTAATGGCTCCAGTGAAGCTGCCACCACTGTGGCAGTGGCATCTCGCAGAGTGTGACATGTCATTTGTTGAAGTCACTAAGCACGCTCCAGAGCTACATATTAACATTAACTTTTTAGAACTGCAATGAAAATTGCAAAGAATTCTGTTCAGGTGCATCGAGTTTGCATGGCATCCTTATGCAGCTATAGGTCCAATCCTGCATCTGGAAACCAGCATGTTCACAGCAGAAGCCTATGCAGTAATAGCGGCTGTGAAACATATTAGGAAAATGAAGCTAGAAAAAGCTATTGTATTCACAAACTCCCTAAGTATCGTGAACGCTTTAAATTCCCTACAGAAACATAAAAATCCTGTAATCAACAATCTTTAATTGCTGCTGTGCACAGCTTATGCATCTAAGCAACATACAATATGCTGGGTGCCTCGTCACAGAGGCATCAAGGGCAACATCCTTGCAGATGAGATGGCTACTTCCATAACAAAAGCTAGCAATGCATTCATTCCTGTTACAGCCTCAGACCTCAAGCCATTCTTGTGTAAAAAACTGAGGAGTTACTGGCAACACTTGTGGGATGTGGAAACATCAAATAATACAGTACAATACAATCTTTATTGTGCGTAAAAAACAACAAAATGCAGGTAGCAGGCCTGCCAAAGCCTCAGAGGGCTTGACTGGCAGTGCCTGACAGTGAGGTCACAGAAAATTGCACGTGGTTATTAGTGGAGTTTGCTATTAGCAGCTCAGAATGAAATATTGAAGTTATGCAAGATGTTCTTTTAAACTTCGAAAATCCTGAGTAATTTCTGGATCCCACATCTTGTGTTAGCTTCTAACACAAATGTTGGTAATTTATTAAATATCACTGGAACATAACACTGCATCGTTCTTCTTCCATACTTTGTTGCCGTCTTGGCTATCACACACAGTTCTTTCAGTCTTATGGAACGGGCTGGTGTGTACCGTATCTTAAAATAATTATTCTAGAAGTGTTTAATTACAACACTTTCGACAATCAGGGAAGTGAAGTTTGGCAAATTCAACAACTTCAAGATATCTGTATCTTTCCTTAGACACAAATCATATGCCATTATTGACAACAGTGAATGTAATATTGAGTTAATTCGTTAGCTCCATTTAAGGGTGCAGTGACCATAAACAGTCAAGCCATAACGTAGCAAACTGTAGACTAAAGCATTCATAATAATTTTTCGCACGGAGATTGGCATAAGACATCGCATATTGAATAATACACAGGAGACCTTGCATGCCCTGTTACAGAGGTGGAACAAATGCGAGTTCCATAAAAGGTCACTTTCAAAAAGCAACCCAAGATACTTAACAGAAGATGCGTATTTAACAGGTTGACATGTGCATGTATAACAGTCATATGTGTGTAAGAATAACGGTTTCAAAGAAAATATATTTTTTCATGGGGTTGTGGAAACATACAAGGCGTGTTTTAGAAGGGTTGATGCTTATAAAGATAGCCACGAATGAGTCCGTAGTTTTAGTTGCCGTATTCTGTAAGGAGCTAATTCCATTGGAGAGATTAGTTGCACAGGATACAAGAACTGTATCATCGGTGTATTGATATATATGGTCACCTACTACATTGTACAAATCATTCACATGAGAGAGAGAGAGAGAGAATAATGATATGAAATGCATAGAAAATGAAATCATTCACATAAATGTTAAAGAGCAGGGGGCTTAATATTAAGCCCTGAGGGACTCCAAAATAAATATATGTAAAAGCACTTAAACTATTTCCCACGTTTATGCCACTGATGTCTGTCCTGCAGAAAGTTAGTTACTAGATTCAAGAATGAACCGCAGCGGCCTAACAGAGACAGTTTCTTTGACAAGATGTCATGAAAAACACTGTCAAATGCCTTAGAGGCATCCAGAAAGAGAGCACAGGCTACCCGGTCGCAATCGAGTGTCGAATTTAATAGATCAGATAAATATTCTAACAGTGCTTGGGCACCCTTACCCTGCACAAATCCATACTGATTTGATGATAATACACTGTACTTATCTAGAAAATGCGCTATCATAGGAGCCACATGTTTCTTTAATATTTGAGCTATACAGGGGATTATCAAAATAGGTCTGTAATTTTCAGTATTATTGCATGCACCTTACTTATGGAGTGGAATTACAATTGCGGTTTTAATTTCAACTGGAATCACACCAGCATCCAAAATACAGTTTAAAAGAGATAGCAATGCAAGTTTTATTGCATCAAAATTTCTCTGGAGATCACTGATCAATATTTTAACAAAGCCTGGTAATTTATTTGTCTTAAGGTTAAAAATGGACCTCAATTCATGGAGCGAGAGTAAGGGAAGATAAGCTGAATTTAGCAAGGTATCTGTTAAAGTGCGTGTAGATGGCTGCTGTTTTCTCAATCTCAAGATACTTGAAAAGGACTGATTAAATAAGTTTGCTACAGTTTCATCATCTGCAGAATAAGATAAAAAGTGCTGTCTAGGCGCTGAAATGTTGCCTCCTCTAAGATTGTTGATAAGGGACCCCATTTTCTTTATATCAGATCGAGCTTCTTAAAATTTCCTTCTAAAATAAGTGCATTTCGCAAATCTAATCATTGCACTTACCTTGTTTCTGGCACATTTTATATTTTAAGCGCATGTCATCGCAGTATGACGATCGCTTGGGCTTAGTCCACAGCAAGTCTTTTCCCT
Organism: Dermacentor andersoni; assembly: GCF_023375885.2. Classification (NCBI taxonomy): domain Eukaryota; kingdom Metazoa; phylum Arthropoda; class Arachnida; order Ixodida; family Ixodidae; genus Dermacentor; species Dermacentor andersoni. The sequence continues at coordinate 236,052,676 of NC_092816.1, read as the reverse complement.
TTATAGCAGTTAGGATTTCGCTGATCATCCATTTTTGGCTCAGATTATGCTGCCTAATTTTGACAGCAGATGTTGCCACTTGCCTAAAAGAATCAAACGCAACTTCAAATCCGCGATACATATTTTCCAGTGACAGTACAGTACATCATAGCCACTAGGCAACCATGGCGGGCCGAAAGATCATTCCGAACTAATTCAGGGAGGTCCTTACGTGATTGAAACCATTGTTCCTTGGCTTCAATGGAGCACATTTGGACAAGAATAGCTGGTGCAGTATTGTCCCTACTGGGAAGACGGTGAATAGCAGCCACTTGAGTTGCTGCAAAGTTTGCAATCTCAAGTTTTTGTGCAAGATCACTGAAGACGTATTGCAGATTCTCCTTTGACTTGCTGGAAGGCCCGTGGAATTCGAAATTCTTTCTCCTGCTATACTGTTTCATTTCATTCATTTGCTTGCTCATTTTGTCAATCAGGTCTGACTGGAACGGGATGGTAGAAAACGGCGAGTCAACCTTGGAACATAATTCTGCCACCTCAGTCTGATTGTTGCTGACTGTCTCCAGTACCGAGTCATACTTTGAGGAAAGAAATTCAATTGAAATCTGGACTTCCTGTATTGCGTTCTCAATCTTTCCAACCGAGTCCTTAAATATGAGAAGTTCTACTTTTGTGGTGAGCATTTCTACATTAGATGCAAGTCGGTCTAGTTTTTCAGTTACAGCAACAAATTGCTGTGTAGATTCTTGTGGTGTCTGTGTCAAGTCTCCTTGTGTGCGTTTTTCCGGTTGACATATTTGGCACAACCAGGTTCCTTGTTTGACTGTACTCATTTTTGTGTAGCTGTTTTAGTTACTGTACAGCATCGCTTTCCAAGGTGGTAACCTTCCTGGCAAACCAAACATGTTAAAAACTTCGCATCTGAAGGTAACAGCTTAGAACAAGCAGCACAGTCAGAAAGCATTTCTGTGCAGTCAGCGGCAAAGAAATAGTGCAAAGAGAAAATAAGTAACAGCAGGAGACTCACCTGCCGAAAGGCATAAAATGATCAGCTCCGGAAACGTATTTGCCGCTGACTGCAAAGAAGCCGAGCGATGCTGTTCCTTAAGTAGGCATTCCCAAGCATCTGGGTGCAGGCTAGGTGATGTGCTGACGTGAGTGTGCCAGTTTTACAGACGACACTTGCAGACGGAAACATGTCTGTGCGGGGTCTGCGCAGATCCAGGCCCACCGATGCCTGCGGCTGTGTGGCCCGTGTCACAATGAAGTGTCCGATGACCGCATGCAGTACCTGCCGAAAGGCATGAAATGGTTAGCTCCGGAAAGGTATTTGCCACAGACTGCCGATGTAAGCACCGCATAGTAAAGCCAGACTTGGGAAATTGGGCATCAATAGCAAAGTCATGACAATGTGATGTCCTTTTGTGTCGACTGAGAATAGGGCACACACACGGAACCCATCTGTACATTTTGACTGGCGCTGAGCCTCCTGTCTGTTGTAGATGTGGGGAGAGGCTAACCGCATGCACTACTGGAGTGTTCAGAAGCAGATGGCGAAAGAAAAAAAAGTACTTTAATTAAGGGAAAATGAGACATCCAGCTAATCGTACCACTTGCTACAAAGGAAACCCATATGGGTTCCTCGAAAGAAAAGCCTCGCAGTTGAACAAAAATTCGTCCTGGTCCGGGACGATGCCTTTGCTTCAAGTTGTTGACAAATTCGACTTCGCCCTGCTATCTGCTAGCCTCCTGGTTAGCTCAGATGGTAGAGTGGCTGCCTCGACAGGCAGTAGTCCCAGGTTCGAGTCCTGGACCAGGCCGAATTTTTCTTCAACTGTGAGGCTTTTCTTTTGAGCAACCCGTATGGGTTTCCTTTGTAGCAATTGCTATGATTAGGTCGATGTCTAATTTTCCCTTAATTACTTCTCTCCACCTTGCGTGTTTTTGCAGAACTATTATGTCAGAAAAGCACTTTGCACTAGCTTACAGAAAACATATCCCACTTCATTCAGCAATGTTCCTCAGTAAAGAACCATTATTTGACACGAAATCAGTTAAGCTTTTAAATCATGTCTCCAGGCTACATATTGTAACGACATGGGATCAATGAGGACGCATCATTACAATATTGTTATGATGAGGCAAAGAAGAGAACGACAACAGTCCTGAAGACCTTTTGTAAATATATTTTAGTTTTATACCCATAACATTTGGTGGATGTGCGGGTACCCGTCTTCTTCGCAACAAAGCTCTGCAGTGGACATCACATCCAGCTTGTGAGAGTGCCTCCTGGGGACAACACGTCGTCTATGTCTGTGCCGGCACCATCAGCTACCCAGACCCAGTTTGTTGTTTTTCCACATCTGCATGACCCCGGCACATTCTCCCGCATAGATGGTATGGACGTAGAAGAATGTACGAACGTGTCAGCAAGAGGAACACGTGGGACCCGACCATAATGCTAGCCAATGTTATTTTCTATCTGGATGGAATTCCGCGTGTTGGCTCCAAACACATGAAGAGGAACTTACTAGCTGGGAGCTGTTCAAGCAGATGTCCGACCTTTTTGGCACTCTCTCTGGTCAACAGCCAGCCACCAAAAAGCAGCTCACTACCCATGGCCAAAGTGCTACCAACTCATACGTCTCCTGTATTCAAGACATCCTCACCCTTTGTCACAGTATCGACACTTCCATGGCAGACTCTGACAAAGCAGGACATATCCTCAGAGGCATTACGGATGACGCATTTAATCTCCTTGTTTTTAACAGCATTTCTACTCTCAACACCATCATAAAGGAATGCTCCCGCTTTGAGCTAGCGAAGAACCGCTGCATCGTCAATTAATTTTCCTGCCTGCCAAATACCACCGCGACATCTTCTTGCATCAACCAAGACAGCCCATCACCCTCAGGCGACAACATGACTCAGATTGGGCATCATGAACTCGAAGCTGCATTTCCCGCTTCGCCCCAGCAGACACCCTGGGACAACTCCGCCGCCACAATATCCTTAATCCAGTCCATGGTTCGCCAGGAAGTCGCTAACCTGGGCTTCCCCATGGCCTGCTCTGTTAATCACCCTGATGCCAGTATGACTCCTCCTATGACCATGCCCTACCGCTGCCCACCCTTTCCTTCCCATTATTGGAATCCATCTGAATGGCGCACCCCGGACGACAAGCCAATCTGTTTCTGCTATGGCCGATTGGTCATGTTTCCCATCACTGCTGCAGTCATTAGATGCCTCTGCCCCGGAACACCTTTTGGTATCCCTCCACTTCGCCCTGAAGCGCTTCACCCTGCTGCTTCCTCGGCGCTTCCGACGCCTTTGGTGCTGACCACCATTACGCTCGCTCGCCCTCACCACAATGTCATCAGCCACGTCTGCCTCAACTTCGCCACTCTGCTTCACTGCCATACTCTGGTGCCACCCTGCTAGAAAACTAAATGATGCGGCACCTCAAGGTGGTGCTGCACTGTCCAGTTTGCCGCAAAATTCTCCACTGGTGCTGTTAAGAATGCGCAACCTCCTATATGTTCAACTAGATGGCATGCATGTCACAGCACTCATCAATACCGGCACACACGTCTCCATTACGCCATCATCTAAAGAAAGTTCTCGCGCTTACTATCACTTGGGTCGTATGCATCGCTGACAGCAGAACGGTTGGCATTGTGGGAATGTGTACAACCTGCACAAGCGTTGCTGGTCACCATGCCGTTTTCCTTTTCACGATGCCTGCCCACTGCCCCCATGACCTGATACTTGGCGTAGACTTTCTCTCTGGTCATTCTGCGCTCATCTATTCTGCAAGTACTGTCTGCCTTGACCCCCCTCTCCTCTCCAATCCTCCTGCTCCACTCGAGATTCTTCATGTCCAACTGATTTTATTCATGTGCCACCACAGATCCTGATGTGCATCGAACTGTCACCTTCGCCGCCTGTTCCAGATGGTGATTACGTCATTGCACCAGTTATGGCGTTGTTCTCATGCACGTCATCGTCCCTCATACTGTACTGTCACCAACAACCATGCGTGCCTTCCTGTGGTGAATTTTGGCTTCACAAAGCAAGTGCTACCTATTGGAATATCCCTGGCCATGATCAGTGCTTTACCAGATCGCTGCATTTAGACTTTTGCCATCAACAACTCCTGTGACACTTGTCTGCAAATTGTTCTAACGAGGACGTTGCAAAAATTATTGCCCCAGACCTCTTGCCTGGCGAAGTTGATGCTCTCCGTAACTAATTGTATATTTGTAGAGACATTTTTTACCTAAATGACTTTCCTTGGGCCAGACATCTTTTGCCAAACACCGTATCCAAACTGGAAATGCTCAGCCAATTAACTGACGACCCGTCTGAGTTTCAGTGTCGAAGCAAAAAGGTATCGAAGCAGAAGTGGACAGGATGCTAGCAAAAGAGATTGTTGAGCTTTCATCAAGCCCCTGGGCGTCACCTGTCGTGTTAGTGAAAAAAAACAGACGGCACAGGGTAATTCTGCATTGACTATCGGCACCTCAACTGCATCACAAAGAAGGATGTCTATTTGCTGCCCTGAATAAATTATGCCCTTGAGTGTCTCTGTGGTGCCCAGTACTTTTCATCTATTGACCTTCGGTCTGGGTATTGGCAAATTGCTGTGGATGATCTCGATTGTGAAAAGACAACCTTTATAACACCGGACGAACTTAATCAATTTAAGGTTATGCCCTTTGGCTTATGTAATGCTCCGGCCACCTTGGAGCACATGATAAACTCTTTAGTTCAAGGGTTTAAATGGACGACTTGTCGTTGCTACCTGGATGACATTATAGTGTTCTCACCTACGTTCGGTGCACACCTTGAGTGACTCAACCATTCTTGGTATTCTTTGCAAGGCTGGCCTGCAGCTCAACTCGAAAAAATTCCATTTTGGCCATTGTCAGATAACTGTACTTGGACATCTGGTTGATGCTTCTCGTATCCGACCTGGCCTGGAAAAAATTCGTGCCATCATACTTTCCTGTGCCGCACTCAGCAAAAAATGTCTGCAGCTTTGTAGGACTTTGCTCTTACATATGCCGTTTTGTTAAAGATTTTCCCACCATAGCATGGCCTCTAACAGATCTCCTAAAGGAAGGTATGCCTTTCTCATAGGGCTCCTCCCAAGCTGTCACTTTCTCTCGTCTCACAACCTTACTTACCATCCCACCTGTCCTCGGCCGCTTCGACGTCTTAGCCCCTACACAGATGTGCACGGATGCAAGTGGCCACAGAATCAGTGCTGTCTTGGCGCAAGTTCAGTGCGGTCACGACTGGGTTATTGCATATGCCAGCTGCCTTTGGCTCCTTCGCAGCGAGACTACTCCATTACTGAGAGAGGGTGTATAGCTCTTGTCTGGGCGGTTGCGAAATTTCATCGCTACCTATATGGCTGGTCCTTTTGTATTGTCACCGACCATCACGCTCTCTGTTGGCATTCGTCCTTGGACTTGGACAATGGGCTTTGTGGCTGCAGGAGTATTCCTGTGCATCATCATCATCACCATCATCATCATCATCATCATCATCCGCCTGGTTATGCCCACTGCAGGGCAGAGGCCTCTCCCATACTTCTCCAACTAGCCCGGTCATGTACTTCCTATTCAATGTTCTACAAATCAGGGCGCCAGCACACTGATGCCAACTGCTTGTCCCGTTACCCCGTAGACATGCCCAACATCAATGACATGGATGCTTCCGCCTGCATTGTCCCCATCTTTCAACTTTTGGACATGGCCAGCAAGCAACGCCGTGGTGCCACTTTGTGGACCCTCATTGAGCCAGTTGAATCTGCGCCTGCTGACCCCTCCTTACGGTGGTTCGTCCTCCTGAAGGGCATTTTGTACTGCCGCAATTTTCCTGTTGACGGTCTTTCCCTTTGCTGTCAGCCCTCGACACCTTCGCTCAGCCATTCTCCATGAAGCTTATGACACATGAATTGCAGTCCATCTTGGTGTCACTTACACCTACGACCGTGTCCGCCGTCACTTCTTCTGGCCCGGCCTTGATCGCTCTGTACAGCGATGATACATTGTGGCGTGTGAGCCCTGTCAGCATCGAAAAAAATCATTGATGCTTCTTGCCAGGTATCTTCAACCCCTCGACGCTGCAATTGAGCCATTCTTCCAAGCAGGCTTCTCAGTCCTTTTCCCAAGTCCAAGTCGGGCAACAGGTGAATAGCTGTGGCTACGGATTACGCTATGCGCTACGCCATAGCCCAAGCGCTTCCGACCAGCTGCGCAAGTGACGTCGTGGATTTCCTTCTCCACGACGTTGTTTTAGTGCATGGTGCCCCATGACAGCTGCTCACGAACTGTGGTCATACCTTCCTTTCCCAAGTAATTGCTGACATTTTGCAGTCTTGCTCTACCAAGCACAAGCTCCCTACGTCCTACCATCCTCAGACCAATGGCCTGACTGAGCGATTGAACCAGACCATCATGAACATGCTATGTTTCGCCGGACCACCGTGACTGAGACATTGCACTACTGTATTTTCCGGTGTATAAGTCACATTTTTTTTTCTAAAATTTTCGTCAGTGCGTCTTATCCACCGGTGCGACTTATGTATGGAATATATCCGGTTCGTGGTGGTCGTGCGTGGTTCACACTTTAAATGGGGCCTCTGTGCTGGGCGATGTCCGCACAAGTTAAGAGACACAGCTCTATGGTCTAAATGAATCCGAAGCCCACCACTATGGCGTCCCTCATAGCCTATATGTCACTTCAGGATGTGAAACCAAACAATTTGCCCCTTTTCCTACTCAAAAACATGATGATGATGACATGCCACAATCTCGTGCCTTTTGCCATGCACAGTAACTATATTTCAGAAGAAACTTAAAGTAACATCAAATCGACTTGCAAAAACGAAATGCCATTACACCTTCATTGCACTAATCATTGCGGAGTGCTTCACATATGTAGCATCTGTCGTGTCATATTTCTCGCCGCTAACCATGACACCGCCTGCGAGGCGAAAAAGTTACGATGCGAAATTCAAGCTGCGTGCAGTTGCATTTGCACAATAACATGGAAACCGGGCTGCAGGAAGGCAGTTTGAGGTTAGTGAGAAAATTATATGCGACTGGCGCAAAGCCACCACCATGCTCCAGACAATGAAATCGACTAAGAAGGCCAACCCGGCAAGAAAGCACCCTGGCCGGAGCTTGAGGATCTTCTGCGCGCATGGGTACTCAAGCAACGAGCCGAAGGCAGGGGGCTGTCCACAGTGCAGCTCCGTCTCAAGGCAAAGGCCATTGGAACAGAGATGAATACGGTTGGATTTATGGGCGGTTCGTCATGGTGTTTTCGCTTTATGCGGCGTAATAAGTTGGTGATGCGAGCACAGATGACGATGTGCCAGAAGCTTCCCGACGACTTTCAGGAACAACTGGAGAACTTCAGTGCGTTCAGTGTGAAAGAAAAAATTGTGACCAAGGACATGTGCGCGAGCCACATCGTAAACATGGACGAAATCCTGCTTACGTTTTCCCCTTGGGGGGAGCATCACCGAGAAAGAGGAAAAAGCTATAATGTTAACTCTTTGAAGGTTTTTGCCCTACATGTACGGCGGTGGTTTTCTGTCCCGCAAGGTCTTTGCCGTACGGGTACGGTTTCGTCCCTCCGTTTGAAATTTCGTGCCATAATGACGATGCGTGCTCACTGGGAGGTGCTGCCAGCTCTTAGGACTTACAAGAAGCGTTTGAAATTTGTGCTACCTTCTTGGGGAGATAAACAGAACTGATTTCTAGCTTCAGTGCATCGCGTAGACTGCGGCAACACCCCCCTTGTGGTTTCGGTTTCGCTGCGTGATCGCAACGGAGGCGCGCGAAACGTAATTTTTCTCTCTGTCGGCACTCTCTTGCAGGGCGGTGGAAGTTGATTTCTATCTGATTGACGCTGCTCTTAGCTTCTCTATCACCGCCGTTTGCGAGGTATTCTCGGTCTCAGTGGCAACACGCTTTCGCGGTTTCGGTTCCACCGCGTGATCGCAACGGAGGCGCGCGAAACGTGATTTTTCTTTGTCGTCACGCTCTCGTAGGGGCGGCGGAAGTTGATTTCTATCTTGATTGGTGCTGCTCTTAGCTTGTTTATCACCACCGTTCACGAGGTATTCTCGCTCTCTGCGGCAAAGCGCTTACGCGAGAGGGTGCCTCAGACCTCTGCCTAAGGCAGCCGCACGCAGAGAAGATGTCGTGTGCGTCAACACAACTCGTCACTCCAAGAGGAGAACAGACATGCATTTTAGGTGTGTAGACTGCGATAAGGCGCTGTGCGTAGACCCGTGTTTCAAGGAGTACCACACTCTGAAATAATATTGAACATTTTGCAGTTCTGAGTGATGCCGACACCAAAATACTGTTCCTAATTTTTTTTTTACTATTTATTTCCGATTTTATACATTTTGTACATTCAAGATCCGTAATAAAGTAATTTGACCACCGGGGAAAGTTTTTTTCAAAATAATTTGACCCTCAAAGGGTTAAGGACAACTGGCCATGAAAAATCGCACTTCACTGTTGTTCTTGCCTGCTGCATGGACAGCACGAAGCTGCCTCCCATGTTAATTTTCAAGCAGAAGACGCTACCAAAAGACTCCTTTCATCCCACTGTGGTGGTACAGGGCAATGCCAAAGGATGGTTGGATGAAGATATGACGAATCTATGGCTCGATCAATGTTTTTCGCGTTGACCTGACAGATTTTTTCACGTTAAGAAGGGAATGCTTGTGATGGACAGTATATGGGCACACATCACGGATACCATAAAAAATATTAGTGTGAGGCACTGTGTCCCAGGGGTGATATCAGGCGGCATTTGACACTGGACATTTCTGTGGACCGCAGCTTCAGAGCAAAGCTGTGACGCTTCTGGGAGTTGTGGATGTCCAAGGGTGACCACAGTTTTATGAATACAGGACGCATGAGATGTGTGACGTTTGGAGAGGTGGCCAAATGGGTCTCCAACACTTGGCACTCCATTTCTACAAAAACAGTTGTAGCTGGGTTCTCAAAGGCCAGACAGATCCCATTCGCGAGTGGTGACGATGTTGGTGAAGGAGACATCAGTGAATCTGAGGATGACAGTGATGCGCTGGCGCAACTCCCACTTGAAGGTGCTGAATTATTTGTTAGCGACTCGGAGGAAGAAGGCTTCGATGGTTTTGCCTAAACGCCGTCTGTAAGTACGTGCCATCTGTGTGTATCAATAAACCATTTTTGAAAAATTAGTTCTGTCTTGACACCGGTGCATTTTATACACCGGCGTGACTTATCTATGTTTGTTTTTTGTTGTTGTTTTTTCGGAAAAACTGCTGTTTTGAAAGGGGTGCGACTTATACAAAGGTGAGACTTATAGACTGGAAAATACGGTACCCTACGTCACATTTGCTTACAATTCTTCACGCCACGAAAGTGCCGGTTATTTGCTGTTTTACGTGTTTGGTCGCAATCCTGCATTGCCCTTGGACGCTTCGCTTCTCAAGGAGTGAGTATGCCTGCGACGCCATTGCCCATGCTGACCACGCGAGGCAGCTTGCCCATAATCGTCTGTTGGCATCACAAGAAAACGAAAAGTGCATTTAAAATCAGCGGCACCATGATGTACACTTTTCACCAGGTTACCTTCTGCTACTTTGGTCCCCTTCTCGTCGAGTGAAGCTCTCGGAGAAACTCCTTCCTTGCTTCAAGGGCCATTACCGCATCTTATGTAAAGTGACCGATGTCACCTATGGGATCGTCCCCGTCAGCTCTACCATGTCATCTGGCCTCGCCTCACCTGATCTCATTCATGTCGCACGGCTAAAACCTTTAAGCTCTTCCTGACGGTCCTGTTTGATGGACTGGGACGGTGCTTTTTCTGCCGGAGGTCGTGTTACGATGAGGTGAAGAAGAGAACGACAACAGTCCTGAAGATGACGAAAAGTGGTCACAGCCTGGCTGGGCTCTCTTCTGTCTCTACGAACGTTTGCTCTTTGTAAATATATTGCAAATAGTTTTATACGCATAACAATATTATCAGCCCAAGTAATTTGTAGCATGGTCTCTCCTGAGAGGCCGCTGCTATGTTGGTAGCATTTAGCATGGCGCATGCCTCCAGGCTCTTACATTCTAAGGGCTTTGGTGAAGGAAGTAGCACTACTGCTATTGACCCATCTGAGTCTGCCCCCTTTGTAGTACATTTTCACTGTTCATCCTACAAATATAATACCCACATCCCTAAATAATTAGTGTCATTATTTTAGTACCTATGTTTTTTGCCATTTACAGCGACAGTTATTAGGCCCTTTTACACCCATGCCACTTCTAGTGTTTTATTCATGCCTCATAATGCGCTATTCATGTACCATTGGCAAGCCATTATCATAGTCTTGGTGCTCTTTGGCCACATATAGCCCTTGCGCCAATAAACCCCATGAACCATCATCATCATTTGCAAGCGATGCAATATTTGGTAATCCAAAGAAGCGTAGAAAGCTGTTTTATTGAAGCAAGCATTTTTTATTGCGAGAAGCCATGGACCTTCCATGATCTGGGCCATGAGAAATCCTACTTAGAGGAAACAACCCATTTCACAAATTCTATTCCATATAGCATCAGTGTTCTTGGTTGTTCACTTTAGGAGATACAATAACTTTCATGAGATTTCATGCAAAGTGCCAGGAATCCTTTCATCCACAGATGCTGATGTGCTACACTGCTACATGCAAAGTCTTATGAAAGTATCTGCGGTAGTTATCAATCTATCAATCTATCTCAATATGTCTATCAATATATCTGAGGTAGTTAACAACCTACAATGTGGACTCTATGCCATGGAATTATTGATACACCCGGTTTCTTGTGTATTGCTTCTAAGTACGCAGTTGGGCTTCCACACCTGGTAGACTCGTACACAGACAGGTCTATGGCCCAGATCCTGGAAGGTCCATGGCTTTTCGCAATAAAAATGCTTGCTTCAATAAAACAGGTTTCCACGCTCCGTTGGATTGCATCGCCTATGCATCAGACCAGCTTCACAAAACACAGCTTTCTTCGTGATCATATGCAACCCAACCAAGCACTCCTCAACACACCACTGCTTTCTTTTGCTCCTGATGAATTCAGTTCAGCGTTTTAACTCGCACTTCCTGCAACCCAGTAACAAAACCAGGAAAACCAGGCATGGACACCAGAAAGCAGAAAATAGGAACAGCAAGAAAGAGAAATTCTTTTCCTAAGCAAGGTCTTTATTTGTTATGAAATAAATCTTGAACAGAAAAAATGTTTACATTGGCCAACGATTACGATACTTTTTAATGCAAAATTTGAGTGCAGCTCTATACGTGTTTTCATTTTGCGATCTATTGGCTGATGCAGACAGTCTGTCTCGTGTGGCATGTTGCAAACGGAGCGAAGTGTAGCGCGAGTGCCTCGCTAATCGAAAGATCATAAACAGACCTCCCTCCGCTAATCTGGTGCTTTGTTTCCACGCAGACGACATGTGCTACTCTGGCGCTGTCTCGTAGCCATCGTTGCTGCAAAGCCCGTCTTGCACGGCACTAAGCTTTTATTCTCATGCTTTCTCCATACCCTCCTCCTTCGCTTTCTGCCTCATGGTTCCACTGTACCCTGCTTTCCTCCTACTCTCTTCGCTATCACCGTCTTTTATATCTCGCTGCGCTCCACGTTCTTTCACTGTACTCGGTTATGAGGGACAATGCCGACGCTTTCTGCAGGAACGGGTGCCTAAAAGCTGTGCTTTAATATAGTAATTGAAGTGAGAATGAGACATCCACCCAATCGTAGGAAGTGCTACAAAGGAAACCCATACAGGTTTCTCTTTCAAAGAACCCATATGGGTTTCATCATTTTAATTGCTTCTCTCCACCTTGCGGGTTCCCGCAGAGCTATTACGTCAAAATAATAATTGGTAAATTTAGTTTTACGCTACACAGCTTCCAATTCCTTACATTTGCAGACTACATGCAGATGTGCAGTAAAAGAAGTGTGCTTTGGCTTCGTAGCTTTGACTGCACTGCTACAGAATGTTGTCCCTTGGTGTAGGTAAATAACATGAGTTCCTCCTCAAAATATTCGGAGTCGCCGCTGTATTCGGGTATCGCACCATTTGAGTTTGTGTTCTGCTGCATTCATGGGGGATAACTAGGGGTGTGCAAATACCGAATATAGTAGATTTGTAATCAAATCAAGAAAGAAAGCCAAATATCAAATCGAAAATAGCATAGAAAATTTTTCACGAAATATAATTCTTACAAATTTTGGGCAGCAAATCATGGTGCTGCACATGCTTGGGAGTCTCCTAGCTCTACATAACGAATATGTAGCAAGCTATCAATAACTTATGTACATAAAAATCAAGGTATATAGTACGGTATACTTTTATTAAGAGGAACACTAAATTACTGTGGCATCGCTGATTAAAGCTCAGTTCTAGTATATGAAGGTCTGGAAAATGTGTTTTTTATAAATAGAATTTCTGTAGAACAGAATCAAGTTATTTTTTTGTCTTCTTTTCCTCTGAAACTAATGAATAGTGGCAGTCATTTGTACTGAATACCAACCGTTCTCAGTTTAATAGTGAACCTGTGTTTTGTGGCAATCCGTTATTTAGTGCATAAAGAGTATTCCTTCCAGTTTTTCTCCAAAATACAAAGGGTTGTCCCAACTTTACGGCAGCTGGGTTATCGTCTCCCTTTTCTGTCCATAATTTTTGGGCTGCTTTGCCAGTCTACATAAATAAATATGTGACAAGTTCAACATGCACAGCAGAATAACATCTGGAGCATAACTGCTGAAGTTCCACATCTTAGCCTGCTGCGGTGAGCTCTGTTTGCGGGGTGCATTTCCATCGGGTAGTACTTATTATACTACCGGGTGCCGTGAATGTGACCAGCCTCATGTAAGCAGTGATCATTCTCAAAAGTAGGCGCAAGAAAATGCATTTTGTGGTACGTCGATCCTTGAAAACCGCAGTGCGAATTCACTGGAAGCACGCTGTATGCCTTCACCTGCCAGTGCTGTTGTCACTGCTGTTAGCGGCCCTGTTCGCCACCACGCATGTGACGCCGACCGACGACAGGCACCTTGTGGCAGCTGCCCGGTGCCCCGTTGGTCGGCACCACATTGCCCTCACCAATATACAGAAATTCTTCTGTCATGCACCAGATCTACTCCAAAGACCCCAATTATTGTCATCATCATCATCAGCCTGGTTACGCCCACTGCTGGGCAAAGGCCTCTCCCATACTTCTCCAACTGCCCCGGTCTTGTACTAATTGTGGCCATGTTGACCCTCCAAACTTCCTAATCTCATCTGCCCACCTAACGTTCTGTCGCCCCCTGCTACGCTTCCCTTCCCTCGGAATCCAGTCCGTAATCCTTAATGACCATCGGTTATCTTCCCTGCTCATTACATGTCCTGCCCATGCCCATTTCTTTTTCTTGATTTCAACTAAGATGTCATTAACGCGCGTTTGTTCCCTCACCCAATCTGCTCTTTTCTTATCCCTTAATGTTACACCTATCATTCTTCTTTCCATAGCTCGTTGCGACGCTGTGATATTTATTGTGTGATAACCCAAAACCGTGATAACCTGCTCTAAATGTTTGACTGGAATTTCTGTTTGTGATCGGGCATCATACTTTCATGATAAGCAGCAGGCAGAAACAGGAATTATGCTCGAAATAACCTTCTCACGCCTTGATGAGTTCGAATACCAAGAGCTTTTCTCAATTTAAATCTATGGTGCCATGATGAGACAGAAATTCTGCCCAACTTATGTCTTAGATTGAACTATGGGAGCTAGAATTATAATGACTTCACTGTACCTGGTAAACTATAAAAGCAGAACACGGGAGTCTTTTGTGTAGTCTGAATCTATTACTCCAGGACGTAGTGCAGAAGGGAAGGACTAGAGTAAAATTATGATCACTTAGGGTATTTCTTTTAACTGCTCCAGATTTGGAGTGCTCTGCTCAAATAAGCTGCTCCAGATTTAAAATTTGGTGTGGTGCCCATAAATGTCTTTTTTCGCACAACCTGCTCCAAAACCAAGGTTTTTCTGATCCAAAAATTGCTCCAAAAGCTGTCCCAGCTGTCCCACATCTGGGTCCTTCTCTCAGTTCTCCTTGTCTTGAGGCCCAACATGTGTTTGCTGTAACTAAACATCCAGTTTATGTGCTTGTAACCACTTCTTGTTTCCATTGTGCTAATCTGTTATTCTTTCTGGTTTGTGCACCAAGTGGATGTACAGAGTCATCATGATCACCATCAGCCTATTTTATGTCCACAGTAGGACAAAGGCCTCTCCCTGCGATCTCCAATTACCCCTGTCTTGCACCAACCGATTCCAACTAGTGCCTGTGAATTTCCTCATTTCGTCGCTCCACCTAGATGTGCAGAGTAGGTGGTGCCAACCAAATCACTAAATCTTAGAGCGTGAAAGCTGGAGCTTAATGCTACAGTGTTCTCAAGTGTGCTGTGAGGTTCATCTCTCCGCTTCATGCTCTTAGCCACGGAGCAAGAATTTTTTTAGGAGGCAGAACAGCGCTCGCTCTGGCATCCAAATAAACTCACGGTGGAGGGCAAGGCACATGCAGCATGCTCTCTGGTTCGCGGCCACTGCAAAGCCATGCAGGGGCCATGCGCTGCATTTATGCATGAATGGATGCACTCCTTTCTTGCACATCCTTGCTGGCTCCAAGTGCCTTGGAAGATTTACAAAAGAAGTACGTTATTCACAGAGCAGTTCAACACACTTGAGGTGAAATGAACTTCAGTGGCTTGTTTTGAATATCCACGTCAGTGTTACCAGAACTACAGGCACAGTGTCTTGTATCATGGCTTTTGCAGATACCGAAGCTTGCTTCCATAAATGTTTAACCAGTGGTTCAAACACTACAGTCCATATACTCGTCACAAACTTTAAAGATCTTGCTCATCATTGCAAGCATTGTGCATGCCTTCACCTACCAATGTCTTAGCACGCACCTCACATTGCATTCAGTTGGCATTATTATTTTTTTTGTGTGTGAACAAAAGACAAGTAGCTGGCACAGCGTGGAAATATTGACAGCACAGCATCTGGTAACAAAACAGCCCTTTCAGCTTGTCTAGAAGGAGTTCGCCTCTAAGTTTGCCATGCTACTGCCATCTCTCTGTGTTGCTCTTTGAGAACTGTTTCTTGCAAACATAGTTGTGGGATGTCAGCTCTTGATGTTTTCTTGGGATTGCATTTCTCTGGCTTGCAAGCGTACCGTGTCACTATAGGAACCTTCAAGGTTATTACCTTTTCCTTGCGAAATTCGTAGCCACTGCTGCAGTTTGGCACAACACACTTCTGCCCTCTCCTCAGATGGCACGGATGGAATACGCTTACCTTTGTAGTAACGTGAAAAGCATGCCTGCAATGTCTGAAAAACCAGTGTTGCGGCTGCAACGCAGAATGTCGCAAGAACAAGAGATGCAGGAAGCCTGCAAACTGTGACAGTTTGCTCTTCGAAGCGCATCACTTTCTATCTAGCGTATTTACTCAAACTAACATGCAC
The DNA here is from genome assembly GCF_023375885.2 of Dermacentor andersoni. Taxonomy (NCBI): domain Eukaryota; kingdom Metazoa; phylum Arthropoda; class Arachnida; order Ixodida; family Ixodidae; genus Dermacentor; species Dermacentor andersoni. Next base: position 236,037,101 of record NC_092816.1, on the reverse strand, counting down.
CTTTATTCATAGAAAATGAGTCTGAAAATTGCCTGTGCATTACAATCGAATACAAACTAAAACCGTGGCATTGACAACAGCCTACCACCAGAGCCATCAGATGCAGCGTCACCACAATCACAAAATTTTTACAAAGCACACATTTGCCAAGGTTGCTGTTGGTTAATTTTTTGCTCAACGGCAATCTTGAGTGGTATTCTCGGCCAATAACTTTCGGAGGTACTAACACTTTCACAAGATTTTGAGCGACTCGGCCCCGAATGCAGTGGCGCAATTGGCAGCTAACGTTTCTGGTGTTGTGCCAAGCTCGCTATCTGTGCATGGTACCAGGAATGTTGTTGGCCAACAAGTCCAGTGCCACGTCATGCCAAAGTTATTGCCCAAAAATGATGGCCTTGTGTGGCTGATATTGTGGTGTCGGCAGATGTCATTTGCTCAGGGTAGCCTGTTTCAGGGACAGCACGACATGTAATGTGAGCCGCATTAAGCAGTTACTGGGGCTAAAATGTCCGTCACTTCTGCTTCCTGACATTATTGAATGAAATCTGGAAAATTTGCAATATATGAGGCAATATCGAAATCTTCCTGTGTCATACGCATAGAAGGAACAGTTTGTTTATAAACCCTGGACAGGAATTTAATGAAATTGAGGCACATTGAAGTTAAATCTCAGCCAGACCAGTACTTTCTTTGACTCTGAAGGTAATATGCTGTCTTCATTTCAATGACAAGGTCCTAGGTTTGTACAGCATCCTAACTGTGGGCCATTTGCAGCTTGGAGCCCTTTATCTTTTTCGTGGTTCAGCATCCCAAGAAAGAAATCCAATTGGGGAATCATAAAAAAGGCATCTGTTTCAGCAGTGGATTAAAGTTGGGATTTTCCATTTCGAGTGGAGTAACTTATATGGTGACTTTCTCACAGGCTGTTTCACCATTCAGGAGTGTCGTCATACCCTGACAGTCAAACAGCTTGTGATTTTTTTGGCTGTAGTCTAGGTGCTAAGTCAGGTGAACAGCTTTCAGCGTACTATCAGGACATGTGCGCTGCTTGCACTGACATCTTTGCTGGCAAAGCTGAGTATTAGCAAATAGGAGGACACGTTCTGCACATTGCCACATGTTCATTGTTTACATTTTCCCGGTGACTGCCTTAGCCAGTGGTCACTGTTATCGCTTTATCACCCTTGCATAAGGTGCACTTACACTATCCAAGCTTAACAAATGTTGACACCAATTCGATAGCCAGGCAGGCATATCTAATCACATTGCATGCACGACATGAATGGTGTTGTACAACCTAGAGTCTGCATGGGCACCAGCGATTGGTCTGGGATACACATGTCAATGAGCTTTGTGGGTGGGTAGATTCAGCAACTGCTGACTGTGCTCCTTGCTATTGTTGATGTTCAAATGAAGGATTGCATCACTTCCTGTGCACAAGTTCCCCAATTAAATAGTTATATTCTTCATTTACTCTTCACTGTACTGTGAATCGGATGCACACCTGGCTTGACCACATGGGTTTATTCTGCCTATCAATTGTGAGGCTGCTCTTAATGTTTGATGCTGTAATCATGAGCTCTGGGATCACAGTACACGGGTATTTTTTTTATGCAAAGTATTGTAAAAGGAAATCTTGGTGCGCAGGGCTTGGCCATGGATGCACAAGAGGAGGAGAAAGGCCCTGAAGGTAGGTTGGGGGTAATCATCCTTGCTACTCTTTATTGATGTCAGTGACCTGCATGAAAGTGGAATGAGGAAATGCACAGTACCTAATTCACTGAATGAAACTGTAGCCATTGACAGTGTCTTTGGGAGCCTTCAGGCCACCTGGATTTGGCAGGTCAGTCTCTGGGGTTTACGGAAATGTCGTTCTGGCAAGGCCAACATGACATTTTGAGCCGTTTACTCATCACAAGTGAATGAAAGACTTGCTTTTTCTGCAAATACTAGGGGTGTGCGAATATTCGAAACTTTTAAATAATGAATCGAATGCAGTCTACTCTCATTACAACGCACCCTAACAAAATATGTCTGTAATATCCGAAACGCCTCACTTCTGATTTGGTCACAATGTGTAACAACTTTAATGCAAAGAGTAAGTGACCAGCATCAACAGGTCAACATGGCCACAATTAGTACATGACCGGGGCAGTTGGAGAAGTATGGGAGAGGCCTTTGCCCTGCAGTGGGCGTAACCAGGCTGATGATGATGATGATGATGATGATGATGATGATCCAAATTAAGAAACATACAAACAAAAAATTTAACAGTTTTGCTCAAAAGGCAAACTCATTGCCATCAGTTGTGATAGCAAATTAGTAGACAATTATGCGAAGTAGGGATAGTAATGTTATCCACTGTATGAAGTTGTAAACATTCACTTGCCAACTAAGTTAGCAAGCACAGTGTCTCGCATGCACACGTAAACATGAACAGATCTCGCTCGATGACCGCAGAAAGTCACTGTCAAAACGTAGGAGTGAGGAAGCACGGCAGCAGCAGCTAGCAAATTGACCATCGCGTTGAAGCGAGAGACAACACAAACTAATTGTTGAATGCACAGCACATACGAAGCTACCGGCACTCAGTGCATGCACTTCGGCCGCATCGCAGATTGCTTTCAAGATACGGCGGCTGTGCTGTAAGCAGCAGCCGCCGGAGTAGAACCCCTTCTTCCTCACCTCCTCCCCTCCCCCCCCAGGCCTCGCATGCAAAAGAATACGGCGTGCTAGCGCCCTGCCTTCCTCCCTCGTGCATGCGATATTGAGTCTCGATTGTCGGCTTACCCTCGCAAGTCAGTCATCAGCCTGTTTCGGCATGGCAAAAGTCCATTTTATACGGCCGATTTTGACAAAAATTGCCGCTATTTTCATCCGCTGTAGCTGATAGTCCATTGTAGCGCAGTCCGTTTAGATAAAATAGGTAGAACAAATTATGGCTGAAATGTGGTCCGTTATATCCGAAAGTCTTTTGTACGTGGGTCCGTTGTAATGAGCGTAGACTGTAGTGTCCTCTTTGATTTGGTCTTTGAATCGAACAGTCACTATTTGCAAATATGAATATTTTTCTAATACATTTCGAACGTTTCAAAACGTCGACTGCGCCCAACTTCATCATATCCGAAATGCCTCACTTTCGAAACCTTGATCGCAATGTGTAACAACGTTATTGCAAAGAGTGAGTGACGAACGTTCAAAGTAAAAAACAAACTGTAGCATAGCCATGGTGTGCCCGCAGTGACGCCGGACCAACGAAGCATCAGCGTAGTCAGCAGAACAAAATGGATGTTCATTCAAAGGTGTAGCGTGTATTTATAAGTAGCCGAGTGGCAGGAAGATAGGAAGGAGTACATGCTAGTAGCGATAGTCCGATGCGCTGAAGGATTGCCAGATGAAGGAGGCGATAAAAGGTGTACGCACTTCAAAAAACACATGCAGTTGCAGCATCCCTTCCTTCTTAGAAATGAAAGCGTTGCACTGGCTTGTGTTCTCTTGGTGAGCACCTCAGGGTTTGTTCGGCGACACCGGTATTCAACGGGGCCACCGGACTCTCTGGTGCCGCAAGATTTGGGGAACAGGCACCGTTTGTGATGCGCCGAGCAGACATGCGGGCTCACTGGTTCTGGATGCTGTGGGGGTGTTGCTTGGTTAAGCTCACTGCGATCTGTGGCGGTTGTAGTTACTGGTGAACCTGGTCTACGTGCCCCTGAACGACTCCGTCCAATGTTTCTGTGGTCACCATTTTCGTCCCGTATGTCGCCTTCACATGGCCGGGCATCCACTTGCTCCCCGCACCATAGTTGCGGGCATACACATCACTTCCAGTTAGTGGCAGCCAGTTCCCTGTTAGGCCTGGAAGTGTTGGAGGAACGCGTGTGCCTAAGCGTGTGCATATTTGATAACTCAAAAGGAGCTCCTTCTGGAGGTTTACCCGATCTTCACGGAATTCTCCAGAAGTTGCCCTTTCCACTGCACCATTAGACTGGGGATGGTATGGAGCGCATCGAAGGTGTACTATGTTGTTTTTCAAGAACGCAAAGTCTTGACTGGCATGGTCCCGTTGTCGGAAACGATCATGCAGGGTATTCCAAACCTGCTAAAAATATCATGCAAACAGTTAATGGTAGTCTCCGTTGATGCATGAAACAAAGGTATTGCTTCGGGCCACTTTGTGTGTGCATCGACTTCTACGAGTATCATTTTGCCGCAGATAGGGCCTGTGTAGTCGCTGTGAAGATGGGACCACTTTTCACCTATTTCAGGCCAGTTAACAACATTTGCTGTGGTTGGCATCGGCAGATTTTGCACACAGATCTGGCACTGAGCAGACACCTTTTATATATTTCTGTCTAGGCCTGGCCACCAGAACAAAGTATGCGCAACTGATATCACTGCCGGTGAACTCTGGTGTGTCTCGTAGAAAGTGCAGCACTCACTCTCTAGCTTTGGTTGGTATGACCCTGTTGCCCCAGTACACCAGTTCGTATGCTACAAATAGTTCGAGCTTATGGTAAAAAAATGGCAATATAGCCTGCGTCATCCCTTTTGCGTTTCTGGGCCACCCATACAGAATGTACCGTTTGACCTTGACCAGGACAGAGTCAGACGTCGTTAATGCCTACAGCTCACGCGTTGTTGTGGCACCATTGTTCAGCTGGTTTAGCGACAGCACATATTTGGGCGGCTCACTGTCGTCTTTAGACTCCGGACTTCGCTGCGGAAGTCGGCTCAGGGCATCAGAGTTCAGCATCTGTCATCCTGGTGAGTACTGTAGCCGGTATCGGTTGGCCCCCAGGTGGAGTGCCAAACGTTGTATCTGTGCGGTGGCCATCGTGGGCGTTCGCTTGTCTGATCGCAGCAGGCCCAGCATCGGCTGGTGGTTAGTCACCAAGGTAAATTCCCGACGTAGAAGGTAGTCACGGAATTTCGTGACACTAAATACCGTGTGTGCCTCTCGCTCGAGCTGTGAATAGTTGCGCTCTACCTGCGTTAACGTTTGTGAGTGGAAACTGAGGCCTGTGAACGTTGCCAGTCATGTGAAAGAATACAGCTCCCACACTGTACGGAGACGTGTCAGATTCAGAATTAAGTTCCTTCGAAAGGTCGAAATGAACGAGAACCTTGGCTGTTTAAGGCTTTGCTTGCCAAGGTTAAATGCGAGCTCTTGAGGCTGTTTCCATCAGCAATGTGCATTCCTTTCATGCCACTGATGCAATGCACAAAGTGTGGTGGACATGTTCGGCAGAAACCTTGCTTAAAAATTAATCATTACCAAAAACACACGTAGCTGGCTGACATTACAGGGACTCACTGCCTGCATGATAGCGTTGTTTTTCTCTCTCTGATGAAGTCCATCACAATCGATGCGATGCCCGAGATGAGTAACCGCTAAGCTGTACAAGTTACACTTGTACCTAAACTTTACACCGTGCTCTTGGAAGTGCTCTATGGCGTTTTTCAGCTTTTTGATGCTGTCACTCGCTGTTTTAGAAATGAGTACATCATCAAAATAAGCCTGTGCTCCTGGCAGGTTGCCCTATACCTCATCCATTTTTCTTTGGAAAATTGTGGGTGCAAAGGCCGTTGTCGGGCAACGATATTAGCAATGATTGGCAATAGGTATTGCTCAGTTGCACACACTGGATTTACTGTGGCCTTGAAATTGCCACAGATTCTCGCTGTGCCATCTTTTTTAAGCACTACAACTATGGTCGTTGCCCATTCAAAGTGTGCCACAAGCGACAGCATGCCCAGGGATACCAAACAGTCTACTTGACACTAGGTGACACTCGCTCACGTAGCACATGTGGGATGGGTCTGGCTTTACAGAACTTGGGTACGGCGCCTTCCTTTAGGTGCCGGCTGGCTGAAGCACCCTTGATTAGGCCCAGTTCCTCAGAAAACATGTTGACGTGGTCGTTGAGTATACTGTTCATGGTGGATTTGCTTGGTCCTTTTGTTGACACCGAGTCTTGGACAAACGAACCACAGGAGTTTCTGCATCATTCAGCAGCTAGATTAAATTGTGACCCCAGAGGCTTGGTCCCATACAGTCCAACACACTCAGTGCACTCTCCACTGTCACCCCTTTATGACAAACCTGGAGTGCAAGCTCCCCAAGTACTGGAAGGCGCCCTGTGTAACAGGATAATTTCACCCTGGATGGTTTCAGTTTCGGCCATTGGTCGCAGTGCTTTTCATACAGTTGACGCGGGATGACACAAACAGGCGACTGAGTATAGACTTCCATGGTCAGTTGCGCACCGCACCAAGCGAATGTTCGGTGAATCGGCGGTTCGTGACAGCTTTTACATTCTGATACTGAAGTCCAAATGTGCACTGCTTCGTGCTCCTCGTCTGCTGAGGTATCTATCCCCAAGAGTGTATTAGTTTGTGCCGTCCTTGCTGTGCCTTGTTCTCGAGCTACGTGGCTTCCACATTTCCTTGCAAGGTGACCATGTCGCCCACAGCGGTAACGTTGAGTGTTAGACCAGGTGAAACAGGTCTCATTGTGTTTTGTACTACCGCACCTTGCGCATACTTGACGTGCGGCACCCCTCCTCTCGCTTTGCAGTGTTTTTTTCTGTATATGCCTCTACGTTTAACACGGGTGTCATTGCCAGTCCAATCATGTTTTTTACATCATTATCCTCAGCCTCAGCGGCAAGGGCCATCGCTTCAGCATCTAGCATTAGTTCCAGTTATTCCAGTAACTGTTTCTGCAGTGCAACTGACTGAATACCACACACGATGCAATCTCGTAGCATGTGATCCAAAGCACAGCCAAAATTGCAATACTCAGCTATTCGGCGAATGTCTGAAATTCGGCGTGAGCCTAACAATGCTTCAGAAGAATGCAAAAAGAAATGGAAAATGCGTCCCGTAGTCATTCCTTACATACACAGAGTTTCTCATTCATGAAAGAATGATGCTTCTAGATTTGATGTACTGGTAGTGTTTTCGGCTCCTCGGAAACTTCCTCGCATTTGTGCATGCCTGTCTTCCATAAAAATGGCCGAGTGTGTAAAGAACCACATAAAGTGTTTCTTGAAAAAATGTTCTGCTAAGATTCCTTTAGACTGTGGCAAGGTATACATTGACCAAACTGGGTGTTGTATAAATGATCGCCTGTGAGAGCATGCTCTATCAATCAAGAATGAGACAGGCTCGCATTCGCCATATCACTACAAAGTGTGCACATGTGAACTTTTGCTGGAAAACACATGCATATTACAAAAAAGTAAGGATATGGTAGCATGGAAACTAGCAGAGGCAGTGTATATCAGGAAGTTTGGGGACCAGTGTATCAGTGTTTCGTTGTCATTTCTTCACGAGAATGACTTTAGTTTCCTGGCTGATAGGGTTTGGTTTCTATCTTATGTGACCTCACCTGTGTTTGTTCCTGTTCGCATGCCTGAAGGTATATAAGTGAAGCATTTGGAAAAAAAAAAAATCAGCTGCGAGTGTACGCCTGTCCATGGCTTTTATTCTGTTGTCTGTGTCTAATCCTTCTGTGCCTAAAACCTTTTCTAAAAGCCGTGTACCAACTAGCCCGACAGCAGGCGTTATGAAACAGAATGCTCAGTTTGCACCACCTGCACCAGAGAACAACGGTGCATTTGGGTTAATGCCTATTAAAAGCCTGCGATACGCTTTTAACGGCACTATGCCACACACATGATCAAACAACTAGATAAGTGAAGACGCTTTTCGCAGTGGAGTTGGCAGCGATAACCGTGGATGCAACATGCTACAATCCATGATATTTGCTTGTACCAGAAGAGGAAACTGACTGCATGCTGGCATTTTCATGGGACATCGGCAGGCGACTACTGCAGGAAAGCTGCTGTGGCAGACGCCTAGTGCTCCTGATTGCACTTTCTTCGCACCTTTTCTTGTTTGCACGGGATATAGCAATCAAGGAAGCGCCAGCAACAAGACGTCAGATGCGCATTTGCAAAGAGAAGGCAAATGTGTGTGGCTCTGCTATCGCAAACACCAAAGACCAACGGAGCTGGAGGAAGGCCAGTAAAGTAGTGCCAAACCGCACACAAGACACACGGAAGCTGGTAACGCATCCCTTCAACATCTGCCAAACGCATCCCTACAGCGTCTGCCAAAGGCATCTACTATGGCGTCTGCGATTAACTTGGCCAACGTCGTAGTAAACGCCGCGGTTGTCTCCACTCTCTATGGAGTGGCGGGCGAGGAGAAGAACAGCAGCCGCCAGAAAAGAACACCCCTTCTCCGTCGCCTGACCCCCCTGCCTCTAGTATGAGTAGGACCTCTGATGGTGTGTCAGCGGAATGCCGTTCGTTCCGGTCGTTGGCAGTCATTCAGTAGGCGACTCATCGAAGCTAGAGTCATAAACTCCACTTATGCCATCATTCTCACTAGAACTTAGCATGCACGGTGCAATGCAGGGAAAAGAAAACAGTATGCAGCCGGTCACTTCACTCCGTCGCTGCTGAAGGTAGATGTGACGTCAGATGCGCCGGCTTATTGTTGGGAACGTGTTGCGTGAGACGGTGGCCGCTCACAGAGCGTCAAAAATAAAGCCACCCACTCAGAAATAATCCGAATAATGGCTATATACAAGAGCATTTGTGTCTTAGGAATGCAATTGTGGTGCTTTTGCAATATTATTGGATTTTTACTCTGTATCCCTTTAACTGGTAAAAAAGAAGCGTAGCAATGTTGGGTAATTTTCTATGTTCCCAATCACAAATGTTAGTGCCGGGAAATAGTGCAAAACAAGATAGTATCAACGAGGTCCTACTATATAGTATTAGGGGTTTACGATTGCCGAATAGTATACTTCGAATTGAATATTGAATCAAATAAAAAAAAGAAAGCCAAGTATTGAATCGAAAAGACAGGTGCCTGTGCTTGGGAACCTCCTAGTATTGCTTAACAAAAATGTTGCAAGCTCTCAGTAACATAGGTACAGTGCTCACGGAATGAAATAGGACACGGAGCATTTAGTAGAACCCTACATATGTGCAAAGTACGCGAGAGCACCATGTCATGTCGCTAGCAATTTGGTCACCAAAGGTGAAGAGGACTCCGATGTAAGTGTGCGCGCCACAATTACGTCGATGTGACACGAACTGCAGCCGGTTGAAACGAAAGTATGCGCATTACTTAGCCCTAAATTGACGCGTTTCATTCCGTGAGCACTGTACATAGAAATCAAGATATACAGTACAGTCTACTCTAATTAAAGGGAACAACAAATTAGTATGCCAGCACTGATTACAGCCAAGTTCTTGTATGTGAGGGTCTGGAAAGTTTTCTTTATCAATAGAATTTTTGTTAAACAGAATCAAGTTTTCTTTCACCCTTTGAAACTGACGAATTAGTGACCTTACACTGAATACCAATGAGGTTCTCAGTTTCATAGGAGTCCTGTGTTTTGCGGCAAACCTTTATTTATTGCATGGAAAGTTTTGCTTTCCAGTTTTTCTACAAAATACAGAAGGGCTATCCCAACTTTATGGTGGGCAGGTTATCGTAAGGCCAATCTGCGCGGCTTCCATGGCTGATGTGGCACCATTTTGCCAAGTGCGGCATTTGGGCACTGCGTGTGCGCGATCCCGCATTGGGCTGACATTGGCGAGCCTTTGCAGTGGCAGTCCGTTACCGTGTCAGCCGGGGTGGCTTGTCCGTGGCGCGCTTGGCGTTCCTTTTGCACCAAAAACAATGTGGAACGGTGAAGCGTTGTTGGGTGAAGCATCAGTGAAGCATTGGTGGGGCGGCATTGAGCACAAAGGGCCCCACATTGCACGTGACCTGTGGCAGTGCACAGTGCCACAGGTCATCGAGTATATTGAGTATACTACACCAAGTATATCGAAAAATTGAATAGTAAATATTCGGTTTGCGAATTGAGTTATCTATCTCTGTTCGATTCGGTAAATTTCGAGTAGACGCACACCCCAACTATGTATTCATTGTCACTTATGGCAATGGATGGCTGGCTAATGCAAACCGTCCTCTTTCTTTTTGATATAGAAGGCCTCAATCAGTTTACATGCAATCTGGTGTTGATGTACGAAAGCATATTCAGTGCAATAAACACCAAAGGAATATAGTTTTGCTGGTATTGTTTGAGTCTTAACATTTGGACATCTTTGACCTATATATGTTTTACAGCCAGATTCAGTAAACAATGCCTACCATGGATTCCAAGAATGTTGACAGTGTATCATATCACATTTTACGTCACCATCTTTCCCATGGAACCTTTTATTTGTCTTTGCACAGACCCCGCAAGTTTATTGGGCGAGGAAAAAACAATGTCCGTGTCGTACGACTGCTTTTCAGGCCTTGTGCAACGGCTTGAAGGATGATGGCACAACTTTCTCACCTGCTTGACCTTTCAAAGACATGCATGTATTCATTCGCGTAGGAAAGCCAGCATGTATCAGTCTTTATTTGAGTGACAATGAATCTTACCAGCATGTGCAGAAATTTCAAGGTTCGTGGCATCTCTGCTTTTTCTGATGCTTCCTGTGCCTAAATATTGTTACGGAAGGATGAAAGAAGAGAGGAAGAAGAAGATCGCGGGATGCTGGCTGCTGCATGTTGTTGTTGGCCAGCCATCTTAACTACTCTCACCCATTTTGTATATATATTGTAAATACAATCTTCTATACTCCCAAAATTCCCGTAACATATTGGTGAGAGGTGTGGGGTGCCATGGCTGGGAATGGAGCTCCGCAATAGACGTTGCATCACCGTCCACACCATGAATGACGGTGAGCACTCGGTATCAACACTGTTGCCGCCTCCTACGTCACCATTGCCAACTACGTCGCTGTCACTTTCGGTTGTCGTTGTACAACCCAAGGATCCTGGAACTTTTTGCGGGACCAATGGCATGGACGTTGAAGAGTGGGTGGCCATGTACGAATGCGTGAGTGGAATCAACAGATGGGACCCCACGCTTAGGCTAGCTAACCTGTTGTTCTACCTAGGAGGCACGGCACAGGTGTGGTATGAAAACTGTGAAGAGCTAACCAGCTGGGACCAATGCAAAGAGAAATTGACAGCCGACCGTAAAACCAGCCGGCTGGACCAGGCCGGCAACCAGAATTTTACGGCCGGCTGTAAAACCAGCCGGCCGTAAAATTGACGCAAAGCAGGAACTGGCCTCCCGTGCCCAATCCCCCACGGAGTCCTATGTCTCGTACATCCAGGACGTGCTGGCACTTTTCGTAAAGCTGATCACGACATGACAGAAGCTGAGAAGGTCGGCCACGTGCTTAAAGGGACACTAAAGGTTACTATTAAGTCAACGTGGACTGTTGAAATACCATCACAGAAACCTCGAAACGCTTGTTTCGTGCCAAGGAGAGACTTATTTTAAGAGAAAATGCGTTCTGAAGCATCCGCGTACCTCTAGCGCAGTTCAAATCGCCTGCCCTCCGATCGAGGAGTACTGACATCATGGTCTCATAGTGACGTTGCGCCATCGGTGAGTAGAACGGCGTCCGCAGACGGCGCTACGGCTTTTCTGCGCAAAGCGCAAACGCGCGGCCAGAAACAGAGCCAAGACAGAGCCGACAGCAGAGCGAAAGCGGGAGTATGGTGGCTAGCGGAAGGAGAAACGAATTACGTCCCACATTACGTCCCACGGCACGCGGAGAGTCCGTTTTCGTTAAACTATAGGCTGCGGCGAGCTCGCAGCGTGGTCGGCGTGGTCTGTGAGAAGTGACGAGCCTTTTCGCACTCGCAATAGGGCATAAAAAAGTGCGAATCGACGCAAAACTCGGCCTAGAAACGTGCTTCGCCACAGCCAGGGCTCAATACGACCCAAGCTGGCACGACCCAGATGTCGTTTCCCGAACCGCCACCAGGCGCCGCTACTATACCTCAAACTCCAGCGCAAGACGCCCATAAGCTGGTACTTCATTCTATGACGCAAACTTCGACGCTCGTCGCAATGGACCCTGACACCGACAGATTGGCTCGCGATGGTGGGCTAAACTTCAGCGATTTGAGCACCGACGAGCGCTACCTGCTGCTGAGGGCTCGCACTGCCGGCGTCGCTGCGTACTACGACGGCGGCCTCGACACCGGCTCTCCGGAGTGGGAAAGCAACGAGGGCTTCCCACGACATCACATGGACGTGGCATTCTCGCTGCTTGTTCCAAATGAAAGTTTCGCGAGCCAGCAGAACCCTCACAGCACGACGCGATAACGAAACTACTGAAACTCAAAAGCGTGCGCGGCGCAGAGTCGAGCGAAAACGAAACCTTTCGAACACCCACATTACTGAAGGGTAACGTCAAAATGCTATTTTTCTTAGAATCGAATAGACGTAGACAAGTAGCATTTTTTCCCTCTTATAATCGAATGAAATGATATTTTTAATACGAGTAGTTGAGTATTAGTAACACAAATTATGAGGAGTGCTTTCGTCATCGGGCTAGTACTGGAATGTCGCTGGGGGGTCTCAAATCGTGTCATGCATTTACCTCAATTTCTCGGTTACTAAAGCTCTGTTCGCGATTATATTGACGCCTTAGACGTTATAGAACATTGCTCTACCACTTTAACCTGAGTTTCTGGTAACCTTTAGTGTCCCTTTAAGGGCATTGCTGACAGCGCGTTTAATCTTCTCATGTGCAAAAGCTGCTCTACAGTTGATGCAATTATTAAAGAGTGCCGACAATTCGAGCAGGCCAAAACCCGACGCGTCCTGCAACCAGTCACCAGACTTCCCAGCACCAGTCTCGTTCACCGCAAACACGTTGCCCATCTTCCCGTTAAAATAGACGGCGTACCTGTCCAAGCACTCGTCGACACTGGAGCCCACGTATCTGTGATGAGTGCTAGCCTACGTAGACGTTTGAAAAAAGTCCTCAACCCAGCAGTGCTTTGTGTGCTTTTGTGCTTTGAGTGCTTTGTGTGGCCAACGGTAGCGCGCTGGTTATTCTTGGAATGTGTACTGCGCGCTTAAGTGCAGCCGGCCACTCTACTTCTGGTCTCTGCTGTGATCGACAACTGCCCTCACGACGTTATCCTTGGATTATACTTTTTATCCATTCATTCTGCTCTCATTGACTGCGCAACCGGCGTTCTTCAGTTAGAACTGCCTCAACTCACTGATGCTCCAAGCACTGCCCCTCCGCACTTGTGCTCGCTTCACAATGCACGTCTGCCACCTGTGGCAGTTACTTACATCACTTTGACCACCCAGCCACAGGTTCCTGACGGTGAATATGTGCTTCACCCCATCATGGATGTGCTTTTGAACTGGAACGTTGCTGTTCCGCATACACTGGTCATGGTTACTAATAACGACATGGTTCTACTGCTTCTGAATTTCAGCCTGTGCCCTCAAGTGATTCCGTCTGGCATGTTCTTGGCCAGTGTTTCTAGTGGTTCCGAATTTGCCATTGAGAGTCTGAATGCCGAGAGTGGTTTATTAGTGCCAATTTCAGCTCACAGCTCTGGTTCCTTAACTGATGACTTCGCGAAAATGATTGCGCCTGACCTCACCTCTGCACAGGCCACAGACATCGCCACAGAATCCTCTGCACAGGCCACAGAATCGTACAGTGACATCTTTGATTTCCGTGACAGGCCTTTAGGCCAAACATCTGTTCAGCATTTTATAAACACTGGATACACGAATCCTATTCGTCGGCTTCCCTATCATGTATCGCATGCTGAAAGTAGAGTCATCCAATCAGAAGTGGACAAAATGCTCCGCAAAGGGGTCATCGAGCCATCAGCCAGTCTTTAGGCTTCATCTGTCGTTCTTGTGAAAAATAAAGATGGTACCTGCTGTTTTTGTGTCGATTATCGCTGCTTAAACAAGATAACGTGAAAAGACGTCTACCCACTACCACGCATCGATGACGCCTTGGACTGCTTACACGGAGCTAAATACTTTTCGTCCATCGATGTTAGATCGGGCTACTGGCAGATTTCAGTTGATGAAATGGACCACGAGAAGACGGCCTTCATCATGCCGGATGGCTTATATCAGTTCAAAGTCATGCCCTTTGGCCTATGCAATGCTCCTGCGACATTTGAACGTATGATGGACTCTTCTGATGATGGATCTATGATGAACGTATGATGGACCTTGATGACGTTATTGTTTTTTCTCCCACTCTCAGTAGCCACCTTACCCGACTCGCTGCCATTCTTGCGGTCTTTTGAAAAGCTGGCCTCCAACTGAACTCCACAAAGTATTAATTCAGGCGCCGTCAGATTACCGTGTTGGGACACCTCATTGATGCATCCGGTGTCCAACCAGATCTGGAAAAAGTCCGTGCCGTACGCAGCTTCCCTGTGCCACATTCTGGTTCTGATGTGTGCTGCTTCGTCAGCCTGTGTTCTTACTTTTGCCGTTTCGTCAAAAACATTGCCGACGTTGCTCAGCCTTTGACAGATCTTCTAAAGAAGAACACGCCATTCTTATGGGGTCCGGAGCAGGATCACGCGTTCACCGCTCTCATCGGATTTCTGACCACCCCTCCCATACTTGCCCACTTTGATCCATCTGCACCGACCGAAGTCCACACTGATGCAAGCGGCTATGGCATCGGCGCTGTTCTCGCCCAGCAACAGAATGGTAGTGAGTGCGTGATAGCTTACGGCAGCCGCCTGCGTCACCTGCTGAGATAAATTACTTCATCATCGAGTGGGAGTGCTTGGCTTTAGTTGGGGTTGTCACCAAGTTCCGGTCATATTTGTACGGCTTCACGTTTTCTGTCGTTACAGACCACCATGCACTCTGCTGGCTGTCTTCCCTCCAGGACCCGACGGGATGGCTTGGTCGCCGGGCTTTGTGGCTCCAGGAATTTTCATTTATTGTCACTTACAAGACTGGACACCTCCACAAGGACGCTGACTGCCTCTCTAATCATGTTGTGGATCCCCCTGATCTTGCTGCGCATGATCCGGTGACCTGCGTGATGGCTTTTACTGACATGACCGACATGCGCGCTGAACAAAAACACGACGAATCCTTACAGTCCATCATTACCGGAGTGCAATATGGCAGCACCGACGGCACGTGCCGCATGTTCGTGCTGCATGACGGCATCCTCTACAGCCGCAGTATCAACCCTGAAGGCCATGAGTTGCTCCTTGTCCTTCCTCGTCATCTGCGATCCGCCACTCTCGAACAACTTCACGATGCACCGACAGCGGAACACCTTGGAATTTTGCTAACATACAACCGCGTACGACACTGGTTCTTCTGGCCGGGTTTCTACCGCTCCGTGCGTCGTTATGTTGCAACTTGCAAATTGTGTCGGCACCGGAAGAAACCTCCCCTTCCACCTGTCGGACGACTCCATGCAATTGAAGTTCCCTCTGAACCATTCTTTCGCGTAGGCCTTGGCCTGCTTGGCCCTTTTCTGACGACGACTAGAGGGAATAGGTCGCCGTCGATACTGGTTACGTGACTAGCTACGCGATAAGAAAGGCATTGCTGACTAGTTTCGCAACAGACGTCGCCGATTTTTTCCTCCACGACATCATTTTCCACAACGGTGCTCCTCGACAGTTACTTACCGACCGGGGCCGCTCGTTCTTGTCTCGAGTTGTCGACGACCTCCTCCGCTCTTGTGCCACCGAGCACAAGCTGTCCACCGCCTACCACCCACAAACGAACGGTTTTACGGAATGCCTCAACTGAACATTCACAGAGATGCTGTCAAGGTACGTCGCCAATGATCACGGCAACTGGGACGCCAGGCTGGCCTGCGTGACGTTCGCGTACAACTCGTCCCAACATGACACCAAAGAATATTCACCCTTTTCTTTTGTATGGTCGCGACCCCACATTGCCGTTTTACACCATCCTCCCTTGCATGCCACGTGTTGCAACTGAGTATGCTCTTCAAGTCATCAATCGCGCTCACATGGCGCGTCAAGTCGCCCGATCTTGTTTATTAGCCTCGCAGCATATACAAAAAGAGCGTTATGGCCGGTGCCATCGCGATGTTAAGCTCGTGCCAGGTGCTTGGGTGCTCTTTTGGTTACCATGTCGTCGGGTTGGCCTCTCCCAGAAGCTTCTCTCTCGCTACACAGGGCCTTATGAAGTCCTAAAACGTAAATTAAGAGATTTCGCCACTACAGTTTGATGCATCCTCAAGTCCGATGCCTGTTGACATCGTCCACGTTTCGCTGCTGAAGCCATACTTCACTCACAATTCTTTGCCTACCATGCGCCGAGACGGCGCTTCACCACCTGGGGTCCTGTTACAGAAGGATGAAAGAAGAGAGGAAGAAGAAGATTGCGGGATGCTGGCTGCTGCGTGTTGTTGGTGGTCAGCCATCTTAACTACTCTGACTCATTTTGTATATATATTGTAAATACAATCTTCTATACTCCTACATCCCCGTAACAATATATATTCTTCTAATAAACCTTAGTTGTTAGTCAGCACATGTCTTGCGTACTTCCTTGACTCGTTTTGTGAGCACTGCACAAATCTCAGGATGAATACATACCAACTTGCTGACTTTCAATTCTAATGCAATTTACTACAGCTGTGTGCCACAACAACTGTAGTAATACTGTAAATGCTTGCAATATGCATAACCTGCAGTGAAATCGATTTTACAGTAAGGCCATGCGTGGATAGTACCTATGTTGTGTGCAGACAATGAGAGCACTGCTCGTGTGCATTGCAGGATGGGAAGTAAGCCAGCTGGACGAGAAGCTCATGCGCCTGCTTGCCTGGCAAAGGCTGCAGCAGCTGCTGCCTGCTGTCAATGGTGAGCAGCAACACAGCGTCACTGATTTCACCATTTTCAAAATGCGACTTCCTCAACTTCACATCTCAAAGGCCTACTACTGCCTTTGTGGCACTGGTGGCAGCATATCTTGTGCAAGAGAATGAGATTGCTGCATTGCTCATCAGACAAGGGAATACTTGCCAGAGGTGCAGCCTGTGGCTGTTGAAGATTATATGCAGCGGATGCAAAGCCAAGAGGCATGCTCTCTTTCTGCACGTCTACTGCTGGACGTTGCATAATCTCCATACTGATCGCGAGTTTCAGAAATATATTGAAGTGAGAGGCAGACAAAGCATTCGCTCCCTCTGCCTGCACTTTTCATGATAGTGTCGTCCTACTGCTAGTGGCACTATCAACTGTGGTGGCAGAGAGGACGCAAATGCTTCGCAGGCTTCACCTTGTACAGTCGAACCTACTTATAACGACACCGGTTTTAACAATATATTGGTTATAACAATGTAAAGCTGCTGCACCATCAACTTTCGTATGTTTTCTATGGAGAAATGACCCGCTTACTTCGATGTCTCCATGCTGCATTATCTGTTATAACGATGAAGTCTGGCTACTGGGTGTCCGTGTCGAAAGGTAACGGAATGTGAAATCCTTTAAAATAAAAAATAAAAAGTTAAATGCGAGCCACAGCACGATCGCCTGCCACCCTCCGAAACACGACTTGACCGACCCAACTGCGCTGACAATGCTGCCGGCACTGCTCCCAGATTGCTCGCTGGGCCTGTGGCTGGGCCCTCATTCTATGCAATTATGCTAATGGATTAAGTCGCTCGTGCTTGTCTTTGTTCGTTGCGTCGAAGTGCCGAAACGGGACATGGCTGATCTGCCCGCTGATCTTCGATAATGCACGACGTTGCCGGTGAAAAGAAAGCGCGGTGCTATAGATTTGGAAACGAAGTGCTTCTAACTGATGAGGCGATCGCCGTGAATGTGCTTGCATCGGATAGCGACAGTGACAGCCACTGCGGGAGCACTGACACTTTAGGGCAGGCTGCCTCATCATTGTCACCGCAGGAAGTCCCGTAGATGATTCAGTCCCTCATGGACTTGTTTTCGCGAAGGACTTTCCGCTTCAGTACGTGGAGCACCTGGATGCCTTGGAAAAGGTTGTCTGCAAGCTTCACATAAAGCAAGCAAGGCTGATGGACATGCAGGTTTCTCGTGCAAGCCAGTGGGAAGTACGTGGCAAGATCCTTGTGGCAATCTCGTCCCAGTGTTTCTTTTGAATTTCTCAAGCTGAGATGCTGCCGTGGCAACCTCCACGCATTTTTTAAAAGGCGCCTTTTGGGGCCACCAAGGTGATGCCTCGGCGGTTTGCAGTTATAGCAGTGTCATTCTTGAACACCGACAGCTGTGGCTTGTTAACAACACGCGATCACAGTGCGCAGGAAACAGAGTTAAACAGTTAAACGGGTCAACACAATCAGAAGCCGGATGGTGGAAGGTGGTGGGGAGGAGAACTGGCCTCCCTGCCATTATAGCTTTCTCAGAACAGCTATGCTGTCCCACATTTTGATTTTTTTTTTCATGCAACCCGGTTATATCAGTTATTGGTTATAACAATCGAATTTTCATGGCACTTAAATATTATAAGTGGGTTCGACTGTACTACCAATGCGAAGATATTATTGACACGGCATAAAATTTTATCTTTGGTTGCTGAATCTTAATTTCAACAAAATCAAATTTTTCCTCATTGAAATTTGTTTTTTATGATTGCCTGATAATTCGGAAAATTTTATGGCCCCTTTCATGCAAGAAAAATCTGATGGTGACTACTTATTTGGATAAAATGTAAAATTTCACTATAGCGAAATCTCGATATAATGAAGTAATAGGCTGACTTTGCTGACTTCATTGTATTGAGGTTTAACTTTACTTTATTTGCTTACATGCGCATATGAAGTTGTTAATCACCATCTGTCCTCCCTTCATCCATGTCTTCCATGCTGCTTAACCATTGGTAATGTCAAACCAAGTAACCTTAGCTTCCATTCTGGACATAAATGGCAGGTCATAGTTTTGATAAATGAAAACTGAATATGCTGAACCATGCCTAAACAGTTATTAACAAGGCATTAACTTGTACTTTGTAACATAAGGCCAAATTTCTTTGTCTGTCACTATTGGAAATTGTGCCTCTCAGCTTTCCTGAATCATTTGAGTGCTGCACAAGACAGTCTCACAGAATCTCATCAAATTATTGCAAGATAGTAAGAATAAAATGCGGGAGGTAGTAAAAACTCTGGTTACCTTCGTTCAGGGGAACACCTCTACTTCACTTACCATGTTTATTTTAGGTGGACCCCTTATTTCAGAGGGATGTGTCGGTAAAGGATAGGTCAGACTATTTTTGGGAGGATATAGGAAGACTTAACAGGGCACACCTTTATTTTTACAACTGACCTGAACTTTACCGATCATCTTACTGTTGTCTATGGTTTTGTTGACTTCTCCCAAGCACAAAGTAAGTGAGGAAAAAAAGCTGCCTGGGCAACAGTGGTGGGGTCTGTGATCCTAGTCGTACCAGTGAATGGGCACACAGAGCTTCAGGCATGTGGCAACAGTGGCGCTTGGCTTGCAGTGTCTGGGCTGTCGGCCAGCGAGGTGCAGGCCCGGGCCATGGTGTGCCCCGTGGGTGGGAGCAGCAAAGGAAGCCCGGTGCCCATGCCCTACCGGACCCTGACCCTGGGCTCGGGTGCGTGCCTCCTTTCTCAGATTGAATTTGTTCCTTCACTTTAATTAGTACAATAGAATGAATCAATGGATAATTCCAAGTGACCTTTGGCATAGACCATGTGGGTGAAGCTGAACAGGACAAAGTGCAGAAAACACAAGAAAACTTGACACCTGCTGCACTCGCAACTACTTTATTCCAGAACATATTTATAGTATACCCACACGATATGATGATGGTCACCAACTCGCCCAACTTTCCACATGTTGGAATTGTTTCCAACAATAACTACCAGAGGGTGCTGCCATCATGGTTCAGCCATGATGGCAGTCACTTCAGCGTCCCCTCTCTCATGGGAGCATACGTGCCGAGTGGAGGAGCCTTCTCATCACAGCAGGAGCAGTGTGCCAAAGTGATGTCTTTTATTTGATTTGTCGCCCATTTGTGTTTAGGAATGTAAAATTAGTTGAGCAATCTTTATAAATTATTTTTCATGCTTTGAGTTTCTAAAGCTTCTTGCTCGAATTTTGGCCTAGCTTGTTGCACATGTATGGTTAATTTGTACTGTGCCTTGTTAGTACAAGATGATGGTTGGTACTAGGAGGAAGCCACACCTGCGTTGTTCAGAGTGCAAGCGCTCTTACGCATTGGAAGAAATGTGGTTTAAGTCAGTACGCAAAGTGAACTGTGCAGCTTTGATATGTAGGATGTGTGTCCTAGAGTTGCGGCTAGACCATCTGGAGCAGAAGAAGCCAGCTAAGCGGGTTGGAAAGCTAGAAAAGGAACTCAAGAATGAACAGAAGCAGAGGAAGGAAGTAGAAAATCTAGCCAACGTAGAAGTGAAGCTGAGGGCCACTATTTCGCAAAGCAATGATGAACGCTTCGATGCGAGCACTGCGAACGGGGCTGGCAACGAAGCGAGAGAAGGTAAGAAAGCCGAAACCACCAGGCCGGAAAGCAGTGGCAGTCAAGAAGGGGCTACTACTGATGTGCAAGCCGCGCAAGGCAACAAAGCAAAGGGTGAGAAGGGAGAGGGCATCATGGTGTAGCTTTGGGCAGCGAAGAAGAGGAAAAGCATGCAGTTGTTTTTGTTGGTGGTTCAGTAGAACCGGAGATAATAGAAAGGGTAGGAGCAGGCGAGCGAGTGCAGATTAGCGCACTTCCCAGAAAAGCGATTAGGGAGGTAACAGTGAAAGCCAAGGAACACGTGTAGACACAATGGAGGAGTGGCACCTAGTTGTGATAATTGGCAGATTGATTGACATACAGCAAGGACAAGGGGCAGGGTTCGCAATGCAAATAGCCAGAGGGGTCAGCAACCTGCAGAACATTTCAAAGGAAGTACAAATCGCAGTGTGCCCAGTGCCAGAGGTTGAAAGGCAGGGGTATACAACTGAAAGGGCAGTGCTTGCAGTAAACAGGGAAATTTGGATGCTAGCTAAGGCAATAAATTTCACGGTCGTTGACATCAACCGAGAAGTGCACCAAGCAGGCCGCAATGGTGCTTCTGTGCATGATGGGATACATTTTAGTGAAAGCGTAGCAGCAGCGGTTGGACGTCGATTCGCGGTGCGGGCTGTAGCTTTTTTAGGCAGGCCCCAGGCAATAAAGAAGGAACATTAAAGTAAAAGGCAGAATTGGACCACAAGGAGTTGGGAAAAGATGCACAAAAGATAAGAACAGAGAAGATAAAATTTTTTACCTAAACATGCAGGGTGGTTGCATGCAAAGAAAATGCCTGGAAATTAAAATGCAGCTGAATGACGAGGTGATTAGCATGCATGCCTTGACCGAAAACGCATCTGCCAGATTTGGAGCAGCTGCCTTTTTTGACAATTTTGTGTGGGAAGGGTGCAACAGAATGATTGGGTCAAGGAAATGCAGAGGCGTAGGCATGCTAATTAGGCGAGGTCTGAAGTGGCAAAGGGTGAAAGAGACATGTAAGAAGCAATAATGGATTAGCAGTACGTGGCAAGGCAAAAAGACGTGGCTGGGAGTAGCTTACCTATGGACAGGTAGAGATAGCAAAGATAAAAACAAGGAATTGATTGATTGCATTAGGAGCAATATTAATGAGTTCAAGAAATCGGGCCAGGTGATATTAGTGGGAGATATGAACATATGCATAGATGATTTAGATGGATATACTGATTACAACAGTTCTATAGTGCTGGATCTGTGCGATGGACAGAACCTTATATTTGTTTATAAGTATATCTACATTTTGTCCATTTTGTTATTAGTATACCTACATTTCGCCCATTCGGGCATTACAGTAAGGGGGAGTTATGTTATGGGAACACAAACTGTGCATCACATACATGAGTGAGCATTAAAAGAAAAAAAAAAAGGTGTAAATGTACAATTAGCAGTTAGCAGAATTAGCTTGCGAAAGAAAACGCAGAAACTATACAATTCAATGACAGGTGAGGACAGGTAAAGGGAATGTGAAACCTATCCTAGAGGTACACAACCAAACAAAGTGGTAACGCAATAACAGCACTGGTATGGTAAGCTGCTAAGCCAGAACTCAACATGCACTGCTTATTGCATGTAAAAACGGTATATGCGAGGGAAGCAGATGGGGGAAAAAAATGAAAGAAAAAAAAAACAGGAAAAATAATAAAAAAAGGACACATAGAGATATTTATAGGCTAAACTGCAATAAAAGAATGGTGAAGCAGAAGATCAGAAAACGTGTTGTCTGGTTCTGCCTGCATGACATCGGCGAGCAGCGAATTCAACAGTGTGATAGTGCGCAGAAAAAAGGATTGCTGGTACTATATAGATATATAGATGCGCATGCTAAAATTTCTTTTATCTTGAAGGGGTGGTTGTTGTGTTTTGGCAAGTAAGTTGGTGGCTGCAGATAATTATTATTATCGAGGATTGATCGATTCAGTAAAATATTTCTAATGAATGTCACGTGAAAACGTTTTCGACATGTGGCGAGCTCATCTCAATTCAGGCTACATTTAATATCATTAATGCTGCTTGGCATAGAATATTTTCTAGTCACGAAACACACAGTGCAATTTTGAATGGCTTTGATTCTGTTAATCAGTAATTGGAGATGAGGGTTCCATATAGTACACGTGTATTCCAGAATATTGTAGACGTTGGTAAAGTACAGCAACTGCTTCACCATAAGCGTCGCATTTTTAAAATTCCTTTTAATAAAGTTAACAGTCATGAACGTGTTCATTCCAGGTTAGATTTGATGAAAAGTTGCACCTAAGTACTTTGCTTTGTCACTTCTTCGATGATTTGGTTGTTTGAGGAAAAAAAAGTGCTAAGTGGTACACATTTGCGAATGAACCTGATATCTTTACATTTGCTAGTATTTAAGGGCATCTTCCATTTTTGTGACCAGGACAAAATTAAGTCGAAATCATTTTGGAATGCTGACTGGGCCAAGTGATCAGCGCATTCCCTGTATAGAACACAGTCGTATCCGTAAAGCTTAATTTTAGGTCTCTACCAACCTCGGGGACTTTGCATAGTCTGGAAATGCTAGGCAAATTTTTGCCTCTATCAGGGAAAATTAGCTGTAATTCGATTGAAATGGAACGAAAGTCGCGGTAATGCTGGCTCGCGTAACAGAGAGGGATCGTAACGAATAGGTCTTATGACGCCGTGTCACTGTAGGCTGGAGGCGTTGCCAGTGTACAGTCAACGACCGACTTTCCGGACGCACGGACGGCTTCGCCGCACCACCACGCACCCCATAGAGTCAGTGTATAAGAATGACGGAAATTTCGGACGCAAAAACCCTTCGCCGTCCGACTTGCTGGACTTTTTCCTCTGACCGCAGGTCCGAAAGGGCATTAAAACCACCACTGCCGACGTTTTGATTACCTCGCCGCCGCGGTAAACGCTAAACCTAGCTGCTTCAACGTTCGCTATTAAGCTTCTTGCGGTTCGGCGCCGTGTTCTTCATCGAAAGAGTTGGCCGCTGCAAGCAAAGGCATCGACTCCGCCTTTGTGGTCCTCGCGATTGGCTTAGAAGCTCGGAAAGCATGGCGCGTTATATAATGCTGGTTCCCGAAAGTCAGCTTCGACTCAATACAGAAATGTTACGCGGTGAAGCATGCGCGAAACTATTGCGGTGAAGCATAACAGGCGTAGAACGGGGCAACTGTCACGGGACACAGTATCTATTCCTTGGTTATACACGTGTCCACCCGCCATCTCCTGTCACAGTACGAGCACCGATATGCCTAATAAGTCTACTGGTAGGTCTTTTCGTATGTGCCTGTGGCGATTTGAGCGCTGAACGGCAGTAAAACACATGCATTCATTTTTCCGAACTGCCCGATTTTACGGACGTTTTCGCGGCCCCTAGGGAGTCGAAAAAATCGGACTTGGACTGTGCAACTGACCAAGAAGATGCTTCAAATGATCCGTGGGATGAACGAGCAGTAGAAGGAGGATGAGAACAGAAAGGACCTACGCATTGAGGAATGAACGGGAAAGGAAGCCTGCCGCCACTTTTTTCAAGGAGCTTGAGCTCAAAAAACAAAGTGATGGCTGCTGCCGAGATGCAGCTGTCCCTTATCCAAACCAAAATAAACTCTTTAAAGCAGCGACACGCAACACGGAAGGGTTGTGCACAGGCTGAGAGTATGTCAGGACAGTTGAGGTTGACACACCAGCTGTTGAGAAAGAATCTCACTTGTGACAAAGTTCGGGCTTTATACCAATGAGCTTGCTATCAGTTGATAAAAATAGCTCATATCCCCTTCAGTCATGGCATATTTGTGGATGTGACCTACTTTTGCTATTTCTGTGTATTGGTAGCAAGGAATAGAGCACAAACATTAAGCTTAGGGCAATTGAATGTTCTGATAACCTAAATTACTTCCATTTTGCTTCTGAGTGATATGTATCGTTACAGAGTACCACTTTGGTGGAGGTACTCTGTAACTACTACCATGTTTTACGTGACGCTTAACGTGGAGCATGTCATTAGCAACCTTGAAATATTTTTTTTTCTTTCTTGAAATGAAAAGTGGAAACACTACGTGTTAACCGATATGTACGCAATAAGCTGGTACGATTTATGCGGATACAAAACACATTATGTTCAATGGCCGCTGAGTCGGGGATTTGACTTTATTACTTTTAAAACGAAACTACTGTTTAAGCAGGTACAGTTTAACGAGGTTTTACTATAGAAGGTTTTTTCGAAGTCAAGTAGTAAACGGTTAAGCTTTTTGTCATTGTTGGTCGGTGGAGGTGAACTTTCGGGCTAATTGACGGCATTTCTCAGCGTATCGGGCAACGGCTGAAACGGGAGCACACTCTGACATGTCTGGTGTATAAGGCAAAACCGTATCGATGGTATGGGAAGGATCACGATTGTAGAGAAGAAAGTATGGAGAAAATCCTGTAGTACTTTGTGTAGCCGTATTGTATGTGTACGCGACAAATGGGAGGATGATGTCCCTGTTTGTATGCTCTGATGAAACGTACATGGCGAGCATATCACCAAGGGTGCGATTGAAACGCTCCGTAAGCCGTTAGTTTGAGGATGGTACTCCGTAGTGGTCCGGTGAACTATGCGGCATTGAGCAAGCAGAGCTTCAACCACCTTCGACAGAAACACACGGCCTCTATCACTCAGCAGCTCCCGAGGTGGGCCATGACGAAGAATGAAACGATGGAGCAGAAAGGATGCAACGTCACTGGCGGTCGCTGCAGGTAGAGCAGCGGTTTCAGCATAGAGTGTAAGGTGATCAGCTGCGACAATAATCCATCGTTTTCCAACGGGTGTTAGCGGTAGCGGCCCGTACAGGTCAATTCCCGCACGGTCGAAGGTACGAGCAGGGCACGGAAGCGGCTGTAATAAACCGTGGGCCGGATGAGGCGGAGATTTGCGGCGTTGGCATTGCGGGCTCGAGCGCACAAACTTTTGGACAAAAGTAAGCATTCCTCGCCAGTAGTACCGTTGCCGCAGGCGTTCATACGTCTTCAAAACGCCTACGTGTGCACATTGTGGGTCAGTAGGGAAAGACGCGCACATGTCGGAACGCAAAGTCCTAGGGATAACCAGGAGCCACTTGCGACCATCGGGCTGGTAGTTGCGTCGATACAAGAGGTTATCCCGGACAGCAAAATGGACAGCCAGGCGACGCAGGGAGCGGGAGATGGGAGATGCAGGCGAGCCAGAAAGGAGATCCAAAAGAGAGGCCTTGCGCTGTTCTGATGCGAAGGTGTCGATGTCGACCGAGGATACCGCCTTAAAGGTGGAGAGGGAGGCCGTGTCGGCTGGAAGCGGAGAGCGGGACAGAGCGTCAGCGTCAGTGTGCTTGCGAGCTGAGCGGTATATGACGTGTACATCGTATTCTTGTATGCGCAGAGCCCAGCGGGCAAGGCGTCCAGACGGGTCTTTTAATGAGGATAACCAACAAAGGTCGTGATGGTCAGTAACCACATTGAAATGCCTGTCGTATAAATAAGGGCGAAACTTCCCGAGTGCCCAAACGATGGCCAGGCATTCTTTTTCTGTGACGCTGTAATTGCGTTCCGCTTTGGTCAGCGCACGACTGGCGTAAGCAACGACGTACTCGGAGTAGCCAGGCTTGCGCTGCGCAAGGACAGCGCCAAGGCCAGTACCACTCGCATCGGTATGCACTTCAGTTGGGGCGGCGGGGTCGTAGTGTGGCAATGTAGGCGGAGACGTCAGGAGACGGCGTAAGGTCACGAATGCGGTGTCGCATGCAGGAGACCACGAGGATAGGTCGTTGGCGCCATTTGAGAGTTGTGTCAGAGGTGATATAATCGAGGCTATAATCGAGGCAAGGCGCAGAGTTCTTTGAATGTCTTAGGTTTCGGAAACTCTGCAACAGCGCGAAGTTTTGATGGTTCGGGGCAAATGCCCTCTTGTGATACGACATGACCAAGAATCCTGAGCTTGCGCACGGCAAACTGCCACTTTTTCAGGTTCAGTTGCAGGCCAAAATTGGTCAAGGACGTCAACACTTGCCTAAGGCGAAGAAGATGCGAGCTGAAATCAGAGGCGAACACAACGATGTCGTCGAGGTAGCACAAACACGTGCTCCATTTAGGCTGTGCAAGATATTGTCCATCATTCGTTCAAACATAGCAGGCGCATTGCATGGGCCAAATGGCATCACATTAAATTTGTATAAACCATCTGGAGTAATGAATGCAGTTTTAGGGCGATCAACTGCTGACATCAGGACCTGCCAGTAGCCCGAGTGTAAATCTATCGAAGAGAAGAATTTAGCGCCTTGCAAGCTGTTCAGAGCGTTGTCAATGCGTGGTAGAGGGTAGACGTCTTTTCGCATTATCTTATTAAGACGGCGATAATCGATGCAGAAACGAATGGAACCATCTTTTTTTGTGACGAGAACCACCGGTGATGCCCACGGGCTATTGGAAGGTCGAATGATGCCACGCTGAAGCATTTCAACCACGTGCTCAGTGATCACCTGGCGCTCCTTGGCGGATACAGGGTACGAGCGCTGCCGCAATGGCGCATTGGTGCCAGCGTCGATGGGGTGGCTGACGGTTGACGTTCGACCCAGAGTAGGCTGAGCGACATCAAAAGAAGAGCGGAACTGGGCAAGCAGGTGAAGAAGCTGGGAGCGCTGCTCGGAAGTAAGGTCATCGGCAATTAAAGGTGTGAATAAGTCAGGTGATGGCGGAGCAGAAGTGGAAAGTGCACAGAAGTCAGTGAGCTCTGCATACGAAGCATCCGGCACGTCGGTTATAAACATGTCATCAAGAGACTGAACATGGTCAAGTGCTTCGCCGCAAAGAGCCGTCGGGGTTGTAGGAAGCGGATTGCAGACAACGATGGCACTGAAACCGGCTGGCACTGAAAGCGTGGCGAAAGGGAGGGGAACGTCTTTGCAGGTCATGAAGAGTTCCAAAGGAGTGAAGAGGACAGCGCCTTCAGAGACAGCGCCACAGAAGACAGGAACAACGGCAGACGAGTATGGCGGTATGGCGATGTCTTCCCGAAGAACCAGCTTAGCGGGAAGAGAAGTGGCGCCGATGAGGGGCACGTCACACAGAGGCGATAATTCGACTTCAGCACGTGCACAACTGATGACGGCGTTATTTCGCGACAGAAAGTCCCACCCAAGTATCACGTCGTGAGAACAGGGTTGCAGAACCACAAACTCCACAATATAGAGAACGCCTTGAATAACAACTCTAGCTGTGCATGCTGCTGAAGGCTGAACTGGCTGGGCGCTTGCTGTGTGAAGAGAAAACCCAGAAAGTGGCATCGTAACTTTTCGTAAAGCGCGAGAGAGGCGTTCGTTTAGGACAGACACGGCTGCTCCAATATTAATTAGCGCAACGGTAGGGACGCCGTCAACAGTAAGGCCAACAATGTTCGAAGGCGACAATGGAGGACTTGTACAAATCGATGGCGACGCAGTTCCTGCCTCCTGAACTGTGGCGCTTAGTTTTCCTCTTGTGGGGGTAAAGGGCGCCGAGGCATGGGGAACAATGAGTGGCGACACGGGGAAGGTGAACGACGTGTAAGGACCAGGCGCTCGGCTGGTGGCCTGTTCGACTGCTGACTAAAATAAGTGTCGTGGAAAGGCTGCACATCGGCGTAGGGAGGCGACTGCACAAACTCATCAGAGTGCAGCGTGAGGTGGCGACAGAGTTGTGCAACATGGCCAGGAATACCGCAGGCATAACATATGGGCCTGTTGTCTTGCGTGCGCCAAGGATTAGCAAAGGCAGGAGCAGGTCAATGAACGGGATGATGAACGGGTGGTAGCGGCCGAGGATGTATCGCAACGAGTGGTTGATAAGGAGGCTGCGCGGCGACGGATGCGTAAGTAAGTGGCGCGGTACTGCTGATGCTGCATTGGTAGAGCCTCAGCAACTTGGTCTTTAATAACCCGCCAGAGCGTAGGGGTGAGCTGTGTAGGAGGCTGTTGCGGCAGCGGCTGCTGTTGGGGTAGCTCAGCGAAGGGTAGTAGAGAAAGTTGACGTGCAACTTCCTCCCGCATGAAAGCTTGGATTTGTGTGCGCTAGGGGGAGCGATCAGAGAAGGCTGTCATGGAAATGGAAGAGAGGGCCTCGTCAGCCACTGAGGGGTGCCTGGTCAAATCATGCTGCCTCCTCAACTCGTCGTACCTTTGGCACATGTTTATGAGCTCTGCTACGGCGCGCGGACTCTTGGCTATCAACATTTGGAAAATGTCATCGGCGATGCCCTTCAAAATGTGCTTCAATTTGTCATTTTTGGGCATAGAAGCATCCACCTGTTTGCATAGGTCGAAAACCTCTTCGATATAACAGGTGAATATTTCACTGGGTTGTTGCGCTCGCTCTCGTAACCGCTGCTCGGCGCGAAACTTTGGATGGCGGGGCGACCGAAAACTGCAGCGAAACTGGTCTTGAACGTGGACCAGGACTGAAAGTCGGCTTCGTGATTGTTAA
Organism: Dermacentor andersoni; assembly: GCF_023375885.2. Taxonomy (NCBI): domain Eukaryota; kingdom Metazoa; phylum Arthropoda; class Arachnida; order Ixodida; family Ixodidae; genus Dermacentor; species Dermacentor andersoni. Next base: position 236,008,204 of record NC_092816.1, on the reverse strand, counting down.
TCCACAGGTGAGCCACTCCCGCAAGGTAGAAGATGACGGCATTTAACTTGGTGGCATCGTCCCATCGATTGTGCAAGCTCACCCGTTCGTAGGTAGACAACCAGTCATTGACGTCCTGCTCATCCGTACCGCTGAAAACCGCTGGATGGCGTTGCGGGACAGCGCCAGAGCAGGCAACGGAGGGTGGCGGTGACGTCGCCTGGGGAGAGTCAGAATCAGGCAGAGTCCGAGACCGGAGTTCCAGGGTGTAGATGTTCTTGAATACCCCGCAATTGTAATGGGGTGTACTCAACAGTTCAGATGGTAGCGTCCGTTTGCAACCGAGAAGGCAGGTGATGCAGAGCAGGAACAGCTGGTTACCTGAACGGCATATACTCGTGCTAAGCACTGGCGATCCGGCTGGCCCACTGGTTGCACTGCAGGCATGGATCAGACGATCTGGCTGGCCTTGTTCTTGTGCTCTTCTTCTTCATTACAGTACGTTTAAACTCATTCTGTATTAAGCACAACGTAATTAGTGAGTCTCGGTATGGGTTTCAAAAAGACAAGTCCGCAGAGTTCGCTCTACTGCATCATAAAGAATATATCCTTACCAATTTTGAAAACAAGCTCTTCACTCTCAGTTTATTTGTAGATTTCAGTAAAGCGTTCGATTATATTAGCCCCAATATTCTTTTTCATAAGCTCAATCGTTATGGAGTTAGAGGACTTCCTCTTGAATTTCTTAAGTCGTATCTCCAATATAGACGCCAATATGTACAGATAAATAACTTCAGGTCCCAAGAAAGATTTATACTTTTTGGAGTACCTCAAGGCAGCGTCCTGGGTCCTTTCCTTTTTAATTTCTAGGTTAACGATATGGTAAATATTTATTTCAATGTAAAATTTTTAATTTACGCAGCCGACACTAGCATATTTATAACATCACGTTCTTACACCGAGCTTATCACAATATCAAATGAAGTGCTCCTGAAACTTAGTACAGTACATGGTCTAAGCAAAACTGTTTGTGTCAATCCAACCTCTAAGCTATAATTTTTCGTCCCAAAGGAAGCACCTTCCCTCAATAATGCTCAGATTGAAGTTGTAGAAAACATAAAAATCCTAGGTGTGCATTTTTCATCGCTGCTATGGAATGACCATGTAATCTTTGTAGTGCAAAAACTGAGTCAGTTAACAGGTATAATAAACCGAAACTGATACCTTTTCCTACATCAGTTAAAGTAATATTATATAACGCCTTATTCGCCTCTCATATCAATTATTGTCACCTTGTATGGGGCACTACAACTGATACGAATTTGAACAAATTATTTTTATTACAGAAAAGGATAGTACGTGTCCTTGCAAATTTTCTGCACAATACACACACCGAGCATTTATTTGACAGGTTTAAAATAATCACAGTGCATGAAATTTATAGGCGTTGGCTTTTGCAGAAGTTTTATCACATGAACAGGAAAAGCGATCTATCCCTTGTTAAATTATCATGTTTAGAAGAACGTGTCCACTCACGTTTCATAAGAAACACAGAACCCTGGACAGTGCACCGTTTTAGAACTAATTGCACCTCAGAAATGCTCAAAAAACAACTTACTAAGGCTTTTAAATGCTTACAACAAATCTGGAATTTATATATGTGCCCTTACCCCATCAGAATTTTCTTGACTTAGTCAGCGGGACTAATATTCATGTTTATATGGTCAGCTATTTCAGAAGTGCAGATTAGTTGAGTTTACTGCTTTTTGTTCACATTTATATTACATATATATGTGTACATATATGTATTTTTTTTCATCTGTCATGTATGAAACGTTTTGTAACTTCACTACGCGCAACTACTCACTTTTTACTTAGTGCTTCTCATGCATTCTTGCAAAACTGTGTATTTTTGTATTGTTAAAAGCACGTGGCAGCTCCGCACTGCCCGTGTCTTGTGGTCATAGGGGGCAGGGTGTTTTTTCAAGCTGCACTTGCAGCTTTTCTTCCCTGTCTCCCCCAACCTGTTCGAAATAAAGATATATTCAATATTCAATCTCGCCGCGTGCTTCCCATTGGCTTGCACGAAGGAACTGCATGTTCGTCAGCCTTGCTTGCTTTACGCGAAGCTAGCCAACGTCCTTCTCCCAGGCATCCAGGTGCTCCACGTAATGAAGTGGAAGGCCCCTCACGAAAACAAGCCCATGAGGGACTGAATCTTTTATGGGACCTCCCGCAGGGACAATGTTGAGGCAGCCTACCCTACCGCATCAGTGCTATCCGATGCAAGCATGCTATCAGTGTCGCTATCTGATGCAAGCACATTCACGACAATCACCTCATCGGTTAGAAGCACTTTGTTTCCAAATCTATAGCAGTGCGCTTCCTTTTCACCGGCAACATCGTGCATTGCCAATGATCAGCGGGCTGATCAGCCCTGTTCTGTTTCAGCGGCGAGTCGAGTGAGGCTGATAAACTATGTGGCCAGGAATGACTTGGACGCCACGAACAAAGACAAGCATGAGCGACTTAATCCATTAGCATAATTGCACAGAATGAGGGCCCAGCAAGCAATCTGGGAGCAGCACAGTTGGGGTGGTCCATTCGTGTTCGGAGGGGCGGCAGGGTGATGGCAGAGATGCACGTGAGGCTGGCGTGCAGCTCTCATGGAGAGAAGCGCGTGGTGGCCGTTGGGCTGGCGGGCAGTCGTGCAGCAGCTCCTATTTCACTTTTTCTTTATTTCTTTTCAAGGATTTCACATTCCATTAGCTTTTGGCACGGACACTGAGCAGCCAGACTTCATCGTTATAACCGATAATGCAGCATGGGGACATAGTAGTAAGCGGGTTATTTCTCCATAGAAAACGTACAAAAGTTGACGGTGCAGCAGCTTTTCATTGTTATAACCGATATATTGTTAAAACTGGTATCATTATAAGTGGGTTCGACTGTATTTACATAGGTAGTCGCCAAATAATTAATTTGTAACCACCTACCTCAGGTAGCTTTTTAAGCCCATTTCAAAGATGGGATGAAAGGCTTACTTTTTAGTAACAATAAAATTCAAACAGCTTACAACTGATTTATTTGAAGTAAGAAGTCAACTTATACGTACAAGAACTGGGCACGCATGCGCCCGGTTCTGGTCCTGTCGTCTAGCGCTGTTTTAATTTTATTGTTACCATGGAACACCAACTCGCCCAATCCACTGCCCTTCTGCAGTTCATTACTTTTTAGGGCTTGACGATGCAGTTTAATAACCATCAAGTTGTTTATTTGTGGCTTAGCTGCGATTAACTTTTTGTGTGGATTAATCAGTTGAAATATGCAAAAAAATTTGCTTAGCGTGCCATACAAAGATGCTTCTGCACACTTGAATATATTTTTTTTATGTGAACCACCTTAAGAAGTTAGCTATACAGTATGACAATGATTATTGTTCACATATAGCATACCTACACTGTGTATAGCTATTTAGGTTGCATGGCTGCGATCGCAGAGAGTAGAAAGAAGAAAAATGTGCGGACAGCTTGTCAAACACGAAGTCGTATAACATTTTTAGGTTGCATTTTATTAAAATAAGTCTACAAGAACGGAAATTTGGGCGACTTTGTAAGAATTCATATTTGACTTAGAGCAAAAAAAAGCCCCGGTCATGTACTAATTGTCGCCATGTTGACCCTCCAAGTTTGGAGGGTCAACATGGCCAGAATTAGTACATGACCGGGGCAGTTGGAGAAGTATGGGAGAGGCCTTTGCCCTGCAGTGGGCGTAACCAGGCTGATGATGATGATGATGAAAAAAAAGACTGGGACACAAGAAAGGCAAACTGGATACGACAAGCGCTGCTTCGAACTAAAGTTTATTCTTGGAAAAATGCGCCTATTTATCAAAGCGTATGCGCAGGAACAGGATGCCAAACAAGCTCACGACACAAGGCATAACGTTCGTTCCTTGTGCCTGTAGTGCTGTGCACCGCATTCCTTCTTCATGTGGATGTAAATACACACCGGGCAGACAGGCCTAAGCAAGGGATCGCACCACAAAGGGGGCCGTACAATGTGAACCCGTTCGGCAAGACACACCAGTCCCTTTTTTTGGCACCGCGATAAGACAACTAGGCCGGTTGTACAGGCTTTCTACATTCAAAAAAATGCTTCCACGTGTGTCAGCCAGCCCTCAATTAACCTTCACACAAGTGAGATACCATATCTTGACAAATCCTTTTTCGCTACAAAATTCAACACCATCTATGGCCACGTGATAAAAGCCTGAGTCAGAACTGGTCACAACTTTCGTAAACTTTTTTGGGGGAGTTTGGAGCGCACTTGCACAATGATGTACATTGCTTTCGATCTGTGTCGACTGGTAAATAGCCATGTTTTTCCGAGAATAAACTTTAGTTTGAAGTAGCGCTCATCCTGTCTGGTATTCCTTTCTTGTGTTTATTGCGCTCTAAGTCAAATAAGAAAATAAGTCTAAACTCCAACTTATAGAAGTAGTCTTTTCTGGCTACTATTATAACACAAACATTGTTCAGGATAAAATAGAAAAATAAACTGGACAGAGCAAGACGAAACAACATGAACTCTCTCCCTCTCCTGTGTATTGCACTATTTTATTTTTGACAATGCTAGACTAACTGACCTGCACTACAGAAGCATTATGAGCAACAGTCAATGCGAATTCGCAGAAATATCGAAGTTGAACTAATGACTTGCTGGCAAAGCAAAGGACTCCTTGTGAAGATGCTTCCCAGACTACCTCAGCGTCTTGCATATATCAGCTTTCTGCAGATATAATCACTGTGAACAAGCAAAAAAACAAGACTGTGCTGTCAAAAAATGTGGACAAGCTTGTTTGCCTCAACCAGTGTTTAATATTATTTCAAATCAATAAACACATGGCGACTTGATAAAGCGAAATTCTAATCCTAAAATAGTGATTTTGCTCCTTTCCTGGACGTGATGCCAGAAGGTCAAATAACTAATTAAAATACAAAATTATTTCACTGAAGTGCATTGATTAAATGAAAAAAAAATTTTTTTCACGCTCAGTATTGTTACTTATGTTTAAGAATTTATTTTCAGATTTGGTTTTTTATTGTACATCCTACCATAATATACCATTATATATAGCCTTCATTCATTATCAGAAAGCGTTTGATTCAGTCGAAACCTCAGCAGTCATGGAGGCATTGCGGAATCAGGGTGTAGACGAACCGTACGTAAAAATACTGAAAGATATCTATAGCGGCTCCACAGCCACTGTAGTCCTCCATAAAGAAAGCAACAAAATCCCTATAAAGAAAGGCGTCAGGCAGGGAGATACGATCTCTCCAATGCTATTCACAGCATGTTTACAGGAGGTATTCAGAGACCTGGATTGGGAAGAATTGGGGATAAGAGTAAATGGAGAATACCTTAGTAACTTGCGCTTCGCTGATGATATTGCCTTGCTTAGTAACTCAGGGGACCAACTGCAATGCATGCTCACTGACCTGGAGAGGCAGAGCAGAAGGGTCGGACTAAAAATTAATCTGCAGAAACCTAAAGTAATGTTTAACAGTCTCGGAAGGATACAGCAGTTTACAATAGGTAGTGAGGCACTGGAAGTGGTAAGGGAATACATCTACTTAGGACAGGTAGTGACTGCGGATCCGTATCACGAGACTGAAATAATCAGAAGAATAAGAATGGGCTGGGGTGCGTTTGGCAGGCATTCTCAGATCATGAACAGCAGGTTGCCATTATCCCTCAAGAGAAAAGTTTATAACAGCTGTGTCTTACCAGTACTCACGTACGGGGCAGAAACCTGGAGGCTTACGAAAAGGGTTCTACTTAAATTGAGGACGACGCAACGAGCTATGGAAAGAAGAATGATAGGTGTAACATTAAGGGATAAGAAAAGAGCAGATTGGGTGAGGGAACAAACGCGCGTTAATGACATCTTAGTTGAAATCAAGAAAAAGAAATGGGCATGGGCAGGACATGTAATGAGGAGGGCAGATAACCGATGGTCCATTAAGGGTTACGGACTGGATTCCGAGGGAAGGGAAGCGTAGCAGGGGGCGACAGAACGTTAGGTGGGCAGATGAGATTAGGAAGTTTGGAGGGTCAACATGGCCACAATTAGTACAAGACCGGGGCAGTTGGAGAAGTATGGGAGAGGCCTTTGCCCTGCAGTGGGCGTAACCAGGCTGATGATGATGATGATGATGTACATCCTACTGTCCAAAAAGTTTGGAGTGAATCTTAAGCAGACATTGATATAAATTTGCAGGCTTATGGGAAACAGGACCTACAAGGACAAATTTTCTGTTCGCAACTTAGTGTGGTGAAATAAAACGAGACACTGACAACAAAAAATTTAGCAAGGCTAGAATTTCGGTTTCCTTGCGGGAGCCTTGTTCATAAATGTAATAAAACTTGAGTCTGCATATACTAAATCTGTCGTGGTCGTCTTATTGACCAGGTTCCATCTCTGGCCTGTCACATGTTCATCACAAATTAGTAGTATTTTTCAGAGCGGTGTATACATAATTTTGCCCGTATTAGATGTATCATCAGGAGCAGTTTACAGAATTCTGACGTTTTTTCGTTGCCGAGTTAAAGAATATGAAACTTGATAAACATATCTTTTTTCAATTTCACAATCTTCAGCAATTCTTGAAAAAGAATTAACGCCCTTATTAAAACATCAACTTGCTCGGTCACTATAATTTAACTTGTTCTTTGAAATGCAACAGACCTCATCAAAATCTGTGTAATGGTTGCCCTTCTCCTTTGTCATGTATTTAAATAGGAGCCCCCGAGGCAGATGGGAAGATTACGCTAGCAATACAGTGTTCGAAGAATTGGATTTGATGGATTTCCATCATTGCTTCGGGCATCATATCAAGTAAAGTTGAAATGAAAATTAATTGTTGAGCTTCAGCAGTGAGCGAGCCTGAGAAAGTTTTTTTAGTTCGCAGAACGTCTCCCAAGTGCATGATGTGTCCACTACTTTTGCATACCAAAATTGTCGCTTGATTTTGTTATTAAGACAGTTTAATGTCGTATTAAACTATGGGGAATGATGTTCGGTTACTGTTATGGTAGGGTGTGATGCAGGCTCTTTTCTTTCTTTATTGTTTCAAATGGCGCCCGGAGGCAGAGCCTCTGAGAACCCAATTAAAGACAAAGCCGTTCGCCCTAAATGCACACAATTAATATAACTAATGGGAAAAGAAACGTGTAAATTAAACACACCCTGAAAAATTCACGGCAGGAGACAAATACACTGAGAGTGAAAGTCGGGGCAGACCACGAGTGTGTGCAACAGTTCGACGTAGTTCGGTGGCGGCAAAGCACTGAAAGAAGCTGCGTTCGTCTCGGCAAAATGTCGTTGGGGTTAACCGACGAACAGGCGACCAAAGTGTAGCAGCTCTGGCTTGGAGAGAGGACGGAGATGGCTTGGCGGCACTTGCAGGTGGAGGCGATGTTCTGGCCCAGCAGCTGGGCGCAAACTCATGGCCCGACTGCTCAAGCTCTGCCTATGGGTACAAGAATCGGCAGTCCTCGGGCAGGAGGCCCCAGTCGGGAAAAGTCCCGGTCGCTCGGGTCCAGTGGCTGACTTTCACCCTGCGTCACTTCCTGAAACCCCCCCCTTCTTCTGTCGGCATGCCTCGCTTTTTCTGCCACCCTGGCTCATTTGTTTCTTCTGGATTGGTGACGCTCGGAGTCCCGTGTTCACCAGCAATTGGCCCCCGGGAGCTTCCGTGGTTTTTTCCGATTGGATCGCCTTCTTTTTTATTTCGTCCTCTTGCACTGTGCATTCTCGTGCGTGACGCTCTTTCTCCTAGCACAGGATTCATTTCCGCACGCTCGCTCTTTGTTGTCCTCTTCTTCTCCCAACTATGGCACGCTTTAAATAAGTTGTGTAGCTTGTGTTTAATAAGACACAATGTAGATAAAAAGCAAGTCATCAACTAGTTATAGTAAGTAGAAAGTTAGTTGATAGCCTGTGGTGTAGTTGCCTATATTGTCAAGCGTCATCAGATCGACCAAAAGGGGCTTGTGTAACGTCGTGAGGCACAAAAGGGATGCAACTACCATATTGAGTAGCAGCGTGTGCAGTCGTACAACATATCTCAGTGTCAATAAGTGAACCAGATGTTCTCCAAGAAATGGTTAGCTTGAAGTGAAAAATTTTTCACCCAGAAGGTCGTTGAAAGGTTATCTAGAAAAATATATTCACCAGAAAACAAATTTTCGTGCCGTAATAAAAACCGAAAAAGGTTAGCTAAATTTTGGGAAAATAAGAATTGAGAGAAGTAAACCAAGAAGTTTTGATATTTCTGTGTCGGTATGCCTTTGAATAGAATTGGCAGTCAGCGTGCCAGCTGCATTAATGCTAATGAGAGGTGGAATGCAGGTGCCGACATGGATCTGTGCCTCAGAGACTTTGGCCACTGCGACTTTGTCTCTGCAAAGCATGCCTGCATCTTCTTCGATGAGGTGAGTCACAACTCGTGTGCTCGCCTGGCTTGTCTTTAGGGCTGCCATTAAAAGGGAACTAAGGTGGATTGATGTATAATTAGTGCATATTGTATATGAAAAATTCAAAAATGTTCTGTACTGATGAATGTGAATGTTGTATGCATGAGCATTTCGCATAGAGTGCGCGGTCTAGACGGTTTCATCCAAAGTAAATCTTGTGTCTTGTGTTATTTTCTTTCTTTATTAGGTAGCTTCCGATTTTGCAATTGTGCCATGAAGCCTCAACTCCTTTAGTGTACAAACAAATAATTAACTATAGAAGCTTTTCATATGACCATAGTTTAATGCAACCATCAGCCAGGGCAAATTAACTGGGAAACTACAGCATGCCTGTTCATTTGCAGGACTGCAAGGGACCAAAGTTGAGGGTGCAATAATTCTGCAAGTGTGTTCAATGCATGAGTAACTATGGTACTAAAAATGCTTGAATTTATGGCTTATACGTCAGTAGCAGATAACAGACTAACGGCTAGTGACATGAAGCTAGACATGAGTGATCAGCCAAACCTAACTTTTCAGAAGCTGACACCATTAAATGAAAAATATTATGCAGATGCCACACATTGTGGGAATCGATGTCATGCGAAGCATCTTGCCAGTATCTGGCTATCCAGCATTGTTTTTGCAAAGCATCATCAGACAGACCAACATGTTTGTGCGTGAGACGGAGCAATTGTGTGTGTGACGGCAGAAGCAAGACAATGAGGATGGTGACGGCAATGGCATTTATATTGTGCTCTGGCTGGTCTTCGTGCTGGTGCCTGGCACAGCAGAAACTTATCAGTGCTATGTGAGTTTGATTTGGGCATTCCATCCCTGCATGTGTGGCCTGGTTCAAACTGGCACGGGAGACATGTGCACGTGGTGACATGTGGTAATGGTAGTGGCATGTGGCCTAATGGAACTCCCATGCTGGGGCACCAGTTGGAGAAAAGGCCCAAAATTAGGCGAGACTGGCCACAAAGCAGCATTATTTCATAAACCTTGCGATTTTCTGCAGAACTGATTCGCCATACTACTTTTGTTGTATCAGCAACAGTCGCGAATTTCAGAAGCAAGGCATTTTTTGTCAGCATGCCTTGATGGTATGTGTGCAGATTGGCAAGCACTATGAGCTGCTCAACTACAGCGAGCACGGCACCACTGTGGACAACGTGCTCTACTCGTGTGACTTCTCAGACAAGCGGCGGCTGCTGGCCACTGCTCAGCCTGCTGCTGCTGCTGCTGCACTAGCCGCCCCTCGGCACATGGTTTGTGTTACACATTTTAGTTGCAACAGGTTGTGTGAGCACACTTCGCCTATTGAGGTATGCATTGATGGAAAGGGGCACAATTGGGCACAATTGCAAGCCAAGTAGTAGTCAAGTCATGTTTGCTTCGCAGAAATCCACTTTTGGGATACAAGGCCTTAAAGTGTGCTACAAAATACATGGGCGTTCGAGCCAACAGTTTCCAGAAAGTGTGCGTTTAGCAGTTTGGTATGATCTTTTCTGTAACACCTACACATTATCTAAAGGGGCCGTGAAACACTTTTTAAACATGGTAATAAAATGTTGCCAACCCGTAGACAGGGCCCCTGTGTCAGCCTGCGAGCCGAATGTTGTGCCACTGCATTGAGCAAGGAATTCGTCAGTCCCAGAGTTAAGTGAGAGGTCGCTTTCTCCTTCATAATGTCAGCAGCCAGGTAGCAAGCAGGCCCAACAGCAATTAGCAGATGTCGGGATTGCGAGAACATTCTTGGTAATACCATTATTGTTATCTTTGAGTTAAATAAACGAAAAATTTGTCTGCAATTTCGAAAAGACCTGATATTTGCACTTCTAATCTCTAGCAACAGTCACCTGCTCAAACTTGCACTTTCTCCTTCACTGCTCGCAGCATTTTTCCTTCCTCCATGGCATAGTAATTGCAGAGAAGGTTTCCGTGACTTCAGTAATCTTGCCTTGTACTCATTCTAAGATAGCCAGGATAGACTCACCAATGTGTATCGTCGTCCACTCAATTTGATGGCAGCGGCGATGCATTGGCATAGGTATGCGGAGTCATCTCGACTGTCATCTCATCAACGTGCGTGCACAAGCCAAGGCCGCCTTCACACACAAAAAAAAAAGCACACAGGTGCCGCGGTTGGAAAGAGCACTTGGTGCACTGAGCAAGCGCTGCCTGCACCCGAACTTTGTAACAACAAAGGAAAGAGAAGGAAGTGATCACTGAACTTTTGGGCAAGGCCTTGCCCCCTTGCCATAACCCACTGTCTAGCTTACAGTGTGCTAGTAGAGACGATAGAGAAAGCTGCCCAGCAGTGCGATAGCAACCTCTCACTTCACGTATACTTGAAGGATTTGAAAAAACTTTGCAGCAGGAGATTCGCAAGGCAACATCCTTAAATAATGAGGCCATTCTGTGATTGGTTAGAAAAGTATTTTGGGCCCCTTTAACAGAGTTTGGAGGTGGATGTCTCGAAAATTACTCTGACGTATAAGCTGTGACACTGAAGTTGCACTTAAGATTTATGCTTAGCAAACATCAATAATTTACTGCAATAAAACTTTGATTTAGGTCAGTTGGTTTACTCCTCAATTATAGAAGTATGACAGAACATGGCCAAAAAAGATGTACGTAAACTTAATTATGCATCCCTTCTTCATCCATGTTTTTCCACGCGGCCCTGTCTATATTCCTCTACTACATGACTTTAACTTCTTAAATAGAACATATGCCCTAAAGTGAATGACTGACCTAGAATCGCTCTTCATCCATGACTCGTAGAATCACTCTTCATCCTCGACAGCTTCTGCTATGTTTGTGACATTGAGCGTACATTTCACTGCTGCTCGCCACAACCGCTGCGGACAAAACAATGGTTGCTATTTCATCAACATCCTCGTCATCAGCCTATTTCCACTGCAGGACAAAGGCCTCTCCCTGCTATCTATTTATGCGATCACAAATGGTGTCTATGCAGTTCTGAATGCACGCAGCCAACGCATGTATTGAGTCAAAATCAAAGTACTGCTAGCTGCAACTGTTGTGAAACAAACCACAGAAACCATGGTTCTCATCAATGCGGTCATAGATGACGACAACGCAGTTCTGAAGGCACGTTCCAACATATGCACCAAGTCTAAACGAAACTACTGTTTGTCACTGCGTAGGTAACTGGTCGCTATCAATGCAATCATGGACGGCGGCTACACAGTTCTTATGGCAAACATTGTGGGGAGCACACGTGCCCATCTTCCCCCGCGCCGTCGCGTCGAGAGCCGGCATAGATGGGGGAGAGGCGCACTATGCCCTCTCCCGATTCTCCCTCGCTCTTGCAAGGCGCGCGCGCCCTTCCTCCCCGACTTGCGGGCAGGTAGCTGACGGTCGAAGAGGACATTCCCCTCGCCCAGGTAAATAGGTACAAAACAGCGCGACCGGGGGAGACCCTCTCTCTCTGAGGCCGGACCCATAACCTGCCGGACTGGAGTACCTGCCGCTACCCGTGAGTGACCACGTTGCCTGACTATCCCGGCCAACGAGGCCAGCCTATTTATTACTATTACAGAGAGGACGTCCCTCTGCCAGCTGAGGGCTACAGCAACACAAGCCCGACGCTCAAAACCGGTGTGTGCAACGCTGCCTTGATCGCCAACTTTGGCGGGAACTTTAGCAAACGGGCGCCCGAACCCTTCGGGCGTACCTAGGTGCCAGCATCAACGTACGGGGGGCTTCTTAAGGGGAGGAGGATGTGGGGAGCACACGCGCCCATCTTCCCCCGCGCCGTCGCGTCAAGAGCCGGCATAGACGGGGGAGAGGCGCACTCTGCCCTCTCCCGATTCTCCCTCCCGACGCGCGTGCGCCCTTCCTCCTCGATTCGCGGGCAGGTAGCTGACGGGCGAGGAGGACATTCCTCTCGCCCAGGTAAAAAGATACAAAACAGCGCGACCGGGGGAGACCCTCTCTCTCTGAGGCCCGACCCATAACCTGCCGGACTGGAGTACCTGCTGCTACCCGTGAGTGACCATGTTGCCTGACTATCCCGGGCAATGAGGCCAGCCTATTTAGTACTATTACAGAGAGGATGTCTCTCTGCCAGTGTTCTTTATTGCCGGTAGCAATAAACGTTCTTACAGTTGACGCCGCTGGTTGCCTTATTCGTTCGAACCCGACGTAGCCGCGATTCCTGCGCTCCGGGTTGGGGAGTAACACAAAGCGACTGCGTGGGGGCTAGATCCGGAGCTCACCTTCAGCCCTAGCTGCACGCAGAGTGGAACCCCCACAACATCCAGCATGACGTCAGGCGCTATACTAGATGAATAAAGGCACAAACAGGCAAGAAGCATTCCAACAGTTCTGTCATTTTCGTATGGTTTCCACTGATGACTACAGTGGAATCTCATTCATATGGTCTTCATGGGGACCAAAAATAGCATTATGATCACTAATATGGTCTTGAAAAGCAGATGATGAAGAAATGGTGACGATTTCCCGGGGCAGGCCGTTTCAGTGTATAGCTGCTCGAAAAAATAATGAGGCAGTAAAAGTAGCAGTGCGCGATGATGGAGGGTAACCTGAAGTGGATGACTGGTGCGGTGAGATAAGCATGCTGCAGCTGTTGTTTAAGGTGGCTGATTCAATGAGAGAAGAATGAAAAGATTTATGATAAGGGGTGAGACTTGCAATGCATAGACAAAAAAAAGAAAAAAAAGGCGGCAGACTGGATTTGGCTTTCAGAGATGAAATGCTGACGTTAATGAGTAGAAAGAGTGAATGAATCTAGCAGCACAATCTTGGACTGATTCTAATACATTCATTAAATATGCTTGGTGCAGGCTCTATATGGCAGATACATATTCTAGTTTTGGTCTATCTATATGTGAGTAATTTTACATGTGGGGAGGGGGGGGGGAGGGCAAGATGGCGATGGCACTTGAGAAAAACGAGCATTTGAATCATTACTGAAATGATGGTACCAATATGGGTATGCCATAATAAATTGTAAGACAAGGTTATTCCTAGATATTTATAAGACGGTACTAATTCAATTGGGGTGTTAACGATAGAATATTGGAAACAATGTCGACTGTGGCAATGAGAGAAGGACACGAGTTTGCATTTTGCAGGATTGAGCAACATTAGCCAGTTGTTACATCAATTCTGCACGTTGTTAAGATTTGCCTGAAGATTAAGTTGATCATGAAAGTTACTGAGGGTGTGGTAAATGGCACACTGATTGGGAAACATTAGAATACTGCAGGAAACATGCTCGTGTAAATCGTTAATACATTTTAGGAATAGAAGCGGAGCGAGTACAGATCCCTGTGGAATGCCTGATGTGACGGGGGGAGTGGTAAGCAGGTGACCATTAACAGAGCCTGACTGAGAACTATTAGAAACTGTTCAATCTATTGAAGAATGTGACGGCAGTGAGGAATTTTATCAAAAGCTTTTGCAAAATCTAGAAAGATGACATCAGTCCGCATGTTACGGTCAAGATTAGTGTGCAGGTAGTGAAGGAAGAGTGCTAATTGGGTTTTGCAGGAGAGGCCTCTGCAAAACCCATGTCGTGAAGGATTGAAGAAATGGCATGAGTCCAAGAAACTTATAATGTGAGACTGGGTGACATGTTCGATGATTTTGCAGGGCACACTAGTTAATGAAATGTGGCGGTAATTCAGAGGTGAGTCTCAGTTACCTGATTTAAACACTGGAACGACTTTCCCCATTTTCCAGTCATCTGGAATGATTCCTGAGGAGAGTGACTATGAAAAGATCAAAGATAAATATGCGGCACAAATTGATGTAACATTTTTCAGAAGTTTTGTATTAATCGAGTCCATAACCAGCTGATGAAGAAAGTTTCATGGTATGAATTATTGATGCAATGCCTTCCTTGAAGAAGGTGATAGCTGGCATTAATGCTTCTATGGTAAGTCATCGTAGCTGTGAAGGTTCGTCAAGTTCTTTAGTAAAGACAGATCTGAATCCGTTGTGAAATATTTCCCCGCACTCATGGTCAGTGACTCGTTCGAGTGAGTTATTACAGTAGAACTTCATTGATACGTTCCCGTTGTGTACATTTTCCTGGCGCCAACGTTTGCAATCGAGAACACACAGAATCACCCAATAGAGTTAGCTCATTCATATATTCCCAGAAAACACGATTTTCGGCACCAACGTTCAGTATGTTGCCAAACTGCGATCGCATGATATGTTTTCCGGCCACTAGATCCCATGTAAACAAGAAAATGCACGAGGCGTGCGCGATCGAGTACAGTATATAGCTGCTCGCCGCAGCAGCTCCACTGCAATACTCGCCCGCCCGTCTCAGGCGAAAACGCTGGCACCCACTCATTTTCCCACAGTGGTACCAGCAAATCATATCCGTGGTCGTCACATGCCGCATTCACAGCTATCGCCGCCAATCCTCTTGCGATAAAGACCTATCTGTTTTACAGTGCATAGTGCGTAGTACCATTGGTAGTGTACTGCACGCTTTTAGTAGGCGATAATCTGAACGAGCCACTGTTTGCTGCTGCAGGCGGTGCGATGTAGCCATAACATTTTGCTTCAAAGGCACTCGGAGTCATCTACCAGCTACATTTAATTTCGGTTTCCCATCACCCTCTTAAAACATCATGCAATAGGAAAACAAAATGCGTCTCGGGCCGCTAGAGCACCACCACCTCAACGCACATCATCGTCTCGTGCCACAACGTTTCGCCCGATGCTTCGCATTACGTAGATGTCAACAATAGTTGATTCTGTCAATTAAATTTTTTTAGTTCGCATCGTACGTTCTCCCAGTTAGTACGTTTTTCTCGCTGTTTTTTTCCAACATGTATGAACGAGGTTCTTGTGTAGTAAGTGTAATATCATGAGTGTGTCCGGGGTTTCACACTTGCCAAAATTGTCTGGGATTGCTGGTTATCAGCTTTGGTAAGTCACTGCAATAAAATGAGTGCTTGGGATTCTGTATCGCAAGTAAGTATAATTTTTCAGCTTCGAGGTATTTTTCCCAACCGGTCTCAGTGCAGCTGCATTTAACTGAGCGGAATAGCCGTTTCCATTTTTGTTTTCTAGGCATTTTAGGTGTGAAGTAAACCACGGCTTATTGTGATCAGTATAATAGGTTAGTGTTAGTGAGCAGATTTAATTTATTTTTTAATAACAACCAATTTCACATAAATGGTGCAAATGTGAATCAGAGGTTGGATTGCGCGACATTTTGACGAGACACACAGAAGAGAAACACAGAGCGCTCTGTGGTGTGTGTTTCTCTTCATCGAAATGTTGCGGAATCCAGCCTCCAATATGCTATACCAACACGCCCAGTCTTCAATTCAACCTTGGCAAATGTAAAACATGGATTCGTACTCGAAAAAAAAGGTAATAAGATCATCCGCTTTTGCATCGTAGTTCCCCTTATCGTAAAGACATATTATTTTCACAGATGTGTTGTGGGGATTTAGGTGCCTTCCCATGCCTCGTCCCCCAGCTCGCATGTCGTGCTTAGCCCGATCTCCAGGAACCCCTGCCGTAATGGCAACATGGCAGACACAACTAGTGCACCGGAGCTAATTCTTCACGCAAGCCGTGCTTCTCCCTCTCGGGTTCGAGTCACCACGCAAGCATCACCGGGACGTGCCCTGATGTCCGGGGCGTCACTGCATGCCTCGCTGTTGGTGCAAAACCGCTCGATGGCCTCTGCTTGTCCCAAACGCAGCTGGTAGGCGCGAGCCACCCTGCTCAGCCAACAATGTCGCTGCGCTTTCCAACTATACCGCTTGCCTCATGCACAGCTGAGTGCCTTTTGCTATGCACATGAGCCACCCCGCTCCATCATTGATCTGTTTGTCAGTCGTGTGAGGCCTCGCGCACCTGTCGGAGCTGCAACCCAGCTCTTCACCATGCCGTTTACTGGCTGCTCAGGGTAGGGCGTGCATTTGGAAAACGGGCATAGGTTGGCCCATCTCCGACCGCTGCGCCTGGCCCGGAGCAAATGCTGCTGCATACCGCAGCCACACAGCTTCTCCAAGTCCTGATGGAAGCGGCACGCTCGCAGCCTAGTGCTCTAAAGGGAGATCTCCAGTCCCCTCAGCCAGGGATGCCAAGTTGCCTACGGTACCTCTCCTGGAGTATGGCGGTTAATCGAACCGCATGAGTGCTACGGAGTACCTCGAGGCACTGCACCGCTGTCAACAGGCTGGACGACAGTGCGATGCTAGGCACTGTGTTGCCCGATTCGCTAACAGCCCATGTGGCACGGTGGTACCAGCTTGTCGGTCACCAAGCTCGTTCGATGGAGGGGTTTAGGACGCTCTTCCGCAGCGAATTCCTCCCTCCTGACTATGAGCGCTGCATGCGTCGCAAGCTAGAGCTTCGCACCGAACACCACGACAAATCTTTGCTCGAGTATGTCAGGGCTATGCAGGAGTTCTATCTTCTTGCTGACCCTTTGGCATCTGACGCCGAGAAGGTGGAGCGGACCATTCGTCAAGCCCATCCAACCTTTGCCGCTTACCTTCGGAGTGCCCGTTATCGTGATCTAAAGGAGTTCGCCTCCCATGCAAAGCGGATTAAGGACGACATACTGACAGCGAGAGCCTACCACCCGCTGCCACTGCCATTTGTCTCTTTCGAACCTCATTGTGTGTGCTGGTGGTGACATGCCACCCCGTAATTCCCCGAAATACAAGGTGGCCATGGCCCTGAGAGAGTTCTGAGATGCGCGTGAGCTTTCTGACCGCGCTCTCGACGTGTACTAGCACGCCCGGGTGCGCACGCAAGAGAACGCAAACCCCATGCCCCTGCATGCAAGGGAAAATCTGATTGTGGTGCCCCTTTGGCTAGCGAACGGAAGCCACCTAGTGCTCGAGATTTGCCCGGGCCCCCGGATCAAAACGTTGCCTGCTACCATTGTCATGAACGCGGCCATGTTGCCCGAATATGCAAAGCGCACCGCCTGACGCAAGAGCCTGGTCGCCCGTTGGGAAACGGCGTGAGCCGCTGCTGAGCTCCGCCGACAGTAGGAGGGCATGGTGCTGAAAGGCGACCTCTTTCTCCAATGGCGGGTCACACTGGAACTGTCTCTTCCCTCATGCCAACGCCTCTCATCGCCCTTACGATCGCTGGTTGGCAGCTTGTGGTGCTGCTGGTCTCACTGTTCGGCAAAGAGGTTATGGCTCATTTGCGCCAGCGTTCTGTTCACATTAGAGTCTGTGACATCGCCTTCCACCTCACAAATGGTACGGCTACCTCGTGCGGCTCTGTGTGGTTGGTTGTGCGCTGGGAGAATCACATGCACCATCAGCATTTTGTGCATTATTCTGGTCTTTCCGTGCCCGTGATTCTCTGACACGACTTCCTTGCACGCACGGGTGTCGTGATTGACATCGTATGTGGAGGCCCTTCTGGCCCCCTGAAACCCTTTGCTACACTCCCGCTGTGCATGGCAGGCCTTCAAATGCCGGATGCTACGCGAGAGCAGGAGGAGAGGACACCTCGCACAGCCTCCTTGGCTCATGTCCCTCACTGCACCGCCAAGACTGACCCCTTGGCCAGCACGGCAGAACATGGTCGGCGCGAACCGCTTTCTCATGGGCATTGTGAAGTCAAGATTTTCCGCATACCTTAGCGACCACCCCATTAATTCTTTCATGACCGCGCGAAAATGGATGTTTCTTTATAGGTCTCAAAAAAATTCTCTACCACTACAAATAATATTTCAGCGCACATTGCAGCATAGCACATTGTGCATAATGAATTGCTCTTTCCAAAAAGATAACTTGCAAAACAAAAAAAAAATATTAGGTAACGCATACAAATTTTAGAAAGTGACATTTTTACTGCCAGTTGATAAAACAATAAAGAACATGATATCTACAATAACATTAATATCAAAGGAAATTCAGTATATTGATCTCAAAGATAAATAACCTAGGAATAGTGTCTCAAAAAGATTAATGCTCAGTACACAACCATTCTTCGGATACAAAAAAGAAACTAAGACCAGGAAGTGCTTCATTATTTGTGCCATACAGGGAAGCAGTTCCTGGTTTTTGTGAAGCATAGGTGCGCTCTGCAATTTTTTCACAAAACATCTGGTTTTTGTTGAACTTTGCAGTCCTTGTAACACATTTTGTAGTTTCGTCTTTTCGGCATCTTCTGAGGAGGCTCCGACGAGAAGTTCCAGGAACGTACTTTACTAGTTTATCAGGCATCGTGTACCTCTTTCCAGGACCGATCGCCCTTGGCGTAGCTTGGCAACTGCAGAATTGTGCATCCAAGCACATCTGTGTGCATTTTGCAGATTGCCTTTGTCACCTCCACAGTGAAGAAAACTAGAAAGAAATCCCATGCCGTTGTAATCCGTCTTGCGCTGCTCCATAGTGCTGGGCCAATACGTGTTCGGGACAGCCTTCTTGGCGTGACCAGAAGTTTCTTTGCTGCCGATGGCAGCACACCAAGTGAAGTATGCACCCTGAAGATAATAGGTAGAGCTCTTAGGCCAGGTAAAAAAATGGGTGTGCATGAGCAAGGAGACCGCTGAACGCCGTATACGAAACTTGCCTGTGAACAGCCGCAGATGTTCCAGGCCGACTCAGAACATTGTTACTGTCAGAGCTTGAGTCTGCTTTGCTGTCATCTTCAGAATCGTAACTCGAGTCCTCATCACCAAATTCAAGTGCGGGTGCAGCATGAGTAGGACGCTTTTCTCGCGCCGCGTGGGATGACGGCATGGAATGACGGCATGGGAGCGACTTTTCATAACTGACACCGGCAGCGTCCCTTGCCGGGATTTTACGAGAGAAGCGAAACCACAACTGTTCAAAACTGTTTGGAAATGCCAGCTCCACATGTTGGACATGCGGTGGCCCTTCAGAAACACACTTTGGCGGAATAAAACGACTTGGACTCCAAACCAAAGATTACTAGTGAGCAGCTGGCATCATTTTTGGGTAATTATCAACACTTAGACTGTCAGATGGCAAAGCCGGTGATATAATTTAATTCTCGACTTGCTGGGAGTCACTTGATTACAAAAATTTGATGCTAGTGCGGCGGAATCGTGAGCGGCACGCTTTTTTCTCGAGCGTGGCAGAGGTTGACAGCCAAGCCACTTTTTGCTGCAATTGACCAGGCAGTGGATGAATCCTGGTCACCAATTTGTGGGAAGGCTGAGTTTTGTCATCCTAGTCACCAATTTGTGGGAGGCACCATGGAGAGGTAGCCACTGTAGACCAACCATGGTGCGGTGAGATCTCAGGAGCAGCCGACACCGCGGCCGCTCAGGTCGAGCATGCCAGCGTGTTCTAGTCTTGTGCCACCTGCACGTGAGCCCATCTTCTTCGCCTGCTTTGGACGTGATAGTTGCACCGCTACAAGCTTATTGAGACCGGCATTGTCCAGCAATCAAACATCCCCTGGGGTTTGCCGGTGGTAATGGTCCCCAAAAGAGACGGCTCATATCGACTCTGTGTCGACTACCACCAGCTGAAAGAGGTGACGAGGAAGGGTGCTTATGCTATGCCTAATGTGGACTCGGTCGTGGCTAATCTAGGCGATGCGTGCTACTGCACCACCCTGGATGCTAGCCGCAGCTACCTGCAGGTTCACATGGAGCCGGCTGAGGCGCAGAAAACTGTGTTCACCTCACACCGAGGCCTTTACCAGATTACCTGTATGCCATTTGGCTGCTCTGGAGCTGCAGCTACGTTCCAGAGATTGATTGACTGCATTCTCGGGGATGCTAAGTGGCACTATGCGCTGGCGTACGTCGATGGCATTGTCATCTTTTCTCGAACGTTTGAGGAACACCTCCGCCACCTGGAGGACGTCCTCGAGAGGTTGCGTGCTGCCGGGTTGAATCTAAACCCAAAGAAAGCCCAACTAGCTGAGACTTGCATTTCTCTATCGGGCTTAACCATTGACAGGGGTCATGTTCTGCCGTGTGAAGAGAAGATCGAAGATATCCTCGAATATCCAACGCAGGCGAACATTCAGGGCCTGAGGTGCTTTTCGGGAATTTATATATTTATTTATTTATTTATTGTTGAATGTTATGCTCCGAAAAGAAGAGAAGAAGACGAAGTGAGAAACGAGCGTGGAGCCGAGCGCGCCTGCATTTTTTTAGTTGCTTTTGCAAGCGTCGAATAAAGAAGACGTTCTCTACTTCGGCTCCGCTTCCTGGTTTTCAACATATGGTGCCGTGACCAAGATATCAGATCTACAGTTGAAGACCCCTGACGATGAAGCGAGCTACCTGAAGAGGACGACCGACCGACGCGATCAACGCGACGACGCTGCGACAGAATCGAAGAACGATCCACGTCATTACGAGGCCTACCATTCCCGACGTGACGACATGGAAAGACTACGACGGAAGCGTGCTATCGTTCGAGCGGCGGTCACCAGGATCATCAACGACATGACAACTCTTATGCAGACGGAACAAACGCCATATGGTGAGCTGACCGACCATCTTAACCTATTGAAGATAAAGGAAACTATGCTTACGGACCTTGATAACCAAGTAGAAGAGCAGGTTACCGATGATAATCTTGAGGATGAGCTTCAAAGCGTCGGACAGTATCAAGAATCTATCGTCCTCGCGAAATCCCGCGCTGAACGCATTTTATCCGATCAGCAAACAACGACTACGCGCGAATCTCACGATGACTTTCGTCAAGCACGCGCATACGTTAAGCTACCGAAGCTCGATGTGCCGAAGTTTCATGGTGACCCCATTAAATGGCCAGAATTTTGGGATCAATTTGAGTCTACTGTTCACCAGAACCGATATATCACAGATGTAGATAAATTGAAATATCTTCGGAGCTACTTGATGGGTAAAGCGGAAGGTGTCATCAGCGGCCTGTCGACAACTAACGAGAGCTATAGCACAGCTATAGAACTTCTCAAAGAAGGATTCGGTCAGAAGTCACTGATTGTTAACGACCACATGTGTCACCTTCTAAACCTTCGTAAAGTTCGTTCTTGCAAAGATTACGAAGGGCTTCAAAGGTTGCATGAAGAAGTGCAGACTCGTGTGAGATCCCTGCATAACCTTGGCATCGAAGAATAAGAATATGGAGTGCTTCTGAAAACTGCTATAATACAAAATCTTCCGCAAGAAATGGTACTCCGTTTTAATCAGCGCATCTTGTCTTCGACAAATACAAGCGTTACTAGTGACAGGCTAAATGAAATGTCTGTTCTTCTAGACTTCTTGAGTCTTGAAGTAAGAAGCCGGGAACAGACTATAATAATGACTCCTGACAAGAGAGAACAAGCCTCAACAGCAAAACGACAATCTAATGAGCATTTCCAAGGTTCTGCATCTATGCTAACCGTGAAACTGACTCCAGAGAGTTGTATATTATCACTCGGTGGATCACTCGGTGGATGTCTGCCCAACGGAACTAACATTAGACGAGAAAAAGCAGAAACTACGGAAATTAGGATGCTGTTTCCGCTGCGCTAGACAATTTCACAAAGCTAAGGAATGCCGAAACTGGAAGAGACTAGGCTGTGCGAAATGCAAGGGGCGACATATCGCCACAATGTGCGACCCAAAATGTAAGCAGAAGAATACGGAAACGCAGACAACTGTTTCCAGTTCGTCAACAGACTCGATAAAGTGCACAATTCTTCTGCAGACTGCCAAAGTTTGGGCTGTGGGCACTGGAAGCAGATGCTTTGTAAGAATGTTGATTGATGGTGGCAGTCAGCGCAGCTTCATCACAGAAGAACTGTCTAGGAAGCTGAAAGCCACTGTGTTAGCCGAAGAGCAGCTCACCATCTCGGGATTTGGAAACGTTTCAGCACCGCGGAAATATTATAGGAGAGTACGAGTCACGCTGCATAGCCAGTACGACTCAAACTCATTTGAAGTAGATGCTATAGAAGTTCCCGAAATATGCAATGACTTGTCAGCATTGACAGATACAAATCTACTTGCAAAGTTGAAAAGGAAGAACTTATGTTTGGCTGACGTCAACGCAGTTCAGGTCTCGCCTGAGCCTAGAATAAGCATCCTTATAGGTGCCGACTATTACTGGCAGCTTGTCAGCGGAAGAATTCATCGACTGGACGACTCCTTGACCGCCATCGAAACTATCATAGGATGGACACTTCATGGAGATACCAGAAGTCCACCTAAGTTCTACAAGCCGGAAACCGTAAGGAACTTCAACATATGCCTAACGGAAGCCAATGTTTCCCAGCAGCTGAGGTCTTCCTGGGAGGTAGAACATTTGTGGCTGACTAACAAAGACAGACTTTCGAAAGATGACGAACACGTCCTGGAGAACTTCGTGGAAACTGTTAGAAACAATGGTCGCTATCAAGTTGAACTGCCGTGGCGCAGCAATTGTTCCCAGCTTAAAGATAACCGAGATGTTGCGTTAAAGAGGCTGGAGTCTTTGCAGAGAACGCTACATCGAGAACCAGAGTTTCAGAAGGAATATGACACTGTCATTAGAAGCTACTATAACAAAGACTTCGCTGAGAAGGTCACAATGGGCAGTACGAGTGAACATATCACGTACTATATGCCACACCGAGCAGTAGTGCGACGCGACAGAACTACGACTAAAGTACAGGTGGTATTCGACGCCTCTTCTCATGCTTCGGACTCGCCTTCACTTAACGACTTCTTGTGGACAGGGCCGAATTTGAACCCCAACATCCTCGACTTACTGCTGAAGTTTCGCAGCTTCAAGATTGGAATTTCCGCTGATATCGAAAAAGCGTTTCTTCAAATATCGCTGGCTGAACAAGACCGAGACGCGTTTCGTTACTTCTGGTTTGAAGAAGGATCTTCCAATATTGAACTGCGCATCACAAGGGTTCCTTTTGGTGCCTGCAGCAGTCCCTTTCTCCTTGCTGCAACTCTGCGACACCGCTTCCAACTAGTAGAAGACAAATACCCTTCTACTGCCAAACTATTGAAAGATCTTCACAGACTGGCGGCCACTACTAGTTTGTCGGCTACTGAAGGACAGTCATGGAATTCTTGGACCAAAACTATCTTCATCAGGAGTCCAGAAAACAAAGAAGCCGATACAGAGACAGAGACAGCGAAAAGAGAAAGCGATGCCATGAAATTAAGAAAAGAGGATACGGAAGTTTTCAGATGTTGTCTAGCGTGGTATGATTTGTATTTAGTTGTGTGTGAAATATGTAACCAAGTCACAAAACCACGGGCTCTACGAAATCACTTGGAGCAGCGGCATGAGAGCATTGACACCTTTGGTCGGGGTGACCACACTGCTGACACGTCCGTGCTCCACCCGGCGGGTGGAGGGAAGTCGTCGGGGCACAGCTCCTTGTCATTGTCGTCATCATCGTCGTCTTCCGCTCCGCGACACTCGAGCGGGCCTGCCGGGTGCCCGTCGTCAACAGAAAAGGCTCCATCTGGGTCATCACTGTCAGGGAGGCACAGCAGTACTGTGGAAAGGCTAAAACGCAACGACCACACGCTGGCCCTCGTTGTCCGGGTGCAGCGAATGCCACTTCCACGACAGCCTGAAGCCATGGCCGCCCGCAACAGCTCGCCAGGCCATCAAAAGGAATTACCTTCACCCCAGCAGCCACCACCTTACACCCCTGAAGGGCTAGGACTGCTGTCTGGGCCAGGGCCGGGGCAGGCCAATCACATGCACCCGACGCATGCACCAGTAGCACGTCAGCAATGGTGGCTGCGATGGTTTCCACTACGGCACCTACGCCCATTAGGAAGACACCTGCCAGCAAGGGTTCTACCACGAGCACAGAAAAGTGCTCATGGTGCCGACGGCTTTGCCGACGGCAAAGTTCACTCATGCGAAGTGCGCACTTCTAGTGGCAACACGTTGCGGAGACCGGCACAGATGCGGTACCACCTAGAATCTGCTGGACAAGCTCCGTCTTGAAAAGAAACAAGCACACGCTAATTGTTCGGCCGGGAGCTGTTGAATATTATGCTCCGAAAAGAAGAGAAGAAGACGAAGTGAGAAACGAGCGTGGAGCCGAGCGGGCCTGCATTTTTTTAGTTGTTTTTGCAAGCGTCGAATAAAGAAGACTTTCTCTACTTCGGCTCCGCTTCCTGGTTTTCAACATTTATGATGCCCTCAAGGTACATTGTACATAACAGAGAGGAGGGGCACAAGCAAAAAAAAAAAAAAAAATTGTAACAACGCTTATGGTATTAAAATGCAAAACAAAACAGACGCACTTCAATATAAATACAAAGAATAAAGGAACTCAACAGGCACATGCTAATATAAATCTAAACATAAATGCACCATAATACAAATCACAACGTTGACTTGTTAGGGCGTAATCACTAAATTGTTTTCTTTGTGGTCCTAAAAAGGACAGGGTCTGTTATGGCCACAAACAATAGTGACAAGTTATTCCATTCTTCTTACGTTTTAGAAAAAAATGAATGCAAGTGCGTCACTATGTTACAATGAAGTATGCTGACTTTTTGGGGATGGTTCAAACGAGAATAAATAAATGATGCCAACTGAATCTAACGTGAACGCAGCGTGCTGTTGTGGTAGAAAAGCTTATGAAAAAGTGAAACACAGGATAGTTTTCTTCGAGAGGCTAACGATAGGAGGTGCAAAATGGGTTTAATTCCTGTTACACTGGTGGTCCTTTGGTAGTTACCTAAGATGAATTTAGCTGAGCAATTTTGCACAGCTTCAAGGCATTGAATTAAAGTAGTATGGCCCCGAGTCTCGTAAGCCCCGTAAGCTATCCCAGGAGACAAAGGATCTGATTAAGAAACGCCAATGTGTGAAAGCCTCCTACCCTACAGCAAGAATAGAACTGGCACAACTTTCCAAGCTAATCAACAAGCATTATATAGCTGACATAAGGAAGTATAATATGGATATAATTGAGAATGCTCTCAGGAACGGAGGAAGCCTAAAAGCGGTGAATTAGAAACTAGGAATAGGCAAGAATCAGATGTATGCACTAAGAGACAATGCCAGCAATATCATGACTAACATGGATAAGATGGTTAAAGTGGCTGAGGAGTTCTATAGAGATATATATAGTACCAGTGGCACCCACAACGATAATGGAAGAGGGAATAGTCTAGAGGAATTTGACATCCCACATGTAATGCCGGAAGAAGTAAAGAATGCCTTCGGAGCTTTGCAAAGGGGGAAGGCAGCTGGGGAGGATCAGGTAACAGCAGATTTGTTGAAGGATGGTGGGCAGATTGTTCCAGAAAACTGGCCACCCTGTATACGCAATGCCTCATGACTGCGAGCGTACCGGAATCTTGGAAGAACGCCAACATAATCTTAATCTATAAGGAAGGGGACGCCAAATACTTAAAAAATTATAGACCGATCCGCTTACTATCCATTGCCAACAAAGTATTTACAAAGGTAATCGCAAATAAAATCAGGAACACCTTAGACTTCTGTCAACCAAAGGACCAGGCAGCATTTTGTAAAGGCTACTCAACAATAGGCCATATTCACACTATCAATCAGGTGATAGAGAAATGTGCGGAATATAACCAATCCTTATATATAGCTTTCATTTATTACGAGAAAGCATTTGATTCAGTCTAAATCTCAGCAGTCGTGCAGGCATTACGGAATCGGGGTGTAGACGAGCCGTATGTAAAAATACTGAAAGATATCTATGGCGGCTCCACAGCCACCATAGTCCTCCATAAAGAAAGCAACAAAATCTTTATAAAGAAGGGCGTCAGGCAGGGAGATACAATCTCTCTGATGCTATTGTTACGGTAGAAAAGAGGACAAAGTCGTGAACAGTAAAGACAACGAAGTGCCAACAGCCTCTCAGGGTTCTGTGCTGCTGTATATATATGCATCGTGTAAATAGTTTATAACCGTGACATTTTGGTGGAGGTGCGCGGTAGGCGTGCTTCTTCGTTATGCGGTTGAGGTGGCGGTAATCGACGCAGAATCTCCATGAACCGTCCTTTTTGACCAGCACGACAGGGGATGCCCAGGGACTTGACGATGGCTCAATGATGTCTTTCGCTAGCATCTTGTCAACTTCCGTTTGGATGATGTGACGCTCCAAAGCTGACACTCGGTAGTGTCGCCGATGGATGGGTGGATTATCGCCTGTATGTATACGATGTTTGACAAGTGACATCTGGCCTAAGGGTCGGTTGTTCAGGTCGAATATATCCTTGTAGGAAAGCAATAGACTGCAGAGCTGTTCAGTCTCTGCAGGAGTGAGATCCGGGGTGATCATTTTCTTAATGTCGTTGTCAGTACATTTAGCAGACTGGAACGGCTCACAGGCAGCGTCGACGGTGAAGGTCTTAACACAACTAACTTCGAAAGGAGTGATTGTAGCCAGGGTGATATCTTTCAGCAGAATTTGCTTAGCGAGCCTGAAATTCACCACAGTGAGATACGTGCGATTGTCTGTGACCCTCACTATTGTTTGCAGAACGGTAACGTTGTGGGTGAGAACGATGGCAGTTATGGGAGCGGAGATGTAATCACTGGCGTAGAAGGCGACATTTCGATGTATGTGAAGACCTGTGGTGGAACGTGCACAAAATCAGTCGGTCTTAGGCGAATTTCATGTGGCGTCGGAGGAACGTCCAGCAGAGGCAGGTCAAGACGCACAGTACTCGAGGAACAATCGATGAGCACTGAATGGGCGGAAAGGAAGTCTAGACCTAGTATGAGGTCATGGGGGCATTGGTCAAGCACAGTGAAAAGGACGACATTATGGCGCCTGGAAATGCTCACACGTGCAGTACACATTCCGAGCACGGTCACCGTGCTACCGTCGGCGATTCGTATGAACCGAGTGATGGCAGGCATAACAATTTTCTTTAAATGGCGGCGTAGGCGGCTGGTCATAATCGATATGTGTGCTCCGGTATCTATGAGTGCTGTGACGGGTGTGCCATCAACTTGGACGTCAAGAAGGTTATTTCTCGTAAACAGCGTCAAAGGAGGATCTTGCGGCGAATGCGACATTGCAGCACCACCTCGAGGTGCCGCATTGCCTAGTTTTCCTGCTGGGACGGTCCTGGTTAGGTCAGCGACGGCGAGCGGTGAAGCTGGGGCGGACGTGACTGACGACATTGAGGCGAGGGCGAGCGAGCATAGCGACGAGTCGACGTAGTGGCGTCGGAAGCGTCATAGAAGCGACGGGGTGAGAAACTTCGGGACACACTTGCATTCCGGAAGGTGTTTCGAGGAGGGGACGGCCAACGGCTCCGGCAGTGATGGGAAACGTGACCGATTCGGCAGCAGCAGAAACAGATCGGTCTGTCGTCAGGTGTACGCCAGTCCGATGGATTCCTGGTGGTAGTGTATGGATAACGGACACTGTGAGGTGGACTGCGATAGGACCGAGGCATAGGAGCAGGGCAGGTGTCAGGGCAACTCAAGGAGCAGGCGCTGGGAAGACCCATATTAGCGATTTCCTGGCAAACCACGGACTGGATCAGCGATATCGTCTCAGCAGTCCTGTTCCAAGACGTCTGTTGAGGTGAGGCAGGAATCGCTGCTTCGAGTTCGCGGCGTTCACTTCGGTTCAAGTTTTTGCTTGGTGGTGGCGAGCTAAATTGGTCAGTGGGGTCGGTACAGGAAGAGTTCGCTGCCGTATTAGGAAGCCGTGTAAACTTATTGTATATACGGCGACTCTTCGCCTGCTCGAAACGGCGACATTCCTTCACGATGGCGTTGACAGTTGATAAGTTTCTAAAGACCAGAAGGCTGAATGCTTCGTCCGCGATGCCTTTGATAATGTGTCCAGCCTTGTCCACCTCTGGCATGGACGTGTCAATTTTATGACAGAGGGCTAGGACATCCTGAATCCTGAACATCCTGAAGACGCGTAGAACATCCTGAGATGCCTAGGACATCCTGAATCCGAACATCCTGAAGACGCGTAGGAGACGTACAACTCGGTAGCAGTTTGGGCACGCGTGGCAAGTTGTTGCTTGGCGGTTAGTTGTCGACCGGTCGGATTGCCAAAAACGTCCGACAGCTTCTTTTTGAACAAGTCCCAGCTGGTTAGCTCTTCTTCGTGTGTGTAAAACCACGTACGCGGTGTTCCGTTGAGGTAGAACACGACATTGGCCAGCATTATGGTCGGATCCCACCTGCTCACCTTGCTGACGCGCTCATACATCTTCAACCATTCTTCTACGTCGACACCTTCGAGGGCGGTGAACTTGCCGGCGTCTTGTGGCTGAGGTAGAGCAACGTACTGGGTATGCGTTGTCAGCATTGTAGCTGCAGATGCGGTACCTTCCACTGGAAGCATGGTCTTAGGCTGGGTGAGATATCCGCTGTGAAGCTCCGTGGCAAAGACGCATACCCTGCACGTCCACCAAAATGTCACGGGTCGACTCTTCGGTCGTGACCCAGTATTACCATTGGACGCTTCCCTCCCCTTGACACAGGATCCAAGGACCAAGTATGCCCGCGACGCCATCGCCCACGCTGACCATGCGCGCCAGCTTGCCCGTACTCGTCTGTTGGCATCGCAGAAATCTCAATGACACGCTTACAATCGCCACCACCGTGACACATATTTTTCACCAGGCTCTCGTGCTACTTTGGTCCCCTTGCCGTCGAGTGGGGCTCTCTGAGAAACTCCTCCCGTGCTACAAAGGCCCTTACCGTGTTCTACGTCAAGTAACCAATGTCACTTACGAGATAATCCCCGAGACCTCCGTCATGCCACCCGCTTCCACATCACCTGACGTCGTACATGTCTCTCAACTTAAGCCGTACTAAGCCTTTACCGACGGCCCCGTCTGAAGCCCCGTCAGTGCTTTTTCTGCCGGGGGTCGTGTTACGGTAGAAAAGAGGACAAAGTCATGAACGGTAAAGACGACGAAGTGGCAACAGCCTCTCAGGGTTCTGTGCTGCTGTGTATATACGCATCGTGTAAATACATCGTGTAAATAGTTTATACCAATGACACTATTCAAAGCGTGCTTGCAGGAGGCATTCAGAGACCTGGATTGGGAAGAATTGGGTATAAGAGTTAATGGAGAGTACCTTAGTAACTTGCGATTCGCTGATGATATTGCCTTGCTTAGTAACTCGGGGGACCAATTGCAATGCATGCTCACTGACCTGGACAGGCAAAGCAGAAGGGTGGGTCTAAAAATTAATCTGCAGAAACCTAATGTAATGTTTAACAGTCTCGGAAGAGAACAGCAGTTTACGATAGGTAGCGAAGCACTGGAAGTGGTAAGGGAATACATCTACTTAGGGAAGGTAGTGACCGTGGATCCGGATCATGAGACTGAAATAATCAGAAGAATAAGGATGGGCTGGGGTGCGTTTGGCAGGTATTCTCAGCTCATGAACAGCAGGTTGCCATTATCCCTCAAGAGAAAAGTGTATAACAGCTGTGCCTTACTAGTACTCACCTACGAGGTAGAAACGTGGAGGCTTACGAAAAGGGTTCTACTTAAATTGAGGACAACACAACGAGCTATGGAAAGAAGAATGATGGGTATAACATTACAAGATAAGAAGAGAGCAGGTTGGGTGATGGAACAAACGTGAGTTAATGACATCTTAGTTGAAATCAAGAAAAAGAAATGGACATGGGCAGGGCATGTAATGAGGAGGGAACATAACCGATGGTCAATAAGGGTTATGGACTGGATTCCATGAAAAGGGAAGTGTAGCAGGGGGCGGCAGAAAATTAGGTGAGCGAATGAGATTAAGAAGTTTGCAGGGACAACATGGACACAATTGGCACATGACCAGTGTGGTTGGAGAAGTATGGGAGAGGCCTTTGCCCTGCAGTGGGCGTAGTTAGGCTGATGATGATGATGATGACCTGATTCCCAGATGGATGCTGCAAATTCAAGCTGTGGGGGAACATAGGTGGTGTAAAAAAGCGGTTTCGATGAGGAGGGCGCTAAAGAGAAGTTCCGGTGAAAGTATCTGAGTGTACGAAAAGATTTTGACGTTATGTGTTCTATGTGTATCTTCTAAGAAAGGTTATTAGAAATGTGAACACCAAGGTAACAAGAAGTTACAGTTTGCTATGGGGCATTGTTAATATAATTATAGCACGTCAAGTCATTACGAGAAACTCATTGACTTGCACTTGTTTATATTTAATTCCATCTTTCAAGTACGACACCAGTTAGTGATGCTGTCAAGGTCAGTTTGAAGGGCTTTAATGTCGGGGTCATTAACGATTTTATGGTACAGAACACAATTATCAGCAAACAGACATATATTAGAATATTAGACGAAACATAACTAGGTGAGTCATTTATATATATATATATATATATATATATATATATATATATATATATATATATATATATATATATATATATATATATATATATATATATCCTTGAGGCACACCTGAACCAACTGGTGCCGAAGGGGAGCAGACATTGTTAGCAAAGATGAATTAAACATGAGAGGTAAGGAAGGCATGTATCCAGATAATTATCGCAGGATCAATATTGAGCACACTAAGTTTATCTAACAGTAACGAATGGCTTACCTTGTCAAATGCTTTAGCAAAGTCTAAAAATGTGCAATGTTACAAAACTAGTGTCTAAATATGTATGCAAGTCATTAGTGAACTACAGGAGCTGAATATCACATGAAAAATGTTTGAGGAATCCGTATTGTGTGGGAGTGATTTTTTTTTAGGCTTGTGGTGCAGCTCAGAAAGAGCAAAAAAGGAAGGTGGAACGAAAGGGAACGGAGAACAGGGCGAGCGCTGAGTGAAAGAATTGTTGGCCCCCAGAAAAGTATGATGTAGAAAAGTATCAGATGTATGAAGATCATGTGCTCCATTATTTTGCAGGGTACGGATGCTAGGGACACTGGCCTGTAATTGTTAGGATTTTGAGTTTCCGCAGACTTGTGGATCGGCATTACTTTGCTTGTCTTCCAGTCTGTGGGAAGAGATCCAGAATTATAGGATTGCGAAAAAATACATTCAAGAATAGTGGAACAGTATTCAACCGTGTTACGCAAGAATTTAGTATTTATTTGTTCAACACCATCAGAAGACTTTAGTTTTAAATTCTGGATGATTGCCTTTATTTCCATCACGCTAAATACAATAGGATCCATTAAATAATAGTAAAAAGGACAAAGCACAAGAAGTTCATTACTGAAGTCTGATGATGTAAAATAATTGAAAAACGAAACATGCTGGCGTAGGCACCATTGTCCACAGGGTCCCCAGATGATGTTGATAGTAATATTTAATTTTTGCTGTTTCCTCTTACAATATTCCAGAAACGCTTAGGATTGGATCTCAGTAAACTTGGAAGAGTAGTGTTGACGAAGGATAGTTTAGTAGTTCTTAAAGCAGATAGGTAGCTGTTTGTAGCATATTTGTGTGCAAGCCATCGATCGAGTTTGTTACATCGCTTCGCAACACGAAATAAATGCTTCTTCTTGTTAGAAAGTTTATTTAAGCAGCAGTTATACCAGAGGCAATTACTTGTGGAGGCGCATCGAGAGGGAACGTGCTGATTAATTAATTCTGAAAATTTATTTCTGAAACTGTGCCAGTTTTCTTCAACTGAGTGATGACCAAAGTGCAGCAGAAAAGTCTCTAGAAAACAACAGAGAGCTTTGTTAACCCTTTCGCTGTCGGACGTTTCTGGCCGTGACGCACCCCCAGTGTCGGCTTGGTTTCAGGGAACGAGCATAACAGGGAATGAACATAGCAATTTATTTTTGATTATGATTGGTATACAAATAACATAGTCAATGCAATATGCACATTTCAGTGTTCCGCAGCTGTTGTTAGTAAACATCATCATCATCATCAGCCTGACTATAAAATCCGTTCAACATCCGAATGTGACGATGCGGAACCCTCTTCCTCTCATGCGGCTTTGTCCGAGTCCGAATCCGAGCTCGGCTCGTATTCTGAATCGGAATTCAGCCACCGCTCCCATGAGCAGACGAAGGTCCCGCGCGCCGAGCCATCCGAAAGTAATCGCGCGCAGGGAGGATGTGCTTTCAGTCGCCCGCGCAACGGAGAGAAATGTGACGTTGTGTGATCAAGAAGACAGAGGGAGATGGAAAAAGGCTAAACAAAGTTCGAAGAGCTTTACGTTTACTGCTGCAAGTCGGAAGCGAGGGTGCGGCGAGAGAGCGAAAGCAGCAATCGAGTCACCCTTTTTGGAGAGGCAACGGCACGTGCGCCTGAACTTGATGCGCCGTAGCAGGCACACCAACAGAAGAAAAATAAAAACCTTCAAACCAGCGGAGATTACAGAACAACCCTTGAACCCATAACCACACGCGGGCGACGCATGATCCAGTGAACGCGGAGCCACCGCGCCACTCAGCAAAGAGAAAGTGGGGAGTGGCAGTCGCACCGTACTCTTCAATACATGGACTAACACAGGTCGGAGCGAATATACGAACTTGTAGAAAGAGTCAACAGATGGCATGGCCAATCCAGGAGCGCCTGCTTTGCGCTCAGGCGCGAAATTTTGAACGCATGATAGAGAACGTACCGGTACGTCAGTGACACCGTGGAGGGGGAAGCGCGATGACGTACCGGTACGTCCGTGACAGCGAAAGGGTTAATGGCAGGAAAGTTAGCTTTCTTATAATCTCTGATGGTCTTGAGACACCTGCGTTGCGATGGATGTAACAAACTTATCGTGAAATGCAAGGCATCATGATCACTCAGACCAGGAAGGTGCATGACTGGTGAAATGTTATCAAGCAATGAGAAAGTAACCTCAGTTACATGTGTGGGTCGAGCGACAATTTGTGTAAGACCGTACTCACAGCAAACTGCAATAAATTTGTTTCATTCCTCTGTTGATGGGTTAGGCAAGGGACGAGTGCGCGTCCATGTGATATTAGGAAAATTGAAATCTCCCATTAAAAGTATCTACGTACCTGGATACCGAATTACAATTTGATTTAGGCCCTCATGCATGTAGTCACAAAAAGACTTAGCACTTACGGGTGTCCTATAGCAGACACGAATGATTATCCTTTTAAAACTTAATGTCAGGCAACACCAAGTAATTTCTAATTCATAAATAATAGGCGCACTGATGCACTCGGTGCACTTCTTGACAACAAGTAAAACACCACCGCCAGATATATTGCTACTATCACTGCAAAAAATAACATAAGTGGTAAAACAATGAAACAGCTCAGAATTTATTTCGTTGCTCAGCCATGTTTCTGTCAGTGCGATAGTGTTAGCAGAACAGTAATTAATAATAACAGATAACTCATCTTGTTTAGGAAATTAACTACATGTGTTAGCAATGAAAACAGGGTACTCAGATGACTTAGAGCAACCTCCCCTCACTTTCCTGTGGTTTTGCTGAAAGAATGCGACTGCACCGCTATGCTCGAGCAGCGTTCAGAGAACTGTCGGAGGTTTGAATTTCATGTGGAATGCCTTCTGTTTCACTGTATTCGTACCATTTGCCATCAGCGAGCAGTTTCTTGCATCTCAGTTTAAATGGCAACTTCTTCCTTTTTCCATATTGATTTAGGATTTTTCTTATGTTTTGTCACTGTACAATAGTCCTCAGTCATAGATATGTTTGTGTCCTTCAATAGAACCTTCTTTGAGCGCACCAGATCTTAAGTTTCGTACTTTTAAAACTTAACGATTAGTGGACATGTTTTCGCCGTCTGAAACTGACCTATTCTATGTGTGCGGGCAACACTGTCTGAAGAAATATTAAGCTGTAGTTTATCATTTATTACCTCAAGCACTCTTTCTTCTGACTGCAATGACATTTCACT
This sequence comes from Dermacentor andersoni, assembly GCF_023375885.2. Classification (NCBI taxonomy): domain Eukaryota; kingdom Metazoa; phylum Arthropoda; class Arachnida; order Ixodida; family Ixodidae; genus Dermacentor; species Dermacentor andersoni. Next base: position 235,973,940 of record NC_092816.1, on the reverse strand, counting down.
AGCAACATCCGAGAGTCCATAAAAACAAATTATTATGACGGGACCAATCTTCCGCATCATCGAGCCGAGTTGTTAGTGTGCATGTGTATTTTTTTTCTACACGGTATATAGTTTCATGTAGTTCCTTTGTCTATCGTTGCCGCTGATCCAGTGCAGCAGTTTGATTCTCAACATTTTGCAATCTTGCTTTTATATTGAATATCATCTGCGAAACAGCCTGCTGTTGTTCTTTTAATTCACATACTGTTGCAGACATAGATTGTTGCATTGATTCCATTCTAATGGAATGTTAGTTAAGTAAGATCACGAGCTGTTTTCAATACTTCAAGTGCATCAGAAGGCTGCTTGTTAGGACCAGGGTAACTCTCAGTGTTGTCGCAGTGAAGCAAAAGCAAAGAAACAAATTGGTCAACCAGAATGTAGGGCATGGAAGCACGACTAAAAAAGGATAATTGGATTTGTAGCAGTGATATAGTGACTTGGAAAAATAACTAACCTGCGTAGCAAAGAAGAAAATGCGTAAGCTTTTCATGCTTGTTCCAATCGTCTCTGTTGTCGGCAGGAAAATTGCTGAGAAAGTAACCACGTTCATCAGGCACAGGGCGCAGTTCTGCAGGCCAACCACGACTGCACTGAAGAGCGGCGTAGTAAAGAAGAAAATGCGTAAGCTTTTCATGCTTGCTCCAATCGTGCCTCCATGCCCACTGACAAGGGATTGCTCAGTGCTGGGTTTTATGCCTGGTGGCGTCGATGACGTGACAACTGCGCAGTGACGAAAGTCTGTCACAGGATGCATAGCCCATGCGATGTGCTCGCATTCCGTTGGCCCCGGCAGAATGACAGATGTCATCGGTGCTGCTTCGCAGTCTCTGTTGTCCACAGGAAAATTGCCGAGGAAGCAACCTTATTCATCAGGCACGAGGCGCAGTTCTGCAGGCCAACGACGACTACACCGAAGAGCTGCATAGCAAAGAAGAAAATGCGTAAGCTTTTCATGCTTGTTCCAGTCGTGCCTCCATGCCCACTGACGAGGGATTGCTCAGTGCCGGGTTTTATGCCTGGTGACGTCAATGACGTGACAGCTGCGCAGTGACGAAAGTCTGTCAGAGGATGCATAGCCCATGTGATGTGCTCGCATTTCGTTGGCCCCCGCAAAATGACAGATGTCATCGGTGCCGCTTCGCTGTCTCTGTTGTCCACAGGAAAACTGCCAAGGAAGCAACCTCATTCATCAGGCACGAGGCGCAGTTCTGCAGGCCAACCACGACTACACCGAAGAGCTGCGTAGCAAAGAAAATGCGTAAGCTTTTCATGCTTGCTCCAATCGTGCCTCGACTCTACAAGTGCCCTTAACCACTCTGTTGAAAAAGTTGGAGCGATGGAACTGGGGTCCTGAGCATGCAGGTGTCTTTTATGCACTATCCTGAACTCTAGTGGCCATAGCCGAACCGAAGCTGCCCGACCTCAACAGGGAGTTCATTCTGCAAGCTGACGCGTGTGACGTGGATCTTGGGGCTGTGCTGCTTCAGGAGTATGACGGCATTCTCCAACCAGTCGCCTTTGCCAGCCAGTCACATAATGCCACTGAGTGCAACTACAGCGTGACTGAAAGGGAATGTCTTGCTATAGTTTTTGCTCTCTGGAAGTTCAGCTGCTATGTCGATGGAGTGGGAGTGCCGTTTGTGGTGGAGACGTACTATGGCACTGACCTGTTTTAAGTGCTTGCGTCAGTCCGTGGGCCGCCTCGTGTGCTGGACGCTTACACTGCAGTGGTACAATTTTGTTGTGCACTACCAGAAAGGGAGTTCGAATGTGGTTGTTGATGCCCTGTCGCGTGCCTCCGTTTTGACATCTGACCCTTTGGTCCGTCACTCCCATGAGCATCTGCACCAAGTAGAGACCAGAGCCTCAGTCTCTAATGACTCGAAAGGCGCAAACCTTAGGCACTCAGTAGAGATTGGAGCCTGTGTCTCCAGTGGCTCAAACGACGCCACCCCCGCTGGCAAAGCGATTTCCAGACTGCCAGCCTCAGAAGAGGACGCTTACCTGGTGGACCCCATTACCTCCTCTGGTATCATCTTCAGTAAGCAAGAGCTACTAAAGGCACAGCAGAGCGATCCATTTTGTCAACATATCATTGACTGGCGGCAAAGCCGTCGGGCTCACACGGACAGCTTGGTATTGCTGTTGGCACCAAGTGCGACGCAGCTGGTACTATTGTGGTAACGTTGGATACATATCTGCTTGACATCGATGGAGTTCTCCTGCGCTACATCCCATCTGAGGAGGCTCCCCAGGAGTCGTCTTTCAAGGTGGTGATATCCTGCCGTCTAAGGAAAGCCAACTTCAGCTATTTCCATGACTTGCGGTTGGCCGGACATGCCAGTGGCTTTAAGACTTTCCAAAAGTTGTGCCTCTCTGCTACCTGGCCAGGCATGAGGTGGGACGCTCTTCACTACACCCGCTCATGCTGCGTATGCCAATGCGTGAAGCCTCGCGTAGGCTAACCTCCCGGGCTCATGCAGCCAATCGACAGCCAGCTACGCTGGCAAGTCATGGCCTGTGACATTATGGGACTTTTTCCCAGAAGCTGGCGAGGATATGTTTTTCTCCTGGCTGTCACAGATCACTTCACAAGATGGGTTGAACTTTTTCAGCTTCAGAAGTTAACGGCACGCACAATCTGGGACAAGTTGACTGAGGTTTTTAACTGCTTCGGCTTTCTGGCGGAGCTGATATCGGACAATGTGTCTTACTTCATGGCCAAGGTGTTCATGGATCTGTGTGCCGCCTCTGGCGTTAAGCACCATAAGACAACCACGTGTCACCCACAGGCCAACCCAACAGAACAGTTTAACTAGAACCTCAAGCGTCAAGCCCCTACTCACGGCCTTTGCCCGGCAAAACAGGGATTGGGATGTCTGTCTTAACGAGATAAGCTTCTCCGTGTGGTCCACGAGGAATCGTTCGACTGGGTGCACACCCACTTTCCTCAACTTCGGGAGAGAACTGCCAAACCTCATGAACTGCGTTCTGCAGACCGGCAGCAGGGCATGCACCACGAAAGTTGGCCTTTCCGGCTATACAGCGTAATTGCGCTCATAGATGGGCGCGGCCCTTAACCTAGCCCATTCCAACCTGGCAAAAGCACGAACTGGACAGAAGGCCCAATATATACCTAGCAGGGGCATCTGCGTCAGCAGGCGTTTGGTGTGTTGCGACACCACGTACCCGAGCACACGAGGATTGGACCTTCCCGCATGTAGCCGTGCGCGGCTTAGCCGTGTCTGGGAAAAGGGAGATCTTGGGGGTTGAGCCAATGCTGGGTGTTTGGACCTTTAAGGCCCCCTGGCGGAGGCAACACACCTCTTCGGCCTCGGCTTCACATAGACGGCACCTCCAGACTGACCCACCCGGAGGAAATCGACACTCGCCTTTTCCTGTCCTGCTCTCCAATCTTCGTCTTTCTCTCCCTCTTTTCCATCTTTCCTGTCTTCTCTTCACTTCTTATTACTTCCGAATTTCCTGGCAGCAAGGGTTAACCTGGTGTGCTATGATCTACCTTGATTATAACATATGCGGTTATAGTAACAATGTACAGTTGGCATGGCAGGGCTTGCCTCACAACAATCTCTGCCATGTCCCCTCGTTGGGCTCGGTGGTGGGTGACTGGCATTGATACCGAAGAAACAATACATTTCATGGGACCCTTGAAACTCTTCTTACCTGATCGCACTCCGAAAAAGGGACGCACCGATGCAACATTTGAATTCTTTCTGAAGAAGCGAGACACATTCACCAAGTATCATGTGATTCACTGTGAAAACACTGACAAAAAATCGACAAACATTTCACCCTTCTTGGTGTCAAAATGCCTCACAGAGGTCATTGGAAGTGGCTACAAAGCCATCAAGATGGAAGTGTGGACCTTCTGATTGAAGCGAAAGACAAACCGCAGTACGAGAAACTAGCAAACTTGGTGGCATTTGGCGATAAAACCATATCTCTTAGCCACACCGAACAATGAACACCGTCTAGGGTATGGTCTCAGATGATGACCTCATGGATCTGACTGATGAAGAACTCCTGAATTGATAGAAAGAAGAAAACGTTATACATGTACGACATATAAAAATCAGGTGCAACAACAAAGAACTACCAACCAAACACCTAATACTAACTTTTGACTCAAGCCCACTCCCGGATGCAATAGAAACAGGCTACCTCAAACTGCATGTAAGACCTATAATTCCAAATCCTTGACGCTGCTACAAGTGTCAGAGGTTTGGTCATGCCTCTCAAAGCTGCTGAGGGCGACTAACTTGTGCGAAATGTGCTACTGCTGAATGTACTGCTGAGGCCCATTGCGCGAGCTGCAATGGCAGCCACCCTGCATATTCCAGATCTTGCGCAGCCTGGAAGAAAGAAAAGGAGATCATTACTATCAAAGTCAAATAGAATATCAGTTTTCGGGAAGCATGACTACTTTCACCTTCATTTGCAATGAAAACTTTGTTTGCCGAAGTGGCGTAACAGGGGGGCAGCACCACGACAGACCTCGGCGGTCGCCCAAGACATGCGGAGCATGCTGAGGCAATCGCCACCTGACCTCCCCCCCCCCCCACGGTGGGAGCAGCTGAGGCTGCCCTGCCCTCCTCGAAATCGGCCACACCAGATACCTCTTCTAGCGCTGGCAGCAACCATCGCAGCGCAGAGGCTAAGCAGGATCCATCACCCTTTGGGCTGGTGAGGCCACAGCCTTCGTCCCTTGAGGTGAAGGCAACACGACGTACACATCCCCTTTTAGAGCGAGTGTCCAGCGCTTCGCAAGAGGCTATGGACACTACCCCAAGCAAGGTGGTGCAGCAACCACCTAAGGAGCGGCGGAAATCTTCGGACCACTCTAGAAAAGACAAAACCAAAATTACAGGGCCACAAACGGCTCTGTAGGCTAAGACACATTCTTTTTCCTATGCACAGCACCAAATTAACTTCATTATGGACACGCAAATTATGCAGCGGAACATTAGAGGTCTTCTCAGAAACTTTGATGATGTTCAAGAACTCTACGAACTCACTCCAAAAGTGCTGTGTGTACAGGAAACCCATCTTAAATCCAAACACACTAACATTCTTCGTCATTATGTTATTTTTCGTAAAGATCGTGATGATGCCATCGTGTCATCTGGCGGTGTAGCCATTATACTCAACAAAGGTATAGTGTGTCAACATTTACAACTACAAACGCCCCTAGAGACAGTGGCCGTTCAAGTCGTACTTCTAAACAAACTTATTACCATCTGCTCTCTGTACATACCCCCGCATTATCAGCTCCATAAACATGAATTCCATACATCAATAGATCAATTACCCCAACCCTATTTGGTTCCAGGAGATTTAGATGCACACAGCAACCTATGGGGTGACTCTCAGTGCGATGTGCCAGGTCGACTGATTGAACAGTTTCTCTTTTCTTCTGGTGCATGTCTTTTGAATAGCAAGGCACCTACATATTATAATACTGCACATAAAGCCTATTCCTCTATACACCTCAGTATTGCATCTACGACCCTTTTACCTGATCTTAAATGGAATGTTATTAGAAATCCATACAGGAGCGACCATTTCCCGATAGTTCTGTCTACACCGAAGATCAATGAATGTCCCCCACAGTTTCCTTTGTGGAAAACTGATTCAGCCGACTGGGAACAGTTCGGAAAAATTACTCTCATATCGTGGGCTGACATTTCTGCTCTAAGCCTGGACGCTGTAGTTGAATACTTCACCTTTCTTCTGATTGATGCCGCGACCAAATGTATCCCAGAAACAAAGGGATCATTTAACAAGCGCCGTGTTCCGTGGTGGAACAAGGAGTGTCGTAACGCATGTAAGAAGTAGAACAAAGCATGGGGGTTGCTCCGCGATTCTCCGACAGCAGAAAACCTGGTTAATTTCAAGCATGTCAAATCTCGGGGAAGAAGAATGCACCGACAAGCTAGAAAAGAGAGTTGGCAAAAATATATATCAGGAATTAACTCCTACACAGACAAGACAAAGGTCTGGAATAGAGTGAACAGAATAAAAGGTCGAAAACCTTACTCGCTACCCTTAGTAAATACTCAGGGAGATAGTATGGAAGACCAGGCGAACTTTCTAGGCATACATTTTGAACACATATCCAGTTCGTCGCACTACTCTGACACATTCCAAAGACACAAAACATGAATAGAACGGCAGCCATTAGAACGAAAAAGTGCAAAAGGTGAAGTATACAATGGACCATTTTGCATAGCAGAGCTTCAAGCAGCACTAAATGGCTGCAACAAACCTGCCCTAGGTTCTGGCCGCATAATATATGAAATGTTAAAGCACTTGCCATCTGAAACACAAAAAACCCTTCCTTTTCTTTACAATGGTATGTGGCCCTCCGGCCAGATTCCCTCTGTCAGGAAAAAGGCCCATATAATTCCCATTCTGAAACAGGGTAAGGACCCTTCCTTGGCAAACAGTTATAGGCCTATAACGTTGACAAATTGCCCAATCGAACTCTTTGAAAAGATGGTGACCAAACGCTTGCTCCACTATCTTGAAACCAACAAAATATTAGACCCATACCAATGCGGTTTCAGGGAAGGTAGATCGATAACAGACCAGCTTGTTCGCATGTAAATGTACATCCGGGAAGCCTTTATCCACAAACAGCTTGTCGTATCTGTATCCCTTGATATGGAAAAGGCATATGACACAACGTGGCGCTTTGGGATCCTTCAGGATCTTTCTGGAATGGGTATACATGGCAACTTGCTGACTATTATTGAGAGCTACCTGTCTGACAGAACGTTTCGCGTTAGAGTTGGCAATGTGCAGTCTCGATCATTCATACAGGAGACAGGTATACTGCAGGGTGGAGTGCTGAGCTGTACGCTTTTTATTGTGAAAATGAACTCCTTGCATACCATCATACCTAGCACACTCTTTTACTCGGTCTATGTGGACGATGTACAGATAGCTTTTAGGTCATGCAATCCTAGCATCTGCGAGAGACAGCTACTGCTTGGCCTAAACAAACTCTCAAAGTGGTCAGAAGAAAATGGTTTTAAATTTAACCCACAAAAAAGCACATATGTTCTCTTCTCAATCAAGAGAGGCATGTCACCAGAACCCACTATTGACCTTAACGAAGAACGACTATCGGTGAGCCTTGAACACAAATTTTTAGGTATTATTTTGGACACAAAAGTTAATTTCATTCCCCACTTGAAATATCTTAAAGCGAAGTGCCTGAAGACTATGAACCTGCTGAAGCTACTTTCTCGAACAAACTGGGGCAGTGACAGGAGGTGTTTGCTTAGCCTGTATAAGAGCCTTGTGCGATCACGCCTCGACTATGGAGCCGTGGTGTACCAATCCGCATCGGATAGTGCTCTCAAAATTCTCGACCCAGTCCACAATCTAGGTATACGTCTGGCAACAGGCACATTTAGGACAAGCCCTGTAGAAAGTCTGTATGTCGAAGTGAACGAATGGTCCTTACACCTACGCAGAACATATCTAAGCTTCTGCTACTTTTTAAAATGTAAATTGCGTAACGAACATCCGTGTTACTCAACTGTACTTGACTTGTTTTCTGCGAGACTTCACCGTAACCGCCCATCTGTGCGAGCTCCTCTGTTTGTGCGCTTAGAACAACTGGCTAATGAAACCGGTATTCAACATCGAGAAACAGTCCTAATGACTCCCACTAACCTTGCACCACCTTGGGAATGGCAGACATATCCAGTGTGATATCTTTCGTCGCAATAGCAAAACATGCGCCTGAGTTGCACATACATTCACACTTTCTCGAACTCCAGGCAAAGTACTCCTGTGCAGAGTTTTATGCAGACACTTCAATGTCTACCTATGGTGTAGCTTATGCAGCTCTCGGACCGTCATTTTCAACGTCCGGTGCATTAAAATCAAACACCAGCATTTTCACAGCTGAGGCATACGCAATCCTCTCTGCTGTGAAACATATAAAACAAACAGGTTTTCATATTCACAGATTCATTAAGCATTGTTAGTGGCATATCAAGTCTACGAAAACACAAAAACTCTATCCTTAATGAAGGTTTATGCTCCGCATACATGTTGAACCAAATAATTGTTCTTTGTTGGGTGCCTGGCCATAGAGGTCTAGAGGGCAACGTAGCTGCTGATGAAAGGGCTACCTCTGTAGCTTTTTGTGATGCAAACATTAATATACATGTACCGTACACAGACCTTAAGCCATTTTTACTATATAAACTACGGAAATATTGGTAGAGGCAATGGGACATTCAGGTATCCAACAAACTGCACCTAATTAAGCCAAAAATAGGGAACTGGATCTCTGAGAAAACTACAAGACACCAGGAAGTACTGCTCTGTAGATTAAGAATTGGGCACACCTATAGCACTCACTCGTGTATTCTAACTGGAACTAACCCTCCGACATGCACTAGGTGTGGCAGTAGACTTACAGTCCTTCATATTCTTGTTCAGTGCCCATTATTATAAGAGGAGAGAAAACAGTTCTTCCCTTCCTTATACCGTCATAATATACCTTTGCACCCAGTCTTCTTTTTAGGCAATGACCCTCTATTTAATTTTAAATCAGTACTCGAATTCTTAGAAGAAACGAATACCATAGAAATTATTTGGCCAGGCTATTTGTAGCACAGCCTCTGCTTAGAGGCTGTATCTGCAGTGCAGTCATTTACAGAACACATGCCTCGCAGCCCTTGTGCTGAAGGGCCCTGGAGAGGCACTAGTGCTGCTATATATTAACACGTTTTAGTATCTAATCCTTCACAATGTACTTTTATAACCATAGCACTGACGTTATTTTAATAGATACATATTTTACACCATTTACAGTGAATATTTTAGGCCAATATGCAACCATACGATTTCCATTCATCACCAATCGTCATGGCACTCTTTGGCCATTTCTGGCCCTTGCGCCAAAAAACAATATTGATCAATCAATCAAGAAGGCCCATACGACCGGTTACATAGGGACGTGCACTACGGTAGTGGCGATCTCGTCCTCAGACACAACCATGTCTTGAGTGACACTGCCAAAGACATCTGTGCCTCCCTGTCAGCCAAATGGTTAGGCCCGTACCGAGTGGAGACCAAAATGTCCCCTCTGGTATACAAGCTGACTGATTCCCAAGGAAGACGAGTCGGAGGTCCAGTTCACGTCTCGGACCTGAAACCTTTCATTGCCAGAAGCAGTGACGGGAGATGAGGAGGCGGTCAACAAACCACAGGCAAGCCATGACATGGCTGGCCCCAGGCCATGCCACTGGTACAACCTGCGGAAACGCACCTACGCAGCTTTTCTCCCACCAGCTTGTAGCAGGACTTCATTCCCTACTGGGCAGGTGAATGGAGAAATGCAGCTACGGTGTAAGGGAACACATCGAAGCGGTGACAGACCCTTGCAGCCTAGTATACCCTCTTATGTGTTGCTCAAGCCTCAGCCTGGAAAACGCCCCTTCTTGGGCAGTCAGACAAGTGGGCACCTTCTAGGGGCTTTCCTGCCCTTTCCCTAGCATTGCGCAGTCTTCTCCCTGTGCCTGGTCCCACTGTGCCGCCAGTCTTGCTGACCGCGAGGCCAGCTGTCCCTGGTCCTGCCACTATGGCCGACTCCTACCTTTGGAGTCATTCCCTCTCCTTCATCCAGTTGTCATCATCACATTGTCGTTATTCCATTGCTATGATTAAGGAACCTGCATCTTATTGTCATCATGCCATTGTTGCTATCAGCCTTTGTCGTTCAATCAATATCATTACTCAGTCATTTCATTGTGTGGAGATGCGTGACTGTCACGTGTCCCCTGATACGTTGTTTTTCCGCATAGCTCCCGTCACCTGTAATCCGGCTTCACCGCGGTTGAAGCACATTGCGAGAGATGGCACAAGTGTGGCTCTGCTAAGGCCACCTAACAGTGGGGTTACTTAGGCGCGTAAAGGAGAAGGCTGTTCCTCTTTGGTTCGGGTTCGGCAAGCGGCGCGGACGTTCCGCGTGTGCGCCGATACATGCTTCTGCGAGACCGTCTCGAGAGGCCTCGTTCGGACGCGCCACCGTTCACGTGACTGTATGCGCGAATGACCAGGCATTAGTGTCCAGCATGGGGCGAACATATTCACTCGTTATCCGGTCGTGGTGAGTCGGACTTCCTAGATTTGTCGCACGCCCATCGGCATGTTTTGTAGATAGCAACTTGGCTAGCAGGCATTGATCTGTGAAAGGTGCAATAAATGCCCTTGTGATTGTTTGCACTACTGTGTTGTCGTTCCTTTGTCCCAAGAGCACGGGTGAGAACCCCACATCTGGCTGCCCAACGTGGACCTCTTGGGGCATCGGACGATAGTTTTAACAGTTTTGCTTTGGTCAAGTCCTTTGAACCGAAGCATGGGGCTAGCATGGATTTTGATCGCTAGCGTTGGCGGCGTGCTTAAGAGAACGAGGCGACGGTGGCTGTAGTGTTTGAACTTTTCAACAAGCTAAGCCTTTTCACAAGTGTTTATTTTTAACGACATTCGTCGGTACAAGAACCACGTGGTCTACATTCTGGGAGAGCGAGGCTTAGTGCCCGCAGAGCATTGGCAAGCCTGGAGTGAGTACGGAAGTGTCGTGGGTGGTTCGAATGTCTTATGTAAATAGCTTCTTCTATCTCTTTGACTCTGATGAAGTCGCGGCTCTAGGAACCGTGGGCCACGGGTGCCGCTACGGGCTGACTGGTATTGCAGCCTGGCACCGAGCGCTCCGACACCGTCTGGGACAATGGGCGCCGTCAACTTTAATGCTGTGCGCACCGAGCGGGGTAGGACCACCTAACAGAGCTGACGTCTCCTCGTGGCTGCCTGTTTTGCGCCCATTTTGGGTGTTGTTTTTTGGATGCCGGTTGTTGTCAAGGTAGCGACGCTTTAGGCCTAAGGCTTTACGAAGCTGCCTGTCGCACGTGGAGGGACACAACCTGGGGGATCGTGCATTGAGGTATTTGCTTGAATGAGGGAAGCTTGCTTCCCTCATTCTAGTTAGCCTCGCACGAATTGAAATTACTCGTTCGACTCAAGGAAGCGAGCTTCGTTCACGTGAACTTAGCATCTGAGTAGCTGCCCGATCTTTTGCTATAGCTGAGTTTAACATCATACCACGTGGGCGATGCGCATGCAGAATTCCTCTTCCTTGCACTACTTTAGTGTTTGCTGAGTGCGTTGAGTGTATGCAGCATGATTGGAGTTGCCCCTGGTTTGCTGTCACCTGCACATCATCTGCGCTGCTGCCCCCGACTACGATCGAGCCACACCGGGCAATGGTGATGCTGTGGCAAGTTCGGCACAGTGACTTCGGCGGCCGCCTATATCCAGCTCGCAACCCTCGACAGCAGAGAAAAGTGCCGGTGGTCACCAACAGCTTCTCCCAGCAGGGTGCATCGGCACAAGTGACACTTGCTCGTACCGGCTACTGCGTCGCTGTTTCTGGAGTCCTGGCCTGGAATCGTGCCATTGAGTCTGCAGAGCTGCTGCTGTGACCAGTGGACGCCAGTGGTGTACCCAAGGACAATGTCGGCTCGCATGTTATGGACAGTGTGTGGACATTTCCTCGGCGCGACCACTGTTGCATGTACTACCTTGTTTGCGAAGCACGTGTTGGTGTTAGACCGTGTGACATGTTTCGCCGGAATATCTAGTGATTTAAGGTTGGGGGGATGTGGAGATGCGTGACTCTCACGCGTCCCCTGATATGTTTTTTTCCCGCATAGCTCCAATCTCCTGTAATCCGGCTTCGCCGCATAGCCTCGTGCCCACGGCAGTCGGTGTGGTTGAAGCGCATTGCGAGAGATGGTGCGAGTGTGGCTCTGCTAACGCCACCTAACAGCGGGGTCACTTGGGCGCGGAAAGGAGAAGGCCCTTCCTCTTTGGTTCGGGTTCGGAAAGCGGTGCGGACGTTCTGCGCGTGCACCGATTTATGCTTTTGTGAGACCGTTGCACAAGGGCTCGTTCACGTGACCGTACGCGCAAACGACCAGGCGTTGGGATCCAGCATGGGACGAACATATTCGCTCACTATCCGGTCGCGGTGAGTCGGACTTCCACGATTTGTCGCGTGCTCATCGGCATGTTTTGTGGATAGCAACTCGACTAGCAGGCATTGATTTGCACTACTGTGTTGTTGCTTCTTTGTCCCAAGAGCACGGGTGAGAACCCCACAATTGTCACTGCGTAGGCATCATGCCTTCATGCTGATGGGCGACCTTGGCAAGTGAGTGCCATAGCAAAGTGGGACAATATCGGAGTATATGGCATATAGCCGAAGCAATGAAACGCTAAAATTTACCATTACACATGTTAAATAAACGTGACTTCAGGAATATTGTCTGCTGCTACATTGCTCAATTGCTATTTGCATTACCCTTGATAGTCATCGTGAGATGAGTTCTGATTTCAGCCACACCCCCACTTACCAATATGCTCACCTCACTATCATTGTTTCACTGACTCAGCTGAATCGTTTCAACAAGGTTATCATCAGTGTGTGGCTCCGTGCCACTTAGAGTATTATTAGAGCTTGCAATAAATTGCACTTCTGCTTGCAAACTGCATTAATTACCATGGCAACAAAGTTTTGAGGTTGAATTATGCAACGCACATTGTACAATACACGACCCACAGCACGCTGGCTAAATTTAAGCACATTTGGCGTTGTAGAAAATTTGTATTTGAATTTGTTTGGTATTGGTTGATGTTAGTCAGGGAGGCTTAGAGGCAGCAATTTCAAATTGAAGTTATTCCTAATAGAAAAGATAGTTGCAAGTCAGCACATGTCTTGTGCATTTCTTCTCTTACTCTTTTTTTTTTAACGCTGCACAAACAGAAAGATAGATTCAAATTGAAAATTCGGGTTTAACTTGTGCACTGAGAGCCCAGTTTCTTTCGTATTTAACCATAGTGGTTACAATGTTAAAGTGAGAACACATAGTTGGACAATCATGGCCTTAAGTGAATTTTTTGTTAAATTTAAAATAATTGTGGATGTTCTCGTAGCCATCCTGTCGATGACCATGTTGCACATGAATGTGTTTTAAGATTTCTCTAGAAATTAGGGCATCAGTTATACTAACCTGTGAGATTGAATTCTAGGTGAACGAGACAAGAAAAACTAAAGCAGCGTCACCAACATGCAACCTTTAGGCCTTTGGCATTTACAGTTCATCCTGTTCGTATTTATTCTGAAAGGCTAGGGCTCTTGACTGGAGAACTCGTGATAACACATCAACATGCAAAACATTTTTTCCCCCATACTGCTCCATGCCCTGTAATGTAGCCCATGCTGGCCATATGGTTACCACTCTAGGTACTGCAAATTAATGTGCAGAATGCATCTATTGTTTTTGCACACTAATGTCAGAAATCATCAGCGTCGTGAAATGAAGTTCGATATACTGATCAGCATGCTAACCCCTGTGCTGCATGGCCTTGTGCATTTACAGTGCAGATCAAAGTGCTTGCTGTGTATCTTAGAGCACAGCTCTTAGGTGCCCGTTCCCGTGGCAAGCATCAGTGTCTTACCTGGTAACCGAGTGAAAGACGAGAGCGAACACGGAGTGCAGCGGGGATGAAAAAATGTGGTGAGGAGGAAAGCAGAGGAGAAGGGTATGGCAAAAGTGTAGTGCCGTGCACAAGGGGCTTTGCAGCACTTATGGCTATGAGATAGCGCTAGAATAGTGTGTGTCATCTGTATAAAAACAAAGCACTGCAAAAGTGGAGGTTGTCTGTGGCAGCTGCTGTAAATCGCGTCCACACATCACCCTCGCGATCTCCTGATTAGCAAGCAGTCGTGCCACACTTAGCGCCATTTCCAACGTGCTGCACGAGACAGATTCTCCGCACCAGCCAATATATCGCGAAATGAAAACACTATACAGCTGTGCTAAAATTTTACATTAGGGAGTATCACAATCGTCAGTGAATTTTTTATTCTGAGTAAAGTTTAATTGCAATGCAGTCTGTATAATACGAAAAATGCACCAGATCAGTGCAGTTGTACCATTACAATATGTCAAATAAGCAACCAGTTGCCACATGGTAACCACGCAAATGCTGCTAGATCTGAAAGTGGCTTTCAGCACTTTGAAAAGCGTTCCTGGATGTATCAAGCGTTATACATATTGTTATATATATATATATATATAATATTGTCACAAGCTGTCATGAACCACGCCTGCCGCGCAGACAACCAGATAAAAGAAAGAGAAGAACGACGTTAGCCAAGCTGCCGCGAGACCGCTCTTCAACAACTGCGCCTGTCAACCAGATTCATCTGGTTCTGCATTAAACACCTCGTTTGTAACATTTGGTGGAGCTGTGCGGGGTAACTCCCACGACCTACAACGGAGCCACCAGCACAAGAGCTACGCCGAAGCCGTTGCCTCGCCGGACTTTCGCCGTCGCGCTCAATCATGGCCACAGAGCAAAATACTCTCACCAGTAGTGCCTCGGCGAGCCCAGTCCCTATCCATCACTACCGAGAGCCACGCACGTTCTCGGCGAAGGCAGAGGAAGATGTGGATGAGTGGCTAACCCATTACGAAAGGGTAAGCCAATACAATAACTGGAACGCTGCCAGTCAGCTTAGGAACGTTGTTTTCTTCTTGGCCGGTACGGCGTTGGTATGGTATGGCAACCACGCAGACATGCTAACTACATGGACACGCTTCGTTGAGATCAAAAAGTTTTTTGGTGACTCGGACGCATAGAAGAAACGTGCGGAACTCGCATTAGCCCAGAGAGCTCAGGTACCCGGCGAGACTTGCAGTATTTATATCGAAGAAATTTTGAAGCTGTGCCGAACTGTCAACCCTCAAATGACAGAGGAAGGTAAAGTGGGGCACGTGGTAAAAGGAATAGCGGAAGACGTGTACAACTTCCTCATTGGTAAAGAGAACTTGCACACTGTATCAGAACTGATACGGCACTGCCGTACATTCGAGGCGCTGAAGACTCTCCGAATTACACCGAAGTTTGGACGGCTGGCCAATGTAACGACTGTAGCAAGTGTTGACACGAGTCCTCCGCTCCCAGACCTTTTGTCCGGCATCCGCCAGATAGTCCGCGAGGACCTCCAGCGACATGACGAACAGGCACGTTATGCGGCGCCACGTTGCAGCTCCTCCGTTTTCCGAGACACTCTTTGGGAACCCCCTTCGGCTACTTGGAACCACTCGGTGAACGTCGCGGATCTTAACGGCTCGAGAGATGAACCGCATTACATTACGACCGAACCACCACGCAATGATTCGCCCCCTCAACGTTTTGATCCATGCCCACGGAACTTTCGTCCACGAACACTCGCCGCTACCTACGACTATCAAGGGGAAGAGCCTCGTTACCCTCAACCGATGTCTTTGGCAGAATACTTCAATCCGCATTCTGAAGTTCGCCCTTCGCCAGTGTGTTACTGCTGCGGCATGCCTGGCCATATGGCTAGGTACTGTAGCCGACGCCGAACATCAAACTATGGATTGTCAGCGTCGACTATGCGGTCTAGCGGTCGTACACTGCGCACTCAGTGGCCAGGAGACTCCACTTCAGGAAGTCACTTTCGAGAGGACCGATGCACCGCCCAGGAGACCTACTTTGGAGAAGAAAGAACCCGGAACCGCTACCGCTCCCCTGCCTCCGACCGTACTCTGACGCCACCACCAGCCTTCCGAGCCTCCCGATCACCATCCCCTCGGCCACGATTCACGTCACCATCGCCTCGGCGCCTTTTCGTGTCGCCCCCGCCGGGAAACTAGCCAGCGCGGCCGATGGAGGTGAGGTCGCTGGAAAATGTGTGCTGCCGACTCAACTGCCTCCAACTATTTTCATGCTAATGAATAAGGTTCATGTACTGATTGATGGGGTCTCTACAATGGCTTTAGTCGACACGGGAGCAACTGTCTTGGTCATGAGTGTGGGGTTCAAAGGCCTTCTGGGACGCAAGGTTATGTTTCGTTGGGACCAGTGCACAAGTTTCCGTGGAGTCAGTGGTGAAGCATTATACCCGATTGGTGTGTGTAACGTGGATGTGTCTTTGGGTGGGAAAGTTTTTAATGCAGAGTTTACTGTTCTTCCTCGCTCCTCGCATGACGTGATTCTGGGGATTGACTTTTTGCAATTGTGTGGTTCGAATGTTGACTGCCGCATGGGAGAACTCAGTGTCGACACCAGTGTTTCACCTGTGCTCTTTGAAGGTGAAGCTTGCCCGGAGAGTGTGTTGTGCGTGTCTGAGGATGCAGTTGTGCCCGCCTTATCCACGGTGCGTGTTGCCGTCGCCTGTTCATCTCCGACTCCTATCTCGTTCGATGCTGCAGTGGAACCTGTACATCGCAACTGCCTCAAGAAAAACGTGTTAGTTCCGCACTGTGTGGTCTCAGTGACCAATGGATGCGCGGGGCTGTGGGCGCTAAACTGTTCCACTGAAGCGGCAGTGTTACCTCAAGGCCTAAAGATTGCCACGTTTCAGGAAGACTCGCCCGTATCGGTGGCAGTACTTACAGAGCTACCCGATGGAGGAGCAATCAGTGTCTCGAGCCCCGGGAGCTCGAAGATACTTTCCATGATTGATAAGTCACTCAGCAATCACAAGCGTCGAGTTTTGATGGTCCTGCTTACGAAACATACCTCGGTATTCGACTTTGCGCAGCACGATAGCCCACCATAGATTCTCGCGTCCAGAACTCGTCACCGCATCAACACAGGAGCCGCCCAGCCAATCTGACAAAAACCCTATCGTGTATCCCCGTCAGAACGCAAGATAATCAGCGATCAGGTCCAAGAAATGCTATACAAAAGCGTCATTCGAGAATCATCTAGTCCTTGGGCAGCCCCCGTGATATTGGTGAAGAAGAAAGACGGTACATGGCGGTTCTGTGTTGATTACCGTCGCCTAAACGCCATTACTAAGAAGGATGTATATCCGCTCCCACGAATTGACGACGCCATCGACTGTCTCTTTGTGGCATCTTACTTTTTCCTCAATCGATTTACGGTCAGGTTACTGGCAAATTTCTATACACAAGGACGACAGAGAAAAGACAGCATTTGTAACACCCGACGGACTATTCGAGTGTAACGTGATGCCTTTCGGGTTGTGTAACGCGCCCACAACGTTCGAAAGGTTCATGGACACGATATTATGCGGCTTAAAATGGGAAGTTTGCATGTGCTACTTAGACGATGTTGTGATCTTCGGGCGAACGTTTAGTGAGCACAACAAACGTTTGGATTTGGTCTTGAACTGCTTGGAGAAAGCGGGTGTTGTGCTCAATTAAAAAAAATGCCGTTTTGGGGAACGACAAACTCTTGTGCTTGGCCATCTGGTCGCTAAAGAAGGCATCCGACCAGATCCACAAAAGACTGCGGCCGTAGAAGCATTTAGAGTACCCAACTCTGTCAAGCAGTTAAGAAGTTTTTTGGGCTTGTGCTCATATTTTCGCCGATTCATTCTCCGGTTTGCTGACATGGCTCATCCCCTTACACGCCTTCTCCAAAAAGGCGTTCCCTTTGAGTGGACTGCAGATTGCGACTCATCGTTTCACCAGCTCAAGTTCCTGTTGACATCCCAACCAATTCTTCGCTACTTTGATCCTTCATCACCAACTGAGATTCACACCGACGCCAGCGGCGTAGGCATCGGTGCTGTGCTAGTTCAGCATGTTGGCGACAGTGAGCACGTGATCTCTTATGCTAGCTGGTCCTTGAGTCGCTCCGAGCGCAACTACACAGTCACCGAACAAGAGTGTCTGGCGGTCATCTTCGCCGTGCAATGGTTTCGTTCGTATCTCTATGGGCGCCCCTTCACTATGATAACAGATCATCATGCGCTATGCTGGCTTGTGAATCTGCGGGATCCCTCAGGACGACTAGCGCGCTGGGCCCTCCGTCTACAGGAATACGATTTCGTTATTTGCTACAAAAGTGGCCAGCGGCATGCTGACGCTGATTGTCTCTCTCGGATGCCACTTCAAACAACTGAATGTGATGCGGACAATTTTGATGAATACATCGCTTTTGTGTCCCCGGAATTTCCGGATATGGGTACCGTCATATCCGAGCAGCACAAGGACGAGAGCTTACAACCGCTCTTCGCGGCAGCACAGGAGTCACCTGCAGGCAGTCGCTTTCGCCTACGTGATGGAGGCGCGCTGTATAAGAAGAGCTACTCGACCACCGGTGCACGCTACCTTTTAGTTGTCCCCAAGAACCTTCGCCACCAAGTATTACACGCCATGCATGATGACCCAACTTCCGGTCATCTTGGTTCCACACGTACACTCTACTGGGCTCAAGAACGTTTTTACTGGCCTAAGATGCGGAAAGATTGAACGGTACGTCGCCAGCTGCTCTCAATGCCAGCGCTACAAGCGTCTGCCACAAGCGCCACATGGCCTGCTTCAACCAGTTCCCCCTTCTAGCGTCCCCTTTGAGCAAGTTGGTATAGATCGTCTGGGCCCTTTCCCGCGATCCTCCAAGGGTAATGGTTGGGTTATCGTTTGCGTAGATCACCTTACCCGCTATTGTGAGACCGCCGCATTGCCATCGGCCACAGCTACAGAAGTTTCTATCTTCTTGCTGGCTAACGTTATACTCCGACATGGACCTCCTCGCATAGTTATCAGCGATCGTGGGTGACAGTTTACTGCGGACGTGGTTGAAGAAACCCTTCGTCTGTGTTCATGTAGCTTCCACCATTCTAGGCCCTACCATCCACAAACTAATGGTCTGGTCGAGCACACAAACAGAATGCTTGCCAAAATGCTGTCCATGTACGTCGATTCAGCACACAAGAATTGGGACAGTATCTTGCCTTTCATTACCTATGCCTTCAATACCGCGAGACACGAGACCACTTGTTACTCACCATTTTTCCTTCTGTATGCTCGTTTGCCACACTACACCCTCCACACCATATTTCCCTACTTCGCTCATGACAACGAATCAATTGATGAGATCCTGTGTCGAGCAGAAGAAGCGCGACGCCTCGCTAGGCTACGCACCCTAGCATCGCAGGACCGGTCCAAGATACGCTATGACGGGCGTCACCGCCACGTTTACTTCGATCCTGGTGACCTTGTGTGGCTCTGGACGCCGTTGCGGAAGCGTGGCTTGTGCCAGAAGTTTCTCGCCCACTACGTCGGCCCTTACGTTATTCTGGAGTGCCTCAGCGAAGTAAACTACCGCATTGCGCGTCTCACGAGCAGTGGAGGATGCTCGGCCAAGGCTGAAGTGACACACGTCGCGCGTCTGAGGCGTTACAACCGACGAGATGACTGACTTGCCTGGCGGGCTTCGTCTGCCAGCGGGGAAATGTCACAAGCTGTCATGAACCACGCCTGCCGTGCAGACAACCAGATAAAAGAAAGAGAAGAACGACGTTAGCCAAGCTGCCGCGAGACCGCTCTTCAACAACCGCGCCTGTCAACCAGATTCATCTGGTTCTGCATTAAACACCTCGTGTGTAACAATATATATATAGAACTTGAGTGGTGCTACAAGGTAAACAGAACAAGTATTTAATTTCAACAGTTTCGATCGGTGGACCGATCTTCATTAGGGTTTACAAAAAAATGGCAGTACGGCCCTGGTAGTGAAGACACCAGATTGCACACCCGGTCTGGTGTCTTCACTACCAGGGCCGAACTGCCATTTTTTTGTAAACCCCGATGAAGATTGGTCCACCGGTGTGCGGTCTGGTGTCTTCACTGCCAGGGTCGAACTGCCATTTTTTTTTAAACCCTGATAAAGATCGGTCCACCGATCGAAACTGTTGAAATCAAATACTTGTTCTGTTTACCTTGTAGCACCGCTCAAGTTCTTTACGTTTGAAAGGTAGCCTGAAGAATTGCTCTTTACCTACTATATATATATATATATATATATATATATATATGTTGTTGTGTTGTTATACAGATGAAGTTAAATCTAGCTTTATTTGTACAAGTTCGGATGTGATTTATATGCTTGAATGTTCCTTCTGTAAGAAACAATATATTGTTGAAACGGGATAATCAGTGAACATCAGATTAAACGGACATTGTGCGGACACTGCTAAAAAGCTTGACAAAGCCATCGCCGAGCATTTCAAGTGACCAGGTCATAACTTTGATGAACTTAAGCTGCACATCTTACAGTCAAACTTTCGTTCTGAACAATGAAGAAAATACAGAGAATCGTACCTTATCCATCAGTTCAAGACATTGCAACCAATAGGCATAAACATTTCAAAGGGAGCTTTAGAATCTATTAGCTATGCTAAATTTCAAGCTATAGGCAACAACCACTTCGTGTTTTTTCCTTTCTTTGAGTTTCTTTTATTTATTTATTCATTCTATTTAAGTGTTTTTTATTCTTTTAGTTCATTCTTCCATATATATATATATATATATATATATATATATATATATATATATATATATATATATATATATATACTACAAGCATCGGTTTCTGCTAGTCCTTCTATGTGTTAGCGGCGAGAGTGTCGAATTGAGAATAAAGGAGTGCTGTGCACAAGGCCAAGGACATGGCCGTCTGTCAATCACGTGTCAACGGCCATGTCAGCTGGCCTGTCTGGTGGTTGTGGGCTATCATGTTTCTCAAAGGGATAATAGAAGGACTAGCAGAAACCAATGCTTGTAAAATATATATATCAGGGTGTCTACCAACCGGGAAAACCGGGAATTCTCAGGGATTTTGAGTAGTCTGGAAAAAGTCAGGGACAACTCAGGGAATTTGGGCCTCTATCAGGGAAAATTAGCGCCAATTTTATTGAAAGGGTCGAAAGTCGCGGTAATGCTGGCTCGAGCAACAGACAGGAATGGTAATGAATCGTGTTTTACGCGCTGTGGTCGGCTGGAGGAGTTGCCAGTGTGCAGTCAACGACCGAGTTTCCGGATTCCCGATAATTTGGACGGCTTCGCGGCACCGCCACGTAACCCATAGAGTCAACGTATCGGAACGTGTGAAATTTCGGACGCAAGAACTCTTCGCCGTCCGATTTTCCGGACGTTTTGCCGTGACCGCGGGTCCGAAACGGCAATAATCAAAGGTACCACCGCTGCTGTTTTGATTACTTCGCCACCTCGAACCGGCACTCTCGCACGTAGATCCGCTGGCAGCCGTTGCCACCACTGCGGCAACGCAAGGCCTAGCTGCTTCGACGTTCGCGCTGAAGCTTCTTGCCGTTGGATGCCGAGTTTTTTATTGAAAGAATTAGCTGCTGTCAGCAATGGCACGGACTCCGAATTTATGGTCCTCGTGATTGGCTTAGGAACTTAGAAAATACGGTGCGTTGCATAATGCCGGTTTCCGAAAGTCAGCTTCGCCTTTGTACAGAAATGTTACATGGTGAAGCATACGCATAAGTATTGTAGTGAAGCATAACAAGCGTTAGAAGGGGATATTGCCACGGAACACAATATGCATTCCTTAAATATACACGCGTGCACCCTGTATTTCCTGTCACAGTACGAGCGCCGATATGCCTAATATGTGTACCGATAGGGCTTCAGAGCGTTTTCGAACGTGCCTGTCGCGGTTAGAGCCACTAAGGGCAGTAATGACACGCATTTATTTTTTTCCAACTCGCCGATTTTTCGAACGTTTTCCCGACCCCTAGGGAGTTCTAAAAATCGGTCGTGGACTGTGCAACTGGCCAAGATGCTTCAAATGGTCCTTGGGGTGAACGAGTGGCCAAAGGGGGACAAGAACAGAAATGATGTATGCATTGAGGAATAAGCGGGAAAGGAAGCTTGCTGCCGCCGTTTTGAAGAAGTTTGAGCTCAAAAAACAAAATTTTGGCTGATGCCGAGATGCAGGTGTCCCGCATCCAAAGCAAAATAAACTCTTTAGAGCAGTGAAACACAACACTCAGGCGTCATGCGCGGGCTGAGAGTATGTCAGGACAGTTGAGGCTGACTTACGAGCGGTTGAGAGAGAATCTCAATTGTGACAGGGTTCGGGCCTCATACCACTGAGCTTGCTATCAGTTGATAGAAATAGCTCATATTCGAATATATTTGCTACTATCTGCATCTCCTTTTTATTCGTATATTTGTGAATATCCGACTTCATTTGTAATTTTTTTCGAAGACACTTTATTTGCTGTGCATTTTACTAACCCCTGCCTTCTATTCTCTTTTTGAATAACATAAACACTACTCCTTAGTATTCAAATTGGATTAAACCACTTTCTTATTTTTTCATGTGCTTACTAGAGAGTTACAGCATCAGGCGATATGGTTTCAGCCCGTCTTGACATAAAACATAGTTCTGCATCACTCAGGGAAGTGTGCAACGGCACTCAGGGAAAACCTGGAAAACTCAGGGAATTTGGAAATGTCAACTTGGTAGACACCCTGTATATATATATATACATACACACACGCCGGCTGACATGGCCGTTGCCCCGTGATTGACAGACGGCCATGTCCTTGGCCTTGTGCACAGCACTCCTTTATTCTCAATTCGACACTCTCGCCGCTAACGCACCTTTGCTCATTGCCACACCCATCAGCCTTATGCCCTCTAGAAGAACCCCACCTATATACACTGTGCTTAGGAAAGCATATGTCGCCTTGAAGAAGACAAGTCCACTTGGCGAAACCTTGGCTCTCATTGTCACTTTGTTCTCATTTTGCTCATCGTCTTGAATTTCCATCGCCCGCCTTCCCGCTGTTTTCCCTGGATTTCAGCACTTGCCATGTTACACACCACTCTGCGAGCAGCAATGAAATGTGTTTAGCGTAGACACCATGAATTGCACTGCTACAAGCCTTGCATGCTGCTGCTGCTGTGGTGGCTTTGATAAATCTAAACTGCCTACTGAAGAAAGTTTCGGAACCCTTGTTCTAGAGTTTTGTAGGGTAAGAGAATTGGTACCTAGGGAGGTAAAATGGAGAGATGAAATTTTCACTTGGCTAACACAAGGCTTTGGAGAGGCTCTGCTATAGAATAGTAATAGGCTGCTGCTGGTTCTTATGGCAGCATGTCAAACATTTGGCTGAGTAGTTGATGCTGCTATATACCAATGATGACAATATATTTAACAGGGCACAAGGAGGACATGCAGCTGCCGTGTGAATCCCATTGGTGCTGCTGGCTGGGAAGGCACGGCATTATTACACCATGGCTCCCTTATCAAGCTTGGCTGTCTCCAGTTTGTCTTCAGTGTCACCAAGAACGTCGATTAGGCAAGGTGGACCTTGTACAGAATGTTACCTTTTCAATAAACTCCATGCAACAGCAGTCCTCTCATTTGGATGTTTGAGCCATTTTTGCATGTTATTTTTGAGACATTTACGTGTACACCCATTAAAGGGCAACTGTAATGAAATTTCAATTTGGTTAAATTGGTTAGGTATGAATGAGTAGTAATTTACTAGTCAAGCAACTGTGGCAATGATGCAGGGCTGGGAACTGTCTGATTCTTTTAAATAAGTTAAAGCTTCGATATAACGAACTTTAGTGTAGCTTCTTGTCCATAGAACACCATGTATTTTCAATCTCAATAGTGTGTTTGTACAAGATTTCAATATAACAAAATTTAATTGCCATTGGGAAGGAATAGTGAGGCAATAAAGGGAATTTGCCGCAGATGCATATAATCGGATGGTTGAAGTACATGTGGCTGCTTGCGAACGCACCTCTTAAGGCCCGTTTATAGTCCAACGTTATCGGCGCGCGGGCGAGCGTCGTTCGCGGTCAGTCACGCTACGTCAGTGGCGCTGCGCAAGCCGAGATGCCATCCCCTCTATACTTCAACGCGCGCGCTGTCGGCTGCTATCTTCGGAGCATGCGCAGAATGTTCGCCAAGTCGCGCGCCGTCCGCAAAAGCCGTCTGCGGAGTTGTGTTGGCGCCTTTTTCTTCGCGCGCAATGCATTGTGGGTCGACGCGGTCGGCGGCGCCGGCGCGCGAATGGAGCAGGAGCCAAATTTGCGCCAAGCCCGTCGGGGCGCGCTGGCAGCCGCCGGTTACGTCGGCGCTGCAGTGCGTCGGACTATAGAAGGAGTTGTTTTCGCCAACGTAACGTAGCGTGTGCGAGCGCGCGCGCGTGCGTTACGTCGGACTATATTTACGCCTTAAGAGTCGCATGCCGCGCCACAAAGAGCGGTCGTCCCATGTCGCAATATGGGACATATTTTTGGATGATCACTTTCATTGCACGTTATTGGATGGTTGAGCAAAACCTCCCAAACATCCAATGTGCTGCATACTACGTCATGGAAAAGTGATGGTATCGCTGAAACTGATTTGTCAAAGAATGCCCATATATAGTATCTACACCCTGCTGTGTTCCGTATGATGGCGCAAGTTCTGTAGTTATGCTAGTGACAGCTTGCAAAAACACTCACTGCACGCATGCACAACTGTTGCTCAATACAGCTGCGTAGGTCGACCTGTCGCCCCTTTTTATCACTGAGCACATGTGAAGCTTCGAGTACAGCTTGCCGATTTGCTTACATTTGCTTGTTCACGTTTTTTTTACTCTGCCAATTTTAAGGGTGGGAATGCTTATAAGCATAACCGCCTAGCAATCAAAAAAGCCTTTGAAATGTAAGGGTTGGTTCTCAGCTTTGCCAGCGTGACATTTCACATTTAGAGTGCAAGACCACATAGATGGACAGCAAGGACCCAACACAAATACTTGCATTGTGGCCTCCTGGTCACAATGCAGGTAGTTTTCTGTGGTTCTCTCTGACTTTTAGCTATAAACATGTGAAGCAATCTGTAAAATCGAAGCTATTTTAACTAATCATGAATAACCATCAAAAACAACATAACACTCAGGTGTACACATTTTTTTTTTTTCGTCATATCTGCTCTTTGTGGTGCACGTCAAATATAATGGAATGGGCAGAGATTTAAAGTTAAGAGGGACCGTGTTTACTATTCAGAAGATATGGCCGGTACAACTAGTAGGGCGGAATGTTAGGCTAGCCCCGCTTTGTCGTCTCTTTAGTCTTTTTGGTGATCGTCGCTCTCGTGACACCTTGACGTAGCCCTCGGTGGCAAAAGCACCGACCTGGTGCCTACTAGATGGCGGCCACATGGGTGTGGCTTGAGACGACCCACATGGACACATCAGGGAAGCATCAGCTGGAGTTCATAACTGACATCATTGAGTTGTTGAAGGACACGTTAAGGGCCAGGGTACCGGGAGAGCAGTTTTTTCCATTAGGCCCATGCGACGTGAAAAAGTACAAAGAAGGACAAGGTCGCCGGCAGAGAACTGTCTTGCCTGCGACTTAAAAAGACGACGGTGGGAAATCTGACGTGCCTTGGTGGCTCTAGTTATTGCGTCACGAGCAAGGAAGTCTGCGACATTGGTAATGCAACTGGTCTGGTTGGTTCGTGTGATGGTGTAGCCGGTTGAATAATCAGTTTCAATGGCAATCCACTTATCTAGTATGTAGTTTGTGTCCTTCTGGTCGCATATTTTAGCGGCATAAGATGCCGTCCAGAATGAGGAACATGCGAAGGGTCTGACGGGTCAGAACAGAGGCAGCTGATGATCTTGTGCAAGGATGTATCATGTTCTTGCTCCTCACTGATGTGGTGGAAGGCGGAGAGCATGAATATTCCAGCAGGTGCATCATTGGAGTCTGGAGCGTCGACAGGTTGCCAAAACAAGCAACAAGCATACTAGTGGAGCCTACTGTACTTGTACACCAATGCATAGGTGAATTCTTGAAGACGCAGTGCCCAGCGACCTAGACGACCCGTGGGATCTTTTAAGTGTCGAGAGCCAACAGAGCATGGAGGTCCGTGGTGATATAGAAAGGTCGGCCGTATAAGTACGACCGGAATTCACTCACTGCCCATACGAGTGCGAGGCACTCATGCTCTGTAATGAACTGCATTCAGCGTGTGAAAGCAGGCAACTTGCATTCGCAATAACTCTGTCATGCTCATGTTCAGACTGAGCTAAAACAGCACCAATTCCACAGCCATTGGCATCTGTACAGACCTCTGTGGGGCAGATGGATCGAAGCGATCGAGAATTGGCGGAGTAGTGAGCAAGATGATAAGGCGTTTGAAGGCAGCAGCTTGCTCAGGTACCCATGAAAAGGGGGTGCCTTTCGTGACAAGGTCAGTCAGAGGCCGAGCAATGGACGCAAAATTTCTGGCAAATCAATGGAAATAAGAACAAGCCTACAAGCTGCAGATGTCTTTGGCACAGCATAGAGAAAGAAATACAAGAGCGGACACTCCCATAGAGCACAGCGGCCAAATTAACTGCAGTACACCACGCCACCGGCATAAATACTTGAACCACACTACCGGTTTCAGTTTTGTGAATGCATGTTTTGAATGCTAGCTGGTCGCCGGCTGCGTTTTTTTTTTTTGCTTCTACAGTTCAACAGCATGCGGTCTTCGTGCGGAATCGTCTTATTATTAAGTAAAGTTGATTTCAAACAATCTTTACAAGCCTCCATCGAATATGTGCCACGTGCAATTTCATAAAGACACAAGATTCCTTGTGAAATGAGGAAATGTTTATTTTATTCTATATAAATGCTCGCTGCGGGCTTTTTGTGCATTCATCCAACGTTGTGGCACCAGGTAAGCAGCAGTAGTTCCCATAGGAAGCTCCACCAGATGACGTCAGCTGAAAAAAATTAAATGACAAGTGTCATTTTGGTATTAACATGCAAGAATAATGTATGTGGAGGCGAAGCGTGCAAAAGTGGTGAAAGGGCGGCATTATAAACGAAAACAGTTCGCTTTTACATATGTGGCATAGAAAATACCCTGACTCATCACAAACAATACCGTACATACCATCAAACATTCTATTTCCAAGCATTCTTCTCTTCTCCGGCCTTGTTTCCTAATTTTAATACAGTAGCACAAATACAAGGGCTACCGCGCGTTTCCAGAACTTGGCTACAACCGACGCGATAGTACGCTAGGAATACACAGAGGTGGCCACAACAGAGGCTCTCAACCAGACCATGCTGGACGCTCGCAGAATTCCTTCTACTCACACTCAAGACAAATGCGTGGGTGCAAAGCCTGTCTTCAATCGTTCAGAAGACAAAATTTTCGAGTTACATGTTCCTGGCGTTTGAGCTCCTTGGCATTATTTTTTGGGCGTTCTTCCAGCGCAAGCAATACGCTCCCGTGTTATCACTCTTGGCAGTTGCTAAACTTACATATTTCCTGTTGCCAGTTTTCGCCGAGTGTCCCTTCTTGTTATATTTCTTTCTCTATGGGCACAGGTTGGTACGGGAAAATCGAGAACAGCACAAACTTTTGCGGGATTGGGGCAGACAGCAGATGATTCGACAAGATGAC
The DNA here is from genome assembly GCF_023375885.2 of Dermacentor andersoni. Lineage (NCBI taxonomy): Eukaryota > Metazoa > Arthropoda > Arachnida > Ixodida > Ixodidae > Dermacentor > Dermacentor andersoni. Next base: position 235,946,561 of record NC_092816.1, on the reverse strand, counting down.
CGAGGATAGTGATTTGACGGCGACCAAAGTAGCACTTCAAAGAATTCAATTGTAGCCTTGCAGCACGGAAGACTGAGAAAATAGATGAAAGGCATTCAAGGTGTGTCGCGAAGGTCGGTGAGAACACAATGACTTCGAGGTAACAAAGGCATATAGACCTTTTTCATGCTTACAAACAGAGTTCCCAGAAGACTTCCGGTTAGCTGTCAGGAGCAACAGAAGTTACATTGGCCTATAAACTTACAGGACCCTCCAGCTGGCACCAGCTTTGTTGGGGAGTTGGAGTATTTGACAATGAATTGGATTGTTAAGTGCAAGAAAAAAAAAAGCCCGCACCTGAGTTCGACGCATTGCGCACTTTCTTTTATCTGAAAACATCAAGAATATGAGCCTGCAGTGTAGTATGCGGCAAAATACTTGTTTTTTCTTGGCTCGTAAATGGCAGACCGGAAGTTCTCTGCGGTCATGAACGCAGTGCTGCCACATCGCGGATGAAAAAGGTCTATAGACCACTTACAGCTGTGCAAGAGCACGTTCATCATGCGCTTAAAGGTGGCTGGAGCATTGCACAAATCGAACGGCATGCGGTCTTCTCACAGTCCTTGTTGTCGACAGCAATCTGCCAGTAATCGAAGCGCAGGTCCGCTGATGAAAAATATGTTACACCGTGTCGGCAATCCATGTCCCTTATGCGTGGCTGTGGGTAGACATCTTTTTTTTTTTTAACTTGTTTAGATGTCTGTAATCTATACGTAATCTCCAGGTGTTGTCCTTCTTTTTTTACCAAAACAAGAAGAGAAGCCCACAAGCTCGACGATGGTTCAGTAATGCCCTTGGTAAGCATCTTATCAACCTCCTGTTGTATCACTCAGCACTCGGTCACGGGTGGCATGCGATAGGACTGTCTGTGCATTGCCAGTATGTATGCGATGCAGCACAAGGGAGGTTTGTCCCAAAGACTGACCGTCAATGTCAAAATAAGATACAAGCAGATATGAAGATTGTCGGCTTGTGTGGGTGAAAGGTCCAGGGCCATCACTGTGGTAATATCGTCGTGCACCGGAGGCGACGTTGCAGAATGAGCATTGTAGGGGGCGGAAGAGTTGGTGGAAGACAGATGAGGTGAGAGGGAAGAGAGTTTGTACTCGTGCGATGGCAACAGTCTGGCAAGAGAGATGCCTTTGGGTAATACCTGAGGGGCAGAATCCGAAATTCAGAAGCGGAAGATAAGTTTTGTTAGCCGATATGGTCACAATGGCGTGCAAAAATGACGTGTTGTGCAAACGTAGGGCATTAACACAGGGAGTGACGACATTGTCACCATCCGGTTGGGCAAAACAGTAATACGGGTCGGTGCCTGCAGTGGCAGACGAACAGTCAGCACAGCAGAGCTGGATGTGCACTCTGTCGGAATGTTCGTAACATCAGGCAAATCAACTTCGACAACACCAGCTGAGCAGTCAATAATAGCGGAGTGAGCAGATAAAAAATCAAGGTTAAGGATCATGTTGTGAGGGCAATGATAAAGTACATGGAACAAAACACATGTGGCGGCCACTGACGGTGACACAAGCGGCACGTGTTCGCAGTACAGTGGGAGTTCCCCCATCAGCGACTCGTACTACGCGGCACTCAGCAGGTGTAAGCACTTTCTTGAGCCGCTTCTGGAGATCTCAGTGCTCATGATATGGATGTGTGCACCGGTGTTGATCAGGGCAGTTACAGGTAAGGCATCAACTTCCACAGCGTTTAGGTTCTGGTCTGTCTGCAAAGTAAGGAGAAGATTTGCAGGTCGGGGATGCAAAGCTGCGTCACTTTTGAAAGCTGCACTCATCAGTTTTCTGGGGATCAGCTTGTCGGGGTTAATGCGAGGAAGGTCCAGCTCCGGCAGCGTTAGATTTTGAACTGTTCTTTTTATTTTTATATCACACTGCGCACGCGCTGAGGCTAGGGGTCTACGAGTAGTCTGCAACTCGGTCAGCCAGTTCAGTGAGCTTCTCTAGTAGCACATCACCTGCAGCCATGAGAACTGGGACCATGTTCTGCGGGAGGCGCTGGAGGAACAACTGACAGAGCAGCTTGTCCTGTCGAAAGGTGGAGACACCGCCAAGAAGCTGGTGCATGGGTCGAAGGAGCTGTGAAGAGCGACTAACTGAGCTTCACAGCTGTAAGGAGCTGCTGGAGTCTGCTGTGCTCGGACTCCGACTTTGCGGGAACTGATAGCTGCCGTCAACGTGTTGAAGGGATGGGTCAGATCCGGCAAGGTGATAACATCCGCTAAGTCCTCGACAACCTCCGGAGGTAAGGAGGACACCAGATGTAAAAACTTGGTCTGTTGACTAGCGATATGCCGGAGATCGAAGTGCGCCTCAACCTGCAGGAGCCAGGTGCTGGGGCTGTTGGGCCAAAATGGTGGCAGGTTGATGTGTTGGAAAGCGGCCACCACAGCACCGGCAGGTCAGGCGACCTCCTGGGCGTCGTCACTGGGAGGAAGAGCGTTAGAGCCGGCAGGATCCATGTTGGAGGGTTGGAGCTGCATGTTCTTTAGCAGGTAATGCGAGGAAGACCGAGCTGTGGCAGCATTGGGTTTTGAATTGTTCTTTTTATTTTTTATATCGCACTGCGCATGCTGCGCGGCCGGGAGCGAACTTCCTCCTCCTTGACGAGCGCTACACACTGAGCAAGTTGTGGCCTGTGGTCCAGGCCTGAGGTAAGGGGCGCTACAAGCGTACAGAAGGTAAAGTCCCTTGATAATTTGAAAGTACCGGCACTCTTTGAACTATGTCACCGCCACCACGCTGACCTCCTCACCTCCTCCTTGCACGATGATTGGTCTCCCTGCCATTGCCCTTGGAAATGTGCGGATCTTGCCTTTTGCTTGTTTTTTTTTTGTCCGTGCCATTTTTCTCCTCAGCTCGGCGCTTAAGCTTGGCATAGCGAACATTGTACGCTGTATTCCCTGCCCTCTGTGCTAGCGCTATGCCGTGCTGTTGCGCATATAACAGCAGCAAGAAGCCTGAAGATGGCTATGCAGTTTTTATGATACCACAAGGAAAGCATGATGGCTTGCACAGGAAGCAGTGGCTGCATAACATCGGCCGAAAGAACTTTGTTCCAACAAATAACAGTGTTGTTTGCGAGGTGAGGTGTCTTCTCTAATTGCTCATATCAAAGCATCCCCGAATGCTGCATTTTTTTTTTTTCATTCTTCCGGCCTGCTCACCAGCGTTTTTGCTGTGGTAATTTGCACGTTGCATAAAAATGGGGTTTTCCTCAGTATGCTTAATATTCTGCTGGGATTCCTTCACCTCGCACATCGCCAACTGTTATTTAGTCAAAAATGCAGCACTATAGATAATGATTTCTGCTGTGAATATTTATGTGTGAAGATGCAGCCTCTCGGTCACACTTTTCACCATTGTTAGGATCCGTTGCCTGTTTTACCGAAAACTGAAATAGCAGCTTGTAGAGGAGCTATTATGTTCAACTTATGTCAACGTGTATGCCAGTCATAAAATGAATGCATGCCCTGAAAAAATTTGTGGCAAGTATACCCGTGGTAGTGCAGGTGACGAGTGCTAGCTAGTCCACATTGTGTTTTCTTTTTTTTTTTTCAAGTTTTAAGGCGAAAGCTTTTAGATCTCTGTTTCAAGGTTGCGTTGTGAACAGAAAATATCCCATGACCCAGGAACCGCCTCAAGTAACCCAAAGCATGTACAGCCATGTATAAGAGATTAATGATTAGCCAAGTTAATTAAACATTCATTAGTGATTGGATTAAGGTGGATTAGAAAGGATTAGTGTATGAAGGAGGACTAAGGTAAATTAGGGTTAATGAAGGAGTATTAATGCCAATTAAGGTAGATTGAAGAGGATTAGAGTGGATTAAGGTTGATTAGGGTATATAAAAGGATTAAGGTGCATGAACAATGATTAAGGCGTATTTGGGTTGAATTAGGGTTGAGTTGATGGAGGAGGATTAAGAGCAATTAGGATAGATTAAGGTGGATTAGGGTTGATGGAAGTGGATTAAGGTTAATTACAGTAGGCCTTTACAAGGCTTTCACATTCATGTCTCTTAGGCAATACTTAAGGAACACTTGGATTTTTGGAATTTGCTTTGAACTACACTTTTACGCATGCATGAGTAGGTGACGATTATGATTTAGTTTTCTCACGGATACAGACAATGTGCAGGGGGTGTTCACATTATCATACACGCTTACTGTTGATATTGCTACACGCATGTGGTATTTGATTGTTTGAATGAGGCGCGTGGGTGCCATCACTCGAGCAAAGAGGAGGAAGAACGAACTGGGCTTGCGCTGTGAATCTAATCGGTCAGCACTGCAAACATTGTTGTAAATAGTTGCTCGTCTTACTGACTCGTCCTTCGCGCAACATTGTGGTGGAGGTGGAACGTTGCCTGTCTTCACCACGGAGCTCCGAAGTGGCTGCACTGTCGTCTTCTCAGCCATGGCTTCCTATGGAACCACCCCGTCACCACCTACACCTGCGGCGCCAACCACAATACATGCTGCGGTTTCTATCTCCATGATCCTGGGACATTCTCCGCCCGAAATGACGTTGACATCGACGAGTGGCTTAGCATGTATGAGTGTGTTAGCCAAAGGCACCACTGGGACCCAACATCATGCTTGCCAATGTGACCTTTTATCTGGATGGGACACCACGTGTCTGGTTTCGCACCTCCTGAGATCGAGCTCTCCAGCTGGAACATTTTCAAAGAGCGGCTTCGTGACCTATTTGGCAACCCGTCAGTTCGCCAACAGGCTGCGCAAAAAGAGCTTGCCACCTGTGTCCAGTCGTCAACAGAATCGTATGTCTCCTACATACAGAAAGTGCTTGCACTTTGCCAGAAAGTCGACGAGCACATGATCAAGGTTGACATTGTGGGCCATATCCTAAAAGGCATCGCGGACGACGCCTTCGATTTGCTCGTCTATAACGACGTTTCTGGTGTCGACGCTATCGTCAAAGAATGCCGTCACTTCGAGGTAGCCAAAAGCCACCGCATCGTCCCACAGTTTTTCCGGCTCCCAGACACCCCTGCCATGTCCTCTTGCTCCGCTCTTACCACCACACGACCATTTCAAGAGAACGTCACACGTATAGTTCGCTGTGAGATTTAAGTGGTGAGTCCAGCCCCCCTTCATCCACGACCCCCTGAAGGTACCTTTGACTAAGCAGCCCCCACTATTTCCGTTATTCAAGCAGTTGTGCGGCAAGAAATTGTAAACCTTGGCATCCCTACCGCCTGCTTTGTCTCCCAACCTGATTCGGCACCCATTCCCATGTGTACAATCTGTTATGACCAGTATTTCGCTCCTAGACCACGCAATCCTACTGAATGGCGAACCCCAGATGACAAACCGATCTGCTTCCGCTGCCACCGCGTTGGTCATGTATCCCGCCACTGCTGCACCACCTTGATGCTGCCGTACTGGAACTCATTCCCTGCTTCTCGCCCATACGCCGATGCTCGCCGTTATTCACCTTGCCATCTGTACCCTACTTATGATGCCCCTGACAGCTGCTCCTCCATGCAATCGCAGTCGCCTCAACGCCGTCACTCCCCGTCACCGCAGCCTCGCTGCTTTTTCATGCCAAACAGACGGACGGAACACTAGGCCATGCAGCTCTCGGAGGTAGTGCTGCATCACGTTCATCCTGTCCAAATCCTCCATTGACGCTCCTCACCAACACGAACCTAATTGAAGTAGACGTAGATGGTGTTTCGTTGACGGCATTAATTGATACTGGAGCCCAAGCGTCCATAATGAGCGCTAACTTATGTCGTCACCTCAATAAAGTTCTTACGCCTGCCATCACTCGAGCCGTACGCGTCGCCAATGGCGCCACTGTTGCCCTCAGGGGTATGTGCACTGCTCGCATAGGAATTGCTGGCCGCCAAGTTCCAGTCCTGTTCACCGTGGTGACCTAATCTTCGGGCTCAACTTTCTGACGACGCATTCTGCCCTCACTGACTGTGCCACAAGTACGCTGTGCCTCGAGCTTCCTCTTCTTTCAGACGTTCGCCACAAACAACCGAACACCCTCTGCACTACAGCGTTTGTTCGCTTACCTCCAAAAGCCCTAACCTTCATTGAATTGGCCTCAATGGCAACCATGCCTGATGGCGACTATGTTGTTGCACCTATTCGTGATGTCCTCCTGGCGCGCGACATCTCTGTACCACACTCCATCGTAACCATTGCCGCTAATCGGATGTGTCTCCCCATTATCAATTTTGGCTTGACGAAGCAAGTGTTACCCGAAGGCATAGCGGTGGCCACGCTCCGTTCAGTGACAGACAACCACGTCACTGCTTTTGCAGCTGATGCGTCTCCAGATCCTTCTGATTACCCGCAGGATGCCTTGAACCTCAACGGCCCATTACGTCCCATGGTTGCTCCGGACCTCGCACATGACCAAGCAGCCACCCTATATCGCCTTTTGCTTTCCTACCGTGACATATCTGACACTGACAATCGATCACTTGATCAGACGTCCCTTATTAAGCATCAGATAAACACTGGTGATGCTGTTCTCATTCACCGCCGACCATATCACGTGTCCACGGCAGAGCGGCAAGTTATTCAGCAGGAAGTAAACAATATGCTCGCCAGAGTCATTCTTGAGCCCTCGTCGAGTTTTTGGGTGTTGCCGGTCATGCTTGTTAAAAAGAAAATGGCACGTGACATTTCTGTGTTGATTACCGCCACCTAAACTGAATTACTAAAAAGGACGTTTACCCTTTACCAAGAATCGAAGACGCTCTTGATTGTCTTCACGGTGCTAAATACTTTTCGTCCATCGACCTTTGATGGATGAGCAAGACCAAAAAAAGGCCACTTTTGTCACTTGAGATGGCCTCTACCAATTTAAGGTTATGCCATTCGGTTTATGCAATGCCCCCGCCATGTTCGAAAGGATGATCGACTCTCTGCTTCAAGGTTTCAAATGGTCAACTTGCCTTTGTTACCTCGACGACGTCCTTGTGTTCTCTCCTACATTTGAGAGGCACCTTGAGCTTGTCGCAGCTATCCTTAACGTCTTCTGCAAGGCTTGGCTCCAATTAAACTCATCGAAGTGCCACTTCGGGTGCTGGTAGATTACATTCCTAGACCATCCCATCGATGCTTCCGGAGTACAACCCGACCTGGAGAAGGTTCGAGCAGTAACAGTTTTCCTGTACCTCAGTCTGTCAAAGACGTCTGTGGAGTTTTGTGGGGCTCTGCTCTTATATCCGACTGTTCGTGAAAGATTTCGCAGCAATCGCTCGGCCACTCACTGAACTTCTGAAAAAAGACGTGCCATTCATGTGGGGTTCCCCTCAAGCTGCCACATTTGCCACAAACAAATGGCCTCACAGAGTGTCTCAATCACACTCTCACAGAAATTTCCGTGAAATATGTCTCTGGGACCTCGTTGGTTGTCATTGTGGTGGTAGTAAAAGGAAGAGCATGAAAACGCAGGCTGATATGTGCCCCACGCCGTTACAATGGAAGCATTTGGGCTTGTCGTCCGGCGGAGGTCGACGAAGAGGGGCAGTAGGTCTAACCGAAGGGCAGGTTACGGAGCACACGGGTTGAATGCCTGCATTTGCCACTTTACGGACAACTGCCTAAATGAGAGAGATTGTCGATTGAGTATCCTGCGAAGGGCGTACGAAAGTAGATGGCAACGCAGCCTCGATTTCGCGCTGCATAATTCGGACAACGCTATCCGTAGAGGATGAATGAAGGGACTAATGAGCGTCTTCGCACGGCGACGTAGTGACGGTGTTTGGAAGCCACATGAATTGTCGGCCGATGCGACGGCTCTTTGTGTCTTCAAAATGCCTGCACCAATTTCATCAACCATCGAGCAGTGTTTAAAAACAAGCAAGTTAAACGCATCATCAGTGATGCCTTTCAGAATATGCCTTACTTTGTCAGTCTCGGGCACAATGGAATCGACGCGGTGGCAAAACGCTCGGACATCAAGGATGTATGCAACGTACGGCTCTGTAGCTGTCTTAGCTCGATGGGATAGGTCTTTAGCAGTGGCGCAGTTGCAACCAGTGAGCTTGGAAAAAGGTCGCACAGTTTTTGCTAGTCAGCTCTCCATGTGTGTCATACCAGACGCGTGCTGCTCCCTGGAGGTAGAAGGCAAGATTTGCGAGCATCACCACCGTCGGATCTCATCGGTTGTGAGCAGCGATGCGTTCGTATACGCCAAGCCATTCTTCGACGTCGATGCCGTCGGTGCCTTTACCAAAGCCAGAGAAGGTGCCAGGGTCGTGCGGATGGAGACCGACAGTTGCGACGTCGCGGGTGCTGACGCCGTTCAGAGCGGCCTCGTTGTCTGTCAGCATGGTAGGACGGCCGAGGACAAGCTCGCCGCAGACTTCCGTCTTCTGCAGTATCCAGCACCTCCACCAGAAATGAAACGGGAAGAGATGTAAGGTTAAATGGGACCTTGTTTACTGTTCAGAAGATGTGGCCGGTACAACCAGGATCCTTGTTGTTCTCCCGAGCAGCTGTGGCGCATACCCACAGTGGGGGATTGGCCATGAACCGGGTGGCTAAATTAGGTGTATATAGCATAAAAAAAAAACAAGGAAGGTAACGATTTGAACGTTGGAACTGAAAAAGTGAACATTTTCTGTGGGAAGAAACACAATTAGAAGAAAACCGTACATAAAAAGATCTAACAATAGATTAATAAATAAATAAAAGAAAGAAAGATATGATGATGGGAGACACTTGGTAATCGATTGATTTTGATTAGGTAATTTGCCAAGCAAACATTTCTGTACTGCCAGTATGGTGGATACCTTAGGCTAGCCCCACCACGTCGTCTCTTTCGTCTTGTTGGTGATCCATCTTCTTCGTCACTCTCATGGCACCGTGACAATATACATGCACTATTTGTAGCTGCAGACAGCATGCATTTCTCATTTAGAGCTCAAAATGATCACTGCAAAAGATTTCTGATGTGTCAGACAGTCACATGGCTATGCTCTAATGGTTATTCGTCCAAGACTTTGCGCATTGATGGCTATGTTTGATGCAACTTGAGTAGCATACTTATAATGGTCTACTAAATACAACAACCATTTTGCCGCTCTCCTTTGATATTCTACACCCTGACACAGAAGACAAAAATCCAGACTGGAATATTTGTCTATGTCAATATTCAAAAGGCAGACAGGCTTTCAGCTTCGGCACTTGTGTGCTCTGAATGTCCATGTATTGCCATTGGTATATCAATTGATGTGAAAACACTTTGTTTGATTAATTACTACCTTCATATTTCTTTTAATTTTCCACAAGTTCCCTCTGATCTACACGTACAGATATCTCCTACAATGGAGGTACGTGCGCTGTGCCTATATTAGTGCAGTAAATGTTATGAAAGCTACGAATTCATAAAATAGAAAGCCTATTAAACATAAACAAGAAGCCTACAGACAAGAGCATCACAACAAACCGGCTGAGACGGTGGCACAAATCTAAAGCTTAGTTCCCACCTGTGCCGTCAAACGGTTATAACCGATATGCTTATGAAGGTTTGGGTCATTCACATTTCAAGTGATGAGTGATGGTTGCTACATCTTCCTCTGTGTCTGTCAGTGACCTAAGTACATGCAACGGGTTGAGTTGCGTTATTATTGGTGTATCTGAAGTGATGCATCATATACCAACTTCAGCATACAATCTGATTGGCCAACAATGTGCAGGAATTTATCTCGGAGCTATAAGTTCGTTGGTGGCTTTCCACTAAATTAACTGCTGAAGAGGGAGATTTTGCTTGATTGAAAGGCCCAAGTGAAAATGAGCCTAGAATTCATGACACCAAATACAGTCGCCATGTACGACTGAAGAGCAACACGACAGAATGATGAGCAGAGAAATTCATCTCAATAGTCTACAAAGTAGCGTAGGTGTGTTCAGTATTTCAATGCTGGTATACTAAACACAGAACTTTAGTTGTTTAGATGACATAATAAGATCACTCTAATAAGCGATGGAAAAGGCCAAATAAAAAACTGCTGTGTCAGGTACTCATATTGGTCTAAAATATGCACTCTCATATGCAGCGAATACATTCCATAAATTGGCTTATATACAGGTATGAAATGTTGTAACTACAACATGTGATGAAATTTATGTAGGACCAGCTGAACACCGTATAGAACATCTTTGATGGGGTTTAGTTGGTGCGACATGTCTTTATAGGATAAGTTGTGCTGTTTTATTTACACAACATGCACATAAATGCAAGGTCTGCATACATATCGCATTTACATATTGCTGTGTGTGTCAAATAAACGGCAAAACTTATACAATCAAGATGTAAGTACATACTGTATTTTGTACTGGACTCATCATCATCGTCAGCCTATCTTATGTCCACTATGGGACGAAGGCCTTTCCCTGCGATCTCCAATTACCCCTGTCCTACGCCTACCAATTCCAACTAGTGCCCACGAATTTCCTAATTTCATCGCTCCACCTAGTCTTCTGCTGTCCTAGAGTGTGCTTTCCTTCTCTTGGTACCCATCCTGTAACCCTAATGGTCCAAGTTATCTAACCTACACATTACATGACCTCCCCAGCTCAATTTCTTTTTTCTCTTAATGGCAATTAGAATATTGGCCATACCCATTTGCTCTGTGATCCAAACTGCTCTTTGTGTCTCTTAATGTTATGCCTAGCATTCTTCGTTCCATCGCCCTTTGCATGGTCCTTAACTTGTCCTCAAGCTTCTTTGTCAATCTCGAAGTCTCTGCCTCATATGTCAGCACCACTAAATGTACTAAACCAATCCCTATTATTTATGCAATTATTTCTTTTTCTCACATGCTACAAGTCAACTGCGTGCATTAGTTAAGCTAATCTTGTTATACTCGGCTGGGCTTAGGTATCATTTCCAGAATATAAAATAAAGAAGTGACCGTGTGTATGGCTCTGAAATTGACGGTTTGACAATATCTTATCTGGCTGGATAGCAAATTTATGACAAAAGAAAAACCTAGCACTCTGATAAAAACAGTGTGGCTAACATAGGGAGCAGATATTCTGCCGACAGAGTCGCTTGAAAATTTGGCAGCAGTCCATCCTCAGTGGATGGCTTTGATTAGATTATTAATGATCACATATTTCGAGAATTTGTGTTGCACAATATTTTCATGACAGCCAGTGGGCATCCTTTACATTGTGGTAGCAGTTTGAATCTCAGGCATAATGCATTATGACCATGAACATGTTAAAGAATTAAAAGAGGCAAGGTGCCATAACCTGGTAGCACTGCTGAAAACAGTTGAGTTAATGAGTGGAATTGTGGCCTGTGCAAAATAAAGATCAACAAGATGGCCGCTTACAGCCTCCTATATCCTACACCCACGAATGATTGGTAGCAGTGCACTTACAGCTAGATGAAAAGAAAAGCATCTGCTGGGCATACCTTGCAGGCGCAAGTCAAGCACATTACGCAACACTGTCAGCAGAACCAAAGAGAGGATAGAACCTAAAGCACTTCCCAGGCAGATTATGCTGCACTATAGTAATAAATTTTATTGGCATCCGTGGGGGAAGGGAGTGCTCGAGCTTTCCTTTACGGGGCTCAGCCCCTCCGTCTTTCATCCCCACTTTCCTTTGCCTGTCACAGCCCCATCTACTGCTTGTTGCCAGCTTGTTGAATAAACAAAATGTTGGTCAGCAATACATCCCTTCCCGTAGCTCTGAATCATGTTATCTGCCCCTTCTCTCTGGTGATGCCGGTGAGTTTTGCGGTGTTTGATCTACTCTCAGACATGTCAGGGACAATATGGCAAGGATGTCCTTATTCTCGACAATGTCGTCTCTCGAGATGACATCCTTTCGGATCCAACAGAATTTTGTGCCATTTCCAAGTTCATTTTTTTTTAAATGAAGACAATGAAAGAACTTAGCAGCTTCCTCAGTTTTTGTTCATATTTTTGCAGTTTCATCCCTAACTCCGCCTCCATCATAGCACCTTTGACTGACTGTTTCCACAGCAGCGGCGACCTTCCGACGTGGTCTCCAGCACAAGACAATGCATTCACCACTCTCTGCGAGCTACTCAACGTCACCTGTGATCCCGCGACACCCATTTGCCCCGACTGAAATTCACACATACGCAAGCGGCATTGGCCTCAGCGCTGTGCTTGCCCAGCATAAACCTAGATTTGATGAGTACATTGCTGCAATCATGCCAGTCATGCACTCACTAAAGCCAAAGCCAACTATTCAGATATGAAAAGAGTGTCTAGCCATCACAGAAGCCTTAGGAAAATTTTGCCCTTATCTTTACGGATGCCCATTCAACGTGGTTGTACAGACCATCATGCATTACGTTGGCTGTCCTCCTTGAAAGATCCATCTGGTCGACTCGCCCGCTGAGCATTAGGCTCCAGGAGTACGACATTCACGTCATTTACCGATCGGGATGCAGACGTGCTGTCCCGCTCACCTCTCCTACCTGGTGTTGTGATCCCCATCTGTGTCCACCTGCGACGTATCACCAACATGCTTCTGGAGCAGAGGAAGAACCCCTTGCTTGCTTCCCTTATTATCGACATTGCTTCGCCTTACGTTGCATCCCATCTCACGAGAAATAGACCGTCAAGCGCCCCATCATTCTTTTTGACAGTTTGCTATACCGTCACAACTACCTTTCTGAAGGACACAAATGGCTATTGGTTATTTCCCGCCATCTATGCTCAGACATATGTGCCACCTTCTATGCTGGTTCACTGTGTGCACATGCCGGAGTATTGAAGACTTACAACCACCAATAGCAGCGGTACATTCCACTTCTAATGGCACAGAATGTACCACTTCGTCCGCTGTTACGTCTCTTCAACCGCTCCAATACAGCCGTTGCTTTGTCCTGCATGTCCCTTTGACTGCATCAATTTGTACAGACTCCTTCTCATCACTCCTGCTAGATAATCGTTGCCATCGATCACCTCACGCGATACACAGAGACTATGGCCAGGTGAGCAGCTTAGTGACCAAGGACACGCCTTTCTGTCAGACATTGTCAAAGTGATTCTAAAGCAATGCTACCGAACCACCACTGCCTACCACCCTCAAACGAATGGTTTGACAGAGTGATTCAATTGAACAGTGGGTGACATGTTGGCAATGCAAGTAACTTCAACCGCTCAAACTGGGATTGTGTTCTTCCCTTTGTGATGTACGCTTATAATACCACTATGCAGACCACCACTGGATTCTCTCCGTACTTGCTACATTGCAGGCCCTCCTGCACGCTAGACAACATCTTTCCATACCACTCTGATGGGAGCGAGTCCATGATAGTGGCTAAATACAGTGCCACCAGACTGCCCACTCCCCCACCACTTCTCAAAGTGTCTTATACCCGTAACTCACTCGTGTGGCTCTGGATCTCTTGAGCCAGCCATTCGATGGAACTTCTTTCGGAATACCACGGCCCTTACTGTGTTGTCAAGCAAACTTCGCCAGTGAATTACATCATCAAGCTGCTTGAGCCATCAATAATGCTGAAGGCGTGAGACTGTGCATATAGATAGGCTAAAGCCTCACATTACCCTGCTGTCACGTCGTGCCCCTAAGTCGCCAGGATCGCTCTCTTCCAGAGGGGAAGTAAATGTAGTGAAGAATATTAGACCCATTTGAAGAAGCAGAGTTGCTCACGCAGGAAGAAGCTTAACAATGCTTCAGAAGATCGAGGCTTGTGCTGTTTTCTGCCACTGTCAGTTTGCTTGCTGCGACTGTGTCTGTTTATAAAAGATGCTGATCTCAAACATACCATATAGCACAAACAAAAAGGCAGTCTTTTGCTTGCTCCATTTTTTCTTGTCAGTGTAGCCCTAGATCAGTTAAACATATTTTTCACTGTAACTCTGGTCATTCAAAAACTGGCGAAAAGTCTAATTGCAGTGTCTGCCTTAGGGCGACTTTGTTGAAGTCATGTCACTACACAATGAACAAAACACAAATCGAGTAACCGGACTAAAATGGATGGGGAACATATTATTCATAGAGCAGCTGAAAATGTTATCAAGCTACTGTAGGACAACCAAAGGGGTCAAGAAAGAGAAGTCACACAGTGTGTCAGGCCTTACACCCAATCGCTTTTGCTCATAGACTAAAGAATGTTGCCAGCTGGTTTGGCGTTGATTTCAGTGGCTCTGAGAAGCTGTGGTAAAAAAGAATGACAAAACAGAAAGTAAATGTGTTTGTGCAGTTAAAGAAAATTCAAAGTTCGTTAGATGCAAAACAGGTGTAAGTGTACATGTTACCATTAACCTGAGGCCAAGTTTACATAGGCCAAACTGGCTGGTGTTCTATACATGCTTAGAAAAGCATCTTCAGCACTAGCTAAAGATAATTATTCATATTTAACCAACCCCTGTAAACAGTGTCATTGTGAACCAGTTTTTTGCAATAGCTCAGTTCCATTTCCACATAAAAATAAACTAAACACAGAATAACTGAGGCCTTCTATATCAGAAACTGCACAGACGTATGTTAGTGACCGCGTTGTTGTACCCACTGACAAGAATTCATGTTTTTGAACACAACACTACTTTTTATTTGTTGCTGTTTTTACTGTATGTTTGAGTCACTTTGCATGAGTTAGCACTTGTTTGTTAACTTCCAGTGTCCCCCTTTCTCTTGCATGCGCTGCAGTTCAATGACCATGTGCCCACATCTAATTGGATCACAGTGCACAATAAATTGACAGTGTAAAGACGCCACAAAGCACTGGGGGCAAGACTCTTCTGTGCTGCCATCTTGCAGCATGGTCTGCACAGAGTGTACTTGGCAGTGTTGGGTCTTCCTGGCAGAGACAACTGGAATTAAATGCTCACTGCGGCGTGCATGCTGGCAATGCAGATGAGGAGCACCAAGTTGTACCTGGACAGGTGACAAAGTTGGTGCTGCGATTGTAATGGATGACACCACCGCTGACTAATTGTAGCCTACGCAGCACTACGTGAACAGTCGGCACAGAGTCTTGAAGATCTCGTCTCTGGCCATGTCACCGCTTCATCTTTAATAGACCGTAGTGCTTATGCGCTGGACATCTCTCGTGGACAAGTTGGTTAAGAGTAAAAACTCGATTTACTACAGACTTATAGTTTCATGTAATGACTTTCATTAAAAATAAATTGATTGGGGGAACCGAACTCAGTTAGTATATGTAGTGGTTGTCTGCTCTCTCACTTAGTAACCAGTCGATAAACTGATGCAGACATGCACAGCTAAAGAACCATGAAATAATGTTTTCTGCCAAGTGTTTGTGAGCATGATGGCTGCTTCCTTACATGCAGATGTCAAGCTAATCCTCTTCAGTGTTTAACGTGTTCAGTTATCAGTATAACAGGTCTTGCAGCATTTTTCAAGTGCCAGTGGCAAGCCTGATTTCGTAAAACCCAGTATGGGAGCGCACACTTTTAAACAGAAAGGCATTTTGTTGAGCCTTGCACAAAATGCAGAATACATACACAAAATGCCAATCAGCACAGGTCGTATCTTGTAATGATTCATTTGCCATTCTTACCAGTCGTATGGTAACAACAGCCTGAGCGGACAGCAAAGAGTGAAAACAATGTAAATAGATCAGGCAAAATTCCCAGACTGCGCATATTTCAGTGGTTTATCGTGGCTGCGGTTAGGCGTAATAGACAACCATCCGTCCTGGTTTGTTTATGTGCACTGTTTTATATCACACGTGATAGTGCACAGCCTTCAAAGCAGTGGCGGTAAAGTTTGTGCGTGGCTGCCAACAGTTGGTTTGGTGCAACAGCCAGTAATAGTGCTTAGGCTGTACTGCCAGTATATTCTAGGCACTGTTATTCTGTTAGTATATTCTGTTAGGTAGGAGATAGCTTGCAAGAGTTTTGAACTGATTAATTAGGCAGTTATTAACAATGTTGCACCCCATCATATTTCAGCCTATTGGGGGCGAGGACTTACAAAGTCACCATCTGTCACTTGCCTCCCTTGCGTAGTATGAGGGATTGCGTGGCATGCTCCTCACAGGTTTCGCTTACGGTGCTTAATAAAAACACCAAGCAGCAGCCCTCCTGGACATTTCTGTAAGTACTCTCAAAACGAGGGAAATATTTACTGTTGAAATAATAATATTGAGCAAACTGAAAGCACAGAATCGTTTACAGATGCTATCTCTTTACCGCATACATACAGTGAACGTCACTGCGCGCAGTTGCCGCGATGGAGTCTCCCGAACAGGCTTCTTGCGTGAAAGGTAAGGAAACGTTGACAGCAAACTATATGAAATATGCTCTTATAGTGGGCTGTCTGTATAACCAAATGGAGCATAACTGAATAAAGCCTGAACGTAGAGATCGCAGGGGGTTCGTAGTGACCGACTGCGCATCTGCATGCATGTCCGTGCACAATGTTTCGCTTTCACTGAGAGCACGTTTTCACACCGTTCCAAAAGCTTTAGGCAGCATATGAGCATTTTACCGTACACAAGCAACCACTGTTGCGTGGATGCTATCAAAGCTGTTGAAAAATCATTTTGTTTTAACTAGGGGTTTTGACACCTACAGCGACTTTTGATCTGCAGTCGGGGGCAATTCAATCTTTTTTTTCTATAAATTTCTAAGATGTAATAATACCATTATTTCTCAATTTGTATCGCACTGTCTGTTTATCTATCTTTTCAGCAAGCAATTTCCTGCTGCTTCTTTATCGTAATCCAGTGCATTAATTCATAACGCATACGTGACCACATGCCATGCCTTTTTTTAATGTGCTTCTTACCGCTCCCTTTCCATTCCAGTGAACTTGCCAGTACCTAACCTCAACAAATTCATAGACCAAACCATCATGACATTAGCCGGGTAGCAGGTGCAGGCGAGCGTCTCAGTGCGCATTTTCTGCTACTCACCGAACATCGCAGTCGCAGCACTGTAGCAATGATCTTCCTCGCGTCTGTGCTTGCTGCATACCAGACTTGTAGTCCATGGCTGTCTGCCGGTTCCAAGTTTCGCAAGCCAAACTTCACGCAGCTTCTTATCCTTTGACTACATGTGAATAAGGCTTACACCGCGCTCCATAGCAGCACTGTGGAACACCTTCAGTGCTTCTGTCACATAAAAATTCGTCACAGATAAGTTACACTTCTGACAACTAGCAGTACACCAGTGAGTTAGTTATTCGGATATACCACACTTGGATTGTGAACCAAAACCTGAGAGCAGAACTGCTAGCAGCACTCAAACATGTAACGAGTTGTTTTCTGCTGTTTTACTGGTGCGACACGACATTACAGTCCTTTATAAGTAAGTACTGTAGCCCTTTATAATTAAGTGGCTGGGGTGCCCGAAATCATTCGTCATACTCGGTGGTAAAGTTCATGCACAGCACAGCAAAACTGGGTCAGAATTATGCCTTCGTTGCAGAGGCGCCTGACTGCACTTTGCCAGCAAAGTAGTGTCATCAGGGGCACTACAACGTAAAACTATTCCTAACTTTTCTATTCCAGTTCTGTAATCAGCCCTCCACGATTGGTCAAAAACTTTTTTGGACCACCCCCACTTCACCTGTCTGTCATGCAACGTCACAAAAACCGCGATAGCACCCCATCTGATATGACATGTACACACTGATTATGCATGATTTGACCGAACAAAAGAAAAATAGTTATTTCTGATTCTACATTTTTCGCCATTAGCCTCCGTCTATAGGGCAACAGTTTTCGGGCTGCATCTACTTCACCGGCCTGTCATGCGACGTCACAAAACCACAAAAACTTATCGCGTCAAGGTGACGTCTACGCATTAAAAATGCATTAATATGCCGAACAAAACTGAATTTTTTTCTGAATAGCCGCAGGCTGCCCCGTTCCGAAAGGAATAAAAGATGGCTGCCACTGATCACTCAGGCGCTGGCTACTCGCACCTGCCGAAGAGCATGTTTTTTTGCATATATAATAAAACCTTTTGCGTGGCCGTTTAATGTTTTCAAGCACTTTCGGCATGTTTACGACCTCGTTCTGCCAACTCTTCTTCGATAAGAATCTGTTTTAGCGTCATTCTTAAGCTATCATTGCATGCCGCCGCGATTTTCGACCAGCCACTGCAAGCTAAATAAGGGAAAGCAGACCAATCGCAGACCCGGTCGATAACTGGATGAAGAGGGTGGCTCTTCATCCAGTTATCGACTTTCAGTGCAGGGGCTCGGCCCCATCGAATCCCTCTCCACTTGAGCATGCTCCTCGCCTCTTGCCAGCCAATTGCTAGATAAGACAAGTCACTCAGTGTAGGCAATGTTATTCGTTTTTCAAGCAAACAAAAGTGACCTCCTAGGAATGAGGAAAGCGTTTGATTGGTCTGTTCAGACAACCCTGCGGCTGACTGCCTGGTGCTTGTGTTGGCAGTTACGCAAATTTGACGTCGGGAGATTGGAATAAAAACATATTGGAATAATTTTACGTTATAGGGCCCCTGGTGTGTGTGCTTTAAAATTGTTTAGCCCCATCTCTGAATGCAGATCCAGGTGTCTGATTATTGGCATAATTAGATAGTTTTGTTTTTTGCTTGACTCATTACAGCAATACGTGGCATGTTTTGGCACCTTTGCGCAAACACATAGTGTACCGCGAATTCAGCAGCCGCTGAGCATACAATGCAGTGCGTCTTGAGGGGCATTCCTAATGGCAGCTTCCGGTGAATGAGTTTTCTGAGCACTGGCCCATCCTCTCATGGGCAGTGCCCCATGTGATGATGCGGCGTGTGGCTGTGACAAGTGATTGACCAGCCAGCTTGGAGTGATGGTGATTGTGCGGCAACAAGAGGAGAATTAATCATCGTGATTACAGAAGAAGAAGATCGTGTGCCACAAACAAGGAAGCACAGTGCGGAGAGCATGAGTGTGTAAGAGCGAACGGGAGGCTCGAAGGGCAGCTCACTGACCAGCAGTCAAGGCTCGGGTACTGGCGACTGGTTGTCCTCCTACCATGCAGACCTGGGCTAAGATCTTGCTCATGGCTGCACTCTCCTGCACACCAGCGACGTGCTGTCATAGCTGCCTGGTGCAGTGCTTCGTGCTGAGAACCGAGACGTTCCAGGAGTGGCTGGCAAGCTGCTGGCCAGTTACAGAAGTGGCCTGGTACTCTGCCGGCCTGCCGTCTCCCCTGTCTCCATGTTGCGACCAGGTGCAGCGTGGTGGTGACGGTGTAGGACGTGGCCATCGCAAGCAACTTACCAACTGTGCTAAAGAGTCAAACTACACAGCAACGCAGCGGCAATAACAACCGTCAGGGGCACCGCAACGACGACGCACACTAGCAAGAGTCGTGTTGCATGAGTGCCAGGCAATTCACTATAGACAGTGAAATCTCAATATAACGAACTTCAGGGGAGCGCAGTAAATTGTTCATTATTCTGGAAGATTGTTGTAGTGAAAGGCCCAAAATTAACCATTCCACCCACCAACCTACCAGTTCATAAGTTGTCACCATATGAGCTATCTATGAAAACGTTGCTGTTGGCTTTCGGCACGCGCTATTGCTATTTTCCATAGATTCTGCCAGCACACACCGCCAAAGCACCGTATAACAAGAGTGATGCGCACAAAACAAATGGTGATGCTGAGAAAACTACTGACAAAAAGGTAGCTCCATGTCGCCTCCAAAGCGCAATGTTTCTTGCTTTTTTACATCTCTTTCCATGGACAGCACAGCTTTCTCGCTTGAGGCAGACACCTGAGCGATTTCAAAGTGGAAGTGCACATAAACGACACGGTCTGAAAAGTGCAAAGTGTGACCGCGTTGCATCCCTGCAAGTACGGAGGTTACATTTTACCACGCGTATAGCTAGTGCAGCCACAGAAAGAAGGGCAAAAAAAGGAAGAGACATGCTTCCATTGCTCAGCGACACCTTTCTGGGCAGAGCATGCGCTCGCAAAACCTGATGCGTCCTCGCCTCCGCTTGCCCGCATTTTTTTCTCTCAGACGCCGTCTCAGGTTTTCCAAACCCATGCGCTGCGACGTTGGCTCTCTGTGTACTGCCGTCTGCTAGCCTACTGTTTCGGCTGCCATGAAGGATACATGGAAATCTAAGAATCCCCAGATTTCTGAATATTAGTTCATAGTACTGAGGCGTTAACATCACAGGAAAACTGAATAACAATCCTTATTCTGAAAAGTTCGTAGTATTGAAATATTTTTACATTGAAACTATCAGAAGTCGGCAAGGAATTTCTGAAAAGTTTGTTAATCTGAAAAGTTCGTTAATGTGGTGTTCGTAGTAAGGAAGTTCCACTGTGGATAGGCAGATGTCTTCAGAGCTTTTGCTCTAGTCCGTGTGCATGAAAAGCGTTCTGTACCATGTTAACGTGTCTGTGTATAGCCTGTGTTGCATGTAAAATGCTGCTGTCTGCCGTGTCATTATTGAAAGGATCCTGGGCCCAAAGGAAACAGCAAGTTTCCTTCATACCCCACTTTACATGCAATGGCCCTAACCACAAGGTAACGCAGCCTACCTCAGGAAGGGATGAAACGGAGTCTGATGATTATTTGATGGGCACTTTTCCACTCAACCTTGTAACTGTGCAAAATCTACAAAAGAGTGCTAACTTGGGCAGGTTGTCACATGTTCAAGCACATGCGTGGTTACTCTGTTTAATTGCTACCACTAGTAGCTTCGTAAACATTGTGGCAATGTTCCCGAGCCAGTTGGGACAGCAGTCCATGAACACCTTGCCACAATTAGGGCAAATAAATTTTGTTTCAGTCAGTGTTGTGGTGTCGTCCTTTCTCCATGTCCTCAATACCCAGCATTCCAAATTATTAAACCCAGAATGCAAAACCTAACAAATCCCAAAGATCAAATGCACACCCACATAAGCAACAGCATATGCTACCACCTGCCATGAAGTTGTAGGAAGCGGGGGTCGTGCTGCTGTAGCATTTGTTGATCACACCCTGTTAAACTGAATGCATAGCTCAGGAAGTCAAGACAAAAGTTTATTTACATTTCTGTACAAGATGAATAATGATGACAGACAAGTCAGCCAGTGACTGCAAACAAATTATTTGTGTTTGGCTTGTCACAATCATGAGCCACGTGAATGGCAATGCATCTTGCTCATCGAAACTGAAACTACACATTGTACATGCATAAAAATTTACATTCAACCGTTTCAAATAGTACTTTAAAAATTCTGAATACTGAACTTTTAACTGAAGTGGATGCCGAGTAGCATAATAACCAATTGAATATTTCAAAGTATCAAATATTTGCACAAGCCTAACTTTGACCCAATAAAAACTGTGTGCGCTTTTTAAATCTGAGGCATGGTGTGTGTTAGATGCCAATTAATTGACCGAATACTGCCAAATAAGCAGCAGTGTGTTTTGGTTTTCAACCATCGGATAATTTTATCAAGTTCAACACAAGCCGACTGTATTAGAAAACTTATTCACCTAATATGAATGTCAGAAATCAAAGAACTGCTGCACCAACAGTAAACAAACAAAAAATAAAAGTAGTATACAAACTAACATGTTTCTCCTAGAGTGGCCCATAAATGAGGTGCAGGTGTTTGGTCCTGAAGCAACGCCGCTAAGCAAATGCAATCTTCTTTGCAGACTGCAGCCTGCTGCTGTCCACAGGCAGCAATAGCTCGACGTTGATGACATGACAACACCACATCTCAGATGATGCAGTGTTGGGCGACGATGCTGCTGGCAAGCTCAGTATTGCCACTGTTCAGGTATAACAGGCTCATGTTGAAGGCTATCTCGCATCGCAGGTCAAACACCTCCTGCACAAAGAATTCAATGGGGTCACCCCTCACACATAAAACTGATAGTGGCAGGGTGGAATTTTTAAATTCCTTGGCAGTCTATGACACTGGAGGTTCAGAAGCAAGAAAGAAATTGCAATTTATAGCTTGCCAAGTAGCTTATAATTTTGAATGATCACTACTGGTATGTCAGTTGCACAGCTGCCAACCCTGGAAAGCTATATGTGCTAGGATAGCAGCCAAAATATAGTAGAATTTGATGAAAAATACTAAATGTCAATTTATTGGACAAAACATCGCACTCATCATTCAAAACTGTCTCAAAGAAAAACAAACATTTCACGCACATATTGCCAACTAAAAGATGAGTAGGTTTTCCAGAAAAGGTCGCAGCAAAGTAAGGCACCCCTTGCTGCCCAGACGTTTGTGGACAGGCACTTGCTGCCCCAATTGCAGGGTGCACAAAGGCACCTTCAGGGACTGCACTGCTCTTTCCAGGAGGGCAGCCTGGCAACCGTGCACATCAAGCAGTGTGAACATGGCCGTGTGGCACAGCACCACGCTGTTCTACGTGCACGACTGCGTGCTTGTTGTGCAATAGTCGTGCACTTCTTTTCTAGTGCATTTGTTCCCTTTTTCTCTGTGTTTCCTCTCTCCATGGCTTCCAGACAGTTCAGGTGTCCTCCACTGAGAAGTGAGACAGTTAATTTCCTACCTCCATTTCTCCCCTCCTCCTAACACAACAAAAGTAATAATATACTAAGAACACTGTGAAGAGACATTTGGCCTCAGTCGCAGAATAATCTGCATCTGAAGAAAGAAGCCTACCAACTTTGGCTCCGTCCTTGTGTTTCGTCGCATTCAGGTCAACCAAATGTCCCACTGACTGGCACGGTCGACATGTCCATTCTTAACACCCATGCGGCACTCGGAAAACAAGTGTCTGAGATGGAAACAAAGTTGCTGATGCACGGTTTGCACATGTGTCTGTCACGCAGGTTGGCCTTACGATGACCCACCTGCCGTAAGGATGGGAAAACACTTCTGTGTTTTGGAGGAAAATTGGAGAGCAACACTTTCTACAGTAGACTTCCGGCAATGCGGCTCCTGTTAGTTTGATCCCAACCAAAGGTCCTAGTCAGCGTCAATGCATCTCTACGGGCCCAAATTTGCATTATTTAGATCCTAAAATTGGCCTTTGATTCGAACTTGACCAGTCAGCATGCATACACCTGGCCCCTATGGTGACCCCAATAGCGAACCCTTCAGTGGCAGCGACTCTCTTGGCGGAGCGCAAAGGACAGTGAATATGTTGAATGCATGTTATCTCCTGTTGAAAAAGCATATTTTTGGCCTCCCCAAGAAGACTTTCAAGCAATAATCGCAGCTCACAATGTCTGATTATGGTATTTTTCCGATTCTAACATGCACCTTTTTTTCTTTAATGAATATTGTGCCGAAAATTGCCTGTACGGCGCACTGGACACAATACCCAAAACCATTTTAGCGCTGTTTGTATGCTTTACGGCTTTAATGTTATTTATACGTTTTATACTTTGGACACACAGAAAGGGCATGCATTTGCTTCAGGGGCATGTTAGAATTGGGAAAATACTGCCAAATGAATCAGCACTGTCTTTTGACATTTTTTCTGCATCTTGTTTAATTTGGCCGGCCGGATAATTCTTCTTGGTCCCGTAAAGGTTGAATTAACAAAAGTCGACTGTAGAGATGGGTAGCCATAAGCACAAGCCGGGATCTCGTGACAACGCTCTCGTCTTACTTCTGAAATGCTTCACTGCACAGCACATATGATTCACCGCAATAGTCTATATATGCTTCGTCGCATAACACGGCTGTACTGTTGCGAAGCTGACTTAAAGAATCGAAAACGGTAATTTTGGGGGGCTCGAATATTTGAAATAACAAAAGTGTCTTTTAAATTGAGTGGAATACTAACCAATTCAATTTGAATATTGGAAGTTTAGAATATTTGCACATGTGTACTTCATAATTTAAACCAAGTATCCAAGCAACAGGTCCTGTTAATCGCTTCTGTAGTCTGCGAGAAGTAAGAGACCCACAAAGGAGAGGCATGCAAGATTCGTCACTGTGCGACTTCCGGGCTTATATTGGCTCACGAGCTAAGAGTGTAACACGTGTGCACGAATCAACGCGGAAGTTCTGCAAGCTAAGCGAAACTTCTGAATTTAGCGGTATCACTGCCTTGTGGGCTCTGAAAGGGACTGACAACCGATTTTTAAGGACTTGCTACGTACTGTAAGTGCAGAATTTACAACAAACACAAATGGACACGAACAGGACAGGAGTCATGTCCCCTTTGTGTCCCTTTGTGGTGGTCGTAAATTCTGCGCTTAAAGAGTACGTAGTATGGATTACCAACTAGCCCAAACCAACGCTTTACTCTGTTAAGGACTTAGTTTTTTTATGGTGCAACACAAAGATCACCCTCGGCAGTGTTTACATCTGCAGCAGTTGCTTCCAAAAGCGCGTGGATATTTAGTAAGCGAAATTTAGGAAGCTCTCATTCTTCCAGCAACGCTGAGAAGTGAGAGCAATGTCGACAGCCCTCCTCGCAAATTGTGAAAGTCGCCCATCGTTTTGCTTTCACAGCAGTGAGTGTAACTGTGGTTAACCACCTACATTTTTAACCTTTTCAACCACTTTTGAAAATAAAAAGCTGATGCAATAAGTTCGCCTTGTTGTGCAGACATTTCTTATATTTGTACCATGTTTTTCCCCTGAGTACACGCCTACGTCATGGCTGGCTGGTCCCCGTCGTCGTTCTATCGACAGACGAGCCAAGCCAACTCATTGAAAACAAAGGTGAAGGCAGCGCCACTTTTCTGCTCACTACAAATGAAGAATTAGCTGCACATTGTAAGTCAGGAAAAATTTATAATAGCAAAAAGTATACTGTGTTTCAATACTAATAGAAAAACCAGGAACCACGTGCACAAGTAGATGATCACGTGATGGACCCCTTATGCAGCTTCATGTTTTGCCGTGTGGGGTGCCAAAAGTAATTTTTTGAAAACTTATTTGTCGTTACTCAGTGTATTGAAATATCAAGAGTAGAAAGTAGACCGTTATATGTGGCCTTTTTAGACATTACAGGAGCGTATGACAATGTAGACTGCAACATTTTGTGGGATATTCTGGAAGGGGAAGACTTAGGTGATGATTGTATAGATTTTGAGAGAGATTTACCTAGAAAATACCGTTTGTGTTAAATGGGAAGGGATGAGGAGTTAGAAGGAAGTTGATATCAACAATGGACTGAGGCAGGGGTGCCCTTCATCCTCACCGCTGTTTATGGTGTAAATGGTGAGGATGGAAAGGGTGCTAGAGGAAACTAATATCGGGTTTAATCTCTCATACAAACAGGCAGGTGCAGTAGTAGAGCAGCAGCTTCCAGGTTTGTTTTCCGTGGCCGACATTGTGTTGCTAGCTAACAAGCAAAGTGATATACAATGTCTGGCTAATATCTGTGGACAGGAAGGCGTGAATTTAGGTCTGAAATTTATCGTTAAAAATCAGGTGTTATGGTTTTTAATTAAAACAGTGAACAGACAGTGCCAATTCAGGGCCAGGAAATACCTTGGGCAAAAGAATATAAATACCTTGGTATATGGATAAACGAAGGCAATACATATATGGAAACACAGGAAAAAACAACAGCAAAGGGGAAGAGAAATACGGCCATAATAAAGCACAGAGTGCTACGGGAATAAAATAGGTACGAGATACTCTGGGGTATGCGAAGGTGTAATGGTTCCAACACTTACATATGGAAATCCAGTTCTTTGCTTGAAATCAGAGGTACAATCAGGACTCGATGGGAACCAAAGGTAAGTGGGACGCCTTGCATTGGGCGCTCACGAGAAGACTACAAATGAAGCTGTATAGGGTGTTATGGGCTGGACAAGCTTTTAAGTGAGAGAAGCTCACAGTAAAATTGGTTCTGAAGAGCGACTGAGGAATATGGAAGAAAGTAAATGGGCTGTGAGAGTTTTCAAGTGTTTGTAGAAGAAAAACATTGATTCACAGTGGAGGAGAAGAACTCGAAAGCTTACCAGCAAGTATGCGACTTATATGGTGAGCAACATGGCAACAAAGAACATCAAGTGGAAGATCAGAGAGGCTGAGATAATCTCATGGGTGGAGGCAATGGAAAAGAAACCTGCTATGAGTAACTACTTAAGAGAAAAACAACGAGGGAAAGTAAACATGTCCGCAGTAGAGATTAGTAAGCAGTGATTGGAAGATTGGTGGGAGAAAAGTAGGAAAATGACAAAAACAGAGGCATGCAAAAACAAAGTTCACAATAGGGATTCAGAAAGTTTGGTTATGGCAAAAACAAAGTTCACAATAGGGATTCAGAAAGTTTGGTTATGAGAATTTATCGTGGACTTCTTTTTTTTTTTTTCTTTTTAGCATAGGTAGGACATTAGGCAATATAATAAGAAGAGCTTGGTGGGGCAACCAACCACCCCATTCCAAAGGCAATGCTCATAGCATCCATCCATCCACGTGACTTTTAGTGATGAATTAAGAATATAAATCCATGTGTAATGAGAAACACATGGCTCGTTTTAGCCACAACAATAGGGAATCATTCCATTAGCACGGTTATCTCGATTTATGTTCTGAGCGGTTGTCTGTTCCTTTAAGGCCAACGAATGATAATTTTGGCTGTTTAAACAGTATGCAATTAGTTGTGGGCCAGGCGTGTCATTGTTGGCATGGCAGATTTTTGACACAGGCCGGATTACCAATGCACTGCATCAATACTGTAATAAAAGCATGCAAACGCTTCGATACGAGAGACACCGCAGGCATTTAGGCTTAGCGTAGTGATCAGTATGTCGAAGACCATTCTGCAGTGCGAGTGCCTTGTGACACCATATCTTTATGCCTTGCAGACCACCCACAGGTGTCGACTATGAAAAGCTTTTGTTTCTTTTGATTCAGACATTTCAACTTGGAAGAACCAGTGCAAGAAATGAGATAAACTTTTGTGTGTTTGGCTCTTTGTGTGACGACACCACCTATCTTGGCATGCGAAGCAGCCTGGAAAAAAAAAAAGAAAGTCGCTTGTCAAGGTATGACGAGTTTTCCATCAAAAGCAATGACCTTCAAGATTAAGGCTAACACGTGAACCCTAAATAACAGAGGCCACACACACAGACACGCGAGAGTGGTGATACTTTGGCTAGGTGGATGGAGAGGAAATGAGCAGCCCCTTCTCGCAAGACACTTCAGCTCTTAAAGCAAGTCTGTACATCAGTGGAAACAGGGAGAGTGGAGAGGTTTGTACGGCTGGGAAAGCTGGTGGGTTCACCTAAAGCCAGAAAGCGTTAGTTATGAACCTCTGGTCTAAGTTATGGTCTAAATAAAAAG
Source organism: Dermacentor andersoni (assembly GCF_023375885.2). Taxonomy (NCBI): domain Eukaryota; kingdom Metazoa; phylum Arthropoda; class Arachnida; order Ixodida; family Ixodidae; genus Dermacentor; species Dermacentor andersoni. The sequence continues at coordinate 235,919,328 of NC_092816.1, read as the reverse complement.
GTGTCCATTGACTAGTTTCGTTTTTGAAGGGGTACTGGCAATGCAGAACAAAAGCCTTGAATTTTTTTGCTAGTACAGGCACCCAAGTTTTGTTGCTGTCTTGCACGCAATGTTAGAAATACAGTAAAACCTTGTTAATTTGAATTTCACAGGACCAAAAAAAAAAAACGTCCGAGTTAACTGAATGTCGAATTAGCTAGAGTCATCATCATCATCATCAGCCTATTTATGTCCACTGCAGGACGAAGGCCTCTCCCTGTGATCTCCAGTTACGCCTGTCCTGCAACAACCGATTCCAACTAGCACCAGCAAATTTCCTAATTTCGTTGCGCCACCTAGTCTTCTGCCATCCTCTACTGCGCTTCCTTTCTCTAGGTCACCCTAATGGTCCAACAGTTATCTAATCTGTGCATTACATGACCTGCCCAGCACCATATTTTTTCTCTCGATGTCTATTAGAATATTGTCTCTACCCGTTTGCTCTCTGATCCAAACCGCTCTCTGTCTGTCTCTTAAAGTTATACCCCTGTCACACGGGCACCCGCGAACTCCGTTGAGCATGGAACTCCCCAACGGAGATTGACGGCAATGGAGTTGCGACCGTGCTACACGGCACAGTGCGAGCTTTCGACGGGCGCCGCACGGGATAGAAATGGCGTTGCTACGCTTACTTCCGCGTGCAACTGTTCACACAAACGGTCACCGTTAGAGTAATCTATGTGTATTTTTTTTAATGCAGTATGTAATAACATAAAATCACAGCGAGAAGCTTTGCGGTATGTTGCCGCAAGACTTTTGTTTTCCAAGCATAGCGAAGTTGCAAGCGATGCTGGCTGCACTGTGCTCTTGCTTTCGTGCGTGGGCAGCGCGGGTCACGTTGTTGGGCTTCGAGTTGTGATTCCGCTGTGTAATTGTGCGTGTGTGTGTTCGCAACGATAATGCGCCGGGATCGCTCATGGTGCATGTCACCCGGAGAATTAACCCATACGGCTTGAACGACACCACGTGCGGCTCGCATGCGTATAAAAAACATGAAATGGCGGAACGACGTTTCCCGATGCGGCGTGGCGAAGTATTGGTGTAGAGGGTACAGGCGCTGATGCCCTTAAAAACATAGTAAAATTTCCATTATGTGGTATATATCTCGAGGCAAAAAAAAATAATAATGCTAAAATTTGTAAATGAATCAGTTACGACGATTTTACTAGTGTGGTTTTCTGCGGAACTATAGCTACCTGGGCACGAGAGTACTCCATCCAACCGTAATGGTCATTGCTGAACTCCCTTCGCCCAAAATCTCCATTTAACTTCCTTGGCGCAAGGGAGACCGTGTGACACGGAGCGCAACTGCATTGGCTTAAAGACGAAGGAGTTCAATGGAGTTCGCGGGTGCCCGTGTGACAGGGGTATTATGCCTAGCATTCTTCCTTCCAGGGCTCCTTGCGTGGTCTTTGTTCTCAATCTTTTTTGTCAGCAAGAGTATGAAGGAAACAATAAGCAAATGCTTATTACATCAGCACGGTTTTATCTACTGCGTGAATCTGCAAATGTTGTTTCTATTTTGGACAAATGCAGTGCAGAAGCTCCAATCAGCCTTTTTCATTTTCCTGTGCTGCCCTCTGCCGCACGCCACTGGAAATGTTTTGGAAGGGTGCTGGGGCTTTTGCCAGTTGATTTGTGTACCTGCACCCATGTTGAGTGCGCATCAGTTGTGCATTTTGCAGATCGCGAATCATTGTTCATGGCTTCTCCAGGGCAGAATGTCATTCCTGGAAGCCATGAAGCATTCAATGACAACTGGGTTGGCAGGCCTGAGTGCGCTGTTGTGCAAACAGTGCGGCTGATAAAGGCACGCTGAGTTCCGCTTGCCGACACGGCCGCCTGCACTTAGAGCTCGTGTTTTGTATTCTTTTTTTTAACATTTAGACATTTCGCATATTCAACAAGTCTTCGAGCGCAGCCTTCCACACTGGATTTATCAAAGCAATGCACTTGTTTACATTGACATGTACAGCCACAGATCGTCGTTAGCATAAAATATTTTGGAAAAAGTGCATCGCTGATATGAAATAATGCCAAAACGTAGCAAAACATACACAGTCAAACCTCGTTACAATGAACACCACATTAACGAACATTTCAGATTAACGAACTTTTAAGAAATCCCATGCCAACTGCTTATAGTTTCAATGTAAACTTCAAACTTCAGAATAACAATCGTTATTTAATTTCCGTGTCATCTTAACAACACCTCAGTACTACGAACTCATATCCCGATATGCGAGGATTCTTAGATCTCAGTGTATCCGTCACGGCAGTCGGAGCTCTAAGCTAGCAGACGATGCAGCGCAAAGAGCGGGCGCCTTACAACTTGCTTCCCGCAAGAACCTGTGATGGCACGGGAGGAGAAAGATGCGGGCGGGGATTTCTTTTTTTTCCTTCTCCGTTGCGGAGGCAACGACGCACCAGGTTTTGTGAGTGGAGAGGCGGGGAGCATGGGCTCGTAAAACCTGAGACGGTGCGGCAGAAGGAAAAAAAAAAGAACGTAGTAATTAACGCTGAAGTGGGCCTTTTCTTTTTTTCCTGTTGCGGAGGCGACAACGCATCACGTTTTTCTTGCTTGTTTTCTCAGTTGTTCACATGCTGTCACCCGTATCACGCCTGTCCATCTTGTTTTTCTTCTGGTTATGGTTCTGGTTAGGGGAGGACAGTTCGAGCGAGCTTTGGAACGAGGTGGCCGAGCAGCTAGCCGTTGATCCTTCAGTCACATTTGACGACTATGTCCAGTGTGACGAGGCGACATGGACCTCAGCAGAGCTTACCACTGATGACATACTGCAGAGCGCCCAGGGCACGGCGACTCAAGAAGAGGAATGCAGCGATGACATGGATTATGACGTTACGGCAGCACCCGAAGACTGCGACGAGTCCGTGTCGGCCACAGATGTGTTGGACTGCTTGCGAAAACTCCGCATATTTATAGCCAAAAGCGGGACAGCGACCGAAGACGTGCATAAGAATGCGGACTGCGTGCTGCAGAGTCTGTAATGCACCCATCAGAAGACGATCACAGACTATTTCAAATAAATGTGCCTTGTCTGACGATCACGTGTGCATTGGGTAAGAAACGAGTTACCGTTTCAAAGGTAGGATGTTTGCGTTACTGAAATGCTATTGTTATGGCTAATTTTTGGGCTTTCACTATAACGACCTTTCAGAATAATGAACATTTTCCCGCGGTCCCCTGAAGTTCGTTATACCGAGATTTCACTGCATATCTGCGCATATGTACCGTGTTGTTCCACACCAAGACGTGTCAATACGAGCGGCCGAACAACTTAAACAACGGCAACTGAGATCCAGATAACATATTACGGACTGTTAATTTATTTCCGATTCTTGCTTTTTTTTAACTGTCATACATACAATTTACGCGTGCCATAAAACATTATTAGAGAAAACTGTGCTCACATAAATTAAATGCTCATTTATAGGCCGTGTTGTTCCTTTGCGAAAACGCGGATACCATCACTGACACTGTTGGTATAACTGAGTGAGACGGTTGTTTATGCTGCTGTATACCGAATGTACCATCTCTTATTTCTTTTTTGACGCACGGTTAAACAGTACATCTCTCGAATTGAGAAATGTGTCGGCATAACAACACGTACAGACCCACCCATCCGTGTAGTGAATGCGACTGGCAGCCTACGGGTACGGTGACGTACAGATGTTGACACAGTGCTGTATCGCCGCTTGCCACTTATTGTGTACACGCTGTGCGAAGTGAAGTACAGTCAAACCCGACTATATCGAACCCGTTTACATCGAATTATTCTATATATCGAACAATTTCTGGTCATGGTATAGTTACAATGAGTATATATAGCAAAAATTACGCTTACATCGAACAAATATTGCAGTGACTCCCGATATATCGAACGTCAAGCGGCGGAAAAGTGCCCCCAGAAGTTGGCTTTGCCTCGCGGTTGCGGGGAAACCCGGCGGCGCGGCTCCATCCAACCGCTCTCCCTCAGGCTGTTCGGACGCGCCGTCGACACTCCCCCCTGTCGCGCATAGTGAAGTCTATTATCCTCACTCTTTCTCTGTCATCTTTCACTTCCCGCTCCCTCGCGGGTTGCAGAATCAAGCGTCCTTCCTTTCTTTAGGTAACTATCTATCGACACTCCCCAGCAAAAAATGATCCTGGCCCGCCCACAGCGCTTGCTCAGACAGCCAATCAGAGGCTCTTGTGCGCTCTTCGTGCAAGATGGTGAAAGTGAGAGTTGTCTGGCTGCTTCTCTGGTTTTATCGTGTTTGCGCCTTGTGGGCCTTCTCCCGCAGTGTTGCCGTGAAGATCGAAATCATAAATCGCGTCGAACGCGATGTCCCCGCAGCGTGCAAGATTCCGAGGAGCACTCTCAGCACGATTAGGGCTAAAGTGGCCAGACTCGCAACCCAGTGCCCATGGCGCCTGACGCGTACGCACGGCCGTGTACGAGGCGTTCTTCATACGTGCCGGTTTCCGCGTGCTCGGTGATGACTGTAAATTCTGATGAATGCGACGAAGCCGTTGCCGGTGTTGCCGATGTTTGGAGCGAGCTGTCAAAATTTCTGGGACATTCGAATCAATGGTGGACGAGTTTGTGAGTGCAGATGATGGTGTCGCGACGACGGTAGAGCCCGGAAACGAAGACTACATCGCCGACATCATACCGAGAACAAATGAAAGTAGGCACGTTGAGGAAAGCAACTACGGTCCTTTGCCCACATCCTCCGAAGTGACTGGTGCACTCGCATTAGTCTGGTGCTTGTGCGCGAATGCGGAAGGTTGCGGCCTCAGCTGCTCCGACTCCTTCGACAACGTGGGGAAGTGCGTGCGTCGCAGGCAGCGAAATTGCCCAAGCAGAAGAAAATGCAGGACTAATTTATGCGAAACTAAACTAGTTTCATCAATAAAGTGATTTTATAAATGGTATGTGCTTTTATGACATCCAATTATTTAGCAGGCTTATATCGAATTATGCTCTATATCGAACTGATAGGCGTTTTTTTGCGAGTTCGATATAGCCGGGTTTGACTGTATAGTTGATTTCAAATCGCTAAGGACAGAACTGAACTATAGAAGCAGTTTCATTCGTTCCAACTGCTTACATTTCAGTTCAAGTCCGCCGGCAGTGGGTGCGTGAACAAGACGACATCAGGCTTAACCTCCGCTGAACAGGATCAACATGGGCTCGAACTTCCTGTGCACAGCTTGAGAGGGTTGAAGCTTGTACATTTAAACTTTGTAGGCATGTATTGACTCACTTTGAGTGCCAATTAATTATAGATACAAGCGAAGGTGCTTTTACTATATTGCATTGTCAGTTCGATGGCCGATCGTGCAGGGTTCAATTGAACGATGGTCGGCAAACTGATCTTGTGTCGGTGCCGTTGACAGGAAAGCCTGTCGCAGTGCGACAACCCACGCTTGTCGGTTGCGTTGCTGTCGGCCTGGTATGATACCTAAATAAAGTTTGCACTCACTCACTCACTGATAAAATGCTTTCAGCAACCCACTGTACTGAATAGTCATTCAATCGTTGATGTGAACGTCTTGTTGGTCTCGCATCGACCCAGTGTTACTGCACCTTAAACAATTACGAGAAGTCAGGCACACACTGCCACCATCAGCAAGTGAGGACCGATGCTGCAAGAAGACTTTGTCAGCAACATGATGTTTTTAAGTGTGGCCCAAGTGTAACGCACAGGTTTTTCGTTAAATTTGCTCGCCCTCAATGAAAGGCGGCAACTACCTGGCTCATTGTGCAGTCCGAACCACTCGGGCGGAGCCTTGGCCGCATTTTGTTTTCAAGTGGAGTTGCAGTCTTACGCTACATACGTTTTCGGCACCGCAACGATGTCGAGCTGCAAGTGGAGTTTCGATGCAGTACACGGCACGAGTGTTTGCAACGGCATGCATCTGAGCACCGTCTTTTTTTTTTTCTTTTCATTTCGGGAGACTTTCCGGCATGTGGCGACGCGCGCGACCCTTCTAAGATGTTTCGCGACTAATCCGCTAGGGCAGGGCGAATGTGTCATCGCGCCATAAAAAAGTCGGATTCTCGTGATCTCATGACTGATAGGTGCTTGCAGTAGTGATGACCTGATGACTGTCTGAATTCATTTGAAACACGTTTTTCACTACCATGCACAGATCCGAATTATTTTTTGGTCTGTGAGCTGGTGGCCAACAAATTGTCTGTCCTTCACGATACAGCCGGTGCTCTTCGTCCTCAACAGCTTTGCATCAACTCAAAATGAAACCACCGGTTGCCTCAACAGCTGGGGCAGAAACCGTGGCCGATATCGGCATGATTGTAGATGGTGGCCTTGCAGTTCGGCAGACAGCAAGTGGCCGTTTCGTACGCCAAGCCAAAACGAAACAATATACTCTTTGCCACAGCTGCTGTGGATGAAATCGTGGTCATGGATGACGACTGCGCAGTTATGAAGGCATGCGCCCAACGCAGTGTTATGCGCGGTGATAAATCCAAGAATAAGGGCTTTAAAGGTACAAATAGGCACAAAGTGTTTTAGCATTGCTGTCATTCACGTCCAATTTCCACTGATGACTATGGCGATGTGGACTCCGCCACTTTTTTTCTGTGTGGCACGTTTGCAGCGCTTGCTGAGCTCCGAGAGTGGTCCGAATTAACCGACTTGCAGCAAATATTTCCAAAGAATGAGAGTTTGATTGCATTAAGTAATGCACATGGCTGCCAGGACCAGAGAAGGAGTCCGAATTATCATATTTTTCTAATTAACGAGGGTCGTGTTAATGAGGTTTTACTGTATGAACGGCATGCTGCAGCATCACTGAAATTTTGGTCGTCCTTACACATTACCTATACAGTAGACTCTCGTTAATTCAAACTCGAAGGGACCCCAGGATTTTGTTTGAATTATCAGGAAGTTTGAATTATTGGAAGTTTTCGCATATATGACTCTGAGCAAGATTACAGGGCACATTACAATTAATTATCCACTTAAATCATATTTTAAACATTTCACTCTTTAATTACACAGTAAAAACAGAGCAGAGGTGAAGGATCCAGAACAAGTTTAATGGAAATCTATGGCTGACTAGACCGTTTGAAGAAATCATGAATTGTTGATTGTTTTTTCTTTACATGTGCATTAAGAACAAAGTTCTCTATTCCATTAAGAGCAGCCAGTTGTTCTTGAGAATTTTCTTCTACAGTCAGAAATTTGCGGACCTCGGCAAGGTAGTGGAAGGCCTGTGCTGCTGTCACAGAGGATTGCTCTTCTGATTCCTCTTCACTTTCGCTGCTGTACTGTGCTGGTAGCACCTCAGCCACCAAGTCGTCCAGGGTGTCTTCCCTGCACACGCAGAGGTTATCATCGGCAGCCACAAATTCACTGAGGTCAGCAGCTATGTTGTGTGCTTGGAGTGCAGAAAGCACTAGCCTTGCTTCATCGCTCTCCATTTGGAGGCAGTCTTCACCTTCATTTCGAGCGCAGTCAGGCAAGGTATCACTGGTGTGGCCTGGTATGCGGAAGGCATGCTGGAAGCAGTTCCGTATCGTTGCCGATGTTACTGCACTCCATGCGTCAGCTAGCATTCCCACAGACGACAGCAGTGTTACGCTGTACGACATGGAATTATCCATGCATATTAGCATCCTCTTAAGGAGTAGCTTTCTGTAGTTTATCTTCAGACATTTGATTACCCCCTGATCCAGAGGCTGGAGGACAGCTGTTGTGTTTGGGGGGAGGAATTCAAGACGAATTGCCTCCAGCCCCTCCACGTCACCGTGAGCGGGACAATTATCCACTATCATCAGCACTTTTCTTTTATCGCGCTTAAACCGCACGTCAAGTTTCCGCAGCCAATCCTCAAACAAAGATTGCGTCATCCATACACGCGTATTTGCTGCATAAGAAACGGGAAGAGTTCGGACGCCTTTAAAGCATCTCGGACGCTTCGATTTGGCAACAACGAAAAGTTCCGGCTTGTGACTACCATCCATATTGGCACAAACCATGACTGTGAGCCGCTCCTTGCTCAGCTTTCCGCCAGTGCAACGTTCCCCCTTGTGACACAATGTTTGCTGAGGAAGGCACTTGAAGAACAGTCCCATTTCGTCAGCATTATAAATGTCAGCCGGGGAGTATGCAAGCAGTGGGCTCTGAAGACGCGTCTGCTGCCAGTCGGTAGTAACCGCCTCATCGACCGCTGCCGCTTCTCCACTTACTGTTTTGAAAGCGAGGCCATGTCGCTCCTTGAATTGCGACACCCATCCATCACTACACTTGAAGTCTTCAATTCCAAAGCGCAAAGACAGTTGTTCGGCCTTCTCTCGCAGGATTGGTCCACTTACTGGTAGACTGCAGCTCCGAGCGCGCTTCAGCCAAAGAAAAACTGCCTTCTCAAGCTCCGGATGCGCCGGCTCCCTAAGCCTTTTTCTGTCGGGAGCGAAATAGCCTGCGTTGTTTCGCAGCTTGTCTTTCGCTTTCACAATCATTGTCAGCGTACTTTTTGTGATTCCATACTTCAATGCCACAGAAGTCTTCTTCGCTCCAGCCTCAACTTCTTCTATGGCTGCCAATTTTTCTTTCAAAGAAAGGGTTCGGTACTTCCCCCGCGGAGACATGATGCTACCAACGCGGGCGACCGACCAGGGAAAGAAAAGCGCGAGCGGTCACGTGATTCGGAATCGGCCGACGCTACTCGCGTCACTTTCGCACCTTTTTTTTTTTCCTTTTCTCGTGCTCTTTGTTTTTACGTCAGGTTTTATGTCAGTTTTGAGCGTTTTGACAAACGCAGGTGGACAGTCGTCATTTCCACAAGTTTTGAGGGTTATGTGTTTTAATTTCGAACTTCCTGCTTTGAACTGGCTTGCAAGCATGCTAGCAAGCCACGGAAAGTTGAGCAACAATGTGCCCTTTGGGAGGCTTTTGTTTCGAACGTTTGTTTGTTAGGCTCTTGTTCGCTTTCTTTTATTTTTTTAGGCTATAGTGTGCTTATTTTAACATTTTCCGCTGTTGTGGTGTATAAGAAGTCAGATTTTTCACCAGTGGTGGCAACGATAGCCGATAATTTTCCGGTATGGACAAGCAAAAAGTACGAATTAACCGAATTGCGGTGTTTGAATTAAGCGGCCTTAAAATACATTGAAAACATGGCGAACCAACCAAAAATGTGATTTTTGTTTGAATTAACCGAAAGTACGAATTATCAGAGTTTGAATTATCGCGAGTCTACTGTATGAGGACTAGTGGCAAATAATCAAGCATGTCTGAATTTTCCATGTACGAAATGTTTTATCTCCGACTGCATGCAACTCACTCGAAATGAGTTCATTCTTAATACAATGTAAAAAATAAAGAAAAGAAAAAGCTTGTAAGGCAAGCACAGTCTGGTGAACACTACTTTCTGGCATGTTCCACAAGTGCTCTTCACCAGCTGTCAAGGTGGAGCTTTGTTGTCCCTCAATGGCTTGTTAGTGACGGCAGTGATCGAAGGCATTCAAAGGCAGGTGTGGTGGCAGATACTGCCTCGCTTGCCAAAGTTGCTACAATCGTCATTTACCGGTATCAAAAGGACACTTATGATTGATTGATTACGAATTTCTGAATTGCAATAGGCTCGTTGTCATGAGCTTGCACAAAGAAGCCAATCGCAATAAAGATTGCCCTTGTGAAAACGGTAACTATGGGGCACATGGGCTGGAGTTTTCAACGCACCATGACGCGACCTCATGGCGGTGAATGAAGTTGGCTGGGTAGTACAAAAAATACGCTGTCCCGTAGAGTAAGGTGGGTCTCGCTCATCCGTGCCTTGTTTTGTCTTCTCTGTGTAGTTCTCTCAAAAGTGTTCGACCCGTACGTTGGACGTTGTCTGCTACCAAATGCAGGGCAGGTTGTGGAATGCGGGCATTTTTTGTACAACAAACCGCGCCGAAGGAGGGCGGACACGGCGAGTTGATGGCAAACTCTAGGGGAGTATACGCCAAACTACACCGAGCAGCATGTGGTCCCCAAGCACAGTCATCAACATTATTGATGCGTGATACATTGTTATGAGGGTCATGGGCCTTACACGCTGGAATTTTCAACACACTGTATGATGACCGGTGGTGAGCGAAAAAATTGGCTGGGTAGTATAGAAGTCGCAGCTTTCCGCATTAGGTTACGCTACTGCCGGGCTACATACCCCGCACCTCCACCACTTGCGAGACAGCTGTTAAGCCTCAACGATTTATTTCGCAGGTCACGCGCTGAAGACGATGATGCTGGCCATGATGATGAATATACGTATAAAGATGAAGAAGATGAAGGGGTAATATAATGCTCACATCGGTTTCGCTTGCTTTGTGTGTGTGTGTTCAGGGCTAATTTATCATTTTATTGTGGTGTTCAGCTATCAGAAAAGGCACCTGCGTTTGCTGGGAGTAGCCTGTGGATCATCTCATCGAGAGGGTGCCCCATTTTAGCTTAACCATGAAAAATGCAGTCGTTTCCAAAGAAAGGTGCATGCGGATGAGTTGTTTTTGTTGGAAAACTGCCATGCACAGGAATTTACATGACCTAAAAGAATTTCTGATGGTGAAGGAGCTCATTTAATTAAGGAAAAGTTCATATAGAGCGCTTGAAACTGTTTCAGAACATGTTGCTCAGAGAACAAGCGAAGGAAAATTGATCGACTGACCTGGCACAGAGTCAGTTGTGGCAGAAGATAAGAAACTGCACATAAAAATGATTTAAACAGCCACTGTCACATTATATGTTACTGCCAATAAATGAATGACAACAAATTAAACTGTTGCTGTGCCACTGTTATTTCTTCAAAAAAAAAAAAAAAAAAAAAAAAAAAGCTACTGCACATCAGCGCTAAGGCTACAGACCCCCAATCACAGTATTTACTGACTGCCATGTTGGGAAATGCGCTTTTGCAGCATAAGCATGCATGTGGCCTGCATTCACAGCATGAACACATACGAGAGTCGGTCAAGCTGAGTCATGGTGCCAACTTATTATATTCATTTCATTAGTTAACTAACTCACTGTTATTGGGCCATGGTTCTGAGTTGGTGCACATGCTTAAATGAATAGACACATATTGTAGCAGTCTGCCGTTGCACCTTGGCATCGAGTGACTTGAGCAGCACACACATGAAAGCGACAGTGCACCAAAATAGTGTCTGCAACCTGTCGTGCACAGTGCATGCATTCGGTACAGTGCTTTGCTTCTTTGGCAACGGAAGGCATGCTACAAAGCCTACAACGCATGAAATTCTCCAAACATTTTCAACACAGCGCTGCTGAGGCAAGCAGGTATGTTCTGAAGCAGTTTCAAGCGCTCTTTATGAACTTTCGCTTAATTCAATGAGCTGCTTCACCACAACACCATGTGTTCGCCAGCAGGGTATCGCATGTTGTACTACCGGAAACCTATAAGCGCGGCTTGGAGGGCTATGTCGACCGGCATTCCCACAGCGCCACCTGGGCAGCCCATCAGGCCATTATCGACAGAGTTATGATGCTGCTGCTGCCATACTGAAACAGTAACTGAACCCATCAGCCTCACACATATGGTGAGGGGTAACTTTCATGCTAATATTGTGGGGAAAAAATTAAAAAACGTTACCTTAAATATGGTATCTGACAACAGCACTGGTAGCAACAGGCATGAAAAGGTCTTCAAGAACACCTTCAAGACAAAGTCAAATGCGACAACTGTGAGTGTGAAGGAGCAATCGGTGAAATAAAATTGGTCCATCAGAGAGCCAGGCTTTGTTCAAGCCAGGTCTCTTGGCACAAGAGAGGAAGCGTCCACTCGAGGATACTGACTGGCATGCCCTGCACTGCTGGTGGTGTGCCGAGTGCGCGCTGGTACATGTTGAGAGCCATGTGTGGGAAGCCCAGCTGGTGGAGTGCACGACCCATGTTGAACAGGGCCTCCTGGCTTGGCCGTGCCTGCAGGTACCTGTCGAGGAAGCTCATGGCCTGCAGCAGCAGCCAGTGGCGACGAGCCGAGAACTTCTGGCAGCCCATGTGCACCAGGGTCAGGCCAGCACAGAGCAGCAGCAGGGGGTCCTCCTCCTCGCTCAGCAGCTGCACATACTCCGCTGCATGGTGGCAGGAATGCACCGAAATGTGGTCATATCCACAACAGTAGTTATATTGAGGTACCGTTAAATAGTTGAAGGGGCTTGCAAAATACTACTAGTTGGATGTAGTCGTGCCTATAATTCAAAATATTCTTGCATTAAGAAAAGAATGAAACCAATAACTTTACCTTCACAGAATAGAAGTTTATTTGCACCTAATGTCCGTTGTCAACTTTCAGAGAGCACTTTATGAACCACAATATGTCCTCCGTACAGTCCACTGTACGTTAATTGTGAACGACTCCGCAACAATTGTAAATAGGATGGTGGCCCCGCAATGCACGCAATTCTCTGGAATGCCAAAAACATGAAACGCAACTTGTTTCCATTAGTTTAGCATGTAAAATACCTTTTCTTTTCAATGAGCTTTCGTAATCGAAGGCTGAAAGTGGTATGTCGTCATCTTCAGGCTGCATGAGAACTACTTTTGTTGCAATCTTGTTATGACAATGGCGATATGCTGGCTCTTACGATAAGCTGTTGCAAACACCTTGAACACAATTTTAGTTTCGCATCCAATTGCAATGTGCAGGCCATCTTCAAAGTGAACTTCTTGGAGAAAAAGAAAAAAAAAAGTCCTATGTAATAGTGTAATCATTCATTGTGAGCTACCATCTTCGCTTAAGAGTATCCAATGTCCAGTTGAAAACAGGTGCTTTTGGAAGGAGATAATGTGTGTTTGACGCATTCACTATCCCTAAGCTCCACCAAGACTGCTGCTAAAGGGGTCCCCATTGGGGTCAGGCACTTAAGTGCAGACTAGTAAAGTTCGAATCATCTGGCAAAGGCCAATATTAGGATAGAAAATGACATTCGGGGCCTTTGGTCAGGACTGAATGAACCAAAAAGCCTAATTAACCGGAGTCAAATTAACGAGTCTACTGTATGCTCCAGCCGTGTTATATCGAATGGTTCGGTGATCCCAAAATCATTGAATATAGCCAAAATTCAATATAAACTTCCATTAATTTGACTCTGGCTAATTTGATCTTTAACTTAATTCGATCCCAGCCAGCACCCATACATTTCTATGCACCCAAAGTTTTGTTATTTCACTCCTGAAATTGGCATTTGCCAGAAAATTCACAATTGACTGGTTAGCATGAATGCACTTGACTTCCAATGGTGACCCAAATTATAAACACCGACAGCAGCAGCAGTGTCTGTCTTGACGGTGCTAAAGGACAGTGAATGTAACACACACACATAATGTCCTACCAAAAATTTATCTGGAGATTTAGCGATAAATGCAAGTACATTAGCACAACGTCGCACCTCTTTGAGGTCGTGCATCGATGATTTCAGCCGCGTTCACCACATTGCAAACTGTTGTTAAGTGGCTCACTCGACACATGTCGTGCCTCTTCGAGGAGTGAAATGCAACTGATGGATGTCAGGAGCAGACCACTGTCAGTTGTACTTTATAGTATATATATCTATTATGAGAGAATGGTTAGGCTGCAGGTCTTGCTTTTATTTCAGCGAGAGAGCCACCCACTACTACAGCCCCGAGTGGCAATCGTGGGTGTGCAAAGAGGAGCTGCACGTGCATCACCTGCAACACGCGTGCACGCACACAGCGACGATGAAGAGCAAGCGACAGCACCCGAGTGCCTTGCTGCTACGGTTGCAGGGACGGCTTCTTGCCTGCTTCTCTCTTAACAACACACACATACAACCGGCTTCTCATGCTTCACAACCACTTTTTACCACTTTGACACTCCTAATGCTAATGCATTACGGTCTGCCCTAAGGTGGCTCACCAATGAATGATTACAGTATTTGGCTAATTCTAATAAGTGCGTTTTATTGCCCAAGAAAACTTATACGAAAACTGCACCCAGTGCCATGTTCCGACAGTTCCAAATCATGTTCCAAACCATGTTCACAACAGCCCCTCAACAGAAGGGATTTTTACAACTGTCAGCATCACCACTATTGCCATTACAAGAGGGTGACAGAACAATTTCTCATGCAGCAAGACAAGCTTTAATTGATTATGACAGTTCAACATGTTAAGTTAGCAGCAATAAGGTGCGTCATGTATGAACCAGCCAAATGGGCCACCATCACGTTTGTCGCACAGTTTTTTGATAAATGCAGAATATCAAAAGCGTGATGTGGTTCACACGCAGTAGTAAAGTGCTGTCTGAGAGGGATGAGAAGGTGTGTAAATAATTTCCATCCTTTGAAGGCACCTCTTGCTGGTTTCATTGTTTCTTGATTGCAGGAATCAAAGGCAAGCTAATTTCTTTCCTGTTAAACAATCACGTGCACATTAGATGTCTACTTCATTTAGGAGCTACAGTGACATCATCTCTGTACAGCTAGCTGGGCGAGCACACGCTTAGTACACACACCTGGAGAACAGAAAGGATGAGGTGCATCTTCTCTGCATTTCCACTTTAGTTTTGTTATTTTAACTTACAGAAAATAGGTGGGCATCAGAGCTGGGGGTGAGTTAGAATTGGGAAAATAATGTCAAATGCTTCCCTGTCTTTGGCTGTTTTCTCTCCCTGTTTATTTCAATATGCTGGATAAGTCTATCAATTTTGACGGTCCTGTGAAGGACCAAATAAAAGTACCACTCATTCATATTGTGAGACAATGGATTAGGCCGCACGTCTTCCCTTTATTTCAGTGAGCGAGCCACCCCCTTTTATGGCTCCATGTACGCACAAATGAGGAAGATGAAATACACATGCAGTGCTCACACTAATTTCCCCTGCGCACTGGAGTGGGCAGCTCTGCTGCACTTAGACTGGCAAGAAAAGCCGAACAAACTGAGATGCAAAACGTAAATTATCTCGGTACCATGGCAACAATGGTCGGAAGGATCTTCAATGGAAGTGACACGGTAGTTCACAAGGGAGGTTTGTTCTGTAATGATGTAGAGTCCTAGAAGACGCGAGAGGAACTTCTGACACTAGCCTGGGGTATGAACGGATGTCCAGAGCAGCACCTCTTCTACGAGTCGAGCACATTGTCAACATTCATCAATTCTTGAAACGAACCGTTTGGACATAGACCCTGAGGAGCCAGTAGGGACATTAAAGAAAGAGGCATCGAGCGTAAGTGTTGGCGAACGGCCATAAATGAGGTAGACAGGGAAGTACCCAGTAGTTCATAGAACAATGGGGTTATGCGTAAACACAGTGACGATACTGGCCTTGGCCATTTTGGAGCAGCTTTCAGAGCAGGCAAAACTGCTTTTCGGAGCACTAAAACTATCTTTCAGAGCAAGCAAAAATGCTTTTCAGAGCAGTAAAATGGGCTTTCGGAGCAGGCATAAATGCTTTTTTGGAGCAGTAGAATGGGGCTTTCGGAGCAGGCAAAATTGATTTTCGGAGCAGTAAAACAAGCGTTCGAAGCGGGTGTCTGTTGAAACAATTGCAAAACATATGTGCAGCTTTCACAGCAAGCAAATAATAGGAAAGCAAGAAGTACTGAGTGGTGTTCTATCATAGCCAAAATATAACAAACGCAACTTACTTTAATTATTAATACCACCAACTAGTCTAGCTTTAACTAAAGTTACCAGACAAACAATGTGTAAATATACAATTATTGCACTTTATTATAAAATGTCTTAAGGCAACAAGACTATCACAGCAGCTTGGGCAAATATTTGCACATACTTGTATAGAAAAGATCACAGGAACAGATCTCATGATTAAATATCACAACAGTGGCCTTTCACAAAGGAAATAGAATATACTCACATGGGTGAGGCAATGTGACTGATAAAGCTGTCATGAAACAAAGCAATGAATATATGCTCATGGGACTAGCACGACTTGTGAACAAACGTTTTACAAAAGGGAATACTCAAAATAGTGCGGCAACGTGACTAAAGAACAATCCTCTTATGAGATAAACCAAGGAATACATTTATCCTAGTGAGGCAACATTACTAGCAAGCAAACCTTGTTGATAATAAAGCAAGGAACCAAGTAATGGGAGGCAGCATGACTAGAGAACAACCTTTTTACAAAACTAAGCAATACACTCACCCAAGTGAAGTAGCATGACTAGAGAACAAACCTTTCACAAAACATAGCAGAGAATACACTCACTTGAGTGAAACAGCAGGACTAGTGAACAACTGTGTGTATAGTCATGAGTGAGGCAGCTTGACTAGCGAAAAAACCTTTAACAAAAAAAGAAAAAAAGAAAGCCGAGAATACACTTACTTGAGTGAAACTGCATGACTAACTATGCGGGCCTAAACTTACCACAGCGGGAACAATAGCACCTTGACAGAGAACCCCATTCATGAAAACATACTTACTAAATTTAAGCAGACATTATGAATATACAGAAGCACAGCAATGAATATGAAGAAAATTCTAGTTATGTGCTCTAATAAACTGCCAACTAAAAAGTCCGATGAAGAAAATTTGCACAAGTTTCAACATCAATCAGGCTTGTGTCCACAAAACTACTGGAAACCCCCGGAAAAGTACTTCATGTGTGTGCAGCCACTTTTCTTCTTTTACTTTCAGCCATCTTTTCAAGGGCCACTGCAAGCCTAGATTTGCCCTCAGCCAGAAGAGAATTGCCACTTTCAATGTCAGCAAAGTCCTTTGACTTGAGGCCATGGCTAAATAAAAGTTCAGCATTTGTTAGCATCTTCTTTGCGGTTTCTACTTCCTTTTGAAGGTCTGCTTGATCACCGCTGCATGAGCCTGCCTCATCTGACTTGCGCTGCCGCTTCGCTGACTGCTCTTCCTCAGAAGCAATGCGTTCAGAGTGCAGTTTCTTTGCGTTCCGCACAACTCTAACAACTTCAGGCGTAATGCTGAAACGGCTGGGGTCACTATTGAAGCGCTTGCCATAGGACACAACGTGATGTATCCCATTGATGCTCTCTACCATTAGTTGCACCCTGTCATGAAGAAGTCTACGATTCTCACTAAAACACTTTCCACATCTGCACTGCCATGGGGAATGCTGAGCAAAGCCTTCACCACTTTATTAAGTAGTGGATACTTGTGCGAGCCATCACTCTTTTTTAAGTCAAAAATGACCTGCCAATATTTATCAACCCTTGGAGCACTTTCAACTGTCTCCAGTTGAAAAACTGTATACTCATCCATCAGGGTTGAGATTTCACTTGACTGTATCACCTGAGGCAACTTTGCAGCTAAGCACCTCATTTCAGCTTCTGATGACTCCTCCTCCCTGGCCATAGGAGAAAGGCAACGTAGGCTCCGCAGTGCCATGTTCCCAAAGGGCAGTCGTGATAGCAGGTGTTCAGTGGCTTTTAAGCAGAAACTTCAGGCACCCAACCGAAAAGCCTTTTTCTGGGCTGGTTCCCATTGGGACATAGCTGCTTCTGTGTCCACCAACATATACAACAGCCGAGAAACGAGAAACACCATCTCTTCATAGAGTCGATGCACCAGTGGTTCACTTCCCTGTAGGAATGATAGGAATGAAACAAAAAAGCGGCATCGCTTGAGTCCGGTAGCTCAAGCGATGCCGCTTTCGATGGTGACATAAGCGGCACTCAATGAATTAGTTTTGTTTCTGGACCGGAGCACACCCTTCGGCGCAGGGTGGGCACAGATTTACCATATTTTGCGGAAATGTAGCAGGATGTAGCAGGGTTCACATTTTGGTGCAGTTCGGCGCAATTGGCGCAGCGGTATCATCACTGGCAAACATCACAAACAGAAGAATTGTGTCCAAGTTGTTGTGGTCTGGTCCGATATATATAGATATTATGACGTAGATAAAGATTAGGCAAAATTATATTTACAAAATATACAGAGAAGTCACAGCCAGGATGGCAGAATAACCACAAAACAAGAATGAGCTTTTCGATTGTCCTCTTCGTCGTTCTGCTGAGCACCTTCTTCAGAATGTGGGAATGGCATGTAACATAACCCCTGGCGCTGTCTCGGCACTTAAGACAAGGGAAGGGCTGTAGGCTGAAACGTACGGCTTGAGACGGGACACATCCACGACATCGGTGGGGGGGCACTGAAAATCAAGAGTTATCTAATTGGGTGATCTCGTATGTTGCCTTAGTGAGCTGGCGCAAAACCTTGTAGGGTACAGAGTTGTGGGAAAGAGGTTTCGAAGACAGGCCGACAAGGCGGCAAGGGGTCCAAAGGAGGACCAAGGAAGCTGGCTCGAAGTGAACGGTTCTGTGGTGCCTATCGTAACAGGGCTTTTGAGTCAGCTGCGAGGCAGAGAGATGGTCTCATGCAATGTGATGAGCCATTTGAGCATGAGCATATCATCGCGGGCATATTCTGTAGCAGTCTGCGGAGCTGATGGAAGTAGTGTCTCTAAAGGCAATGTGGGGTGGCGGCCAAACAAGAGATAAAAGGGGGAAAAGCCGGCAATGTTGGGGTGGGATGAGTTGTATGCAAATGTCACATAAGGCAAACTTTCGTCCCAATCACGGTGATCTGCTGAAACGTACATGGATAACATTGTGATGAGCGTGCGGCTGAGGCTTTCCGTAAGTCCATTAGTAATGAGTGGTAGGCGGTGGTTAGCTTGTGATGTGTGGAACAAGAGCAAAGAATATCGTTGACAGCTAGCGAAAGAAAAGACCGAACGTGATCTGCAAGCAGCGGCCGTGGAGCGCCGTGGTGGAGGATGACGCTATCTGACAACCATTGACATTTCTCTGTTCAGTAGAGAAGGGCTTCCCGATGCCATTGTTTCTAACAATAAAACGCAATTTGTTTCCACTGAGTTTGAAAACTTCCTGAAAGAAAGAGGCATCAAGCATATCCTGTTTTCACTTTACTACCTGAAGGCAAACGGCCAGGTAGAAAGATTCAACGGTGCCCTCACAGGATTCCTACAGATTGCTATTTTGGAACAACGAGACCTAAGGTCTGCAGTGTTATAATACTGGGCAATTTACAGGTGTACTCCACATAACAGTACAGGTGTTTCTCTGGCTATGCTGCTCCATAGTCCTCAACGAAGAACTCGACTCAAAGTTGCAAATATACCTCCAATCCATTCGAAATTAGCTTCTCCTAAGTTGTGCCAGAAAGTGCAAAGACGAGTGCTACAAAAACAGGAAAACATCAAAATGGACGTAGACCATCGTGGCGCAACAAAATTCTCTCAGTTTCGTCCAGGAGGTCTCGTCCGAGCACGCAACTCGCCAAAATCTGGTCCAAGATACCTAGGCCTGTTCAAGATTAACCGCAAGATAAGACCAAATATTTTCCAGCTTGAAAATGGCAAGTGTTGGAATGCTTCCAAACTGGTGAAATACCTGGTATGACAGGTTAGAACAACAGAAAGCTGAGCTAGTTGGTAAGGATTCATTATGCAAAATAGAAGTGAGGCGTGCAGACAGGACACAAGAGTAGAGAAGTGGACAACACGAACGCCGTACTATCAACTGAAGGGAGCACTGAGGCGAAAAAGTCCACTGAGGCGAAAAAGGCGTTTGTGTTGTCCACTTCTCTACTCTTGTGTCCTGTCTGCACGCCTCACTTCTATTTTGCATAATGGTATGACAGGATTCTCTTGAGAGCTTAGATGATAGGAGTCATTCCAGTGACTACCCATCTCTTTATGATAGTTTCCCACCATCTCTTCCAGTTCCTACTGGTAAAGGTTCTCCAGCTGCACACACTCCATTTCTACCTCCGGTTTCACACCCGCAACTGGGTTCATCCTCTGCAGAAGAATCTGCTGGGCTTCTGTCTGTCATAGCGGGCAATGTCATAGGAATTCTCCTGAAGGAATTCTGAAAAGTGATATTCAGAATTCCAGCTCATCTTCGAGTAATGATCCTTCTAGTCCTACTTCACAACCAGAATTAGTTCTTCGTGGGTCTACACAAAGTAGACAACTCCCACTACGGTTTAAGGATTATGTTTCAAAATAGCACTACTGTTTTGATTTGCTTAGGAGCGTTCCTTTCATGCTCTTTTATCAAACAGTTTTTTTTTACAGTTTATGCATTTCCACCCACCCGACTTTCTGCCGTACCCAACTACGCTTCCCTTCCCTTGGAATCCAGTTCGTAACCCTTAATGACTATCGGTTATCTTCCCTCCTCATTTCATGTCCTGCCCGTGCCCATTTCTTTTTCTTTATTTCAACTAAGATGTCATTAACTCGCATTTCTTCCATCACCCTATCTGCTCTTTTCGTATCCCTTAACATTACACCTATCATTCTTCTTTCTCTAGCTCGTTGCGTCGTTCTCAACCTAAGTAGAATCCTTTTCGTAAGCTTTCAGGTTTCTGCCCCGTACGTGAGTACTGGTAAGACACAGCTATCATACACTTTTCTCTTGAGGGATAATGGCAACCTACTGTTCATGATCTGAGAATGCCTGCCAAACGCACCCCAGCCCATTCTTATTCTTCTGGTTATTTCAGTCTCATGATCCGGATCCGTGGTCACTACCTGCCCTAAGTAGATGTATTTCCTTACCACTTCCAATGCTGCGCTACCGATCGTAAACTGCTGTTCTCTTCCGAGACTGTTAAACATTACTTAGTTTCCTGCAGATTAATTTTTAGACCCACTCTTCTGCTTTGCCTCCCCAGGTCAGTGAGCATGCATTGCAATTGGTCCGCTGAGTTATTAAGCAAGGTAATATCATCAGCGAATCGCAAGTTACTAAGGTATTCTCCATTAACTTTTATCCCCAATTCTTCCCAATCCAAGTCTTTGAATACCTCCTGTAAACATGCTGTGAATAGCATTGGAGAGATCGTATCTCCCTGCCTGACGCCTTTCTTTATTGGGATTTTGTTGCTTTCTTTATGGAGGACTACGGTGGCTGTAGAGCCGCTATAGATATCTTTCAGTGTTTTTACATACGGCTCGTCTACACCCCGATTCCGTAATGCCTGCATGACTGCTGAGGTTTCGGCTGAATCAAACGCTTCCTCGTAATCAATGAAAGCTATATATAAGGGTCGGTTGTATTCTGCACATTTCTCTATCACCTGATTGATACTTTGAATATGGTCTATTGTTGTGTAGCCTTTACGGAATCCTGCCTGGTCCTGTGGTTGACAGAAGTCTAAGGTGTTCCTGATTCTATTTGTGATGACCTTAGTAAATACTTTGTAGGCAACGGACAGTAAGCTGATCGGTCTATAATTTTTCAAGCCTTTGGCATCTCCTTTCTTATGGATTAGGATGTCAGCGTTCCTCCAAGATTCCGGTATGCTCGAAGTCATGAGGCATCGTGTATAAAGGGTGGCCAGTTTTTCAAGAATAATCTGCCCACCATCCTTCAAGAAATCTGCTGTTACCCGATCTTCCCCAGCTGCCTTCCCCCTTTTCATAGCTCCCAAAGCTTTCTTTACTTTTTCCGGCGTTACTTGCGGGATTTCAAATTCCTATTGACTATTCTCTCTTCCATTATTGTCGTGGGTGCCACTGGTACTGTACAAATTTCTATAGAACTCTTCAGCCACTTGAGATTATTCAGGTTGCTATAATTTGCATTTTACTATACTTTACTATATTCAGTATTTAAGGAGCTTTGTATACAAGCTCCTCTTTCCTATGCTCAACAGCGGATTAACCCTCTTATGTGAATTCAGCTCTTTACGCCAAAAATGTTCCACATTATAGATGCACAAGTAGCATGCTTCAAAAGGGGAATTTCCTGCAGCATGAATGTGCAGTACGCACACCTCCAAGTCAACTACGGTAAATGACCATCATACAAATTCAGCTCTTTACACCAAAAAATGCCTCTTCCACACAAGTCACATAGTATCCCTTAAATTGGGGGATTTCTTTGAACTTTCCCGCAGCATAAACATGCCATATGCACACTGCCACATCAACAATGGTCAAGGACCGTCACTCTCGACCCAGGCTCAGAGCAAGTGAGCCAATGTCCGTGGTCAATACATGGGTGTTCACATTGTCTTTCTTTTAGGGTCAGTGTACACATATTGCCTAAATTTGTATGTAATGTTGTCTTTCAGCCAAACAAGCAAGGCTCACTTCTTTGCTTTTCCCAAGGCACATACAAGCGTGTCTTATTTAACTTTGCCCTCTTTACATTATGTAAACAGTATTGTGTGCAGTCTATTTCATGATGTTCCTTGTTCGGTATTATGTTTCATGTGTTCATTGCAAAACAACATAAGGAACCAAAAATATCTCATGTCTGTTATCTTTCGAATTAAACATGGCTGTAATATGTAGAAGTACCAGCTGTCACAAAAAAATATGTTGGGGACAAGTAAACGTATTTTCCTGCAATTTCCAATGTATAAAGATGCTTTCAGTCTATCAAGCACTCTGAGTGCTATGGTGTTTATCGTGACAAACTGCATGCACGGGTCCTCTCAAAACATTATTCGTTGTATAACTGTACAAAGTTCCTGCTTTTGTCTGTAAGACATTTGTGTTTCTTAAGCTCTCTCTCTTTTTCA
This sequence comes from Dermacentor andersoni, assembly GCF_023375885.2. NCBI lineage: Eukaryota > Metazoa > Arthropoda > Arachnida > Ixodida > Ixodidae > Dermacentor > Dermacentor andersoni. Next base: position 235,896,749 of record NC_092816.1, on the reverse strand, counting down.
AGTGAGGGGAGACAGCTTCACTTTCTTTTAAGGGAGAGATGATGTTATATCCTCAGTTTCAGTTTCGGATTCTTCTGACTGCTAGCACCACACTGCGCTCAACCTTGCAAGCGTACTGCGCCGTGTTCCCCTTCCTATCTATTGAAATAAACGTTCCAGCTTCCCCACTGAGACAACAACAAATACAACAGGCACCGTGCGTTGTCATCAGGCTGAGCCGGTGCTCTTGCCGAGAGGGAGACCCATGTGGTGCAGCCGCAGCTGGTGGGGGCTGCCAGAAGGGATGATGCCTCAGCAGCAATCTCAGTGTAAGTGGGCAGGGGCGGAGGGTTTGGGCCTTGCGCACACGCCACTGAAGCTAGTTCTTTTCTTGCTGTTATATAGGCCGCCACCAGGAGACGTCGTATGTACGTTAAAAGCACACAGTGGAGTTTGTGCATGGAATTGCTCGCGAATGATGGTACAGACGAGTGCATGCAGTTCATTGTAAACTACATATGTTCTACAGCGGGCTATGGTTTTTGTGTTCCTGCTCCTGTAAACCGTGTTCCGGAGATCATCGCCAACATCGTCACTGCGAAGTGCCGTGCGCGCCTGTATGCTTTCTACATAAGGAAGAATGTGGTTCCTGAAGATGTATTCCGATTGTATGGGCATGTGAAACCTTCCTTGAAACATGGAAAACAAGTGTGTCGAAATATACGCGACGAGCTGAAGGAGCAGACGCGGAGGTTTGTAGACATGCTACGACTCCTCTTCTTTGCGAATTATCCTGCATGGCTGGCTGCCTTTAAAATGCGTGACGCCAAACGGCTAGAAGCTCAGATGACGGAATGTTGGTCTGCGCCCGTCCTTGTCCCATGCTGTCTCTGTGGTCCATTTGTTAGCGCAGTTAAACAATGTTCGCCAGTTCATTGTCGTTGGTTGCTCTGTGGTCAGATGCGTCAGGCTGCAAGCAGACAGAATGAAGTTCGTCGGAAGCTGGCAAGTAGCGATAATGTCAGCTACGGTAGTAGGGTTCTTCACGACAAGGGCATTAAACACAACAGACCCAATGCCTTTGAGGAAATGGTGCACTCTCTGCCATGGAGCTGCTGACACGGCAGCAAAGAACGAGAATGTCTTCTATGTATGAAGTGCACGACTCACCGGCATCCTGAACACACACGGCAAGCTTCTTTTTTGCGACCTCTAAACGGACAGTGGGGTAGAAAAGATTTGTCGCAGCTGCTGCTTAAAAGAGGTCCAGTCTACGAAGTCACACTCATGGGTGAAGAACCAAATATTCGCGACGTTTGCTCACTCATGTAGAAGGCTACACGAGTGAGCTTTGCGTCCCAATGGTTAAATGCACTCACGTGGTCACAATTTTCCGAGCAGTCCTCAATATCGTCGCTATGGAACATCTGGCGATCATTCCGAGTGCTAGTGATGGTCCAAAGGTGTCCCTGCAGGAGCAGACATGGTGGAAGCTCCAGGGATGTACTCGAGGGGAAGCTCGATAAAGGAGAGGACTGCAGGACCGGACAGCAACTTCCGCCACTTGTTAAACAGTTAGGCCATGGGCCTTCCTTTTATTTCAGTGAGCGAGTTATCCACTATTATGGCCCCGAGCGGTGATGATGAGTATGTACAGATGAGGAAGGGGAAATGACCACGCAGCGCTCACAATATTAACAAATGTTAACCACTTCCTACATTGCTCATGCTATTCAGTGCCATGATGCAGTAATTTATTCATTACACCATAATCCCTGTAGGCAATGCATTTACAAATGTGCACACTAGGTCGAGGTGCTAAAATACCAATTATGTACTAATGAACATAATGTTTCAAACATACTGAATACACTTCAGATTGGCGCTATGCTTCCAAGTAAACGAAACGCTTTCTCTATAACTGTTAACTACCGTATTTTCTAGTCTATAACTTGTACCTCTCTATAAGTCGCACCCACTTCAAAACGGCAGTTCTAACGAAAAAAGAAAAAAAAAAAACACTTCGTCAACGTCGGTCACGCTGAAGCAACGATATGGACACTCCAGGTGCATTTCTGCCGTTGTGGTTGCCACGACGTTTCGTATTGTCACGTGGTGGTGACGTTGAAGAGCACAGTAGCAACACTGTGAACGACTAAACTAAATTTTATTGGGCGAACCTGTGCCCACAAAACAGGCTACACTTATAGCACAACGATAGTGGCGAACACAGTCGGCGATCATCGAAAATCTGCTCAGCGGGCCAAGCGCGTCGGCTTTTATACAGCAGTCGTCGAATGTTCCAGACTAATTGTTGGGACCCGCGTGCCTTCCACAACAAAGTTCTACACCATTTGCGTCACGCGATGAAATCTGATAACACAAGGTTCGGCGACAACAGACAGCCGGATAGAAGCATCGATAACTTTCCAGAAACTTCGGATGCATGCAGGCGCGTCCCGCGCTGTGCGATAACATTTGTTAGGCGGTGAAACGTGGTCGCCCAATAAAGATAAGTACACATGTCAATACCCCCCTCTTAAAAAGCATCGTCCCGATGCTACAAATATAAGAGAGCGAAACACAAAAGGACACTTATTAAACATAAGTAACGAAACGACAAAAAGAAACAAAGTCCAAAGGTCAGTTACGCGAAGCCCCAAAGTTCATTAATGCTGGTAGTATGGCTTGAGTCGCACAACGTGGACTATTTCAGGTCGTGAGCGGCGCCGCTTTGATAGCGAAATGCCGTCTGCCACGACCTCATAGTCCAGTGCGCCAATACGTCGGATGATCTTGTACGGTCCGAAATAGCGACGCAAAAGCTTCTTGCTCAGTTCTCGTCGGCGCATAGGGGTCCAAACCCAAACACGGTCACCGGGCTGGTACTGGAAGAAACGTCGTCGGAGGTTGTAGTGTCGGCTGTCGGTTCTCTGCTGGTTCTTGATTCGCAGGCAGGCGAGCTGTCGGGCTTCTTCGGCGCGCTGGAGATAGGTAGCGACGTCAAAATTGTCCTCGTCAGTGACGTGCGACAGCATGGCGTCGAGCGTCGTCGTCGGGTTCCTGCCGTAAACCAGCTTAAACAGCGTGATCTGTGTTGTTTCTTGCACTGTCGTGTTGTAAGCGAAGGTTACATACGGCAGGACCGCGTCCCACACCTTGTGCTCGATGTCGACGTACATTGCTAGCATGTCGGCGAGGGTCTTGTTCAGGCGTTCCGTGAGACCATTCGTCTGCGGATGGTAGGCAGTTGTCCTCCTGTGGCTCGTCTGGCTGTACTGCAGAATGGCTTGGACGAGCTCTGCTGTAAAAGCCGTTCCTCTGTCGGTGATGAGGACTTCTGGGGCACCATGTCGCAGCAGGATGTTCTCGATGAAAAATTTCGCCACTTCGGCTGCGCTGCCTTGCGGTAGAGCTTTAGTTTCAGCAAAGCGGGTGAGATAGTCCGTCGCCACGATGATCCACTTATTCCTGGATGTTGACATCAGAAACGGTCCCAACAAATCCATCCCAATCTGCTGTAATGGTCGACGAGGAGGTTCGATCGGCTGTAGTAATCCTGCTGGCCTTGTCGGTGGTGTCTTGCGTCGCTGACACTCTCGGCATGTCTTGACGTAATGGGCGACGTCGGCGGTCAGACGCGGCCAGTAATACCTTTCCTGTATTCTCGACAGCGTCCGGGAGAATCCGAGGTGCCCAGCGGTTGGATCGTCGTGTAGGGCGTGCAGTATTTCTGGGCGCAGCGCTGATGGTACAACAAGAAGGTAGCTGGTGCGGACTGGTGAGAAGTTCTTCTTCACGAGCACGTTGTTTTGTAGCGTGAACGAAGACAATCCATGCTTAAATGCCCTAGGGACAACGTCGGTGTGGCCTTCCAAATACTCGACTAGGGCTTTTAGCTCCAGGTCTCCTCGTTGCTGTTCGGCGAAGTCTTCCGCGCTTATGATTCCAAGGAAGGCGTCGTCATCCTCGTCCTCTTTCGGCAGCGGGTCAATGGGGGCGCGTGATAGGCAATCAGCATCTGAGTGTTTTCATCCAGACTTGTATGTTACAGTGATGTCGTATCCTTGTAGTCTGAGGCTCCACCGTGCCAGCCGTCCTGAAAGGTCCTTTAAGTTAGCAAGCCAACACAACACGTGATGGTCGCTGACCACTTTGAATGGCCTGCCATATAGGTAAGGGCGAAACTTTGCTGTAGCCCAAACGATGGCGAGGCATTCCTTATCGGTTGTAGAATAATTGCCTTCTGCTTTTGACAACGACCGGCTAGCGTAAACTATCACGTGTTCATGTCCATCTTTTTTCTGGACTAGGACGGCACTGAGGCCTAGGCTACAGGTGTCAGTGTAGATTTCGGTATCGGCATGCTCGTCGAAGTGCGCAAGTACGGGCGGCGACTGCATGCGTCGTTTTAGTTCTTGAAATGCGTTGGCCTGCGGCGTTTCCCATTTGAACTTGACGTCACATTTAGTTAGCTGTGTCAGCGGCTCAGCGATGCGTGAAAAGTCCTTGACAAATTGCCTGTAGTAGGCACGCATGCCAAGAAATCTACACACTGCCTTCTTGTCGGTGGGCTGCGGGAACTTTACGATGGCAGCTGTCTTCTGCGGGTCAGGGCGGACTCCAGACTTGCTGATGACGTGGCCTAGGAACAGAAGCTCATCGTAAGCGAAGCGGCACTTTTCTGGTTTCAGAGTGAGCCCTGATGACTTGATGGCCTCTAGTACTGTGGCAACCCGCCTAAGGTGATCGTCAAAATTTCCGGCGAATACAACGACGTCATTCAAGTAAACGAGACAGGTCTGCCACTTCAATCCTGCTAAAACCGTGTCCATCACACGCTGGAACGTTGCAGGCGCCGAGCACAGTCCAAATGGCACAACCTTGAACTCGTAGAGGCTGTCTGGGGTGATGAAGGCGGTCTTTTCGCGATCTCTTTCGTCGACTTCTATTTGCCAATAGCCAGACTTGAGGTCCATCGAGGAGAAGTATTTAGCGTTGCAGAGCCAATCCAATGCGTCGTCTATCCGTGGGAGGGGGTATACGTCCTTCTTCGTGATCTTGTTCAGACGACGATAATCGACGCAGAAACGTAGGGTTCCGTCCTTTTTCTTCACCAGGACAACAGGGGATGCCCACGTGCTTTTCGACGGCTGGATGATGTCGTCGCGCAGCATTTCGTCGACTTGTTCTCTTATAGCTTCGCGTTCTCGCGGCGAAACTCGGTAAGGGCTCTGGCGGAGTGGTCGAACGTACTCCTCGGTGATTATGCGATGCTTGGCGACTGGTGTTTGTCGAATCCTCGATGACGTCGAAAAGCAGCCTTTGTAACGTCGGAGCAGACTTCTCAGCTGCTGTTGCTTAATCACGGGGAGACTTGGATTAATGTCGTAGTCTGGTTCGGGAATTATGGTCATCGGGGTAGATGCAGCGGAATCGGAGAGGACAAACGCATTACTGGTTTCCAGAATATCCTCGACGTACGCGATCGTCATGCCCTTGTTGATGTGCTTGAACTCCTGGCTGAAGTTTGTCAGCAACACTTCAGTTTTCCCTCCATGCAGTCGAGTGATCCCTCTTGCAACACAAATTTCACGGTCTAGCAGTAGACATTGGTCGCCTTCGATGACACCTTCTACGTCAGCGGGTATTTCGGTGCCGACCGGAATAACAATGCTGGAGCGAGGCGGGATGCTTACTTGATCTTCGAGCACACTCAAGGCGTGGTGACTATGAGGGCTCTCCGGCGGTATCGCTTTATCTTCCGACAGCGTTATTGAGTTCGACTTCAGGTCGATGGTTGCGCCGTGTTGGTTCAGGAAGTCCATGCCGAGAATGACGTCTCGTGAACACTGTTGGAGGATAACGAAGGTTGCAGGGTAAGTCCGGTCATGAATGGTTATTCTTGCCGTGCAGATTCCAGACGGCGTAATCAGGTGTCCTCCAGCGGTGCGAATTTTAGGGCCTTCCCATGCAGTCTTAACCTTCTTCAACTGGGCGGCGATGTGTCCACTCATGACGGAGTAATCAGCACCTGTGTCCCCTAAGGCGGTAACTGCGTGGCCGTCGAGAAGCACGTCGAGGTCGGTGGTTCTTTGTCTGGCGTTGCAGTTGGATCTTGGCGTCGGATCACGGCTGCGTCGTGTTGAACTGAAGCTGGAACGTCGCGTCGTCACGTAGTCTTTCGTCGGTGTAGTCTTCGCTCTCTGACTTCGTCCGGACGGCGGCGTGTCATTATTATGTCGTGGAGATGGTCTCTTTGGCGTCTCCGTCGGCGGCGGAGGATCTTCGTCAGTTCGACGAACAGCAACCGCACCTCCATCAGTTGCTGCTTTTAGTTTTCCGGAAATGGGCTCGTAGAGCGGCCCCGGGCTGGGCCGGTGTATGGTCGGCACTGCGGCGACAGGTAGCGGCCTGGTGAGGGCGAACGGGACGGCCGTCGAGGGCTCCACTGAGTAGCGGCGAGGTAATCGGCGATGTCACGTGGGCGCTCGCCAAGTTGTGGACGCGGCGCGTTGACGGCGAACCCTCTCAGTCCCAAGTCGCGGTATGGGCATCGGCGGTACACATGGCCGGCTTCTCCACAGTGATAGCAGAGCGGGCGGTGGTCGGGCCCTCGGCAAATGTCCGTCTTCCTCGCATAGGTGCAGTGGGCGACAGGTGGTCGTGCTGGTGGCGGCGGCAGCGGACGACGGAATTGCGGCGTTACAGGGCCCTGGCGCGGTCGTGGAGGGGTGCCTTGACGGCGTGCGACGGCGGCGTAGGTCATTGCTTCCGGCTGGGGCTGTGGTGATTCTGGTTGCACCTCAGGAACTCCAAGCGATCGGTGCACCTCTTCTTTCATGATGTCGGCGATCGAAGCCACTTGAGGCTGCGACAAAGGCAAGACCTTGCGCAGTTCTTCGTGCACAATGGCCCTGATGGTCTCGCGCAGATCGTCCGTGGCCAGTGATTGAATTCCTGCGGAGTAGGTAGAGCTTGTACGGCGGTTGAATTGCCGGTTCCGCATTTCGAGTGTCTTCTCGATGCTGGTGGCCTCGCGAAGGAACTCTTCTACGGTCTTTGGTGGGCTTCGTATCATTGCGCCGAAAAGTTCTTCCTTCACACCACGCATGAGAAGGCGGACTTTCTTCTTCTCGGGTATATCCGGGTCGGCGTGGCGGAACAGACGGTTCATTTCTTCCATGAAGATGGCAACGTTCTCGTTAGGTAGCTGCGCTCGGGCGTCCAGCATGGCTTCGGCCCTTTCCTTGCACACGACGCTCGTAAAGGTGCGCAGGAAGCCGCTACGGAAGAGGTCCCATGTCGTCAAGGTCAGCTCCCGGTTCTCAAACCACGTTCTGGCGGCATCTTCTAAGGCAAAGTATACATGCCGCAGCTTGTCGTCGGAGTCCCAGTTGTTAAATGTCGCGATTCGCTCGTAGGTCTCCAGCCAGTATTCTGGGTCTTCAGTCGCTGCTCCATGGAAGGTCGGTGGGTCCCGAGGTTGTTGTAGGATAACGGGGGACGCTGGGGCAGCCATTGGGGTTGTTCTGACCACGATCTTCTTTGTCGACTCAGGTAGAAGTCCGTGCTCTGGAGGCAGTCTGCGGCTAGCACGCTGGTCTTGGGCGATGTTGGCTTTGTCCTCGGGCTTCGGGCTTGGATTGCGGCTTTGCGGGGGCGTTCGGTACATGAACGCACTAGCACCTCCACCAGATGTCACGTGGTGGTGACGTTGAAGAACACAGTAGCAACACTGTGAACGACTAAACTAAATTTTATTGGGCGAACCTGTGCCCACAAAACAGGCTACACTTATAGCACAACGATAGCGGTGAACACAGTCGGCGATCGTCGAAAATCTGCTCAGCGGGTCAAGCGCGTCGGCTTTTATAGAGCAGTCGTCGAATGTTCCAGGCTAATTGTTGGGACCCGCGTGCCTTCCACAAAGTTCTACACCATTCGCGTCACGCGATGAAATCTGATAACACAAGGTTCGGCGACAACAGACAGCCGGATAGAAGCATCGATAACTTTCCAGAAATTTCGGATGCATGCAGGTGGGTCCCGCGCTGTGCGATAACATTTGTTAGGTGGCGAAACGTGGTCGCGCAATAAAGATAAGTACACGTGTCAGTATAAAGTCCAAAGGTGACAACATCATCCCCGCGCACCGTATGCTGTATGTGTGAGTGAAAGTGTGAGACGGTGAGCAGAATCGCACGGAAGGGAGGAAAGCAGGGAGGTAGCATGGGAGGCTTTTGCTCTCGTAGCAACTTCATATTATGCGCAGCGGTGAGTGACGTATCTTGAAAGTGATCTGAAAATGCGTCGACTCGCGGTCGGCCTGCCGCTCCTTGTGTTGCTGCACCGTCTTTCTCGCACGGTGCTCGGCAACTCGATCACAAGAAGAACCCAGTACCATCATAGTGCACATACAAGCCGTAGCAACTGCCAGAGGAGGTCAGTGTGCTTTGCGTGGCCTCCTTCTTTGTGTAGCATCTAATCTGATTATGATGGCAGTTTCCTCAGAAAAAAAGGTATATAAGTCGCACCGTTTTAAAAGATGCACTGACGAAAACTTCAGAAAAATATCTGCGGCTTATACACTAGAAAATATGGTACTTGTGCTTGCGTGCCTCGTAAATAAAAACATATTTTTGTAGTCTCAACAATGTTACAAGTAATCTTACGTACTGATTTTCACACAAGGAACATGTTAATGGCCCGTTATCTCTGCTGCTGGTATCTCTCTTAATATCTACTGTTTTAAAGCAGCACAGTCTTCTTTGCAAGCACTCCCGGACTTTTGCAACCATGGCTGGGCGCTTCTGTGATGCAAAAAGCTGAATTACATGCAAATCAACAGGAGCCCAAGCCATTAGGCCGCAAATTCTATTTTGCCAACAAACTGTTTGAGATGATTGGCATGTGCGCTACATTGCCTATAGCACGGGTGCACAAGAACAGACGCACACCAGCCAGTTCCTTTTACATGCAAATTTACACTGTTTGAATAATTACTTCATGAACTTCAGATAGGTTCCAAGATGTGCGCTGGACCTGCATAATTTTTAAAAAGAAGCCTCTTGTAAATTTTGGTTTCTGCAAAAATCTGCCTGTGCTGTGATCAGCAGCCCTCAAACGAAGAACGGTACAAACACTCAGATGGTGCAGCCCATAGAGTTTCCTACAAAATTACTAGAGGGAACTCTGGCGCTGCAGTCGTTGTCCTACCATGGGAATGATGGGAAGTACATGGATTTGCCTGATCTTCGTGCTTATGGATTCAGACGTTCTTGTGGCTTTGTATATTACGCTATATAAATCTTATTGTCGTATATTTCAGCGCAATCTATATTCTTCGAAGTGCGGAAGACGCCGGGAACGCGTACAATTGCTATTAATTGCAACGATTGAGATTGTCTATGTGCCCAAATAGAAACGCGCCAAGCGTCTCAAAGCACTGGCATGCCCGCGATAAATTCATAAGTGCGTTTCATTCGCTTGTCGATAAATGCATCCGTGGCTTAATGGTTTCAATATCAGGCTTCTGTACTAGAGTCCGTGTGTTCGAATCCTGCCGTCGGGCAATTTTAGTGATGTTTATTTAATTATTTATTACGCAATAAACTGCTGAAAATGACGAGTTTACAAAGTCACAAAGCCGTTTGAAGCCAAAAAGACGAAGTTTAGGCAAATCCATGTACTTCCCATAATTCCCATGCTGGGACAACCGCTCCCATTGTAGCTCACGTAGACACTAGCGCCAGAGTTCCCTCTAGTAATTTTGTAGGAAACTCTATGGTGCAGCCCATTCATAATAAACATGAAGTGCTTTACATGCAACTAAACATATTTATCACGGCCTACTTGCTACAACGTCCATTCTTTACCAAAAGTGGCAAACTTGGGTTCTGCACAGCAACTTTTCTTTTCTTTATTTTTTTTTACGGCAGTTTCGTTATATTGTGATGTTGTTCACTGCGGCTGATGAGGCATGTCGCATGTTTGCACAGCCAAGAAAACTTTTGGCATACGGTAGTAACTGCTGCACCCCCACAACCTTGCATTAACTACCATCACGTAAAATTTTCATAGAATGAGCTAAACCATCACCAAATTGTTCTGCAGCATGCTATGGCAACACTTTCAAGCAGTACTGTGTTGGCACGCTGAGCGAGAGAGGATGAAAGGCTCGCTGCACGCCCTCCTTGCCCAATACACGTAAGATCAAGTGAATCATGTGATGTCATATCAGTGATAAAATTTTCTTTCCTACTGCTGAGTAGTCTTCATGCCATTCCGTTCATATTTAGTGGCACCACAGAAATTGCAAAATGATCACACATCATGACAAGGAACTGCTCAAGCACTGAATAAAGGTCTTGGAGCGACCATTTCATATGTTTAAAATGATTTCAAACCTTTTTTTTATGCGACGTACTTGCAGGGATGGAAGCTGCCAAGGAAGTTTTGAAGCAGATCTGGGAGCAGTAAATTTTGCACTTTGGAGCATGAATTGTTCGTTTTGGAGCAGTAAATACACATTTTGGAGCAGCTTGGTAAAGGTCAATATTGACATGTGTACTTGTTTAAGTTTATCAGGTGACCATGTTTCACTGCCTAACAAATGTTATCGCACAACGCAGGACGCGCCTGCATGTATCGGAAGTTTCTCGCGTGTTATTGATGGTTCTTTCCGCTGCCTGTGTCACCAAATCTTGTGTAATCTGATTTCATGTATGTGCAATGCAAATGGTGCAGACCTTCCTGGAAGACATGCGGGCCCCAGCGATTACTCTGGAAGCTTCGATGACTGATGTAGAAAAGCCAACGTGCTTGATCCGCTGATCAGATTTTCGCCGATCGCCGACTGTGTCTGCCGCTATTGTTATTCTTCAAGTGTAGCCTGCTTTTGAGGGCACAGGCTGGCCCAATAAAACACTAGTTTCGTCAATCACAGTTTTGCTGCCTTCTGCACCATCACTACTACATGACATCTGGAGGAGGTGCTGGGTAACAATCCCCGTACTTCTCGCAGGCAGCAAGGAGTGCTACCGGAATACAAACCTCTTTCTGAGAAGACCAGAGTGATCAAGCCCTAGTCAACAAGAACAATGGCTGCCTCATCCCCCATTCTGCTGCAACAACCTTGGGACCCACCAACCTTCCAGGGATCATCAACTGAAGATCCAGAAATCTGGCTGGAGACTTACAAAAGAATTGCCACATTCAACAACTGGAACTCTGACAACAAGCTGCGGCATGTATACTTCGCCTCAGAAGACGCCACCACAATGCGGTTTGAGAACCAAAAATCAACCTTGACAACGTGGAACCCGTTTCGCAATGGCTTCTTGCAGACCTTTATGCAGACCTTGCAGACCTTTCTTGCAAGAAAAAGGCCGAAGTTCTGTTAGAAGCCCGAGTGCAACCTCACAACGAGAGCATTGCAATCATCATGGAGGAGATGGCTAACCTGTTCAGACACGCCAACCCTGACATGCCAGAAGAGAAAAAAGTTCACTTCTTGATGAGGGTTGTCAAGCAAGAGCTTTTTGCTGGATTGATGCACAACCCGCCCAAGACAGATGCTGAATTTGCTTCTGAGGCTACAACCATCGAGACAACACTCCAATTTAGACACAGGCAGTTCAACTGATGCACGCTCCCAACAAACTACGCCAAAGTTCAACCAGTGGGCACCAACGACCTGTGCGGCATTATCAAAGCGGCTGTGCGAGAAGAGCTTAAGAGGATGTTCCCAAGATGACAGCCTCAAGTAGCATCCGTTGGTGATGTCTGAGAGGAGATCCAGCAGTTGCTTGGAGTCCCAGAATCGCCGTGGCCTCAGCCTGAAGCAATGACCTACGCCGCCGTCAGATTCCCCCCTGCGCGCGCACACCAAGGCCTCATGACACCGCAATTCCATCGACACATGCCACCATTGTTGCCGCTGCCACTCCACCCACCTTTCGTCCAGTGAAACGCACCAAGGAAGACAGAGATTTGGCGTGCCCCCAACCACCGCCCCTTCTGATTACATTGTGGAGAAGCTGGCCATGTGTACCACTGATGCCCATACCGAGATCTGTGGCTACGAGGGTTCGCCCTCAACCTGCTGCGTCTACAGCTTGGGGAGCGCCCTCGTGACATCGCTGACTACCTCGCCGCCACTCAGTGGAGTTCTTGATGACCGTCCCATTTGCTGTCACCAGGCTGCTACCTGTCACCGCAACGCTGACCATACACTGGCCCAGCCCAGGGCTGCTCTGCAAGCCCATATCCAGAAAACTAAAGGCAGCAACCGATGGAGGTGTGGTTGCTATTCACAGAACTGACGAAGGTCCTCCGCCGCAGAGGAAGACGCCGAAAAGTCTATGATGTATCAACAAGATGCCACAATCCCGACGAAGCCTAGAAGCAAAGAATACGCCGACAAAAGAAGACCTGACGACGCGAAGTTCCAGCCACACGTCAACACGAGGCAGCCAGGATGCGACACCAAGACCTAACTGCAATGGAAGACAAGGAACCACTGACCTCAACGTGCTTCTCAATTTGTCACCACTTTAGTGGACACAGGAGCTGACTACTCCGTCATGAGTGAACCCATTGTCACCCAGTTGAAGAAAGTTAAGACTGCATGGGAAGGCCCTCAAATTTGGATTGCTGGAGGACACCTAATAACACTGTCTGGAATCTGCATGGCCAGAATTACTGTTATCCACCAACAGTGTTAACGGGACATAATTCTCGGCATGGACTTCCTGAACCAGCATGGCACAGTCATTGACCTGAAGTTGAAGTCGATACCACTATCCGAAGATCAAGCGATACTACCATAGAGCTCTCATAGTCACCATGCCTGGAGTGTGCTAGAAGATCAAGTGAGCATCCTGCCTCACTCCAGCACTGTCATTCCCGTTGGCACCGAAACACCTGCCGACGTAGAAGGCGTCATTGAGAGTGACCAACTGCTCGACCGTGAAATTTGCGTCGCAAGTGGGATCGCTCAACTCCATGGAGGGAAAGCGAAGTGATGCTAACCAACTTCAGCCAGGAGTTCAAGCACATCAACAAGGGTACGACAATTGCGTACATCGAGGAAATTGTGGAAACCAGCAATGCGTTTGTTCTCTTTTGTCCTCTCGGACTCTGCAGCATCTACCTCGACAACCATAGTTCTTGAATCAGACTTTGACATAAATCCCGGTCTCCCCATCAGTAAGCAGGAACAGTTCAGAAGTCTTCTCCGACAATACAAAGGCTGGTTTTCGATGTCATCGAGGATTCGACAAACAACAGTTGAAAAGCATTGCATAATAACTGAAGAGTGTACTCGGCCATGTTGCCAGAGTTAAGACCAAGTTGCGGCGTGAGAACGGGAAGCTATAAGTCAACAAGTCGATGAAATGTTGTGCGACGACATCATCCAGCCATCGAAAAGTCTGTGGGCATCTTCTGTAGTCTTGGTGAAGAAAAAATTATGCAGATCCCACACACTATGGGAATCAATGTAAGCGAAGCTTTCCCTGCTGGATGCTTTGATCGACGATAATTAGCGGTGATGTTGACGGCTAAAGCTTAATTTCTTCAACGCTTAGTCTAACATGAGGGCGGTGAGTTGATGTTAAATGTTACCTTGCGTGCACCAATGCTGTTTATCTGTGTAGTACACAGAGCACACAGGGAGAGGTGTTTGCTTGAGGCGTTGTTGTGTGCCATATTTTATAACCTCTGAGAGGGTTGAGCATTGTCATTTCCTCACATAGCACATCGCACTGTGGCAGAAGTATTAAACTTGAATTGGATTATGGGGCTGTGCATGTCGAAACCACACTTGGATTATGAGGCAAGCCGTAGTGGTGGACTCCGGATTAATTTTGACACCGTGATGTTTTTTAACGTGTCCCAAAATCTAAGTGAACCAGTATTTTCTATTTCGCCCCGGTCGAAATGTGGCTGCCACAATTGGGATCAAATCTACGCCCTTTAGCAATGCCATAGCCGCAAAGCCAATGCGGCGGGCACAGAAGTGTTGATTTGACAGTCGACCTCTTCCGTAGTGTCTCCTGGACTCTGGGGCGCGCTTTAATTAATGTGTCTCTACTTCTGCATGCCCTGTGTAAGTTGTCCGCTTGACATATTTGCATGGCGTTTATTTTCCTGAAATAGCAGCAACGTACTGTACTGTACCTTGAATTTAAACTTATCCTGTTTCCTCGCAGCTGCTGTCGTATAGTAGTGGGGTTTCCTTGCCTTCTGACGTCACCTGCCCCCCTCCCTTTCTCTTATATGGGAACTGCCTCTTCTCCTCCTCTCTACATTTCTATCTGCGTCCCCTCTGGCCTCGCACATTAGTAGAAACAGAAACGCTGCAGTTTCTGCAGTGCTTCTGAGGGGAGTCACGGATAGTTACAACTGTGATGGGGCTAATGTGGTGATGGCCAGGGAGCTCCAGAGGGCATTGTGCACATTCGACGCGGTGGGGTGAAAACGAGTTTCTCCCGTCGCCTTTCCTCTCTTACTCGCGCCTGTCACATATATACACACTCTGAACCACCCCCCAACGCGGTGTGCGTGACAGCAGCAGCCACAGCAAACCACAGAAGCAGTGGGAAAGTCAAAGGAAGAGGCAAAGAAAGCTTCACTTTAAAAGGACGGCACCCTACGTTTCTGCATCAATTATCATCGACTAAACAAGATCGCAAAGGACGTACACCCTCTCCCACGGGCAGGCGAGGCATTGGATCGGCTCTGCAATGCAAAATACTTCTCATTGATGGATCTCAAGACTACCTACTGGCAAATAGAAGTCGATGAGCGGGATTGCGAAAAAACTGCCTTCGTCACGCCACATGGCCTCTATGAGGTCAAGGTCATGCCATTCGGGCTGTGCTCAGTGCCTGCAACGTTCCAGCGCGTGATGGACACAGTGATAGTACAGTTGAAGTGGCAGACTTGCCTCGTCTACTTTGATAACATTGTCGTTTTCTCTTCAAGTTTCGAGGAGCACTTGAAGCACCTTGAAACAGTACCAAAGACAATCAAGTCTTCCAGAGTCACTTCGAAACCGGAAGAGTGTAACTTTCCATACGAAGAGCTGCTGTTACTGGGACACAGTATCAGCAAGTCTGGAGTATGTCCTGACCCGCAGCAGACAACTGTCATCGCAATGTTCCTGCAGCCAATCGATAAGAAGGCAGTGTGGAGATTTCTTGGCATGTGTGCCTACTACAGGTGATTTGTCAATGACTTTTCACGCATCGCTGAGCTGCTGACACATCTAACTAAATGTGATGTCGAGTTCAAGTGGGAAACGCCGCGGGCTGACGCATTTCAAGAACTCAAACGACGCATGCAGTCACCACCAGTACTTGCGCACTTCAACGAAGACGCCGATACGTAAATCCACACTGACGCCAGTAGCCTAGACCTCGGTGCTGTCCTAGTCCAGAGGAAAGATGGACTTGAATGGGTGATAGCTTATGCTACTTGGTCGCTGTCAAAAATTCTACAACCACAAAGGAATGGCTTGCTATCATATAGGCTACAGCGAAATTTCGCCCTTACCTACATGGCAGACCGTTCAGAGTCGTAAGCAACCATCACGCCTTGTGTTGGCTAGCGACCTTAAAGGACCCTTCAGGATGCCTGGTGCAGTGGAGCCTCAGACTGCAAGAATATGACATCACTATAATTTGCAAGTCCAGACAAAAACACTCTGATGCCGACTGCCTTTCTTGTGCTCCCGTGGACCCACCGCCCAAAGATGACCATGATGATGATGACTTTTTAGCAACAATCAGCACAGATGACTTTGCCAAGCAGCAGTGAGTGGACCCTGAGATAAGAAGCCTTGCTGAGTACTCGGAAAGCAAGACCGACTTTGTTCCGATGAAATTTAGGGTCAGATTGTCTTCATTCTTTTTGCGAAATGACGTCCTGGTGAAGAAACACTTTTCTCCTGCCTGTGTAAACTACCTCCTCGTTGTGCCTGTAGCACTGCGGGCAGAAGTCCTGCACGACAATCAGACAGCCAAGCACCTCGGGTTTTCCCGTACACTTGCAAGACTACAAGAGAAGTATTACTGGCTGCACTTGACCGCCGATATCGCCTGTTACGTCAAGACTAGCCGTGACTGCCAACGACGCTAGACACCGCCAACGAGGCCTGCAGGATTACTACATCCGATCGAGCCATCTTGCCGACCATTTCAGCAAATCGGGATGGATTTGTTGGGACCCTTTGCGATGTCAACATCTGGAAAGAAGTGGATCGTCATGGCGATGGACTACCTCGCCCACTTCGCTGAAATGAAGGCTCTGCCGGAAGGTAGTGCAGCAGAAGTGGCGAAATTCTTCGTCGAGAACATCCTGCTGCGACATGGTGCCCCAGAAGTCCTCATTACCGACAGAAGTGCAGCCCTTACAGCAGAGCTCACCCAAGCCATTCTGCAATACAGTCAGGCAAGCCACAGGATGACAAATGCCTACCACCTGCAGACGAATGGTCTTAAGGAGTGGCTGAACAAGACTCTCGCCGACATGCTAGCAATGTACATAAACGTCGAGCACAAGATGTGGGATGCCGTCCTGCCATACGTAACCTTCGCTTACAACACGGCGGTGCAAGAAACAACACAGATCACGCCGTTCAAGCTGGTTTACGGTAGGAACCCGACGACTCTCGATGCCATGCTACCGCACGTCACCGTCGAAGAAAATGTCGACGTCGCCATCTATTTCCAACGTGCCACAGAAGCCAGACAGCTAGCTTGCCTGCGCATCAAAAACCAGCAGAGGACATACAGCCGACACTAAAATCTATGACGATGCTACGTGGAAGACCAGCCCGGCAACCGTGTTTGGGTTTGGGCCCTGATATGCCAATGAGGACTCAGTGAGAAACTACTGTGATGCTATTTCGGACCTTACAAGATCATCCGCCGTATTAGCGCACTGGACTATGAGGTCGTGCCAGACGGCATTTCGCAATCACAGCAGCGCCACGCACGATCTGAAGTGGTCCACATCATGCGTCCAAAGCCCTTTTATGTACACTGATGATCTTCGTTATTTTGTCGTTTATCACTTTTGTTTGTTTGCAGAATCGGGATTATGCTTTTTAAGAGGGGCATTGACACATGTACTTGATTATGTTTATCGGGTGACCATGTTTCACTGCCTAACAAATGTTATCGCACAGTGCAGCATGCACCTACATGTATTGGGAGTTTCTCGAAGGTTATTGATGGTTCTAGCCACTGTCTGTTGTCAATGAAGCTTGTGTAATCTGATTTGATGTATGCACGACGTGAATAGCGTCGAACTTTCCGGAAGACATGCGGGCACCAGCGATTACTCTGGTAGCTTCGATGACTGATGTATAAAACCCAATGTGCTTGATTCGCTGATCAGATTTTCGATGATCGCCGACTGTGTTCGCTGCTATCGTTGTGCTTTGAGTGTAGCCTGTTTTTGAGGGCACAGGTTTGGCCAATAAAACGTTAGGTTTGTCAATCACAGTTTTGCTGCCTTCTTCAACGTCACTACTACGTGACAATATGAGTGAAATACAGGCATACGAAGAAAACGTGTTCCTTATTTGACTTTGCAGAACATTATTAGGTTACAGCAGGTTAGTTCTGCTGAAGTCTGCAAGGTGAGCAAAATTCATGACAGAGAAAAATAGTCATCCACTTGACTGTAGCATGAAGTGACAAAGGAAACCATACAGGTTTCTCAGAAACCACCATTAAATTACATACCGATTATGCTACCTAAACGTGAGGAAGAAAGAAATAACCAATAACAGCTTATATAATGACCTAGGTCTTGCGTGGTTCTTTTTTCCAACAAAAAGAAAAACAAAAACAAAAAGAAAGGAAACAAGAAAAAGCCTGGAATTTTTTTAAAAATATCCACATGACCCCCACAAGCAATATAAGGGATCTCAGGTGTAAACACGCTCACAGATCAGGAACGTGAAGCCGTACTAAGGGACTCGCAAACGGCAGTAAAGAACTACGTCTAAGGTAAAATTTCCAAGGAAGCCCTGGCCATTCTGGCCAAAGCGGGCAGATCCAAAAGTGCGAGCTCGAGGACCGTATGGTTCCTTATGCACATCACCACGGAAGGCGACACACTCCCGAACCTAAACGAGATGGCACACCATACGGTGCAAGACATGACCCGATGCACAGAACAGGGCAACGCTTCTCGCACAACAGCGAATACTCGCGCAGAACGAGATGAGCTCACTGATAATATGACATAACCAGTGCACATCTAAATGCCAGAAGGATATACCCACCACCGAGTCCCAAACTGAACAGGAGGCAGGCCGTCATTTGGAGACAGCTCCAGACAAACACTTTCCCTAACCCATTCCATCTGAAACGTATCTTCCCGGATAAGCATCAGGACGGCACATGCAAATTGTGCTAGGAAGGACCAGCAACACTCAAACACATGCTGTGGGAGTGCAATGTAGTAATAGGAAGGATGGCAGTTGCTACGGAGACCCTGTCGTCGAGGTGAGCTGCCGCTCTCCGCAGCTCAGACCTCGGCATCCAGGCGTGGGCAGTCCAGCAAGCCCGTGAGGCGGTGTTGAGGCAGGGCCTTGACGTTCTCCCGTGGGAGACCTGAGCCCGGGTCGCATTATACCTTGCCGCACATACATTGAAGTTGTATATATCCATCCAGCTGTAAACATCATCATCAGTGCATTATGTATACAGTAAAACCTCGTTAAACCATACCCACTTAAACAGTAGTTTCGTTTTAAATGTAGTAAAGTCAAATCCCTGACTCAGCGGCCATTGAACTTAATGTGCATAAACCGTACCAGCTTATTGCATACGTATCTGCTAACACGTAGTGTTTCCACTTTTCGTCACGCAAACACAGCGGTGTGTCATCATTATCGGGCGGCCCAGCAGAACAACAAGCCTCAGAGATCAACACAACGGCCTCCAAGCGCCCTGTGCTTTTGCGCGTGAAGCCACATCAACGTCAACATAATTTCGGTGCCGTGCCAGACAGCGCTGTGGCATCGTGCAAGTGAGAACTCGCGTCATGCCGAAACTCGGATAAAAAAGATGCCGGGTGTCTAGCATAGAAGAAAAATTAGACATTGTTCGTGCTACCGAACGTGATGCAAAATGTCGGCGCTGGCATGCGACATGGGTCTAGTGTTGACTACGGTGTATGGCATTTGGAATGCGAAGAAGTTGCTCGGCAGCGCTGCTGCGACCGTGGAGAGATGTCGGCTACGAGGTCCAACTTTTCGCCATTGTTGCCTCTGTTGTTGCCGAAGTGTCGCCTAGCGACAGTGATAAGGACGACACGTAAAGCGACAGCACGGGTGATTCAGGCCCGACAGTAGCAGAAGCTGCACGTTACATCAGCCTCATGAATGCAACCGTCGTGACGAGAACAGCATCCCGCAACGATAAGGTGTCCCGTGACTCCTACAACGCTACCGCGGAGAATATGCAATGCTAACGAGGAATCTGCCATGCGAGTGTTTGCAGAGAAGAGGGGGCTGGCTGAAAAGCTGGCTCACAGCTTCAGCAAGTTTGAGGCCGCTGTCGTCGCTGCTAGGCCGCCGCGGCATCAAACGAAAATAACACTTTTGTCGCATGAAGTGAATAAATACTGCATGTTTTTTCCCCTTTTATCGCACCCTCTCTGAGTTTCGTTTTTGACAGATAACTGGGCGATCTTGTGCTATTTCGGTCAAGCAGTCCTATTGTTTAGTACGTACTTTTTCCGAGCTCCGACCAACTACGGTTTAACGAGGTTTCACTGTATCATGAATGTGCAAACATGGGCCATGGTCTTGCAACGGTTAAAAAAAAAGTGAACCGTTGCAAGATCACGTTACTTTGCGTTTGATAGGGACCAAAGACATGGTGAGAACGAAGCACAGCCACTCGTTTCCAGTGCCCCTATCTGATTTAGGTTTCTGTGAATATTGATGCAATCTTTGGTGTGCGCAAAGCATTGTCATGGCCACAGCGGGTGCTTTGTTGTTTGTATTCCTTCTTTATTTCACAGGCTTTCTTTTTCATTAAAAAAATGTCTTCACAAATCCTAGGTTGTTTTAAATGCTGTTATCGGTCATTTCTTAACGTCATCCACAACTTTTTTATTGGCATGTCATCGATTACCTAAATTTATAACTTTAGCTAATTAAGCATACTCGTGCATGAAGAACAAGAATTATTCACAGTGGTCATTGGGAACAACACCCATCAAGGTACAGTGAATGCCATTCGCTTAATGCCCTCAGGTAATTTTTAATTCTTGGCGACCTTCAGTTAAGATAGCAGAATACCACAGAATAAACGTGGAGTTGACGTACTGGTCATTGCACGTTTGCCATTATTTCACATCACTTGCCGAGAAAAAGCTTTAAGATATTTTTGAAAGGGATAAAAGGTTCACTGGCTTTCCGGTCTGCATCGTGGACCAATACCTTGAAAAAGCTTGTTTATTTGGGCTCATTTGCAGTTCCACCACAGGTGCCATAAAGCCAGTGTAAAACGCCAACCGATATTCATGCGCCGAACAATGATTTATTAAAATTTTTGTACTCGACCTGCGCAAGTCGCGTCGTAAACATCATTACCGCGAGTGCAGTTTCGGAGGTTTGCAGTTTGGCCGATCGTTTAATTAGGACCACAATTTGGCCGCTAAGGTTTACCAAATATGAGACTTTACATCTTTCGCTTGCGTTCTGCAGCGGCAAGAGCCTGATCTTGTGTGGTCTGGCAGGGCAGGAAGTTGTGGAGCCTGAGTTCACCTTTGAGGGACAGTTGTGACCAAGACTTGATTGGGAAGAATTGGGGATAAGAGTAAATGGAGAGTACCTTAGTAACTTGCGCTTCGCTGATGATATTGCCTTGCTTAGTAACTCAGGGGACCAACTGCAATGCATGCTCACTGACTTGGAGAGGCAGAGCAGAAGGGTGGGACTAAAAATTAATCTGCAGTAAACTAAAGTAATGTTTAACAGTCTCGGAAGGGAACAGCAGTTTACGATAGGTAGCGAGGCACTGGAAGTGGTAAGAGAATACATCTACTTAGGACAGGTAGTGACTGCTGATCCGGATCATGAGAGTGAAATAATCAGAAGAATAAGAATGGGCTGGGGTGCATTTGGCAGGCATTCGCAGATCATGAACAGCAGGTTGCTATTATCCCTCAAGAGAAAAGTGTACAACAGCTGTGTCTTACCAGTACTCACGTACGGGGCAGAAACCTGGAGGCTTACGAAAAGGGTTCTACTTAAATTGAGGACGACGCAACGAGCTATGGAAAGAAGAATGATAGGTGTAACGTTAAGAGATAAGAAAAGAGCAGATTGAGTGAGGGAACAAACGCGCATTAATGACATCTTAGTTGAAATCAAGAAAAAGAAATGGGCATGGGCAGGACATGTAATGAGGAGGGAAGATAACCGATGGTCATTAAGGGTTACGGACTGGATTCCGAGGGAAGGGAAGCGTAGCAGGGGGCGACAGAAAGTTAGGTGGGCAGATGAGATTAGGAAGTTTGGAGGGTCAACATGGCCACAATTAGTACATGACCGGGGTAGTTGGAGAAGTATGGGAGAGGCCTTTGTCCTGCAGTGGGCGTAATCAGGCTGATGATGATGATGATGATGTGACCAAGAAGTTCCGTTTGTCGGTGTGCCACGCTATCGTCCTGGTAACTGGACGTGGCGCAGCAGGTGCAAAATAGATTTAGAGTGTCACATGCACAGCCTTTGCCAATTACTAGACGCAAAATCGATTGCTCAGATGTATAATGAGACTGATGAGCTACATGCTGAGCAGGCTGTATGACCTTATTCATTCAGCGCACCTTTACTTCCCCATAGTTGGCGTGGATCTTCTTCTTTAGTGTGGCCATGGCTGCGCATGACTGTTGCGTAGCATAGCGCATACGCAGCCAACATGCCCTGTTTTAATCTGCTGCATGTGCAAAGAGTGGCCGTGTTGAGATTATGTGTGTTGTCTTCCTGTGTGTTTAGTATATATTGGAGGTTGCATAATGTTGGGCATTGGAGACCCACCGAAGCGAGAGGTAGACGAAACATTCACTTGCCACTGCCGGCACCTTTCACGATAGCATCGTCCCACTGTGGGGGACACTATCAGTTGCGGATGGCAGAGTGGTTTCACGTGGCTGGTTCTGCTTCGTACTGCTGATGTGAAGATATCATCAACACAACATGAAACCACATCGTTCATTGCTTGTTCTCAAATTAAAAAGAAAGAATTTTTTTCCTCATTTACATTTGCTTTTTCCGATTGCCCAGTAGTTCGGAAAACCTTGCGGCCCCTTCCATGTAAGAAAAATTCATCGACCGTAATTATATGCATAAAAGGTCGAATTTCAATATAATGAAGCAAACTGCCAATTTTACCACCTTCATTATATTGAGGGTTAACTGTACATAGTGAATAGCAGACAACACAATGCGCTGTCCTCACTATGTGTAGTTTAGGCATTATCAACCAGGTGGTGACTCTGCCAACCTGCCCAATCAGTTTCATGTAGATAACACCCGAAACTGCACAGCACATGAAAACTACGTCACCTACAAATGTTAATTTGAAAAAAGACTTATTTGTAGTTTGGCAGCTTCCAATGGAGTTGCAAACTGTAAAATTTTTTACGCTGTCTATGGATGCAATCGCCTTCGCCACTTCGACCTTTCTCGCCACGGATAACTTCTCGGGGTAATTCTGTAGTCTCTCTGGTCGTGTCGACGACCTCTGCAGTGCTTATCGACAGTTCTTTGCTGACGAATGCATGGTTCCGACTATTTACACGAAGGCAAGCAAACGGTTCCCTTTCTGAACTGTTATAAGAATAGTACCCCACAGGCTGTATTCTTGGTCAAATGCTGCAGACAATATGATCACTTTCGCGTGATTCGGCATGGACCCACCGGCATTTACGAACAACAGCTTCTCTCGTACAGCATAAAGCATGCTAAATTGGCGCTGTGCAAGGAACGCTGGTGCTCGTAGATGGTGACACGTTCGGTGCCAAGTCACACGAATCACACGGGGGATCGTGTCCCCAAAAGTGACTGACGAAGTGACAGGCTTCGGAATGCGTCTCCCGAGAAACATGTTTTGAACAGTGAGTGAGCAAATATTTACTTCGCTATATCTGACACTGCATTGGATCTTTTAATCTTGGTCTAGTTATAGCTGTACAATAACCTATTAAAATAAAGTGGGGCCAACCAAAATTTTAATTTATTTCATTATAAGCGATAGTACTATCTGTGTTTGTTGTATCGAGATTTGACTGCAATAGAATATTCCTCTGTAACTCTCTCTAATGTTCTAAAGCCTCGGGGGTAAAAATAAATTCAGCATAGGAAAATATGCTGTCGGGAACGTACCCAAGGCATGCTTGTAAGTACCCGAGACCAGGGCATTGTGGCCGTTGAGCATTCCCAGGGGCACACTATCCGGGTACTTGTACAACAGCCGCAAACAGAAGCGATTCTGCCGCATCACTGGGCTCAGGTTCATCGCCAGTCCAAACAGGTTCCAGGCACGGTTGTAAGCGGGGTACTGCGTCAAGAAACCCACCATTGCCAAAAATTCACTGTGCCCATGCAAATGCAGCAACAATGAAAACTTGCTGCCTCATTATGTGCACGCATGCAATGAAGCTTCTTTTGCAGAAGACGGTGCTAATGTGGCACTTCATCATTGGCCCTTTTATTAAAAAAATACCATGACTCAGTGCAGCAATGGATATGACGTGCGATTCCGAAACATTTCAACCGTTACATTACGTGTGTGACACACGTGGTGTGCAAGATGCCGCTGAAATGTAAAAAAGTTTACATCAGCCAGACAGGCCGGTGAACCAATGAGAGGCCGCGAGAGCAGCACAACTCTTTGAGCACTTCTGACGGAGAAAATCTGCCTCGCCATCGTCGGGAATGCGGCTGCGTCCTGCATTTTTTCCAAAATTAAAATTCTTGGTAGAGGCAGGGGCAAGGTGGAACGTGAAATTTTCAAGGTGTATCAGCATGCAAGGGGATACTAATTGCATCGGCACAGCTTCTATCTCACCGACGCAGAAGGAACTACGTTTCCTATCACACTGGCACCACAGCAACTTGGCCTGTCTGGTGATCAACATTGTGTGGTGTGTGCTTTGGCTCTTCAGCTACGCATGCTCGCCAGGTTTTCTTGGGAGACAGTTTTTTTTTTTTAATAAAGCACTGTTGTTAGCCCAGTTGTCGCGTGTGCCACATCTCTCCTTCGTTCCTCGTCTTTTAACTGGTTTATATCTCGAGAATATTTACCAACTCACCCAGATCCCAACTCTTCTGCAATGGCACCATAGTAGCGTGCCCCGTAACCTGGCCGCCAATGGCGTTGTTACTAAGGTATGCGGTGAGCACATCCACCAATGCCATATATGATTTACTCAAGCAGGCTAGGTGACTATTTATCACTGACCTGTTTCAAAGGGGATGCCAATAAATCATCACCATGATCATATGGAAACAAAGTGCTCGTGTGGTTGCTCAGTGGCTATGGTGTTGGGCTGCTGAGCACGAGGTCGTGGGATCGAATCCTGGCCACGGTGTCCGCATTTAGATGGGGGCGAAATGCGAAAACACCTGCGTGCTTAGATTTAGGTGCATGTTAAAGAACCCCAGGTGGTCCAAATTTCCGGAGTCCTCCACTATGACGTGCCAGAAAGTGGTTTTGGCATGTAAAACCACATAATTTAATTTTAATGGAAACAAAGTGCTCGTGTGGGCTTTGGACCCACTGCGCATGCGCTATTTCGCCTGCAACACTAAAGAATGCGCTCCACGTGAGCCACGCATTACCGTATTCATGCTTTCTTTCTGAACAATGAGTGGGAGTGCAGCTTCCCGAGCAGAACAGGACCCTGCCATTCGCACCGCCAAAGCAGAAGCTAAGTACTGTCGCCGAGAGCTGTGTGGAAAATAAAGAGTGGTCTGTAACTGTACATACGTGTACATGTCTCTCTCAATTCTTTGCCTCGTTATATCGTGAATTCGAAACACCTAAAGAGCTGTGCTCAAATTTTGCAAGGCAGAGTCCTCGATCATCTCCGTCAGCCCTCTCACTTATGGTTAGACAGCAGCTCTGAGCTAGCTATGCTTCTGGCCGCATTCCTTTTCTATTTTCCAAAAGATAACTTTGAAGATGAACTGAGGCCCTAAGAAGCATGTGTCTCATTTGCATGTTATGTGCATTAACTCTTTATTGCCAAGTGTTGCATACAAGCAACATACCAGGAAGAAATACCAGAGAGAAAAGGCTATCATTGAAAGTCTCACCATTTTCCACTGTACCAGAGATACCTGTAAATTTTACATATTGCAGTCTTTTCATACGCGACTTCAATGCAAGTGGGACTGACAAAATCAACTCCGGCAACATCCTCCTTTTCGTTGTCACTTGAATTGACATCCGAGATGCCTCTTGATGTATTTTCTCTGGGAGCTTGTCTGCACATAGCTTGCTTGCGTCATCCCATTTGTTCTCATAAAACAAGAAGGCAATGCAGCAAATGCTGCAGACATACACACGCAGTTCACTAGCTAGCCGAAACAAGCCCTGCTACCTGCCGCTATACAAAATCCACCCACCATGATACCTTGTGCAGGTTTGTGGCCATGTACAAATTGCAGCACCAAGAGGGCACCTGGCAGATGCGAGTGTTGTGATTAAATCTTCATAATGTTACGTTGAGGCAGCAGTTGGGAGCACTCACAAGTCACCGACAT
This sequence comes from Dermacentor andersoni, assembly GCF_023375885.2. Classification (NCBI taxonomy): domain Eukaryota; kingdom Metazoa; phylum Arthropoda; class Arachnida; order Ixodida; family Ixodidae; genus Dermacentor; species Dermacentor andersoni. The sequence goes on along the minus strand of NC_092816.1, from coordinate 235,870,963 downwards.
TTCTCAAACAGGTGATGATGACGAGTAATGGATTTTTATGGTGCAAGGGCCAAGGAGTGCTAAACACAAGGTGCAGTCAGTTGATAATGGTACATGAGGCCAGGAATGTAACATGGCTGCAAAAGGCTTAAAACCAGACACTGTATAAATGCGTGAAATATACATGTACTAAAAATATGAGAATTACATGTGAGGTGGGCTACAAACATAACAGATGTGTTGCAAGTGATCAAACCATAAGAATGGAAGAATATACAAATTGCACTAATGCCTCACCAGGGTTGAACGCAAGGGCTTCTGGGAAGCATGTGCTCTTACTATGCAGACCGCATTACGTATCATTGATATGTATTACATCCAGTAGCCAAACATCATTTTAAAAAGTTGAAACCTGTTCGCTGCTACAAAGCAGGTCATTATCAACAAAAATTGCTGGATAGAGTGGAATATGCTGTCAGAATATGCAAGTACTTTTTTCTTTGGGGTCCTACCTACTAACACTCTAGCAATACGTGAATGACAGCGTCTCACCACAATTTGCACAAATAGGAGGTTCATCGGCGGTCAACAGGTGTGCCATACGTGTGACCTATTCAAAGATAACAAAGAATTAGCCCAGTGCATCATATTGTCGCGTATACCCTGCTGGAGTATACAAGCTGAATGAAGATACAGGCGCTTGCACTTTACGAAAGCGTATGTAAGTGGCGACGCGTGATGCCGAGACGAACTTCGTTCTCCTCTTCTTCAGTCCCTTGCTCCGCCACACCATGTGGCATTACCCCCTCTACAAAAAAAGAACAAGAAGGAAAGCATACATAGGCTTGACCTGAGAGTGCCGAGATGCTCTAGGGCGAACACATAGGCTATAGTCACAATCACTGTGGTGTGCGATATAGTCACAAGGCACTGAGGGATGAGCAACAACAACAACTAACCAAAGCGGCTGAAAACGTTGAATATTAGGGGCTATAGTACGGTTTCAACCGCACAACGTGCACAATCTCAGATTGCGGTTGTCGACGTCGGGGAGCCTGGCTTCCGTCATGAAGGACTGTAATTCACGTCCCTAATTCGCTGCAACACTCTGTAAGGTCTGAAGTAGCGACTCAAAAGCTTCTCGGATAGTCCTTTTCGGCGCACGGGAGTCCAGACCAAAACTTGATCACCAGGTTGGAACTCGACATATCAATGGCGGAGATTGTAATGGTGCGCATCGATGCCCTGTTGTTGCTTTATGTGCACTCGGGCAAGCTGACAGGCTTCTTCCACGTGTTGCACGAAAAGTTCGGCATTTTGGGCGAGGTCGAGATGATCGATATTGTCACACGGCAGCATTGCTTCTAACATAGTCTGAACTTCACGACCGCCAACGAGGTAAAACTGTGTGAAGCGTGTTGTTTCTTGCGTAGCAGTATTATAGGCAAACGTTACGTAAGGGAGTATCTCGTCCCACGTCTTGTGCTGTACGTCTACGTACATAGACAGCATGTCAGTCATCGTTCTGTTCAGTCGTTCGGTCAAGCCGTTCGTCTGCGGATGATAGGCAGTTGTCCTTCGATGGGTCGTGCAGCTAAGTTTAAAAACGTCTTCGATGAGCTGTGCAGTAAAGGCTTTGCCTCGGTCTGTGATGACGTGCGAAGGGGCGCCATGCCGTAGGACGATGCTCTGTATGAAAAACTGGGCAACCTCGGAAGCTGTGCCTCGAGGCAGCGGCTTTGTCTCAGCATACCGCGTTAAATGGTCCGTGGCAACGATTATCCACCTGTTGCCAGAAGATGACAGTGGAAACGGGCCCAGAAGATCCATGCCAACCTGGTCGAAAGGTTTGCCAGGTGGGTGAATCGGATTCAGAAATCCCGCAGGCTTCACAGCTGGCGACTTTCGGCACTGGCATTCACGGCAGGCTTGGACGTACCGCTTAACACACTCGGCAAGTCTCGGCCAGTAGTAGTATTTGCGCACTCTATCAAACGTTCGCATAAAACCCAAATGGCCAGACGGAGGCTCGTCATGACAGGCGAACAAAACTTCGGCACGGAGGTCTGCTGGAACGACCAAAAGGTAGGTCTTGTTGGTGGCAGCGGAGTTCTTCTTGTACAAGACGCCATGTCGTAAACAAAAAGACGACAATCCTCGAGCGATATGCCAGGGTATTGATGGGTTTCGTCCTTCTAGATGTTCGAATATAGGCCGTAGTGCGTTGTCTGCACGCAGCCGTGTGGACAAATCAGTAACGTTTACGGCCCCAAGGAAAGCGCCATCGTCCTCAATGTTGTGGTCGGTAGTGTCGATAGGGGCGCGCGAGAGTGCGTCGGCGTCTTCGTGTATGCGGCCCGACTTGTACACGATGGTCACGTCGTACTCCTGCAAACGTAGACTCCACTGTGCCAGTCGTCCAGAAGGGTCCCGGAGATTTGCAAGCCAGCATAACGAGTGATGATCAGTTACAACTTTGAATGGGCGGCCGTAAAGGTAAGGTCGAAATTTGGCCAGCGCCCATACGACGGCAAGACACTCTTTCTCCGTGGTGGTGTAGTTGGTCTCTGCACACGATAGTGTGTGACTTGCGTAGGCGATCACTCTTTCAATACCTTCCTGCCGTTGTACAAGCGCCGCACCAAGACCAGCGTTACTGGCGTCTGTATGAACTTCCGTGTCCGCCTCCTTGTCAAAGTGGGCCAAAACTGGTGCTGACACCTGTGGGGATGCGCGACTCTCACGCGTCCCCTGATATGTTGGTTTTCCCACATGGCTTGCGTGGCCTGGCGCCCGCGGCGGTCGGAGTGGTTGAGGCGCAGTACGAGAGATGGCGTGTGTGTTGCGCTGCTAACGCCGCCGACAGGCGGGGTCACTTGGGCGCCTAAAGACAAGGCGCTTCCTCTTTGGCGGCGGGACGGCGAGCAGCTCGGACGTGCCGCGCGTGCGCCGATCCAAGCTATTTGCACTATTGTGTTGTCATTCCAAGCTGTTTGCACTATTGTGTTGTCATTCCTTTGTCCCAAGAGAGCACGGAGGAGAACCCCACATCTGGCTGCCCAACGTGGACCTCTTGGGACATCGGGCAATAAATTTAACAGTTTTGCTTCGTTCAAGACCTTTGTTTGAACCGAAGCGTAGGGCTAGTGCGGATTTTGATCGCTAGCGTTGGCGGCGTGCTTTCTTGAGTGAGGCGACGGTGGCTGTAGTGTGTTTGAACATGTCAACATGCTAAGCCTTCTAGCAAGTGTTTTTTTTAATGGCATTCGTCGGTACGAGAGCCACGTGGTCTGCATCCTGGGAGAGCGAGGCTCAGTGCCTGCGGAGCATTGCCAAGCCTGAAGCGAGTGAGTACGGAAGCCTCGTGGGTGGTCCGAATTTCCTATGTAAATAGCTTCTTCTATCTCTTTGACTCTGATGAAGTCGCGGCTCTGGGAGCCGGGTGGCAGCGGGCCACGGGTGCCACTACGGGCTGACTGGTATTGCGGCCTGGCACCGGGCGCTCCGACACCGTCTCGGATGGTGGGCGCCGTCAACTCGGATGCTGTGTGCACCGAGCGGAGTAGGACGTCTTCTCGCGGCTGCCTGTTTTGCGCCCATTTTGGGTGTTGTTTTTGGATGCCGGTTGTTGTCAGGGTAGCGACGCTTTAGGCCTAAGGCTTTACGAAGCTGCCTGTCGCACGTGGAGGGACACAACCTGGTAGACCGTGGCGTTGAGGTGTTGCAATTTGCTTCCCTCATTCTATTTAGCCTCGCACGAATTGAAATTACTCGTTCGACTCAAGAAAGCGATCTTTGTTCACGTGAACTTAGCATCTGAGTAGCTGTCCGATTTTTTGCTAGCCGAGTTGAACATCGTACCACGTGGGCGATGCGCATGCAGAATTCCTCTCTCTTGCGCTACTTTAGTGTTTGCCGAGTGTGTTGAGTGTACGCAGCGTGATTGGAGTCACCCCTGGTTTGCCATCCCCTGCACATCGTCTGCGCTGCTGCCCCGGACTACGATCGAGCCACCAGGCGATGGTGATGCTGTGGCCAGTTCGGTGCAGCGACTTCGGCGGCCTCCTGCATCCAGCTCACAACCCTCGGTGGCGGACGAAAGAGCTGGCGGTCACCGACAGCTACGGCGGCTCTTGCCAGCAGGGCGCGTCGGCGCGAGCGACGCTTGCTCGTACCGACTACTGCATCGTCGTTTCCGGAGTCCTGGCCTGGAATCGTGCCGTCAAGTCTGCAGATCTGCTGCTGTGACCAGTGGACGCTAGCGGCGTACCCAAGGACAATGTCGGCTCGCATGCTATGCACACAGTGTAGACATTACCTTGGCGCGGCAACTGTTGCATGTACCATCTTGTTCGCGAAGCACGGTTTGACGTTAGAGCGTGTGACATGTTTTGCCGGAATATGTAGTGATTTAAGGTTGGGGGGATGTGGGGATGCGCGACTCTCAAGCGGCCCCTGATATGTTGGTTTTCCCGCACGGCTCGCGTGGCCTGGTGCCCGCGGCGGTCGGAGTGGTTGAGGCGCAGTACGAGAGATGGCGCGAGTGTTGCGCTGCTAACGCCGCTGAAAGACAAGGCGCTTCCTCTTTGGCGGCGGGACGACGAGCAGTTCGGACGTGCCGCGCGTGCGCCGATCCAAGCTTCTACGAGACCGTCTCGCGTGGCCGCCTTCGAGCGCGCCACCGTTTGCGTGACCGTACGCGCGAACGACCAGGCGTTGGGATCCAGCATGGGGCGAACATATTCGCTCACTATCCGGTCGCGGTGAGTCGGACTTCTAGATTTGTCGCGCACCCATCGGCATGTTTTGTGGGTAGCAACTCGGCTAGCAGGCATTAATCTATGAAAGGTGCAATAAATGCCCTTGTGATTGTTTGCACTATTGTGTTGTCATTCCTTTGTCCCAAGAGAGCACGGAGGAGAACCCCACACACCAGACGTTGTCGAAGCTCGGTGAAAGCAGTCTCTTGCTCTGAGGACCAGATGAACGATACGTCGTCCCTCGTGAGGCGAGTCAGCGGCTCCGCCATCTTCAAAAAATGTTCGATGAAACGCCGGTAGTATGCGCAAAGGCCCAGGAAGCGTCGGGCACCTTTCTTGTCGGTCGGTGTTGGAAACGAGCCTACAGCGGCAGTTTTCACGGGATCGGGGCTAACGCCTTCTGCGCTGACCACGTGTCCGAGAAACATCAGCTCCTTGTAGCCGAAATGACACTTCTGAGGCTTAAGGGTGAGGTTAGCCGATCGGATGGCTTCGAGAACTTGCCGCAGTCGTTTCAGGTGGTTGTCAAATGTCGCCGAAAAAACAAGCACGTTGTCGAGATAGACAAGGCAGCTTTGCCACTTCAGACCAGCGAGAACGGTGTCCATCATTCGCTGGAAAGTTGCTGGTGCCGAACAGAGACCGAAAGGAAGTACTCTGAATTCGTAAAGGCCATCTGGAGTGACGAAAGCAGTTTTTTTGCGGTCTCGTTCATCGACCTCAATTTGCCAGTAACTGCTCTTTAGATCGAGAGACGAAAAATACTTAGCTCGCCGCAACCTGTCTAAAGAGTCATCGATACGTGGTAGTGGGTACACATCCTTCTCGGTAACATTGTTGAGGCGTCGATAATCAACACAGAAACGAAGCGTTCCGTCTTTTTTCTTGACTAGAACGACTGGGGAGGACCACGGACTGTGCAAAGGCTTAATGACACCATCATCTAGCATCTCCTTGACTTGGGCTTGAATTGGCTCACATTCTTTCGGCGAGACACGATAAGGCTGTTGTTTGATGGGACGTGCGTCGGCGGATGTCATTATTTGGTGCTTCGTGATTGGCGTTTGGCTCACCTTAGTAGCCCGAGCGAAGCACGCGCGGAATTCGTTCAAGAGTTCCTGCAGTGCACTACTCTTTTGGTCGTCCGTAAGCTCGGAGTTTACATCGATGTCTCTGAGCGAACCGTCGCCTGTGTCCACTTCAGAAGCAAAGCACTCGACGATGGCCGTTGGTGGTTCGGCGTAGGCGGTGGCAGTGCCACGAGAAATGTGCCGATGCTCGAAGGTAAAGTTGGTAACGAGGACCGTTGTCTGGCTATCACGAAGTTCCACAAGGCTTCGCGCTACACAAATACCTTGTGCCAGCAACATAGAAATGTTGCCAATGGCTTCACCGTCTTGTAGCTCGTCGGACTTGACCAGAACCATAACACTCGCACGTGGCGGTATCGTGATGCTCTCGTCCGAAACGCAAAGTGCGGATCTGTCTCCAGTGGCGTCGGTCTGTGTTGCCCTTTGTGCCGAGAAAGTGATGCAGCGCTCGCGGAGGTCAATAATCGCGCCATATTCCAGGAGAAAGTCTAACCCAAGAATTAAATCGCAGGAACACTCGCGTAGAACTAGACAAGTGGCGAGAAAAGCAGCCCCGCGAATTTCTACTCTGGCCGTGCATAGGCCAAGCGGTGTGACGACGTGGCCACCTGCCGTACGAACTGGTGCCCCGTTCCAGGGCAACGTAACTTTTTTCAGAACACTCGCCAGTTTTCCACTAATAATAGAGTAATCAGCGCCGTTATCTACAAGTGCACTCATTTTTCTGCCGTCGATCAACACCGGTATGTCCAGTGAAATCCTGTTCGCGGAAACTGGTTCTGGCGTCATCGTGTTTTCGTTGTTCTGCGGTCGGCATGATACGAGGTCTTGAGCGTGTCAAGTATCAGCGGCCCCGCCTCGGAAGGTTGCTGACGTCAGTTTCCCGGCGTGGACTCGGGGATCATCCTTGCGTTGTCCTCGAGGTGGTATCGCGAGCAGGGAAATATCGCCGCGGTGAGGGTGAGCGTGACTGTCGCTGCGATGGGCCCGGCCTGCGCTGCTGTTTGAGGAATTCTGCGATGTCGGGTGGCCTTTAGCCGAACCTAGGTCGAGGTGAATCGACAGAAAAACCTCGCAGTCCGAGTCGTCGGTAGGGGCACTCCCGATACACATGACCAGCTTCGCCGCAGTGGTAGCACAGCGGTCGTCGATTGGGTGCTTGCCAAACCTCTGATTTCCTCGCGGGTGATCGGCGATCATCGAAGTACGGTAGCGGAGTCGTCGGAGCGGCTTGCGCCAATTGCAACGCGACTGGCGGCGCCACATAAGTAGGTGCGAAAGCTTGGACGGGGCTCAGTAATGTTTCTGCGTACGTCTTGCGCTGGGATTCGCTTGGCAGAGGTGGTGCTTCACTGCTGGAAAGAGATGCCTGCAGTGCCTGCTGTACTTCGTTGCGTATGACGCTGGCGAGGGGGCTGACTGGAGGTGGCGACATACCGTGGTGCTTCTGCAGCTCGTCGCGAACCACCGAGCGAATCAGCTCGCAAAGCAAGGCGATGTCGCACCCGAAGCCTACCGGCGTATCCGGAGCACAAGCGGCATTTACTTGTCGGTTGTACAAGTTCGACCGTTGCTGAAGGGTTTTCTCCATCGCGGTGGCTTCGGTGAGGAACTCCGCAACAGTCTTGGGCGTATTCCGAACAAGACCGCTAAAGAGCTCCTCCTTTACGCCTCTCATCAGATGATGCACCTTCTTCTCTTCCGACATGCTCGGATCGGCACGCTGAAATCGAAAGCCAGCCATTTTGACACAAGGATGCCAATCTGGAGCCACTACATCCCGGCATTCCCATGCCGCCTCGCAGCACCCGTTTTCCTAATTCTCATTGTATGAAACTGTACACATGCATGTTCACAACACATGAAGCCAGAACACAACAACCTTTAGCACCCACCTTGAGCACCAGTAAGCGGGCCATGGAGAAAGTATGCTCTTCCTGCCTTGGGTCCTGGTAGTGGGCCTGGAAGCACAGGAAGTCCAGCTCCTAGAAGGCATCACATTCACTCTCCCAGTGATCTCCTTGCAGCCAACGATATCCTATGCCCACTTAACATCTCTACCAGTGCTTTATGAGATTACACAACATGCTCAATTTCCAGCCCTGTAAAGCATACTTCCAGCCCTTTCAAGGAGCACAGTGCAATGTGTACTCGAGAGACTTGCATGACAACACGCTGAGCCCTCACCTTGTACAGCTGCGCTTCTCGATTGAGCAGGGGTGACACGAGTGCCTCGGTGGTTGCCTGCTGCAACTCCTCCGTGCGCCCACTACTGTGAAGTGCCAGGCACAGCTGCGCATTGCGTGGAATCAGCAGCTCGCCTCGCTTCAAACATACTGCTAACACTTGTGGTATACATATTCAACTGGCAAAGCTGTGCCTAAGGGGGCACCTTAAATTGAGCGTGGTACATTCCAAAAAATACCATCCTTAAAACAATTTTTAAAAAGGTTGTAGATGTAAAAAGAAAAAGGTTAATGTTTAGATACTTTTCTTTCAGTGCACACGGAGCAAGGAAAGAGCATGACATCATAAGTTAGCATTCTCCCTGTAGCCGTTTTTGTCTCCCATGCCTTTAAAGCCAACATGTGTCCTCCAAGTCTCCCCGCTGCTGAGCCCAGTACACTAGCATAGCAGCAAATTTTAGCAGATGCGTACTTGTTCAAGTGCTTTCCCAACTTATGTGTTCCTTCCGATATGCTTGTGCAGCTCTGATACACTTATTTTGTTGCAAGTATGGCAGTCGCACATTGCTGTGTTGTCTTTCTTTGGGAGAGTCTGCCGATTGTGAGAAGACAACATGTTGGGCCAACTTTCTTTGCTTCGTTATGAGGACTACACTAAGCACGCGCACAGGAAGAGATGAAGCATGGCCCAGTCATCATCGCACAAGCTGCGTCTCCCGTGGGGTGTCACCTCGTGTATTGGCCAGCGTGCGCACAACAGGTGGGACTGCGGTTATGCAGCCTGACAAACCTCTAATTAAATTGTGTGGAAGCACAGCAGGGAAACTATTTATAGGGTCTATTCACAAGGGGGTAGCAAGCACTGGCTAACGTGGAAAGCAGCCAACGTCAAGCAAGGCACGTCATGGTCATCAAATCAGGCAGTGGCCGCTTGTGGGTACGTCCCACTAAATCCAAGGGTCGACATCATCGTCTTCAAGTACCACGTAGCAATATTTTGGCATCGGCGTGGTACAGCGCACGTAATTAACATAAAATCAGCTACACAACCAGTAAAATATAGCATGAACAAACAACAGCAAAATCAATAGGCAAGATATACTATTTCATATAAGAATAAAACTGTTAATAGTAATAATTGAAATAATGTACACATATGACATACTTTGCGATACTTGCAATCAGAAACATAAGATTTGTTAGTGTGATAGTATTAGTATGATAGTATGATAGATTCCTTGACCTTGCACTACACCTCCAGGAGGGGCATACGTGTTGGATGTATGCCCCGCGTTCCAGAAAACACTTTCTCCCCTACACATCCAACCATTCAAAAGTGGTGAAGCGCTCCATTACCCAGGGGCCCTTAGAAATGCGGTCGTTCGCTCTTGCCCCCACTCGATGTCCTGCAGCTTCTCCAATCAAGTCCAGCGGCTTAAATTAAGTGGCTATCCTGCACAACTGTTGTCATCCTTGACGGAAGTTTTATTGTAAGAGGTTCGTTCCCCCGAGAAAGAGCGCGGAGCGGTTGATGACTTAACCAAAACTGTCGTGATCCCGTATATACGTGGTGTGTCCCATCGCATCAAGAAAGCCGCAGGCCAGGCCGTTGTAAAGGTGGTGTTTACCGCGCCTAACAAGTTGAGAAGGTTGTGCAAAAAAGTCAACGAAAGCCGGAGAACACCTGGACTGTGCAATAAGCAACATATGTTGCCAAGTCTGTAGATTGCAGGTCCCCAATGTAGTGTATTCCATTCCCACCTCTTGCAGCTGCACTTACATAGGGCAAACAGGACGTTGTATCAATGATCGTTTGCGTGAGCATGCGCACTGTGTCAAGATTAAGACTGGCAGTAGTCTGGCTGTTCCATGCGCAAAGTGTGGCTGTTCACCACACTTGGACGACACACGTGCGTTGAAAAGGCACAGCAATCAGATGCCCAGAGAAATCTATGAGGCATTTTCAATGTGTCAGTTAGGAGCCACCTGTGTTAGTTCCCCTTCCATAGCTCTTTTTGATAAAGACCTTAAGTCCCTTAGAAGTTAATCAGTTTAGCCTGTATCCACTATGTGTATGGTTAAATTTATATTGTTTAATGTCATTGACGCATGCACAGCAGGAGTTGACTGACGATGACTCGCCTTCCCTTTCTTCTTTCACTCTCTTTATGCCCGATGCGAATTGTATATATTTGCGCAGGCTTCAATAAAGGTGTTGTTGGCAGTCAGCGCTCGTCCTGTCTTTTCTCTTGCCCTTGTTTTTTGGCGCTGTTTCAAATGTGAATGATCCGTACCAACTAGCTCGCACCCAAACCATTCTGACGAAAATGCCTAATTCACAGTCCAAAATGTTTATCAATGACTGGCTGATACAACGACACATACAGCTTTCGATAAACCTATAAACCTTTTGGACTGTGAATCACGTGTTTTAGATTCCGCACGACAACGAAAGCGTGCGACTGTTTCTTGTTTTTGTGCGTTTTTATGTGTTCTTTTTCTTTTTTTCACTTTGTGACTACTGCAGTGCATTCAGCCCAATTATTTTTTCCTTTAACCCCCTTTTGCTCCATATTAGTAGCGTGCGGTTGCCACGGCACATATATAAACGTGATCTCGATAAAATCTGTCAGGTGAAAGTCAGCCCTTTGTCCGTCATATTGCATCTTCCTTTCGTCTGGTTTCAGTTTATCGCTACCCCTGCAACCATGGAAGACATTCCAGACTATGTGCATTTCCTCGTGCCTGTAGTTTAAATTTTACACTTTGCCGATATTTATATATGTTATGTGTGCTAATTACCTGGCACTTTCGAAAAAGATCAGCGCTTGGTGAGCCACGTGCTAATTAAAATGAATTCGGTGAAAATTAGAATATGTTTTAGAATACTAGGCTATTGAGCTAGTTGTCTTGACATTACCGTATTTACTTGCATAATGATCACACTTGAATAATGATCGCACCCCTAAATTTTGTCGTCAAAATTCGATTTTTTTTCTTTCTTGTGTAATGATCGCACCCTGAATTTGCCACAGCGATATGCTGTGTGCCAAGTCTAGCTAATGATTGTATCCGGGCTGTGAAGGACGTCACAACAGCAAGATAGCCAGAACAAGAAGAACACAGGTTTATTGGGAAGTGTTGCTTTTATGGCCGACTAAGTGATAACGAGCCGACCATAGCGCGCATGTCAGGAAAAGGCGCACGGTCATGCATGCGCCTGATACATCCTTTCGTGCGAACAAACAAAACAGACTCTTGACATTAGTTAAGCAATTTGATTAAATGCCTCGTCATAGCGAAAGCGTTGCGAGGGTCTAGTGTTCTGGGACGATCTTCTCGGAGCTGGGGTCTGCACAGAATCTGGTGTTGGCCTTCCTTCTGTGTTGGCTGTGCACTGTTGTGCCCCATCAGTCATTCGTGACGATTCCGAGGCCTGCGATGTTGACCCGGCCGAAGAATGCATTGCAGGTACCTGAGGGTTGTCGACAGGCGTGCTCGCTTCGGTTGTGTCGTCCCCGTCTTCGCTGCTCGTCTCAGCATACGGCTCATCCGTTCGTATGGTGTTTGCGGTTACACCGCAGAACTAGGCCATCTTCAGTTACCAGCTGGTAGGACCTTGGAGCTTGCGTGCCTCTTACCCTCGCTTTCCGGAACCCCGTTCTCGTTCCTCGCAGCCGTACTACGTCCCCTCGAGAAAGCCTTGGCAAAGGTTTGCCTTGTGCGTGCTGGCAGTGCTTCTTCACCTCGGTGCAGGGTACTTCACGGAAGTCGGGAAGATTGGCTCGCAGGCGCCTCCCTTGCAACAGTTCACCAGGGGATCGCCCGTCCTCGAGTGGAGCAGAGCGATAAGCTAGTAGTCCTTGCCAGAAGTCATCCCCGGACTCCTGGTTTTTTTTCAATATGCGTTTGACAATCTGTACACCTTTTTCTGTCAACCCATTTGACTGCGGCTAATGAGGACTAGAAGTTACATGTGAAAAATCATAGTTCCGTGCAAACAAGGCGTGGTCATAACTCAAAAACTCAGGTCCATTGTCTGTGCAAACTTCTAACGGGAGGCCATATCTTGCGAAGATAGCGCTTAGTGCAGCTATCGCAGTCCTTCAGGTAGTGTTCTGGAGTTGTTGGACCTCTGGAAAGTTCGAGAAGGCATCATAAGCAACAAGGTAGGAGTCTCCAGCAAAGAAAAATATATCCACTCCAACCCTGTACCACGGGCATCTTGGAACTGACCGCATCAGTAGAGGTTCTTTTGCTTGAACATAAGCATATTTCTTACAGGTTGAGCAGCTTGCATGTAGCGCTACAATTTCACTGTTAAGGCCTGGCCAAAAAACAAGATGGCATGCCCTCTCTTTGCACTTTTGAACACCAAGATGTCCCGCATGAATTCTGGACAAAATCTTCTTTCGCATGCTCTGGGGTACGATTACTTTGGAGCCTTTAAAAAGTATACCATTCACAACAGATAGTTTTTGCACAAAAGGCTTGAGTTCACCCTCAACGGGTTGGCTCCTTGACAAACGTTCCACCGCTACCTGCAAGAAGCTGTCGCACGCAGTTTCTGTCCGCAATTCGCGCTCTGTCATTAGCGTCACCATGTAACCTAGGAACTGCACTGCGTGAATTTCTACATCTTCATTGTTTGTGTCTTGTCTGCTGCAATCATCAGCCGTGGATCGTGATAACATATCAGCCAGAACTAGGTTCTTTCCCGGAATGTAGCGTAAAACAAAGTCATACCTAAACAGACGAAGAAAAAACCTTTGCAGTCGGGGCGGCATTTCATCAATTGCTTTTTCCGCTATCGACACAAGTGGCTTGTGGTCAGTTTCTATGAGTAGCTTTCGCCCGTAGACGAATTGATGGAATTTTTCGCATCCGAAGCAAATGCCAAGGGCCTCCTTTTCAATCTGAGCGTATCTCTGCTCTGCCTGTGTGAGAACGTGCGATGCATATGCTACGGGTCGCCATTCATCGCTGTGACGTTGCAGCAGAGCTGCTCCTACACCGTCCCGTGAAGCGTCGCACGAAATCTTGGTTTCCTTTTGGGCATCAAAGATAGCAAGCACGGGAGCTGTGGCCAAATCTTGTGTTACGCTCTTCCACTCCTTAGCGTAGTTTTCAGTCCACTGAAAATCTGAGCGAGACTTGACAAGATCTCTCAACAACACTGTTCGTTCAGACAGACACGGCACAAATTTTCCGAAGTAGTTTAGCATTCCCAGCAGGCGTTGAACATCGGGCTTGCTTGTTGGTTCCGGCATTTCAATCATGCTTTTAACAAGCTGTGGGTTGGGTAATATACCATTTGAGGTTATTATGTCACCAAGAAACTTGGTTTCTGTGACGCCGAACTTGCACTTTTGTGCATTAAAAGTTAAGCCAGCTTTTTCTGCTGCTTTCAGGACAGCTACTAGGTGCTCGTCGTGCTCTCGCCACGTTGAACCCCACACCAAAATGTCATCCATGTATACTAGTACGCCCGGTAGCCTGTCTAGAACTTGAGTCATTGTTTGTTGAAACACTTCTGGTGCAGACGATATTCCAAACAGTAGACGCAAAAATCGGTATCTTCCAAAAGGCGACGAGAAAGTACATATCTTTGAGGTTTGCTCATCCAACGCTATCTGGTGGTAGCCAGAGTTAGCATTCAAGCAGCTGAAGCGCGTGGCGCCCGCTAACTTAGCTTCCAAGTTTTCACGCTTAGGGAGGGGAAAATGCTGCCTTTTCACCTGCTGATTTATATTCCTAGGATCCAGACACACTCGTAGACTGCCATCTTTTTTCTTCACAAGTACCAGGGGGCTTACCCAGTCAGTAGGCTCCTGTTCTTTCACGATAATTTCAGCCTGCACCATTCTTTCGAGTTTATTTTTCAGAGGCTCCTCCAGGGTCAAAGGAACACGACGAGCTGGCTGGACAACTGGTACTGCTCCAGGTTTCAGGACCATGTGATAGGGCTGCTTCAGGCAACCAAGTCCCTCGAAGACATGTCTGAAATCCTTCATAGGACCATATACAGAAGCCGCGTTCACAGCATCCACAGTACGGTGAACCAGTCCCAAGGACTCACTGGCTTCTAGTCCCACAATGAAGAATTTCACCGGAGTGTGTGCATTTCCAACACGCACAATTTTCGACACTGTCCCAAAGCACGTTATGACACCGCCATTATATGCCCGCAGCACTGTGCTTGTCGGGTGTAGTTCATTTGATGGTAGTTTCCGATAGACTGAAAACGGCAAAAGGCTGGCTTGTGATCCCGTGTCTATCTTGAAGGAAATTCCCTGACCATCAACTTGAGCTATTACAGTCCACTCACTGGTTTTTTCACCTTTACTGCAGACACCTAGGACATCAAAGTTGCTCTCTTGATGTTTGTTGACTTCACTCACTTCTGTCGACTTCCTACAGCATATAGCAAAGTGATTGACACCTTCGCACACATAGAATTTTTTTCCAAATGCTGGGCACTGCTTCGGTCTCTGCTTGCGGTTACAACGCCTGCACTGCAACTGTTCCCCGCCAACCTTGCTCTCGTTTGTGCGCCTCGAGATGGCATCGACGCAGCCGTCTGCTTTGCACCACACCTCATTCTGTTGTGCGACTGACTCTGCAATTTTGCACATATTTTCCGCTTTCAATAACGTCAGCTCTTTCTCACGAAGCACCTTCTCCAGTAGCTTAACGTTGTTGGTACCAAAGACAATTTGGTCCCTTACCAGTGAGTCGTGCGATGCTCCAAAGTTGCACTGCGAGGCTTGTTTCTTTAAGTCACGTAAAAATTTTTCAAACGGTTCTCCTTCCGCTTGGGTCCTTGTGCGAAACAGGTATCTTTCATGCACTTCGTTGGTCACCTCTGTGCAGTAGGCGTCGAACTTTTGTATTAAGGTCTTGTAGTCATCCTTGCTCTCGTTCGGCTCGAACTTGAAATTGTTGAATACATCGAGCGCCTCGTCACCCGCGATGCTCAGCAGAAATGCAGGTTTCGAAGCCTCACTTTTTGGCTGGTCCTTCACTTCCGTTGCTTGCAGGACGAGCTGAAACTTTTGCTTGAAACGCTTCCACGATGCCGAGACGTTCCCCGCAAGACGCAGGGGCTCCGGGGCCTGCAGCCGTTCCATGCTTCGTACTCAACCGCTGCCGTCGTAGCTAGACCGTCGTAGCTACTTCTGACGCCATGTATCCGGGCAGCGAAGGACGTGACAACAGCAAGACAGCCAGAACAAGAAGAACGCAGGTTTATCGGGAAGTGTTGCTTTTATAGCCGATTAAGTGATAACGGGCCGACCGTAGAACGCATGTCAGGAAAAGGCGCACGGTCATGCACGTGCCTGATACAATGATGATCACACTTACCATGTGTTGAATGCTACACGAACGACTCTTCAAGACATACCAAGCGGTCTGCACACACCAAATAGATTTTTTAGCAGATGCCCCATTTCATTCCTTCCATCACCTTCCACACTTCTATGCAAAAGAAAGCTACAACCAAACTTGCCTTGGCTTTATTATTTGTAGGATTTATAATGGTTGTGGTCAACAACCACAACAAAAAAGGTGCTTTTCGATTCATCTCGTCTGCACTCGTGGGCACGCAACAAATCGCGAACAGCAACGATAGTAGCCACGTTTACACTGATACGTTAGAAGTGTGTTCAATTCATACGACGATGCTTGTAACACAGCTAAGATATTTGCCAAACCATAGTGGTAGTGTGCCATGTTAAGATAGTAGTCAAGACTGTGGGGATGCGTGACTCTCATGCCTCCCCTGAGATCTAGTTTTCCCGCATAGCTCATCTCCTGCAATCCTGCTTCGCCGCGTGGCTTGCGTGACGCCCGCGGCGGTCGATGTGGTTGGGGCGCAGTGCGACAGATTGCGACGGCGAGTGCGACGGCGAGTGTTGCGCTGCTAAGGCCGCCGACAGGCGAGGTTACTTGGGCGCCGGGAGACAAGGCGCTTCTTCTTTCCCGGCGGGTCGGCGAACAGCGTGGACATTCCGCGCGCGCTGCAACGCATGCTTCTGCGAGACCGTCTCGCATGGCCGCCTTCGAACGCGCCACCGTTGGCGTGACCGTAGACGCGAACGACCAGGCGTTGGGATCCAGCATGGGGCAAACATATTCGCTCGCTATGCGGTCGCGGTGAGTCGGAATTCTAGATTTGTCGCGCGCCCATCGGCATGTTTTGTAGATAACAACTCGGCTAGCAGGCATTGATCTATGAGAGGTGAAATAAATGCCCTTGTGATTGTTTGCACTACTGTGTTGTCGTTCCTTTGTCCCAAGAGTACGGAGGAGAACCCCATATTTCCCACAAGACAAATGCCGCAGTTTCCGCAGCGTGCCTGCCACGGGTTTCTGTCACTGGCAGCTAAGTGCGCCTATCTCTGTTTCTGTCTCCTCAAAGTGGACATGGCTACGTTATTGCCACATACTTGCCGATATTAACGATATTATTCATTACTGATATGGAAGAAACTGTTTCAATGCGCGTAATGTACTCACTGTGGGCATTTATAAGCTACACTTTGTCATCTGTACATGACCATCATCATGTGGGGTTCATATGGCGTTCTTCATCATCGCTTGTGGGGCTTGCTCTTGTGTGATCCGTGCTTTGGGCGTGGTCGGTTCGCCGCATCTCCGACGCGTAATAAATATCGGGATAACTGCTGCATCAGAAGTGGTGGAGTGTGCTTTACTTTACGGTCCACCGTCCTCTGACTCCCCGCTGAACCTCCTGGAGCTTCGATCAGGTCACCGATTGTGCCAGCTGTCCGCCAGTAAGTCGCAGGATGAGCCAACGGGCAGTTCTACTTCAACCATCTCGGCCTTGGCTACCCCAGCCTCTCCATATTGGATTATCAGTGGGCACCAGCGTGATCCCCATCTATTTGCTGGACTTCGCGGTGCAGACGTCGAGGATAGGTTGGACGACTACGACCGAGTGATTTCGGCTAACCGTTGGGACGATGCGTCCAAGTTACATCACTTTGCTTTTTATCTCACTGGAGTAGTGAAGACTTGCTTTTTCAACCATGAGGTTGATTTCACGAACTGGAGTGCTTTCAAACAGCAGCTCCGCCAAATTTTTGGCACACCGGCTGTTCGTTCTGCCCTCAAAAAAAAGACGCTCGACACTCGCAAGCAACTACTCTGGAAATCTTATACGTCGTACATTGAGGATGTGCTTACTCTTTGTCGACGCGTGAACACGGCCATGACCGAATCAGACAGGGTTCGCCACATCCTCAAAGGCATCAGAGCAGTCACTTTCGATGCCTTAGCCATCGAGAACCCTGCTACCATCGCTGATATCGTCGCTACTTGCCAGCGCCTCGACGAACCCGAATCAGTACGGTTGCAGCCAGACACCACTGCAAACACTACCGCCGCCGACCCCATGTTACGAGCAATGATCCGCGTCATATTTCGTGAAGAGCTACAGTATCTTGGCTTCGCCACAGGGCCTATGCCTTCTCATGTATCGGATACCAATGCGAGGCGTTGTCAAGGAGGAATTGGCGTCCATGGCTGGTGCAGCGTACACGGACCCTCTAACCCCTCGGGCCCCACCAACGTACGCACAAGTAGCCGCCGTTGCTCCAATCATCGTTCCACCGATGCCTCAAAAATCAACGCCGGCCCACACGGCTTCATGACTACCAGCGCACCTACCCAAACCAGCTATCCGCAGTGGCATCCTCCTTGTCACATCTGCAACTACTGCAGCTATCGTGGCCACATAGCATGTTTTTGCCGCAAGCGCCAGCAAGACGAGTGTCGCGGATATGACGCATATGAACGGGATGACTTTTCACCCGGAGCTACATTCCAACGTCTAGGGCGCTTCCATGACCAACGCCCTCCTTATGCTCCACCGCGCGGCCGCTCTCCATCACCTACTGTAGCATCTGAGACGGTTCCGACGTATCGTCCTGCAAGACGCCGCTCACTGTCACCCCTTTGCCGCTCTACGTCCCCACTTCGACCTGCTTCTCAATTCGCCGAGCGTCGTCCGGAAAACTGAATTATGCAGTTTTTGGAGGAAAAGCTGCATCGAACGACAGGACAGAAATTCCTCCATCGCGTCCGTGCAATATGATATTGGTTGTAGTAGAAGGTGTACAAGTCGAAGCTTTGATAGACACTGGTGCTAGTGTTTCAGTCATTTACCGTGCATTGTGTTCGCGCCTCCGGAAAGTTACGACCCCTTATTGATGGACCTACGCTACTCGCTGCTCAAGGGGCCTCCATTCGACCTATCGCCATGTGCACAGCTCGTATATCCATCGATGGACTTCTACATCACGTACAATTTACAGTGCTAAGTTTGTGTGCCCAGCAGCTCATATAGGGATGGGATTTTCTTTCTACGGCCTCCGCCTCCATCTGCTGCGGGCAACGCGTTCTCCACATGACCGACACGACCTATTCACTTCATGCAGATGACACCCAATGTTACTTGCTTGCTGCAGAAGATACCGCGCTACCACCTCGCCATCAAAGCATTGTTATTATCACGTCTGATGTGATTGACTGCGTTGACGTGCTCGTATTACCATCTGCACGCTGTCTCACAAGAGGGATAGCCTTTGCATCACGGCTGGTTCGGTTTGATCATGGCTCTGCACTTCTCTGCGCTACAAACCCGACATCCGAAAAGATTCTCAGCCCTAAAGGCACTACATTGGCTTGCGCCACTGAATCGGAGTCTATCTCTGTGGTTTCCTTTAAGGCAGCTTGATCCGAAATTCCTTGTACTGGACAGGCCACATCTCCTTCAGCTCTTGCACCTGCCATCAGTTCCAACCTGACACCTTCGCAGTCACAACAGTTGCTTGCTTTGCTCCAAAAACATGAAGCTTCGTTTGACGTGCATTCATCTTCGTTGGGAAAAACTTCGATTACAACCCATCGGATAGAGACAGATGGCACATCCATCATGTGCCGAAGACCGTATCGCGTATCGCTAGCCAAGAGGAAAGTCATTGACGAGAACGTCACCGACATGCTCCAACGGAACATAATACGCCCCTCTGCTAGCCCTTGGTCATCCCCCGTTGTTTTGATTCGTAAACAAGACGGCTCTGTTCAATTTTGTATCGACTACCGAGCACTTAACAAGACCACACGGAAGGATGTATACCCTATGCCGCGAATAGACGATGCCTTGGATTCCCTGCAGGGTGCCGAGAACTTCTCCAGCATCGATCTGTGTTCCGGCTACTGGCAGATAACTATGCATGAGGACAATAAAGAGAAAACAGTGTTTTCGACACCAGATGGGCTCTACGAGTTTAATGTCATGCCATTCAGCCTCTGCAATGTGCCCGCAACGTTCGAGCGCATGATTGACACCGTTCTTTGTGGCCTGAAGTGGAAGACTTGCCTGTGCTATCTGGACGATATTGTTGTTTTCTCGTCAACCTTCTCTCAGCACCTGCAACGTCTGGATGAAGTTCTCACATGCCTTAGCAACGCTGGACTTCAGCTAAACACCAAGAAATGCCATTTTGTGAGCAAGACGATCAAGGTATTAGGTCACATTGTGAGCAAAGACGGCATTCGTCCAGATCCTGACAAGGTTTCAGCAGTTCGGCACTTCCCTTGTCCCGAAAAGACCAAAGATTTGCGAAGTTTCTTAGGCCTCGCTTCCTATTTTCGCCGATTCATACGAGACTTCACTTCAATAGCGTAACCTCTGCACAAATTACTGGGTTCTAATGTTCCCTTTGTGTGGTCTCCCGAATGTGAATCTGCGTTAGCCCACCTGAAGTGCGCTCTCACATTTGAACCAGTACTACGCCATTTTGATGAAGCTGCTCCTACCCTCCTGCACACTACCCTCCTGCCTCCTGGATGCTAGTGGTCACGGCATTGGTGGCATTCTCGTACAGCAAGACGACACTTTAGGTGAGAGGGTCGTCGCGTACGCAAGTCGCGTTCTCACAAACGCCAAAAAGAATTACATTATCACGGAGCAGGAATGCCTAGCTATCGTTTGGTCTGTGCAGAAGTTTCTACCTTATCTTCACAGCCGCCATTTCACCATAGTTACAGACCATCATGCATTATGCTCACTTTCGACGCTGAAGAACTTGTCTGGACGACTTGGTCGGTGGATCCTTCGTCTGCAAGAATATGACTTTACTATTACCTACAAGTGCGGAAAAAAACACCAGGATGCAGATGCGCTTTCTCGCTGTCCGCTTCCTATGACACCATGCAATGGACCTCCAGCTACCATCCGTGACAAGCTTTCGCATGACCCCTCTTCACATGCTTTCTCGTTGGCCACTGTAGAGGAGATGCCTACGCACGACAACAGATTCTTCCAATTTCAGCAACTTGCAGACTCTTACTGTCGGCGCATCATAGACCACCTTCAAGGAGCTTAACGCCCGCCTTCGTCGACAGCTGACGCAATTTAAGATTGACAACTGCGTCCTGTACCGTCATGTCTATCATCCTGACGGTCTACGCTGGGTTCCTGTCCTGCCACGCTCTCTACGTGCTCATGTCCTGCAGGCTTCTCACGACGACATGACTGCTGGTCACCTTGGTTTCAAGAAAACCTATGACCGCATTTTAAAGGTCGCTTCTACTGGCCTAGCTTGTCTGCCAGTGTAGCGAGGTATGTGGCTTCCTGCGCCCTATGTCAGCGTCGAAAGCTCCCTACATCAGCTCCAAGCGGACAACTGCAACCGGTTCCGTGTCCGTCGCAACCATTTGAAGTCGTTGGCATTGACCTGTATGGTCCTCCTCCTGTGACTCTCACCAGTAAACGATGGATTGTGACAGCCGTTGAAAACTTGACATGCTACGCCGAAACAGCTTGTGTGAGTTCTGCCTCAATGTCTGAAGCTGCTGCATTCGTACTTCAAGCCTTAATACTGCGTCACGGTGCTCCTCGCGTCCTCCTGAGCGACCGTGGAAAAGCACTCCTCTCGCAACTAGTAGACGAAGTACTCAGAGCCTCCGGAACCACCAACAAGACTACCTCCAGTTACCATCCGGAAACCAACGGCCTAACAGAGCGATTTCATCGCACGCTGTCCGACATGCTAGCTATGTACATCGAGCCAGATCACAGAAACTGGGATGCAATTTTGCCATTCGTGACTTTTGCGCACAATACTGCTGTTCAACGCACGACCGGTTACTCGCCGTTTTACTTTGTCTATGGTCGTTCGCCCTCTTCCTGCCTTGACGTCTCTTTCTTTGCGCCAACTGTTGATCGATGCCCATCCTCCTGTGAGGAATATGTGTCCCGCATTCTGCGTTGTCGCCAGCTCGCTCGCATCAACACCGAAGCACGGCAACAGGACCGCAAGCAGCATTACGACGCCTCTCATCGCGTTGTGTGCTTCCGCCCTGGCGAGGAAGTTCTACTTGGGACACCAGTTCGTACTCCTGGCTTGTGTGACAAGTTTCAGCTTCGGTTCATCGGCCCCTACAAAGTCTTGGAGCAGACTTCTCCAGTGAACTATCGCGTGGAACGAGTTATTGTTCCAAATGACCGCCGTTGCCGCGCTGCTGAGGTTGTCCACGTTTCCCGTAGGAAGCCTTTCACGAGGCATTCGCCGCCCCTTTTAATTGCGGCCAGGATGGCCGCTCTCGCGTGAGGGGACATTAGTGTGGGCATTTACAAGCTACACTTTGTCATCTGTACATGATCATCATCATGTGGGGTTCATATGGCGTTCTTCTTGATCATCGCTTGTGGGGCTTGCTCTTGTGTGATCCATTCTTTGGGCGTGGTCGGTTCGCCGCATCTCTGACATGTAATAAACGTCGGGATAACTGCTGCATCACATCACGAAAAAAAAGAAAAATTGTGTTCGGCGCGTTCGGCTTGCTCCGCCGACCGTCATTTTTGTTTGGTGTCCCGCACTGTTACAGAGGCAGCCGCCTGTTTGTTCACCTGTTGTCATCCTGCAGCAAATGTGGGATGAGAAAAAAATTTTTTTCTTTTCGCGGGAAATTTAACACACGTAATGATCGCACCCCTGAATCTGAAGCAATTTTTTTAACAAAAAAATGTGATCATTATGCGAGCAGATACGGTATATCTTGCCAAAAGGAGTGCGTAACTGTTGCGGAAAAAGGAGAGCAAGATTAAGCCACTTGCACATGTTGATGTTACTGTAACGCACAGTAGTTTGTCATTTTGATGTAGTGCTAAATTTTAAATTTTTGTTCAAAATATTACGTCAGTGCATGCGCAATAAAGCTCCTGGTAGTCTCAAAATAAACTCAGTTGCAAATGGGCGTCTTTCCTGTCTTGTGTCTTTTTTTCACGACAATTCTGCACTCCTCTTTGGAAGATATAGAATATGTTGGTGTTCCTTGTACAAGTTCAGAATTTAAATACGAGTACAAAAGTAAATTATACAGAACTACTTTTATTCCTGAAGTTAGCCGATATGTAACGCGACCTACTGTGTCTATGATTTTGAGCTCGTTTTCTGATTGTCCTACTTATCAA
Organism: Dermacentor andersoni; assembly: GCF_023375885.2. Lineage (NCBI taxonomy): Eukaryota > Metazoa > Arthropoda > Arachnida > Ixodida > Ixodidae > Dermacentor > Dermacentor andersoni. The sequence goes on along the minus strand of NC_092816.1, from coordinate 235,848,441 downwards.
TTTTTCTCCTAATTTTGCTTGTTTTCATTCTTTATTTTGTGAACATGACTGACTTGCGGGCTCACGACATGCCTTGGCACATGCTCAGAAATAACTGTTTCTTTATCACTGAAGCTCATGGAAGGTTGATGCATAACTCTGGAATGGAAGGGGCCAAGGAAGTTTTGCAGCAGCTCTGGGAGCAGCAAATTTGGCACTATGGAGCAGGTTTGGAGGATGAATTGTCCATTTCGGAGCAGTAAATATGTGTGTTGGAGCCACTTGATAAAGGTCAAAATGAGTGAAATATAGGCAGATGCGCAAAAGGTGTTCTTTATTTGGATTTGCAGAACGCTATTAGGTCGTGGCAAAACAGTTCTGCGGGAGCCCGCTAGGCGAGCAAAATTCATGACAAGAAAAACTTATCCACCTGACTGAAGCTACAAAGGAAACTAGTACCAGTTTCTCAGAAACCCCCATTTTAACTAGCCCACCGAGTGCGCCAACTAAATGTGGCCAAGAAAAAAAATAACCAGGGGCTTTCTGTGAACAGTGCCCGCTACACATTGATAGGCTACTGTTAATTCCAGTTGAGTTGTTTTTGTTTTTATTGTGAACAAGCAAGTAACATTTAATCTTAAGGCGTTAACAACGAGGTGCCAATGCAAAGGTTGTGGAATACATCGAGAAATGACCGATAACAGCATATATAGCAACTTAGGTCTTGTGTGGTCCCTTTTTTCAGACAAAAACAAAAAGCCAAAGAGAACAAGAAAAAGCCTGCGTAATTATGAAAAAAAAACAAAACAAAAAATCCACGTGACATTGTGTCCCCACACCAGTAATAAAAGCGGTCTATGACAGAAACGCCATCACCTAGCAAGCTGACTATATCACAAATGTTTAAACCGATGCAGTCTTGCATCTGTTCGAAAGTGAACCATTACAAGAGTGCGCTACTTCACGTTTGACAAGGACCGAATATTCGCACCAAAAAGTGCGGACTCTCGTTCCCAGTGCCCTGATTTGACGAGGTTTGCATGAAGATCGATGCAATTTTTGGTGTACAGAAGCATTGTCACAGCCACGGCATATTTCTAAAAAATTTGATCTGTTTATTACACTGCCTTTTCTTTTCCTTCAAAAAGGTCTTCAAGAATCCAAGGTCGCTTTGAATGCTGTTATTGGTAATTTCTCAACGTCATAAAATTTTCTGGCAGAGGAATTCCACAGGGTTGGGTTCTCTCACCCACCTTGTCCAATGTGGCGATGGACAAGGTAGGGTAATTTTGAATAAAAAAAGGTTTGTTATATCCATATAAAGGAAAACTTTTGCTTAACTACAGTGACACTTTAGAAGCATAGACTACTATAGAAATTTCAAGAATTACGATCACTTTGTCTTTACATCCATTACCTTATCATAAGAAGGTCTGAGTGCACCAATAAAAACTGTGGGAGCAAATTAATATCATCGTGTTCTAGAACTGCGTCATTCTCACAAGCTGTTTTCACGCACTTCAGCTTGCTGTGCTTGTTTGATTACAGGCAGTATAGAAAAAGTTGCCAGTGTCCAGCTTCAAGATGCAGTCGAGAAGCAATGCCCTGTGTGCTGCACATCACTTGGCTGGGGTGTCCACAGCTTTGCACCCTAACTATGTTTAACTCTCATGCTGGACAAGGGCCCCTTTAAGAGAGCAGCTCTAAAAGCTTGCCTCGTGCGGTCTGGACTACTTAGGCTGTACACAATCCAGTAGTATCAAGCCATGCTTGGCACCATAGCTGCAGTGTCCTCGCAGGCATGGCAAATGAGTGGTTTTCAATGGGTGTTGAATCAGACTAGCTGGAGAACAGTTACAGGGCTTGCCATGGTCATCAAGAATCTCATAGAAGCTTTCATACAGAGGTTTCTCAGGCTTCAAGAAATTTCTGCAACGAAGTTGAAAGAAACCTGTCTACCATGCCACAATTTGCAACAAGAAAGGTGTAGTAATCAGTGTTGCCACATTAGCGGTTTTCCCGCTGAACTTTGTGCTTTTTCTGCGCAGCCTAGCGGGAAAATTTATTCCCTTGCGGGCAGCAGTTTTTTTTCTTTGGTTTTTTTGTAATGGTGGATTTTTCTGGTGGGACAAAAAGTTGAATTTTTCGAGAATAATCAGTGCTTCCCTCGTCCGGGACATGCCTATTTGGAAGCAAGAGGGGAATAAAATCATGATGCACAAACAGTGTGCTTTGCGTTTCTGCCACCCTTACTGTACGGACTGGTCTCCCCAGCAGTGGCAAATGCTGCTTCCATTACATGCTGCCCAAGCGCGTTGTTCTCAACATTGGCTAGAATAAGGTCTATGGGGTCAGCCATGGCACCAGCCCAGCCATGCCAGCAAATGCAGAGAATGAGCATCCATACCAAGATGAAACAGAGGACATTTTCCTTCAATTTTATTGACTACACGGTAGTTCAACCTGTTTTCTGGCTAGTAATTGTAGCCCAGAGAAGCATCTTTCTTTTTTTTTTGTTTTGTTTTGCAACATGTTTCCGCACTTCACTGTAGCACAAAAAAGTGATTATTAATATTGAAAATTTATATTTTTATATTAGCAAATGAAAGAAAGAATCTTTTCTGCTCGTTGCAACTGTTTCTTCAACTGTGTTTTATGTAGACACCACAAAAGTTTTGAACATGATTGGATTGTTGTCAGCATTTAGTGCGGTTTTAGTGGACTTTGGGGGCTTGCATCACGGGTTTTAGAGCTTTTTGGTTTCTCGACTTGCGTGTTTTTATTCCTGGTTGGCAACACTGTTAGTAATTGCCTGGCTAACACCGCTAACAATACAGACAGAGGTACTGTCAATGGCTAACAAAAAAAAAACACGAAACTGTTTTTGTGCTTATGACAATTCAACAGCAAACAAAAACGAGAAAAGTGTCAGCCACTATAAAAACTGAAATGTTGTTTACCAATTGTTATTTAGTATGAAGAAATCCAACACCCACATGCCTGTCCCAACTAGGTCAAGTTGGGAGTCAGGAAATTCACTGAAAAGACGAGACGCTTGGCAACCCTGGCCACTTTAGGAGAGTGCTATATATTGGCCGCATTCTTTTTCTGCGAGCGTCTCGCGATACAAATGTGGATGTGGTACCCAGATTTACAAAGACGAAACTTTGCTGGGAGGCTGCCCTATATCAACAGTAGAAAATGAAGCTGTGTGGCCTCAACACTGTGGTCTGGAATGTCACGTACCTCGTAAAAGCACTGGTACAGCTCATTCACCGAGACACCGCTGTCCGCTGTGAGCCAGTCTGCGTGTCGAGATGGTGGTCAGTTCCCTCACCGTTGGTCGAGCAAATCAACACCACACTCACTGAATGGGCTGAAGCTGCGCTGCTGGTGCAGTTCTCGCAAAGCCTCCGTGCGACCCCGGAAGGTGCTGGTTGAAAACATGGCTGCAACAAACATGGCACAGTCATCACCATTTAATCCACATTAAGTCATTAATTTCACAGCATCTGCAGTGTACAACTGCATTCTTGCCAATTTGATTTACTTTGTGAATGCTGTGAAAGAGGCCCTCTGCGACAATGCTGCTGTTGCTGCTGCAGCAGCAGCAGGGCGGTTCCGAGTGGCACTGCAGCTGAAGCGGCACGGTTCTTTATCGAGAACATTGTGGTGCTCCGGCAGTCGTCATAACCGACAAAGGAACCACATTCACAGCCGAGCTTTTGCGCGTTGTGCTCACACTCAATGGCACAGCGCATAGGAAGACAACAGCCTTTCACCCACAAACGAATGGGCTTACAGAACGCCTCAACAACACTATTGCAAACATGCTTAGCATGTATGTCAATGCGGAGCACAAGAATTGGGACAAAATATTGCCATACATCACATTCGCATATAATACGGTATGCCAGAAAACAACTAAAATGACGCCGTTTGGTTTGATCCGTGGTCGAGAAGTCACTATGATGCGTGATGCTATGCATCCTCATGACTACAATGATTCACATGAAGATGCCACAGAATTCACTGAGCACGCCAAGGAAGCACGACAGATTGCGCGCGTCAGAATAACTACACAGCAAGAACGTGACGCCCTACGATACAATCTCCACCACCAATTCGTCACTTGTACACCCGGGGAAAGGGTCGGGGTTTGGCATCCGGCATGATGCCGAGGCCTCTCTGAGACACTTCTATGCAGATACTTCGGACCATAGAAGGTTCTGCGCCATATTAGCGACGTGAATTACAAGGTCATGGGTGACAGTTCATGCTGCTCCAAACGGCGTCAACAGGTGCCAGAGGTAGTCCACGTGGTCCGCGTAAAGCCGGATCTTCCTGAATGATGTGGTTCCCGACAAGCTGTTCATCGAGTATAACGGGTACCATTTCATGAGCATCGGGACGATATGCGCTTTAGAGGGAGGGCAATGCCGCATCACTATACTTGTGCCACTTACACCCTGGCGACGACACAGATGATGACAGGACCACTTAAGAGTACGAGTATGATAAAGAAAATACAAAGATGTTCTTTTGTGCTGGCCTGCATCCTGCAGGTCTTTTTCGAGTACAACACAATACTGCTACTTGCCGCAATAAAGCCCCTGTGCTTTGTGACCTGCAACAATATTTTATGGTATTGTTTGGGACGAGTCAGGTATTTTCTAAGCCATGTATGTAAAAGCGAATTCCTTTTTGTTTGTAATGCCGCCTGCTGCACTTTCACACATTTCGTCTCTACACGCAGTATTCCTATAAGCTCTAAATACCAAAATGACACATACTTGTAATTTACTTTGTTCAGCTGATGCCGTCTGGTGGAGCTTCATAAGGGAACTACTGCTGCTTACCTGGTGCCACAACGTTGGATGAAAGCTCAAAAAGCCCAAAATGAGCATTTATATAAAGCGAAACAAACATTTCCTGTGACGCGTTTGAGGTGACACACGCATTTGATGTAGCTAATTATGAGGCATAGCATCCCTGATTCGATAGCGACTGGGGTGGCTAGACACGCCAGTAAGCAGATGGATGTGTCCCCGTGCATACACTGCTTGTGGTTTTTTTGGATGAGCGAGGTGAACTGCATTTCCCTACCTTTCTGCCCTACTCGTTTTAAGTGCTGTTCAAGCTTGTTGAAAATGTTGAGTGTACCTGGCCATTTTCACGGTCGCCTGCTTACTTGCTTACATGCAGTTTAGAACCACAATGTTATAACAATTTGGAAATAGTGCTACACATTGCTACCTACCGTGATCGGCAGAATCCGTCTACCCCGGATAATTCAAGTGAGTTTTTAGACATGTAGAGTGCTCTGAGCTGGTCCTCTGCACCATAAGGTGGCTTTGCCGCCAACAGGGTTATCTGACTGAGCTATCATAGTTGCTCAGTTGCTATAGTCAGAATTCAAATAGTCTGGCTTTTTTTCTTTTTTGAGTGTGTTCCATTTGTAGCTATGTGTCTGAGGCGGGGGCGTGGCGCTGAGGTAGAACATTGGGCTTCTAACCTGAAGGTCGCAAGTTCGAATCCCCCTCTCCAGGCTTGGAGTGGTGCCTCACACCGAGAGCCAGTGGGGCTATACTAGTCCAGGTGAAACCAATACAGGAAGGCCCAGGAACCCTCAATAAAAGACACTCCCTCACGAGAACAGGAATTGACCTTCCTGATGCAATATTCGGCCACTACCTCCCAAATGACTCATTCGATCAACCAATGGCCCTCAGTCCCCCGCAGCTGTGGAACAGCTGACCAAGGCAGTGGCATCAGACCTACAATGCAGCAGAGGGTGCTAAGAATCTCTGGACCCGGACAGGCCACCAATTGAAGCTGAACCCGGCAACGATCAACACACAAATCCTCCCGAGTGAAGCTAGCTTAGCAGGACTCTTTGAGGAACTATCAGGCATTGCGTGGGATATTATTGGTCTTAATGAGGTTAGAAAAACTGGTGAGGCTTACACAGTGCTGACTAATGGCTACGTCCTCTGCTACAGAGGACTGCCAGATAAGAAGCAGTATGGGGTAGGATTCCTAATCCACAAGGGCATCGCAGGCAACATTGACAAATTCTACAGCATTAATGAGAGGGTAGCAGTAGTCGTAATAAAGTTAAATAGGAGGTGATGAATAAAGGTAGTACAAGCCTAAGCTCCAACCTCCAGTCACGATGATGAAGAAATAGAACAGTTTTATTAAGATGTTGAATTAGCGAATGGAAAAGTGCAAAATCAATATACATTACTGTAGTCATGGGCGACTTCAATGGAGAAGTGGGGGAAATGCAGGCTGGTGAACAAGTAATTGGCAACTATGGCATCAATTCTAGGAATACTACAGGAGAGATTTTGGTATAATCCGGGAAAGCAATAAGGTCCGAATAAAGAATACCTTCTTCGGGAAACGTAGCAACAGGAAGTGGACCTGGAAAAGCCCTAGCGGAGAAACAAGAAATGAAATAGATTTCATACGTTCTGGCGATCCCAGCATAGTGCAGGATGTATAAGTGTTAGGTAGGGTAAAGTGCAGTGATCATAGGTTAGTGAGGTCTAGGATTTACCTCAGTATGAAGTACCTCAGTATCGGCAACGGCATGCATTGACGATGATCAGTGGGTGGATCAGCCATGTTCCATTTTGGCGGCGAGTCAAGCGACGTTGAGAAACTGCGTGGCCAGGAACGACTTCAACACAACCAACAAAAACGAACACGAGCGATTGAGCTGTTCGCAGAACTGCACCTTATGAGGAGCCAGCAAGCAACATGCGAGCAATCTGCTTGCGGCGCAGTTGGCGCAGTCAATTTGTGTTTCAGAGGATGAGGCAGCGTAGAGCTGTGGGCACAGCCCATTCATGTTCGGAGGGGTGGAAGGGCGATGGGAGAGAGCTGCGTGGAGATGGCTGGAAAATGAGCGCGCGGCAGCTGTTGGAACCGTGGCCCATTGTGCAGCGGCTCGAATTTCTTGTTTTCTTTTCAAGGATTTTTCATTTCACTACCCTTCAGCTTGGACACCCAGCAGCCAGACTTCATCATTATAACCAATAATGCAGCATCAGGACATTATAGTAAGTGGGTTATTTCACCATGGAAAACATACGAAAATCGACGGTGCAGCAGCTTCTCATTGTTATAACTGATACATTGTTAAGACTGGTATCGTTATAAGTGGGTTCAACTGTATACATGAGCAGGTAAGGAGCACAGCATGCAATCTGTGCTGCTTATTGCAAAGAGCTGCATCGCACCACTGAAACCACTGACTCTAGCTAGGCTAGAGCTTATGCCTGCTCTGCTAGTGGCACAACTGTACCGTTTCATAACCAAGAACTGCGACCTTGGGTCAGCGAAGTCCCTCTTTGGTTTCAGGTAACTCTATGCTGGATATAGGGGGGCCCCGTCCAAGCAGAAGCCGCACAACACATGAATCCACATGTATGCAATAGGAAACCACATGCATGCAATAGTGTGCAAGAAATTCGCGACGTCTCGGATCTGTCACACTGGCGCTTTTGTCCAGGTAAAGAAAACTTTGCGGATCTGCTTACTGGAGGGATCCCAGCCTACATGCTAAAGTCAGAGGACTGGTGGATTATGCACCCAACTTCCTCGACACAGTTTGACTAGAAAGAAGACGCAACAATCACAGACATTCCAGAGAAGGATGAAACAGTTAAAACAACATACACAGAGCCTCCTGAAGTACCTGTTATCAATATAGAACACTTCACCAACTGGGTTAGATTGGTGCAAACTACAGCATAGGTGGTCCACTATGTGAATCACCTTAAAGGCTCAACATGACCAAGCAGGCCAACAGCTGAAATGAAAGAAGCCAAAGGTTTTCTGATCCTCAAGGAATGACCATCACTGCAGAGTGGAAGGGGCTGCATGCGAAAAAATGAGACCTCTTCCTTCATACAGCCCTGAGACAACTGCTCCTTAACAGACGAGTTGGGAATAACACAGACTGCAGAAGATATGCATGGATCACACCATTTGATACGAGACTCGCACTTGAGCATGCTTATTATACAACATTCTCATTTGAAAGTGCTCCACGGAGGCGTTCGTGACACCCTAACACAAGTCTGCGAAAAGTTTTGGATCCTTCGTCCTCGTCAACTTGTGAAGAAAACCATACGAGCCCGTATGACAGTGACAGCAGTCAAAGCCATTCTACGAGGAAATACCTTCGCTGCCCTGACACAGTAATAAAAGCGGCTTCATTCCTTGTCAGCAGAGTTGACTTTGTGGGACCTCCCTACATTGAAAACAAAGGACAGCAGCGATCGTACATCACGCTATTTATGTGCTCCATCATGAGAGCTATCCAACTCGAGTTTGTCAGGAACATGACTTAAAGAGCTTCGGAAACTCTGGGCAACAATACAACAACCAGATGTCCTCGCCGCTTGCTCTACTTCATACATTCAGTGGAAGTTCATCTGGCCTGATGAGCCACGGTGGGGAGGATATTATCAACAACCTGTGCGCTCTGTGACGATATTGTTGAAAAAGAATGCTTGGAAGATGCCTTGTTAGTCAAGCAGAGCATATTCCTCTCCTGCCAGAAGTGGAAGCAGTAATCAATTCAGTACCATTGATCTGCGTCTTCAACGACATCAAAGAGCTTTGTCCACTGTCACCTGCCTGCTTCATAATAGGAAGATGCCTCACACAATTTCCATCATTCATTGCACTGGAACCTCAGTTTCAACAAAAGATTCGCTCACAAAGCTGTGGCAAACATGAGAAAAATATTTAAAGAAGTTCTAGAAGAGGTGGAGAAAGGAATACCAGAGCGAGCTGTGGAACGTTACTGCCAATAAAGCCAGGGGACAGGAGCTTTTGAAGAAACGCGAAGTAGCCCTGATTGGGGACAAAGAAACCCTGTAATAACTGTGGACTACAGCCCGCATACAGGAGCCCCGGTCATGTACTAATTGTGGCCATGTAGACCCTCCAAACTTCCTGACCTCATCTGCCCACCTAACTTTCGGTCGCCCCCTGCTACGCTTCCCTTCCCTCGGAATCCAGTCCGTAATCCTTAATGACCATCGGTTATCTTCCCTCCTCATTACATGTCCTGCCCATGCCCATTTCTTTTTCTTGATTTCAACTAAGATGTCATTAACACGCGTTTGTTCCCTCACCCAATCTGCTCTTTTCTTATCCCTTAACGTTACACCTATCATTCTTCTTTCCGTGCAGCATAGTTCCGTAACCAGCACTTGCCTTTTGCACTGGTTCCTCATTCCATGCCTTGGTTATGCCCCCGATTTGGTGGTCTTTTTTTTTTTTTTTCCGTGCGGCAAGTGACAAGCCCGAGTAGCACAGCAGAGCGGCAGCACTAAATGCAACGTCCTCTTGCTTGAGGTCAATCTTGTAAGCAATCTCAATAGGTGACAAAAAGGCTGTCGTCATTCATTTCCAGATACCACACAGCTCACTCTCCATGATTTCCAAGTCGAAAAAAGCTATACTTGACTCGGTGAAAAAAGCCGAATTCCCAGCAAATGGAGCTGTTTGTACTTACCCGCAACATCGTTACCTACTCCATAAAACCATGTAGATGTTCCGTGATGAAACCACCTTATGAGATTTTGGTTGAACCAATGCATCAGCGATCGAAATTTCCAATGCCGTACCGAGTCGTGCTTGATTTTTTTTTACACAATGTGGATGCAATGCCACAAAATCTGATGGTTGGGAACCAAATCGCAGTAATTTTGCAGTAAATTGCAATTGAATTAGTAATTCCAGTAGTTGCAGCAATGAGTAACCTCGTTTTCATGCAATTTTTAAGCTCTCTTTCAGGCATCCAATGGGTTTTGATGATGCGTTTATCGGAGGCTGTGGAGAGCAGCAGTTTGATGAACACAGCATCAGCTGAGCTTATGTTCGCCAGCCAGGAAAGCTTCGCTTACACAGATCCCCACAGTGCGTCGGACCTTAATTGCTTCCCAACTGCTGCAAAGCCGCTCTGAAGAGCACTTTGATGGTGCAGCATCAAACTATATAAGTGGTCGCTGGCCCGCAAGTTCAACAAAATTTATTTTATTTTTGTTACTGAAATTTGTTTCTGTAGCCCCGTCCAGGTAGAAAAGAATCCATTGTTGACTATACTTTGAATCGAAGGTTGAATATCAATACAAGGAAATTTCTTTACAGCAAAGTGAAGTATAGATTTTACCGACTTGGTAACGTTAAGGTTTAACTGAATGCAGCTTCTTGCCCTACATGATTATGTAACAGCTTGTTTATTGAGACAAGCCATCATGCTAGGGTTGTGCTGAGAAGACTGCACTCACTGCTCGTGGGCACACTGGCCTGCAAGGGCAAGGAGGAGCTCACCTGCATACTCGGTAGGTGTCTGGATTGGTGGGCAGTGGGCCTCGAGTAGCAGCTGGGCAGTCTCGATGAAGGCCTGCTGCCGTCCCGACTGCCGCAGCAGCTGTGCTCGGCGCAGCAGCACGCACGCTGAGTCCTGCTGCTGCTCCACACAATTAGCGCAAGGCATTGCAAAATGGCATTAATGGTACAGTTTCTTACAATGGATCGTAACGATCCAACAAGATCGGTCCGTCATACTTCAAGCCAGCTGTATTCAAAATTAGGGCTGCAGTATGTTGCAAAATGGCAGAAACCATCAAGTGTTTGATTATAGGAATCCAAAGGCAATCAGAAAAACAATGAGAAGATTGAGTTCAAGGAAATAAAATAAAAAAGAAACAGATCCGGCAATGGTACAATCTAGTGCTTACAGATAGCTGTCAAACCGGCTATGCGGTTTCACTGGAGGGAACCGACTCAAGTCTGCAAAAGAAGTTATCCGGTCATGCAGATCTATGAAATTGAATATACTGGACAGGCAGTTTATTTAACCAGTTAGCCAGATAACTGCATATTGAACATGAATCTTTGGTACTACTAACTCCTTACTCAACATTTTAGGGCAGCTAAAGCACAGACTGTGAAGAGAATGAGGACCTACAGAGCGCTACTTGCAATTGAATTTAGTGGGCAAGAAAACATATATAAGCAAACACGATTCATATCCACAGTGCATGCGTCAGTAAACATTCCACACGTAGATAGCCAGCACCATTGCCCATCGAGGCAATGCCCGAGCTGCACACTCTGATAAAATACACATGCCCACATAGAAAACAACGGAATGACAACAATACAAGACAAAAGAACAGCAAAAAAGAGAGTGCACATAAAAAAAATTGACTTGCCATCCCAGCCCTGCAAAAGTGGACGTCCAGAAAAGCTGTTCAAAACCACCAGTACAACTGCTCAGCAGGGTATGCAATGCTTTATTGCTTTAGAGTAATGGTAGTAATGGAAATTGAGAGTAATAGTAGTAGTAGGAGTAATGGTAATTTTGGCAGCACACCGCCGCGGGTAGTATAGATGTTTCTTTTTTATTTTGCTGGTCCTCATATTCACGCTGCTCCTCGGAAGTCCTAACAATGCACTGCATACCCATAGTAGTGCTACAAGGATGAAATCAGTTGCTAGGCTGGTTGTTTTATATACAAAGGGCTAGTGACGTCACTCCCCACGTTGCAAGCTGCTGTGGCCATGGCAGTTTGCCAACAGTAGCAATCTTTACTGGGAAACGTATACAGGGAGTGCTACGTGCTACAAATTATCAGGAGTGGCTCATTATCAATTATGTGGTTTGGATGCTTGCTTTGCGCTTGTTCTTTATTGAAACAAATGCTGTTCTGTATGTTGCATGCGTGATTCCAAGGAATGTATGCACTTTTTGCCTCACTTTGCTGAGTAATTGAAGGCTCTGCCTTACAGAGGTACGAGCCCCTGCTTCAGCCCCGTACTGCTGCCGGGATTGGCCCACACTTCTAATACAGATGCAGACACGAAAAATGCAGACCACCAAGAGACTAACAGCTTTGCTGTAACAGGGAGATCGTCAAAAGGATAAAATAACAATGCAGCAAAATGTATAAAAGGAAAATAATGCCATGAAATGCTCCCCCGGGTAATGAAAAGGCAGCGCATGTGTAACTTATCTATAGGCAGAGGAACGGGAGCGAAAACAAGGAGAATAATCAAGAGGCACTAGTGCAACGCATCACCTGGTATCGCAGAAAAGCAATCTCTTTCCTTGAGAGGGGGCCAGGCCGTTAAATGCACAACGCTTCAAAAATTTCTCTGGCAGTCTGACCTCTATAACTTGTGATTATAACAGCATGGTCTGGAAAACGGTGAACACCCACAAGTGGCACAATTCAAAGCCACATTGCTGCCCTGCTTTAACTTCAAACTGTTTGCGGATTCTCGTGGGTGATCATTGACACATTGGCCTGTTTAACCGATGTAAACACGTCTACAAGAAAGCGACACTGGGTAGTACACATGGCGCATTTGTGGGACACAAGGTGCTTCGCGTGTCCTTTGCTGCAGGCGTTAGGCCGTTCATGTTCGCACGCTCACGCAGACCACACCAAGCTTGTCGGGAGCCGAGAATGCAACAACCCAAATGCATCCCACAGCATTCTTAATGCTGTCTTTCTCCTGTTGGTTTTCTACGGTGGCACAGCACTGTTCCTTTGGGGTTGACGCAACAGGGTTTCCGCAAGGTTACATAAACATCAGGAAAACCCAATATGGCTTTACAGTGTGCCACGTACGGGTGTTCGCCTTTTTGCAGACCAGGCTGTTATAATCGGAATAGAGAGCAGACCGCACGAGACATTTTTGAAGCGTCGTGCATTGAACAGCTTGGCACAAGTTGCGTTAGTGGCCTTTCTGTGTTCCTTTCAAGGAAAGAGCTTGATTATCTGCACTGATTATTCTCTTCTTTGTTTCCCCCCGACTCTTTCTTTCCTCTTCCTAGAGTTTTCACACACGCAGAGACTTGTTTGGTGCCTCTGTTTTTACATCACTCTTACCACCTGTTTGAACTTTTTATTCACCGGGGAAGCGTTGTTAGCGTTTCATGGCATTATTTTCTTTTTATACAATTTTTTGCATTGTTATTTTATCTTTTTGACGATCTTCCTTTTTTTGGGCTACAATCTCTTTTTTGTTGTTTTGTCTTATATTGTTGTCATGCCATTGTTTTCTATGTGGACATGCGTATTTTATCAGAGCTTGTGGCTTGGGTGTTGTCTCGATGAGCAATGGTGTCAGTCAGCTATCTAGATGTGGAATGTTTTCTGACGCATGCGCTGTGGTCCATATGAATGGCGAATGCGTGTATACAAGTACTGTTGCGCAATAAATTCAGTTGGAAGTAGCGCTCTGTATTTCCTCATTCTTTTCACTATCGTTCTTTCTTTTTGCACTTCCCATGCCTTAAAACATCACCGTACCAACTAGCTCAGATACAGACCCCGGTTCCTTATTGAAGTACTGGATTCACTCGCATGTATTACGATATCATATGCTAAGAGCAATAATTCACCTCCTATACAATACACTGTTTATTAGACGGTTCAAGAAGTGCCTATCAGTTCTTCATTTATGTTTCTATTTATGCTTTATGCATCCTTGAGTACCGACAAAGGCTGTAATTATATTGCAAGACATCTAGGAAAGTTATTCTGTTCAAACGTGTTCTAATAATATTATGCTTGGCAACCAACATTCTGTTGGAAGTTGACAAAGGATATTATATGAAAACACTACATGCCAACGACGAAAATGAAGGTGTGTTATTTTTCGTTCCGCAACCAAAGCCATGCCTACTGTGTGCCAGCTTTTCCTAGCCCACATGGGCTCGCCCGTGCTTCCGAATCTCGCCGGCAAGCTGTCTGGCTGGCACTGCGCATCACACAATATGTATTACTATCGAAAACAATGTTGTTGCAAAGAGTAGTTGTTCGTTTCTCAGATCTATCGAGTTGCAAGGTGCCCTTGCACAGGCAGCACTCGGGACCTAGGAGTGCGCATATTCTTCAATGCATTGCATGCGTCTGGTTCATCATGGCATATTGATACGTGTACTTATCTTTATCGGGCGACCACGTTTCGCCGCTTAACAAATGCAATCGCACAGCGCGGGACGCGCCTGCATGTATCCGACGTTTCTGGAAAGTTATCGATGCTTCTACCCGGCTGTCTGTTGTCGCCGAACCTTGTGTTATCTGATTTCATCGCGTAGCGCGAATGGTGTAGAACTTTGTGGAAAGCACGCGGGTCCAAACGATTAGTCTGGAACATTCGACGACTGCTCTATAAAAGCCGACGCGCTTGACCCGCTGAGCAGATTTTCGACGATCGCCGAGCGTGTTCGCCGCTATCGTTGCGCTATAAGTGTAGCCTGTTTTATGGGCACAGGTTCGCCCAATAAAAGTTAGTTTTCTTGTTCACAGTATTGCTACTGTGTTCTTTCTTCAACGTCACCACCACGTGACATCTGGTGGAGGTGCTTGTGCGTTCATGTACCGAACGCCCCCGCAAAGCCGCGATCCAAGCCCGAAGCCCGAGGACAAAACCGACACCGCCCAAGACCAGCGTGCTAGCCGCAGACTGCAAGGCCTGCCCCCAGAGCACGGACTTCTACCTGAGGCGACAAAGAAGATCGTGGTCAAGACAACCTCAATGGCTGCCCCAGCGTCCCCCGTTATCCTACAACAACCCCGGGACCCACCGACCTTCCATGGAGCAGCGAATGAAGACCCGGAATCTTGGCTGGAGACCTACGAGCGAATCGCGACATTCAACAACTGGGACTCCGACGACAAGCTGCGGCATGTCTACTTCGCCTTAGAAGACGCCGCCAGAACGTGGTTTGAGAACAGGGAGTCGACCTTGACTACGTGGGACCTGTTCCGTAGCGGCTTCATGTGCACCTTTACAAGTGTCGTGCGCAAGGAAAGGGCCGAAGCTATGCTGGACGCCCGAGTGCAGCTACCAAACGAGAACGTTGCCATCTTTACGGAAGAAATGACCCGTCTGTTCCGCCACGCCGACCCGGATATGGCCGAGGAAAAGAAAGTTCGCCTACTCATGCGTGGTGTGAAGGAGGAACTTTTCGCCGGGATGGTAAGAAGCCCACCGAAGACCGTCGAAGAGTTTCTTCGTGAGGCGACGAACATCGAGAAGACACTCGAAATGCAGAACCAACAGAGGACCGACAGCCGACACTACAACCTCCGACGACGCTTTGTTGAGTACCAGCCCGGCGACCGTGTTTGGGTTTGGACCCCGATACGCCGACGAGGACTCAGTGAGAAACTACTCCGACGCTATTTCGGACCCTACAAGGTCATCCGACGTATTGGCGCTCTGGACTATGAGGTCGTGCCAGACGGCATTTCGCATTCACAGCGGCGCCGCGCACGATCTGAAGTGGTCCACGTGGTGCGCCTTAAACCCTTTTACGGACGCTGACGAACTTCGTCATTTTGTTCTTTTCTTTGCTACGAGTGCTTTTGTTTATTACCTTCGTTTGTTTGCAGCATCGGGTCGATGCTTTTTAAGAGGGGGGTATTGATACGTGTACTTATCTTTATCGGGCGACCACGTTTCGCCGCTTAACAAATGCAATCGCACAGCGCGGGACGCGCCTGCATGTATCCGACGTTTCTGGAAAGTTATCGATGCTTCTACCCGGCTGTCTGTTGTCGCCGAACCTTGTGTTATCTGATTTCATCGCGTAGCGCGAATGGTGTAGAACTTTGTGGAAAGCACGCGGGTCCAAACGATTAGTCTGGAACATTCGACGACTGCTCTATAAAAGCCGACGCGCTTGACCCGCTGAGCAGATTTTCGACGATCGCCGAGCGTGTTCGCCGCTATCGTTGCGCTATAAGTGTAGCCTGTTTTGTGGGCACAGGTTCGCCCAATAAAAGTTAGTTTTCTTGTTCACAGTATTGCTACTGTGTTCTTTCTTCAACGTCACCACCACGTGACAATATTCATGGTCACCAACTCCAGGTCGTGTTATCGAGTGTTCCATGTTCCCGGCCCTTCCAGTCGAGTTATTTTGCAATTCTTTATTTTGTAAAGCTTGATGCCTGCGTGCCAGGTAAAAAATGCTTAGAATATCTCACCACGAAAACTTTAGGAGCTGAAAAGATAGCAAAACGTGTTTCATTGGCATTTGGCTGGTTAACTGTACACTGGCGCGACACACTGCATGACACAAGTAGACATCTCTGTGGTCACTTGAGTGATACCTTAGGACAGTTTAAGACTAGACATAGAATAATAACATGTTGCATGTATGATACGTATAGACAATGTTTAAACTTGACTCGCCTCCAACTGCGATTGCAGGCAGAGTGGTGACACGGCCTCTAGGCCCATTGCCATTCGATATTGCAGCTATGTTGAGTCTCAAATCTTAGTAACGGCACGGTAAGTTTCCTAATCACAAAAACTTCTTGAGACCTCCCAGAAAAACGTGAACACTTGGCACTCATCATCAACAGCATATTCGCTGTGCACCCTGAGTGCGATCCCACATACCAGCATGGCACCAGACGATTGACATCACTGTGACCGCAAAATGGTGACGCCCTCGATAAAATTGTCTGTAGCAACACGGTGCAGTTCTCTTTAAGAATTGTTCTGGCAGCAATGATATGTGTTAAAGGGTGTCTCTGCTTAGTAATGTGTGAGCATTTTCAGGCCAACGGCTCAAATGTTGGTCTACGTCTCATCGCCGGGCGCTATACACACAGTTACCAAAGCAGACATTACTTGGGTCTCCCTCATTTACTTTGCTGATTTTTCTTTACAGATGTTGGTAATTTTTCATTTAACAAAACTAGATAAATACCAAAGTAAAGGAAGTGTGAAAAGTTACAGACGGCTATTTAGCTGGGCGTTCATTACTCCTCAAACAAAAGATCAGTGCAAACTTAAACTAATCCACTTTACGACAGGGACTGCGTGCAAGATCATGGAAGTTCTTATTTACCCCTACCTAATTTGTTAGGAGACCAATGTGCTCAGGGCTGTTTTATCTTCTTACAAAGCTCCTTAGCCTCGACTACGTCGACACTGCGGTACCCCGCTTATAGGCATATGTGACACATTATAAGAACGTCCACATAGGTTTCAACACTGCTGTTCAACACAAGTCTAGTGTCTTTGCACTCCGTGAAACATTGCACAACTGACTCCTATATGTACTTTAACATAGCTCTCTCAACACTAGAACAGAGTTTACACTGCTTGTTATCTTGAGCATCAACTAAGATCAGAATCAAGTCACTCTACTCAAAAAGCCTGCACCCCCCCCCTTTTCTTTCCTCGTCGCTTTCGAGAAATTTTGAGACTGATGATGGTCAGAACATTCTGACATTGCTTGCTTCATGCACACTTCTTTCTCTCCAACCGTGGTGAAACTTATGCAGCTGTGTTCATCTGGGCCGTCTTCCTTGCTGGTCATCAGCTTGTGTTCACAAGGTTTGTAGCACGCAACATGTGCCAGGCTTCCCTTCATGTACACTATGAGTGCAACGAATTATAACTATAATCCTACCCCATCCCACCAAAATCCGTGACCGAGCTGGAAGTAAATCCTGGAAGGCTCGCCAATTGTCACAAATTTCCGCAACCCAGAAACGGACAGAGACAAAATGCAAAGATATTAAAGATCACTTATCTCAACAAAAGATTCTAATGAATAAAATCACACCGCAAAGTAAACTCACACAGCATAAATCCTATACACTCTGGGATTCTCCTCCATGCTCTTGGGACAAAGGAACGACAACAGAGTAGTGCAAACAATCACAAGGGCATTTATTGCACCTTTCATAGATCAATGCCTGCTAGCCGAGTTGCTATCTTCAAAACATGCCGATGGGCGCGCGACAAATCTAGAAGTCCGACTTACCGCGTCTGGATAGCGAGCGAATATGTCCGCCCCATGCTGGATCCCAACGCCTGGTCGTTCGCGTGTACGGTCACGCCAACGGTGGCGCGTTCCAAGGCGGCCACGCGAGACGGTCTCGCACAAGCATGCATCAGCGCACGCGCGGCACGGCGCGTCCGTACTGCTTGCTGCCCCGAACCAAAAAGCAAGCGCCTTGTCTTTCGGCGCCCAAGTAACCCCGCCTATCGGCGGCGTTAGCAGCGCAACACTCGCGCCATCTCTCGTACTGCGCCTCAACCACTTCGACCGCCGCGGGCGCCAGGCCACGCGAGCCGTGCGGGAAAACAACATATCAGGGGACGCGTGAGAGTCGCGCATCCCCACATCCCCCCAACCTTAAATCACTACATATTCCGGCAAAAGATGTCACACGCTCTAACATCAACGCGTGCTTCGCGAACAAGGTAGTACATGCAACATTGGCCGCGCC
Organism: Dermacentor andersoni; assembly: GCF_023375885.2. Lineage (NCBI taxonomy): Eukaryota > Metazoa > Arthropoda > Arachnida > Ixodida > Ixodidae > Dermacentor > Dermacentor andersoni. The sequence goes on along the minus strand of NC_092816.1, from coordinate 235,830,160 downwards.
GAAGAAATGTCCACACACTGTCCATAGCATGCGAGCCGACATTGTCCCTGGGTACACCGCTGGCGTCTGCCGGTCACAGCAGCAGCTTTGCAGACTCGACGGCACGATTCCAGGCCAAGACTTCGGAAACGGCAGTAGTCGGTACGAGCAAGCGTCGCTCGCGCCGACGCGCCCTGCTGGCAAGAGCCGCCGTAGCTGTCGGCGACCGCCGGCTCTTTTGTCCACCGCCGAGGGTTGCGAGCTGGATACAGGAGGCTGCCGAAGTCGCTGCGCCGAACCGGCCACAGCATCACCATCGCCCGGGGTGGCTCGATCCTAGTCCGGGGCAGCAGCGCAGACGATGTGCAGGTGAAAGCAAACCAGGGGTGACTCCACTCACGCTGCGTACACTCAGCACACTCGGCAAACACTAATGTAGTGCAAGGGAGAGGAATTCTGCATGCGCATCGCCCACGTGGTACGATGTTCAACTCGGCTAGCAAAAGATCGGGCAGCTACTCAGATGCTAAGTTCACGTGAACGAAGCTCGCTTCCTTGAGTCGAACGAGTAATTTCAATTCGTGCGAGGCTAAATAGAATGAGGGAAGCAAATTGCAACGCCTCAACGCCACGGTCTACCAGGTTGTGTCCCTCCACGTGCGACAGGCAGCTTCGTAAAGCCTTAGGCCTAAAGCGTCATTACCCTGACAACAACCAGCATCTAAAAACAACACCCAAAATGAGCGCAAAACAGGCAGATGCGAGGAGACGTCAGCTCTGTGAGGTGGTCCTACTCCGCTCGTTGCACACAGCATCCGAGTTGACGACGCCCACCGTCCCAGACGGTGTCGGAGCGCCTGGTGCCAGGCCGAAATACCAGTCAGCCCGTAGTGGCACCCGTGGCCCGCGACTTCACCCGAGTCAAAGAGATAGAAGAAGCTATGTACAAAAGAAATTCAGACCACCCATGAGGCTTCCGTACTCACTCGCTTCAGGCTTGGCAATGCTCCGCGGGCGCTAAGCCTCACTCTCCCAGGATGCAGACCACGTGGCTCTCGTACCGACGAATGCCATTAAAAAACACTTGCGAAAAGGCTTAGCATGTTGACATGTTCAAACACACTAGAGCCACCGTTGCCTTGCTCAAGAAAGCACGTCGCCAACGCTAGCGATCAAAATCCGCGCTAGCCCCACACTTCGGTTCAAACAAAGGTCTCGAACGAAGCAAAATTGTTAAATCGATCATCCGATGCCCCAAGAGGCCCCACGTTGGGCGCCAGATGTGGGATTCTCCTCCGTGCTCTTGGGACAAAGGAATGACAACAGAGTAGTGCAAACAATCACCAGGGCATTTATTGCGCCTTTCATAGATCAATGCCTGCTAGCCGAGTTGCTATCCCCAAGACATGCCGATGGGCGCGCGACAAATCTAGAAGTCCGACTCACCGCGACCGGATAGCGAGCGAATATGTTCGCCCCATGCTGGATCCCAACGCCTGGTCGTTCGCATGTACGGTCACGCGAACGGTGGCACGTTCCAAGGCGGCCACGCGAGAAGGTCTCACAGAAGCATGGATCGGCGCACGCGCGGCACGTCCGTACTGCTTGCTGTCCAGAACCAAAAAGCAAGCGCCTTGTCTTTCGGCGCCCAAGTAACCCCGCCTGTCGGCGGCGTTAACACTCGCGCCATCTCTCGTACTGCGCCTCAACCACTTCGACCGTCGTGGGAAGACAACATATCAGGGGACGCGTGAGAGTCGCGCATCCCCACAACACACACGAGAAATTAATAGAACTAGCTATATAGAGAGGAACCTCGTTGATACTGTGGGGATGCGCGATTCCCACGCGTCGCCTGATATGTTGTTTACCCGCATAGCTCCTGTCTCCTGTAATCCGGCTTCGCCACGTGGCTTTACAGAGGCAGTCGGTATGCTTGCAGGTAGTACGAGAGATGGCGCAGATGGATGGATGCTGTGAGCGTCCCTTTTGGAACGGGGCGGTGGGTTGCACCACCAAGCTCTCGTTAGTATGTTGCCTAATGACCTGCGTTAAAAAAGAAAAAAAAAGGGGGGGGAAAGCCCAAAATGAATTCCTATAACCAAACTTTCTAAACCCCTAGTGTGAACTTTCTTTTTGCACGCCTTCGTCGTTTCTCATTTCCCTTACTTTTCTTCCACCAATCCTCCAATCGCCTCTTACTAATCTCTATGGCGGACACATTTACTTTTTCCCTGCTCTCCCTGAAACCAAGGGCTTCAAAGAGGCCAGTGGTACCTAAATCAACTACTGGGTTCTAAGGCATCCCGATCTCGCATTGAAAAGTAATGAGCTTCCCTTTGAGTTATTATAAATTGTTTCTTTCCTGATTCCGTTTTTACCCTTACGTAGTTACTCATGGCAGGTTTATGTCACGATCCACGCGGGTTCGTGAACAAGGGAGGGCTCGAGGCACCCTCCGATAAACGGACACTCCGCAGCGTGGTGGTGCTGAACGATAGCTGGGGCCGAATCTTATAACGGTTCGGAATACAAACCGTTCGCTTCGCCGCTTACGTCACTAGATGTGCCACTCCCAAGCCGGCGGTGGAAGAAGGGGAGGACGCGACCAATAGATGAGAGGGTGCCACCTCTGAAGTGTACGTCATTATATGACGAGCTAATCGAGGAATTGCAGAATGTTTCTGCTTGCTAAATAAATGTAAAATATAAATTAAATATTATACGCCAAGTTCTGAAGTATAAACGTGTGGTGCCGGGCGTTTACGCAATGCAGAAGTAATTTATTAATGTCATTCTTTTTTATTCTCAGCCGACAGGCGGTATCGCAAGCGTAAATGAGTTGGCAGAGAGCAGCGCTATGTCGTCTGCTACCAGGAGCTCGCATGATGCACGCAACAGGAACGCACTGCCAGCACTTCTCAAGTAGCGAGCGCGACAAAACCGTGAACTGGTTCTTAGGGACACCTTTACTATTATGAGAACAAAGAAAAACTGCGCAAAAGAGAACAAGACAGAGAAAGAACCACACGACACGGGCGCCCACCGCACTAGCCCCTCACCGCACGCTTCTAGACACCTTTACTAGCCGACTATATCAATTTTGCATCTTTTTTCGCCCTTCGTATCGGCTCGGACATGACTCGCTCGCTGCCGCGCTGCCGCTGTCCCTGCGATAAGCCCCACGGCGCGTCGCGTGATAAAAGTAATGGAACTTGAAATCGAACATTACGATACACGGGCCCTGCATTGCCTGCGCGAAGTCAAATCGAAGAGTGTGGTGCTGACGGTGCGCGCTGTGCCGTAAAATTGAGTAACAAAGTGCGGCACTCCCAAACCAGAGAAAATAAAGGCAGCCAAATAAGAGATCTCCACAATATCTTCCCGTCCTGACTGTATAGTTTTATCAGCCGAACGAAGGAAGTGCTGAACCGGCCTAGGTTGAACCCTTCTGACTGCTGAACGGCGATCTGCGAGCTATTCACGCTGGCGACAGCACTGAGAATTCGATCTCACCATGCAAATATCTCCTTGGCATTGGCTTTGAAGATGAGGTCACGGGAAAGCTGACCCAGCCCTTCAACCGGCCAACACAGTAATCGCGAGAGCAACTTTGTGGACAGTGTCGGCAGCAGAGATCTAGGTCATTCCGATGAATGCTTCACGTCCGACCGACCTCTGGGAGCTGCAGGCCGGTGGCGATGAACCGCAGCGCGCAATATTCCTTCCTCTGCGTGGAATGGCCACTCGTACGCTTGCACCTGAGTCCCCTCCATTTGATAGCGTAGCCTGCAAAAGGTTTACTTAGAAAGCCAGCAAGGGCGGTGCAACTCATTATCCGTCACTTCTTCGAACACGTATCGCGCTTCCAGCCATGGTCGACACCGAAAGAGGAACGCCAAGTAGACGACGAAGGCAAGTAATAGCCTCCGAAGCAACCAACGCACGCGCGCGCAACGCCCGCATGTCTCCGGGGTCGCGCGACCGGCGCGCGCGGCCAGGGTCACAAGCCAGAGCCAAGCCACAGCAACAGAACCCAAAGCGGACTACCCCTTCGCCGGTTCCTACGACCGGTTCGCTTTGAAGATGATTGACAGATGCGTGACGTATTCAAAAATTGCGATACCGCCCCGCTGCCTCTGACGACCTGTGACGTAATCAAAATTTCGGCCAATCAGGTGAGGCCAAAGGAACAGTTCCCCAACCGAACCGTTATAAGATTCGGCCCCTGACTGGCGAGCAGCCGTGCTCGTCGGTGTTTATTGCGGTGCTGTGACCAATGTTGCCTGCCGAGCTTTAGCAGGCCACCGAGCCTGGCGGGGAACGAACATTATGCCTGGGGGGGGGGGGGGAGGCGTCACATGCTTGCTACACCCCCTTACCCCCAGTTTGTTTGTTAAAGAAAAAACAAACGTCCATGTTTTAAATACAAGGCTCTGCCTCCACCCTAGCTGGGTCGACGGTGCCTGCTATCCAGGCGAGTAACGGTCCGGAAATCCGGAAGTCCCAGTCTGGCTCTTCTTGAGCTTGTCTTTGATGGTTTGCACCACCCGCTCGGCTGCACCATTTGAAGCAGGGTGGTACGGCGGAACGATCATCCGGCGGATTCCGTTCTTTGTCAGCCAGGCCAGGTACTTTGTGCTGGCGAAAGCAGGACCATTGTTGCACACGATGACGTCCGGCAACCCCTGGGCTGCGAAGACCTGTTGTAGCGCTGCAATGGTTGCGCCTGCTGATGGAGTGGCGACAGATAGAACCTCCATCCACTTCGAAAAGGCGTCCACCACCACCAGGAAGTAATGGCCCTTGAAGGGTCCCCCAAAATCCACATGTAGGTGGGACCAGGGTCTCTGTGGGAACATCCAGGGGGTGCTTTCCACATGACGCGAGGCTCACTGATGCTCCTGGCAGATTTGGCAGCTCTGCACCACGTGCAGGCTCGCTTCCGGGTACTCTGGCAGACGAACGCCCAGAGCATGAATCCAGTTTCGGCCCAGCAGCGTCAGCGACGACACCTTCTTTAAGTGTAGGGGAAGGGTTGCCTCCCTGTCGCCAAAGCGAACGGTGACCTGTGCCTGACCCTGAACCTGGGAGAGTTGCCCGGAGGAGCTGCGCAGCATCACGCCCGAAGCCTCGACTGACACGCCGGGGAAAGTACGCTTGAAGAGTTTCCCGGCCATTACTGACACGCTGGCCCCTGTGTCTAGCTCCATGGAAATGGGGTGCCCGCAGATTTCGACAGTCAGCATGTATGGCAGCACAGACATACAAAGCCTGTGTGCCACATGTCAAAAATCGGCGGGCTCTCGGCCACGACGTGGAGCCTGGCCGCGGAAGAACTTGAGCCTGCTGCCGCACGCCCCCGCCGCGTATGCTTGCAACGGCTACCCTGGCCGCGGGCTTGTGTAGTACCTGGGCTTGAATCAGGCTGCTGCTGCTGTTCGTCCTCCCCCTTCGGCATAGCCGACCCAGGTGCCCAGTTTTCCCGCACGTAAAGCATTGTGCTTGAGAGAACTGGCACTGTGAGGGTGAGTGGGCACCACCACAGCGACCGCAGGTACTGCCCTTTGTCGCCAACTTGTTGACCGCCGCTTCTGCCGACGGCTGATTGCGACGGTTGATTGCGAGAGCACAGGACGCTGCCCAGCTCAAGGCATTCTGGAATGAGGACGCCTCTCCAAAGCTGCATTCACCCAATAAATATGTTTATTCTCTCTCTCTCCGCCGACGGTGAGCCAGTCGCACGAGAAATCTCGCCGGCGTCCTTGGCAGCAGCTTCCATTGCCAGCGCTGCCTTCACGGCGTCGTCCAGCGACGGGTCGGGACGCTCCAGGAGTCGCGTCTGCATGTCGGGGTTGTTGATTCCGTAGACGAAACGGTCCCGGAGCAGTGAGTCCAGCTGGTCCCCGAAAACGCAGGCGCTCGCTAACCCTCGTAGCGCAGCGACGAACTGCCCGAGGGTTTCTCCTTCCCGTCGGCTCCGGTTGTTGAAGCGGAAATGCTCCATAGTGTGGACGGTGCTGGGTTGAAATGCGAGCGCAGTATAGCAAGCAGCTCATCCAGCGTCTTAACATGCGGCATGGCTGGCTTGAGAAGGTCGAGCAAGAGGCTGAAGATGCGGGTCCCGCAGCTGGCCAGGAAAATGTCCCGCTGTTTGGCCTCGGGTGTGTCGTTTGCCCGGAAGAACACGTGGACTTGCTCCTCGTAAATTTGTCAGGCGGACCCATTTCCCTCGAACGGCTCGAGCCTTCCATACAGCGGCATGGCGACAGCAACGGGGGGCGGCGTGGGACGATCCGCGGCAATGCCGGCATCGTCTGCGGGTACTCGTCGCCATCCTCGTCGCCAGTGTCACGGTCCACCCGGGTTCGTGAACAAGGGAGGGCTCGAGGCACCCTCCGATAGACAGACGCTCCGCAGCGTAGTGGTGCTGAACGATGACTGACCGGCTGGACCGGCGAGCAGCCGTGCTCGTCGGTGGATGGATGGATGGATTGCGGCTGGCACCACCTAGCCTTTTGCTCCCCCTCCTATTTTATTATTATTATTCTTTTTCCTTTCTTTATATCCTCTTTTCCTTAACCTAGTTTTCACTCCCCTCCTCCCCCCAAAATAACTATCTAAAACACTAGAGGAAACATTATCTCCCCGATTTATGGTATTATCTATCCCTTGACTTCCTCCACCAATCCTCTAGCCTCCCCTTCGTTACTGCCACTTTTTTCTCGTCTATCTGCCCTCGTTCCCCGGGAAAACCTAATGCCCCTTCCATATCTGCCACTGTTCCCTCTGCCAGGGTCGGGCGAAGGTCTGTGCATCTCAGCACTATATGCTCAGTGGTCTCCATTTCGGCTCCGCAAGCTGTGCACCGAAGGTCCACGTCTTCAAATTTAGCCCTGTATGTTTTCGTTCTCAAAACCCCCGTCCTAGCTTCGAATAATAGTGAGCTGCCCCGCGAGTTATCAAATAAGAGCTCTCTCTTAATCTCCTGTTTTTGTGACCTATACATTGATAGCGCTGGCTTTCCGAGCATTCTTTCTTCCCACATTTTTCTTTCCGTCTCCTTCACCTCCTTTCCCACACTAGAACCACGTTGGACCCCCTCCCTCGGCTGTAGGTATCTATTCCTCAGCTTCCTCGTTCTGAGTGTCCAGTTTGTGTTCAAACTTTTCATGTACAGATATTTGCACACTTTTCCTGCCCACCTTTTTTCCTCCAGTGCTGGGAGTCTCTGTTCAAATTTTAGCTTACTTATTGCCTCTCTACCTTCGAATGACGTCCATCCCATGTCCCCCTGCACTCCCTCATTAGGGGTGTTCCCGTGTGCTCCTAAGGCCAACCTGCCTACACTTCTCTGTCTCGTTTCGATGCATGCCTGAACTTCCGATTTCATGCACAGTACTGAATTTCCGAATGTGAGGCCAGGTACCATTACCCCTTTCCGTACGCCCCTAACCACCTCGTACCTATTATAGTTCCAAAGTGCCTTGTGTTTCATTACAGCTGATTATTGCGGTGAACAATGTTGCCAGCCGAGCTTTAGCAGGCCACCGAGCCTGGTGGCGAACGAACAGCAGGCCACCCAGCCTGGAGGGCATCACATGCTTGCTACAGTTTCTTTTCCATTGCCGCCATTGCCTTTTCCATCAATAGACCGACCACTTTTTTTTTTTACGGTCGTTCCACATTTACTTGCCCTCCAAATGCCAAATAGTGTCTTCCAATCTCACGAATCCAATTTCGAATCTCGCGTCCAAATCTCAAAAGAGAAATCTGCACATTTTGTACACAAGAGACATTAACATTTTCTCACTTGAATTTTGTCCAAATGGTTTTGATAACTCCATTTGGACCATGTGGCAATTCAGATTTACCCAAATGGTCCTGCTGCAGAGTCCATCTGGCCCAATTGGAAGTGAGGGTTTCCATATGAACCAATTGGCCGTTTTAACTGGCCCAAATGGTCCTGTTGGTGATAGCACTTGGTTCAATTGGAAATTGCAGTTTCCAGTTGGACCCATTGATATTTCCAAATAGTTTCAATTGTTTTTTTCGACTGGGGCCACCCATGAGATTATTTCAGCCTCTATGACTTTCCGCTTGACATTCTTTGTTGCTGTGTTGCCCACCCTACAGGCTGCATACTTTGATAAGCTTCCAAGTTCTTTTCCTCCATTCTGAATCAATGTTTTTCCTGTACAGATACCTCAACCCTCTCCCATCCCATTTACTTTCTTCCATATTCCTCAGTCGTTCTTCGTACTCAATTTTACTGCGAGCTTCCCTCACTTCAAAACTATTCCAGCCCATATCACCCTGCACGGCTTCACTTGTAAGTCATCCCGTGAGCGCCCAATGCGAGGCGCCCCACTGACCTTTGGTTCCTATCGAGCCCTGATTGTACGCCTCATTTAAAACAAACAACTGCATTTACAAAAGTAAGTCCTGGAACCATTCCACCTTTCCACATACCCCGGAGCACCTCGTACTTATTGTATCCCCATAGCGCTCTGCGCTTCATTGTGGCTGCATTTCTCTGCCCATTCACTGCTATTGTTTTTTCCTGAGTTTCCATATATCTACTGCTGCGAGTGTTGCTCTGCTAACGCCAGCCAACAGCAGGGTTACATGGCCGCAAAAAGGAGAAGGCTCTTCCTCTTTGCAGTGATGCCACGGCTGCTGATTTATCAGTAGATCTACTGATTTTAAAAATTTTCTGCTGATTCAGTGATAAAGCGCTTGAATCTGCTGATTTTCTTGCTTTTCTACAGAAACGAAAGCGAAATCTGCAACTTTTTCAGTACAGAGGATGGATGGATGGATGGTTATAGAGGTTACAGAGGTTATATTAATGTGATGCCACCTAGCGAGAGAAAGAAAAACGTGGCTGGCTCCGAGGTTAACATACATTGTTGCGTTTCCAGACTCTCAAACGTGGCGCTACCTCTGTCTTTGAGCAAAGTGGGGAAAAGGCATAGAGTTTCTATGCTCTATGGGAAAAGGTGAGGCGGTGAATTTGTGGGAGTGGGTGCACTATCGAACCCCACAACTATGAAACCACCATTATCATCATCATCATGACCAACCTATTTTTATGTGCACTGCAGCACAGAGGCCTCTATGGAGGCCTCTCCCAGCGATCTCCAATTACCCCTGTCTGGAAGATACTATACTCTAAGGCTTTCAGGTACTAACTACTATCTGACGCCTTTGAATAGGCCATCGGAGGGCTTCACTGTTTTTAAATTCATGCTTGACAATGGCTCTCTAGATCCCCGGGTTTTTTCAAAAGTATCGCCAAGAATCTTGGGGTCAATTTTTGTACTATTTCCTGGAAGCTACAATACTTCAACAGAGTACTAATATAAGCGCTGAATTCGTGGGCTCATAAACTGAGTGCAAAAATTGAAATAAAAAATCTACTGATTTCTACTAATTTTTCGCGAAAGAATCTACTACTATTTTTTTATGTATCGTGGCAACACTGCCTCTTTGGCTCAGGGTCTGCAAGCGGCGTGGAAATTCTGTGCGTGTGCCGCCCCATGCTTCTGCGAGACCGTCTCGCGAAGCCTACCCTGGAATGGATGAACACGATCTTCGAACGCTCCACCGTTTGCGTGACAGTACGTGCAAATGACCAGGCGTTGGTGTCCAACATGGGGCGAACATATTCGCTCGTTATCCGGTCGTGGTGAGTCGGACTTCCCCGATTTGTCGCGCGCCCATCGGTATGTTTTGTGGATAGCAACTCGGCTAGCAGGCATTATTCTATGAAAGGTACAATAAATGCCCTTGTGATTGTTTGCACTACTGTGTTGTCGTTCCTTTGTCCCAAAAGCATGGGAGAGAACCCCACAATATGCTCCCGTTACATACGTTTCCCCGGCGCCAACGTTTGCAATTGAGAACACAAAAAATCACCCAATAGAGTTACGCTCATTTTTTACTGGTTCGTACGTCCCCGGAAAACAAAATTTTTCGGCACCGATGTTCAGTACGTCACCAAACTGCGATCACGATACGCTTTCCGGCCATGTAAACAGGAAAATGCGTGAGGCGCATGCAATCGAGAACAGTATATAGCTGTCCACCGCAGCAGGTTCACCGTAATACTTGCTCGCCCATCTTGGGCGAAAGCGCCGGCACGTACTCGGTTTCTCATTTGAGTATACTAGCAACTCTTGTCCGGAGTCGTTGTACCAGGCATTCACAGCTATCACTGCCAATCCTATTGCGATAAGCATCTTCACCTGTCTGTTCTACAACGCGTGGCGCGTAGTGCCATTGGTAGAGTACTGCACGCTTTTGGTAGGCGATCATCCACATAGGCCGCAGTTCCCTGCTGCAGGCAGTGCGATCTAGCCATCACGTTTCGCTTCGGCGGCATCCGGTGTCGCCCACCAGCTCGATTTTGTTTTGATTTCCCGTTGCCCTCTTAAAACACCATGCAATAGGAAAACAATAAGATGCGTCTCGGGTAGCCGCAACACCACCACCTCAAAGCACATCGTTGTCTCGTGCCGCAACGATTTGCGCGACGCTTCGCGTTATGTGGATGTCAACAAGAGTTGAGTGTGTGAAATTTTTAGTTACTTCGGATCGTACGTTTTCCCGGTTAGTAAGTTTTTCTCGCATTTTCTTCCAAAACGTATGAACGAGGTTCTACTGTACATAAAAAACAAACTAGCTCTCGGCTATATATTGCTCCTCCGTTCAGCTGAACAAGTAAAGCGAAGTCACGAGAAATCGAATGTTCGTGGCATATGACGCTGGACTGCGTGGTTCCGACGTGGCATGGGGTTCGACCTCCGTTGCCAGTGACGGGGTTGTGGTCCTCTTCCAAGACCTGCATGGCATAGGATGCGGTATGAGCCAGTCGGGCGTTGTGCCGCTGATATGGCCAGGCTATTGCCTCCTCAGTTAAGGCAGCGTGGAAGTAGACTGGGGCCATGAAGCACTGCCACGGCGACGTAGTTGGAGCCCAGGAGCTGTCGCCGGCCAACTCTTCGACGTCCCCTCTGCAGTCTGTGGTCCTCGAAGTTACCACTTCCCATCTCCAGAGCACAGCTGGAGATGCATCTGCCCTGCTCCTCGTCAGTAATGCCAGCTCAACCACTTTCACCTCCTTTTTCTTCAAACTCTCTCGTGCTTCACGCATCACGTGTCCACCTCCGTTTCGCCGAATGGTGTTGTCTTCACGTATTTGCCGGTGCTTTGCCAGTGACTCAAGAGAGCGTGTGGGTGCGCAATCACGTGACACTTTTGCAATTCCACGCACTCTAACAACAAACGTGAAAAACCTAATTACGCCTCACTTAGTGCAATGAAAATGACTGACTGGGTTGCTGTAGCACAACAGAAATGTCCAAAATGGAAGCTATGTTCTCAATTTATATTTCTAGAGCGTTTAGCTGGTCTGAAAACTGGCTAACCTTCCTGTCTTTCTGTCCATTTCTCCTACTCCTTCGAGAGCGTTTAAATTAATTTATCTATTTCACCAGTAATGACTACGCAACAATGGCTTTGGTGGCAGATGTGCACTGATTACTAAGTGGGGCAAGTTTCACAATCATATATTTTACCAGCTTTATTTACTAGCTTCTAATGCAAGCTGGGACACCTGCACAAGAAAAAATTTTTGTTCTTGAAATTGACCCAACAAAGCACAATGCCTGACACAGTATGAACAAGTGATCACTGTTCCTTTTTTTAATGTTTATGTGTTATTGTAACTGTAGCAGGTATGTGACGCCCCCTCGGGCATAACTTGGTTCGCCCGCCAAGCTCGGTGGCCTGCTAAAGCTCAGCAGACAACATTGGTCACCGCACCACAATAAACACCGACGAGTACGGCTGCTCGGGGTCAGTCATCGTTCAGCACCACCACGCTGCGGAGCGTCCGTCTATCGGAGGGTGCCTCGAGCCCTCCCTTGTTCACGAGCCCGGGGTGGATCGTGACACTGGCGACGAGGATGGGATCCTCGTGACTCTGGCGGTGACCAATGTTGCCTGCCGAGCTTTAGCAGGCCACCGAGCTTGGCGGGCGAACCAAGATTATGCCCGAGGGGGCGTGACATACTTGCTACAGTCACGGTCCGCCTGGGTTCGTGAACAAGAGAGGGCTTGAGGCACCCTACGTTAGACGGTATACTGGTGATGAACGATGACTGACCGCCGAGCAGCTGTGCTCGCCGGTGTTTATTGGTGCGGTGACGAATGTTGCCTATCAAGCCTGACTGACCATCGAGCCTGGAGGGCCAACGAAGATTATGCCTGAGGGGGTGTCACATGCTTGTTACAGTTATGTCGACCGGGCTAGACGGCCCAAGTGAAACTCAAACTGCACTCCTTTAATGAAGCATATCTACTGCTACATATACAAGTGAAACTTGTGGCGCCACCTCTCGATGTTTACATGTACTTAGTAGAGTGTTTTAGCTGAGCGTCATTACGGCCCGCTCTGCTCCGAGTTGCCCCGCTAAGCCACAGCGGAGGAGCTGACGATTTTCACGTTTTAGTTATACGTTTAGCACAACGGAGAGGACCTTTCATAGCTGCAGTGCCTTCTGGCCAAATTCAGGGTAATTAAGCGAAGTAAAAACATGATTTTGGCTTCTAGCGCGAAGTGAAACACGGACACAGAAAGGAGCAGACAGGACAAGCGCGAACTCTCAACTAAATTTTTATTAAAATGAAGAACATATATATAGGTGATTGCGAAAACCGTAGCATAAGAACATGACAAGGTAAAAAGCATCAGTTAAACATATCAGGGGGTATGGAAGTCAAAGAACAAAAATTACTTACTGTGTATGTAAAAGCAAATTGCTTTTGTTTGTAATGCTACCCATTCACCACTTTAGCACATTTTGCCTCTACACACCGTTTTCCTATAAGGTCTAAATACTAAAATGACACATGCTTGTAATTTACTTTTTTCAGCTAATGCCGTCTGGTGGAGTTTCATACGAGAACTAATGCTGGTTACATGGTGCCACAACATTGGATGAATGCACAAGAAGCCCAGAACGAGCATTTATATAGATCGAAATAAACATTTTCTCATTCACAAGGCATCTTGTGTCTACTTTATGAAATTTTACGTTGCACAGATTTGATGGAGGCTTGTAAAGATGATTCGCAATCATTTTTACTAAATAATAAAACGACTGCATACAGACCGCATGCAGCTGAGCAGTGGAAGCAAAAAAAAAAAAAAAAAAAGCAAGAAAGATCAATGTAGCCAGCGTGACACCTACCAGCTAGTGTTCAAATGTGTGCGCGTCCAAAACTGAAAACGGAAGTATGGTTCAGGTATTAATGTTGGCTTGGTGCGCTACAGTCTATTCAGCCGCTGGGTTCTATGGGAGTGTTGGCTCTTGTTGCATTTCTTTCGTTATGGCTTACTGGGAAGAGGTACTGGCTGGAATGGTAGGGGTGAGTCCTTGGCACTTTTGCCTGCACTCTGAGAAACAGTACAACTGCGGATAGTCGTCCCAACTTGCTTCTCCAACCCTGGCCACCAGTACTTTTCTCGTAGACGTTGTCTAATTTTCACAATACCAGGTTGGTATTCAACAGCCAGGTAGACAAAGTAGCTGCTACTTTGGTACGAACTACGACACACTCTGTATGCAAGAACACACTATTAACTACTGACAACCATCTTCAGACTTTATAGCATGGAGTCAGTTGGGATGGCAGGTCTGCGGGGCGGCCCCGATGTCTGTAACGTAATGGACAACTTTGTGGACTGTGCTATCCTCAGCTGTAGCAAGTTGTAGGTCTTCTTGGTGTACCGATGTCACCAGAAACACGATTTCTTCTTCCAGTTTGAGGCCACCTTCAGTGTCTGGCCGAGGTAGCCGGGACAAGGCATTGAAAGCCTTGTTGTGTTCTCTACACCCATACTGCATTGTGACGTTGTACCACAGTGCAGACCACCTTGCAATGCGGAGCGGTTGCTGTCCTGTGCTTTGAACCAAGAGCAGGGCCACTAGCACTTGACGAGCTGTTTGCAGAGCAAATGGATGTCCCCATAGGTATACATGCCATTTCTCGCAAGCCCACAAGCAGGCTAGAGCCTCGTGTTCACCAGTTGGGTACCTTCGTTCTGCTTCTGTCAATGTTCGGGATGAGAATGCCGTGGTCCGAATGTGCTGACTGCCAACTTGTTGCACTACTGCACCCAGACAAAATGCGGGTGCGTCATTGCCCACAATAATGGGAAGTGATGGATTTTGTATGCTGGCCGAACCTTTACGTTGGCCAAGGCAGAAGAAATTGCGAAAGCTTCAGAAGCCATACAACAAGCAAATGCAGCTTATGAGGGAATGCCGGTTCATCGCATCAACGAACCCACAATGGAAAATCCTTTGTACGAAGAGAAATGCGCCGTCAAGCAACTTCAGGACTTCGTGCATCCGCTCGTGAACAAGATGGATGGCACCCAGACTTTGAGCAAAGAAGCCAGGGTGGGGGTCATCGACCGTCTTGCTACCGTTGTGGCTCTCCGAAACATAATGCAAGTGCGAGAAACTGTTCAGCCCGCAATCGACGTTGCAATAATTGTGGGAAAATTGGACACATTGCAGTAGTTTGCCGCCTACAGCATCAGTCCTTGGGACTTCGCACGTAGCAGGCACCAGTCTCAACCATGGAGGAAGTACATATCCTGAATTCTCTGCATATTCTGGGCATAGAATTGCCACAAAATAAGAACGAGCTAATAGTTACCGTCGTGTTTCAAGGGAACCCAGTCCTTCTACTTATCGACACTGGCACGACAATCTCTCTTGTGAACAATGCTGATTTTCGGAAATATTTTGCACGTTTCTGCACGTTGTCATCGTCAACCCTGGCTTTTCGGGCAAGTTGACTCCCACTCTGGGCAGTTTCGAAGCTGACAAACAGTACAACGATACTCCGCAAGCGGTGACTTTTCATCTCACTCGACGAGGATCATTGTTGTTTGGCCTTGACGCCATACAGATACTGCAAATCAACGTGGTGGGGTCCACTCTCACTTGTCTTCAAGCTACCTGTCATCCGTTCGAAGTTCCGGAGAACACACTGCCAGGATTTCAAGCCTTGTTTTCAAGTGAGCTCAGCTTTGTCAAGGACTGCGTTCATCAAATCAACCACCGAGCAGATGTTCCTGCTGTCAGTGCGAAGCTGAGACGCCTTCCACTGGCACTTCGATAACAGGTCTCCAACGAGCTCACACGCCTGGAGCACAAGGACATCACCGAACGCGTCGATGCATCGGAGTGGGTGTCTCCGCTGGTGGTCGTGAAAAAGAAGGATGGCTCCCTTCACCTGTGTGTGGACTTGTGGGCGCCCAATAAAGCCATCGTCGTCGACGGCTACCCACTTCCGCATACGGAGGAACTGTTGCAGTTGCTCGCAGGAGCTACATGGTTCTTAAAGCTGGATTTGGCTTCAGCATGCCATCAAGTGGGACTGACAGAAACAAGTTGTGAGTTGACAACGTTCACATCCCATGAAAGACTGTTCAGATTCAAGAGAGTCTGTTTTCGATTAGCTTCTGCCCCAGCTACTTTCAAAAGCTTATGTCACACATGTCGAAGGGTTGTATGGGTGCAGTGTGCAATTTGGATGACATTTAGGTGTGAGGACGGACCAAATTGGAGCATGATTTCAGCTTGAAGAAAGCGCTGTCTCGCATTTCCATAACAGGAACGAAACTGAATCAGAAATGTTTTATTGCAAAGGGAACTCACATATTAGGGGCACAACCTGTCGGCCCAGGGTATTTCTCCCATGTAATCGAAAATGAAAGCCATAGTTGATGCACTTCCCCCTAAGGACATAATGTCGCTGCAGTCATTTCTAGGTCCAGCTGGCTACTACACCAAGTTCCTGCATCATTATGCAGATTTAGTGGAACCGTTGCGGAAAATGCACCGACAAGGTCATTAATCTGAATGGACGGTGGAAGCTCAGAATTGTTTTCATCAACCTAAGGCGCGCTTGGCATGCAAACCTGTTGTGCAAATGTTCAACCCGGAGTACCTGTCATAGTCCCCACCGATGCCTCAGACGTTGGCTTAGGAGCTGTACTACAGCAGAAGGAAGGGTCACACCTTCATACCTTTGCTTTTGCATCACGCGCTCTGTCACCGGCTGAGAGAAAATATTCAGTTGGAGAAACGTGAGGCACTAGCCTGTTTGTTTGCTTGCGAAAAGTGGCACGAATATCCATGGGCTAGACGTTTTACACTCAGAACCGATCATCAGGCATTAATTGCCAGAAAGATGGGAGAACGGCGTCACGGTAGCTCAAATGGTGGAGCATTGCACGCGTAATGCAAAGACGTGGGATCGTTCCCTACCTACGGGAAGTTGTTTTTTCGTACACTTTCAATTCCATTAATTTATCATTTCTTTAATTCAATAAGTAAGTACAAGTAATTTCCCCTGTGTTGTCCTTGGTGTATTTGTTCGTTGGCTTCTTATGGTACAATAAATAAAAACCAGTCCCCTCGGTTAACCCCCTTCTCGCTCATTACTGGAATGACAGGGATGTCAAGCCCCTGGCATGCCTTCTCCCACCCCTGTGGAAAACACTCACGTCAGCATCTGCCATGGCTCCTGGCTGGGGGGCGTCGGCTGACTCGAGGCAGGCAATGGCTCGATCCGTGAGCCCCTGGGCCAACAGCAGCTGGCACAGGGCCAGGCGTGCCTGGGCATGCCCGGGTGCCAGCTCGCACGTGCGCTCGTACGCCCCGGTTGCCTCCCGCAGGCGCCCCAACTGCTGCAGGCACTCCCCGTAACGCAGCCACACCGCCGCCTGAGGGAATGCACATGCTTGCTCCTCCTCTCCACAGCTTCTCAGCTGCCAATGTGCTTATATGTGTGATTAAGGCGAATGTGTTTGGCGGAACACATGCGTGGGTTTCACGCCTGACACTCGCCATGTGTCAATGCAGGCAAATGACCAACCATTCCATAGTTGTGCGTGCCCACCAGTGCACGCAGCAAGGGCAGAGCCTCGTGGGGGCGTCCAACATCCATCAGTGCCTCGGCCACGTCGAGGAAGAGGTCGCCGGCCTCCTCTGGGTCCTGGTCGCGCTGCAGCTGGTCCACCAGGTCACCCGTCAAGTGCTCGCCTCCTCGCAGGTGCACCAGGCACAGAACCAGCTTGGTACGCAAGTCCACGGGCATCTCCGCTGGCACCTCACACCTGCCAACCAGCAGAGCATCATCGAGTCACGTGGCTTTTCCAATTGCTTCGGGAGCAGCAGCTGAGCTCAGATATGCTTGCTCTGGCTCAAAGGCATCAAAGAAAGCACCCCTAGGCTTGTGCAACAGTTTTAACCACATTTGGTGAATGCAAGGACGAGGAGGGTGAGGGCTGCTGTGTGTCGCCATCAATGGTTGGGCAGAAACCTGAAGAAAAAAAACAAAAGACCCTTGTTCTTTCTTAGTCCTTAGAGCACGATTTTCTCAAGGGTCTTGGCAACATTGTTAAACTTTCCTGCTCTTAAGCATCCTTAGGATAGCTTGAAAAGGGAGTCAAATTAAAAGAAAAATACTCGGCCAGAATAAGGCTAAGATTTTCATTGCAATTACTTTCTCATGGTTCACAATTGTCCAATCCTGGGGATAACATAGAACCAAGAGTGTGGCAATAGAATCACAAAACTATGCCTGCCCGCTGTGCGCTCTTTGGGAAAGAAAATGTATGACAGCAACAGAGACAATGCTAATATAGTTTCACAAGTGGGTAATGCAGACTCAACTTGCAGGCATTACTGCGCAAGGTATGGAAATCTAAGTCAGACAGTCAATTGGGTCTTACAGGTCTCTTTTAAGAGTTGCCAATTTTCAATTTGAACCTTTATTTTTCTTGAATACAGTTCAAGAAAGGTGCAGGAGCTACAGCTTGTTAGCCATGCACACCATGGCTAACAGAGGCTCCTGTACTCATAACATATAGGTATACATCCTTTTGAATAACAGTACATTGTTCATAGTAGCATAAACAATGAAGCAACTGCACGTCCGTCGGTTACAGTTGCTCGGCGAGACCACTTTAACCCTTTGAGGGTCAATGACGTAAATATACGGCGCCGTGAACAAGTCCAAAATGGTCGATGCCGTATATTTACAGCGGCGTCTGTACGTTTAAAAAGGTCGCCAATTTCCTAACTTTTTCTTTTTTGGCATGTGCTGCCACTATGTGGGAATACATGGAATTTTTTTCTCGCGCCTCCCTCTCGGTTTTCGTTGCATGGTTTGTTTTAGATGGTTTGCGCAGGCGCATCTATATACTACCGCTCGCGCATTCGTGCACAGGCGGGCGGGCGGGCAGCGATTTGGGTTTTGTTGCGTGGGCGGTTTCGGCTTCTTGCTTCGCAAAACTGATGGCCATCTCGTTACTAATTTATCAAAGGGCGGCCGCCTTTTTCTCACTCGTTTGGTGCTCACAGGTGTGAGCATAGTAAGGATGCTGCCGTACATGCATTTCCTTTTCCTTTCTTTTTTTCTTGGAGACTTGCGAAAACTAATCGCCTCTGGTCGGCGATAAGATGAAGATCAGCGGAAGTTTGTCACACATTTTGCTTTTTTGACAGGCACACAACCACACAGTTTTCTTCAGTGCGCTCACCTACGCAGTTAGATTACGCTATGCATGTAAATTTTAGTGTAAGAGCAGGAACACTTCAGACTTTCGAAATATTCTCATGTGCACATTTTCAAAGCCTTGAACGTGCGTATAAAAACGCATGAAATTTTTCATTCTTTTAAGTTTATTTCCTTTTTTTATTGTTGTTATTCATGAATGAAGAGTACATATACACCAACGCAAAATATATTTTCCTGGCTTTATGGCCACCCTAGAAAAATTACGGTAAATATTTTTCGAAATAGGTCCCTCAGAAGAATTGGAATCTACAATAAAATATCGACCCTGGGCGGTCGCACATGGCGAAAAAATCGACCCTGAAAGGGTTAATGGAACCCCGTGCCGCCTTGCCCATGGTGTTGTCGTGCTTTTTTTTTTTTTTTTCTGTTCACAACACATTGCTGCCTGCAAACAAATGGACGAGATGATCAATGATCATAGCAGCGTTTGGGTGTCTTCTAAACTTCTCCAGCGTTTCATCAGCCTGGACAAACTTGTTTAGACCTTTCTTGCATATAAAATTACCTGGCTGGCTGGTAGTGGTCAAATTGGCGCAAATCGTAGCCATTTTAGTCGTTGCATTCTGGACCAACAATAGCCCGACGCGCTTGCTACGGTGGCGACGGCAGTTGCTGCTGGCATCCCTCCAGGCTGGAACAGAAGCCCCGAGATCATGCGACGGCGTGCAGGCAGGCAGTGGAGCCATCAAACAAATTTTTTTTTTCTTTTTCATTTTCCACTTGTACCAGTTCACGAAGAACAGGTTGTCCATGTTGTTGTATTGGTTGTCGATGTAGGCGCCAGGAAGGCGTCCAGTGGCAGATCAGCACGGCGTTATGCAGTAGATTATGGAAGTACTACTAGAGTCACTTTATCTTTGCTGAAGTCGAACTTGGAGTCTTTAGGCATTTTTGGAGGTGGCGGGCTTGTCGGTGTAGTCGACTGGACATAGTGTGGTTGGTCAATGAGTGTGAGCCCTTTGGTGGAAGACGTCAGCACTGTCACGTATGACAGGGCCGTGGTTCTGATCCTCTCGGCGGAGAAGTAGTGCTCACCCGGTGGCGACGTGAACTGCAGATGGGGCTGCGCATGGTGGTCTTTTTTATCAGGAACATAGCCATTCTTGTCACGGTTCTTGTAGTAGCCCGTGTCAGTGTTTGTTCTTGAAAAAGGTTTTACAAGGCCTTGACACTCTCGATATGCTGGTCTCGAGGCTACGGCTTCAAGCGCTGCTTTGCCAGTGGTATTCGGTCTCCTCACTGCAGTGGCAGTGGTGAGAGGAGCAAGAGTGGTGACAATTTTGACAGTTGCGGTTCTCTAGCCAGCAGTTCATCTTGCACTTTTGTACTCGATCTTGCCCAAGGCTCGACGGCTTGCGCGTGTCATTTTTGGGCAACTCCAACATGTCCTCAGTTTTGGTCGTATCTGTGGGCTTGCGTCGGTGATCATCTTGCTGTTGAGGAAGAGCTGAAGCTGTACCCTTGCTTTCGCTTGGAGCTTCGATAGGAGGACCAGTTGACTCGGTCTCGGGTGGTCGCTGTGTTCTCCAGTTTAGTACACAACTCGGGCACACCAATTATATGTACTGCCTCCTTATCGGCTAAACAGCTTGTGGCAGTTGGTTTGTACCCAAGAGTGGCACAAGTGTCAAAACAGACGAACCCGGCTGATGGTGTGGTGGATCTGTCGTGGTATTCGAGGTCTTTGGTAAATTTGGCTTCGTATTCGTCGTCGTTGATCGTGACCTTTCGATTTTGGCGATGATTTCAGAGAGGCAATGGTCCTTGCCATCGGGTTCGTATTAAAGCACTTGCATGTCGGTTGCCGTCAGTTCAGTTGGGGCGGCGATGACTCGAGTAGCAGCGCTTCGAATGACGTCATGCTGGCGGTGTAGTCGGTCCATGATTGGTTGTGCGAAAAGTAGTCTCCTTCCGAGGTTTCACGGCACCACAATGTAAAGAACAAAGCGACTATGTGTCTGTCGATTAACAGTTGCGCACTGTGACCACTTTAATGGAATCCCATTTCCCCTCGCCTGTGTGTGTGGTGAAGTCATGCTTCTTTTTCTCTTCACAACAGTAGCACATTGTAGTAAAGATCACAGGTTGGCATGCTCACAAGGTCCTGCAGGAAGCAGATGTTCATTAAACTAAATTGTGCCATTTGACCAAAGGGCACACTCCAATTCTTTCATCTTCTTGCACTCAAGGTAAACAGCCAGAAATTAAAATGCAGCTTATGGTCTTGTCAGCAAGATAAGCTTCCATGCTTAAAGACTGCTCTGAAAGGAAGGAAAAATAAATATTCTATGACATTACTGAAGCATAATGTTGCCTCCACTTGAAAATGTTTTCTTGAGCTGCAATAATGCGAAAAGTGAATTTTGTTAGGAAAAATTTATTTACTGTTTATTTAACTGCATGACCGGAAAAAAGAATCTATTCTGATGAATGCTCTATTTTTTATACAGAGAGGGAGTTATCCGCTGACAAAAAACCTGTTTTCTTGGCAAACTTGAAAAGCGGCTAAGTCAGCCATATTGCGTGACCAGATTAGTTTTATGCACCACTGTTGTAGCTTTCTAGTTTTTCTGTTATGCCTACCTTGGCAACAGCTGTCCAGCCTCGTTGCTTAGTAATTTCTCTTATTGATGAAAAAAAGGACTTCTTGTGATTATAGAAGCTGCTGCATCTGCAGAGCCACCAGAGGATGTGTTGTTGACATGCCTATATCAAGCAGCACAGTGCCTGCAGTTAAGTTTGGCTGGATACTTGCTAAAAAACATATTTATTAACCTGTAACAAGTGGCAACGAAGATACCTGCAATAACTTTTTGTTTAATTTTTTATACTGTTTTGTTCTAACATTTATCGGCTGTCTGCAGCGGTAGCAGTGTCATGGCAAAACTGGGAAGTGTTCTATGATGAAGCCTCATAGTGGGAGGAATATGCTGAAGACTTAAAAAAACACTTCCTCGCCAATGGCCTTTCCGACAAGGGGAAACAAGTGGTGTTCCTGAGCTCATGTGAATGGCCAATATACTAATTACTGCAGAGGCTGCTGGCATTTACAAGACATCACACTCACTGAAAGCCTGTGCCTGCTGGGAAGTACTAAGCACCTAGGAGTTGGGTTTTATGCTACCAGCTCTATTGCCAGATGCCAAATGAGGGCAGAGCAGCAAAGGTCTTTGTCGCCGAACTGCAAAAACTGGTGGACCCATGTGTGCTTGGACAAAAGGTGGATAGTAATCTGAAAGACTGGCTTGTCCAAGGTATTCAAGACAACGCGATGAGAAACTGGTTGTTGGAAGAGCTCACCCTGGAATGAACTATCGAAATTACCACCAGTATGGAGGCCGCTGCCAAGGGCCCACAACAGTTGATCAGCCATGCCTAGGTGGCGGACATGTAACGAGACGGCTGTTGGTGCCCGTCACCGTTGCAGTGGGCAACCTAGCGAGTTATCACGCAGTTTTAGAAACCTTCTTTATTATTCTTGCAGAAGAATGAACATGCTGTGAAGAGGTGCCCCGCTACACAGGAGGCGGCGAGAAATTCAAATGGTTCTAAAACAGTACCAGCGGATGGCACAGGGACTGTGTCGTGTTCCATAGACCTACCATGCCTATGGAACACGGTCCGGGTGCACTGTGTTGGCAGTCGATGAAGTGCTGGATGGTGGCATTGACAGTGAAACCGAATGACTGGACACTGACAGCCAGCCTCCACAGCCTCCACAGGAGGCTGTGGAGCTCGGATTGTTGAATGGAACCATCATTGGAGGAGTGGCCATAACACCTTAGAACCACCGGAGCCACTCACTTGCATGGAGTGCAGCACGGGAGTCATTCTTGAGCCACTCAAAGGGTCAGACAATCAGCGGAGGGGATGCTTCGACTACCAGTTAGTCGTCGTTGGTAAGCAACCATACAGGCCGAGTAGCCATTGCTCATCATTGCAAGAGGTCCTCGAGCTCTGTCTGGAAGAAACTAGACAAGAGCTTTTGGTATGCCGCTAGGTACTGTATTTTCATATAACCCGCCACCACATATAACCTGAACCCCCAATTACAACAGCCTGGAAAGAAAAAGAAAGATCCACACATATAACCAGCAGAAGTAACCACATACAGCAATGCTAAAACCATTGCAAGAAGTCTCCGTTAGCAGATGCACAATTCGTCCATGCCGTATCTTCAGCCAGCGGCTCTTCTCCCCCTCCCCATCGGCGATGCTGATAAAGCTGGATTCGCACAATGGACATGACCGTGGACGAATCAGTCACGTGACATGTGGTGTGAATCTGATCACTTCGCAGCTAGCACTTGCACGACAAAGGACAACCGTGCAGACAGAGCAGCATGGGTGACAGAGCAAATACGACTGAGCCATATCATGAAGCGCTCCGAGCAGACCAAAGGAGCACCGCGAGCGATCACGTGATCACATACGTATGATCATGTGATTCCCGAACCGCAAGCTCAAATTGTGTGCAAGCTTCATCATCAGCAATAGAGTGTAAAACTGGGCAAGTTGGTTGATCTTCATGGTAAAAGTAGCACAAAAATAACAGCAACATAACACATAGAAATACACAGGACAGCTGAACTAACCGTTGCTAGTTCAGCGCCTCCCCAGTGTATTTCTCCACCTTGTGTTGTCGTTATCTTTGTGCTGCTTTTACCATGTTTATCATCAGCTTCTGCTATGCTAGGGCGGCCATTGAGTGCAGTGATCTGAGTTCTAGTTTGCCAAAAGCAGTATACTAGCCAACTACTGAACGCAAAATGCTGATCTCGTAAACAGGAGAGGAATGGGCAACAATGGAGGAGAGAGAGGGGAGCTTCAACATTCAAGAAGGGAAGGGGGGAGGTGGTGGGGTTCCCTTGGAGATAACGAAACTAAATGGTGGAGAACCTGGCCTTGATCATGGCAGTGCGTGCCGTGCTGCCGTGAAGCCACATTTAAAGGCGAAATTTACATGCCACACTGCTGTGTAGCCCCACTTCAAGGTGAAATTCGCATATAACCCGCAGCCCGACTTTACTGTTGATATTTTTGCATTCTTGTTACGGGTTGTACATGCAAAAATATGGTAGCCTCTTGAATGTGCATCGCGTCAACGGAGCAGCAAACTAGGCAAGAAAGTTTCCCAAACTGTTTTTGGATGCGCTAGATAGATTGAGGGAAGAGATCACATTCAAACTGTCGGACACGATCGGTCATAGCAATGCCATCCAAAGCATGATATCCAGCCACTGTGGGTGCCATTATGTCAGTGAGAGGAGATGCTTCAGGCCAGCAGGTACAACAGCCTACACAAGTGAGTAGTAGCGAGCACCTCGGGATAGTGGCAGCAGGCAAACAATGTCGACATGAATGTCATCGAACTGGGGGTCAGGTGGATGAAAGGAGTGAATTGGTGACTTCGTGTGTCATGTCGTCTTGGAGCATTGACAGTGGACGCATTTGCGAGCCCAGTGGCATACGTCAAGAGTTCACACTCGGCCACACCAAGCGGGAAGTAATTCAACGCTGGGTGGCACGAACTCCAGAATGGCTTGCGCCGTGTAGCATGTCAAATACTTGATGGCAGAGTCGTTCGACTGCTTGACATGTCGCAAGTGATAGTGCCTGAAGAAAATGGAAGGGGCACGTCGGACAGCGCTAATGACGTAGCAGAGGACCGGAGGTCCCGAAGCTCGACGTCTAAATGCTGCACCGTGGCAATTTCTTCTAAGTGTGCGCATGGATATTGCGTCGATACAGGAGAAGGAATCTGCAGCTGCATTGACTGGGCCTTCAATGTATCGTATGTCCATGGTGAACTCAGAGATTAAATTAAGGTGCCACATCTCCCGTGTGGTATAGGTGTTGTGACTACTGCGAAAAGCCAACGTTAAAGGCTAGTGATCTCTGTGAGGATGTGAAAGCTTGTTCCTTCCAGCAGGTGTCGGAAATGCCGAATGGCCAAGTATACTGCGAGCAGCTCACGACCGAACGTGCTGTAACTGTGTTTCTGCAGGCTTCAGCTTCTGGGAGAAAAGCCCGAGATGGCCCCAGGAGCTGTGCTGGTACTGGAAGGGGATGCCTTAGCACGGTGGCATCTGCCAATGCGTTTTTGGCAGTTTGGAAGGACTCTTCGAGGTTGGATGTCGAGGACAGAGGGGCGGACGGAACTCTAGTGGTCTTGAGAAGATTGGTCAGTGGTATATTAATTCAAGCGATGTTAGGAAGAAAACAGCGGTGGAAGTTGAAGAGCACAAGGAACTTGCAGAGCTTTCGCAGTGATGTTGGGCGAAGGAACTCACATAAGCTTGAAATTTTTTTCCAATGGACTCATTCCTCTGGGACTCATGCGGTGTCTAAGGAACTCAATGTTTTGGACACCAAAAACACAATTTGCAGGGTTGATGAGAAGGCCTTGTTCCTGGAGCCGAGAAAATAGCAGGTGCAAATGGATGGGTGCCGTGCTGCTCAGGGAAAATATTAACCACCAGGAGGTCATCGAAGTGTGCAAAGACAAAGGGGAGTCCCGGAGAACCTCGTTGATAAACCTCTGGAATATCTGAGCAGCATTTCTCAGCCCAAATGGCATGCGCATGTACTCAAAAAGCCCGAATAATATCGCAATTGCAGTCTTTGGGATGTCAGTGGTGGAACAACCATATCACTTTTCGCAGCAGGTCCTGGAGCAGGCAAAAAGCCTATTTGACGCAGCAGCAAGAACTTCTAGCACAGGCTCCAATGCACGTGTGCTTACCATATACCATGCAAATTTTAACTAATACAGTCTATATTTTGGGAATGGGGTTGCGTGAGGCTTACCCTGCAAGCGCGGTCAGGAAAGGGTGCGATGCTTCTCCATACTGCAACATGCAAAGGGCGCTATAGGCACAGTTAATAGATATGGCCGAGACACCAGACAGATAGTCAATAAACGTTTATTAACCCAAGATGCAAGAGTGTGACAGTCACGGTTTGTGGGCAAAGGCTAACCGCAAGGCCGACCGAGTACGCGTGCCTGCACTGAACATGACATCATGCAATATACTTATGTCATGACATGAACTTTAGGGAGTTTTTGAATAGGGGCGACAAAGGTTCTGCCACTGCAAAAAAAAAAAAAAAAGAAAGTGTAAGCGTGTAAGGACTCTAATAGGATTTTAAGTTTCCATCGGCAATGCTATTTCCCCAAAATAGCGCAGCGACCCAAATTCGACGCAAATGCTTTCCTCAACGAACCTATCGGCACTCTTCGAAGTGGCCACCGTAAACCATATCCCATCTCATTCACTAATACTACCATTCTTAACTATGCACTATGTGCGATTCTGATCGCATGGGCTCTTAAACCCCGCTATCACCCATAACGATAAAAAAAGCTTACCTCAAATCCTAGAATGTGACCACCTTCTTCAACAAACTACAAGGTACCATGCGGGTTCGATGAACACCAAAATAAAGTGCCAACAAGATGGGACAGTGGTACGACATGGTACGTCCGTCAGAGAAAAATGTGCGAATGATGAACTGGACAACTCCGATGGGCCCATAGAGTTTCTGCCTATGCAGTGAGAAACTCTGTACACAGGCCTCTGCTTCCTTCTTTGATGATGATGATAGTGTGCTGTTGGTTTCGATTTAAGTTTAGCTTGCTGCAAAGTAGCGACGGAATGAGGGCTTCGCTCTTTTGCATGCTTTGGTGCACGCTCGGCACAATTTTCTGCTAAAATGCTGTTCTGGCACAGGATGGCTACAAGGGTCCACTCTCGGCTCAGTTAGGCACAATTGGGGCAGCTATTCTGCTGGCTCGACAAAGATTTGAGGGTAGCCCTTCAATAAATCTACCTTGCTGAATATTACCATTCCAGCTAGGTTGGGTGCGAAGTCGTGAATGTGAGGGAGTGGGTAGCGATCAGGGATGGTGCGCACGTTGAGCGCGCGGTAGTCGCTGCACGGGCACCAATCCTCTTAGTCACGCTTTGGTACCATGTGGAGACCTCAAAACCTGCTTGACAAAGTGCGGATGATATCCAGTTGCAGCATGTAGTCGAATTCTCTTCTTGCGATGGCAGGGCGGTCATCAGCGAGGTGTCTGGGTTGGAAAAACACTGGGGGGGGGCATTTGGTGACAACATGATGCGAGACATTGTGACGTACTGGCAGCTAAAGATTGGAAGGTTTCATGATGTCATTGGTGTGAGGATGCCTTGTATAGGCATCCTAGTCGTCGTGTCCCCGAGGCAATGAGTGGGGAGGTAAACACTAAGTGTGAAGTAGGTCAGAAAATTTGCGGCCAATATGGCCATACATACGTCTGCAACAATGAACACCTATCAGTCAATAATAAGAGAGCACTGGTCATATGTGTTGATACAAAAGCTGTTGGCTGCGTGAAGGGGCGCATTTTTTTCCCCAGCCTGCCAGTCTAATCGCATGGCAGAAATGACGCTGACCTGTGCACCTGTGTCCACGAGAAATCGTTGTTTGGCAATCCTGTCGGTGACATAGAACAGGCGGCTTGTCGTATGGCAAGAGTCACCAGCTGCCATCAGTGACTCTGCGGCAAATTTCTCTGCCAGCTGCAAAGGGAATGGCACTGACATGTGCTGGCACCGAATTTGTTGTGATACCAGCAGCATGCACCGCAACGAGGGCCAGAAAGGGAGCTGGACCGAGAAGGGAATTCGGAATGGCAATCGCGGTCGAGCTGATGACAGTGGCGTGATAATTGTAGTACAGCAATGGTCTCAGCATGTTCCTCAACCATTTGGTCAAGGCAAGACTGCTGATCTTCGAGGTGCAACAGCTGAACGGTCGTTGTTGGCACAGTACCTCTTGCTGAATAGTCAGCAATGCGTTCGGCCAGCTCTGCAAGATTGTCGAGGGACATGTCTTCTGGTGTTGTAGCCAAGATAACCACAAGATTTTGTGTGTGCATCAGTGTGTGTGCATCAGTGCGTGTGCATCAGTGCGTGCACATGTGTGGTTGGACTGGACGTCATCTAGGCAGCTATGCTTGTGTTCATTGTTCTTCCTTATCTTTTGTAACTGCCAATAAACCTTGTTCCCATACAAACATAGATGTTATTCCACGCAGTCTGCTGAGACCACAACAGTGGCTATGAGGGTGAAACACCATTGAATTGAAGACCACAGCCCCTTGGTGGAAGATGGCAACATAGCTGTGCATGGTAACTTCAAACAGTTAATCAAAAATAAGGATGAAGACTTGCAGTCCTACGTTGAGTGCCTCGAACAATATCTATGAACCATGCAGGTGAGCGCAGAGTTGAAAGTATCTGTTTTTGTAACGGCCATTGGAAAGAAGGCACATGAAACACTGATGAATCTGCCTGCTCCACAAAAACAGAAAATCAAGGGCGACGAAGACCTCATTCAGGCTCTAAAGAAATACTATGCTATACTATTGCATAATACTATTGCAGAACGGATCCTGTTAAACTGCAGAGTACAGAAAGAAAACAAGTTGGTGGTAGAATGTGCATTTTCATTAAACTGGCTTGCCACGTCACGCAATCTTGGCAACTTCCTAGATGAAGCGCTGTGGGACTGCTCTGTGGCTAAGTTAAAAGACCAGGTTACACAACATTACCAATCATTACTAATATGGATGAGATAGTTCAAGTGGCTGAGGAGTTCTATAAAGATTTATACAGTACCAGTGGCACCCACGACGATAATGGAAGAAAGAATAGTCCAGAGAAATTTGAAATCCTACAAGTAACGCCGGAAGAAGTAAAGAAAGCCTTGGGAGCTATGCAAAGGGGGAAGGCAGCTGGGGAGGATCAGGTAACAGCAAATTTGTTGAAGGATGGTGGGCAGATTGTTTTAGAGAAACTGGCAACCCTGTGTACACAATTCCTGATGACCTCAAGCATACCGGAATCTTGGAAGAACGCTAACATAATCCTAATCCATAAGAAAGGGGACACCAAAGACTTGAAAAATTATAGATTGATCAGCTTACTGTCAGTTGCCTACAAAGTATTTACTAAGGTAATCGCAAATAGAATCAGGAACACCTTAGACTTCTGTCAAGCAAAGGACCAGGCAGGATTCCGTAAAGGCTACTCAACAATAGACCATATTCACACTATCAACCAGGTGATAGAGAAATGTGCGGAATATAACCAACCCTTATATATAACTTTCATTTATTACGAGAAAGCGTTTGATTCTGTTGAAACCTCAGCAGTCATGGAGGTATTATGGAATCAGGGTGTAGACGAGCCGTATGTAAAAATACTGAAAGATATCTATAGCGGCTCCACAGCCACTGTAGTCCTCCATAAAGAAAGCAACAAAATCCCAATAAAGAAAGGCGTCAGGCAGGGAGATACGATCTCTCCAATGCTATTCACAGCATGTTTACAGGAGGTATTCAGAGACCTGGATTGGGAAGAATTGGGGATAAAAGTTAATGGAGAATACCTTAGCAACTTGCGATTCGCTGATGATATTGCCTTGCTTAGTAACTCAGGGGACCAATTGCAATGCATGCTCACTGACCTGGAGAGGCAAAGCAGAAGAGTGGGTCTAAAAATTAATCTGCAGTAAACTAAAGTAATGTTTAACAGTCTCGGCAGAGAACAGCAATTTACAATAGGTAGTGAGGCACTGGAAGTGGTAAGGGAATACATCTACTTAGGGCAGGTAGTGACGGCAGATCGGGATCATGAGACGGAAATAATCAGAAGAATAAGAATGGGCTGGGGTGCGTTTGGCAGGCATTCTCAGATCATGAACAGCAGGTTGCCATTATCCCTCAAGAGAAAAGTGTATAATAGCTGTGTCTTACCAGTACTCACCTACGGGGCAGAAACCTGGAGGCTTACGAAAAGGGTTCTACTTAAATTGAGGACGATGCAACAACCTATGGAAAGAAGAATGATGGGTGTAACGTTAAGGGATAAGAAAAGAGCAGATTGGGTGAGGGAACAAACGCGAGTTAATGACAGCTTAGTTGAAATCAAGAAAAAAAAATGGGCATGGGCAGGACATGTAATGAGGAGGGAAGATGGTCATTAAGGGTTACAGACTGGATTCCAGGGAAGGGAAGTGTAGCAGGGGGCGACAGAAAGTTAGGTGGGCGGATGAGATTAAGAAGTTTGCAGGGACAACATGGCCACAATTAGTCCATAACCGGGGTTGTTGGAGAAGTATGGGAGAGGCCTTTGCCCTGCAGTGGGCGTAACCAGGCTGATGATGATGATGATGACACAACAAGAACTCTTGCAGAGGATCAAACTGACGTTCTCAGGGACCAGCAATATCATGAAGACCACTGACCTTATCTTACACAGAGATAAAGAAAATGTAGCTGCACTCGTCTCAGAACTGAAAGAAGTTTCTG
Organism: Dermacentor andersoni; assembly: GCF_023375885.2. NCBI lineage: Eukaryota > Metazoa > Arthropoda > Arachnida > Ixodida > Ixodidae > Dermacentor > Dermacentor andersoni. The sequence goes on along the minus strand of NC_092816.1, from coordinate 235,800,148 downwards.
TGGTGAAATGGCACGACCAGGGCGAAAATCTTGAACCTAGAGCACCTTGTAGAATTTCTACAAAGGAGATGTAGGCAAAGCATGAATGCAAGGTATAAGGGTGCCTCTGATGTGAACAGAACCATGTCGCCAGTGCTTTTCCATTCCAGAAGTACGAATGTTGTGTTTGCTAACGACCAGGACATCTGGCCAAGTACTGTCAAACGTTACGTGCGGAGCAAGCTGTGGAAAACAATAAAAAGGGCACAGAAGCAGACTGTGAGGGTGACGTACTGCTGCACAACATCTTTTCTTTTGACAGTAGCAGCCGTAGCCACATGGTGAGTGTTAGAGTGGTGGGCAGAAGCATAAAAAGGAAAATTGGAACTGCAGCGTCTGTTTCAATAGTACTGGAAAGTGTCTAGCGCAATATTGACCTGACCTTCCCTAGCCCCGTGCCCCTTACGGTTGAAACCATATTGTGGCGTTTTCTTAAGGGTTCTAGGCAAATGCAAAGTGCTCGTTGAGCATCACAGCCAGACAGTGAATGTATCACTTGTGGTGTGAACATCGTGAAATAAATACGTTCACGTCTCCTACTGCAAGCCGGCCTCCGCTACAGTGTCACAACCAACTATGACCGCTGGATACGTGATAACAGATTCCACAAAACACTGCTTCAATTCATACACAACACAGACCTCACAGCACACATATTACATACATGTATACAAATAAAGAATTATGCTTTAAGGGCAAGCCTTTATCGCAATAAAGAACGAAAAAAGAAATAGAGAGCACCATGAAAATGCGACATCTTGCTGCTGGGCCAAGATTGGTTGGAGGTGTTAAAGCTAGACTGGATGAGTATGTGCAGTATCAGTCTTGATAGAACAACACCAATAAAAAACCAAAAGGACTTCTTCTTGGACAAGTTGGTGCTTAGACTTCCTAGGTATACTTCGTGGTGCAAAATACATTTCTTGAAAAGGGACAGAAGAAGTCTGTCTTCCTTTCTTCTGTCCCTTTTCAAGAAATGTATTTTGCATCACAAGGTATACCTAGGCAATAAAAAAAAAAAGAAAAACATTTGTCGAAGTGTTGGAGCCAGCACTGGGACTAAAAACTGGCAGCCCAGGAAAGTTGTCTTGAAATATAGGAGTAGGCCAGTTTCTTGCAAGCCTCAACCGGTACCTTTCACGCTGCAAGATGCCATAGCACAAGAGTTACAGTCAGTGAACTGCGGAGTACAAGTTCCAGTTCAACAGAGCAACTAGGCGATGCCACATGTAGTAGTTTTCTAAACACAACAAAGCCTGAATTTGCAGTGCTTACAAAGTGACTTTGAATCCTTGTCTTCAAACTGACCCTTACTCACTGCCAGTAATGGAGGATGTCTCCATAATCCTGCACAGATATAAATATTTCGCTGTACTATATCTTTCCACAGCCTATCAGCAAATGCAACTTGACCAGGATTCCACGTCACTTGTCTCAGTAAACATGCATATGGGATTGTTTAAATACATGCACCTGCCGTACGGAATCCTCAGTTCCCCAGCAATTTTTCAAGCTGCCATGGATGAACTGCTGAAGGGGCTGGATAGAGTGTTATGCTGTCTAGATGATGATATTATAGCTGGAGAAACAATTGGAGAGTGTTAAGAGGAGGTTGAATGCATGCTAATAGAGTTAAGGAGGGAAGGATTGATCTACACAAAGAAAAATGCTAGTTAATCAAGCGATCAGTAAATTATTAAAAGGAAAATGAGACATACACCACAACTTAGCTAAGTGCTACAAAGGAAACCCACACAGGTTTCTCAAAAGAAAAGCCTCGCAGTTGAAGAAAAATTCATCCTGGTCAGGGACTCGAACCTAGGATCACCGCCTCTCTGAGGCAGCCGCTCTACCATCTGAGCTAACCAGTCGGCTAGTAGATGGCAGGGTGAAGTCTAATTTATCAACAACTTGAAGCAAGGGAAAGAATTTCACATAATAGTTCTGTAGAAACCCGCAAGGTGGAGAAAAGCAATTAATTAAAGGGAAATGAGACATCCGCCCAAACGTAGCTAAGTGCTACAATGGAATTTATTAATTTATCCCTTTATATATTTATTCAATAAGGTGCCAATGCAAAGGTTGTGAAGCACACCAAGAAATGACTAAGAGCAGCGTACCACATTTACACGATTCTAATGCGCCCTCGATTCTAACGCACACCCGTGTTTCGTGAACAAAAAAAAAAAAAAAAAGAGGGAAAAGAAAATCGCCCTCGATTGTAATGCCCCCCTGTTTGCCATGACCTAAAGAAAGAAAAGTCCTTTACAGTACTGCGCACCTCATTATTTCATACAGAAATACGCCTTTCTCTCATATGGAAAAAATGAAAATTTACTCCCAATGTACTAAAGTTGTGATAAATAAGGAAAGACACAGTTTCGCGCGATAGGTGAAGCATCGATTACAATAGAAAATTAGTAAACAGCTATATGAAAAGTAAGGATAGTAGTTTTATTGGCTGTATAAACATTTAAACATTCGCTTACAAATTGAATTAACAAGCATTGTGTCATGCGCACACAACCATGAACACTCACTCACTTACTGCGGAAACTCTTTATCAAAATGCTGGAGTGAGGAAGTGTGGTAGCAGGAGCGAGGGAATCGACCTTTGTGCGGCCTCTCGCTTCAAAGCGAACTAAGCGACGAGAACACAGCGCGGCGCGCCTAGATGCTTAGACTCTTGTATCCGCTGCAGATTGCTTTCAAGATAGGGCCGCGTGGCCGCACCTGGTGTAGAACGCTTCTCCTGTTAATGCCAGTCCCGCATGTAAGTTTTGGGAACTCCGAATGCCCGTGATGCAGCCCGATTTCCCTCTGCTCCGCACAAGTGATCACTTTCCTTTTAATTGCGGCATCGTGATGAACACACGGCATGTCTTTGCAGTTGGCACTTCCATGCTGATAGAGCAAACGCAGAAAACGGGACGACGGACGGTGCACTAACCTAGGCCAAAGGAAGCATTGCCTAAGCACACATACAACAGCACATGGAGAAAGCTACGGCAGCTAGACTCGAAGCGCATACGAGACAGCAATTTGGAATGCCGATGGCGATATGGTAACGCCGATTTAGGGTCGTACTTGATTCTAACAAGCAGGCAATTTTCGGACCTGTTTTACTAGGAAGAAAGTGCACGTTAGATTCAAATATATACAGTATATACAGTTGAACCTCGCAATAACGAAATTGGCAGGGAAAGCGAAAAATTTTGCATTGCGAGAATTTTGTTGTTGCGAAATGAGGCAGCACAGATAGGTAATGTGTCGTAGAACAAAACTTTAATGTCATAATTTCATTAGCCTGCTTTGGCACACTTGTTCGAGGATACAGAACCACATTGCTGACAGTACAAAATGCACCGCACGCGTCCATCAGCAGTGGCAGCACTGCCGTGGAGCAGTGTTCTCGGTCAATTAACTCCGGATATAAGATCACTTGGGCGAGATTTTGCATAACTCAGCACCAGACACAGAGCAACAGCACTCCTCGCATGGAGCAGCAATTCTACAGCACATGCTGTTGCCCGTAGGCGCCGACGCATCCAATGCCGAGCGCGAAAGTGATTGTAACTCATATACCCGAAGGAAGTCGATGGAGATTACAGCCCCTTAATGCAAATCTATGTCCGGGGCCGAATCCGCACGCAGTACCTGTCAGGTGGCACCAAAACCAGCGTTCTTGTAGTGATGTGTATTCCTGGACAATTGCTCAATCAAGACCCGATGCATGGCAATTCATACTGCAACCGCCATCTCAAGTGCCATAAACAGTTCCACGTTGATGGGACGCAGATTTCCTTGTTTTTGCTGCATTTTTCTCGCTATGCACTGCACCAGGTGTGCAAAGATGATCGTCACGTGTCGGCATGTATGCCACTTCACATGGGTGACCAACAAACAAGATGGCGTGTTCCAGCGCGATCGCTTCCAGCGTTTGGTTGTTTTTGTAAACAAAAAGGGAGGCGCCCATACAAGTGTAATGTGGTGGTATTTTATGCAATTTTAGTGAAAAGCAGCGTTATGTATGAGATACCGCTGAGATGTGGAAAAACTTATACATATAGGGCAAACAGGACAGTGTTTCAATGACAGAGCTCATCAGCACAGCAGTAATCTAAAGAATGGCTATGGGAGTCATTTAGCGGGACATTGTAACAAGTGTCCCTGCACTCCCATATTTCAAAAAACTAAATTCATAGGGAAAGGAAAAGGTAAGAGGGAAAGAGAAATAATAGAGGCTTATTACATTAGAAAAAAAAAAGGAGATAAATGTCTAAGCACTCCCTCTCTTGCCTTGTTGGAAAAAGAAATAGGTTTTTTTTGCATGAAAGATTATGATGTAGCTGATTTTGCAGATGTATTTGCGACTCGTGTATGCATGCCTATGCTGGAAAAAATGGTATATAATGGCTGGAGAATTTCAAATAAACTTCCAGCAGGCAGTCAGCACTTGTCTGTGGTATTTGTTTCCTCGTGTCCTTGTCTTATTCGCGCTGTTCAACCTCAGTTCTAAGTGCAAAGCAATAGCATTTGAGCACATTTTGAAGCCTGCTAGCCTTATGCGAGTGGGTAATATGAGGGTTACGTTGTGGTGAATTTCGTTAATGTGGGATTGTAGTACAGCGACATTTCCTTGCCGGGAGGTAAGAAATGCATTGAATCCTAGGTTGTTCGCCGGGGATACAAGAATACTTCGTTGTCATGAGAATTTCAAAGTCATGGAATTTTGTTACTGCGGGTTTTGACTATAGCAACTTAGGTCTTGTGTGGTCCTTGTTTTTCCGACAAAAACAAGAACAAGAAAAAGTCTCAGAAAAAAAAAATTAATGTGACAACATGTCCCCACACCAGTAATAAAAGTGGTCTCAGACATAAACGTCATCATTGTGTATGTTACAAATGTGCAAACCTGGGATGCAGTCTTGCAACAGTGCAGAAAGCGAACCGTTACAAGATCGTGCTACCTCGCATACGATAAGGACCAAAGATGTGTGCCACAAAACTGCTTACATGTCGAGCAAAAGGTGCAGCCGCTCGTTCTGAGTGCGCCTATTTGACAAAGTTTGGGTAAAGATTGATGCAATCTTTGGTGTGCCGAAGAGTCGTCACAGTCATGGTGTCGTGTTTATTTTTTTTTTTACTAAAAAAAAGGTCTTCATGAATCCTAGGTTGCATTAAATGCTGTTATCGGTCATTTCTCAATTGGTCGCCACAACATTTTCACTGACATATCATCGATTAGGCAAATTTATAAATTTGGCTAATTAAATGCATTCCTGCACAATGAGTAAGAAATATTCCCAGCGGCCAGCCACCACGAACCACACCCATCAAGGCACAGTGAACGCCGTTTTTAGTTCTTAGTGACGTTCAGTCAATCTAGCAGAATACTGCAGAATAAATGTGAAGTGACATACTGGTCATTGGATGTTGGCCAGTATTTCACATCGCTTGCCAAGAAACTTTTGAGAACAATAAAGGGATAAAATGTTCCCTGGCTTTTCGATCTGCATCATCGACCAATATTTTGAATAAGCTCGATTATTCTGGCTTATTCGGGATTCAACCACATGCACCATGAAGCAATGTAAAATGGTAACCAATATTATGTGTACCGAACAATGGTTAGTTAAAATTTTCTGACTCGATCTGCGCAAGTCGGGTCGTTTCCGTAACTGCAATTTCAGAGGTTCACGTTTTTGCCAAATGTTTAATTTGGCCGCTAAGGTTTACTAAATATGAAACTTTACATTCCTGGCTTACGTTCTGCAGTGACAAGAGCCTGATTTTGTGTGGTGTGACTGGGCAGGAAGTTGTGTAGCCTGAATGCACATTTCAGTGACGATTGCAGTTGCCATTGGATATTTGTGACCAAGAAGCTTCACGAAAGCAAGCAGGTCGTTTGTCGGCGTGCCGCAGTATCATCCCGGTAGCTGGATGTGGTGCACGTGCGAAATAGATTTAGAGCGTCAGACACATGGCGTTTGCCAATTAATCGACGCAGTTGTACCAACAGAGCGCAAAAGCGAGTGTTAAAATGTTCAACGAGACTGTTGAGCTATACGCTGAGCAGGCTGTGTGACCTTATTCATTCAGCGCGGCTTTCCTTCCCGACCACATGCCCCATGAATTGAGCGCCAGTTCAAATAATCTGTAGCAGGTCTGCATGTACGCATATGCATGACACTTATATAAAACATACGTACTGCATTGATATAGTAGTTCTACAGAAACCCACACGGTGGAGAGAAGGAATTAATGAAAGGAAAATCAGACATCCACCCGTTCGTAGCAATTGCTACAAAGGAAACCCATACGGATTCCTCGAAAGAAAAGCCTCACAGTTGAAGAAAAATTCGTCCTGGTCCAGGACTCGAATGGCGGTCCCGGGTTCGAGTCCCAGACCAGGATGAATTTTTCTTCAACTGTGAGGCTTTTCTTTCGAGGAATTGACGCATTTCGAAGTGGCGCATCCTCGCACCAAGCATATGAGTGCCGTCATCTTAGAACACTGTGTCATCAGTGCTGGAAACGCAGTCACTTAACACGAGTGTGTAGAGCATCGGACAAAGGCAATAAGGGGAGGCAACAAGTGTATGCATTTTCCTGAAGTCTGCAAAATAGTTGTAAGGACTGCAAAGTTTTGCACATGCTGACTGTGCATCAAGTGATGAACAGCACTCATATTACGCCTATTCTTCGCCAAATAAGTTGGAACGGTGTGCCACACACAATGTTGGTAGACACAGTGTCACCTGTGAGTGTGATTTCGCGGGCAGTGATTGAGCAACATTGAGGCAAGTGGCCACACCTCTAAGGAACAACAATGAAGCTGTCGTGTTTCAAGGGCCCCCTTCTTATCACAGGGAAATTGCAACTCAATGCAAACATGGGTGGTGCGACAATTCAGGTGGAACTGGACGTCGTTGATTGTCTGGGACTGATGCTTTGTGGCCGTGACGCTATCTGAAGCTTCAATATGGCAGGTTTGCCAGCACTCACTGCAATCGCTCTAGCGTGCATACAAGCGGACACTACAAACAGAAGGTTGGAAACCTTGTTATCAAACTACAACGACATCCTCGCTCTGGGTCTGGGTCTGCTCCGAGGGCCACCGGTCCACCTGACCGTCAGAGAAGATGCCAGGCCCCAGTTTTGTAAAGCCCGAATGGTGCCGTATGCACTTATGCAAATGGTATCAGAAGAGATAAATAGGCTAGTCAATGAAGGGGTGTTATCACCGGAGACATCTTCTGAATGGGCCACACCCATCGTGCCCATAGTCAAGAAGGATGGGCGGCTATGGCTGTATGGCAACTTCTGTCGTACAGTGAATATTGCGACCCTTATGGAGCAATATCCGCTGCCGCGATTTGATGATATATTGGTGAATCTCAACGGCGAGGTTTTCAGTACATTGGATTTGCGGAACACTTATAATCAGTTGCCCCTGGATGAAGACTCGAAGAAGCTAGACGTTCTGAATACTCACAAGGGCCTATACTGTTTCAACAGGCTGGCCTTCTGGGCATCTTCCGTGCCGGAAATCTTCCAGCGACACATGGAAGCCGTGATCAGTGCGATCCCTGGTGTGTAGGTATATCTGGACAACATTATTGTAGCTGAAAAGGCGAACGACTATAAGATCCTGGAGGAAGTGGGTACAATGTCTGTGGGAACACAGCCTGCGTGAGAAATGCGAGTTCCAGCAAGAGCAAGTTACGTTTGTCGGGCACTGCATTGATAACGGCATATGCCCTCAAAGCGATAACATCACAGCGCTGCTCGACGCCCCACGACCCACCTGGGTGAGTGAACTAAAACATTTTTGGGCCTTTTAAGTTAGTATGGAAAGCTCTTGCCACATGTGTCAACTTTACTAGCTCCCTTATACGCATTGTTTGCAAAGGGCAAAAGTGGTTCTGGGACAAACAACAGCAGACTGCTTTCGAAGCAGCCAAGAAGGCAGTGAAGAATGCAAATCTTTTGGTGCATTTTGACCCAAACAAGCCCCTTCATTTAGAATGTGACACGTCAGTGGTAGGTCTGGGAGCAGTGTTGTCGCATCGAGTCGGTGGCATTGACTAGCCTATAGGATTCAAGTCATGAACCCTAGTGAAAGCCAAGAATTATTCCCGGCTAAAGAAGGAAGCCCTCGCTCTCGTGTTCGGCGTGACCAGGTTTAGAGACTATCTGTATGGGAACCACTTCGAGCTGACAACCAACCACAAATTGTTAAAGGGACTGTTCAGCCCAGACAAGGCCGCTGCCAATGGCCGCTGCCTGCATTCAATGTCAGGCCCTGCTGTTGGGAGGATATCGGTACAGCCTGTCCTATTGTAAGGGATCCAAAAACGTGAATGCCAATGCCTTCAGCTGACTCCCTATTCCAATGGGGAAGCCTGATAAAGAACAGGAATACATGCCCGAGTATGTACATAGTACGTGCCAAAGAGTAGGCGGCTCTAACCATTTGTGACCCTATGCTACAGAAAGTGCGAAAATGGATCCTGCAGGGCTGGCCAACCTACCTGACAGAGACAGAGGGGCAATTCCGGCCATTCTTTAAGAAAAACTGTGAGTTGACTGTTGTGTACCGATTCTGGCCGCTGAGTTCAGCGGATGACGTATCTTCGTCAGTTAACCCTGGTGTTGAAGAGCGCCCTCTTTCGGCCTCAAGAATGTATATATTGTAGTGGTTATCAAGTTCCCCTGTTCTGTGTTTGTTTCGTGACGGCAATAAAAGGTTATTGCCGATATGCCTTGTCGCAATGGTGCCTCGCGATCCTACCCACGCAGCAACATAACACTGGCGACGAGGATGGGATCGAATGAGACCGTCACAATGGGAAGCTAGCTCCTGTCCGTACTCGTTCACAATGACGGCCACCACAACGGAGGGGCTCAAGCCTTTCGACATCACTCACCCTGAAGAGTGGGAGGACTATGCAGAACGTTTCCAGTTCTTCTGCGAGGCGCAGGATGTTACGGACGCCAGCAAGAAGAGATTGACATTCCTCTGCCACTGCGGTCCCACCACTTTTCAATTAGCCAGGGCGCTCGTGGCACCGGCCCAGCTGAAGGATACACCGTTCGAAACAATCCTCGGCGTTCTCCGCGACCACCTAGCGCCGAAACCACCGGAGCTTGCCAGACGATATGAATTCCATCGCCGCGACCAGGCACCAAGTGAGTCTGCCGCCGCCTACCTCACTGCTCTTCGAAAGATGGCACAGCACTGCAATTTCAACGACCTCGACACTGTGCTACGGGATCGATTCGTGTTTGGACTGCAGAACGACACGGTGAAGCAGCAACTGCTGGCGAAAAAAGAGGTGTCTTTCACCAGTGCTGTCGAGGAAGCAGTCGCCGCTGAGGCCATTGCCCGGGAAGCCAGCCTAGCCTCTTTTCAAACCACCAATGCGCCGCATTTCGAGCCCGTGCATCAAGGGACGATGACTGGCGATGATGGCGAGCAAGACACCACCGAAGATGTTCTTCGGTTACGTGCGAGCCCCACTCAGCGACGGGACACCGAGAGATTGGTGGGCGGCCCCTGCGCCAGCTGGGGAGGCCCGCACAACCGTTGCCTGTGTCGGTTTCGTGGTGCCCAGTGCAGGGAATGTGGAAAAACCGGTCATATTGCTAAGGTCTGCCGGTCCTGGAGGCAGCTTAGCCCACGTCGAAATGCCAAAGATCAAGCCCGGATGCAACTATTCAAGACCACTCCTCGCACAAACATTTCATACTGCGACGACTTGGCAGTTACTGCTATCAACGAAGTGTCTAAACCCACCAAGACGAAGATACATGTGAGTGTAAAAATTGAAGGCACACAGTGTCAGATGGAGGTGGATTCGGGATCAACTTTTTCCATTATCTCCTACGCCACAGCCAGACGCATTTTTCCAAAGGAGCGTGTCCAAGACCTACAGCAACTTGATGTTATCATGAGGGACTATCAAGCAAACCGTATCGCTGTACGTCGAGTTCATACCGTCCAAGTGCAGTTCAAAGATTTTGACGGCCCATTGCGCCTGGTCATTGTCAAGGGCGAGCGCCCAAGTCTTCTCGGGCTGGATTGGTTTCCGGCACTTGGTATCAATATCACGGGAATGCAACGCATCGATCAGCAACCATTCTCACTTGATAACATATTCCGGGACTTTGCCTCTGTGTTTGACGAGACGCTGGGCTGCCACAAGAGACCTCCTGTTCAGTTAGCACTTGACCCTGAGGTTGTGCCTATCCGCCTGAAAGCAAGAAAGGTTCCTTTCGCACTGCGACCAAAAATCAACGCCGAACTGGACAAGCTGGTAACACAAGGAATCCTAGAGCCGGTTGACCACGCTCGTTGGGAAACCCCTATTGTTACGCCACTGAAGGCAAATGGGGACGTCCGCATCTGTGCAGACTACAAGTGCACCAGCAACAAAGCCTTGCAGCAGCACTCGTATCCGGTACCAGCTGTCAAGCACCTGCTGGCATCCCTCTCTGGTGGAACTGTCTTTGCGAAGCTAGACTTAGCACAGGCCTACCAACAGCTCCTAGTGACTGATGAATCTGCAGAGGCGCAGACCATTGTGACGCATCGGGGTGCTTTCCGCGTTCGACGATTACAGTTTGGTGTCAGCGTCGCACCTGGCATCTTCCAGAGTTTAATGGAGAACCTACTGCGTGGACTACCAGGCGTCATTACATATTTTGATGATGTCCTCATTTCAGGTGCATCGCACCAAGGATTACTTAGTCGCCTTCGAGAGGTCTTTCAGCGGTTCCAAGATGCAGGGCTTAAGGTCAAGAAGGAGAAATGCCAGCTAGGAGTGACGCAAGTGGAATTTTTGGATTTCCGAGTCGATGCTGAGGGAATCCATCCCACACTGGCCAAGATGCAAGCCATCCTTAATGCACCGCGGCCGTTGAACAGAGCCGAGCTGCAGGCCTTCCTGGGTCTTCTCAATTTCTATCATGCATTCCTTCCACACAAGGCCACTGTCGCTGAACCCCTGCACCGTTTGTTGGACAAGAAGGTCTCCTGGCTGTGGGGAAACCTACAACAAACTGCGTTCGACAATGTGAAGAAGCTACTGGCATCCAACCAGGTGCTGACACACTTCGACAAGAAGAAGCCGGTAATCCTTGCCTGCGATGCGTCCCCGTACGGAATAGGAGCAGTGTTGAGTCACAGAATGCCGGATGACACGGAAGCACCAATCGCTTTTTATTCAAGAACCTTGTCCTCTACGGAGCGTAATTACGCCCAGGTTGATAAGGAGGCACACGCTGTGGTTGCCGGAGTAAAGAAGTTCCATGACTACGTACTCGGCCGCCCATTTCAGATCCATACAGACCACAAGCCACTCCTGGGGCTCTTCACATCAGACCGGCAAACGCCACAGATGCTTTCACCACGAATGTTGCATTGGTCCATTTTTCTTAATGGATACCAGCATACTCTCCACCACCGACCAGGAAAACAGTTAGGCCACGCAGACGGCCTCAGCAGACTGCCTCAAGCGGACCACTGCCAGGATGACCCTTCGCCAGCAGAGGTCGTCATGCTTCTGGACATACTTCCAGGATCTCCAGTCCATGCAGACGATGTGGCTAAGTACTCCGCCAAGGATGCTATCCTCTCCCGTGTCCTCAACTGGGTGTGGAAGGGGTGGCCAAGGTGCGCTCCGAATTCCGAGTTCACACCATTCGTGTTCAGGCAACATGAGCTGTCCGCCCACAAGGGATGCTTACTGTGGGGTGACCGTGTGGTGATTCCACAGAAGTTGTGTTTCCGGGTCCTCGAAGCTCTGCATGTCGGACACCCCGGCATCGTCAGAATGAAAGCGCTTGCCCACAGTTATGTATGGTGGCCCGGCATGGATACGGCCATTGAGGAATCGGTCCGGCGATGTTTCCCTTGCCAGGAAATAAAGTTATCCTCTTTTTCATCAATATTAATGAAACTTGCCAGTATTATTAAGACTACTGTGCTGGTTTCAAGTATGTCATTAGTTTGCTGTAGGTTTCAGGCCACAATGGAAAATAAATGGCACAATAAAAAATTATTTGTAAGGCATGCCTAGATAGCATAAAGTCTAAGGAATGAAATATAGCAAGCACAATTTTTTATCTGACCCTTAATAGATATTTTACAGCCCACTGAATACAAGCCCACAGAATATAGCCACCATGTGGCAGAAGTTGTAGCAAAAAAATTAATTTCCAAAGTGAAAAAATAAAAAAAATGTGCTTGCTATACTGCATAGAGTATACACTAGGCTCCGTTCTGCAAAAAAAATTTTCAGTTCTATCTCTTGGTGTTGAGATAGCGAGGCCTGAATATTACATGGAGCCCAAAATTCGCATTTTGTGAAAGGTACAAAAAACAAACAGCGTTAAATATGAGGGTGTGACATGGCATCCAGAACAACCATTTTTGATACTTGCTCTAGACACAGGAAACTTTCAGGACACATCCAATCTTGTGGGCTGCTTATAAATATGCAATTAGATTTTTTTCTGAGGTCAAAAACAAAAAGTAGTTACAATTCTTCTTGTGTTAGAAATTTGGGATGTGATTTGCAAAAAAATGTACTGCGACAACATAGCTAAAATGGAGCAGGTGTGTTACTGGATGTTCAAACACTGCAAGTTGTCATTTGGATGTTTGTATCTGTACTTTAGCCAAAGTTATGAAATTCTAAAGTTGCAGCTTTAAGAATGTGAATCTTCGTTGGTGATTTCTACAGCATTTCAAAACATTTAAGTGTCTTAAGACACTATGTCACATATTTGTGCACTCTCAGACTCACCTGCATTCAGGGAAAGAAGAATGACGAGAATTGAATGAGTAGAAGGTACATAGTGCTGATCCCAAAATTTGAGACATTAAAAATGCTATACATACTTCAGAACTAAAAGAAACTGGGAAAACTTAAATTTGAAGCTTCAAACCTGGGAAATAATAATTACAATATAATTAAATACGCAAAATTCTCCCACTGATGCAGACATTGCACGCACGTATAGGCTCGTAACACAATCTGGCATGCACCAACATGAACCCATGTACACGCGAGAGGCACGGGCATCGGCACATCATCTGCGGCCTCCAAAGTAAGCCTACACGCGGGGACAGAGGAAAATGGTTAGCTTCGCTGCTGCATTATTGCCAGTGCAGTATGAGATTGCGTGGCGCAGTGACTTAACTCAGGCGCGATCTTCTCGGCTCGTCTGAGCCTTGGGATAATTGCCTCCCCTTTCTTGCCGTAGGAAGTAGAGACAGCTTGCGCTTCGCTTTTCGTGGACAAGTGTTCGGTTTCACTTTTTTTTTTTTACAGAAGGTCGATTTGCTGCTTACGTTCGTAATACGATGAACAAAGAAACGGCATATCAGCGGTTTTCGAAGCGATTCACTGCCAGGCTTAGCAGACGAGCTCATCTGCTAGGCCTAGTTGCCGTAGCAACAACCAATCAGAAGGCACCTCTCAGTGTGCTGGCGCACTGAGCCAATAGGAGGGCCGCGTGCATCGCGAGCTTCGTCACACCGGCCCCTTATTGTTTTACATTTGCACTTTTTCTATGCGGGTATCGTCCACAAGGATACAGGAAACTGAAAGCTGCACGAAGGTAAATTGGCTCGCATCCCCCCCAGCACAAACTAAGCCGCGAAAACACAGCGTAACACGGGCTCTGTACTCATCGCAGATGGCGTACAAAAGAACATCAGCTCGGCCTAGCTGGTGTTTACTGCATATCATATTGACCGCAAATAAAGACGAGGACAATGGAAGAGAACACATAAACAACACGGGCGGTAACTTTCAACTAGTTTATTTACGGCAGCCCGTGGGCACATATAGACAAATAGAACATGCGCAGAACACAGCAAACAAGAACACTCATCAGCCTAGCAAGGCAACCAAATATTTTAAAAAATCTATTTCCGATTGAAACAACTACAGCTGGGAAGTGTCACTAACACAGTCTTGGCCTTTCTTTTTTATGTGATAAGCCTCCATCAGTTTGCGTGCAGTCTGGTCCTGGCTTCTTCCCAGAATCTTTTATTTCCTTAAAAAGAGGTGCGCAGTGACAGGCATTGCAGTGTGCAGGTGAGTGTGCCAATTCATCTTTCGTTAACTTTTGTTCATGTTCCCTGGCTTGATCATTCAGGCATCGTCCTGTCTGCCCTATGTAGGACTTGCCACACGCCAGGTGGATTTCGTACACAACTCCTACACTGCATTTTGCATATGGCTTGGTGTGGTTCTTGCCACAGCCTTGCCTTCCTTTAGGATCAGGGAGGTTGCGGGGCAGAGCCGCGCCAGCTTAAAAGGGGCTGAAAAGACAAGGGGGACTCCAAACCTGCCTGCCACCTTCGTTAGGTTGTGAGTGACCCTGTGAATATACGGTACCACTTCAGGTGTTACGGCCATAGTAGTCTTCCTCACCCTTGCTTTGCTCCTAGATCCTTTTACCTTCTGCAGGAGGGTTTCCACCACTGGCGTTACCATCGAATCAGGGAACCCTGCCGTCTTAAGACGGGAAATCTGATTGTCAAAGGCAAGCTGCACCTTGTGCACACACGACTTGCAAAGAGCCGATTCTAAGCAGAGCATTGCTACTCCTCGTTTAACAATCTTTGACTGGTAGAAGTCATATGGCAGCAAACCTTTCTGTGCCCGAGGGAAGTACTGCCAGCATGCGTGGCCTTCAGCAAAAGAACAACTCGGTAAGGGGCTTTCTTTTGCTCACGAACTTCCACTCGACAATTCCCTGCATTTTTTACACCTGTGCATTTCCTTTCCTGCGAGGATTAGCCAAGAAGGATGGTGGCTCGAGCAAGGCGAGAGGAGGGAGGTGAGTGAGCTCGCAGTAATGCAATCAAGTGCATGCGAGGGAGGGGGCAGGTTTGCATGTGCCTCCTTTGACAGCACAGCCACACCTGCACATAGCTTTTTATGGATCTTTATGCCCAACATAAAAATATAGGTGCAAATGGAAAATATTCGGGACCCATTCTGTGACTGCCTTCCTCTGAACACACCCAGCTGGCTCATCCACTGCAGTGGCGTAGCCCCGCTTTCCCACTAGTCTGGCGCACTGTCCGTGTAAACAGGGGGCATTTCAGGCAGCACCTGCGGTTACGCTAGAAATGGGTTTCCCCAACTCATCTTGAAAAACTTGCTATACGCCCACTCGCATGATGCTTCCTGCCTCAATGTGCCTACGTAGTAGTAACAGGGATGCACAAGCCCTGAAAGCTTGGCTAAACAAGAGAAAGAGACACTCCGAGTCATTTTACTTTACTACAACAAAAAGAATGAGTTCAGAATTCAATATTAGTGCGCTTTTCATTACTAGAATGATAGACATCGTTGGAATGACCATAAAAAGATAAATAAATAAAATAGGCTTAATATAGGCTCAATTTTCTCATTCGAAATAAAATATTGCAATACGTTTTTACAGTACTAGCTTTACCAGTCCTCGGTGGATATTCTATGAAATTTTCATAAAAATCAGCAATGATTATTTTTTATGTTTCCAAAATGTCCCAATTTTTACTATTCTTGCAATTTTGACATTTTCTGGGATGTTATAGCCAAATAAATATGTGCTGTAGTTGCATACTTCTTTAGTTTGTGAGAAACCTTTTCAAGATTTGTCATAGCTATTATTTAGCTTCATCACCTTAGCTAAAATGGCCCCCAAGAAAACCTAACTTCAAGGCTAATCAGAGGCAGTTGCTCAAAAACCAAAGTTTGTCAAGTTTTCAAAAACATACTGTGGGTGCCACAAATCTGACTTCCCATGGGCAAATAGTAGTAATGGTGTAAATTACCGAAAAAATTATGGCAGGGTACAGTGCTTAATTTTAGAGTGACAGGCTTTTAAATTTGCAAAATCTGCAAGTAGTTAAAATGCTCCTTTCCGTCTTTAGTGAAATAAGAATTTTTTTCACTAAATCTGTGCTAAGTTTCGCAAAACAAAGGTTGATTCCTTTCTACAGAGACATTTTCCCACCTCATATATAAATTTTGAGGAAAACTAAGTATAGTCAGGACCACCCTAAATCTAAACACACCCTCCAGAGCTAAAGTCGCTATACATTTAACTGCTAGGGAGGGTGCAGATTCATGGTGAATATGTAGGATTTTCTTTGCGATTCTGTTATGCTAGAAGTTGTTCTATGCATATCATATGTGAAACACCATGCGATAAGGGGTTGAAAGATAACTTTTCATACCTTGCCTCTCGTATTACAGTGAAGGCTTGTTAATCCAAACCTCATTATTTCAAATTCTTGTGTAATTCAAACTACCTGGCAGAGTCCAGCCATGCTCTATAGAACTACATGTATTAAAAAGCTCATTAATTTAGACGCAAATTGGGTCCACTATGTATAATTTTAACTGCATGCTACTGTGCTTGGCTCGTGCTTGTGGTCACTTTTTGAGCTAAGCGACGCGTGGCACAACAGGCTTATCACCATCATCATTGATCCATGTCCCAGTGACAGCTCCCTCGAATCTCAAAGGCTACGCTCTTTCGGACTGCCGGAAAAGATTAAAGGAGGCAGAAACACGTCATGGCCTCCGTGTCCTTAAGCTTATTTTTTGCAAAGAGTTAGTTTCATCGACATCGACAATGGAGCATGCCGCTAAAGTCGTTGAGCAAGTAGTGAGACAAAGTGCGCCATTCTTTATCACCTTTGTCGCGTGAGTGCCCCTTGTGGACGATGTTTCTGACGCAGGGACCAGACCTACACTGTGGTCGTGTCACCAGGTCTCTGTCGTGTGGCAAATACCAGACCTGAGGAGAACGACTGCATTCTGGTTCAGGTACAGACCTCCAATCTGTTAAAACTGGCACACTCACGTGCAAGGCGCGGATGGTATCTCAGGTGGCATGCTCACGTGCTGTCGTTAACAGATCTGAGGTGGGGGTGTATGTGAATTACTTGGCTATGTGGACTTCCCGGACTACATAAGCGTTGACAGCTCGATCGCCATGCAGTGCTTTGATGACCATGTTTTACAACAAATTCGAGCTCAGATTTCAAGCTCAGAATCACAGATCACTTTTGTAAATAAAAGGCGATGGTTCCAGAGGTGCTCTCACTCCTTTCATCTTTAAACATAGCCTTCTGTTTATCATTTCCGTTATTTAAAACTTCGTTCAATTCGAGATCAGTGAGAGTCTCCATAAAATACGAATTAATGAGCTTTTACTGTACAGCTACTGTACCTACGTGACAGAGTGCAATGCCATGTGTGTGCCTCTCTCCATCACGATTCTGCGCTGCTCCTCACCTGTACTAACCTAGAGAAATAACTGTGCGAAACCTGCGGCATCTAATATTAACCACAGTACTATCTTCAGATACATAAGAGCACTTACACAAGAAATGCTGGCAAGGTTTTTAACAAAGACCTTCACACAACAATTGTAGTAGTTGTAGAAGTCTTTCTTCAGAAATCCCAGGGTTTTCCCCATGGAAGTTGGTAAGAAGCCGACAGACATGTAGCTGCAATTGGAAAAACTAACGTTCTCGTTTTCTGGCCGTCTTCTTTGGGACTTGATAAGTCAGCTTCCCCAACGAATTAAGCTGCCTGGTGGTTGATATTGCAGCATTTCTAAGTGCACGAAAATTGAAGCAAGGTTTCGAATGTGATGCAAGCTGCTCTTTCAGAGTGACAATTAGGATCACCCATGCAAATGTGGTACTTTTAATGATCTCCTTCCGAGTAACAGGAGTGAAATGGAAGTTGATCGAGCTCAGCTGGTCCAAGTGAGTAAAAATGGATCCCAAGCACAGGAGGCTTGATCAAAAGGCCCCCATGGGGGAAAGCCAGCTGCTGTGGATGCGTTTGTGTGCGCCTACCTCTCAAAGGAGGCCAAGGGCTCCACGAGCTGCTCCCAGCCGGGCCCCTCGCACCCTCCGGGCAGTAGCCGCACCCCACAGTGGCTGTGCAGGACCTGCATCCGACCATGCTTTATCACTCACAGCATGTACCAATGTTCAATGTACTAGAATTTCACACACTCTTTCATTCGAGACTGTAAAGCACTGTTTGCCAGACACATTTTCCAGGTGTCCTCCAAGAACGATGCCAATCCAAAGCCACTACTTCCTGTGCTTACTATACCACCTCAGGCAGGGAGTGCACATTTGGCTGCACACACATACACACAGTGTTGCTACAGGTCATGTACATGTAGCACAGTTGACTTCTATACATCCGACCCTCACAGGACTGCCAAAAACTGGTCGAATTATGTGGCACGTCAAATTAACCCTTTCGCTGTCGGACCTTTCTGGCCGTGACGCACCCCCAGTGTCGGCTTGGTTTCAGGGAACGAGCATAACAGGGACTGAACATAGCAATTTATTTTTGATTATGATTGGTATACAAATTACATAGTCAATGCAATATGCACATTTCAGTCTTCTGCAGCTGTTGTTAGTAAACATTATCATCATCATCAGCCTGACTATAAAATCCGTTCAACATCCGAATCTGACGATGTGGAACCCTCTTCCTCGCATGCGACTCTGTCCGAGTCCGAATCCGAGCTCGGCTCGTATTCTGAATCGGAATTGAGCCACCGCTCCAATGAGCAGACGAAGGTCCCGCACGCTAAGCCATCCGAAAGTAACTGCGCGCAGGGAGAAGGATGCGCTTTCAGTCGCCCGCACGACGGAGAGAAATGGGATGTTGCGTGATCAAGAAGACAGAGGGAGATGAAAAAAGGCTAAACAAAGTTCGAAGGGCTTTACGTTTACTGCTGCAAGTCGGAAGCGAGGGTGCGGCGAGAGAGCGAAAGCAGCAATCGAGTCACTCTTTTCGGAGAGGCAACGGCACGTGTGCCTGAACTTGACGCGCCGCAGCAGACACACCAACAGAAGAAAAATAAAAACCTTCAAACCAGCGGAGATGGCAGAAAAACCCTTGAACCCATAACTACACGCGCGCGACGCATGATCCAGCGAACGCGGAGCCACCGCGCCACTCAGCAAAGAGAAAGTGGGGAGTGGCAGTCGCACCGTACTCTTCAATAGATGTATTAACACAGGTCGGAGCGAATATACGAAATTGTAGCTCAGGCGCGAAATTTTGAATGCACGATAGAGAATGTTTGAACGCACGATAGAGAACGTACCGGTTATTCAGTGACACTGTGGGGGGGAAGCGTGATGACGTACCGGTACGTCCGTGACAGCGAAAGGGTTAAACAAGAGGCACGAAACATTCCAAAACACACGACTAAATCATTTGGCAGTACAGTTAGACCTCAATACTATAACAAAGTACTTAACCCTCCATAACTTCCTCTCCGTAGAATGCCATGTATATTTAACCTCAATATACCTATAGGGAGAGCGTGTGAATGGAAAAGGGCTGTATGCATGCAGCCTGCTCAGGGGAGGGGCGAGACAGGCGAGTGCGTGCCTCCAGCTGTGGGGTCGGCACGGCTGTCAGCGGGCTGAGTGCACAGCAGGAAATAAAAGCTCAAAACGTGTTGAAGCAGGCGTTCCTGTGCGGGCACTTCTCACGACTGTCCTCACACTACAGGCAACGCTATCAGCGTTGCGGCTTTACTTCATACCACCGATGTGAAGATATCGTGCACATGGCATGAAACCTTATTTTTGGTCATCAATTCAAATTCAGCAAAATCAATTTTTTTTTCTTATTGAAATTAGCTTTTTCCAATTGCCAGGCACCTTTTAAAATATTGTTTAAAGGGCCCCTCACCAGGTCTGGCCATTTTGAGCTGACAAGTGCCGGGCATACAATGCACGCTCACGCTTATGTCTGCTAAGAATTACACTGCTACGCACCACAGAAAAAGCTGAAATTTAACACCGAATGCCATCTGCCCTTCTCCTCGTGGGCGCCGCACTCCCACATGGAGAGTACATCGCCCTGCCTACGTACATCGTGCTTGCACTGTGTGACGTCGCTCGTAGTGACACGTGACTTCGAGTATTATTCGAGTATTATTTGCACAATCTGCTGATCCAGCAGAATTAATGTTTAGAGAAACACCCAAACCGAATGTCTGCATGTTCTTGTTTTACTTCGCACTAAAGCAAGAGAGATGTACTTCCATTTTTTCTGTTTGTTCCCACGTCGTGCAGTCGCGCGCGCATACAATGAAAGTATGTCATTTTTCACCGTGTTCCAGTGTGCAATCATGCTCTATGAGCCGCTTGTGTCTGCCTCATTATTCACATAGCACTGACTTATACCGCTAGTCAGGCGTTCTCGTGCATAGCACACAAAATTGTGTGCTGTGTGAAACTAGACAAACGCAACAGCTCATGTTTGACACCATCAATGAAAGTGCACTGCGTAGCAAAAAAGCGAGGAAAAAAAAAATGAAGGTGGGGCCTGTGACGTATGCGTCACATGATTTTAGAGAGTATGGGTGCACGCAGGGAAGGAATTTCACTTGTGGAGGCTAGACGGGGCAAGCAGAGAGTGTCCTTGTTGGCGGTGACGCTTGCCTCCTGAAATCATGGGTTCATGGCACTGAAATATGTATATCTCAGCTACTAATAAACCAATTTGAAAAATTCTTGCACTAGAACACTCTGCAAGAGTTGAGGTAGGGCACGTCAAACGGGGTAGCTGACCCATACCGTCATCTGGCTCATCCACGCTAAGGACGTTGTTAAAGGGAGGAAACCATTCTCATCGAGAACAAAGAGACTGGGTTTATTTACAATATCTACATGAACAGGAAAGAACATAACATTTCAACAGTCTAGCATGATTGAATTGAAGCACACCCTGAGGAGCCAAAAACGTCTGCTTGAACCCCCTTTGTCCTCCCTTGATTCCTAGGCCAGGGAAATTGCCAGCCAACCTTTGTCCAATCATAGCGTCCAAAATAATCGAAGGACCTGCGTTGAGGGGGAGGGTTCCAACTCCTGTGTTCACTGAACACACAGAAAGGAGGGGAGCCTCCTAGACAGAGGTTGTCACACTTGACTCAAGCTGACACATTTTGGTTCCTGGGATGACCCAGCAGCTAGCTGGGGCGTCTGTCAAACGACCGTGGCAAAATCAGAACACCCTTTTCCAAGATTTTCTTTCTTGCTCCCATTGGTCCATGAAGGTGACAGTAAATCAACAAACAATATTCGGTGCGCCAAACGTGTCTCGCCTTACTGGTGCTGCATGCCAGTCTGAAGGGGACGCATTGTTGGCTTCATGAAGCAATTTATAGCAGCGGGGTAGGAGAGGCTAGAAGGTCACTACCCCTGCTGGCTGATTGTAACAGCTCCTCCATGGCCCGAAAAATCTCAAGTGGCCAGTGCCGGGCAAGAAGAGAATGGCTAGTGGCATGGGGGATGATTTGGCTTGCAGCAACCAGCTATGAAATGCTGAAATACACTTCAAAACATCTTGCAATGACAGGCCACAGCACAGCGAACCCCACAACACGGCTCTGTATAAATATGAAGTATCCTGGATCTAGCTTTAGACCTGCCATGCTTCAAAGAAAACATGAGTGCCGAAACAGCAAATGCTGCATTTCGCTATGTAAATTTCTGAAGGGATTTCGTGCTGACAAAACTAGCAATCATTGATGGATTCCTGCTAAGAGAAAGAGGATCATCTTGACTTAACAAAAAGAAAAAAAATAGTCGGGATTCTTAAAT
Source organism: Dermacentor andersoni (assembly GCF_023375885.2). Taxonomy (NCBI): domain Eukaryota; kingdom Metazoa; phylum Arthropoda; class Arachnida; order Ixodida; family Ixodidae; genus Dermacentor; species Dermacentor andersoni. The sequence continues at coordinate 235,778,427 of NC_092816.1, read as the reverse complement.
GAAGAACAAGTTTCAAATTAGCCTGCTCAAACTATCCACACTGCTGGCAGCTTTCCCTTCTTATAACTAATGGGGAAGTTGTACAGTAAAACCTCGTTAAACCGTACCCGCCTAAACAGTAGTTCCGCTTTAAAAGTAGTAAAGTCAAATCCCCGACTCAGTGGCCATTGAACATAATGTGTTTAGTTTCTGCATAAACTGTACCAGCTTATTGCATACGTATCGGTTAGCACGTAGTGTTTCCACTTTTCGTCGCGCAAACACGGCGGTGCGTTGTCTTCCATTGGGCGGCCCGGCAGAACAACAAGCCTAGGGGATTGGAACAACAGCCTCCAAGTGCCCTGTGCTTTTGCGCGTGAAGCCACATCAGCATCAACATCACTTTTGGGCCGTGTCAGAGAGAGTGAGAGCATGTGGCATCGTGCAACCAGGGGCTCGCGTCATGCCGAAGCTCGGATAAGAAAGATGCTGGGTGCTCAGGATAGAAGAAAAATTAGACATCGTTTGTGCTATCGAACGTGACATGAAGAAGTCGGTGCTGGCACGCGACACGGATCTGCTGTTGACTACGATGTGTGGCATTTGGAATGCGAAGAAGTTGCTCGGCAGTGCTGCTGCGACCGCGAAGAGATGTCGGCTACGAGGTTAGACTTCTCGCCGTCGTTGCCTCTGTTGTTCGACACCGTTGTGTCGACTAGCGACAGCACGGGCGATTCAGGCCCGACAGTGGCAGAAGCTGCGCGTTATGTCAGTCTCATGAATGTAATCGTCGCGACGAGAACAGCACCCCGCAATGAAAAAGGCGCCCCGCGACTTCTGCAGTGCTACTGCACGCGTGCACGAAGAATACGTAACGCTAACGAGGAATCTGCTATGCGAGTGTTTGCCGAGGAGAGGGGGCGGGCTGAAAAGCTGGCTCGCAGCTTCCGTAAGTTTGAGGTCGCTGTCATCGCTGCTAGGCTGCCAAGGCATCACACAAAAATAACACTTTTGTTGCGTGAAGTGAATAAATACTGCATGTTTATACTGCATACCTGCGAGCAGCCAAATCTACATTTTTCTGCCTTCATCATTAAGCCTGCATTCCTCAACTACAAGCACACGTGCTTGAGGTGCGATTACGTGACATTTCCAGCTGTCAGAAAAAATTTTGACATCAACAAGATATGACAATGCGAACTACTGCAAGTCTTTCAGTACAATATTGCTACGGAACAGCCGCCACAGTGTGGCTGCACTGAGGAGGACGAAGACGACGTGTGTGTCGGCTTGATATAGCATCGGCATTTCGGCCTCCGTGAGCTTCCCTGTAAATAAATTGTAAATAGTATTCGGCTTCAGCTTCACGTAAGATTAATTTGGTGGAGGTGGACGTTCCCCGTACCTGTCATGGAGCTTCACAGCGGTCGCAACGGCGACAATGCCACTTCGACTCCTGCTGGCGGCACTTCATCTACGCAAGCATCTCCGCCTGCAGCCCCGACCTACGTCACCGTTTCCCCTCCTCGGGATCCTGGAGTATTCAACGGAGTCGGCAGTACTGATGTTGATGACTGGCTCCGCTTATACGAACGTGTCAGCACCAGTCACAGGTGGGGTCCGACTATTATGCTTGCCGACGCACTTTTCTACCTCGACGGAGCTCCATTGGCGTGGTTCCAGACTCAAGAAGAGGAGATCTTGAGCTGGGATCTCTTCAAAGACAAGCTACGCGACCTTTTTGGCAATCCGTTTGGTCGACAAGTCAATGCCAAGAAAGCCCTTGCCACACGTGTACAGACGTCGACCGAGTCCTACGTGTCGTACATTCTCGACGCCTTGGCCCTTTGTGCCAAGGCTGACACGAACATGACTGAGGACGATAAGGTTAATCACGTCCTCAAAGGCATTGCTGACGACGCCTTCAATTTACTGGTGTTTACGCATGTCACCAGCATCGATACCATCCTCAAGGAGTGCCGCCGTCTCGAGCATGCTAAAAGCCGCCGGGTATCCCAGCACATCACGCGACTTCCCAACACAGCTGCTACGTCATCCTGTGACGACCTCTTCCACCAGCCGTCGCGATGTGACAACTTGGCCCGCATCATTCGTCGTGAGGTCGAAGCGGCACAACCGGCGGCCCCTTCATTCGCATTACCTGATCATTCTCCGGTGACAATCTCCTTGATCCAGGCCGTCGTCCGTCAAGAGTTGTCCAACGTCGGCCTGCAATCCATTTGTTCCGTACGCTCGGAACCTTTGTTTCCACGCACATCCTCACCGTGCTCTTCTTACTCCTCTTATGGACAGCGCAACCCCTCCGAATGGCAAAGCGTGGACGACAAACCGGTCTGTTGTAACTGCCGACGCATTGGACATGTCGCTCGCCACTGCCGCAGCCGCTGGACTTCTCCGACGCGCTATTATCCTGATTACCCCCCTCACCCCTCTAGCGCATCCTTTTCCTTCGCCCCTTCTATGCCCGCTCCATCATCTGACCCTGCGACACCTTTGACACGACCCCGCTACTCCCGCTCGCCTTCCCCCTCCCGCCGCCAATCTCGCTCGCCCCCATCACGCCGTGCTCCTTCTCCGACCTACTCGAACCTACTCGACCTCCGAACTATAATTAGCGCTTTGCAGGATGATGAGGTCGAGCCTTTCACAGTGGCAGATCGTTACAGCTCAGCCCATACCGTGACGTCATCGCACGGTACTGACGTCAACATTAAGATGAAGGTCTCCTCTGACCTTCCATCTGCTCAAGCTGAAGTTCTTAGCCGCGTTCTTGAAGGCTATCACGACATTTTTGACTTTGACAATAGACCCTTAGGTCAAACGTCCGTCATGACTCATCGCATAAATACTGGCGATGCGAACCCTATTCACCGATGTCCATATCGTGTTTCTGCGTCGGAACGAGCTGTTATCCAACAGGAAGTCAAAAAGATGTTTGCAAAGGCCAATATCGAGCCTTCCTGTAGTCCCTGGGCATCTCCCGTCGTACTTGCAAAAAGAAGGACGGCACGCGGCGCTTTTGTGTAGATTATCGCCACCTGAACAAAATCACAAAAATGGACGTGTACCCTTTGCCACGTATTGATGACGCCTAGACTGCCTGTACGGGGCAACCTATTTTTCTTCTATCGACTTACGGTCTGGCTACTGGCAAATATCCGTCGATGACATGGACCGAGAGAAGACTGCATTTGTTACCCCTGACGGCCTTTATCAGTTCAAGGTGATGCCTTTTAGTCTCTGTAACGCGCCCGCCACCTTCGAATGAATGATGGACTCTTTGCTTCAGGGGTTCAAGTGGTCCACCTGTTTGTGCTATCTGCACGACGTAATCGTTTATTCGCGCACATTCGACATGCATCTAGACCGTCTTTCAGCGATTCTTGATGTGTTCCGCCGCGCCGGTCTCCGCCGAATTTTCCTGTTCCGAAGTCTACCAAGGACGTTCATAGTTTCGTAGGGCTGTGCTCTTATTTCCGACGCTTTGTGAAGGATTTTGCGACCATCGTACGTCCCCTTACCGACCTCTTGAAGAACGACGCCCCTTTTTCTTGGGGTCCTGACCATGCCGCATCTTTTTCGCAGCTGACTACTCTCCTTACCACGCCTCCAATTTTGGCCCACTTTGACCCGTCTGCCTCAACGGAAGTTCGAACTGATGCCAGTGGTCACGGCATAGGAGCAGTGTTAGCACAGCGCCAACGTGGACATGATCGCGTTATAGCCTTTGCCAGCCGACTTCTATCACCCGCCGAGTGCAATTATTCCATCACAGAGCATGAGTGCCTAGCTCTTGTGTGGGCTGTTGCGAAATTTCGTCAGTACTTGTACGGACGCCCCTTTTGTATCATCCCTGATCACCACGCTCTCTGCTGGCTATCCTCGCTAGAGGACCCCACGGGACGACTCGCTCGCTGGGCGTTACGCCTGCAAGAATATACCTTCTCCGTGGTATATCAGATGGGACGCTTGCACCAGGATGCCGATTGTTTGTCCCGCTACCCCGTCGACGAACCGGCTGATGCGGACGCCCTCGCTTGCATTTTCTCTGTGTCCCAGTTGCTTCAAACCAGCAACAACCAACGGCGCGATCCTTCATTACGAGCCCTCATCGACCATCTGGAGTCAACTCCTGGCAACGCCTCTCTCCGGATGTTTCTCTTTAAGGAGGGGGCATTATACCGCCGCAATTTTGATCCACACGGCCTTGACCTTCTCCTCGTCATTCTATCGCACCTGCGTTCAACTGTCCTACAGCAACTTCACGATGCTCCCTTGGGCATCTCGCGCACATACGACCGTGTACGCCGTCGATTCTTTTGGCCGGGTATCGCCCGCTACGTGCGGCACTACGTTGCCGCTTGTGAGCCCTGTCAGCGCCGGAAGAAGCCCTCCACACCTCCAGCTGGATGTCTCCAGCCGATCGACATCCCACCCGAACCCTTTTTCCGTGTTGGTCTATACCTTCTTGGACCATTTCCTCTCTCGGGCTCCGGAAATAAATGGGTCGCCGTCGCTACCGATTATGCTACGCGGTACGCAATCACCAAAGCCCTCCCGACAAGTTGTGCTACTGACGCTGCTGACTTTCTGCTCTATGACACCATTTTAGTGCACGGTGCTCCGCGCCAATTACTCACTCACCGTGGCCGCAGTTTTCTGTCGGCAGTCGTCGCGGACATCCTCCACTCCTGCTCGACAAAGCACGAGTTCAGCACGTCCTACCACCCACAGACCAACGGCCTCACGGAGCGCCTCAACAGGACCATCACCGACATGCTTTCGAAGTACATTGCGACCGACCACCATGACTGGGATCTTCACTTACCATATGTGACGTTCACGTATAATTCATCGCGTCACAACACCGCTGGCTATTCACCATTCTATCTCCTATATGGCCGAGAACCCGTGTTGCCCTTGGACACTTTGCTGCCCTCGGCCAAACGTTCCGCCACTGAATACGCCTGCGACGCGATTGCACACGCCGACCACGCGCGCCAGCTCGCCCGCACCCATCTCGAGGCCTCACAGGAGCATCAGAGATGCCTCTATGATTGCCACCATCGTGACGTGCACTTTTCTCTGGTTTCTCTGGTGCTGCTCTGGTCACCCGTTCGACGTGTGGGCCTTTCCGAAAAGCTGCTGCCGCGCTACACTGGCCCTTACCGTGTGGTACGACAAGTGACCGATGTCACGTATGAAATCATCCCCGCCGATCTCTCAGCGTCATCATCAGCTGCAAGTGACATCGTTCACGTGGCCAGACTAAAACCATACCAAAGACCTTTCACCGTGGATGTGTCGATTAAGCACCGGGAGGATGCTACTACAGCCGGGGTGATGCTACGAAACAGCCGCCACAGTGTGGCTGCACTGAGAAGGACGAAGATGACGTGTGTGCCGGCTTGATACAGTGTTGCCATTTTCGCCTCCGTGAGCTTCCCTGTAAATAAATTGTAAATAGTATTCGGCTTCAGCTTCACGTAACAATATCCACCAACCTAGAGACGTAAACGGCGTGTTCTTCAGCCCGAATTAAGAACGAGGGCAAAAAGTGCCTACAGGTGAGGTAAATGCAGCATAGCGGCTGGCACTTTCTGAAAGGGGAACTTGCCAATGTCTGCACATGAGATCTAGAGTCGAAACATATTTAGCAGCGCTGACTCATTCGATTGATTCCACAATGTTGGGTATCGGGTACAACTGATCCCTGGTGATGGCATTTAACTTCATGTAGTCAACACACAGATGAGGGTCCTTATTAGGGGCTTCCACAAGCATTAGCGGTGAGGTGTAGTCACTCTCAGCGGGCTCGATAACTCTGAACTCTAGCATGCATTGTATCTATGCCTCCATAATTTCTCTCTGTCGTGGAAACACCCTCTAAGGCTTTGATCTTACAGGTTCGGCTGATGTCAGCTCTATTTCATTTGTTATTAGTTCGGTTCTATCGGCCGATTGCTATATCGATCAAGATATTCCCTAGCAGCCCCTTCAGGTCATCCAGCTGCTCAGGTTTAAGGGCGTCCATGCTTACAAAGTGTTCTACAACTTCTTCCAGGCTGATTAAATTGAATTATGGGGTTTTACGTGCCAAAACCACTTTCTGATTATGAGGCACGCCGTAGTGGGGGACTCCGGAAATTTCGACTACCTGGGGTTCTTTAACGTGCACCTAAATCTAAGTACACGGGTGTTTTCGCATTTCGCCCCCATCGAAATGCGGCCGCCGTGGCCGGGATTCGATCCCGCGACCTCGTGCTCAGCAGCCTAACACCATAGCCACTGAGCAACTACGGCGGGTTCCAGGCTGATTTCAGACTTGGAAGTCATCTTACACTCATTAAACTCGGTATATATGTCCTCTGGCTCTTAGATGGTAAAGTTAATGACTCCACTCTGTTTCACATATGCAGACCACTTTTATCAGCAGAAACTAGAGAAGCCAAAGGTTTTCTGATCCTTAAGGAATGACCATTACTACAGAGTGGAAGAGGACAGCAGGCCAAAAAAAAAAAAGACCTCTTCCTTCCTACAGCCCCGTGAGACAACTGTTCCTTAATGAACAGACGAGTTAGGAATAACACAGACTGCAGAAGATATGCATGGATCCCACTGTTTGATATGAGACTTGCACTTGAGCACGTTTATTATACAACATTCCCATTTGAAAGTGCTCCATGGAGGCATTCCTGACACCTTAACACAAGTCTGCGAAAAGTTTCGGATCCTTTGTCCTCATCAACTTGTGAAGAAAACCATACGAACCCATGTAATCTGACAGTGACAGCAGTCAAAGCCATTCCACGAGGAAATGCCTCTGCTGCGCTATGACTAAGTAATAAAGGCACCTCCATTCCTTGTCAGCAATGTTGACTTTGCGGGACGGACCTCTCTACATTGAAAACGAAGGAAAGCAGCAAACGTACAGTTTGCTATTTACGTGCTCCATCACAAGAGCTGTCTAACTCGAGTTAGTAAGGAACATGACTTAAAGAAGCTTTTTATTTGTTTTACAAAAGTTTGTGCCACGTCGAGGGCTTTGTAAAAATATCTACAATGACAATGCTCGAAATTTTGTTAGATCATTCGAAGAGCTTCGGAAATTTCAGAGAGTGGGCATGGAAGCACAAGCAGGGTGACAGCCTCATGCTGTACCTTCCCATTTGTGCAGTTTCTGGCCATTTTCACAAGCTGCAGTCGGAATCCTGCAGCCTCCGTCAGTGTCTTCAACAGCACTTCTTCGACGAATGCATTTTCCGGGTGCGCCAACAAGATGCACTCACACTAGCCAATCAATGAACATCCTGGCTAAGCCACTCGGAGCGCGCCTGACGCTTTTCCCGATTACTACTGAAACCGCCACCTAGGCACAATGACATCCACACTGCTGATATCGCCGAGCATAAGAGCCGACTTCACCCGCGTTGTCACCAGTGGGCATGGAAGCACAAGCAGGATGAAAGCCTCATGCTGTATCTTCCTATTTGTGCAGGTTGGTCGTTTTTCTATGCTGCCTACCAAATGCTTCAGGTCTGAAGACCGCTTTATAATTGTGCTTCCATGCCCAGAAGCAGTGTTTGATCCTTTTTGCAATTTACTCTTGTTGATGAGTGGCGACATAGAGCAAAATCCTGGTCCCGATGAAAAGGTTATGGCCGAACTGCTTAAAATTGTAAAAGAAACAAACACCCATTGTATTCACATAGAAACAAACCAATCATGTATGTCACAGGCGATAAAAGAGCCTAAACGTTCACAGCAGTCTATCACAGCCAGCATCACTGATATTAATGACCGCCTACAAGCTCTAGAATGTCAGACTGTTGGCTTCGAGGCTTTACAGCAAGAAATGAGTGACACGTGTCAAAATGTTAAATGTGTACAGCAAGAGACCGCAACGCTTCGCGAGCAGCTCGACGACGTGGAAGACAGATCATGACGAGGAACACTCATATTCTTTGGGATATCCAATGGCCTGTCTGAGAATGCGCGTCAGTGTGAACAAATAGTCATCTCCATTGCCTCAGACAAGCTTGATGTACGTCTACCACTAGATAGCATAGAGCGTGCACATAAAATCGATAAATTTGTCAGCGGAAAAAACCTGGCCTCTAGTAGTGCAGCTTGCCACTTTTAAGACAAAAGAGCTGGTGTTTTCCAAACGGTCTGCTTTCGGGGGAACTGGTATCAGTGTAAGCGAAGACTTTTGCGCTACAACACATCATGCCCGGAAGAGACCTCTGGGATTCGCCAGAGGCTTAAACACTAACTTCAAATTAAGCTGCAAGAGATTATCTTCGGAGTGAAAGTGCTACATGTTCAATACTGACAAAAATTCTGTTACCGAAGTGACTACTGACACAACCGGCCAATGCTGTCACCACGTTCCCAGGAGCAACCCGTTCGGAAATAGTCTGTGCAGGAAAAAAGTAGGCACATGCGAGGGGTGGAGGCTCATCATCCATAACAGCATCCATAATTTTTACTAACATTCGGAGTGTTTTTCCTAAAAGGGATAGTTTGAACAGTCTAATTAACGATACTGGAGCTGATATTGTTGTACTAAAGGAAACCTGGCTCTCTGACAAAATCAAGACAGGCGAGCTGTTTCACTACAACAAAAAAATGTACTGTATACCGTCTAGACCAACCGTGCCGATAGGATAGGTGGTGGTGTTTTAATTCCTATTAACCCTAGTTCCGAATAGTTCCTTTTGAGTGTGACTACTCATTTGGAATTACTCTGGTGCTACCTATCTATCGGTTTCAAATAATCATAGGTGTCTGTTATCATCCACCTAATCCCGATTGTGATTTTGCGGTAAAAATTAATGACACCTTAAACGGAATATCTGTTCGATTCCCTAGTTCACCCGTGTTTCTCTTAGGAGACATTAATTTCCATACTATTGACTGGTCACGTTCCTGCCCCTTTTCTGACCCGGCATCTGCAGAGGCTGCAGATTTTCTGAGTGTTTGCTCAGATTTTAACCTTTCGCAGCTGGTTATCAAACCAACACATATGACATCTACTACATGTTCCTTGCCTTGACCTTATTCTAACCAATCATCCTAGTAACACTTCACCAGTAACCCACGTGCCTGGCCTAAGTGACCATTACACCTTACACTTTACTATTTCTATCCCTTCTACAAAAGTAAAAAAACCCTAAATATATCAGAGACTACAAAAAGGCCAACTTTAACGCTATCAACTCTGAGCTATCGGTCTTCCTTGACTGCTTCCTTGCGAGACATGTTGACTTATCAGTTAAAGAAATGTGGTTGTCTTTCAAAACTACAGGAATGCATCTCATCAGCAAATATATTCTACTTCGAGCAATTAATATATCTTCTAACACCCCTTGGTACAATGACCATCTGAAACGATTATACAACAAAAAAGCAGACTTTTCCGTTCCGTCAAAAGATCATTAAACGCCGATAGATGGTCAGCATACAAATCTGCTGCCAAAGCCTATACAAGCGTTTTAAACACGTCCAAATTTAATTTCTTTAACTTGACCCTACCATCTCTGATAGAAAACTAACCCGAAACGCTTCTGGAACATTATTAAATGTACCAGGATAACAGTATAAGCCTCGTAAATGATTCAGGGGCTCAAGTTGCGAATTATCGTTGCGCTTCTCTACTTAACATCACATTTTCCCAATCATTCTGCATGGCAAACATCCTTTGCCATCCATACGCTTTCTAGCGATGGATCCCATTACCCTCGACCCAGCGGGCACCCGAGCCCCAATTTCCCGGGCAGAGCGGCCATCGCCATGCGGCACTGATGTGGCGTCGATTCCAGGCGCCACCATACTTACTCTTATTTTTAATCGATCACTTATTGACTGGAAAACCAGCAAGGTGATCCCGCTTGTGAAATACGAGGGCCGACATAACCTACTGAATTACAGACCTATTTTGTTAACCTCGGCACCTTGCAAAATCTTTGAACATATAATCTTCACTCACGTTGCAAATTTCCTCGAATCAAATAATTTTTTTAGCTGTTATCAACACGGGTTCAGGAAATCATGTTCTCGTGAAACACAACTATTAACATTTACTAATGACTTGCATGGGTTTTTGGACTTGGGTTTTGTGACGGGCTGTATCTTTAATTTTTCTAAAGCTTTTGATAAAGTTGATCACCAGCTACTTATACATAAGCTAAGCCTTCTAAATATTGACCCTTTAATATTCAAATGAATTTGTACCTTTCTTTCTAGTCGTACTTAATATGTAACTATTAATGACAATATCATGAGAAGCCAACAAACACTGACACCAAGGACAACACAGGGGAAATTACTTCTGCTTAATAAATGAAATAAAGAAACGATAAATTAATGGAAATCAAAGGGGATGAAAAAACAACTTGCCGCAGGTGGGAACCGAACCCACAACCTTCGCATTTCGCGTGCGATGCTCTACCAATTGAGCTACGGCGGCGCTGTTTCCCCATCCACTTTCATGGGTATTGATGCGTACTAGTAGAGCCCTGGGAGTGTTAGCCCGCGCCACCACTCAGACCTTGGCGGCGGACGTAGAACGTCCTTGTTGCCGCAGGCATCACGAGCACCTCTCGTGATCTTTTTAGGTGAACGTGATCGAGATCGTGCCTTTACTTTTCCTCATTTATATTAATGACCTGCCTAATCATATCACCAGTTCTGTTTGCTTATTTTCCGACGATTGCGTAGTTTACCGGAAGATAACTAATGATTCTGACATGATTACACTACAATCAGATTTAGATAACGTAACAACCTGGTGCTCTCACTGGTACATAAATCTTAATGCCTCAATATGTATATTCATGAGAATTTCGCGTAACCAATTAACTTCTCCTAATACGTTAACAACATCTCACTCGAATCAGTATCATGTTATAAGTACTTCGGAGTGCACATTACAAATAACCTCTCATGCAAACGACATATTGAACATATTACATCCAAAGCTAATCACATGCTGAGTAACCTGAAGTGCAATTTCCCGCTGGCACCTCCTTCTCTAAATAAACAGTTATACGTTACCTACATTTGACCTAATCTAGAATATGCATCAGCAATATGGGACCTTCATCAATAAACACTAATCAACACCTTAGAAGCTGTACAGAATTGTTCCCTTCATTTTATTCTTAACAATTACCAGCGCAAAACAAGCGTAACTAGCATGAAACTTGCCCTCCCCAATGTATATATCCCCTCACTAAATGCAGAAAAATTGCTCGCCTTTGTTTGTTCCAAAATATATACCATTCAATTACCATGCTCAAATCAGGCTATATCAAACCAGCCTCTTTTACTTCTGCACACTTGGACCATCGTCATAAAGCGAACATGCCATCCCACAGGACGTCTACCTATGGTAACTCGTTTCATCCAAAAACATGCCAGGAATGGAATCACCTACCAGATCTGCTAGTCTGTATTATTAACGCCGACGACTTCCGTAAGGCACTTACTAACATTATCTAGTATATCTTGACTTTAATATATTTACATATGTAGAGTAGCTCTGGTTTCTTCTGATCAGTAGTGTTCATAAATTATTTCCATTGTACTACCTACCTAATCTACAAAAAGTATATTTTGTATTATTATTTATCTCTATCAATATGTGCTTATCTTCTGACTAACTTTCATGATGTATACCATGCATTTATATTTCGTCTGTATTACTAATCTGTATAATATTGCGTCTGTATTTTTATTATATGCTTATGTGTCGCTCTAACTTGCGTTATTTTCAACATTGGACTGTTATTTGATTATTGTGTTTTCTTTTTTTTGTATAGTTATCTGTACCTATTAGCCCCTCCCCTCTGTAATGCTTCATGTAAGCCCTGAGGGTATTATAAATAAATAAATTAATTAATAAATAACCTCTGGGCGACAATACAACATCCTGATGTCCTCGCTGCTCGCTCCACTTCATACTGTTACGAAAGATGTTTATTTACAAGGTGGAACCAGGTCCAAGAGAAAGCCATAGGCAAGGCCCAGCTGGCGCAGAGTACCCCAAGATTATGTGCACCCACTCTACTACTACTTCCTTTGCCTCAGTCGCGCAGTGTTGCGACATTTTCCCCGGAGGCAGATGAAACTCGCTGAGCGAGTTGAAGGGACCTGTGATTGTAGTGCTTGAGTCTGGCCACGTGAACAACTTGCGTCGCACGTAAACGCCGATTACTTGCAGTCACTTTGGCAACGATATAGTTCACATCACTCAAGCGGCTGAGTATGACGAATGGTCCGGTGTAAGTGGCGAGAAACTTGCGGTACAATCCCTTTTTGCGAACAGGTGTCCACAACCAAACATAGTCACTGGGAGTAAAGCTGACGGGGATATGCCATGCATCATAGCGAATCTTGCTGTTGCTTTGTGAGGACAACGTCCTAAGATGCGCCAGTCAACATGCTTCTTCAGCACGACGCAGAGTTCGGGCAATGGAAGGATCTTGACACGATAAAGGTAGAATAGTGTAAAGAAATCTCTGGGGAGCACGTGTGTACAGCACAAAAAATGGTGCATATCCAGTAACTTCGTGCTTGGCACTATTGTATGCATACAGTGCAAAAGGTAACACGTCGTCCCAATTTTTGTGGTCAGCAGCGACATACATTGATAACATGTTGGTAGGGTTCGATTTGTCTACTCCGTGAGGCCATTCGTTTGCGGGTGGTAAGGGGTGGAATGACGATATGCAGAACCACAAAGCCGTAAAGTTTTTCAACGACGTCGGCGGTGAATTGCCATCCACGGTCACTGATGACAACCTGGGAAGCACCGTGACGGAGTATGACGTGATGCAACAAAAATGACGAGACATTTGTTGCAGTGGCAGATGGAAGTGCCGCCGTTTCCGTGTAGCGAGTAAGATAGTCCACGCATACAATAATCCAGCGGTAGCCAGCTGACGTCTTTGGGAGCGGGCCAAGCCAGTTGATGCCGACTTTTTCAAAGGGTAACGTCGGTGGCCTAACTGGTTGCGAATAGCCTGCTGGGGCCGTCGTCGTTTGCTTGTGGCGCTGGCAAACAGTACAGCTGGCGACATACTGTTTCGTTGTTTTCCAGAGCTTGGGCCAGAAAAATCTGTCTAAATCGGTGTAGTGTGCGTGCAAAGCCAAGGTGCCCGGACGTGATATCGTCATGCATGGAACGAAGGACAGCAGGGCGCAGGTTTTCGGGCACAACTAGAAGCAATGGAGGACATCAGCCGGGTTTTTTTTTTTTTTTGTACAGCAAACCATTACGAAAAGCAAACGGTGTTGTTCCTACTGGCTTATGTGCAGCTGCCCGTAGGGATTCCAAGGTAGGGTCACAACGTTGCTCACTCTTGAAGGAACTCGGGTCAGGAAAGTTGGAAGAGATGGACACTAGGTAGTCATCAAAGTCATCATCGTCGGCTTTAGTGTGGGGCGAAGGGAAACGGGATAGGCAATCAGCATCCGTGTGACAGCGTCCGCTCTTGTAGTTAATGGAAAAGCTGTATTCTTGAAGGCACAAAGCCCAGCGGGCCAATTGGCCAGACGGGTCACACAGCCCAATGAGCCAACAGAGTGAATGATGGTCAGTCACTATCGTGAATATGCGGCCTTGTAGATACGGATGGAACTTCTGAATGGTGAAGACGACTGCTAGACACTCGAATTCAGTAACGGTGTAGTTTTTCTCCACTTTTGTAAGTGTTCGACTAGCATAGGCAATGACATGCTGCTGGCCATTGCAGAGCTGAACAAGCACAGCGCCAATACCCACATTGCTGGCATCAGTATGCAGCTCAGTTGACGCCGCCGGATCAAAATGCTGCAGAACTGGTTCAGAAGTCAACAAAAATTTCAGCTGTTGGAACGCCGACTCGCAGTCACCAGTCCACAAGTATGGGGTGTCTCTGTGAAGGAGAGGCGTGAGGGGAGAGGCAAGCTGTGCGAAATTCTTGATGAAGAGCCAGAAATATGAGCAAAGGCCCAAAAAGCTTCGTAGATCTTTTACAGCGTGTGGCTGATGGAAGTCGCAAACCGCTGCTATCTCTTCAGGGTACGGTCATATGCAGTCTTTGTTGACCAGAAAGACTAGTACGAGGGCTTGATGCTCACCGAAATGACATTTCTTCGAGTTTAATATAAGGCCAGCTTGCTGGATACAGTCAACAACGACTGACAGGCACTGATTGTGCTTGTGAAATATCCGGCTGTAGATAATGACATCGTCTAATAGCACATGCAAATTTCCCATTCGAGTCCGCGGAGCATGGTATCCATAAATCGCTCGAATGTCGCTGGAGCATTGCATAAGCCAAAGGGTGTAACGTTGAACTCAAGGAGACCGTCAGGTGTCACGAAGGCTGTCTTCTCCTTGTCTGAGGGGTGCATGGGAATTTGCCAATATCCTGACCATAAATCAACAGAAGAGAAATATGACGCGGAGTGGAGGCAGTCGACGGCGTCATCTATTTGTGGTAGGGGGTACACGTCTTTCTTTGTGACGGTGTTTAGGCGGCGATAGTCCACACAGAATCTCCATAAGTTGTCTTTCTTCTTGACTAGAATCACAGGAGCAGCCCAGAGGCTACATGATTCCTGGATCACTCCTTTCTGTAACATTTCTTCGACTTGCTCGGCGATGACTTTTCTCTCTGAAGGTGAAATGTGATAAGGTTTCTGATGAATTGGCATCGCTTGCCCTGTATGAATGCGATGTTGCATACGAGACGCTGGTGGTGTATGGGACGCTCGTTGGCCTTGAGCAAAATCAAACACTGTGGCATAGTGAGCGAGTACTCCTTGAAGCAGACACTGCTCCCTAGATGACAGCGACTTGTTAATCATGCGCTTAAAGTCAGCAGAATTATCATGGCTGGAATCGGGGTTGGATTTTCTCCCAGCAGTTGACATTTCGACCGTTCCGACACTGACAATGGCTTGTTCATCAAAACTTGCCAGTTTAAGTCCTAGCGGCAATGTTATGGATTGGGTTGAAACATTCACTGTCCACAAACGAGTACAACCATCAGTGGTGACAACGAGGGAGCGAGGGACTATCACATTTTTCTTGAGCGCGTTGTTATAATCGGGCTCGGCTAAACCACAACAAGAAGCCGTACGAGGGCTAGAAGTATTCAGGGACAAACATTGCAGTCTGAGGGGGCAAACACACATCTTGCGACATGGAGAAAATGACGGCGGCATCACTGGTGTTATCTGTCATTGAAGTTCGCACGTCGCGGCAAAGAGAAATCACGCCACATCCACAATCCAAAGTTGCCCCCTACTCATGCAAGAAATCAATTCCTAAAATAATGTTATGCGTTGTACGTGCAAGCACAGTAAATTCACTTCGAAATGTCTGGTCCCCTATCATAACTGAAACAGAACACCCCAAGTGGGCGCAACATTTCCCCCCCAATTCCGCTAAAGGTAGCGTTCCGATCCCAAGAAAACAATGTTTTGTCCATGACAATTTGTGAAGGACAGGCTCATAACAGAAACTGCCGCCCCGGTATCAACTAAAGCAAAAGCACTCACATTGTCAACTAAAACATACACTTTGTTTTTAAAGAATTTTGTACAAGGGAGTCTTGATGAAGATGAATATATTGCAGCTTCACCCCCATCAGTCGCACCAGCTAGTTTCCCAGCGCCGGTGGTGACAATGAGCGATGACGAGGTGATGGAGAGCGCCGTTGTCGTGTCGGTGGTGGTGGTGTGAGGCTGTGCTTGGAAACGGGAGAGTCACTGCGGTTCGCGTGTCCCTACTGCAGCCGTTGGAAGAAACTGGGATACGGCCAAGGCTCGTCAGCAGGCACGTGGGGTGTGTAGGAATTAAACCGTGGAGCACGCTGCTGGCGGCGGTGGCAATACCTAGCAATGTGTCCAGGCACACTGCAGCTGTAGCAAATGCGGGAGTCGCGGCCTGTTGCGGGTGACATCGGTGACATGGGTGTCATGGGTAGAAACGAACTCTCAGGCTGGTTGTAGGAGGGAAGAGCCCGCGAAACAAATCGTTGTGGTGCATCTTGCTGGCATCCCAGACTTGTCGGTTGTGGTGGAAAGTTGCTGCACTCCGGATGATCAGCATAGGTCCTGCGAGGCTCTCGGTAACTCTGACGTGCCCAGGTGACCGGTAGCACATGAAAGCGATCGTCAAATGTGCATACTGATGGCACACGTGAGCGTCGCCAACAACTTTAAGGCGTTCAAGCTCTTCTTTAACCACTTACCAAATCACCGAGGAGATGTCGTCGTGGGTTGGGATGGACACACTTGCAATAGTAGCGACATTGTCCAAGCGTCCGAACTTTGGTCCAATCCTTCTCATTTTCAGCGCTTCAAACGCCCGGCAGTGTTTCTTCAGATCCAACAGAGTACTAAGATCTTCCTTCATCATGAGAAATATATAAACATCTTCATAAATTCCTTTAAGCACATGTCCTACTTTGTCTTCGTCTGTCATGGTGGCGCTGACGATTCCGTATAATTTGAAAACAGCCTCTATGTACGTTGTACAAGTTTCGGATGGGAATTGAGCTCGTCGGGAAAGCGTCTGCTCAGCCTTCTTTTTCTTAGAGATTCGGGTCCCCAAAGCACTTGGTGAATTCTTCTACAAAATTATTCCAGCTTGTCAGAACGTTCTCGTGGTTTTCGAACCAGAGGAGCGCAGTCCCAGCAAGAAAAAAAAACCACGTTATCGAGCTGCTTCGTAGTGCTCCAGTGGTTGTGGCGACTCACTCTGTTGCAGTGTTTAAGCCAGTCGTCGACGTCTTCGTTTGCCTTCCCCGAAAAGGTGGGTGGCTCTTGCAGCGGTGTCCAGTAGACAGCCTGACCTGCGTGATTGCTGTCTGGTTTGCTGCGGATGGGGTCGTCATTGCCTTCTGCAAAATCGGCCATGTCCACTGCTTGCGGTCATAAGCTGGCCAGGTGTCTATTCCATCGGACAGTTGGTAGAGCTGGGTCGTCCAGGATCGTCCAAGATTTGCCCCACACGTCCACCAAAGATGTTACGAATGATGTTTATTTACAGGGTGAAACGAGGTCCAAGAGGAAGCCACAGGCCAGGCCCAGCTGGTGCAGAGTAGCCCAAGATCACGTGCACCCACTCTACTTCTTCCTCTGCCTCAGTCACGCAGTGCTGCAACCATACATTGAGTGGAAGTTCATCTGCCCTGATGAGCCATGGTGGGGAGGATATTATGAACAACGTGTGCGCTATGTGACGACATTGTTGAAAAAGAATGATTGGAAGATGCCTTGTTAGTCAAGCGGAGCCGATTCCTCTCCTGCCAGAAGTGGAAGCAGTAATCAATTCAGGACCATTTACGTACGGCTTCAACGACATCGAAGACTTTATCCACTGTCACCTGCCTGCTTTATAATAGGAAGGCGCCTCACACCACTTCCACCGTTCATTGCATAGGAACCTACGGCTTCAACAAAAGATTCACTCACAGAGTTATGGCAAACATGAGAAAAATATTTAAAGGAGTTTTATAAGAGGTGGAGAAAGGAATACCAGAGCGAGCTGTGGAATGTTGCTGTCAATAAAGCCAGGGGACAGGAGCTTTTGAAGAAATGCGAAGTAGCACTTATTGGGAACAAAGAAACCCTGAGATAACTGTGAACTACAGCCAGCATATAGGAGACAAACAGTAGATGCGATGGTAAAATGCGGTCTTGCTTGTTGCGCCTGCCCTGTGGTACAGTGATCAACCGACCCATCAAGGCATCATATCCTTTAGCAGATTAGCACCATCTGTCGCTGGGGAAGAATGATGGAACTTCATCTTTGGATGCCCAAGCAATCATCACTACCACCTTTGTTCCGTTTCAGGAGCCAATGCATGCCATACAAGCAGCTGCCATATTCCATCAAATCTTCTTCACAGCCAGAAGTGTACGTCTCGTTTTGTCCTGCCCTATGGCTAGCAGGAAGGCCTCCAGAGGTTCACCACAGAAGGTATCCGCGAGAAAGACGATCCGAGAATACGGCACACCTTTTTGATGATTTGCTGAATGATATCACTTATTTTCTGGTTAATCCATTATTTCAGACTTCCTATAATTCGAACACTTTGGTGGTTCCCATCGATTCTGTATTATCAGTCGGTGACTGTAGTAGAAAGCAGTGAAAGAAACTTTACGAGCTTTCAAAAATGGTAAATTTCATTGTTATTTTCTGTAATGTTCCAAAAATTAGTAGATAAAAAAAAAACTTGACCAGTGAATCACAAAAAATATAAAGAGTTCAGTAGCCATAGGAACAGTGCACACACATGCAACTTCATCTGCAGTACTGGACAACATAGCTCTGCGCCACTCACCATCAATGCAGCTGAGTACATCTTCTGGGTCAGCTGCAGCTCCAACAGCATGTTGATGTCTGCACATAGCCCAGCACAGAGAGAGAGAGAGGCATCAATTAGATGTCAATCGTGGCTACAGTTTATCCACAGCAAGCAGCAGTGCTCACAGGGAAAGCAGACACACAAAATGATGATGTGGTTGACTAAACGATGCCATTGCAATACAGCTTGTCTAAAGATCTTGATAAAACCGACAAAAGTGGTCGAATTATCTGGCAGGCCAAATAAAAAAAAAAGGCATAAAGAGTAGGGGTGTGCGAATACTAAATAGCAGATTTTGGATCAAATATTGAATCGATTATCAGAAATTTCATCACACAGTTTCATGCTTACAAATTTGGGGCAAGAATACACGGTGCTGCACATGATCCGTACTCTAATAGCATTCCAAAAGAAGAATGTCACAAGCTATAATAACTTATAAGCACTTAGGAATAAGGATACACAGTATGGTCTACTCTTACTAAAGGGAACTCCAAATTAGAATGGCAGCAATGATTACAGCTCAGTTCTAGTAAAGTTAAACCTTCACATAATGAATTTGGTAAAATCAGCCACTTGCTTTGTTATATCGAAATTTCATTTTATTGAAAGTCAACCTTTTATGCATAAGTACAGTCAGCGACGAATTTTTTTTACACAGAAGAGGCTGCAAGATTTTCCAAATTACTGGACAATTGCAGAAGGAAATATAAATGGGAAAAGAAATAATTTTGTTGCATTTGAGAGTTGGTGACGAAAGATACAGTTTCGTGCCGCGTCAACAACATAGGTATTACATTGGCAGCATGAAACGAAGCCAGCCACGCTTTCGCATCTACTCCACCCCCGCATCTGATATTGTTGCCGGCAGAGCGACAACGCTATCATGAAAAGCGCCAGCAGCGGGGAGCAAATGCTTGGTCTGCCTCCGACTTCAACGTGTCTCGAGATTACGCAACCTCCAGTACTAAAGATGCAGGGAGCTAGCGCACATGACGCCACGCTATCTCGGCTCACCCACTCTTTCCACACACAGCAGATTGTGCCTCACAAGCCAGAGGTCCTGTTTTGCATTATCTTCACAGAAGGAGGCTCTTGGCAAACAGTGGTTAGTGGGTTCCTGCAGCGCACGTTAAAAAACTACAGATGCTTCGGATCCTTTTGGCATCCAGAGCTCCTTGGAAGTCGTGGAATGGTTAAATTTAAGTGAGACATGTGCCAATGCTGCGATGTCTGTAGATATTGAGGAACTGTTCTATTCTATCCCACACGAGGACCTGTTTACAGCTGTGCGTGATCTAATTGAAGAACAAGGGAAAGTACAGTTTATGAATTCATGTGCTTTGTCACTTCATTCTTTTATGGAAGTTCCCACGTTTTACCTATCAAATACTGTAGTGTCTTTTAACAAGGATGTCTTCATTCTGAAAAAAGGCATTTGCATCAGATCTACGCTTGCTCCTGTACTGTGTCACATTTCTTTATCCAAGTTTGACAGTAATGTAATTCACAGGCTGCAGAGCAAACAAATTGTGTGAATCTTTAGGTATGTGGATAATTTTTTATGTATGTGGATAACTTTTATGGTTAAATTTCAATGATAGCCTAGAATGAAATGCAAGAAGGATTTTAACATGCTTTGAAGAGTCTTTTAGGGATCTTAGGTTTACTTATGAACTTTGCAAAGAAACCTTTATTAGATTTCTCGATTTGGAAATTAAATTTCAGTGGGAGTCACATATGTTGGTGTCACTACACTAGATAGAAAAAAGCGTGCCTCCCGTACGAATCATCCCGCTCCAAATCAATAAAGCGAGGTGGAGTTTCTTTGTGCTTCACGAATGCTCTAAAGATGAGCTGCAACCACACTTTGTGTAGGAGAGTGTTGATGCCCAGAGGTTCACGTCAGAAGGGTACCCGGCCTCATTTTTGACGGCTGAGACCTTGCTTCGGAAAAATGACGAAAAAGAAACCCGTGCAAACTGCAGATGACAGTGAATCATAGAAAAAAGAAAAGGTTGTAGTGATGCTGCATTTGCATGGCTTGATCATAACCTTAAGCATGTGGCCACAAGGAATGGCATCCCACTGGTGTTTTCTGCGCCAAGCAGACTGGCAAGGTTGTGCAGAAGCATCACAGGAGAGAGGAAAGATGCGAGCAGTAGCTGTGGAACCAAGCACACTACTTTTCTCTCAAAAAAGTGTGCATCTTGGGTCACCTATCACATACTTCTCTCATGCGGACTACATTGGCCAGAGAGGCTGCTGCATCAATGAGCACACGCATTAGCATTGCAATTTGCTTCCTAGTGGTACAGGAGAGAACCTGCCCTGGCATTGCAAAAATTGTGATTGCTGACCAGTTTTTGAGTGTAATTCGCTTGTGGAGAGAGTGCAGTAGACTGGAAAGAGAAATAAGCCAAGTGTTCCACATCAGAAAGTCGGGTGCACATTTTTTCGTGGGTGGACCTTTGGCCATCTCCTTGATCAGAAATATCAATTTTTAAATTTACTATGATAATTCATATGTTGAGTGGCCCTTGCCAGGAGGGGGTGTGGCTAAGCTTTTTTGCATTGATCTTTGACTATAATCCTTGTTTGACGTAGTAGTTCAGTGGAAACCCGCAAAGTGGAGAGAAGTAATTAATTAAGGGAAAATGAGACATCCACCCAATCTTAGCAATTGCTACAAACGAAACCCAAAGCACACTTGCCTTTGCTTCGAGTTGATGACTGTCACAGTGTAGACCTTTTCACCGTACTAGGTTCTTTAACGTAGTCAATACAGACTGATTTAGGAAATATGAAGCATAGGCTCTCTGTCGCACACACACAAACAATGCTTTATATGAATTTGACGACATATAACTGCTGACAAAGGTTAATATTGACCATTTAAAGTATTGAGTCTCTAAGCAGCCTGCAGACTACAGAATCAAATGATTAAAGTTCACACATCACCATATTGTTTGGCGTGGGGCGTCGGACGAGGTCACAGCTGTAATGGTGCAGACGAGTGGGCTGCTGCCGAGGTACCTCAGCTGGAGTCGGGAGGCGAGACAACGTGGCACGACGGGGCAGGAACATAAGCCAGGAGGGAACGTCGCGAGCACAGAAGCTGTGGTCGATGCCCTGCTGGGTGGCTTGCAGACAAACGCCAGCTTCAGACGTTGAGCCTTAGACTCAGGAACACCAGGCATAGGTGGGAGCCCAGACCCATAGGCCAACAGGCTGCTTCTTCCACTGTGGGTCTTCTTTGCTTCGATTTCTATATCACCAAGCCCCCTCCCACGTTCCACGCTCGCACCACGAGGTTCTCCGGAAGTTCTTTATTTTTATTTTTCACTTTTTTCTGGTGCTATTGCACAATCATGCTTGTGCCTTCATCATCATCGTTGTTGTCTTTGCCTTTCCTATTCAACGCAGCACGTGCACCCGCATGACAATGACAAATTCGACTTCACCTTGCCGTCTGCTAGCCGCATGGTTAGCTCAAATGGTACAGCGGCTGCCCCGGAAAGGCGGTGGTCCCGGGTTTGAGTCCTGGACCAGGACGAATTTTGCTTCAACTGTGAGGCTTTTCTTCTGAGCAACCCGTTGGGTTTCCTTTGTAGCAATTGCTACGATTGGGTGGATGTCTCATTTTCCCTTAATTATTTATTCTCTCCACCTTGGGGTTTCTGCAGAACTACTACATCAAACTCTTGCCTTTGCTTCGAGTTGACAAATTTGACTTCGCCCTGCCATCAGCCTGGTTAACTCAGATGGTAGAGCGGCTGCCCCGGAAGGGCGGTAGTCCCGGGTTCGAGTCCCGGATCAGGACAAATTTTTCTTCAACTGCAAGGCTCTTCTTTCGAAGAACCCATATGGGTTTCCTTTGTAGCAACTGCTACGATTGGGTGGATGTCTCATTTTCCCTTAATTATAAACATTGTTACTGCTCTTGGTTTTCTACGCATGCATGTTGGAGATTTACAGAATGTATTCGCAATAAACTTCAGTTGTAAGCTCAGAGTTGTCCAGTGTGCTTCTCTAGTGCTCACATTTCTACTTGCTGGAACCCCCTATACTGTAATCTATGCTGGAATTATTTATGTATGCTCGTATGTATGCGTGACCCCACATGAGTGAGCCAGTGCCAACAGCACCTGTGACTGCACGGCTGACCATGTGATGCGGGGAGTCTATGTAAAAAGTGTTGGCTGAATAAAAGGGGGCTCCTCTATCACCCAAAGGCACAGCGTTCTGACTGCATTCTTGGAGGCACGGTGCCTCATTGCGACATGGTGTCAAAAGCTGGTCAAGAATCTTTCCTCTGAGCCACACAGCTATGGGCAAGAAGGTCAGAGAAGCCATCAATGCAACTGTATGAGCTCCAGCAACCACCATCACTGAACTTTGACTGCACGTCTGAGTGGCTGGCATGGATCGAACACTTTGATGATTACCGGTTTGCAACAGGACTCAATGAACGCTCAGGGGAGGCCCAGGTTCGCATGCTACTCTACACAATGGGATGGCAAGCTCATCAAGTCTTCAGTAGGTTCGGGCTATCAGAGGAAGAGGCTAAAAACTACGAAGCTGTAAAAAAAAAAAGTTTGACAGACACTTTGTGAAAAGAACACAACATTGTGTATGAGAGTGTCTGCTTCCACAGACGCGTGCAAAAGCCGGGAGAATCTGTAGACCAGTTTGTCACTGTGCTACATGTCTTGGCGGACGGTTGTGACTTAGGCAGCGTGAAGGAATGGATGATCCAAGACAGACTTGTCGGGCTCTGCAATGCAAAGCTCTCAGAGGCTCTACAAATGGATTTGCAGCTCACACTGGCTTCAGCGCTGGCAAAGGCTCGCCTAAAGGAGAGTGTCCAACAGCAGCAGTGTGCTCTAAGGGGAGACGACGGCCAGTCATCGGAACTACAAGACCGACGCCCCAACAGAGACGCCGGCAACATGATGGCCAGGTGCGTCCGCACGCGAAACCACCACCAGCACGACAAATGCGGGAGGAAAGTTGTCGCTTCTGCAGCAGATGCCCACCCCAGGACTGTGTGCCCGGCCAGAGCTGCCAAGTGCCATCACTGCGGCAACAAAGGACACTTTGCGAAAGCGTGTCTGAAGAAAGGGACTACTAGTGCCGAATGAAAGGTAGACGTTTCTGCTGTTAATTAAGAAACAGATAAGACTTTCATCAGAGCAGTAAGCCTTAATAGGAAAGCATGATTTGTTCAGGTATGCATAAATTCTGTGCCCATTCTTGCTAAGGTAGACTCAGGCGCAGATGTGTTCGTGTCACCTTCAACATTTATGGGATTACCAACCCTACTAAAGAAAGCGGATGAAGTTTTACAGGATGCCGGACGCAGTAAGCTGAATGTGCTAGGCAACTTTGTAGCCGAGCTCGATTGGAAAGGAAAAACATCGTATCAAACACTTTACGTCGTCAATCCATTGCGGGACGTCCTTCTAGGATTGCCAGCATTAAATATCTTGGAAATCGTGAAATATACTGAGGCAGTCTCACCAAGAAACTTGCAGTATGAGGCGCATTTTGCAGATATATTCCATAGTCTGGGAATGATGCCTGGCCAGTATACAATCGGGCTACAACTCTGTTGCTATCCCACATGCCATAAGTGCTCCACGCAGAGTACCGCTTTCCCTCGGGGAGCCTCTGAAACACGAAACAGAGAGAATGGAGCGTATGGGTATAATTAGAAAGGTGGATAGCCCCACCGAGTGGTGTGCAGGTATAGTTTCAGTCATGAAGCCATTAGGAGACCTGAGGTTATGTGTAGACCTCACGAAATTGAACAAATGCGTAAGTCAAGAGCGTTTTACGTTACCAACGTTAGATCAGGCTTTTGGTTTTCTGTTGAGCACAAAGTGGTTTTTAAGACTCGACGCTAACTCGGGCTTCCACCAGGTGCGACTCAATAAAGACTCGGAAGAGCTAATGACATTCTTGACACCATACAGTAGATATTGTTGCACTCGACTACCGTTTGGAATTACTTCCACTGCAGAATATTTTCAAAAAAGAATGTCGGAGATTCTATACGGCCTTCCGGGTGTTGTTAAAGTTATGGACAACGTCTAGTGTTTGGCAAAACAAAATCTCAGTGCGATGAGTGGCTAAGTGAAGTGATTACACGCCTAGCAAAAGCAAATGTGACATTGAACAAAAACAAATGCTTGTTTGGCATTAGGCAAGTACATTTCTTGGGCCATTATTCTTAATGAAGATGGCATTCATATTGATCTGGCTAGGATCAGCGCTGTACAAGATTTGAAGCCACCCAAAAACGGAATTGAGCTATGAAGCCTCCTAGGCATGGCCAATAATTTTGGATACTTCCTGTGACATTTATCGGAGGTCATGGCTCCTATATGTATTCTTTGGCACAAAAATAGTGACTGGCTTTGGGGCTGTGATCAGAAAAAAGCTCTCCAACACCTCAAAGATTTCATTTGTTCAGCTCAGTGTATGGCGATGTACGACACTTCGCTGCCAACAATTTTTTCTGCTGACACCTCGTTTTTCGGTCTAGGAGTGGTTTCATTTCAAAAACAAAAATATGGAAAACACAAACCAGTTGCAATCACGTCTTGTTCGCTTATTAAAACTAAGCAGTGCTACTCCCAAATTGAGAAGGAAGCGCTTGCACGAACATGGACAACGGGAAGGTTTGATGAGTAGATACGTGGTTTGGACGTAGTTTTCAAAATGGATCATAAACCTTTAGTACAGTGGAATCTCGATGATACGAATCTCACGGGGTCATGGAAAATATTCGTATTAGCCAGAATTTGTATCATCGAAACACAATAAAAGAAGCTAAATTAAAGAGTCAGAGGTGAACTCAGTTAAGCACACATACATAAAAAGTACATATTTCTTGAAGAAAAAGTCTCTAATGTCCCTCTGCTTCTTTTTCTTGGTCAGGACACTTAGCACACTTTGTTCAAATCCATAAAGACGCATGCACGTGTCGTCGCTGATTTCATCCGCGGCTACAGTACGCCTCAGAACGTCGAGCGCATGAAGCGTTTCAGCCGCCGGTGGCGGTCATTCACCGTCGCCCATGTCTATGTCGTCGCCATCATTGCTAGAATCAGCAGCCTCGTATGTGGCCTCTTCGACAATATCTTCTACCGTGCGCGCACCACAGGCGGCGAGATTGTCATCTGCTGTGCAAAAGTCATCAGCTGTGCACTTGACATTAAGCTGTTCTCAATCTTCAATTATATCTTCCAGCTCTGGGGGCACCTCTTCTGGAGTCTCAAAGAAGCCGCATTTGCCGAAGCAGTTCACTACGGTAGTCGGAGTTACCCGATCCCTTGCCATAGCTATAAAATTGATGGCTTCCAAGAGGCTTATTTTATTTGCAGGTCACCTTCGTCCTTTCGATCAATTTTAGCAAGTAGGTAGCGCACAAGAAGGCTCTTGAAATGGTGCTTTGCGTTCTTTATAATCCCAGTATCAAGGGGTTGCAGGTGCATCATCGTGTTCGCGGGTAAAAAGAGAAGTTTGACGTTTTGAAGCGTTACGTGCCTCGGGTGGGCGGCGCACGGGCCAAGAAACAGAACAATCTTCAGATTCTTGCGAGCCATTCTCCTGTCAAGGAGCGACAGAAACTCTTCGAACAGCGCCGCTGTCATCCACGCCTTTTTGTTGGTGCGATAGACGCACTGCAAATGACTTTCGCGCTTGAAGCACTGGGGCTTTTGAAACTTGCCAACTGCTGAGAGCTTAAGTTTCTCCAATCCGTCGGCATTACAGCATAAGAGAACTGTAATGCGCTCTTTGCTTTTTTTGCCTCCTTTGCATGCTTCACCTTTTAAACAGAGGCTTTTCTCGGGTTGCACGTTAATAAACAGACCTGCCTCATCAGCATTAAAAACATCACGAGGCTCATACTCCGCGATGAGTGACGGCAGCTTCGCTAGCCAGTCGCTGACAACTGCCTCGTCAGCTTTTTTCGCTTCACCGCAAACGCTTTTATAAACGAGACGGTGCCTAGTCTTAAAACGCTGCGGCCACCCACCTGAGGCCTGGAATTTATCGATGTGCAGAGCAAGTGCAAGCTTGTCGGCTTTCTCCCGCAAAACTTTACCGTCAATATTTACACCAGCTGCAGTTACTTCATTAAAACAAGTCAGGAGAGTCTCCTCAAGCTTTACGTGCTGAGTGGTCTTCGCTTGCTTTCGTGTTGACGTTGAATGAAAGCACGTTTTTCATGATGGAGTGTCGCTGTGCAACAATTGTGCTCAGTGTTGACGTTGCAAGGCCTAGCTCTTTAGCCAACTCCGTCCGCTTCTTCTTGGGATCCTCATCAACCTTTCGAAGAACGTTTAATTTCTCTCTAAAGAAGAGCGCTTTCCGCTTGCGAGACATAGCTCACTGCGACTAGGCAAAATGGCGCAAACACAAAGAACACGGCCCGAAGCACAGCAGCCACTCCGTCCGATGGCGCGTGGAAAAGAAGGAAAAGCATAAAAGCAACAAAAACGCCACTGCTTCAGACTCTTCATGCCCAGTCGTGGCCTCTGCGCTGTCTGGCGCCGCGTCTGCGTCTTTGCACCAAAAGAGAAAGGGAGAAATCGCGTGACTGCGTGCCATTCTCTTTCGCGACCGTCGGTGGGGCGGTGTTTATTCGTATCAAGCAACGCCGGTCGAAAATCGATTTGTAACAACGGTTCTCTAGCACGTTGCAAAGTAATGGGGCTCGGTCGAGACCAAAGAAAAATTTGTATCATCTAGAAATTTGTATTAGCCGCGATCGTATCGTCAAGATTCCACTGTACCATTGTTGGGTCACATGGAAATCGATGTTATGCCACGAAGGATTCAGCCTTTTTTTTTTGCGTCTGATGCGATACAGTTTTTCTGTTGTATATGTTCCCAGCAAATCGCTCATCACTGCAGACACTCTCTCACATTCTCCATTAGCTCACACAGATCTGGCAAGCTACCTAATGGTCTCTGCAGTTACAGCTTACGTAAAAGTTTGTTTATTGGGCAGGGAAACTGGAGATGGTTTCCTGACAAGGGTGAGAGAGGGTCAAGCGAGCGACACAGCATGTAGAAGCCTGTGAAAACTGTGCATTGCAGGTTGGCCAAAGAAACAAAATGTTCCTGGCTATCTTGCACCTTACTGGCAGAATTGAGCATGCATTACATTATTGAATGGGCTGTTGGTAAAAAGAATGCGGTTAACCATGCCTCAGTTTCTTCAACAAGAAGCACTAAGTAAGCTGCATGATGGTCATCAAGGCATCTCACGATGTCTTGATGGTTCTAAAGGTTCCATCTGGTGGCCACGACTTCGCTCTGAAATAGCGTCTTTCGTGAAGCAGAGCAGTGTTTGTGCAATGCATGCCCTAAAGAGGATGGAACCAGTGAACACGCTCTTTTCCATGGGAAAGAGTGGGGGCAGATCTGTGGGTCAAGTCAACGGACAACCATATTTTTTCATAGTAGATTATCTTTCACGCTACCAAGAAATAGCCATTCTTCCATCTACAAAATCTACTACCGTGATAAACAGACTAAAAAGCCTTTTCGCTAGCCATAGTATTCCTGAATGTATGGTGACCGACAATGGTCCCCAGTTTGTGAGCGCAAAGTTCAAGCAACTTGCCAAATCATATGGTTTCCATCATGTTACCTCGAGTCCGAGGCACCCCCAGGGAAACGGAGAAGTAGAGTGTATGGTACAGACAGTTAAGCATCTCATTGAAATCGAATGACCCTTACTTGGCCTTACCAGCTTATAGAACAACGCCTGGTGTTTTAGGAGTCAGCCAAGTGGAGATCCTAATGAATAGAAGGCTCGGGACGGGAGTCCCAATGCTGCCTCAGCATCACACTCTGGGACACTGCTGCCCGAAAAAGGTGGCGGATAATGACTGGAAGGTCATTATCCGCCACGGTCAGGAAGAGGCAGGGCCGCAACTTTGACCGACTTCATTGATCTAAACATCTCCCCATGCTGGAAACAGGCAATGTAGTGTGGGTGACTGACCTTTGTACAAAGGGTACCGTGCTCAGAGCAGCGCCACAACCATGTTCATACCGTGTTCAGTCGGAGGACGGGGTCAAAGTTAGATGAAATAGGTGGATGCTCAACCGTCTCCCAAAAGATGGGATAAACAGTGGCAGTTACGGTTTTCCAGATAATCGGGAACAGCCCAGCAGTGTTCCAGTGAACACCAGTATAGGCAACAAAAGGAACGAATCCTGGGCGCCCCTGACTCAAAAGGAAACAGAAGGTAACAATTCCCAGACACAGATTGTAAAAACTACTAGGTCAGGGAGAGTAGTTTGAAAACCCACAAGGCTGGGTGTGGACGAGTGATGTATAAAGTGATCTGTTTTTGTTGTCTTTTCTTGGTGTGTATTCAATTTGCCAGCGCCCATGTAGAACTGTACAAATGCTTGAAAAGGTGGATGTGCTGGAATTATTTATGCTCGTATGTACGCCCGATGCCACATGACAGAGGCTGCAACAACAGCGTCTGTGACTGCACGGCTGACCACGTGATGCAAGGAGCCTATATAAAAAGCGTTGGCTGAATAAAAAAGGGGCTCCTCTATCACCTGAAGGCACGGCGTCCCAACTGCATTCTTGAAAACATGGCGTCTCAACGCAAATGGTTCCAATCAACATTGTTCAGTCCCTGCTAGCATGTCAGTCTGTAAAGGCACCCACCAAGCATCACATAAGTCAATCACCACTATGCGTGTAGCCATCGTTGGTGCTGTGCGGGTCAACCTCAGTCAACACTCACAGCAAAGAGCATGTGCCTTTTCATTGTCAGGTTTGGCGTGATTTGTCACCTGTCAAAGATTCTAAATTGTGAGGGTCATGGTAGGTTTGTGTGACCCTCTCCCCACCCACCTCATCCATTGGCACAAATGTATGCACCAGGCTGTTAAGCACACTAATCACGACCCTTGGGCACCCACTGTGTAAATCCATAGCTAGACTTGTGATGGGTTGCTCGAAGCTACAAGAGACAACACCAATGTGCATCTTCGAACAGCTTTGGGAATGAGACACCACTGTACAATATGTCCTAAAGGTGGTGACCATGAACAAATTTGTTGTCTTCCCGGACACTTCTTTCTGCTGTATCATTATCAGCAATCTACAGCTTGCGACAAGTCATTCTAAGCATTTAAGCGGCGCCAGTTTGGCTTCTACAGTGCATGCTCAAGTAACGATGTCACGACCTGAAAAGAACTTAAAAACTAATGGTTCTGATCAACGTTGTTCAGTCCCTGCTAGCATGTCAGTCTGTAATAGTGGTGACGAGGATATCGAACCAGCATAGGGGCGATGACCACAGGGCAGGCCGCCATCCTTTGACGAGGACGAAGACAAATGGGTCGCCTATCACGTGCACCTGGAATCCTACTTCGAGGCCCACAACGTCATCAACCAGAAGATATGCAGGGGGTTTTTGGTTGTGGTATTAAGTACCAGGACTGTTCACCTCCTGGCTGGCCTCTGTGCACCATCCTACGTCCAGGAGCTTACCTATGACAATGCTATCAATCTGCTAGCAGAATACTTTGCTCCAAAATGGAACAAAATTGTGGAGTCATACAAAATCTTTAGAAGAAATCAACTACCAAACGAGAAGACGAGTGATTTCATCATGGAAATGGGGAGGATAGCAAGCAAGTGCAATTTTGGAAATGCCCTAGACAGGATGCTATGAGAATTAGGTACTTGTCTGTGGCTTGCGTGGTGCTGGTGCTCATCAGAAATGGCTGTTTCAAGCTCAGCCGACGCTCATGGAGCAGATGGCACAAGCAGCTGAAACGTTCACAGCATTGAAAGAAAGAAATGCTCGGTACGTCATTAGCAGTCTCCATCCAGTGACACGCTTAGATTGTTCGTTCTGCAGCCGTGGCCCACGCATGGCCGTTCAATGCCCGTTAAGCGGAGTGTTTTCGGTGTCATCAGTGGGACCACCTGGCATGCATGTGCCGGAAGGTGCTTCTGCACAATGAGACAGTGGGACTCTGCGCACAGCCAGGGCCACACAACGATGACTACTGCAAGGAGTATCTCAGAAGCCTTCATGCTCCTTCGGTAAGCCTCGTCCAACCGGTCTTCTGCACCTTGCAGTGGAACAGTGTGCAGATAAAAACTGAAGTGGACAAAGGATCACCAGTGTTGATAATAACTTGGCCGACACGTTGACATGTCTATCTTTTTCGGGTGAGCACTTTTCACCGCCTAACAAGTGTTATCACTCTGTCTAACAAATGTTATCGCTCAGCGTGGGACGCGCCTGCATGTATCGAACGTTTTTCAAAAGTTATCGATGGTTCGGTTTATCTCTGAAGCTTGTGTAATCCGATTGCATGTGCGACACGAATTGTGTAGAACCTTCTGGAAGACATGTGGGCACCATCGATTACTCTAGAACCTTCGATGACTCGTGTATAAAAGCCTTCACGCTTGACCAGACCATATTTTTGGCGATCGCTGACTGTGTTCGTCGCTTTGAGTGTAACTTGCTTTCGTGGGCACAAGTTCGCCCAATAAAAACTTAGTTTTGTCACTCACAGTTTTACAGCTGTATTATTCACCGCCACTACTACGTGACAATATTCCACGTACAAGAACTGATGGCCTAGGCTGAAAAGGACGCCTTTACAGTTGAAATGTTTTCTTGGCAGGTTTTCGGTAAAGGCAGCTCAAAGTTCTGGCTCTGGAATGACCCTGGAGGCTACTTTGATCGTGCTTGGCTGCTCGGGACCCAATACAGGAAAACCTCGTTAAACCGTACCTACTTAAACAGTAGTTCCGTTTTAAATGTAGTAAAGTCAAATCCCCGACTCAGCGGCCATTGAACATAATGTATTTTGTATCTGCATAAACCATACCAGCTTATTGCGTACGTATCGGTTAACACATAGGCAGGTTTCGAATGTAGTTCCCGCACCTACTAGGGCGCCCCTCGAGGCGGCGAGCGCGGAACCGGCAGGATACGACCGGCCCGCTTGCGTTCGAAAAGCCTGTATGTGCACTGTTTCGCGCGTAGCTGTTGCCTTTTCTGAGCAATGCCGAAGTGCAACCCGAGCTGTTGAGTAGTGGGCTGCAACAGCACGTACACCAACTCACGAGGAACCAAGTTTTACAGGTTTCCAAGCCGACCGTATGAAGCAGAACGGCGTCAACACTGGATAGCGCTCGTCCGACGGCATAAGCTGTTTTATGTTCCGGCGTTATGCCAGGTGCGTTATAACGCTGCATTCTTTGCTTTTACAGCAATGATGGCAGCAATGGGACACCTGCAGTCAGTGGCGTAGCTAGGTCATCTGGCACCCGGGGCCCATATGTCTTGTGCCCCCCTTCCCCCGGGTTTATTCAAAGAAGGCGAGGATATCAACAATTTCCGTGTGTCTCCAGACGTATATGACACCCCCTCCCCCCCACTGGCCCCTTGCACCCGGGGCCCACGCCCCCCCCCCCCCCTCCCGTTGCTACGCCACTGCCTGCACTGCGTACCAGGATATGCAGCAAACAAAGTAGTTTGTTCCCACACCGTACCGCAGTAAAGCTGTGGAACTCTTTCCCAATCCTCTCCCATTAAAACAGCGCTAGGGCTTGCCGAGAGATTTGATGAGGGGTTGCAGCCGGCTGAGCTGGCATACACCCTTCTGCGTCCAGCATATCAACGAAGGGGCAGTTGAGATCACCAAATTGTTGACAATGTGGGTTATTGGAACCTCCTTTGCACGCACTGAAAAATCGCAACATAAAAGTATCGCACTTCCAGTAACTTGAGCGAAAATATTTTCCTAGCGTAGTCTAACACAACTGGTAAGTTCATCCCCTTTTTTTGTGTTTGGGGTGAGCAGCGTTAGAATACCTCTGGTAGGTCTTACGAGTCGTTCGTACGCCCCACGTTCTTGGATGAGATGTTTTGGATTCGTATTTGCCGTCCTGTATGTACAGGGAAACTACCGCGACGTCCTCGCACTTCCCTGCGATGCCAGCACGGCAATCGCAGCTCCCCGCTAGGATTTGTCTGCTGTCGCCGATCTTCAAGAATCAATATAGCCTATAATTTCATGCGTCCACACCGTAGATAACGAAGTAACTTACGTTTTGCTTCACGCGTCTCGCTGGTGCATTATTTCTTGTTCGCGGAATAAACCTAGCAGTCACTTCCGATCAGTGCGAGTTCAACACTTCCCTCACGTCGTAGACGTGCCCCACTTCAAATAGACGACTTCCTTTCTCTAAATTCTTTTCACGAAGAAAGCTATGAAGATCCTGTAATTCCCGAAACCCGGTTAAAATTAATATCGGCACGCTGTTTCGCGCCATCGCTACCGTTTGACAGGACGCCAAACACGCAGCGCGGGCTGCTGACGCCGTGAGTAATCCTACCACATTCGCGCAACTATTCGTCAGATGGCGCTAGGGGTCGGAAAGACAGGGCGCCGCCTAGCACTTGCAACGTGCCCATAGTGTTTATACTTTTCGTCGCGGAAACACTGCGGTACATTGTCTCCATCAGGCAGCCCAGCAGAACAGCAAGCCTCAGAGATCAGCACAATGACCTCCAAATGCCCTGTGCGTTTGCACGTGAAGCCTCATCAACATCAACATTATTTCGGTGCCGTGCCACAGAGCGTTGTGGCATCGTTCAAACTCGCATCGTGCCAAAGTTCGGATAAAAAATATGCCGGGTGCTCAGCATAGAAGAAAAATTAGACATCATTCGTGCTATCGAATGTGACACGAAGGAGTCAGTGCTGGCACGTGACAGGGATCCACTGTTGACTACGGTGTGTGGCATTTGGAATGTAAAGGAGTTGCTCGGCAGCGCTGCTGCGACCGCGAAGAGATGTCGACTACGAGGTTCGACTTTTCGCATTCATTGCCTCTGTTGTTGCCAAAGTGTCGCCTAGTAACAGTGATAAGGACGACACGGAAAGCAACAGCACGAATGATTCAGGCCCAACAGTGGCAGAAACTGCGCGTTACGTCCGCCTCATGAATGCAATCGTCTCGATGAGAACAGCACCCCACAATGAAAAGGTGCCCCGCGACTTCTGTAGTGCTACCGCGCCTGTGCACAGAGAATGCAACGCCAACGAGGAATCTGCCGTGTGAGTTTTTGCTGAGAAGAGAGGGCTGGCTGAAAAGCTGGCTCACAGCTTCAGCAAGTTTGAGGCCACTGTCATCGCTGCTAGGCCGGCGCGGCATCAAACGAAAATAACATGTTTGTCGTGCGAAGTAAATAAATACTGCAGGTTTCTTGCCCTTGTAGTGCACTCTCTTCGAGTTCCGTTTCGACAGCTAAGTGGGCGATCTCGTGCTATTTCAGTTAAGCAGTACTACCGTTTAGTACGTACATTTTCCGAGCTCCGGCCAACTACGGTTTAACGAGGTTTCACTGTATGTGTAACCGTGATGTTATCAAGGCTTTCGAACGTCAAGTCAAGCATGTACTCAACATTGAATCAGAGATGAGTAAGCAACATCTTGTTAATGACACCGGAGTAACGGAGCTGCTAAATGAGTTTCAAGATTTATTCTCATTATAATTGGGGTTAATTAAGGGACCGTCTCGTTGAGGCTGGCATTTTGGCAGCAGCTTACACTGCCAAAAAGGAGTGGGGGACACAGTTCATTCCTGTTGCGAAAAAGAATGGATCCATCTGTCTCTGATGGCAACCACAGTTGATGCCACAGACCAGTATCTCTTGCCGAAACCTTGGTAGCGGGAAAGTCTTTAGCACAATCGACCTTAAGGATGCCTACAACCAGTTGCCATTAGATTAAGACACAAAGCAGATGCTTGTTGTGAACACACCAAAGGGATTGTTCTGCTTTGAAAGGGTTCCTTTTGGGTTGGCCTCAGCACCACCTATTCTTCAAAGGTGCTTTAAGGCCATATTGCAAGCTATTCCAAGGGTTTACCTTGACGACATTGTGGTGGGAGAAAAATAATAAGGTTGTGAAAAGCTGCGCCAAGTATTTCAGAGGCTAAGGTACTTTGGTGTGAAGCTGCACCCTCGGAAGTGCGCCTTTCGACAAGAACAAGTGAAATTTCATGGGCATCTCATCAGTGCCAATGGGCTGTTTGACATGCAGAGTTTAAAATGCTAAAAGCCTCGTGCATATCAGAGTTGCACTCATTTAACGGCTTTGCAACATATTAACCCTTTACGTCTTGTTGACGAGTATAGTAGTCATGAAATTTTGTACTAATATAACCAATGTCAACTATAGTCGTCAAAAAAAATTTGTCACACAGTGAAGCTATGATGACTACACTCGTTTTAGTGCATCTAGTTGCGATTCCTGGCACTAGATGGCCACACTTGCTCATGTTGTGCAATTTGTGTCTCACCTTTCATTACACTGCCCCCTCTGACACTCTTGCGTAAATCATGGCTGCCTCCTCGAAGTGAGGCAATGAAAGGGCGTGTAAAAGGAAATATTTTAAGAATTCCTCATTACACCACAGCTCTGTGGAGTTTTGCTTGGAAACGGAAAGTGATCTGTTCTCATCTGAGGAGTTTGACGACTATGGATGGCCTGGAGGACCTTGCGGCTGCCCATGAATCTACCATATGAAGATGGCCTACTAACTGCTTTAGGAGCTGCGTAAAAGTAGCCACTATTTATGTGCATGTTTTTGCAATGTCTAGGTTATTTTTTTCTTCGTATTCTCTTTTCAATAGTGTATCAAGACCTGCAAAGCGCTTTTTGCAAGACCCCAGGGCTGCAATTTGTGAAATAAAGGAACCCCATTTAATTGAAATAATGGTACCATTTTATTCAGGAAAGAAAGCTTTACAAACAAGGCGGAAAAAATTCCGGTAAATTGGGCACAATTTTTTTTTTCATGGTAGGGAAAGGGTTAAAATGTGTATTTGAAGAAACTGGCAACAGCTTGCACCAATTTATGAAGTGCTACTAGAGGTGCCCGGGGACAACACAAAATAAGGCACTCGCAGAAGTCAAGTCATCGATAAGCAAAGCTCGATTTCTGAGCCACTACGATCCAAAGAGCCCCTTGTTTTAGAAGCTGACGTGACTTCTCGTGGTCTTGGCGCAATAATTTGCCATCATACTGACGGAGATGATTGGCCGGTCAGATTCCACTTGCACACTTTTTCTTGCCGAGCGTAATTACTCTCAAATCAAATGGGTGGCCCTGTGGCCATTGTGTTTGGTTTCACAAAAGTTTCGTGAGTATCTTCTGGGTAACAATCTTACTGTCATCATTGCAGACCACAAGCCATTGCTATGGTAGGGACACAGTTCAATTACTCCTGTTCTGCACCAACCGATTCCAACTATTAGCGCCCGCAAATTTCCTAGTTTCATTGCTCCATCTTGTCTTCTGCCGTCCTCGACTGTGTTTCTCTTCTCATGGTACCCATTGTTATGCCTCTGCAGTCCAGAGAGGCCGGCTGCGGTGGTGGCCTCTGCTGCAGTGGTCTCTGCTGCTTAGCAGATACTCGTATCACATCAAATTCAAGCCAGGAAAGGCACTGGGTACAGCGCAGTTCACTTATAACGATACCACATATATCAGTTATAACAATGAGTGGACTTCAGAGTGTCAATTTATGCATTAGGGCTATGACAAAAAAAGCCATATATAACAATATGTTATTCACTGCATATCGGATATATAACGATCGAAATTCTGCTTTTTGGGCAGCATTTTCCATGCAGAATAATCGTGAAATTTGCTTTGCTAAGTTCCCCTTAACCAAGACGGGGCGAAATGTTTGCCTATGCAAGTTCGTATCTGCTGCAATTACCGCGCAGCGCATCCTGCATGCGTGCCAATTCAGAGCATCGCAAGTTGGCACGGCGTGCCACAAGATGGAGCCGGTTGCTTCGCGTCCATATTAATGGCTGGCAATACAGAAGATCTGCGGGGATTGATGGACATATGTGGTACAGAAGGAGACAGATTAGGCTTGAAGTTTAGCACAGAAAAATTAGCAGTCATGATTTTTAATGATAACATTTGCGGTGAGCATAAGATACAGGAGGCCACGATGGAGATAGTCGATAAGTACAAGTATCTTGGGGTGTGGATAAATAATGGCATTGAGAATCTGACAGAGTACGAAAAATATGCAACGACTAAAGGTAACAGAAGTGCAGCGATTATGAAGAGTAGGGCACTGTGGAACTACAATAGGTATGAGATAGTATGAGGGATATGGAAGGGGGTAATGGTTCCGGGCCTGACTTTTGCCAATGCAGTTCTATGTATGAGAGCAGAGACCTGGGCACAGTTGGAAACTAGGCAACGTGGTGTGAGTAGGCTCGCTCTGGGAGCACAGGGCAAGACACCAAATCTTGGGGTGCAGGGGGATCTGGGATGGTCTTCTTTCGAGGGCAGAGAGGCAAGGTGGCATCTGAGGAGCGATTGAGAAAAATGGGGGAAGTGCGGTGGGCTAGGAAGGTTTTCAGTTACTTATACACGAGGAATGTTGACACGAGGTGGAGGAAGCGAACTAGAAAATTGTCAAGCAAATACTTGGGCAGCAGTGGGGGGACAGGTCAGGAATCATCTGCCAGGAAAAAGGTTAAGGAGACAGAGAGGGGTATGTGGAAAACGGAGATGCAAACCAAATCAGCATTAGAGACATACAGGACATTTAAGCAAGAAAAAGCCAAAGAAACTATTTATGATAACTCTAAGGGAAACTCACTGTTGTTTGAGGCAAGGACAGATGTACTGCGGACTGAAACGTACCGAGCCAGATACCAGGAGATAGACTTGTTGTGCGGGGCGTGTGGAGAGGAGAGGAAACGGCTGAGGGCCTGATACTTGCTTGTAAACAACTTCACCCTGCAGTTGAATGTAACGGGGCACTATTCAAAGCTTTGGGTTTTAAAGACAGTGAAAGTAAAATAGGCTTTGAACAGGTAGAAATAACCAAACGGAGACTATCTGACTGGTGGATAATATCAACACAAAAGTAAAGGAGTAAATACATAGGTATGCATGCATATAGCACCATTCAAGGCTAGGTGGCGTGCGCTGCCACCACCCCATTCAAAGGGTTGAGCCTCATCCATCCGTGTCGCCGGCAAGTGTCCAGAGAGAGAGAGAGAGAGAGAGAGAAGAAAAAAACGAGAAGCAAATTGCACCTGTGCTCCCTTTCTACAATCTTTCTCTCTTCCTCAAGCAGTGCAGAAATGCGCTGCAGTAGCAGCGGTCGGTACACCGACAAAGCGCAAAGCTGTGTCGCTTGGGACGAAGGTGCAAATTTTGCAAGACTCGCGCAGTCGATGATATGGCTGAATTCGAAAACTGCGAGCGCCACGATCATGAAGGCTAGAACCAGTGACCGTGCCGATGAACAGAAATGGCGGGCTTTGTGCGTCAGGGCGAAACCGCCATGTATAAAAACAAAACAGTGGCAGCCACTGACATTGCCGAACTGAGGGAGCACGTCGCTACTGGCAGTAAAATAGGTGGTGCTTCGATGGAGGAGTTTCCTAGTGCAGATAGCGCTGCCTTGTCTGTGAAGAATCTCCGACAGGGCGATCATTGTCACGACAGATGGTGGCATTGTACGATGGAGGCAATAAGGTTGACAGTGGCCCATCTTTGAGACCGACCCCAATGTTCATGCAAAGTGCACTGTCGTCGATAGAGTGGCTCGCTGATTTCATGCATGCTAAATTATAGCCGCCACTGTTCGCGCAGCCATTGGACACGATGCACACCGCAGTTGGGAACCTGAAACTTCCACAAAAGCAAGTGCAGATTTATCTCAGCATGCCTAACGCTTGACATGCTGTTTAGAGGTTTAAATAAACATCTTATTTTTCACAGCCTTCTTTCTACGTCAATTCTTTATCGTAAGTGGCAAATTTGGTTTCGGAGCTACAAAGATATGTTCGGCAGCCTTTTTTTTTTTACGGCAGTCCAGATATAGCAATGATCAGTTACAACGATCAGATTTGTCGTTCTTGATATCATTATAAGTGGACTGCACTGTACTGCTGATGCCCAGAGCCCCATTCCAGCACAACAACATGATGGTGAGATCTATAGTGAAGGACGAATGCGAGTACGTGCTCTTTACCAGGCATCTCGACAGTGGGCTAGTGACGTCAATAGAGTACATCAACGAAAGTTGAACAATACACATCTATGATGGCTAGCCGCATAAAGTGCAGGCAAAGTACAAAGGCACATATTTTTTACAGGAGTATGAGCTGCAATTTCTGCCGCGGCCCAGAAGTTGATGCTGTATCTACTACATGACATGCACTAGGGCATCAGGGCAATAAAAATGCTGGCTCACTCACCTTTTTCTTGGCACCCGGGTCTCAATCAAGATAATGAAGACATCACCAGAGCCTGCTCAACTTGCATAGAATGCAGCGGCATGCCACCGGCCAAAAAGCCTGTTTTGTGGCCGGAAACAATAACAGATGGTTGAGAGTGCACATTCATTATGCGGGCCCCATCATTATCATCATCAGCCTGTTTTATGTCCACTGTAGGACGAAGGCCTCTCCCTGCGATCTTCAATTACCCATGTTCTGCACCAACCGATTCCAACTAGCACCCGCGAATTTCCTAATTTCATTGCTCCACCTTGTCTTCCGCCGTCCTCGACTGCGTTTCTCTTCTCTTGGTGCCCATTCTGTAACCTCCATGGTTATCCAACCGGCGCATTACATGACCTGCCCAGCTCCATTCTTTCTCTTAATGTCAATTAGAATATTGGCTATACCCGTTTGCTCTCTGAATCAAACAGCTCTCTTTCTGTCTTTTAACGTTATGCCAAGCAATCTTCGTTCCATCACTCTTTGCGATGGAAGTCGACTCCCATACAAGATGGATCGAAGGAAGCCTACTGAAAGCTACCACCACAGCAAAGACAGTGGAAGCACTGCGGACAATGTTTGGTGCATTTGGTTGGCAGTGAACGCTTATCTCAGACAATGAGCCGCAGTTTACAAGTGCGCAATTTCAGTCCTTCATAACGTATCGAAGACTTCCACACCATGCCTTACTACCTACAATTGAACGGCTTGGCAGAGAGCGCCATTAGAACACGGGCTCCGTAAGACTTTATGGAGAAATTCCGATTAGATCTCTTACACTATTGGTGCACTCCCTTTATTAACAGAAGAACACCGGCAGCTGTGTAACTGGGGTTTCAGCCACGCATTCCTTTGGACAGTATTGTGTCACGACCAATTTCTTTCACAGGTTCTGGACAACTTCCCATCAACCTGGGATGCCCACATTGTGCAGAAACTTCGGAAAACGTACCAGCTGGATCCCCAGAGTAGTCAAGTCCACAATAGGCTCTCGAATGACAGAGGTAGAGTCAGCAGCGGCGATTATCACCGCTGGCACGAGGGCCAGCTGAGGCACCTCAAGACCTTCGAGTCTCAGTGTTCCCTCGGTAGCCCAGCGATCAGGGCCGAGCTCAGTGCACAAACACCATCAGAAATTGTGAGAAAGTCAGACAACTCAATTGCATAGCATGGCACC
Organism: Dermacentor andersoni; assembly: GCF_023375885.2. NCBI lineage: Eukaryota > Metazoa > Arthropoda > Arachnida > Ixodida > Ixodidae > Dermacentor > Dermacentor andersoni. Next base: position 235,738,520 of record NC_092816.1, on the reverse strand, counting down.
GGTATAGGATATGAGCCTGCCATCGAATCGCCAGTGGAAGATCTTGTTCTTAGAGAAAGTCAGCAAGTCATCAGACCGGCTACATGTGAGTCACCAGTCTCCAACGAAAGTCAGCTGCATAGGTCCCCGAGAGCCCGTCGACCTCAGGATCGTTACACACCTTAAGAAGGAACATCGATGTATCGGTATCAGCAATCTACAGCTCAGGACAAGCCATTCTGAGCAATTAGGTGCCATCATTTTGGCTTTAATGGTGCATGCTCAAGTAACGTTGTCACGACCTGAAAAGTGCTTAAAAACGAATGCTTTCAATAAACAATGTTCAGTCCCTACTAGTGTGTCAGTCTGTAAGACTTTCAATGGCAAGGTGGCTTGTCAGCTTTCAGAGTGTCGCATGGTGGCTGCTGTGAAGAGATCCCCGTCGATTCGGCACCAAACCGCAACTTTCGCTGCTGATGTCTGACGAAGCAGAGCTGATTAGGCCCGATGGCTTAGGCGGTGTGGCTGTGACCAAACTGCACCACTGGCTGTTGTGATTTGCCGTCGTGGAATGCTTTCCACTGATATGTTTGTACAAGTGGCTCCTCAGTGATTGGTCCCGACAGCATGCATACGGGTTAGTGTCACAGCTTATGAAGCGCCGTTAATTTCGTCGCAGCGTATCTAGCCCAACCTGCATGCCTTCTGGCATTTGATCTTGTTGTCATTCCCTCCGTCCAAATTACATTATTGTTTTTATTGGTCCCTGGAGGAACCTTGTAGCGACAAAGGCTGGCCTGACTGAAGCAACGCCCCGCATCGAGCCAGGGAGCGTGTAAACAAAGGGCAGAAGCGCTTGCAGAGCTAACGTCCTTGTCAGCCAAAACGGGGCTTGTGCTCTGCCATCGCTGGGGCAGCAGTGAGCACAAGGGGCTCTGCGACGCATACGGCACTCTGCAGGTGTCTCTATACCAAATATTTGAAAAATCAAACGGAAGATTCCCAAAAATAAATATTCAAATGTTCACTATTTGATTTGGTGATACTATTTGAGTTTCGCACACCCCTAAGAAGAGGCACCTCAACACATCGCTGGCCTACTTAGTTGATTCTAATGGGCCCTTGAATAATATGTGACCCAGTTTTACTGTGTTACAGTAGTGAACAAGAACATATATATTTTGCATTTAGGCCCTCTGAGCTAAACTGTTCAGAATGTTGCTACTGCGTTAATCAGGGTGTCTACAAAGTTGACATTTCCAAATTCCCTGAGTTTTCCAGGTTTTCCCTGAGCACCTTTGCCAAATTTTTTGAATGAGCCAGAACTTTGTTTTATGTCAAGCATGGAGGAAGGAAACTGAGGAGAGGCCCTACCCCCTCCGCGCGCTAGGAGAAAAGTGTGGAGGAAGTGACGTAGTAGGTTCACCTCATTTTTGCTGATTTTTTTTCTTTGCCGTAGCGGCCACGCCTTTCGGGCCACAATGGCGGCTCTGTTTTGGTTCTGTGCGCTCACACGTGTTGCTCCGTAGGTTTCGTAGCGTGGCAAAGGCACCGTGCAGGCAGGTTTGCGCTGGTCTCCGTGATTTGTTGCGCTGCATTATCTGGACCGTGCTCTACCGGATGTTGCTGTGGCCAGGTGGGACAGGAGGAACTAAAGTTCGTGAAATGAGCGCGCATGCAACGCTGTACGCAATGTACCGCGCCACGGCAATGGCTACGGACGAAGGAATATCCGCGGGAAATGTTGCCTTCTTTCGCGGAATCATGCTAACGTGCTAACGATTGCTTGGTATTGCTGCGGAACGCGCGGGTCCGGGCAGCACGGTTGCACGCAGTGCGGCGTGGTTTCGCGAGAAATGTCAACAAGAGAGGAGAGCTGGCCCGATAGGCGGAGCAGCGCCAACTTCCGGCTTCACTTTAGCTTCACAAAGAGTGACGTCAGGGCCTCTCCTTAGTTTCCTTCCTCCGTGGGGTGGTCAAAGGATGGCACCACCCTGAATGACGGCGCTGGCATCGAGGCACCCTAGGTGCCATTGCTGACAGCAGTGAATTCTTTCAATGAAAAACACAGCACCGCACGGCAAGAAGCTTAATAGCAAACGTAGAAGCAGCCAGGCATAATGTTGCCGCGGTGGTGGCTACAACTGTCAGTGGATTCGCATGCGAGAGTGCCGGTTTGAGGTGGCGAGATAATCAAAATGGCGGCGGTGGTGGCTTTGATTAATGCCATTTCAGACCTGCAGTCAGGGCAATATACATTGACTATATGGAGTACGTGGTAGTGCCGCAAAGCTGTGCGAATTATCAGGCATGTTCGAAAAATCGGGCGTCTGGAAAATTGGTCGTTAACTACTCTGGCAATACCTCATGCCGATGGCACGGTGTCAATGACGATTCGTTGCAATTCCTCTGTTACTGGAGCCAGCATTGACACAACTTTCGTTCCCTTTCAATATTACAGCTAATTTTCCCTGATAAAAGCACAAATTCCCTGAGAATTCCCGGTTGGTAGACACACTGGTTATGCCAGACCAATCAATAGCCAAGGGCAACTGTTTCTAGAACATGCACTGCCATTAACATTATTCATGTGGCATAGCTCATCCGCCATGCACACAAACTGCATGTTCTAAGAATGAATCAGAAGGAAACATCAACCAGTAAGTCAAAACGTGTGTGCACTGGTGAGATAAATTTTAATGGTCGGCGGCAAGGTTAGTTAAACAAAAGGTTTGGCCTACTACTGCAGGTTGAATACATAGCAAGCTATCAAAGAAATAGAGAAAAAAATCACTCAGGTCCAGCAGTGAGCACCGTGAAGTGAACAAGTTGGAGCTTTATGGCTCCACAGATAAACAAAAAGTTATCTATTCCAGTGGTGCAACCAAAAGAATAGAGATGGATAACATCTTATTTAGTGAAAGCGCCATAAAGCTCCACTTTGTTCATTTTATGATGCCCTTTCAGAGTCTTTGCATGTGCATGTTATTCTTCCTCTCTCATCCTTCGATCTCTCGTAAACCTGTAGCAGCATGTTAATACTTTTGCTCGGCTGGCCTTTCCATCTATCATTAAAATTTATCTCACCAGTGCGCACATATTTTGACACACTGGTTGATGTGTACGGTTTCCTTGTGATATCCTTTGGAATAAGCAACTTGTGTGCATGGGATATGTAGTGTGAATAAAACACACAATGGGACCATTGCCACTGGCCAGCGGTCTGGCACAGTGCAGCACAAACATACTGAGCAGTTTAGGTCACAGGGCCCAAATGCAAAATATCACATCTTTTTGCTCACCACTGTAGTACAAAGCAAGGTGCACATAAATCTAATGTGCACCACATCTTATAACATTAAACAAAATTTACCGTGCCTGATTATGGCAATCACAAGATAAAAACTGTAGAGTAAACCTCCGGAGAATGGAAGGTCATTTGAATATAATGTCCACTGTTGTCAATCTAAAACAGATTTCTATCACTGTATATGGACTACAACATGTTGGCTCTCTATGCAGACCACTTTGATATCTTGCATTTCTTGAACAACTCAACAACCATAACAAATGAAATAAAGGCATACAGCTAGACTATAACCAATTTTCTAGCCGATCCTGCAATGCATGCAATTAATGAAATAGTCAAAAACATGAGACGGAACTCGGCTGTTTTATCAAGTACAATAACATATCTTTTGAATGAGCCTTTATGATTAAATCCTGAAGGCAGAACATCGTCGCCACTATCCTACATGAAAAACTTGTTCTGCTGCCATCTTGTGACGACAATGATGCTGCCTCCGATGGTAGGCTAATGCACAGGCCAAGATTTTGATTCATTATGTGATTAGAAGGTGCAGGCGAGTTAGTCCATTTGGAAAAAAGGTATGGCTTAGAATCAAGTTCCAGGCAATTATTGAGCTCGAGACCTTTGGTTGTAATTAAATTATTTGAAAAACCAATTCAACTGTAGTCGAATTAATTGAAGTCTACTGTATACTCCTGTAGCACAAGAACCTTGCCTTCCTCAACTAATCCAGCTGATGTCAAGCCACAAAAATGCCGAAGAATTGAAAAAGCAAAGGACTAAGGTTGCACTCCTGGCATGTTAGGAAAGAGGACACCTCACACAGTCATTATTTTACTGGCATGCCATGGTACCTTCGGAGGAAACGTTCGCAGGGAATTTCTTGATGGCGTTGAGAAGCACCTGAGTGGCTGCAGCCAGGTTTCCCCTCTGGTGATGCACCTGCACACAGGTTCGTTAGGGGTGGGCTGCAAATACTATTCAAAACTTTCAAATAATAAATCAAATATTGTTACATTCTATTCAGTCCTCAAACCAAATAGTTGCTACTCACAAGCACAAAAATTTTTCTAATACAGTCAAACTCACTTATAACAACACTGGTTTTAACAATATATTGTCATGTGTCTTCAAAGAGGACTGGTGACGTTTAGTGAGGGAAGCTGACTCCTGAAAAACATGGTGGTGGGGCCTGGCTATCGAGTGGGCAGGGTAGCACGCACAATTCTTTTTTCTTGTCCTTGCGTGCCCCTTCTCTTACACTGTGCCCACTACTGCAGGCGGCATTCACCCCCCTTCCTCGAAAAAGAGCATCGGCTCGAAGCTTATGAAGCGGTGTAAGAAAAGGAGGAGGAAACAAGAAACATGGGCAAGGCAGGTACTCGCGTAATGAACACATTGACAGCTACAGGAAAGATGAAAGTAAAGCAGTGATGAAGCATGACGTGCACAGTCTCAATAAACAGAGAGGTAACTGCATTAGCTGCCTATATGAGCGCAAATATAAAAAATGAAGAAATGAAGAAAAATAATAATCACAAATGTGCAACATATGTTTTCACACATACAACATGAACAATATCAGGGCTAGGTTGTTGTCTGCACCGTGTTTGAGCCGTGCTGTCCGAAACGACTTTACAGTCCACGTCACTAATGCAGTGCAACACTTTGTATGGGCCAAAATACCGGCTGAGCAACTTTTCACTAAGGCCATGGCGGCAAACAGGAGTCCATACCCACACTTGGTCACTGGGGTTGTAGCACATTTGTCTGTGGCAGATATTATAATGCAGTGCATCTGCGTGCTGTTGCTGGCCGATGTGCAGCCACGCAAGCTCGCGAGCTACCTCAGCACGGTGAGCAAATTCTTCAGCGTCAGTAGTTAGGCGCTCGTCGTCTTAACACGGAAGCATAGCGTCCAGCATCATTTGAATTTCGCAGCTATAAAGGAGATGAAATGGTGTGAAGCGCGTCGTTTCTTGTACCGCGGTATTACAGTCGAGACCTGTGATAACGAAATCCCATGACTATTGACACAAAGATGTGGGGCGCCCGCACTGCAGAATGGCGCGCACAAAGGTCGGCGCCATGAAAGACAATGAAGTGCGTGAGCTGCACGCTCTTCTTCTGGCCCGCCATTAAAGAGAAACGTCTATTTTGTAACACTCCATCTCCAATCTACGTTACATTTTTCTGGTGGAGGTGCGGGGTACATGCTACCACTCCCAGATCGAACACCGTCAACAAGCCCAGTACGAAGTCCAGTCGAGCTGACTCCTGTGCCTGTGTGGCCAAGCCGCCGACTTCAAGGACTGCCACCTGAGCACGAGCCGCTACCCAACCAAGTCAGAAGGATGAGTACATTGGTTCCATCACCTTCCTCGACCGCGCCGACCGAGGTCATCCTCAAACCGGCCGCGAATCCCCACATCCCCTTATCGGGACACCTTCAAGGATGTAGAGGACTGGCTCGATCACTTTGAGTGTGTCGCAGAATACAGCGGCTGGACTCCAGAGTGCAAGCTACGCAACGCCTACTTTGCCCTCGAGGACTATGCACGGACATGGTTTGAGAACTGTGAGGCGGCCCTATCGACATGGGACGAATTTCGATGGCAGCTAATCGGCACATACGCCAGCCTCGATCGCAAGGAGCGAGCTGAATCTGCAATTCAGGTGAGAGTACAGTGGCCGAGTACAGTGGCCAAACGAAAGCGCCGCAATGTTTGTTGAAGATATGTGCAGACTTTTCCGATGCGCGGATCCATCCATGCCCGAAGAAAAGAAGCTCAGGAACTTGATGCGCGGTGTCAAGCAAGAGTTATTCGGTGGCCTAATACGCAACCCACCAAAGACCGTTGCAGAGTTTCTCGCGGAAGCCATATCAATGGAAAAGGCACTGCAGCAGAGAACACGGCAGTACAACCGCGACGTGTTGACCCTATCGCGTGACCCTCTCGCTATGCCCTTGGATAATACCAATGCCTTGCGGGAGCTCATTAGGCTTGTTGTTATAGAAGAGCTCCAAAAGCTTCAGGTGGCTCCAGCATCGGTACAGCGACTCGCTCTGGCTGAGGTAGTCTGGGAGGAAATCAGGCAGGCAGTCCAAGTCCCAGAGCGAAGCGAGACACCCCAGCACGAGGTACGGCAGCCACAACCTCGCATGTCGTATGTGCAAGCAGTGCAAAGTTCGTTGTACCCGATTTTTCGCGATGTGAGCGACGTCCCGGACTTTCATGGTATGCACACCGTTGAACAAGCAACTGGCAACTTCAGGCCTCGCTGCATGCCATTCATGGTTGAAACACGACCACCCCGCAAGAGCGACGTATGGCGCATCGCAGACCGAAGGCCCTTGTGTTTTCATTGAGGTGAAGCCAATCACCTCTACAGGGCGTGCCTTTACCGCCGAGCTGGGCTCCGTGGATTTTCACTGAATGCACCGTACCCGTGCAATGGTGAACGCCCCCTGGAGATTGAAGCATACCTCGCGGACGCCAGGACCTCGTTTGCCCCATGATTCCGTGAACTCCGGTCACCGTCACCCGCCCGAAACAGGTCTTCCAGCCCCCTCTTCACGCCGAGAGCAACGAGGCTTCGCTCACCCAGCCCTGCCTCCCAGGAAAACAGAGTCCAACGACCTGCAGGGGTGAGGTCGCTGACGTTGCGAACGCTGAAGATCCTCCACTAAGACGACCGCGAGATGACGTAATTGAGACGCAGAGAAAACAGTGTAGTTCGGTGTCAGTATCTTGCGACGTACCAGTTACCATAGATGACCACGAAGTCACGGCGCTAATCGACACGGGTGCGGACACGTCTGTTATGAGCCAGCATCTCGCGCGCACACTGAACAAAGTTTCGACGCAATGGACCGGAACTCAAATTCGTACTGCAGGAGGGCACCTCATAACTCCAATGGGCCGGTGCACGGCACGAGTCAACATTCGGGGCTTCACGTACATCGGCGACTTCGTAATTCTTCCTGAATGTTCAAAGGACCTTATACTTGGTATGGATTTCCTTCAGGCGAACTGTGCCATCATCGACCTGCAAGAGTCCAGAGTTAGCTTCGCTACTACGCAAGCCATAGCGAACAGTAATGACAACGACCATGACATCGCGCTTTGCGTAGCTGACGATCATGTCACATTGCCACCCAAGAGCAGCTTGCTTACCCTTGTCCGATGCGACATGGAGGACGACGCCGAAGGAAATTGCTGAGGCGAACATGCCCCTGCTTCTTGAGCGCCACATTTGTATAGCCAAAGGGCTTCTTCAGGTGCGAAACAAACGTTCAGTCGTTTTGCTCACAAACTTTAGCAATGAATATCGGCATGTACCGCGAGGAACGACAATCGCATTTCTTTGCCAAATCACTGATGTTACCGACATTGTCACATTGGAAACCGTATCGTCTCAGCAATCTGGGTTACCCAGCCTAAAAGAACGGATTCACATTAACGCCGCTCTGCCAGACCACCAGAAAGATAGTCTACTGAGTCTCGTGAATGAATTTGCGGACTGTTTTTCAATGTCATCCAAAGTGTGGCGCACGTCCATCACAAAGCACCGCATCATTAGGGACGAGTCCGCACGGCCTGTTCGTCAGCATCCCCACAGAGTGTCTCCAGTGGAAGCACAGCGACGCACAGCGACACCGACTCTTTGACATGCGCACTCCTCCGTACAACGTCCTCCTGCCCTGACCATGACTTGCCATTTGTCGGCGTTATCGACACCATAAAAATGGCTGAGCACCAGCGCGTTGACCCTGAGCTGCTGCCGCTGATCGAGCACTTTCAAGGAGTTGAAGGTGCTTTACCCCGCTCGCTCGTGCGCGGCTTATCATCATACTACTTGCACAACAACGTCCTTTACAGGAAAAACTGCGGAAGCGGTCCCAATACGTACCTCCTTGTCGTGCCATCAGGGCTGCGCCAAGGCATTTTGCAAGCCTGCCATGATGGCCATGCGCGGGTCACCTGGGATTCACTAAGACATTAGCAAGGATATGACAGAAGTATTACTGGCCCGCTCTTTATTCTTCTGTACAATGGTACGTGAAGACCTGCCGCGATTGTCAACGCCGCAGGAAACCACCAGTCAAACCGGCCGGCTTTCTCCATCTGTAGACCCTCCTCCAGCACCGTTCCAACAAATAGGAATGGATCTACTTGGGCCATTCTCGCTGACCTCCTCGCGCAACAGATGGATAGTTGTCACTACCGACTACTTAACCCGGTACGCCGAAACCAAAGCTCTCCCTCAAGCAAACTCGTATGAAGTGGCCAAGTTCTTTGTATGCCACATCGTCCTACGACATGGTGCACCGTCTGTTGTCATCACCGACCGCGGTACAGCGTTTACAGCGGAACTTATGCAGGACGTCCTCCAGCTGACACATAGCTCTCACCCCAAGAGCACTGCTTATCACCCTCAAACCAATGGATTAACTGAACGTCTGAACAGAACGCTGGCTGATATGCTCTCCATGTATATCGACGTAGAGCACAAGATGTGGGAAGAGATTTTACCCCACGTGACTTTGGCATATAACACAGCTGTCAGGAGACTACACAGTTTACGCCGTTCGAACTTGTATACGACCACCAGGTCACGTCAACACTTGACGCCATGCTACCTCTGGCTGATAATAGCCTGACCAGCGAACACGCGGAAGAGTTTGTACAAAGAGCCGAAGAGGCACGCCAGCTTGCTCGGCATCGTATCCGGAGCCAACAGCATATCGACACCCTTCGATACAACTAGGGTCGACGCGACGTCCATTACAATACCGGCGCCTGCGTGTGGGTCTGGATGCCCGTCCGTTGCTGTGGATTCTCGGAAAGTTGATCCACCGGTATTTTGGTCCCTACAAGGTTACACGCCACTTCAGTGACGTGACCTACAAAGTCGTCCCCTGCAGTTCTGACCCCGGTTTGCTCCGTCGTCGTCCTCGCGCGGAAGTTGTTCATGTAGTGCGAATGAAACCATCCTATGCGCGTACGTGAACGCCGAGATGCACCTGAGGAGCTCCATTTCTTATGTCGCTGAAAGAACTTTGTGACGCAACTGAGATGGTCACTTTTCGCATAGGGGCAATTGACACAAAGATGTGGGGCTCCAGCACCGCAGAACGGCGCAAATTTTTAAACATGACAAACTACAACTTTCTGTCCCTTCCAAGAATGGCTGAATTTAGAGCTGGTGGTGTGGCACTGTACCTGCCATCATGGCTAAAATATAAGCAACTCAATGTCATGGTGACGAGAACTGGTGACTACGAGATGTTCTTCATTGAACTTGAACACAAGCTTATAATTGGCATGATATACAAGCCACCAGATTCAAAACTTTAGCCGTTCTTAGATAAACTTGAAAGAACCATGGTGAATCTTGCAAACACAGCTAACAAGCAGTGTGTCACGGCAAGCAGTCACGGCAACCATGTCATCTATAATTGATCATACACTATGATATAAGTAGTGTTATGTCAGGAGTCATTCCTGGAAGCCAATAGACCATTTCCCGACCTATATCAATGTACCTTTAAATAACCTTAACATCAATATTCAAACAGCTCGCTTCGCAGAAAGGTGGGACTACCTGAAAACTAGGAAATGTCTAGAAGAATTTAACTTCACTGTGATCAATCACGCCGACGTCAACCAAGTATATGGAGAATTCTCTATTCTATTACTTTCCAGCCGTGTTAAATGAAATGCAAGCTCACATAGAGCCACGTACTTCTGAATACCTATCTGTCCTTAAATGACGAACGCAATACTTTTACCGAATAAGCAAAAAGAACATTGGCACAATAAACTGAAACAAAACAGACACAATGATTATTAACGTGCTTGATATAAGACAGTGCGCAATCTTTCTCTTTTATTAATGTGTAAGCGTAAGAAAAACTATTATAATACACTAGTAATAAAAGCAAAAGGAAATTCTAAGGAAATGTGGCAAATAGTGACTTCAGTAATAAAGTCAACAAAACTGCAGTATACTTCCCGACAGCGATGCATTACGTGCTACTGATCTTGTCGAATCATTTAATGACTACTTTGTTAATATGGGCGCCACTACACAATGCAACCAGGGTGCCCATGATATAGAATTTGTTTCTTTTTTACCTCCTTCTCAAATAAATACATTTGTTTTCTCTGAAATAACAGTGGAAATCACAGATACCATAAAGCTTATGCCATCAAATAAGGCCAAAGGTTACAATGGTCTACCTGTAAGCTTACTCAAAAACAACATCGACATCTTGGGTCCAGTGCTTGCAAACTTGTTCAATGAATCCATTCTATCAGATCCATACCCTCACAAGCTCAGAATTGGAAGAGTAGCAGCAAAATAAAAAACAGAGAATCCAAATAACTTAGCAAACTATTGACCAATAACTATTTTATCATGTATTAATATGTTCTTCGAAAAACTAATTGCAAAGAGCATCACAAGCTATCGTGAAAAATACCACATACTTTCAAACACACAACATGATTTTCGAACTGGTTACTTTGTTACAAATGCAGTAAGTTTCAGAAATTACAAACCAAGCACTTAACAAGAACTACTTTGCACTTGGTGTATTCTTGGATATTAAAAAAGCGTTTAACTCAGTAGATCACAGTACACTATTAGGAAAATAAAACATTATGGTCTTAGAGTACAAGCACTTGGCTTTTTACGCAGCTATTTAACAAATCGTAAGCAATATGTAGTAGTCAAGGGCAAAGAATCTTCACTAAAGACCGTAAGAACGGGCATTCCGCAAGGATCAGTACTGTGTCCAATACTTTTCTCTCTTTTCATTAACGATTATCCTTGATCACTCAGATTTTCTCATTCTATCTTATACGCAGATGATAAAGCTCTAATAATTCTACGACAGTCACTACAGGAAGCAGAAGAAATCGCTTAAAGTGAGCAGCAGAATACTTTAGCATGGTTAGAAAATAATAAACTTGTTTTAAGACCAAGTACGTAGTATTTGCTTCTAACCAAGAAGTACTCCTACTAAATGCAACTTGTATTTTGGAGATACACAAATCCAACAAATCGGTTGTCATAAATATCGAGGAATAAGTTTTGACTCGTCACTACACTGGGCTCCACATATTGAACAAGTAACTAAAAAAATAATGTTTGGTCGTTATCCCTTATTAAAAGCATGAAAACATTTCCATACTCAAACATTATGTCTTATTTATTTCAGCATTTTTCATTGCCATTTAACATATTGCATAGAATCTTGGGGTTTCACTTGCGCCTCATACAGTGACGCTTTAATCTGCTAAGAGATTTATTAGCAACAGACGCAGGCGAACGGGCAGCAGTCACAAGCATTCTCAAAAGGACAGCAACTACGAACTCGTGCCAGTGGCGATGCTGCTGAGGCTCAGGCTACTCTTCTTCGTTACAATCGCCCTTAGCAGAAAAAGGCACCATCCTGGCGGCTTAAGGTGAAGAGACTACTATAAGGTCATAATATGGCTTAATGCGAGAGACGTGGACAAGTTTGCCGCCGCGATGGCATAGGTCCGTTGATGGCATGAGGGGCTTTACGATATAATTGACGGAAGACGTTTGCTCCAGAATGCGGCAGGGTCCAACATATTTTGCAACAAGTTTTGCGGAGAGGCTGAATGTGGTAGCGGACACCCGAAGCCATATGAGAGAGCCAGGAGAAAAAGTTGGTGCAGAACGGTTGGCAGGTTGACGGGATTGCTGCTGCTATTGTTCCTCAGTGAAAATAGAGCAGGCAAGCTGGCGGCATTCCTCGGCATGTAGAGCAACTTTAGATAGCGGAGTACTTTCGTACGCGTCGAGTGTATGTGAAAGAATAGTATCAAACGTATTAGATGGTTCTCGTCTATGTAGGAGAAAGTAAAGGGAAAATCCATTAGTTGCTTGAGCCTCATATTGTACACATGCGTCACGAAAGGGAGAACTTGATCCCAATTTGAATGACCAGAGGCGACGCACATAGAGAGCATATCGTCGCCAAGAGTATGGTTGAGGCGCTCAGTCATGCCGTTAGTTTGCGGATGGGGCACTGTACCAGTGCAGCGGATGATTCTGCATTCGTTGAGTAGTGCCTTCAAAGCATTGGAAAAAAAGGCACGGCCTCTAGCGCTCAGAAGTTCGCGAGAAGTATCGTGGCGCAGAACCAAATGTGACAGACACAATGCAATATCACGGGCGGTGGCATGCGGCAGAGCAGCTGCTTCAGCACAGTGGGTCAGGTCATCATCATCATCATCAGCCTGGTTACGCCCACTGCAGGGCAAAGGCCTCTCCCATACTTCTCCAACTACCCCGGTCATGTACTAATTGTGGCAATGTCATCCCTGCAAACTTCTTAATCTCATCCGCCCACCTAACTTTCTGCCACCCTTTGCTATACTTTCCTTCCCTCGGAATCCAGTCCGTAACCCTTAAAGATCATCGGTTATCTTCCCTCCTCATTACATGTCCTGCCCATACCCATTTCCTTTTCTTGATTTAAACTAAGATGTCATTAACTCGCGTTTGTTCCCTCACCCAATCTGCTCTTTTCTTATCCCTTAACGTTACACCCATAATCCTTCTTTCCATAGCTTGTTGCGTCATCCTCAATTTGAGTAGAACCCTTTTCGTAAGCCTCCAGGTTTCTGCCCCGTACGTGAGTACTGGTAAGACACAGCTGTTATACATTATTCTCTTGAGGAATAATGGCAACCTGCTGTTCATGATCTGAGAATGCCTGCCAAATGCACCCCAGCCCATTCTTATTCTTCTGATTATTTCATTCTCATGATCCAGATCCGTGGTCACTACCTGCCCTAAGTAGATGTATTCCCTTACCCCTTCCAGTGCCTCGCTACCTATCATAAACTGCTGTTCTCTTCCGAGACTGTTAAACATTACTTTAGCTTTCTGCAGATTGATCTTTAGACCCACCCTTCTGCTTTGCTTCTCCAGGTCAGTGAGCATGCATTGCAGTTGGTCCCCTGAGTTACTAAGCAAGGCAATATCATCAGCAAATCGCAAGTTACTAAGGTATTCTCCATTAACTCTTATCCCCAATCCTTCCCAATCCAGTTCTCTGAATACCTCCTGTAAACACGCTGTGAATAGCATTGGAGATATCATATCTCCCTGCCTGACGCCCTTCTTTATTGGGATTTTGTTGCTTTCTTTATGGAGGACTACGGTGGCTGTGGAGCTGCTATAGATATTTTTCAGTATTTTTGCATACGGCTCGTCTACACCCTGATTGCGCAATGCTTCCATGACTGCTGAGCTTTTGACTGAATCAAGCGCTTTCTCGTAATCAATGAAAGCTATATATAAGGGTTGGTTATATTCCGCACATTTCTCTATCACCTGATTGATAGTGTGAATATGGTCTATTGTTGAGTGTCCTTTACGGAATGCTGCCTGGTCCTTTGGTTGACAGAAGTCACTTTCAATGATGATACATGATTACATTGCAACCCAAAGTAAAAACCAAGAGAAGGTTATCTTTATATAAGATAACTTTCTTTTGTTTCTTACTTTCGGTTGCAATTTATGCTGAAATATACGGTATGGATCCAAAACTAGCCACATAGGCTAAGGATCAAGATGATACTGTTAATCATATTGTATCACACTTTCAGGAATAAAGATTTCCTTTCTTTCTTTCTTTTTCACATTACACTTTCACGGGTGCCACCATTCGTGTTTACAAAAAGAGCCAAACGGAAGCAATCGCAATGGAAACACGGCCGCCATTTTGTTTGTTGATTGCCCATTTGAAGCGGCACACGTTGCTACCGACATGCGACTATGGTTTTTGCACACCTAGTGCAGTGAATAGGTAGAAAAATGCAGCCAAAACAAGGATATTCACGTCCCATAGACGTGAAATTGATTATGGCACTTGAGATGGCGGTCGCAGCATGGAGCGCCATGCATTGGGCCGTGATTGAGCAATCGTCCGGGAATACGCATTACTTCAAGAACGCTAGTTTTGGTGCGACCTGACAGGCATCGCATGCGGATTCAGCGCCAGATGTAGTTTTGTGCTAAGGGGCCGTAATCTCGAGCGACGAGATAAGATCACTTTCACGCTCAGCATCACGCTCAGCGACGGTGTGCGTTGGAGAAACGCTGCTGCATGCTTGGAGTGCTGTTGCTCTGTGTCCGGTGCCGAGTTACACAAACTCTTGCAAAAGTGATCCTACCTCCGAAACCAAACCGAGAACACTGCTCCCCGGCAGTGTTGCCACTGCTGATAGACGCATGCTGCTCACTTTGTACTGTCGGTAATGCGGTTATATATCCTCAAGCGAGCTTGCTAAAGCAGGCTAACGAGATTTTGACAGTAAAGTTTCATTGTGCGACACATTACCTATCTGCGCTTCCTCATTTCGCAATAATGAAATTCCCGTAAAAGGGAATTTCTTTGCATTCCCCACCGATTTCGTTATTGCGAGGTTCAACTGTATATACAAAGGTCACGTAAGGCAAGATATGATCCCATATTTTGTCCTGGGCATCGATGTACATGGAAGTCGTGTCTGTGATGGTTTTGTTCAATCGCTCCGCAAGTCTCTTGGACTGTGGATGGTAAGCAGCCATCTTTCGCTGCCTAGTGTTTCTCAATTGAAAAATTACGTCCAGGAGCTATGCTGTGAACGCCGTCCCTCCACTGTGATTACAGTGGACGGCGCACCATGACATAATACAATGTGACACACGAAGAACATCACTGCCTCAGAAGCCGCGACTCATGGGAGCCTCTGTCTGAGCGTAGCGGGTTAAACAGTCAGTCGAGACAATCACCCATTTGTTACCGTGAGTTGACAGAGGAAAAGGCCCAAGAATGTCGAAGCTGACTTGGTTGATTGGCTTATGAGGTGGTTTGGCGAGTTTCAATAGCCCGGCGAGCTTCATGGGCGGTGACTTTAGCCACTGACATTCACGGCAGCCTTTAACGTACTGTTTGACACTTGCCAAAAGCTCGGGTCAGTAATACATATCACATACTCTGGCAAGCATTTGTGAAGAGCCCAAGTGACCAGATGTGGACTCGTCGTGGCAAGCGAAAAGAATATCGTCCCACAATTCTTTTGGAACCACCAGGAGGTAGGTTTGGTCATTCGAACAGGTGTTTTTCTTGTAAAGCACGTTGTCTCGTAGACAGAAAGACGTCAATGCGAGATAGATGACATGGTATGGTTGTTCGGCAGCCCTTAAAGTGGTCGATGACAGGTCGGATTTCAATGTCGTCACGCTGCCGTCTGACCGAGTCCAACGCAGTAGTAGCCCAGGAAGCTGTCATCATCCTCTGACTCTCGACTGACAGACTCGGCGGGTGCATGGGACAATGTGTCAGTGTTTTCGTGCTTGTGGCCAGACTTGTAAATGATAGCGACGTCATATTCCTGTAGCCGCAAGCTCCTTCGTGCCAGTCGTCCTGAAGGATTGCGCATGTTTGCCAACTAACATAAGGCATGACCGTCTGTCACTACTTCAACGGGACGACCGCAGAGATAAGGGCGAAACTTCGTGATCGCCCACACAACCCGAAACACTCTCTTTCCATGTTAGAGTAGCTCGCCTCAGCACGGGACAGCGAGTGACTTGCATAAGCTATTACTGTTTCATTGCCGTCTTGACACTGGACGAGTACTGCACCAAGACCAATGTTACTGGTATCAGTATGCATCTCAGTATCAGCCTCGTCGTCCAAATGTGCCAGGACAGTAGCTGACTGCATGCGCTCGTGTAGTTCAGCGAAGGCCACCTGCTGCTTATTTGTCCATGCAAAAGGTGTGTCATCTCTTGTAAGGTGATTAAGGGGCTCCGCTATCTTCGAGGTGTTTTCAATTATTAAATTAAATTAAATTATGGGATTTTACGTGCCAAAACCACTTTCTGATTATGAGGCACGTCGTAGTGGAGGGCTCCAAAAATTTCGACCACCTGGGCATTTCGCATTTCGCTCCCATCGGAATGCGGGCACCGGAGCCGGGATTCGATCCCGCGACCTCGCGCTCAGCAGCCCAACACCATAGCCACTGAGCAACCCCGGCGGGTTGTTTTCAATGAAACAGTGATAATACGTACACAAGCCCAGGAAGCGCCTCACAGCTTTCTAGTTAGCCAGAGGAGGAAATACCGCTACGGCAGCAAGTTTGTCTGTATCGGTTTGAACTCCTCTGGCGCTTCTGACATGTCCGAGAAACTTTAGCTTTTCATAACCAAAGTGGCATTTTTCTGGTTTAAGTGCGAGATCGGGCAATCGGTTTGCTTCTAGCAAATTTCGCAGGCAATGATGTTGCTCAAACACTTCAGAAAAGACTACTACGTCATCAAGATAAATGAGATAAGTTTGCCAGTTCACTCTAGCGAGGGCAATATTCAACATTCACTGGAAAGTAGCTGGGGCTGAACACAAGCCGAAAGGGAGCACTCGAAATTTGTAAAGGCCGTCAGGAGTCACAAAGGCAGTTTTCTCACACTCACCTTTGTCTACCTCGGTCTGACACTAACCATTTTTCAAATCGAGTGATGAAAAATACTGGGCGCACAGCAGTCTATCTAACAAGTCGTAAATATGTGGCAGTGGGTACAGATCTTTTTTAGTTACATTGTTGAGCTTCTGGTAGTTGATGCAGAAGCGTAGCGTTCCATTTTTATTTTTGACAAGAATGACTGTAACTGTTGAAAGGTTCGATAATGCCATCTTCAAGAATATCTTTTACTTGCATACAAATTGCGTTGCATTCTTTTGCTCGCACGCTGTAAACCTGCTGGCGTATCGTGTGTGCATCCTCATATGTGATGATCCTGTGCCTTATGATTGAAGTCTAACGTACCGAAGAACTTGCGAAACATGCCCTGAATTCAAGGAAGAGCTCGCACAGCGAAACATGCCCTGAATTCAAGCAAGAGCTCGCGCAGTGCTGCCTGGTTGTCTTTCGATAGTTCTCAATTAATGTTGATGTTGCCCAGTGACTTTTCAGCCATCCCCACAGCTTCAGAGGCAAAGCATTCAGCCACACACTCTATTTTGTCGGGAAATGCTATCGAAGTACGGCGGAAAAGGTGTCTATGCTCGTTGCTGAAGTTGGTGACAAGCAACAGAGAATGGCCATCACTAAGCTGTAGCACACTCCCAGCCGCACAAACACCTTGGGTCAGTAGATGCAATAAGTTACTTTCTGCGACCACTTCACCTTCGCGCATTCCATCCCACATCACTTCGACTAGGACACTGGCTCGTGATAACAATAATATAACAATAAGCACCTGATACACCGTAAAATAAACAGCTTGATACAATGCTCCCATGCTGCATTATTGGTTATAACAATTAACCCTTTCGCTGTCACGGACGTACCGGTACGTCTTCGCGCTTCCCCCCCACAGTGTCACCGTCGTACCGGTACGTTCTCTATCGTGCGTTCAAAATTTCGCGCCTGAGCGCAAAGCTGGCACTCCTGAACTGGCCCCTCCATCTGTTGACTCTTTCTACAAGTTCGTATTTTCGCCTCGACCTGTGTTATCACGTATTGAAGAGTACGGTGCGACTGCCACTCGCCCCTCTCTCTTTGCTGAGTGGCGCGGTGGCTCCGCGTTCGCTGTATCATGCGTCGCGCGCGTGTGGTTATGGGTTCAAGGGTTGTTCTGCCATCTCCGCGGGTTTGAAGGTTTTTATTTTTATTCTGTTGGTGTGTCTGCTACGGCGCGTCAAGTTCAGAGGCACGCGCCGCGCCGTTGCCTCTCCGAAAAGAGTGACTCGATTGCTGCTTTCGCTCTCTCGCCGCACCCTCGCTTCAGAAAAGCCCTTCGAACTTTGTTTTAGCCTTTTTCCATCTCCCTCTGTCTTCTTGATCACGCAACGTCCCATTTCTCTCCGTTGTGCAGGCGACTGAGAGCGCATCGTCCTTGCGCGGGGTTACTTTCGGATGGCTGAGGGCGCGGACCTTCGTCTGCTCATTGGAGCGTGGCTCAATTCCGATTTAGAATACGAGCCGAGCTGGGATTCGGACTCTGAAAGTCTCATGCGAGGAAGAGGGGAGTTCCACATCGTCAGATTCGGATGTTGAATGGATGTTATGGTCAGGCAGATGATGATGATGATGATGTTTACTAACAACAGCTGCAGAACACTGAAATGTGCATATTGCAGTGACTATACTGTTTGTATACCAATCATATTCAAAAATGACTTGCTATGCCCTATGCCCTATTTTTGGCTTAATTAGGTGCAGTTTGTTGGATACCTGAATGTCCCATTGCCTCTACCAATATTTCCGTAGTTTATATAGTAAAAATGGCTTAAGGTCTGTGTACGGTACATGTATATTAATGTTTGCATCACAAAAAGCTACAGAGGTAGCCCTTTCATCAGCAGCTACGTTGCCCTCTAGACCTCTATGGCCAGGCACCCAACAAAGAACAATTATTTGGTTCAACATGTATGCGGAGCATAAACCTACATTAAGGATAGAGTTTTTGTGTTTTCGTAAACTTGATATGCCACTAACAATGCTTAATGAATCTGTGAATATGACAACCTGTTTGTTTTATATGTTTCACAGCAGAGAGGATTGCGTATGCCTCAGCTGTGAAAATGCTGGTGTTTGGATTTAATGCACCGGACGTTGGAAATGAAGGTCCGAGAGCTGCATAAGCTACACCATAGGTAGACATTGAAGTGTCTGTATAAAACTCTGCACAGGAGTACTTCGCCTGGAGTTCGAGAAAGTGTGAATGTATGTGCAACTCAGGCGCATGTTTTGTTATTGCGACGAAAGATATCACACTGGATATGTCTGCCATTCCCAAGGTGGTGCAAGGTTAGTGGGCGTCATTAGGACTGTTTCTCGATGTTGAATACCGGTTTCATTAGCCAGTTGTTCTAAGCGCACAGACAGAGGAGCTCGAACAGATGGGCGGTTATGGTGAAGTCTTGCAGAAGACAAGTCAAGTACAGTTGAGTAACATGGATGTTCGTTACGCGATTTACATTTTAAAAAGTAGCAGAAGCTTAGATATGTTCTGCGTAGGTGTAAGGACCATTCGTTCACTTCGACATACAGACTTTCTACAGGGCTTGTCCTAAGTGCGCCTGTTGCCAGCCGTATACCTAGATTGTGGACTAGGTCGAGAATTTTGAGAGCACTATCCGATGCGGATTGGTACACCACGGCTCCATAGTCGAGGCGTGATCGCACAAGGCTCTTATACAGGCTAAGCAAACACCTCCTGTCACTGCCCCAGTTTGTTCGAGAAAGTAACTTCAGCAGGTTCATGGTCTTCAGGCACTTCGCTTTAAGATATTTCAAGTGGGGAATGAAATTAACTTTTGTGTCCAAAATAATACCTAAAAATTTGTGTTCAAGGCTCACCGATAGTCGTTCTTCGTTAAGGTCAATAGTGGGTTCTGGTGACATGCCTCTCTTGATTGAGAAGAGAACATATGCACTTTTTTGTGGGTTAAATTTAAAACCATTTTCTTCCGACTACTTTGAGAGTTTGTTTAGGCCAAGCAGTAGCTGTCTCTCACAGATGCTAGGATTGCACGACCTAAAAGCTATCTGTACATTGTCCACATAGACCGAGTAAAAGAGTGTGCGAGGTATGATGGTATGCAAGGAGTTCATTTTCACAATAAAGAGCGTACAGCTCGGCACTCCAACCTGCGGTACACCTGTCTCCTGGGAGAATGATCGAGACTGCACATTGCCAACTCTAATGCGAAATGTTCTGTGAGACAGGTAGCTCTCAATAATGTCAATGGTCAATGTCAATGGTCAGCAAATTGCCATGTATACCCATTCCAGAAAGATCCCGAAGGATCCCAAAGCGCCATGTAGTGTCATATGCCTTTTCCATATCAAGGAATACAGATACAACAAGCTGTTTGTGGATAAAGGCTTCACGGATGTACATTTCCATGCGGACAAACTGGTCTGTCGTCGACCTGCCTTCCCTGAAACCGCATTGGCATGGGTCTAATATTTTGTTGGTTTCAAGACAGTGGAGCAAGCGTATATTCACCATCTTTTCAAAGAGTTTGCATAGGCAGCTTGTCAACGCTATCGGCCTATAACTGTTTGCCAAGGAAGGGTCCTTACCCTGTTTCAGAATAGGAATTATAATGGCCTCTTTCCAGACAGAGGGAATCTGGCCGGAAGACCATATACCATTGTAAAGAAAAAGACGGTTTTTTTTTGTGTTTCAGATGGCAAGTGCTTTAACATTTCATATATTATGCAGTCAGAGCCTGGGGCAGATTTGTTGCAGTCATTTAGTGCTGCTTGAAGCTCTGCTATGCCAAATGGTCTATTGTATACCTCACATTTTGCACTTTTTCGTACTAATGGCTGCCGTTCTATTCGTGTTTTTCGTCTTTGAAATGTGTCAGAGTAGTGCGACGAACTGGATATGCGTTCAAAATGTGCGCCTAGAAAGTTCGCCTGGTCTTCCATACTATCTCCCTGTGTATTTACTAAGGGTAGCGAGTAAGGTTGTCGACCTTTTATTCTGTGCACTCTATTCCAGACCTTTGTCTTGTCTGTGTAGGAGTTAATTCCTGATATATATTTTTGCCAACTCTCTTTTCCAGCTTGTCGGTGCATTCTCCTTCCCCGAGATTTGACATGCTTGAAATTAACCAGGTTTTCTGCTGTCGGAGAATCGCGGAGCAACCCCCATGCTTTGTTCTACTTCTTACATGCGTTACGACACTCCTTGTTCCATCACGGAACACGGCGCTTGTTAAATGATCCCTTTGTTTCTGGGATACATTTGGTCGCGGCATCAATCAGAAAAAAGGTGAAGTATTCACCCGTAGCGGCCAGGCTTAGAGCAGAAATCCATGATATGAGAGTAATTTTTTGGAACTGTTCCCAGTCGGCTGAATCAGTTTTCCACCGAGGAAACTGTGGGGGACATTCATTCATCTTCGGTGTAGACAGAACTATCGGGAAATGGTCACTCCCGTATGGATTTCTAATAACGTTCCATTTAAGATCAGGTAAAAGGGTGGGAGATGCAAAACTGAGGTCTATAGAGGAATAGGTTTTATGTGCAGTTTTATAATATGTAGGTGCCTTACTATTCAAAAGACATGCACCAGAAGAAAAGAGAAACTGTTCAATCAGTCTACCTCGCACTTCGCAATGAGAGTCACCCCATAGGTTGCTGTGTGCATTTAAATCTCCTAGAACCAAATAGGGTTGGGGTAATTGATCTATTAATGTATGGAATTCATGTTTATGGAGCTGATAATGCGGGGGTATGTACAGAGAGCAGATGGTAATAAGTTTGTTTAGAAGTACGACTCGAACGGCCACTGCCTTCTAGGGGTGTTTGTAGTTGTATATGTTGACACGCTATACCTTTGTCGAGTATAATGGCTACACCGCCAGATGACGCGATGGCATCATCACGATCTTTACGAAAAAGAACATAATGACGAAGAAAGTTAGTGTGTTTAGGTTTAAGATGGGTTTCCTGTACACACAGCACTTCTGGAGTGAGTTCGCAGAGAAGTTCTTGGAAATCATCAAGGTTTCTAAGAAGAACTCTGACCTTCCACTGAATAATTTGTGTATACATATTTAAAGAAAATTGGTGCTGTGTGTACGTAAATGGAAGTGATGCCTTAGATTACAGAGCTCTTTCAAGGCCCTGTAGTCGGGGTTTTGTCCTTTCTGAAGCGTTTGAGGAAGCCTCGCCGCTCCTTAGGCGTTTGGTGCGCCTTGAGGACAGGTGTAGTGTCCATTGCCTCTAGTGAGGCTCCGGACACGTGCTCTTGTGAGCGAGAAGTTGCCAGATAGTCCTGCCTTGGAGGGCAAGACCCCTGCGCCCACCAGCCCGGAGGTCGATGGGGCTCCCTGGGGGATTTGGCTACGCCGGCTGTTGCCAGCGCTGGAAGGGGCCGGGGAGGTTGGGGCAGCCTCGGCTGCGCCCACCTTCGGGGTCAATGGTCCCTTTTGCTCGGTTGGTGGAGCAGTGCTAGCTGCAATCACCGTGGGGGCAGATGGCATAACTGCCGACTCACTGCTTGTGGGTCGGACAGCCGCCGGAGGCCGTTGTGACGCTGCCCCCTGATGTGCCACTTCGGCAAAGCTTTTCTTTGGCAGGTATGCTAACTGCTTGCCTCTTTGAACGATATATTCTCTTTTACTTTGATCGTTACTATTTCTTTTTCCTTCTTCCAGGAGGGGAACAACCGCGAGTACATGGCGTGCTCCCCATCACAGTTTACACAGTGGAGAGCGTTCTCACAAGTTTCAGTGGTGTGTTCATGGGCACTGCATTTCGGACATGTTTGGCGGCCCCGACAGCTCTGCGAACTGTGGCCAAAACGCTGGCAATTGAAACATTGAAGCGGATTTGGCACGTACGGCCCAACACGGAGCTTGATGTACTCGGCCTCGATTGACTTGGGCAGGACACTTGAACCAAAGATGTTTATTAAGTGCTTCGTCTGAATCTCTTTACCATCTCATCATCATCATCATCATCATCATCAGCCTGGTTACGCCCACTGCAGTGCAAAGGCCTCTCCCATACTTCTGCAACTACCCCGGTCACGTACTAATCGTGGCCAAGTTGTCCCTGCAAACTTCTTAGTCTCATCCGCCCACCTAACTTTCTGCCGCTCCCTGCTACGCTTCCCTTCCCTTGGAATCCAGTCCGTAACTCTTAATGACCATCGGTTATCTTCCCTCCTCATTACATGTCCTGCCCATGCCCATTTCTTTTTCTTGATTTCAACTAAGATATCATTAACTCGCGTTAATCTCGCCTCATCTTAATTCTTCTGACATTGATCACATTTTGTTTGCTGAAGCCCTCCAGGAGTTCCACTTCAGTCAGCTCAAGCAAATCATCATCCGACACAACACCACGGGTGGTGTTCATTGTATGGAGCGGGGTTACTGTTATGTGGGTCTCCCCAAATGACACTAGTTTCGGTAGTTTCTCATATTGTTTCTGATCGCGGAGCTCCAAGAGGAGGTCACCGCTTGCCATCCTCAACACCTTGTAACCTGGACCAAAAACATCAGTCAGGGACTTTGACACAAGGAATGGCGAAATGGTTCGCACTGCTTTGTTTGGCTTTTCAGAGTGAATAACATGGAAGCGGGGAAATTTCTGGATTTGGTGTCCGAAAAACTGAAATAAATCTTCAGTGTGCCCTCGTTTCTGAGGGCGATCAGGAAGTTGGGGGAAAGAAGTTTCCATGAAAATACAAAAAAATTCTTCAACAGCGCTGACCGCCCACCATGGAGCCCAACGAGGGGACGCGGCAGAGCTTGCGTACAAGTCTGCACGACGCCAGTCGTACGCTATCACTATAACCAAATATGGTGTACCCAAGGTAGAATAGCCACACAAGGTTAACCCTTGCCACCAAGGAGAAGGAAGTAAATAGAAGAGAGAAGGAGACAGGAAAGGTGGAAAGTAAGGAAAAGATGAAGGTCATCATGGAAGAGATTATTACAGGAAGAGAGAGACAGGAAAAGGCGACTGCAGATTTCCTCCAGGTAGGTCAGTCTGGAGGTGCCGTCTATGTGAAGCCGAGGCCGAAGAGGTGGTTGCCTCCGCCGGGGGGCCTTAAAGGTCCAAACACCCAGCATCGGCTCAACCCCCAGGATCCCCTTTTCCCCAGACACGGCTAATACCCCTGACACACGGGCACTCTAAAGTGCTTTAGGTAAGGGGACATCTACCGGAAAGGCGTTCAAGTGCAGCGGCACACGACAAAGGAGTATCTCCTTTACGGCAAAGTTCCTTTTCGGGAAAGGAGATCGCGCAACTACTTTTCGAGCGGAAAGGAGTTACTCTCGCACACAGCGTGCACAACTCGTCAATAGAAGAAAACCTGCCACACAACTATGGTGACCATAGGTATTCTTTTTACCTTGCGAAAATGTTTTAATTGTTAGCGGTAATACAATTTGTCGAATAGTGAAGATTTCCTCTAGCTATACTCTCAAGCACTCGCATAACATCGCTAGTGCCGCCATGTTGAATTCCGGCAGTGTCGTCGTTGTTTGCTGCGCGCATGTGGTGTGTTCACGTCGCGAGATGGAGACCGCACAATCAGCGCCTGCAGGAAATACCCAGAAGAAACCACAATTGTTGGAATAACATATTGAATAAAACGCGTTACACCTGCGCGCACAAAGGAAGGGACGACAAAGACGTGGAAAAGGACGACAGAAACGTGGGCATCGCCAGAATAAACAGCACGCACAGCAAAACACCGGCTGCACATAGTTGCTGGACCAAGTTAAATGGCTGCTAACAACGCAAAAACGTGAATAAAATAAACGACTATAAGCATTATTAGCCATCAACAATGCAAAAAGTATATTTTTAGGTTCTACAGTAGCTAACTGTAATTAAATACGCAGCTTTTTAAGAATGTTTTCTCTCTTGTGGCTTTAACAGCCAGCGCTATTTTTCTTGCGGCGTTCATCTGAGGAACTACTTAAAGAAGTTCAGTGCGGTGCCGTGTGTCATCGGCGCAACTCCTTTCTGCAAAGGGTCCTTCAGAGTAGCAAAAGGGGTTTACTGGAAAGGACTTTAGTTTTGCCCATGTGTCAGGGGTATAAGCCGCGCACGGCTACACGCGGGAGGGTCGAGCCCTCGTGTGCTCGGGTACGTGGTGTCGCAACACACCAAACGCCTGCTGACGCCGACGCCCCTGTGGGGCAGTGTACCTAGTACGTGTTCTGTATACATGTGTGCATATGCCATCTCCGGTCACAGTATGAACACAGAGACTTCTAATAAGTACAACCAAGATGTCTAATCGCAATAAAAGCATTGGTGCAGCACTATTTTCTGTTTACACTTCCCATAGTCATTGCAAGTTAATATTTTTAATTTGTGCACTGTTTTAGCTTTGTGTCCTTTTCAACCTCTTGGTAACTTTGAGATTAAGTCAACAGTTCCACTGCCCTAAATTTTGGTCGCATTCTTCCACAGAACAAATCATTAATTACAAAATCATGAGCCATTCCACTCTGTGAAGGTGGATCACCAGCAAAGATGTTTAGCACATGACACCGAGATGACACTGAATTTTGAACAATAGGTGGAATATATTTATTGTCCTGATCGGTGGCCATCGTGATGGTAGGTATGCCCACACATTCTCGTATCACCGGTTATTAAATGCGTAAGCATTTCTATGCCTACCCGAGAAATCTGTCTGTCAGGTAAGACAATGGATGGTTCATAGCCCCATAAATAAAAAGAAGCGTTTTAAAGCGGCCTCCCGATTACGACAACAGAAGAGAAGTGAAATTCTACGCTGGAGATGAGTGGCAACGGAGCCAGCTGTGGAGGAAGACGAAGATGCGACTGCGCTCGAGCCATTGCTGATGATGATAGTTCTTGCTCAGACAGATTTGTTCACAGACACGAAAAATGCACGGAACCCTAGCCATAAACAGCTTCACTGTAATATGCAGCAGTTCATATGCATACAAGTTTACGGCCACTTCACTGCACAAAATTTATCTGATTTCAAAATATTTGTCTCAAATCACTATTTGCTTCAAATATGCTTTCAGCTCAATATACACTATTCGAACATGTCTGTCATATTCTAAAATATATTTTTTTCTGATAATGCACACGCATGTATGGTCCGAGACGTTACCATCATCATCATCATCATCATCATCATCATCATCATCATCAGCCTAGTTATGCCCACTGCTGGGCGAAGGCCTCTCCCATATTTCTCCAACTACCCCGGTCATGTACTAATTGTGGCCATGTTGTCCCTGCAAACCTCTTAATCTCATCCACCCACCTAACTTTCTGCCGCCCTCTGCTACGCTTTCCTTCCCTTGGAATCCATTCCGTAACTCTTAATGACCATCGGTTATCTTCCCTCCTCATTACGTGTCCTGCCCATGCCCATTTCTTTTTCTTGATTTCAACTAAGATATCATTAACTCGCGTTTGTTCCCTCACCCAATCTGCTCTTTTCTTGTCCCTTAACGTTATACCAATCATTCTTCTTTCCATAGCTCCTTCTTCCACCTCCTTCCAGACGTTACCAGTATGCAACCAAATCACTTATTTGACCTTGCAGCTCCATTTGCATATTTATTGATATGTGCTTCATAATATACAGTTCAATTACAGAAACTTGCTAACATTCAGAATGCTGATGTGAACACCATTTAGTATTACTGAGGAAAAAAAACTGTTCATTATTGGAAAAGTATTCAAAATGTATTTGACATACTATTCGCTTCTGAAGATACTGATTAATATTTGACTTTCCATGAAGATTTACTATATTCACACAGGATACCATATTTATTTGATTGTAAAGGGTCTTTCTCCCGATTTTCATTGCTTGAACTGTACCCTCGCGTTACAGTCGAATAACGACAAAACTGACGATTTTAAAACCAAATATTCTCAATCCCATGGTTATTAGCATTACGTCGGCAACCTGTACATTTACGAGACGATTAGATCCATAAGCAAGTGGACCGAAGTCAGAACTTGCGTTTTGTTGGCATCGACGCCATTACAAAGAGAGAGAAATTTAACAAGAGCAAACACTTGCCGAAAACTGGCAACAGGAAATATGTCACGTGAGTATTCACGTCAGCCGTTAGCTGATGCAAGCATTGAAAAAAAAAAGTATGTGAGATGAAGTTTATTTATTTATTCAAAAGAACCTTACAGGCCCTATGGCAGGGCATAAAGTAAGGGGGGCATATTAAACAGTAAACGTACAAAAAGTACAAATTTCCAACAGGAACAGTGCTATAAAAAGATTACCATGTTACACAATATTGAAGGCACAAGGAGTACAAAGCAATAACTGAAGGTATTCGGCTTTGACTCAGGAAGAGTACCTTAGTGTTGAAGCAATGAACGACAATCTTGTGGGCATCGTTAAGGAGTGTGCAATAGAAGTCGGTGGTAACTCTGTTAGACAGGATACCAGTAAGCTATCGCAGGAGACGAAAGATCTGATCAAGAAACGCCAATGTATGAAAGCCTCTAACCCTACAGCTAGAATAGAACTGGCAGAACTTTCGAAGTTAATCAACAAGCGTAAGACAGCTGACATAAGGAAGTATAACATGGATAGAATTGAACATGCTCTCAGGAATGGAGGAAGCCTAAAAGCAGTGAAGAAGAAACTAGGTATTGGCAAGAATCAGATGTATGCGTTAAGAGACAAAGCCGGCAATATCATTACTAATATGGATGAGATAGTTCAAGTGGCTGAGGAGTTCTATAGAGATTTATACAGTACCAGTGGCACCCACGACGATCATGGAAGAGAGAATAGTCTAGAGAAATTTGAAATCCCACAAGTAACGCCGGAAGAAATAAAGAAAGCCTTGGGAGCTATGCAAAGGGGGAAGGCAGCTGGGGAGGATCAGGTAACAGCAGATTTGTTGAAGGATGGTGGGAACATTGTTCTAGAAAGACTGGCCACCCTATATACACAATGCCTCATGACCTCGAGCGTACCGGAATCTTGGAAGAACGCTAACATAATCCTAATCCATAAGAAAGGGGACGCCAAGGACTTGAAAATCTATAGACCGATCAGCTTACTGTCTGTTGCTACAAAGTATTTACTAAGGTAATTGCAAAAAGAATCAGGAACACCTTAGACTTCCGTCAACCAAAGGACCAGACAGGATTCCGTAAAGGCTACTAGACCATATTCACACTATCAATCAGGTGATAGAGAAATATGCGGAATATAACCAACCGTTATATGTAGCTTTCATTGATTACGAGAAAGCGTTTGATTCAGTCGAAACCTCAGCAGTCATGGACGCATTACGGAACTAGGGTGTAGACGAGCCGTATGTAAAAATACTGAAAGATATCTATAGCGGCTCCACAGCCACCATGGTTCTCCACAAAGAAAGCAACAAAATCCCAATAGAAGGGCATCAGGCAGGGAGATACGATCTCTCCAATGCTATTCACAGCGTGTTTAGAGGAAGTATTCAGAGACCTAGATTGGGAAGAATTGGGGATAAGAGTTATTGGAGAATACGTTAGTAACTTGCGATTTGCTGATGATATTGCCTTGCTTAGTAACTCAGGGGACCAACTGCAATGCATGCTCACTGACCTGGACAAGCAAAGCAGAAGGGTGGGTCTAAAGATCAATCTGCAGAAAGCTAAAGTAATGTTTAACAGTCTCGGAAGAGAACAGCAGTTTACGATAGGTAGCAAGGCACTGGAAGTGGTAAGGGAATACATCTACTTAGGGCATGTAGTGACCACGGATCCGGATCATGAGAATGAAATAATCAGAAGAATAAGAATGGGCTGGGGTGCATTTGGCAGGCATTCTCAGATCATGAACAGCAGGTTGCCATTATCCCTCAAGAGAATAGTGTATAACAGCTGTGTCTTACCAGTACTCACGTACGGGGCAGAAACCTGGAGGCTTACGAAAAGGGTTCTACTCAAATTGAGCACGACGCAACGAGCTATGGAATGAAGAATGATGGGTGTAACATTAAGGGACAAGAAAAGAGCAGATTGGGTGAGGGAACAAACGCGAGTTAATGACATCTTAGTTGAAATCAAGAAAAGGAAATGGGTATGGGCAGGACATGTAATGAGGAGGGAAGATAACCGATGGTCTTTAAGGGTTACGGACTGGATTCCGAGGGAAGGAAAGCATAGCAAAGGGCGGCAGAAAGTTAGGTGGGCGGATGAGATTAAGAAGTCTGCAGGGATGACATCGCCACAATTAGTACATGACCGGGGTAGTTGGAGAAGTATGGGAGAGGCCTTTGCCCTGCAGTGGGCGTAACCAAGCTGATTATGGTGATATGATGATAATGTTGAAGTGCATTGAAGAAATTTTAACAGCTTCATTCACCTCCGAGCTAAGAGTCAAGCTATAATCCAGTTTTTACGGTATCCCCTTCAAAAGCTGCCAATGGGCTCTGGGCTTCATACTGTACTGTACGCATTTGTGCAGTGAGCTTCCACACGAGCTGAAATGTATGTGGGTCTTACAAATGCAACACTTGGTTTACGTTTTCACTCAACTTGACATGCAACATGACGTATGTCAGGATGGCTATCTGGATGGCTATCTTGTAAGCACACTTGTGTTGAACCAGATTCTGGTTGCCCCAGCTCTGTAATTATGCGCCAGCAACTAAAGGGAGCTAAAAAGGACTGCTGTTGTAAATGCCAGACTGCGGTGATGATGGTGAGGTGGGCATGGAAGTGCAACAGCCATGCAGACGCACCAAACACCATTTTCTTTTTTGATGCACATCATCGGGTCAGCACGGCACATGCGCCGTTGCTTATGACGCCCCCCACATCGACCGCCGGAATTCGCTTGCAAGATTTCTCGATAATGGAGGCGTCCCGCTGCGGTACGACAGACGGCGGCTTCAACGGATCCATGCTGCAACTTGTCACCGCGGCGCAGTCCTCATTGACCGAAGCATCGTCTCCAGCGGACTACTTAAAAAGGAGGCAAGAGCTGCCCTCCTTTTGTGGGCATCGAAGTGTGACAGCCATGCAGATGCACCAAATGCCATTTCGTTTTTTGATGCAGGTGGCCATAGTTCCTCAACTGTTTCGTAAGAAGTCTGAAGAGATTTGCTTACTTCTGCTTCCATGCCCACAAGTACTGCTTTGTTTGTCTTGCGAATGTGTTCATGTTATTAAGTTATTACTTATGTCTGGTCCAGCGACACCAAAGATGACCCTAGTCACCATTACAATGAATTGGTGCGTTTAATGAAAACTTTGCATGATAACATGGATGGCAGACATTCAGAACTTATGACTGCTCTTGCTGAATTTAACGATGCCAAAATTTCAATGGAACAACAGATTACCAATATCGACAAGTAATTGTCAGCAGTTGAAAAAAATATTTGTGCCACAGAAGTGCAATGAAGTGCAAGTTTAGTGGTACAGGTTGCCGAGCTAAGCCAACGGTTCAATGATTTTGAAGATCAGTCGCACAGAGATAATGTTGTATTTCATGAAATAACTGATGAATCTACAGAGACTTGGTAGCAAACAGAACAAAAAACTTGCTCATTCCTAAATCAAGCATTTAATATAAAATTAAACAGCGACGATGACCGTATATCTCAAGCACACAGGCTTGGCTGTTTTACCTCAGGTAAATGCAGGCCTATTATGGTAAAATTTTCATCTTCCAAACTCCGAAAAACTATCCTTGGTTCCAGAAGTAAGTTGAAAACATGTGATGTGTCCGTCATCAAAGACTTTTGCAAAGCTACGAGATTCGTCACGCGAAAGTTACATGAGTTTGGCAAGGAAGGCAGGCAACCGTTTTTTATAAGGTACAATAATCTGTATATAAAGAGAAAATGCTACATTTATTCGTCACCACCAACAGTGTCTGTGAAATTAACTTGAGCAGCGGAAGGAGTGAAGCTGGCCTATTGTCTGATTTTATTTATTTATTTATTTATTTATTTCAATACCTTCAAGGCCTGTAGGGCATTACAGACGGGAGTGGTTCTTTACCAACATATTACAGAACAAAAAAAATCTGGTAAAATACATGGAAAATTGACAATTATGATGACAGCAAAAGAACAAAATCAGGCATGGAAACTAAAACACGTCACACAAAAATTTTACAATATTATACAAATTTTTTTTAAAAAACATGGTTAATCAGATAAAAAGAAATGCTCGACAGCGGTTCTGAAAGCAGCACTATCGGCAAGATTTACAATGGAGGATGGCAGGTTATTCCATTCTTTAGATGTCTTCACAAGAAACGAATAGTAGAATGAATTGGTATGGGCGAAACGGATATTTACTTAGTGCGCGTGATTAGTATGTGAAGATAGGTATGAAGGTGCCGAAAAGAGCTTGCGTTTAAGATTTGTGTTCTGATGGTAAATTTTGTGGAACAAACCGAGGTGGAACAATTTCCTGCAAAAAGAGAGAAGAGGCAAATTAAGCGATAGTTTCATGGATGATACGCTGGAAGTACGATGGTAGTCCGATAGTATTATCTGATAGCGTGCGCTGCGATTCTGGGCCGATTCTAATGTGTTTGAAGATGATCAAGGCCAGGATCCTATACCAAAGAGGCATACTCGAGTTTTGAGCAGACAAGGGTCTTGTACAGCAAAAGTTTTAGCAATGAAGGTGCCATGTAAAAGTTCCTGCGTAAATAGCCAAGCATCCGATTAGCGTTGTTACATATTATTACGATATTATCAAAGTACATTTCAGACGACCACCATGACTGGGACCTGGCTCTACCTTACATTACCTTTGCGAACAACTCTTCCCGTCTCGAAACTGCTGGCTTTTCCCCATTTTACCTCTTGTATGGCCGAGAACCGACGCTACTACTAGACACTGTGCTTCCGTCCACCACAGCTTCAACTAGCGCTTATGCTCGTGATGCAATCGCCCCATGCTGATCATGCTCAACTTGCGTGCGTTTGTCTACAAGTGCCTCAAGACAAACAGAAGCAACGCTACGACCTCCGTCACCGTGATGTCCATTTTGTTCCCGGCACCCTCGTGTTGCTTTGGTCACCATTGCATAAAGTTGGCCTTGGTGAGAAACTGCTTTCCTGTTATACAGGCCCCTATCGCGTACTCCCCCAAGTGACCGATGTCACCTATGAAATTGTTCTAGCCCCGCCCACTACATCCTCCGCTGTGACTACCAGTGACATTGTCCACGTCGCCTGACTCAAGCCCTACAACTCTCCACGCGCCGTGCATATTTAACAGCACCGTGAGGGCGCTTTTGCCGCCGGGGGGCGGTGTTATCGGGATATACTCAAAAGACGAGCCGCCGCAAGAAGGACGAAGTGGGTCTGTGCCTTGGCGCGGGCGAGTGCCAGCCTGGCTCCAGTGTGAATAGCCTCTGTCGTCTGTGTCTTTCTACACGTAACATTTGTAACAATATGTACTCAATGTGCTTCTCCCAAGATAGGTTAGTGGCTATGTGTACCCCTAGATATTTATACCACGTCACTTTTTCTAGCACTGAACCTTCGAGACAGTAGTTGTAAACATTATTACAATTTGCATTACGTAAAAGTCTCATTACCTTGCATTAGTATTTAGGTGCATGTTCCATGAAGCACACCAAGCCGAAATATTGTCAACGTCAGACTGAAGCATCGTAGTGTCATAACTATTAGAAATTACCCAGTAGATCATGCAATCATCAGCAAACAGTTTAATGGAGGAGTTAATAAAATTAGGCAAGTCATTGATGTAAATGAGGAAAAGCAACGGGCCAAGAATCTTTCTGGTGATACAACATTATCTTAACCAAAAATGGCGAAAGTTGCCTGCCTCCCAGGGACACGTCATCATTATATTCTAACATCCGAAGCGTTGTCGGCAAGTGGGACACTTTCCTTTCGATTCTGGCGCTGCTGATGTAAATGTGCCAACAAAAACCTAGCTGTGTAATCAAATCTGCAATGATGAGCTATTTGTTGGTGAAAAGAACTACGTGATTTATCATCACGATCGTGGTGACAAAAACGGAGGTGGTGTGTTCGTTGTTGTTGCCGATAACTTAAAGTCTAATGTTGTTGCAGTTAGCACAAACTTTGAATTTATTTGTGTCTGTACTCATATAAACCACCAAAGTGTTCTATTCTGTGCATGTTATCGACCACCAGGTTCGGCACCTACCTTCTGCGATGATTTGCATGATATACTAAACTACTTAGTGTTGCAGTTTTCACATTCAGCAATATTCCTTCTAGGTGATTTTAATCTACGAAAAATTAGCTGGTCTGGGCCCTCCCCTGTTGCGGAAGGATCATGCGAAAGCCAATCATTTCTTAAACTGTACCTGAACTTTAATCTCACATAACTTGTATCAACACCTACTAGATCTGGGACCACAGCGTCTAATGCTTTAGACTTAATACTCGCTACTGGGCTTCAACTTATGAATTCCATTGATAACTTTCCTGGTGTAAGCGACCACTGCTTCATTCATTTCACCATCAAACAGGATGTCTCTCCTGCTATTAGAAACCTTAAATTGATCAAAGATTACGTGAGAGGGAATTATGCTGGAATTAACAGCGGACTCTCATTATTCATTGAGTAATACATCCCTTCATTTTTGATTGCACAGTAGAAGAAAGCTGGAAATTATTCAAAAACAGTCATATTACTAGTAGCTAAATATGCATCGACTAGTAAGATTTCCTTACAGGCCCCAAAGCAGATTTTGGTTATACGCTAGAAGTTGTTACGTGTCCTCTAGGGAGCATTCTGCCAAAAATGTTTTTTCAAATCGGCTCACTAATAGTCGAGATAGAAATATTTTAATGCTGAAAAACTATGATTTCAGCAGGCGGGCTCCACCGCAAAGTGAGATGCTCTCTCCACTTGCCCCGTCAAGCCTCCGCAAATTCCTTCCTACGTTCTCCCATACCCAACCTCGAGGATCACGTGACGCACATGTCACGGGCCCCGCTTTCACTTCTTTTTTCTCCTCGCTTTCTCTCTCTTTTTTTTTTTCGGCATTGCGCACTTTTGTTGGCGGCGTTGTGCGCGACCTCTTGTGGTTGTCTTGTTTCGCCCAGCGCACGATTTTGCGCACTGTGCACAAGGACACATGACTAGCGGTATAGTTCAGTACTTGATAAAGGGAAAAATCAGACATCCACCCGTTCGTAGCAATAGCTACAAAGGAAACCCATACGGGTTCCTCGAAAGAAAGGCCTCAGAGTTGAAGAAAAATTCGCCATGGTCCCGGACCATGATGAATTTTTCTTAAACTCAGGCTTTTTTTTCGAGGAACCCCTATGGGTTTCCTTTGTAGCAATTGCTACGAACGGGTGGATGTCTGATTTTTCCCTTTATCAATTACTTCTCTCCACCTTGTGGGTTTCCGCAGAACTACTACGTCAGTTCAGTACTGCATGAATACTGAGGCAGAACAAGTGGATCACAGAGCATGATCACGTGCTGGTACACGGTAGAAAATGGCACTGCTTCGGTACCTGCGCACATGACTGCACGACAGTGGGAACAAGCAGACAAAGTGGAAGTACATCTCTCTTGCTTCGGTGCGAAGTAAAAGAAAAAAGATGCAGACATTCCGTTTGTGTGTTTTATTCCTCTAAACTTCCAATTCATCAATTCAAGCAACAGATCACACAATAATTCTCGGAGTCACATATCACCACGAGCGACATCACACTACAGACACGACTAGTAGGCTCAGGAACCCGAGTATGTCACTGTCCGGTTTGGACCGCGATCGCCGTGAGGGAAAGGGAAAACAGCATTCGGATTGAAATTTCACACCTTTGCATGGTGCGTAGCGATGTAATACGTTGCAGACACAATCATTAGCGCACATTGCATGCTCTGCACTTGTCAGCTCAAGATGGCCAGACCTGGTGAGGGGCCCTTTAAAGAAGCGCTCGCCTTGGTTTTCAATTACTCTCAAAAGAATGTTTTTCATCTTGCAAAGCAGGACAGAACTCGTTGGTGCGCGTAAAGCGAAGCTTTGCGCACTTACAGAACTGTGATAAGGAAAGCTAAGCACGTTTTTTTCAATAACACATTACCTTCGCTTCTTTCAACAAACCCAAGGAAGTTTTCGACGACAATCAAGCCTGCAAAGAAAAATGCCATATCCCTCACAGACGCTGATGGTAATGTCATGATCAGTGAAGATTGCTGTGCAGTACTAAATACCTTTGTGAATGCATTTACTGGAGTTCACGCTGCCCTAACAGTGCACATAAACAAACAAAATTTTTTTCTTTTGGACCTAGTTATTATTGAATTTACAGGAATTTTGAAGTTAATCCAGGACTTGAAACAGTCGTCTAGCTGCAGCATTGACGAAATTAATTCAAAACTTTTGAAAACCACTGCAGTATATACATGTCTTTTTTATGTACCTCTTCACCCAAGCTCTTGAAAGTACATCATCAGCTGCAGATTGGAAGGCAGGGAAAGTCGTTTCTCTTTTTAAATCTAGCAATACACATTGACCTATTAATTACAGACCTATTTCACAAACAAGCATTCCCTGCAAACTTCTTGAGCATGTAATCTACTCAAACCTTGTCTTCTTTCTAGAATCAAACTGATTCTTCGCTCCTTCTCAGCATGGTTTCTGTAAAAGTCACTCCTGTGAAACACAATTAATATCCTTCATTAATAACTTAGCTTCCTCTTTAGACAAAGGACTACTAGTTGACTGCATCTTCCCAGACTTTGCCAAGGTATTCAATAAGGTTCCACACTAACTTCTGCTCGTTAAAATCAGTGCCCTAAATATAGATCCTAACATACTAAAGTGGATTGAATGCTTTCTTACTAACAGTATGCAATTTGTTACTGCAAATAATTCGGTATCGCAGCATTGTGCAGTTCCATCAGGTGTACCACAGAGCTCAGTCTTAGAACCATTGCTATTTCAAATATATATCAATGACCTCCCCGGCGCAATTAACTCTTCAATTAAACTTTTCGCAGATGACTGCACCCTTTACCGTGAGATAAGAAATTCACAGGACTCTTTCATTCTGCAAACTGACCTGGACATGATCTGCAACTGGTGTTCCAAGTGGCAAATGGTCCTTAATCCAACTAAATGTAAAAGTAATGGCAGCTTCTTGGCAGTATAACCCATCAAACACTTTCCAGTACAAAATTAACGAAGTGCATCTTGAAACAGTTCCCTCGCATAAGTATCTAAGTACCTTGGGGTATATGAGGCTAATAACCTCTCCTGGCATGCACATATCTCCAAAATCACCAGTAACGCGAATAAAATGCTAGGCTACATACGCAGGAGTCTTTCACAGGCCCCACGACACTTGAAACTGCTTCTGTACAAAACACTCATTAGACCGAAGCTAGAGTATACCTCATCTATGCGAGATCCTGGACAACAAACACTAACAGATAGCATCGAATCGGCACAAAACCGATCAGCTCGTTTCGTTGTTTCTAATTATTCACGCGCACCTAGTTAATACAGTCAAGCCTAGGCCTTGACAATTTACAAATTAGACGAAAAATATTCTGTCTCTATTTATTCCATAAAATTTTCTTTCAGAACAAACTGTTAAAGCAAGAACTTTTGAAAGAACCAGATTATGTGTGTTCCAGAATCGATCACCAGCAAAAAGTATTTGTTCCCTTTGGTCGAACAAATGAATTCTTTGACTCTTTTTTGTCCAAGACAATTACCGAGTGAAACCACCTTCCCTCGTCAATCACCTGCATAGGAGACAATGATTTTCAAGGCTGCCATTAGTGACTACATACTTCACACAAGTTGAGTAACAATATCTTCACTAATACTTCGTTTGGCGTTCGTTGTTTTCCATTTGCTTTATTTGAGTGTCCTTGTTGCATGCTAAGTCTAACATTTCTTAGGAATTTTTTGTTTTCGTGTTAATGCTTTGTTGTTTCTGATGTTTGTCTTTATGTGCATCCTACCCATCCCCCTTTATAACGCCCAATGGGCCTTGAGGGTATTGTAAATAAATAAATAGATATTGGTTTTTTGAAGTACTACATTTAAATTTCTTCACTTTTAATTAATGTAAGAACTGCACCCAATGAATTTGGACCCAAATTTAAGAAAAGAAGGTGCGACCCTCACATAGAATCATCAGCAGCTGCCATTCTCCGCTCCCTAGCTCTGATGTTCCAAGACCAAGCACGTTGGCCTCCCATGACCCGCATAGTAGAGGTCCTGGCAGGCAGTCCCATTGGTCACCTACCTTGGCCAGCTCACGGGAGAGCTTGAGGCAGGCATCCCCGTGGCCCATCTGCTGTACCAAGGCCGTGCAGCATGCCAGTGCCCTCTGCTGGTTGCCGACCTGTTCGTACAGGGAGCACAGCTCGAAGCGCAGCTCCACATTGGAAGGGTCCGCACGCACCGCCTACGTGCAACACAAATAGAATGCATGTCACAGCAAGGCACTGAAACACTTTGTATCGAAGTTGAGAAATGCATTTGGAGTTAAACTTGACTGTGCCAGAAACACCCTACAGCAAGAAATGCGTGAATGCGTTCAGCAGAAGTGGAGTTATTGGCAATCAAAAATCGCCTTTGATCCCTTTCGTGGTGCTCCTGCTTCGATGCCTTGCACTGCGAAGGCTATGGCGGAGTGAGGTGTGCCCACAACACTCCACCTGCTGAACGTGGCGTGAAGTTCAAGTTTGATTTTGGATGTTCATGTAGGAAGCATCATTTTCGATTTTGGCCGCAGTGCACTGGGCCCAGCGGGCTCACTGCAACACCCCTTGGCGGCTGCAATGCAACATGGCAGGCTGTAGCTGCACAGCCTTTGCTTTATGCATGGCTGCAGAGCGTGCTGACCGTGTCTGGCCAAAGCCGGTCCGTGGCGTGGCTTTGTAAGCACTCGCTCGACCGATGGACAGTAGTCACATTTCCATTGCCCATTTTGAGGTGCTCGATGCAAAGTGATGTGTGCCAAGGCCAGGGGTGGCCAGGAGTGAGCGCACGCTGGCAAGCTTACACGTGGCCTTAAGTTTTTCATGGCTCAAGGTGAGTTGAGTGTCGAAAACCAATTGAAATCAGCGAGACCAAATGGTTAAAACACTGGTAAGCAGGGTGGCCAACGCTTAATTCCTATGTGGGCAGCCCTGGCGTGAGCGGACAACGGTCGCCTTCTTCCAGAAGTGTGTATTCTTATCCAAATTCGAAAGCAGATTTTCACTTAGTTCAGCCTGTTTATTAAAGTGTGTAAAGATAGAGTGAAACCTCATTACCACGAACGCCACATTAAAGAACTTTTCAGATTAACAAACTTTTCAGAAATCTCCTGCTGACTGCTGATAGTTTCAATGTAAAAATATTTCAGTCCTACGAAATTCTGAACAAA
This sequence comes from Dermacentor andersoni, assembly GCF_023375885.2. NCBI lineage: Eukaryota > Metazoa > Arthropoda > Arachnida > Ixodida > Ixodidae > Dermacentor > Dermacentor andersoni. The sequence goes on along the minus strand of NC_092816.1, from coordinate 235,700,306 downwards.
TAATTTTTCAGAATAACCATCTTTATTCAGTTTTCATGTCATGTTAACAATGCCTCAGTACTACGAAGTAATATTCTGAAATCTGGGATTTCTCAGATTTCAGCGTATCCTTCATGGCAGCCGGAACACTAGGCCAGCAGACGACAAGGCACAGAAAGCAAATACCACGCCGCATAAGTTTGGAAAACTTGAGGTGGCCGTAGAGGATAAAAATTCTGACACTTTTTTTTATTCTTTTTGTTATTGTGGAGGTGACTAGGCTACAGGTGTTGCATGCTCCACCCAGACAAGCGTCGCCTAGCAACGCATCTCTTTCTTCTTCACCCTTCTTTCTACACATGCCTCTTCTTTCTTCCACGCTCCTTTCTGCAACAATACTAGCTATGTGTGTGGAGAAATGTAACCTGTGCTCGCGGGGATGCCACGGAATCATTAATTTTCAGGCTCTCACTGCAACGACCTTACAGAATAACAAACAATTTGCTGCTGTCTCCTGAAGTTCATTTTATCGAGGTATTCTTGTGCACAGTAACAGTAGGAAGAAACAGACTGATCCAAGCACCCTCCTTGATTGATGTCAGCTAACAGCCAATAGCAGCCGTCTATGGGAATCTTGCATTGCTGGCATATGCAAGCCGCCAGCACTTTGAAGCAGGTGAGGAGAAGGTCTCATTTGAAAAAAAAGAGTGTTTGAGAAATACGTGACTTCGTGCTCCACTATGAGCTACGCGAATGCAAAATTTGGCTGAGATGTTCACAGCAGTGTATGCTACCCACGGGACTGTGTTCTTTCACCATGTCCAAGGGGTAGTTCAGGAGCCCTTTAACAAAGCTTTCCATGAGGAGTTTTTCCTTGGTAGTCACATGAGCCTGTGCTATCACCTGTAATGTGGATCCCGGCTGCTATAAAGACAGGAAGGCTTTGCTCTCTCTTTGCCCTCTTGGTTATTATTGTTGGGGTTTGACTAGGAAATTGGGCTCTGTGGCGAACAAGGAGAGTGTTGTACAGTAACAGGCCATTTATTCATTAATGAATACAGCACTAGTATTCAGCCGGGCTCACTCAGGCTCATCAGAACTATAATCAGCAAGACTCACTATTCTACTCAGCCGGGCTCACTCAGACTCACCAGAATGACGCTCAGCCGAGATGACTCATCATCATTTATTTTCTCTTAAAGACGTCGATGGGGCATTACATGGAGGGGGGGGGGGGACACAGCATGAAACATTTCAGTGCTTGTTATGACATAAATGACAAAACTGAACAAGATCAACTGAATTAAAAGACATAATGCATAATACACCATGACCCATACACGGAAAAAATATTATGCTCAAACTCGGCAAAGGTCTTCTCAACCAGGTTCACTCGGACTCGTTCAATCAGACCCAGAAAGGTCTTCTTGGCCCACAGATCTCAAGAACTCCAACTTCGTCTTGAATTTAACATATCAATGAGAAAAATACCGTCATATCAGGCTAATGTATAGGGAAAGCAGCGTTATTACAAACACAAACAAGTTATAAAAGAATATGCATGAGAGTCGTTAATACTATGCAAGAAGTTTTCTAACTTGTTGTTCATCACAATGTCTTGCAAGAACCAAATAAGCATGACGCTCAACCTTGGCAGCAGCGGATTTATTTCGCATAAAGATAAAATGTGCAAAAAGGACCTTTAAAGGATATGCAAATTCTTATTTGTCTGTGCATGTGTGCGGTGCACACACATTTTTGTTTCTACGGTGCATGTGCATTTTTGACAGTTCAGGGATAGATCACAGTCCTTTCTTTCTAGCACTGTACTAAATGAAGGGTTGCCTCGTAAACAAAAGTTCCCTACTAGAAATGTGCACAAAGAAGCTTGACTATACCTAATGCCACTTATACACAATTTACTGTAGAACCAGTGGAGGTACAACTCGCAACAATGCTTTTTGAGGTGCTGGACACAACACTAAGTGCTTAGAATTTCTTAAAGGGAAGCTGAAGGGTACTCCAGAAAAAATGACTGAAAAGCTGTACGTAATGGTTTTCAACTCTCCGAATTCTAATATCGCATCGAAATTGAGTGAAAGAAGGCGCAAATAGAATTTATTTCGACGGAAAGTGCAGCAGCAGACTCGGGGCAGCTCGCGCACCTCGTTTCCGCCTGTGATTGGTCGGGCGTCTCGTGACGTCAACAATGGTGTTTGCCCGGACCTACCGTTGCGACTATACACATGAAGCACGCTGCAAGGTGGTTTGGCGCTGTCGTTTTGCTGGGACGGTAATGGTGAATTTCGAGAGCTTGCGTTTCTCTGAAGAGTTTGGCGTTACTCCCTACATGTGCGAGCAGATTGCGAGGAGCCGGCCTCTCGAAGAAGCAAAAGATGCTGGTAGCAAGCAGTGCTTTCGACGCGAACAAAAGCGAAGTGTTAGCATCTCCTTGTGTTAGAAATGTTGTTTGGCGATTATGTTATTTGCAAAGCTGCATTCAGTGATCCAGTGAGTTCGTTTCGGGTCAAACAACTGTACTGTTATGTTTCTGCATGACTCCTCGTGGAACGTAAGCGGAGATGCAATTGTCGGCATTTGTGCACTGCTCCAAAGCTGTCGACTATCTACAGAGACGGTTTAAATGCAGGAAAAGTTTTCCGGCTCGTGTAGCACGTGTAGTGACCTTCATCAGCGCGACATCCGCATGCTGCTCATAACCAGAGCCATAACGGTGGCGAATTCCGTCGGCTACGTGAGACGGCCGGTTTCTCTCTGTGCATGAGAAAAGGGGGAGCGTAGCATCCTGGCGTGCGCCGGCTTTCAAACACATGCAAACTTTACACTTGCACTGCGTTATGGTAGCTGCATGTAGGCTGTTTCGCAACACATGTGCGAATAGAAAATTAACGGCGGTTTGCGACTAAACCTGCATCAAGGGTGGGAGATAAACATGCACCTTCCGTTCAGCGTGCTAACACGAAGGAGCTAGCAGTAAATCAAAATCCAGGTTTGGACAAGTTCCTGTATTCATAAGTGTTCCAAGACCAGTTACCATCTGTCCGCCCGCACCCATCCCATCATTGTGTTCATTGCCCCAACCTTTTTGTGCTGCGTTTAGAAAGCCTGCTAGCAGCAAGTCGTACTCTCACTCATTCACGCATTATTGATAAACTCTGGTAGTAATCGTCATCATGGAAGTGGTTAGAGCAAAGCACTGTTGTTCTTGAGCACCTGAAATTCTTTCGATTCACAGCAGCCTCCCACTTAGCTGAAAGCTGCTTGTCTTGCGAGAAGTAATGAAACATTGGAACATCGTCGCGGCAGCTGTTGCTCGTGCAACCACAGGCTGCACAGAACGCCGGCATCATCGGCCCACCACTTCAATCGATGCTGCGCACCTCAACTACCTCTCTACATACACACAAACAAAGGAATGCAGGGTCGAGGGAAGCAGATTTGACGGCATGCACGCAGAAACAAGCGCGGTCAGGCACCGTCGCGGAGACTGCGAAGGAACGGAACACCAATGCTGATGTCACTACGCCGCAGTTTCCGGTCTCCACTCGCATCGTCAGCGTCAGCAGCAGCGCGCAGCGCTCGACGGGAGGCAGAGCGAGAGCGCAATTTCAACCGGCACTTATGCCGCTCCTAAGTGAAAAATGCCCCCCACAATTTTACCTGCACGGTTTATAAGGTTTCCGCATCCATATATGAGCACTTTATTGAATTCGACAGACTCTTCAGCTTCCCTTTAAGTCATATTTCGTCCACAATATCAACTGCAGTTTCATCTATGACACTTTATACGTACCACAAGTGCAGATGCGCAATTACAATAATGACCTTGCTGAAAACCATATTTGCTGTCAATCATGCTGAACACGAGCATCAAACACTGAGGATGGTAAAGATTGAAGAGGGAGTGTCACGCGATCATTTGAATCATAGCCATAAATATATAAAAATTAAGCTAATGGGAAATAGGCCCTCACCGCATGATGTGAAAGCAATAACATTTATTCGGCCGAGCACGTGGAATGGAGAGCGCGCAACAAGGGTGCCACTAAAACCTACTGTGAATGATACAATGTTTCAAAAAGCCCACTAACAGTGCAGGGCCTACTCCTGAAGACTCATTGCGCAGACTGGCTCTAGAGAGACTGTCGTGGGGCGGCATCATAAGAGGCCAACTTGCCAAGGCCAGCTGCTTGGTTCTATGCTCCCTGCTATTTGCCTTTTCTGTCCGTCAAGGCACGCAAGCTACATTAGCGACATTCAATCGAACCCTGACTGCTGAGAGCAATGCTGAAAGTCTGCCTCACCTCGTTCTTTCCGAAGGTTGTGCTGAACACCGAGCATTTGGAAAGACCGGTTGTCCACAAAGGCAACAGTAGAACCACTCATCATAGGCAATGCCACAAGCGAAGCTTAGCAGTGCGACCAGCAAATGAGCAGTGCCACGATGTCAAGTCACGCTAAACGGCACTGCTTCTGCACGAAGGCTCGAGCATCCAAGCAAAACAGGGGAGGGTTCGAATAAACACTGAACAAAAATGGTAACTGCACTAAAATGGAGAAACTCTGACAGCGTCGAACTTGCTCGCTTCTCACAACACCACCCACACTGTGCCTTGTTTGACCTTGGCCGTAAGAGAGATAGAGAATGCTTACACAGTGTGCACTGCCAAATGGCCGGATGCTTTGCTCCAAGTGTTCCCCCACTTGCAAGCCTGCTTAATGCCAAGGCAGAGGAAATGCACGGTGGGGGGGGAAGGGCACTGACACGGGTAAAAGTGGAGGCCCGCATTCATGACGGGGAGGGAGAAATCGCAGTTGTGGCGCAGAGCCGCGCATGCCTGTGCTTGATGTTTTTTTTTGCATGCACTCGTGTGATGTATCCAGTATCATACTGCCATGCATACTACAAATTTAGTACAGTCCAACTCGGCTATATCGAACTCGCCAAAAAACGCCTATCAGTTCGATATAGAGCATAATTCGATATAAGCCTGCTAAATAATTGGATGTCATAAAAGCACATACTATCTATAAGATCACTTTATTGATGAAACTAGCTTAGTTTCGCACGAAATAGTCCTGCATTTTCTTCTGCTTGGGCAATTTCGCTGCGTGCGAGGCACGAACTTTTCCACTTTGTTTAAGGAGTCGGAGCAGCTGAGGCCGCAACATTCCGCATTCGCACAGAAGCACCGAACTAGTGCGAGTGCACCAATCACTTCGGAGGATGTGGGCCAAAGACGGTCGTTGCCTTCCTCGTTGTGCCCATTTTCACTTGTGCTCACGATGTCGGCAATGTAGTCTTCGTTTCCGGGCTCTCCCGTGGTCGCGACACGATCATTTGCGCTCACAAACTCGTCCACCGTTGATTCATCAACAGCTTCCGGAAATTCTGACAGCTCGCTCCAAACTTCGGCAACAACGGCAACGGCTTCGTCACATTAATCAGAATTTACAGTCATCACCGAGCACGCGGAAGTCAGTATGGCTGAAGCTATTTTGGATGAACCACTCGTACACGGCCGTGCATACGCATCGGGCGCCACGGGCAACGGGTCGCGAGTTAGGCTGCTTTAGCCCTAATTTACCCCTTCAAGATCGTGCCGAGAGTGCACCTCGGAATCTTGTACGTTGCGGGGACATCCGACTTGTCACCGCGTTCAACCCGATTTATGATTTCGAGCTTCACGACGAAAGGCGAATTCTGCCGCTTCATCACGGCATCACTGCGGGAGAAGGCGCACACAATGAATCAGATAAGCAGCGAGACAACTCGCACTTCCGCCATCTTGCAGGCACAAGAGCCTCTGATTGGCTGTCTGAGCAAGCGCTGCGGGCGGGTGGGCCAGGATCATTTTTTGTAGGGGGGTGTCGGCGGCTCCGAGGTAGCGCGGTCACATAGGGAGAGCGGTTGGATGGAGCCGCGCCGCCGGGTTTTGCCGTCACCGCGAGGGAAAGCCAACTTCCGGGGGCACTTTCCGCCGCGTGACGTTCGATATATCGGGAGTCGCTACTAGTTTTGTTCGATGTAAGCGTAATTTTTGCTATATATACTCATTGTAACTTTACCGTGTCCAGAAATTGTTCGATATATGGAATAATTCGATGTAAACGTGTTTGATATAGTCGGGTTCGACTGTAATGTTCTTCCTTGCATTTAGGTTGGCAAAATAAACATATCTTACTTGGACTCACTCCCAAAATATTTTTTTGCTCGGGACTTGCTCACCAAAATTATACTCCGCTGGACTCAGTCACAGTCAGACTCATCCAACTTTTACTCAGCCGGGCTAACTCGCACTAAGACTCACTAAACTGCAACTCAGCCAGACTCACAACTCAGACTCACTAAACTGCAACTCAGCTGTATTACAGTTAAACCTTGATATAACGAACTTCAATACTATAACAATGTATTTAACTTTTCATAACCACTGGTCCATAGAACACCGTGTAATTAGAACATCAATATAACGAAGTGTGTCTATACCGTTTCAATGTAACGAAATTTCACTTGTGCAGCAAAGGAATGCCAAGACAATAGATGGAAACTTCCGTGGACACAGATGGTGAAATGATTGAATTGCAAGCGGCTGCTTGCAAACGAAAGCGATCATAGAAGTGAAGCCGCGTTATGTTTCGTATAAAGTCCAAGGGTGATAAGATCATATCACGCCAAGTGCACTTTGTGCTTTAGGTGCACGTAAAAGTGTGCAACGGAGAGAAAGAAAGATTGTGGCTTCACGCACGAGTGCCGCCTCCTTGCCGCAAGCAAAGAGAAAGAGGGGGAAGGGAGTGAGCTCGTCATAACATGATAAAGTGCATGCGAGGGGCGGGGGCAGTGGCTGCACATGGCTGCAAGTGCAGCTGAGCGCCTACGCAGCCACGCACCCTATCTTATAGGTAATCAGCCGTGTGGGCAAAGAGTGGGTGCGCCGAGACGGCGTGGCATCATGTAAGCTGTCTTCTCACATGTTTAGTACTGGAGGTTGCATAATCTTATGTTTTCATGACTCGGAGCGAGAGGCAGACGAAGCATTCGCTCCCCGCCGCCGGCGCTTTTAATGAGAGCATCATCCCAGTGCAGGCAACACTATCAGCTGCGGGGGCGAAGCGCACGCGAGGGTGTGGCTGGCTTTGCTTAAATCGTACCACCTATGTGAAGAAATCGTTGGTGTAGCCATGAAACCGTATCATTCATTTCCCACTCCCAAATTCATCAAAATGAATTGTTTTCTCCTTCAAATTTGCTTTCTTCGATTGCCTGATAATCCTGAAAATTCTGCAACCCCTTTCTGTGTAAGAAAAATCGATCGGCAACTGTACTTATTTACATAAAATGAATTTCAATACAAAATTCTGATATAGAGAAGAACATTGCCAATTTTACCTGCTTCATTATATCGAGGTTTAACTGTACATTAAGCAACTACGTGTTAATCTATTATTAAACTATTCTGCTGTTCTTATTCTTGAGAATCAGTGCAACAGCTCGACATTGTGGAGGTTGAGCTAAAACACTGAACATTTAATGTAAGTCGCTCGACTGTTGCTGTCATGCGCGAACTTAATAAAACAAACAAGTTTTGGTGCACTGTAGACGAGCTCTAGCTATATTTGTCCATTGAATTAGAGCAAGAAAACATATGTTCCAGAGTGTTTACTTCAGATAAAGGAGTGTGCTGACCAATGGTGATCATTTAAAAAAAATTGTCTAGGAGTAATGCCAGAAAGTCCCGTTCACTCCTCTTGCTTTCGTTGCTGCTTTCAGTGGCTACAGCTTTCAATCGGTTTAGCTACAGCCAACGTCAACAGCCATTTATTAATTCAGTCGTTTAAAAGTGGGCTTCGACGTACATCTGCACTGGACAGTGTGGGGTTCTCCTCCTGCGCTCTTGGGACAAAGGAACGACAACACAGTAGTGCAAACAATCACAAGGGCATTTATTTCACCTTTCATAGATCAGTGCCTGCTAGCCGAGTTGCTATCCCCAAAACATGCCGATCATCATCATCATCATCAGCCTGGTTATGCCCACTGCAGGGCAAAGGCCTGTCCCATACTTCTCCAACTACCCCGCATGCCGATGGGCGTGCGACAAATCTAAGAAGTCCGACTCACCACGACCGGATAACGAGCGAATATGTTCGCCCCATGCTGGATCCCAACGCCTGGTCGTTCGCGTGTACGGTCACGCGAACGGTGGCGCGTTTGGAGGAGGCCACGCGAGACGGTCTCGCAGAAGCATAGATCGGCGCACCGCGCGGGACCTCCGCGGCACTCGCTGACCCGCAACCCAAGAGGAACAGCTTTCTCCTATTCGCGCCCAAGTAACCCCACCGGTAGGCGGCGTTAGCAGCGCAACACTAGCGCCATTTCTCGTACTGCGCTTCAACCCCACCGACCGCTGCGGGCCCCAGGCCCCGCGGCGAAGCCGCATTGCAGGAGACAGGAGCTATGCGGGAAAACAAGATATCAGGGGACGCGTGAGAATCGCGCTTCCCCAGAACAGACTTCCTGCAAGTACACTTCAATACTTTAGACTTTGAACCCACCATGCATATGAAGTGACTTTTATGTACTTGAACAATATGAATCTCGGTTTTCTCATTTAACCTCACATTGTCACTGCCGTGCCCTTGCCTCACGCCTGCCCTCCCTAACCTCACCACGTGACAGTGAGGGCAGATGAGGGTGAGAAAGGCCCTCAAGAGGGTGCCCATGTCTGCTCGTAAAGCAGCTCTTCAAGTTCAAGGGGGGGATGGGGGAATAGGCTCAGACGAGAACACAGTAGCACTTGCAAAAGCACTTTACAGGATCTGTTCTCCTTGCTGTGCTAGGTCCTAGAACCTTACCGCAGAGCCCACTGCTTAGAATGCAAAAGTAAGGGAGACACAGCTTTTAGTAAGGAACATGTCCTCAGAGATTGCATTTGAGTCGCCGAAATAACTGAAATGTCACGCGCAAACATGCCACGAGTGTGCGGAAGAAACCTTTGTCGTTTGCAAAAACACAAAATTTTCACTCAGGCGTGAGCAATGCCGCTACTTGTGTGTGCCCCTGCTCGGTCTCGTGGCAGTGTTTTAAATGACACGGAGCGAGTACTCTATGCCAGAGCACAGTGCTCTGTGGTAGATTTTGCAGACTGCTCTGGATCCACCATTGGAATAATCACACCTCGATATAGTGAACATGAATATGACAAATTATCGAATATAATAATGTAATCTCTATTTTTTTTCCCATTATAAGTGAATGTCGGGTATAATAAAGGTATTTTCGTGTAACATAGCCACAATGAGGTTTAACAGGCGGCAAATATAGTAAAACCTCATTCATACTTTTTAGAAAAAAATGAGAGATAGCTTACTTAAAGGGAAGCTGAAGAGTCTGTCGAATTCAATAAAACGCTCATATACGGATGCGGGAACCTTATAAACCATGTAGGTAAAATTTGTTTTTGTTTTTTTTCAATTAGGAGCGACGTAATCGTCGGTTGAAATTGCGCTGTAGCTCCGCCCCCCGTCGAATGCCGCGCGCTGCTGCGGACGATGCGAGCGGAGACCGGAAACCGCGTTGTTGTGACGTCAACTCTAGTGTTTCGTTCCTTCGCAGCGTCCGCGACCGTGCCTGACCGCGCTTGTTTCTGCGTGCGTGCCATCGTAATCTGCTTCGATCGACCCTGCATTCCTTTGTTGGTGCGTCTGCGTGTATGTAGAGTGTTAGTCAACGTGCGTGGTAGTCAATGTGAGTGGTAATCAACGTGAGTGGTAGTCAACGTCGTAGTCAACGTGGTAGTCAACAGATGAAGGTCACTACACGTACTGCATGAACCGGGAAGCTTTTCATGCGTTTAAACCGTCTTTGTAGATTGCCGACAGCTTTGGACAGCGCACAAATGCCGACGATCGCATCCCTGCTTACGTTCCACGAGGAGGCATGCAGAAACACAACACTACAGTTGTTTGACCGGAAACGAGCTCACTAGATCGGCAAAGATCGGCGAGATCACTAGATCGCTTTGCAAAAAACATACTCACCAAAGAGCATTTCCAACACGAGGAGATCCCAAGACATTGCTTTCGTTCGCGTCGAAAGCACTGCTCGCACCAGCATCGTTTGCTTCTCGAGAGGCCGGCTCTTCGCAATCGGCTCGTACATGTAGGGAGTAACGCCGAACTCCTCAGAAAAAACGCAGTCTCTCTAAATTTTCCATTACCGTCACAGAAAAACAGCACCAAACTACCTGGAACCGCGCTTCATGTGTAGCGGCAGCGGTCGGTTACTAGTGTTGACGTCACGAGGCGCCCGACCAATCACAGGCGGAAACGAGACGCGCGAGCTGGGCGTGTTCGCTGCTGCACTTTTTGTCGAAATAAAATATATTTGCGCTTTCTTCCGCTCAATTTCGATACGATATTCGAATTCGGCGGGTTGAAAACCATTATGTACAGATGTTCACCTATTTTTTTCTGGAAAACCTTTCAGCTTCCCTTTAACAGAAAAACATACCATCCAAAGTCACTAAAAATTTTCACAGACTCAGCTGTAGTTGGCATTGAAGTAATGTGAAGCACTGTGCGAATCGCGTTGCCGCTTCTGCAGCTTCGGCAAGCTTATGTTTGCACTCCTCAAATTCAGCCGATGTCAGCAGCTTCTTTAGGCGGGGCATTCTGGGGGCAAGTTTCGATGTGCCAACTCAGCGAGGGTCATTTCGGTACCCACATGCATCAAGCTGGTGGACTCGAGGCGCACTATGTCATTTTCCTATGACGCAGTGTTTTAAGACAGCGGCAGGCAACTGAAACGAAATCAACCTGACGCCACACCAGAGTAAAACACGACAATCTCATACCACCTGCAACAGGAAATGACGGCACGTTTGGGTGATGGCCTGCAGCGTGCAGTATGCTTCCGACGGGTCAACACCACACATGCTGGTAAACAGATATCTGAAGGTGTTTATTGCAATAGGGTTGGCGATGATAGCTGGCGTGCGGCAACCTGCGAGGAAACTTGCTGCACTGAAAAAGGAATCAGGTGCTGGAAGGTATAGGATAAAGAAAGTAGGTGCCAGGATTTTCACGTGACAAGGGGATGGGTACTTCGGGAAAGCTGCCATGGCAGGCGTCTAATGCTCTTGATCGCATGTCTCGCACCTTTTTTTGTTCACCAGTGTTCATGTCGTGGCCGGAAAACATGTCATAAGATTGCAGCTTGGTGATGTACTTAACATTGGTACAGAAAGATGACGTTTTCCAGGAACATATCAACCGGTAAAAAAGAAGCACAACTGCATTGGATTATTTTTCCTGTTCTCGATTGCAAATGTTGGTGCTGGGAGATCGTACTAAATGGGATTGTATCAACAAGGTTCTATTGTATTAATTTCTCTCAATTTGTTGGAACTTGACAATAACCAAAAGCCTATAGATGCAGAAAGGATTAACAGTGGGACATTTTCCTGGCCAGCTGCGGGACCCGCGTCTTCAGACTCCTGCTCGACCTTCTCAAGCCAGCCACGCCGCATGTTAAGACACTGGGGGAGCTGCTTAAGAAATCTTGAGAGAGTTTTGTCCCACTCACAGAATGCCATGCAACAGTAACGTAAGAACATCAACTACTTCCGATCTGGTGGTGATGATCATGATTTTTAGCATTCCTTCTGAAACGGGGCAGTGAAGAATAGTCACCTAGCCTGCTTAATTTATTCAGGTATGCTGTACATGTTTTCATCTAGCATTTTTGTATACATCTCCTCAATCTTTTCTTTTCCCCTTCAATATCGACCTTGTACCGCTAGCTATGACTGTAAGAGATCCAGTCGTATCCATCTCTTCCCTGCTTGTTTTTCCAACCAATACTCTAAGCGTCTCTTGCTTATCTCGACTGCTGACAGGCTGACGTTTCTGTCCACTTTCAACCCAAGCGCTTCTGGAAGGTGTACATTATGTACTGGTCTCGCTGGGCGAATCCCTTCGCATTCGATTCGGATGTGCCGAGTGGTCTCCGGATTTTTGCTGCAGCATACACATGCTTCATGTAGTTCTGAATATTTGCTGTGGTATGTTTCTCTCCTTAAAAGCAATCAGCTCAAGCTTCAAATAGCAAGGCCCTGCCCTTTGTGTTATCAGAGAGATTTTCCCTTCTAATTTCTTTCTCCTCATCCTTGTAAATTTCCATGGTCCTTTTTGTTTCCACTCTTTGCATGCAATTAACTGTCTCTGTTTCTCACACTTCCTTTCTGACGACTCCTGGTTGTCTATTTACAATTTCAATTACCCTGTCCTTGGTTGGGAACTTTCTTGACCTCTTCCTCCATTATGTGTCCACGCTGTTCAAGTACAGATACTTGTACACTTTAGCTACCCATTTATTTTTATCCATGTTTCCGAGTCTTTCTTAAAAACTAATTTTGCCCTGCGCTGCTCTGGCTTCAAAAAAATGCCCAACCCATGTCACCTTGCACTGCCTCATTTGTCGTTTTGCCGTGGGCTCCCAGAGCCAACTGGCCCACCAATTTTTGGTTGACTTCCAACCCCAACAATATATCCGATTTTAGGCACGGAATGGCATTTGTGAACGTTAGTGCTGGCACCACAACTCCTTTCCAGATCCCACTCACCACTTCGTATTTATTGCAGCCCCAAATTGCCTTATATTTCATTATTGTTGCATTCTGCTTCACTTTTATTTTCAGGTTATTTTGGTGGGTGCTTGAGTAAGTCTTTCCTTTGTTTATGTATACATCGAGGTATTTATATTGCTTGAATATGGGTATGACTTGCTGTTGAACTGACACCATGTAATTACTCATCTCTTCATATAAAGATCATAATTACCGATTTTTCTGTGCTAGTCTCGATGGATGCTATGAGCATCCCTTTTGGAAGGGGGCGGTGGGTTGCGCCACCAAGCTCTCGTTAGTATGTTGCCTAATGACCTGTGTTAAAAAAGAAAGAAAGAAAGGGGGAAAAAAAGCCCAAAATGAATTCCTATAACCAAACTTTCTAAACCTCTAGTGTGAACTTTCTTTTTGCACGCCTCCGTTGTTTCTCATTTCCCTTACTTTTCTTCCACCAATCCTCCAATCGCCTCTTACTAATCTCTATTGCGGACACTTTTACTTTTCCCCTGCTCTCCCTGAAACCAAGGACTTCAAGGAGGCCAGTGGTGCCTAAATCGACCGCTGGGCAGACTTCTTCACATTATAATAAAACATGCTCCATAGTTTCCCTAGCTTTACCGCAGCAAGCACATGCTTCTTCTTCCTTCTTATATGTCACTTTATAGTTACGTGTTCTAAGACATCCTGATCTCCCTTTGAAAAGTAATGAGCTTCCCTCTGAGTTATCATAAATTGTTTCTTTACCGTTTTCATTTTTTCCTCTTAAGTAGTTACTCATGGCAGGTTTCTTTTCCATTTCAGCCTCTCTGACTTTCCGCTTGACGTTCTTTGTTGCAGTGTTGCTTACCCTACAGGCCGCATACTTGCTGGTAAGCTTCCTAGTTCTCTTCCTCCACTGTGAATCAATGTTTTTCCTGTACAGATACCTGAACACTCTCCCAGCCCATTTACTTTCTTCCATATTCCTCAATCGTTCTTCATAATCAATTTTACTGCGAGATTCCCTCACTTCAAAACTAGTCCAGCCCATATCACCCTGCCCAGCTTCAATAGTAGTCTTCCCCAATAGAGCGCCCAATGCGAGGCGACCCACTGACCTTTGGTTCCCGTCGAGTCCTGATTGTACCCCTGATTTAAAGCAAACAACCACATTTCCAAAAATTAGTCCTGGAACCATTACACCTTTCCACACATCCCGGAGCACCTCGTACCTATTGTATCCCCATAGCACTCTGTGTTTCATTATGGGTGCATTTTTCTTCTCCTTTAGTGTTATTGCTTTTTCCTGTGTTCCTATATATCTATTACCTTCGTTTATCCATATACCAAGGTATTTATATTCTGTTACCCGATGTTTTTCCCGGCCCTGTATTGCCACTGTCTATTCACTGTTTTCATTCAATACCATAACACCTGATTTTTTAATGCCAAGTTCCAAATCTATTTTTTTTTTATTAGTGTTACGCATTCAGGTTTATTTTCTTATATAACACAGGAATGGTAGCTTTTACGAGCACATGCATGCAAACAAATATGCAGGAACTTGAACTGTTACTGGTGAAAGAATTTGAATTTTCATCAGTAGTTAAAAAAAAAAAATTCACGCCTTCCTGTCCACAGATATTGGCCAGACGTTGCGTATCACTTTGCTTGTTAGCTAGCAACACAATGTCATCCGCGTAAAACAAACCTGGAAGCTGCTGCTCTGTTACTGTATCCGTCTGTTTGTATGAGAGATTAAACCCGATATTACTTTCCTTTGGCGCCCTTTCCATGCTCACCATATACATCAAAAACAGCAGTGGGGATAAAAACAGACTTTCCTCAGTCCCTTGTTGATATCAACTTTCTCCTTGCTCCTCATCCCTTCCCACTCAACACAAACGGTATTTTCTAGGTAAATCTCTCTCAAAAGCTGTAGACAATCATCGCCCAAGCCGTCCTCTTACAGAATATCCCACATAATGTTGCAGTCTACATTGTCATACGATCTTGTAATGTTAAAAAAGCTGCATATAACAGTTTCCTCTCTACTCTCGATGTTTCAATACACTGAGTAAGGACAAATAAGTTATCGTCCAGATGCCTACCAATTCTGAAGCCTTTCTGAAGCTCCCCACTATGCCATTATTCTCTGCCCATGCTTGCAGCGTTAATTTTATTGCCTGTATTGCTAACCTGCATATTATCGATGTAATGGTCAATGGTCTACACTGCCATGTGTGGTAGTGACGGTCAAGAACACAGTAGCAAAACTGTGAATGGTGAAACTAACTTTTTATTGGGCGAACCTGTGCCAAAAAAAGCAGGCTGGACTCAAAGCACAATGATAGCGGCGAACACACTTGGCGATCATCAAATATCTGATCTGTGGGCCAAGCGTGTCAGCTTTTATACATGAGTCATAGAAGATTTCAGAGCAATCACTGGTGCCCGCGTGTCTTGCAGAAAGTACAACACAATTGGCATTGCATATACAATCATATTACACAAGCTTTGGTGACAACAGACAACGAATGGAACCATTGATAACATTCAAGAAATGTCTGATACATGCAGGCGTGTCCTGTGGTGAGCAATAATGTTTAACCTTTGTTAACCAGTGAAAAAGCGGTCACCCAAGAAAGATAAAGAAGTTGGTGTTGGCCATCGCAAGGGTATGCGGAGGGGGCGTGCCACAGCAGGCTGGAGTTCTTCCGCGGCCAGGCTTCACGTCGTGGCCAAGGACTCGCAGATTTTCGACATGTGGCACACAGGCTTTGTACCGTCGTCTGTGCCGCCGTACATGCTGACCGTCGAAACCTACGGACACCCCTTTTCCATGGAGCTGGACACAGGGGCCAGGGTGTCAGTAATGGCCGCGAAACACTTCAAGCATACTTTTCCCGGCGTGTCCGTCGAGGCTTCAGGCGTGATGCTGCGCAGCTACTCTGGGCAACTCTCCCAGGTCCAGGGTCAGGCACAGGTCAGCGTTCGCTTTGGCGACAGGGAGGCAACCCTTCCCCTTTACTTAACGAAGGGGTCGTCGCCGATGCTGCTGGGCCGAAACTGGATTCATGCACTAGGCGTTCATATGCCAGAGTACCAGGAAGCCAGCCTGCATGCGGTGAAAGACGTCCCCTGCCTCCTGACCGAGTTCAAGTCCCTGTTCCAGCCAGGAGTGGGCACATTCGCCGGCACGATGGCTGGCATCTATGTACCTGAGGGAGCCCGGCCTCGTTTTATTTTTTTTTTTCAAGCCTCGCGCACTGCCTCTCGCCCTGAAGGACGGGGTCACCCAGGAGCTGCAACAGTTACAGCGAGAGGGCATCCTGGTACCTGTCAAGACATCTGAATGGGCCGCTCCCATTGTACCAGTCCTCAAGCGAGACGGCAGTGTCAGGATCTGCGGGGATTTCAAGGTTACCATCAACCCCGTCGCTACCGTCGAGAAGTACCTGCTGATCTGGATAGATCTCTGGTCAGTGTTGTCCGGTAGACAGAAGTTTACCAAGCTCGACCTCAGAGATGCTTACCAGCAGCTGGTGCTCCAGGATGCCTCCCGGAAGTATGTCACAATATCAACAACTTTGGGGCTCTCCCAGTAAAAACACTTACTTACCATTTTGCGTGGCCTCAGCCCCGGCCATATTTCAGAGGGAGATGGACAACCTCTTCAGGGGCATCAGGCACGGGGCGGTGTACTCGGACGGCATCCTAGTTACTGGCTGCGATGACAGGGACTACCTGCAGAACCTGCACAATGTCCTGGCACGACTGCAGGATGCCGGCCTCGAGCTCAAGCTGGAAAAGTACATTTTCCTGGCCCCCAGTTTTGAGTACTTGGGACATGTAATTTCGCAGGCTGGCCTAGCCCCGCCTTCCCGCAAAGTTGATGCTGTGCTCAAGGCGCCTAAGCCGCAGAACAAGGATTTTCAGAGCTACCTCGGCCTCATCAACTTCTAGAGGAGTTTCCTGCCAAACGTGTCGGAGCATCTACAGCTGCTCCATCTTCTGCTTCGAGATGGTCAGCAATGGGTCTGGAAGAAGGAGCAGGACCAGGCTTTCCAGCGCAGCAAGGAGCTAATCACCAAGGCTCCAGTGCTAGTACACTTCAATCCTGCCAAATCTGTTGTCCTGACTGTAGATGCGTCGCTGTACGGCGTGGGAGTCGTCCTGGCACACCGGGACAAGGATGGCCAGGAACGCACAGTGTCATTTGCTTCTCGTCGGTTTCATGCTGCAGAGCAACACTACAGCCAGCTAGACAAGGAAAGCCTGGCCCTCATGTTCAGTGTCAAACGCTTCCACCGATATCTGTGGGGCCGGAAGTTCGAGGCGGTCACGGACCACAAGCCGCTGTTGGGGCTGCTGGGGCTTGACAAGGCAGCTCCCGTGCAGACTTCACCTCAAGTGGTACGATGAGCCTTGAGGCTGGCAGCTTACAGTTACCAGCTGGTTTACCATCCAGGAAAGGACCTGAGACCTGCTGATGCCCTGAGTCTCCTGCCCCTGCCAGAGGTGCCCGATGCTGTTCCAGAACCTGCTGAAGTGTCAATGCTGGAGCACGCGTACCTGGAGCTGCTCTCCAGATCTGCGGTATCGCAAGCAACCAGCCGGGACCCAGTCCTGCCTCAGGTGGTCATGGCGGTGTCCCGTGGGGAGGAATTGGTTCAGCAGGTCTATAGCCACAAGCCCGCTGAGCTGAGCTTGCAGCAGGGCTGCCTACTGTGGGGTTCCAGGGTGGTGATCCCACAATGTCTCTGGTCCAGAGTCCTGCAGTTGCTGCACGCTGGTCATCCTGGCATGGCCTGTACGCTGACCTGACCTGACCGTGGCATGTACGCTGGCCGAACGCTAACCTGTACCTGACCCTGGACCTGGGAGAGCTGCCTGGAGTAGCTGCATAGTATCACGCCCGAAGCCTCGACGGACACACTGGGAAAAGTACGCTTGCAGAGTTTCCCGGCCATTACTGACACGCTGGCCCGTCGCCAGTTCCATGGAAATAGGGTGCCCGCCGATTTCGACAGTCAGCATGTACGGCGGCACAGATGACGGTACAAGGCCTGTGTGCCACATGTCGAAAATCGGCGGGTATTTAGCCGCGGAGGAACTCGAGGCTGCTGCCGCATGCCCCCTCCGCATACCCTTGCGACAGCTACCCTGGCCGCTGGCTTGTGTGGTACCTGGCCGTGAACCAAGCTGCTGCTGCTGTTTGCTGTTCGACCTCCCCCTTCGGCATACTGGTGCCAGATGCCCAGTTTCCCTGCACGTGAAGCATTGTGCCTGAGAGAACTGGCACTGTGAGGGGGAGTGGGCACTACCACAGCGACCACTGGTACGGCCCTTTGTCGCCAACTTGTTGACCGCTGCTTCTGCCGATGGTTGGCCAATCGCACGGGCAATCTCGCCGGCGTCCTTGCCGGCAGCTTCCATTGCCAGCGCTGCCTTAACGGTGTCCTCCAGCGAGGGGTCGGGAGGCTCCAGGAGTCGCGTCTGCATGGCGGGGTGGTTCATGCCACAGACGAAACGGTCCCGGAGCAGCGAGTCCAGTTAGTCCCCAAAGACGCAGGCACTCGCTAACCCTTGTAGAGCAGCAACGAACTGCCCGACCGAGGGTCTCTCCTTGTCGGTGGCTCCGGTTGTTGAAGCGGAAATGCTCCATTGGTGTGGACGGTGCTGGGTTGAAATGCAAGCGCAGTATGACGAGCAGCTCACCCAGCACTTTAACATACGGTGTGGCTGACTTGAGAACGTCCAGCAGGAGGCTGAAGACGCGGGTCCTGCAGCTGGCCAGGAAAATGTCTCGCTGTTTGGCCTTGGGTGTGTCTTTTGCTCGAAAGAACACGTGGACTTGCTCCTCGTAAATTGGCCAGGCGGACCCATCTCCCTCGAATGGCTCGAGCCTTCCATACAGCGGCATGGTGGCAGCAACAAGGGGCGGTGTTTCGCCGCTAGTGCCGGCATGGGTCAATCCGTGGGTACTCGTCGCCAGTGTCACGATCCGCCTGGGTTCGTGAACGAGGGAGGGCTCGAGGCCCCCTCCATTAGACAGACGCTCCGCAGCGTGGTGGTGACGAACGATGACTGACCGCCGAGCAGCTGTGCGCGTTGGTGTTTATTGGGTGCGGTGACCAATGTTGCCTACCAAGCCTGGCAGGCGACCAAGTCTGGCGGGCCAACGAAGATTATGCTGGAGGGGCTGTCACATGCTTGTTACAATTACGGTAACAGCACACCGCGTGCCGATACTTAGCCACCATACTGACACGACATAGGCCAAAATGGCGATGTCGCTCGTATACTTCAACTGGCTACTGGCGTAGCAAGTAGTGGCTTTGATACTGACTTTTTTAGATGGCGCTAGCTAGCACCGTATTTATCATTTTCATTTACAAACTGGCATGTTCTTTTTTTTTTAAATCCTCGAATCTCGGCCGACCGTAGAGTTTGGTATATGATTATTTGAAAAAACTGTCGGCCAAGATTTGAATAAGCAGAGTACAGTAAAACCTCGTTAATTAGAAGTCATCGGTACCGCAAAAGATCTTCGAATTAAGCGGGTTTTCGAATTGACCGAACACAAAAAAGATGCCACCCAGGCAAAAAATTTCGCTGCAGGAATTCGGCGATCTGTGGATTATTAAAGTAATCAGAGATGCTGGTTTGCCGCATCCTGTAGTTCGAGGCTCCAAGGGTCATGTTTTCTAGTTGGCTAACTACATGCAGCATTTAAAAATTTGCACCGTGGCACTCAACAAAACTGTGGATAACGTTCAGCAATCTGATAACTTCCCCAAGAGCGGGTGCTTGGGAGGGCTCGTTAGTGTCGTCGTCGTCGCTGTCATCGCACGTGGTCGCATCAGCAGTAGCTTACCTCTCCAAGTCTGAGTAGCATGTTTGTTGATCATTCACTATCCTCTGCATGAGTGCATTGATGCGGTCGTAATACTCGGCTCCTTCTTCATCAAGTGCACATGAATAGTCAGCATCAGCATCGACGGTTCTTTCCTTTGAGAAGCTAGCATGTTCAAAACACCACATGATCAAAGTGGATTCCACTTGCTTTCATGCATACACAATAAGACATGTGTCCCCGAGGAGGTCGATGGAGTACTCCTTGCCGTTGTCGTAGCATAGGAGGACGCGCTTGAGCAGGTGGTGGTAGTAAATCTTCCTCGTGTGGTGAATGACGCCTTGGTCCATTGGCTGCGAGATCGACGTGGTGTTTGTAGGTAGAAATACCATCCCGATAGCTTTCAGGTGTGGGATGTCACCATGCGCCGGGCAATTAACAACGAAGAGTACATTCCTGCCTGTGGCTACAAACTTGCGATCACGGTGCCGAACATAATGTTCAAATATTGCGCCTGTGACCCAGGCTTTCTTGTTGTGCCAGTAGATAAGCTCATCCCTTGGAGGCAGCCGTACATTTTGAAAGCAGCAAGGCTTCCCACTCTTTCCAACTACAAGTAGCGGCAGCTTGTGTTTACCGCACATGTTCGCGCCGAACAGAACGGTAATTCTTTCCTTGCCTTGCTTTCGACCCTTGACCGCGGTGTTCTTCACTGCAAACGTTTTTGTGGGAAGCATCTTGTAAAAAAGGGCTGCCTTGTCAAGGTTGTACACATCGTCTGCACCGTACTCGCTAAGCAACGGAGTAAACATGTTTTTTCCAGCCGCCGACAACGCTCTCGTCTGTGCTGCCGCTCTCACCACAGACGGCTACAAAGGTCAAATTACTGCACTCTTTAAAAAAGGTGAACCCTCCACTGCTACACTTGAACTCTTCGTGCCCAAGTTGTAGAGCCAAGTCGTTGGCCTTCTCCCACAGTATCGTTACATTGACGGGAAAAGGTGGGCTGCGTTTGCTTTCTGCAGCCAGCAAAGTAAAGCTGATTCCAGATCTTGGTACGTGGGAGCTCGTACTCGTGACCGCCTCGAAGAATATGTCTTGCTGTAGGCCTCCAGTACCTTCGACTTGTTCTTCAATAATGTGGACAACGTCGAGAGGGGCACACTGTGCCTTTCAGCCAACTTGGTTTTGGAACACATGTTCTTACCCCCTTCTTGGATCGAGCAGAACTTCTGCTGCAGTGTTAAAGTCTTACGCTTTGGTGTTTTCGCTCAGGCACTTCTGCAAAGTTCAAAAAAAAAAGAAGACCACCACACTAACTGCAACACCCCTAACCACCGCAGACCGGCATTGTGCGCACACACGTCGCCGCAGGCGCGGAGAGAGAACGGGCGAGCGGCAGTTAGTGGCAGCGGCACGGAACACGTGCTGACGCTGCGACCACTGCGACTGTGAGGAGCTTGCGGAGTGGGGGAATGAGAGCACGTGACAAAAACCGGTATGCCCGCTGCATTGCAGTGAAACACGTCTTCTCCTCTGCAGGTGTGCATTTATATGGTGCGCGAGGCGTACCTTGGACTGATTTTTTTGCTAGCAGTACTACGGGTCGGGTGCTTCATCTATCAATAATCGAAATTGCTATGTGGCGTCACCTCGCGGCTCCAAATGGCCGTCGTTTCGTCGGGTTTGCGGTGAAATAGGGATTGGAAATTGCCGCATAGCACCCAAAATCTTCGAATTAACCGGGTTGGCCTAGGCCGCCGGTTCGAATTATCCGGTCAAATTTACATTGGATAACACAGGACCGCAGAAAACCTTCTAGTTATCCAGGATTTCGAATGAACCCAGTTTACTGCACATCAAAAATTTTGTTATATTGAAGTCCGTTATATCAAGGTTTAACTGTATAATGAAGTGTTTAATACGATTTCAACATAGCGATATTTCAGTGCGGCATTTCATTTCGGAAATGTATTTCAGCCCCTTCCATGTACAAAAAATTCCTCAGTGACTGTACTTACTAGCATAACAAATATAATTTCCACGTCGAGAACTTTCGATATAACGAAGCAAATTGCAGATTGTAGTGACTTCATTATACAGAGGTTTACCTGTAGTTGACAGAGATGACCGCAAAGCTTTGTCAAACCAATACTACACTATTTGGGCTACCTGGCAACAACACATATGAAAAAAATGGTGCAACCATCCTGGTATTGGCATACAACCTGGTGGGGCTGTAGTGAATGAGCAAACCATGCCAAACTGAGAAGCAGAGGCCCAAAGGGTTGCCTGTGGATACAAAGTATTATAGTCGACACAATGTAATATGGGCCAACTGCTTCCAAAACCTTTGTGGCCTCAAATGCAGCTTTTTCATCATGTTGTGGGCTGTTCTCCACAATATCTTTCCATCTGGTTTTCAGATTTTGATAACTTTTGCTTTATTTGGAAGCTTACACATTAGTTGGTGCAGAAAAGCCAATAAATCTTAAACTTTCAAAGCACAACTGCATGTTAACTAACAGTTGAATTTGTCAACATGTTGAGATTTTCCACAGGCATCCTTCATAAAGTCAGAACTTTTCTAAAATTACATTAATTTTTTTTTTTTGAAGGCCATGGTTCTGCTAGAATGCAATGATACCAAATTTGTACCAACTTTTTGTGAGATAGCTATAAACAATTTGGGCGAAATGTAAAGTTATAGAACATTCATAATCTTAAAATCTATGCAAGCACGGCAAAAGACTGACTGCATATTTGCTTTCCGCACACAAGAAATACATTATGGGTGAAAGTTCCAGCTAGAAATATCGAAAAAAGAATTCCAGACCGGTGTCTGCCGAAACTTTGATTTATTTGGAATTAACTATTGGTATATTGTTTTGATTTGTTCCCCATGCATTGCTGTGCATGCGCAGTCATGCGAACCTTGCTCAACAAAATTCGTGAGTTGCAAGTAAGAGCTGTCGTTTCTGTGTCTTCCACGAACCAACTAGCAATGCTTATCGATCTCGCTTGCGCAAATATGTCAAGTTTAAGATGTAGATTTCAGATTTTTCTCATACAGCTCTTTGTGTGGCCTCGAAGAGTACAATGTGTTCTGAAGCCCCCAGCCAAGTTGCTTACTCTTTGGAGGACGCAAGAGACAATAGTGACACCTGCCTGGACGTAGCAAGCGATGGCCTGGTGCACGTCGCCCTGCTCGAGCGAGAGCTCGCCCAGCCGGCTCCACTCGTCAGCATCCTGAGGGCTCAGGTAGGCTCCAATGAGCGAGAACTGCAACGCCCGCTGCGGCTCCCCCAGCGCTTCGTAGATCATGCCCAGCGTCTGGAAGGGCTCGGCCGCACGCGGAGCCAGGCGCACCACCTCCATGCACATTTTGACTGCATCGTGGTAGCTTCCCCGTGCAAAGCACAGGTTGGCCTGACCAACCAGGCCCTGCAGGTCTCGTGGAAGGCGGCTCCCCTGCACACACCACGTGGTGTCGTCAATGTGAACGGGGTACTTTTGCTTATTCGATGCTGGCGGGACTGACCAAATTGGTCAAGTTAACTGATTCATTTGGCAGTATTTGCCCTGATCCTAACATCATCAAATGTACCCCCACTTTTTGCGGGTTCAAAGCGGAAGACTAAAATAAAAAATGACAGAACTGTTAAACAAAGTACAAATAAAACTTTATTTTTTAGCAATAATATAGCATGCCTCCAATGCTGGCAATAAGAAAGGGACTAAACCAGCAAACTTTACCTTCACGGAATGCAACTTGTTCACACTCAATGTCTGTCTTCATTACTATAGAGAGCACTTTACTGCTGTCTATGAAGGAACACAAGTTGTCCTCCGTATGGTATATAGTGTGTTGGATATTATGCATTTATGAAACAGCTCGGAAACAATTGGAAACTGGATGGTGGCCCATGTCTAGGCTAGTCACTAGGCTTCCTGTGATGCACGCAATTCTCCTGAATGCCAAGAACACGTGACGTGACTTGCTGCCACAAGCTCAACATGTAAAATAACTGATCCTTTGGATGCACTTTCCTAATCAGCTGTTATCGTCATGCTATGCAAGAACTCATTCTTTCAGCCACAGTCAGCATCCACGGTTGGCACTACTTGTGGCAATGGCAATGTCCAGGGTGAGTCTGGCTGCCGCAGGCACGACAAATGCAGCTTTGCTTTTGTATCAGACTGTCCCAAGCAATTTTAGGACAAGTGGAAAGAAAGGCATGCCGTTAGAACTGGGTAAATATTGCACTAATTCATTGTGAACTACCGTTTCCACTTTGAAATCTTCATAAGGTTGAAAATATAGACGTTTTCGAAGGGAGATGTGTGAGCAACACATTCACTGCGCCCTAAGAGCCACGGAAATGGATTCTGCCCTTATTGGAGTCGCCGCTGTATTAACCAGTGGGGTCGGACACATACATGATCGCCAGCCAAGTTTGAATTGTCCGGTGAAGTCTAATTTCAGGAGTGAAATAGGGAAAGCTTGGACCCATAGAAATGTATGAGCACCAGCTGGGACCTACAGTCACAAACGGATTAACAGGGAAATCAAAGTAGCCGGAGCTGAATTAACGCAAGTCTACTGTATTACCTACTGTTCTGTATGTTGTACTTTGCATTGTTTCTTTCGTTTCAGCACACCCTACCTTATGTGCATCGATTGCACAATGCCTTTCATTGCGTTTTGATGCTCAACAATATGACTGGTCACAGTGAGCTTGATATTTCCAGCTACTGTTCTGACCATTTGAATAAGAGGACACAGTATATTTCATTCCGACTCCCTTCGTCTTTATTGTTTCCACATCTTTCCTTGATACTTGCCTCTCTATTTCATTCGGATGCTTACATTAAGGCTGGCTCTTTGTGTTCTCTGTCACCTTGAGTGATCAAAAACATTGTGTATGCATTCACTCACACTGAAAGGTCAATCCAAACAATAAGAGTGGCACAGCAATGCTTGAGTCATTGGAAATGTTACAATTCCCAGATGATCTCAGACCCGAATGTACGGTGGTAACTGCAAGTTTGAAAGAATGCAGCTTTTCTCGTGATGGAACACCCACTTGACCTTCTGGCATAGACATAGGCAAAAAGCTGACTTGCCACAGAGACAAGCACTTTTGGCGCAGTGCCCAACGTAAACCTCCATACCAGATGTGGTCTCACCTTTAACTTACATTGTCAATAAACATAGTGGAGCTGGTTAATGAGAGTCATTTGGGATAAACGTAACCAAGCTAGTTTCATTAATACAATGGCTCCGAGTGTGTACATATTGTCACATGGTAGTGATGGTCAAGAACGCAGTAGCAAAAGTGTGAATGATGAAACTAACTCTTTATTTGGTAAAACCTGTGCCCAGAAAAGCAGGCTATACTCAAAGCATAACGATAACGCCGGACAAACTCGGTGATCGTCGAAAATCTGATCTGCTAGTCAAGTACTTGGGTTTTTATACACGAGCCATCGAATGTTCCAGAATAATTGCTGGTACCCGCGTGTCTTTCAGAAAGTTCTACACCATTCGCGTCGCGCATACATGCAATCAGATTACAGAAGGTTTGGTGACAACAGGCAGCAGATAGAACCGTCAATAACATTCAGGAAACTTCAGATACATGCAGGCGCATCCTGTGCTGAGCAAGAACATTTGTTAGACGGTGAAACGCGGTCACCCAGTAAAGATAAACAAGCACATGTGTCACTATCATGGCACAAAGCCATTTCTACTTACAACAGGCTTCGAGTGAGCTAGGATTGACAACGAGCCTGCACTCTTCTTTCGACACTTTACTCCCACGACTCCCTCTGTTCACACTGCACACCACACTCTGCCTAGCAACTGCTGTCTCGGGTTAATCCATTGAGCGTCGATTTTTTTCGCCATATGCGACCGCCCAGGGTCGATTTTTTGTATTGCAGATTCCAATTCTTCTGAGGGGCCTATTTCGAAAAAAAAATGTACCACAATTTTTCTAGGGTGACCGTAAAGTGAGAAAAAATATCTTGCGTTAGTATATATGTACTCTTCATTCCTGAATAACAACAATAAAAAAGGAAATAAACTTATAAGAATTAAAAATTTCATGCGTTATAATACACACAATTCAAGGTTTTGAAAATGCGCACACGAGAATATTTTTCAAGTCTTAAATGTTCCTCCTCTTACACTAATATTTATGTCCATAGCGTAATCAAACTGCGTAGGTGCGCGCACTCAAGAAAATGTGTGGTTTTGTGCCCGTCAAAAAAGCAAAGCATGTGAAAAACTTCTGCTAATCTTCATCTTATCGCCAACCAGAGGCAATTAGTTTTTGCAAGTCTGCAAAAAGAAGAAAAGAAACGGAAACACATGCACGGCAGCATCCTTCCTATGCGCACCCCTGTGAGCACTAAACGAGCTAAAAGCAAGCAGTTGCCCTTTGAGCGATTAGTAACGAGATAGCCATCAGTTTTGCAAGCGCAAGAAGCTGAAACTGCCCACAGAACAAAACCTAAACCACTGTCCGCCCGCGCGCCAATGCGCGAGCGGTAGTATATAGACGCGCCAAAGCAAACTAGCTCTAAAACAAACCATGCAACGGAAACTGAGCGAGGGAGGCACGTGGAAGAAATTCCCTGTATTCCCACATAGTGGCAGCACATGACAGAAAAGAAAAAGTTAGGAAATTGGCGTGCTTTTTAAACGTACAAACAGCACCATAAATATACGGCATTGACCATGTTGGACTTGTTCGCGGCGCCATATATTTACATCATTGACCCTAAGGGTTAAAGTTGGGCGTGAAGACACGTAGAAGACAACACAAATGCCGTCCGTCTCCCCCTTTTTGTGTCCATGTCTACATTCCTAATTCTTTCATACACGAATCCCTATCAACTCACTCTACTTTCTGTCCTTTGCGCAACACTCGCGCCCCCTCTCGGTGGTTCCCTGAACTACTTAGAGGTCTGCCAGCGCCGCTACTCCGTCCTCACAAAGAACTAGGGCATGTTAACAAAAGCGCACCCTAGGATGTACCACAGAAACAGTGAAGGCATCCACAGGTACTTCTAACGTGCGCAATTACTCCTGCACAACTATGCCATGAAACATGAAAAAGCTGTTTAAGGGGGGGCACGGCTTTCGCATCGCGAAAAATTGGCAAATAATCGGTTTTTCGGAAATCATATTTTCAGTTTCTATAACCCTTTTTCTATCTGATACCCAAATATCATCACTGTAAACCACTTAGAAGTGCTCTAAAAAATTCGTTTTATCAGCCAAGGTGGCGAAAGATCTCGCGGAAATCAAGAAAGAACAGCGTTTTTCAAGCCGCAATATCTCCGGAATGGCGGGACCCAGCGCCACCATCTTGGTCTCGTTGGAAAGCGCATTTCTCCGTCTTCAAATTTGCCGCTTCAGCGATCTCCTCCATACAGAAATAAGCACACAAAAAGCAAATGATTGAAGGCCGTGCCGGAGTCTGCGATTGGCCGCGCCCGCCACGTGACTCCAGCGCGGTTCGCCATTGGCCCGCGCTCGCGTCGTCTGCTCGGCTCTTTGCACCTCGCGAGTCTGGACGTCTCCACTCGCCGTAATCTCGACGTGTCAAAACGGGCGCTACGCGGACATCGCAGTAGCGTGGCCAATCCCTGCGCTTGTGCACGTTTCAGACTCGCGGCTAAGCATTCCAAGCATCGGCGACGCGGACTTCGCGACAAGATTCACGCGCGGAATCCTCGGACATGCGGCTAGGCCTTTTAGCACTCGGTGTTTCGGAATTCGTGACGAAGCACATCGCGCACGCAATCCTCGGGCACGCGGCTAAACATTTCGCGCATAGGGAGTCTCCGACTCGGCGACCATGCACATCGCGCGCGGATTTCTCGGACCCTCACCTAAGCATTTCGTGCATCGGCGCCGACTGCGCGAATAAGCGCATCGAGTGTTGACTCCTCGAGCCCGCGGCTAGGAATTTCGCGCGTCGGCACCTCGGACTGCGCACGTTGGCACCTCGAACTGCGCGACTAAGCACATCGGGCGCTCGCACCGACGGAGCGGCACGCATCACTCTTCAGCATTGAGGCTGCAGTGGCGGAAGCAGTAATGAAATTCAATGCTGGCTGCAGAAGAACCACGGCAAGCATTTTGCAAGAACTCTCGATGAACCCTGGCCCAAAGTGTATGCAGCGCATGGAGGAAAAAGACCGGTGCCGATCAGCTGCATCTGAACACAAGCGTGCATTGGCAGAAAATGTGCAGTGCTTGTTCAAAAAGCGCCACAGAGGTGCTAATGCCCAAGCTGACTATGCCCCAGGAGCCTACTAATGTTTTTGGAATGTGTATGTGCACACATTTGTGACTCTTTACAATTAAATGTGACATTTATTTGTTTTCTTGATTTTTTTATATAATAATTTTGCACACCCAGCAAGACATTTACTGTGACATATCCGTAGCTATCATAGATATAATATTGACACGTGTACCTATATTTATCGGGCGACCACGTTCCGCCGCCTAACAAATCTTATCGCACAGCGCGGGACGCGCTTGCATGTATCCGAAGTTTCTGGAAAGTTATCGATGCTTCTATCCGCAGTCTGTTGTCGCCGAACCTTGTGTTATCTGATTTATTCGCCTGACGCGAATGGTGTAGAACTTTGTGGAAGGCACGCGGGTCCCAACGATTAGTCTGGAACATTCGACGATTCTGTATAAAAGCCGACGCGCTTGACCCGCTGATCAGATTTTCGACGATCGCCGACTGTGTTCGCCGCTATCGTTGTGCTTTAAGTGTAGCCTGTTTTGTGGGCACAGGTTCGCCCAATAAAAGCTAGTTTTGTCTTTCACAGTACTGCTACTGTGTTCTTTGAAGTCACGACCACGTGACATCTGGTGGAGGTGCTTTTCGTCCATGTACCGGACGCCCCCGACAAGCCGTGATCCAAGCCCGGACCGCAAAGAGAGCACCAGCGTATTCCTGGACCATCGAGAAAGCCGTCGTCTACAACAGCTGCCCCCGGAGCACGGACTTCTACCTGAGAAGCCCAAGAAGATTGTGGCCAAGACAACCACAATGGCTGCCCCAGTGTCATCCATCGTACTTCAACAACCCAGGGAGCCCCCTACCTTCCGTGGAGCTACGTCAGAGGATCCTGAAACCTGGCTCGAAACCTTCGAAAGGATCTCGACCTTCAATAACTGGACCTCTGAGGATAAGCTACGACACGTGTACTTCTCCTTGGAAGATGCCGCGAGGACTTGGTTCGAGAACCGGGAGTCCACCCTAGCAACATGGGACCTGTTCCGCAGTAACTTCCTGAGGACGTTCACGAGCGTTGTCCGAAAAGAAAGGGCCCAAGTTCTGCTGGAAACCCGAGGCCAACTACCCAATGAGACCATCGCCATATTCACAGAAGAGATGACCCGTCTTTTCCGGCACGCCGACCCGGAAATGTCCGAAGAGAAAAAAGTGCGTTTCTTGATGCGAGGCGTAGAGGAACTTTTTGCCGGAATGGTAAGAAGCCCACCGAAGACCGTCGACGAGTTTCTTCGTGAGGCGACGAGCATCGGGAAGACACTGGAATTGCGGAACCGGCAATTCGATCGCCGCACCAAGCCAACAAGCTACGCCGGAATTCAATCACTGGCCACGGACGATCTGTGCGAGACAATCAGGGCCATTGTGCGCGAAGAACTGCGCAAGGTTTTGCCATCGTCGCAGCCTCAAGTGGCCTCGATCGCCGACATCGTGAAAGAAGAGGTGCACCGATCGCTTGGAGTTCCTGAGGTGCAACCACAAGTACCGCAGCCTCAGCCAGAAGCGATGACTTACGCCGCCGTCGCACGCCGTCAAGGTCCCCCTCCACGATCACGCCAAGGCCCTGTAACGCTGCAATACCGTCGTCCGCCGCCGCCGCCAGCACGCCCACCCGTCGCCCAGCGCACCTACGCGAGGAAGACGGACATTTGGCGCGCCCCCGACCACCGCCCGCTCTGCTACCACTGCGGCGAAGCCGGCCATGTTTACCGCCGATGCCCATACCGCGAGCTGGGATTGCGAGGCTTCGCCGTCAACGCACAGCGCCCGAGGGAAGGTGAACGCCCTCGTGACATCGCCGACTACCTCGCCGCTACTCAGTGGAGCCCTCGACGACCGTCCCGTTCGCCGTCACCAGGCCGCTCCCTGTCGCCACAGCGCCGACCATACACTGGCCCAGCCCGGGGCCGGTCCGTCAGCCCATATCCGGAAAACTAAAAGCAGCAACTGATGGAGGTGCGGTTGCTGTTCGTCGAACTGACGAAGATCCACCGCCGCCGCCGAAGACGCCGAAGAAACTAACTCGACGATATAACGACACGCCGCCGTCCCGACGAAGTCTGGAAGCAAAGAATACGACGACGAAAGACGACCTGACGACGCGACATTCCAGCTTCCGTTCAACACGACGCAGCCGTGATCTGACGCCGAGACCTAACTGCAACGCCAGACAAAGAACCACCGACCTCGACGTGCTTCTCGACGGCCACACAGTTACCGCCTTAGTGGACACAGGGGCCGATTACTCCGTAATGAGTGGACACATCGCCGCCCAGTTGAAGAAAGTTAAGACTGCATGGGAAGGCCCTCAAATTCGTACCGCTGGAGGACACCTCATCACGCCGAGTGGAATTTGCACGGCAAGAATTACCATTCATGACCGGACTTACCCTGCCACCTTCGTTATCCTGCAACAGTGTTCACGAGACGTCATTCTCGGCATGGACTTCCTGAACCAACACGGCGCAATCATCGACCTGAAGTCGAAGTCAATAACGCTGTCGGAAGATCAAGCGATACCGCCGGAGAGCCCTCGTAGTCACCACGCCTTGAGTGTGCTCGAAGATGTGAGCATCCCGCCTCGCTCCAGCATTGTTATTTCGGTCGGCACCGAAACACCCGCTGACGTAGAAGGCGTTATCGAAGGCGACCAACGGCTACTACTAGACCGTGAAATTTGCGTCGCAAGAGGGATCGCTCGACTGCACGGAGGAAACACGAAAGTGTTGCTGACAAACTTCAGCCAGGAGTTCAAGCACATCAACAAGGGCACGACGATCGCATACATCGAGGAAATTCAGGAAACCAGCGATGCCTTTGTCCTCTCGGATTCTGTTGCATCTACCCCGACGACCGTAGTTACCGAGCCAGACTTCGACATAAATCCAAGTCTCCCCGTGATTAAGCAGCAACAGCTCAGAAGTCTGCTTCGACGATATAAAGACTGCTTTTCGACGTCATCGAGGATTCGACAAACACCAGTCGCAAAGCATCGCATAATAACCGAAGAGTGCGCTCAACCACTACGCCAGAGCCCTTACCGAGTTTCGACGCGAGAACGCGAAGCTATAAGACAACAAGTCGACGAAATGCTGCGCGACGACATCATCCAGCCGTCGAAAAGCCCGTGGGCGTCTCCAGTTCCTGGTGAAGAAAAAGGACGGAACCCTACGTTTCTGCATCGATTATCGTCGACTGAACAAGATCACGAAGAAGGACGTATACCCGCTTCCGCGGATAGACGACGCACTGGATCGGCTCTGCAACGCTAAATACTTCTCGTCGATGGACCTCAAGTCTGGCTACTGGCAAATAGAAGTCGACGAGAGAGATTGCGAAAAGACCGCATTCATCACGCCAGACGGCCTCTACGAGTTCAAGGTTATGCCATTTGGACTGTGCTCGGCGCCTGCAAAGTTCCAGCGCGTGATGGACACGGTTTTAGCAGGATTGAAGTGGCAGACCTGTCTTGTTTACTTGGATGACGTCGTCGTCTTCGCCGGAAATTTTGACGATCACCTTAAGCGGCTTGCGACAGTATTAGAGGCCATCAAGTCATCAGGGCTCACTCTGAAGCCGGAAAAGTGTCGCTTCGCTTACGATGAGCTTCTATTCCTAGGCCACGTGATCAGCAAATCTGGAGTCCGCCCCGACCCGCAGAAGACAGCTGCCATCGCAAAGTTCCCGCAGCCAATCGACAAGAAGGCAGTGCGCAGATTCCTTGGCATGTGTGCCTACTATAGGCGCTTTGTCAAGGACTTTTCACGCATCGCGGAGCCGCTAACACATCTAACGAAATGTGATGTCGAGTTCAAGTGGGAAACGCCGCAGGCCGACGCATTTCAAGAACTCAAACGACGCATGCAGTCACCGCCGGTACTTGCACACTTCGACGAGGACGCCGATACTGAAATCCACACTGACGCCAGTAGCCTAGGCCTCGGTGCCGTCCTAGTCCAGAGGAAAGACGGACTTGAACGGGTGATATCTTATGCTAGCCGGTCGCTGTCAAAAGCGGAAGGCAATTATTCTACGACTGAAAAGGAATGCCTCGCCATCATTTGGGCTACAGCAAAATTCCGCCCTTACCTCAACGGCAGGCCATTCAAAGTCGTCAGCGACCATCACGCGTTGTGTTGGCTAGCTAACTTAAAGGACCCTTCAGGACGGCTGGCGCGGTGGAGCCTCAGATTGCAAGAATATGACGTCACCGTAATATACAAGTCCGGAAGAAAACACTCTGACGCCGACTGCTTATCACGCGCCCCCATCGATCCCCCGCCGCAAGACGACGAGGACGACGACGCCTTCCTTGGAATAATAAGCGCGGAAGACTTCACTAAACAGCAGCGAGCAGACCCGGAGCTAAAAGGCCTCGTCGAGTACTTGGAAGGGAACACCGACGTTGTCCCTAGGGCATTTAAGCGCGGGTTGTCTTCGTTCACGCTACAAAACAACCTGCTCGTGAAGAAGAACTTCTCACCAGTCCGCGCCAGCTACCTTCTTGTTGTACCGTCAGCGCTGCGTCCAGAAGTACTGCACGCCCTACACGACGACCCAACCGCTGGGCACCTTGGATTCTCCCGGACGCTGTCGAGGATACAGGAAAGGTATTACTGGCCGCGTCTGACCGCTGACGTCGCCCGTTACGTCAAGACATGCCGAGACTGTCAGCGGCGCAAGACACCACCGACCAGGCCAGCAGGGTTACTACAGCCAATCGAACCTCCTCGTCGACCATTCCAGCAGATTGGGATGGATTTGTTGGGGCCGTTTCCGACGTCAACATCCGGGAATAAGTGGATCGTCGTGGCGACGGACTACCTCACCCGCTTCGCTGAAACTAAAGCTCTACCAAAAGGCAGTGCAGCCGAAGTGGCGAAATTTTTCGTCGAGCACATCCTGCTGCGACATGGTGCCCCAGAAGTCCTCATCACCGACAGAGGAACGGCTTTTACAGCAGAGCTCACCCAAGCCATTCTGCAATACAGCCAGACAAGCCACAGGAGGACAACTGCCTACCACCCGCAGACGAATGGTCTCACGGAACGCCTGAACAAGACCCTCGCCGACATGCTAGCAATGTACGTCGACGTCGAACACAAGACCTGGGATGCAGTCCTGCCGTACGTAACATTCGCTTACAACACGGCGGTGCAAGAAACAACACAGATCACGCCGTTTAAGCTGGTTTACGGCAGGAATCCGACGACGACGCTCGACGCCATGCTGCCGCACGTCACTGACGAGGAAAATCTTGACGTCGCTAGCTATCTCCAGCGCGCCGAAGAAGCCCGACAGCTCGCCCGCCTGCGGATCAAGAACCAGCAGAGGACAGACAGCCGACACTACAACCTCCGACGACGCTTTGTCGAGTACCAGCCCGGTGACCGTGTTTCGGTTTGGACCCCTATACGCCGACGAGGACTGAGCGAGAAGCTCTTGCGTCGCTATTTCGGACCGTACAAGATCATCCGACGTATTGGCGCACTGGACTATGAGGTCGTGCCACATGGCATTTCGCTGTCACAGCGGCGCCGCTCACGACCTGAAATTGTCCACGTTGTGCGACTCAAGCCGTATCACCAGCGTTGACGAACTTTGGGACTTCGCATAACTGACCTTTGGACTTGATTTATTTTCGTTGTTTTGTTACTTATGTTTAATAAGTGTCCTTTTGTGTTTCCCTCTCTTATATTTGTAGCATCGGGACGATGCTATTTAAGAGGGGGGTATTGACACGTGTACCTATATTTATCGGGCGACCACGTTCCGCCGCCTAACAAATCTTATCGCACAGCGCGGGACGCGCTTGCATATATCCGAAGTTTCTGGAAAGTTATCGATGCTTCTATCCGCAGTCTGTTGTCGCCGAACCTTGTGTTATCTGATTTATTCGCCTGACGCGAATGGTGTAGAACTTTGTGGAAGGCACGCGGGTCCCAACGATTAGTCTGGAACATTCGACGATTCTGTATAAAAGCCGACGCGCTTGACCCGCTGATCAGATTTTCGACGATCGCCGACTGTGTTCGCCGCTATCGTTGTGCTTTAAGTGTAGCCTGTTTTGTGGGCACAGGTTCGCCCAATAAAAGCTAGTTTTGTCTTTCACAGTACTGCTACTGTGTTCTTTGAAGTCACGACCACGTGACAATATTAATTTTTTTCGAAGCATGAAGCTAGATGTTTGGAGCACCCAACATAGGAAGCAGTTTTTCATGTTCTTTTGTTTAAAGATTTTTAAATTTGTCTTTTGTGTGACTAATGCATGGCCATGTCCAAAACAATGGAGTTCAGTGCACTATAAAGTAAGAAATATTAATCCAATCATAAAAGCTCTTCCTATGTTGGGAAGCTTGTGCTTTCTGCTATTGGTCCATATTGTCACGTGGTGGTGACGTTGAATAACACAGTAGCAATACTGTGAACTACAAAACAAACTTTTATTGGGCGAACCTGTGCCCACAAAACAGGCTACACTTATAGCACAACGATAGCGGCGAACACGCTCGGCGATCGTCGAAAATCTGATCAGCGGGTCAAGCGCGTCGGCTTTTATAGAGCAGTCGTCGAATGTTCCAGACTAATCGTTTGGACCCGCGTGCCTTCCACAAAGTTCTACACCATTCGCGTTACGCGATGAAATTAGATAACACAAGGTGCGGCGACAACCGACAGCCGGGTAGAAGCATCGATAACTTTCCAGAAACGTCGGACACATGCAGGCGCGTCCGTCGCTGTGCGATTACAGTTGGTAAGCGGCGAAACGTGGTCGTCCGATAAAGATAAGTACACGTGTCAATACCCCCCTCTTAAAAAGCATCGTCCCGATGCTACAAATATAAGAGAGCGAAACACAAAAGGACACTTATTAAACATAATTAACAAAACAACGAAAAGAAATCAAGTCCAAAGGTCAGTTACGCGAAGTCCCAAAGTTCGTCAACGCTGGTGGTACGGCTTGAGTCGCACAACGTGGACAATTTCAGGTCGTGAGCGGCGCCGCTGTGACAGCGAAATGCCGTCTGGCACGACCTCATAGTCCAGTGCGCCAATACGTCGGATGATCTTGTACGGTCCGAAATAGCGACGCAAGAGCTTCTCGCTCAGTCCTCGTCGGCGTATAGGGGTCCAAACCCAAACACGGTCACCGGGCTGGTACTCGACAAAGCGCCGTCGGAGGTTGTAGTGTCGGCTGTCGGTCCTCTGCTGGTTCTTGATCCGCAGGCGGGCGAGCTGTCGGGCTTCTTCGGCGCGCTGGAGATAGCTAGCGACGTCAAGATTTTCCTCGTCAGCGACGTGCGGCAGCATGGCGTCGAGCGTCGTCGTCGGATTCCTGCCGTAGACCAGCTTGAACGGCGTGATCTGTGTTGTTTCTTGCACCGCCGTGTTGTACGCAAAGGTTACGTACGGCAGGACCGCGTCCCACGTCTTGTGTTCGACGTCGACGTACATTGCTAGCATGTCGGCGAGGGTCTTGTTTAGGCGCTCCGTGAGACCATTCGTCTGCGGATGGTAGGCAGTTGTCCTCCTGTGGCTTGTCTGGCTGTACTGCAGAATGGCTTGGGTGAGCTCTGCTGTAAAAGCCGTTCCTCTGTCGGTGATGAGGACTTCTGGGGCACCATGTCGCAGCAGGATGTTTTCGACGAAAAATTTCGCCACTTCGGCTGCGCTGCCTTTTGGTAGAGCTTTAGTTTCAGCAAAGCGGGTGAGATAGTCCGTCGCCACGACGATCCACTTATTCCCGGATGTTGACATCGGAAACGGCCCCAACAAATCCATCCCAATCTGCTGGAATGGTCGACGAGGAGGTTCGATCGGCTGCAGTAATCCTGCTGGCCTTGTCGGTGGTGTCTTGCGTCGTTGACAATCTCGGCATGTCTTGACGTAACGGGCGACGTCGGCGATCAGACGCGGCCAGTAATACCTTTCCTGTATTCTCGACAGCGTCCGGGAGAATCCAAGGTGCCCAGCGGTTGGATCGTCGTGTAGGGTGTGCAGTATCTCTGGACGCAGCGCTGACGGTACAACAAGAAGGTAGCTGGCGCGGACTGGTGAGAAGTTCTTCTTCACGAGTAGACTGTCTTGAAGCGTGAAGGAAGATAATCCGCGCTTAAATGCCCTGGGGACAACGTCGGTGTGCCCTTCCAAATAATCGACGAGGCCTTTAAGCTCCGGGTCCGCTCGTTGTTGTTCGGCGAAGTCTTCCGCGCTTATTATTCCAAGGAAGGCGTCGTCATCCTCGTCATCTTGCGGCGGCGGGTCAATGGGGGCGCGTGATAGGCAATCGGCGTCTGAGTGTTTTCGTCCGGACTTGTATGTTACAGTGATGTCGTATTTTTGTAGTCTGAGGCTCCACCGTGCCAGCCGTCCTGAGGGATCCTTTAAATTCGCTAGCCAACACAAGGCGTGATGGTCGCTGACGACTTTGAATGGCCTGCCATATAGGTAAGGGCGAAATTTCGCTGTAGCCCAAACGATGGCGAGGCATTCCTTTTCGGTTGTAGAATAATTGCCTTCCGCTTTTGACAACGACCGGCTAGCGTAAGCTATCACGTGTTCATGTCCATCTTTTCTCTGGACTAGGACGGCACCGAGGCCTAGGCTACTGGCGTCAGTGTGGATTTCGGTATCGGCGTGCTCGTCGAAGTGCGCAAGTACGGGCGGCGACTGCATGCGTCGTTTGAGTTCTTGAAATGCGTCGGCCTGCGGCGTTTCCCACTTGAACTCGACGTCACATCTAGTTAGCTGCGTCAGCGGCTCTGCGATGCGTGAAAAGTTCTTGACAAATCGCCTGTAGTAGGCACACATGCCAAGAAATCTACGCACTGCCTTCTTGTCGATGGGCCGTGGGAACTTTGCTATGGCAGCTGTCTTCTGCGGGTCGGGGCGGACTCCAGATTTGCTGATGACGTGGCCTAAAAATAGAAGCTCCTCGTAAGCAAAGCGGCACTTTTCCGGCTTCAGAGTAAGTCCTGATGACCTGATGGCCTCTAGTACTGTTTCAAGCCGCCTTAGGTGAACGTCGAAATTTCCGGCGAAGACGACGACGTCATCCAAGTATACGAGACAGGTCTGCCACTTCAATCCTGCTAAAACCGTGTCCATCACGCGCTGGAACGTTGCTGGCGCCGAGCACAGTCCGAATGGCATAACCTTGAACTCGTAGAGGCCGTCTGGGGTGATGAAGGCGGTCTTTTCGCGATCTCTTTCGTCGACTTCTATTTGCCAATAGCCAGACTTGAGGTCCATCGACGAGAAGTATTTAGCGTTGCAGAGCCGATCCAATGCGTCGTCTATCCGTGGGAGGGGGTATACGTCCTTCTTCGTGATCTTGTTCAGACGACGATAATCGACGCAGAAACGTAGGGTTCCGTCCTTTTTCTTCACCAGGACAACCGGGGATGCCCACGGGCTTTTCGACGGTTGGATGATGTCGTCGCGCAGCATTTCGTCGACTTGTTCTCTTATAGCTTCACGTTCTCGCGGCGAAACTCGGTAAGGGCTCTGACGGAGTGGTCGAGCGCACTCCTCGGTGATTATGCGATGCTTGGCGACTGGTGTTTGTCGAATCCTCGATGACGTCGAAAAGCAGCCTTTGTATCGTCGGAGCAGACTTCTGAGCATCTGTTGCTTAATCATAGGCAGATTTGGATTAATGTCGTAGTCTGGTTCGGGAACCATGGTCGTCGGGGTAGACGCGGCGGAATCCGAGAGGACAAACGCATTACTTGTTTCCAGAATTTCCTCGATGTACGCGATCGTCGTGCCCTTGTTGATGTGCTTGAACTCCTGGCTGAAGTTTGTCAGCAACACTTCAGTTTTCCCTCCATGCAGTCGAGCGATCCCTCTTGCGACGCAAATTTCACGGTCTAGCAGTAGACGTTGGTCGCCTTCGATGACGCCTTCTACGTCAGCGGGTGTTTCGGTGCTGACCGAAATAACAATGCTGGAGCGAGGCGGGATGCTCACTTGATCTTCGAGCACACTCAAGGCGTGGTGACTACGAGGGCTCTCCGGCGGCATTGCTTTATCTTCCGACAGCGTTATTGACTTCGACTTCAGGTTGATGATTGCGCCGTGTTGGTCCAGGAAGTCTATACCGAGAATGACGTCTCGTGAACACTGTTGGAGGATAACGAAGGTGGCAGGGTAAGTCCGGTCATGAATGGTTATTCTTGCCGTGCAGATCCCAGTCGGCGTGATGAGGTGTCCTCCAGCGGTGCGAATCTGAGGGCCTTCCCACGCGGTCTTAACTTTCTTCAACTGGGCGGCGATGTGTCCACTCATTACGGAGTAATCGGCCCCTGTGTCGACTAAGGCAGTGACTGCGTGGCCGTCGAGAAGTACGTCGAGGTCGGTGGTTCTTTGTCTGGCGTTGCAGTTAGGTCTCGGCGTCAGATCACGGCTGCGTCGTGTTGAACTGAAGCTGGAACGTCGTGTTGTCAAGTCGTCTTTCGTCGTCGTATTCTCTGCTTCCAGACTTCGTCGGGACGGCGGCGTGTCGTTATGTCGTCGAGTTAGTTTCTTCGGCGTCTTCGTCGGCGGCGGAGGATCTTCGTCAGTTCGACGAACAGCAACCGCACCTCCATCGGTTGCTGCTTTTAGTTTTCCGGATATGGGCTCGCAGAGCGGCCCCGGGCTGGGCCGGTGTATGGTCGGCGCTGCGGCGACAGGTAGCGGCCTGGTGACGGCGAACGGGACGGTCGTCGAGGGTTCCACTGAGTGGCGGCGAGGTAGTCGGCGATATCGCTAGGTCGTTCGCCAATCTGTGGTCGTGGCGCGTTAACGGCGAACCCTCAGAGTCCCATCTCCCGGTATGGGCATCGGCGGTAGATGTGCCCGGCTTCTCCACAGTGATAGCAAAGCGGGCGGTGGTCGGGGGCGCGCCAGGCGTCAGTCTTCCTCGCGTAGGTGCGCTGGGCGACGGGTGGGCGTGCTGGCGGCGGCGGCGGTGGACGACGGATTTGCGGCGTTACAGGGCCCTGGCGTTGTCGCGGAGGGGGACCTTGACGGCGGGCGACGGCGGCGTATGTCATCGCTTGCGGCTGAGGCTGCGGCGATTCAGGGGCTACTCCGAGTTGCTGTTGGAGATCTTCACGTACGACGTCGGCAATCGAACCCACTTGAGGCTGTGATGACGGGAACAGCCTCTGTAGCTCCTCCCGCACGACCGCTCGGATAGTCTCGCGCAGGTCGTCGGTGGCCAGTGACTGAACTCTGGCGTAGCTTGTTGAGTTCGTGCGCCGGTTGAATTGCCGGTTCCGCATTTCCAGTGTCTTCTCGATGCCAGTGGCCTCGCGAAGAAACTCGTCGACAGTCTTCGGTGGGCTTCGTACCATACCGGCGAAAAGTTCCTCCTTTACACCACGCATCAGGAGCCGGACTTTTTTTTCCTCCGACATCTCCGGGTCGGCGTGGCGGAATAGGCGGCTCATTTCTTCTGTAAAAATCGCGGTCGTCTCATTAGGCAGCTGCACTCGGGTTTCCAGCAGCGCTTGGGCTCGCTCTCGGCGTACGACGCTTGTGAAGGTCTGCAGGAAGCCGCCTCGGAAAAGGTCCCACGTCGTCAAGGTGGCCTCTCGATTCTCGAACCACGTCCTGGCGGCGTCCTCCAAGGCGAAATAGACATGACGCAGCTTGTCGTCGCCGTTCCAGCTGTTAAATGCGGCGACCCTCTCATACGTCTCGAGCCAGGTTTCCGGGGCCTCGAATGTTGAACCGCGGAACGTGGGGGGCTCCCTGGGCTGCTGCAGCACGACGGGGGATGCTGGGGCTGCCATTGGGGTGGACTTGGTGGCAATCTTTCTGCTCGTCTCAGGTAGAAGTCCGTGCTCTGGGGGCAGTCCTTGCAGTCGGCGGCTAGCACGCTGGTCTTGGGCGACGTTGGTTTTGTCCTCGGGCTTCGGGCTTGGATCGCGGCTTTGCGGGGGCGTTCGGTACATGAACGCACAAGCACCTCCACCAGATGTCACGTGGTGGTGACGTTGAATAACACAGTAGCAATACTGTGAACTACAAAACAAACTTTTATTAGGCGAACCTGTGCCCACAAAACAGGCTACACTTATAGCACAACGATAGCGGCGAACACGCTCGGCGATCGTCGAAAATCTGATCAGCGGGTCAAGCGCGTCGGCTTTTATAGAGCAGTCGTCGAATGTTCCAGACTAATCGTTTGGACCCGCGTGCCTTCCACAAAGTTCTACACCATTCGCGTTACGCGATGAAATTAGATAACCCAAGGTGCGGCGACAACCGACAGCCGGGTAGAAGCATCGATAACTTTCCAGAAACGTCGGATACATGCAGGCGCGTCCGTCGCTGTGCGATTACAGTTGGTAAGCGGCGAAACGTGGTCGTCCGATAAAGATAAGTACACGTGTCAATATGTCATTTGTCTATTTTTGTGCAGCGGTTATTTGTCTATTGTAGTAAGAACAAAAGACAGTGTAAAAGACATTTTCTTAATTATGTAACGAAATAATGAACCTACAGAAAAAATAACTGTGTTTTTAGAATCGGGAGAAGCAACTAAATAAGCATAACAATTTTTAACAAGTTTGGTTCATAAATAAGTAATGATAACTATTAATCACCACGTCCCCCCTTAAACTACAATTTGCACGATCAGAATCTGCTCTCCCAATAGTGCAGTCTTCCCCAAAAGGTAATGAACAAGCAAGTTATGTGTCAATGACTAAGAATGTGTATTATAAGATAGTTTGAGAGTGGTACCGTCAAAAACTGCGCTAAAAAACAATGTGCAAATGGACTCAATCCCAGCATTCTTTTTCATCCAACATCCTTTTTGAGCTAGCTTAGTACCACACTAGCACGAGGAGTACCAAATTGCATAAACAACAAGAACGCACTGAAATGTCTGCCGGAGAGAAACACCATAATGTTGACTATATCTGTAGCTATGGCTGCACCATTGACTTCCAGAAGGATAATGGCATGCTTTTGCCTTGCTTTAGCCATAAGGCAGCATCTATGGAATGAGGATTTCGTTCTTATGCTTCACTTGGCGCTAAGAAGGCCTCTTGGGGCAAAGTGGCGCATCAGTGCATCACTCCGAAAGCCCTCGAGTTCAGCCATCAGCTCTCACTGGCCCCGTCTATGTTGTCAGACAGCGCTTGTCCTGCCTTTCTGTGCCGTCTTATACTCTGCACTGGCATCACGAGTAAGTTCCCACATGTCTAGTTTGGCACCCCTGTACAGTTCTGCTCAAGGTTGCCTTGAACCCTGTGGGGGTTCCACTCTGCGTGCGGCTAGGGCTGAAGGCAAGCTCCAGAACTAGCCCCACGCAGTCGCTTCGTGGTACTCCCAGCCCGTAGCGCGGGAATTGCGGCTATGTCGGGTTCGAACGAATAAGGCAACCGGCGGCGTCAACTGTAACAACGTTTATTGCTACCAGCAATAATGAACACTCGCAGAGGGACGTCCTTTCACTAAAGTAATAAATAGGCTTGCCTCGTTGCCCGGGTGGGTCAGGCAAACGAAGTCACTCACGGGTCGCGGCAGGTGGCTTCGTCCAGGCGGTGCAGGTGTCCGGTGTCCCAAGAGAGAGAGTCTCCCCCGGTGGCGTGCTTTTATGCCTTTTTACCTTTTTGCGAGGGGAAGTCCTCCCCGCCTGCCGGATACGTCTCCCTTTCCCGCGAGCCACATGGGGGGAGAGGGGGCACGCGCGTCACAAGAGAAGGGGAGGGCGCGTAGTGCCTCTCTCCCTTGTCTACGCCGGCTCAACCCGCCCGCCACGTGCGAACGCGAGTACGCGGGAGGAAATGGGAGCGGGTGCTCCCCACAACCCAAGGCAACGGCCACGGGCAA
This sequence comes from Dermacentor andersoni, assembly GCF_023375885.2. Lineage (NCBI taxonomy): Eukaryota > Metazoa > Arthropoda > Arachnida > Ixodida > Ixodidae > Dermacentor > Dermacentor andersoni. The sequence continues at coordinate 235,658,676 of NC_092816.1, read as the reverse complement.
GACAGGTGGCACTGATGTGTTACAAGGAGTGCTTCCTACTGACATGAAAACGTTACCTATACCTCCATCATACTGTGGGAGGTTGCGTTCTGGACTCTGTAACGTAGCAAAAGTGGTGAGAGGACCTACCCTGCCTTTCCGATGGCTTGGCCTAAGGAAGGCATCGTCAAGTTCTTCATCAGCTGCACAAATGATCAAGGTCAAGGTCAACTATGGTTTGTGAATGCCACCTATGAACACATAATTTGTTTTCCAGTATTCCTACAAAAAAAAAGGGGCTTCACGGGGTTTTTTAGGACACTGTATAGCCTAAAAAGCACTGACAGGGCAGTAGTAATACCAAGCTGTAAGAGAAAAAAAAAGTAAATAAGAAAAGTAGCTCTATGTAGGTGCATAAGCATTAGTATAATAAATACTGAAAACTTACTGAAACATACAAATAAAGTTAACAAACCAGGATTGGTCGATTTAGATGGCCATTTTTTTATTCAAAGCATTTGACATGTGTATTGTATCCACTATTGTCTGTACTTCATGCAGTATTGGGTATGATTCAGTGGTCACGACTTCATTTGTCAAATAGGACACTTGTTTCTTTTAAGGTTTTCAGGTCCTTTATGTGTGTGTCACTGTTTTTCACACTCACTTCATTCAGAAGAGATGAGCAGCTTCAGTAGTTCAAAAACAGGATTCACATCACACTCAATGCTAGAAAACAGTGCAAGTCACTTTCTTCCATAACGTGTGGATTTCCTTTATGTGGGTATTGCAGGAAGCGATAGTTCCCTTATTAAGTGGCTAAAGGTGACTACAGAAGAGCATGTGTCAGGTTCGAACACCACATGTGAGACCCTGAAAGTGAATTCAAGCCCTTTGCAGTGGCCACAACAACACTCACCCTGAAGGCAAAAGACTCACCCTGTTCACAGTGTTCTTCCTTTGGTGTCAAGGAAGAGTCCATACGGTCAGTGAACTCTGCAAAGCTGATCTCCCCTGTAATGACAAACACACACACGCCAAAACAATGCGAGACAAGATAGCAAGAATGAGACAGTGCAAGTATTTCTTTGTTTATTATTATTTACTAATTGTTGTTGATGATGATGATGTATGGGCTTTTTTTGGTGCAAAGGACAGGGATGGCCAAAGAGTGCCAATAAATGGTTTCGGGAAGTCAATGATGGGGAGAATGACAAGTTTCCGATGTAGCGAGGCTGTAGAGGGGCCTAAAATTTGGTCTGTAAGGTACGTAAAATATGCAAGTAATAAAATAATGTCAAGGATGAGTGGTGTGGGCAATGACCATAAAATATATTCTAAAATTAAGTAACACAAAGAAGTGTGTCAATTGCACTAGCGCTACCGTCTCACTAAGACCCTTGAGCAGAAGGGTCTGGAGGCATGTGCTCTACAAAACAGTACGCTCGCAGCAATACCCTCTAAAGAGAGGGAGGGCTACGAGTCTCTTGGGCTAATAACATGCAGCATAACATCATGTAAGATGTTAAACACTGCCTTGGTTTCAAACAGGGGTTCTGGGCCAAAAAACAGTGTCGTATGTATGGGGATATGTTGTTTGAATGCCACAGAAAAGTGCCTTCTTCGCTCTGCTTCTGCTTTCCGGTACTCCAGGAAGATGTGGAGTACAGCCAGTTTTTCGCCACATCTACCACAGTGGGGAGGTTCAGCACCAGTTAAAAGGTATGAATATGTACCATATGTATGCCCTATTCTGAGAAGGCAGAAGTGAACTACAGATCGTCCTGACTTTGTTAATGATGGCCAGTTCCCTTAAAGTGACTTAAGTACATGGAGCTTATTCATGTTTGCTCATTTCATAAGTGTTGCCAATAGCTCCTGAATTTTTTTTCATAGGAATGGCTTCAAGTCTATGGCAGGAACGAGGATGGACGGATTTCTAGTTTTTGCTACTGTGGACGTAGCCAGTTTATCTGAAAACTCATTACCCTCTATACAACTGTGCCCAGGCACCCAACATGTTACAACCTGTTGGTTATATGCATATGTATTGCAGAGTAGTGAATATATTTCGCTTTTACCGGATTTTTGTTTTCGCAATGATGGTAAAGATTTGGCAACACTCATGGAATCTGTGAATATAATGGCCTTTGGGAGTTTTGCTTTCTTAATATGTTTAGTAGCTGACCCGTGAAGATTCTGGTTTCAGGATGTAGAACGTCACATTCTGAAAACAATGGTCCGACAGCCGCGTAAGAGACACTGGCTTGTGACGTTGACGCATCTGTGTAAAACTCTCGGCAGGTGTACTTCGACTGGAGCTCTCGAAAGTGCATACGTATGTGCACATTGGGAGCGTGTTTTGTAACACCTACAAATGATGCGTCGCATTCAACCATTTCCCATTGCTGTGGCGGTAAGACCTTTACTGGCGTCATTAAGCAATGTTCGAGGATCGGGGCACCCATTTTATCGCTAAGTTTTCTGAGCTGCATTGAAAAAGGCTCTCTCACTGAGGGTCGATCCCAAAATAGTGCAGCACGTCATATTGTTAACGCATGTATAGTAAGGATGTCAAAGGTTGAAACTGCTGTATATTCTTTGTAGGTGAAGGGACCATTCGTTGGTTTTCAACACATAGGCTCTCAATAGGGCTTGTTCCAAAGGCGCCTGTGGCAAGGCGGATACCCAGATGGTGGACAGAATCCAGCATCTTAAGCGTGCTGGGCGTGGCAGATTGATATACCAAGGAACAGTAATCTAAACGTCATCGAACAAGACTCCTGTAGAGCTTTAATAAGCGCTTGCTGTCACTTCCCCACGTTAAAAAATTTTCAATAAGTTCACTGTCTTTAGGCATTTTGCCATGAGATATCTTATAGGTGGAATGATGGTCAATTTCATGTCAAGCACGATGCCTAACAATTTGTGCTCCTTGCTTACAGGTATTCGTTGCTCAGACACTTCTATACTAGTATCTGGAACTAGTCCTCGCTTTCCTGTGAAAAGAACACAAGAGCGTTTCCGGGGGTTATCTTGAAATCTGTTTTTCTTTTTTTCTGCCCATTTAGACACTTTGTTTAGGCCTTGCTGCACCTGCCGTTCACAAACTGTGAGGTTACAAGACTTGAAGCCTAATTGTATGTCGTCTACATAAACAGTATAGATAATTGCTAAAGGTAGCGATGCATGAAGCGAATTCATCTTGACAATGAAGAGCGCGCATCTGAGCATGCCTTCGTGAGGTACACCAGTTTCTTGTGTAAATGAGTTTGACAATATATTGCCGATTCTGACTTGGAAAGTATGGTTGGACAGGTAGTTTTATACAGTGTTAAGCATATTTCCTGAAATGCCCATGTGCAGCAGGTCTCGTAATATACCATACCGCCATGTCGTGTCATATGCCTTTGCCATATTATCTTTTATCGATGAGCACTTTTCATTGCCTAACAAATGTTATCGCTCCGCGCGGGACGCGCCCGCATGTATCGGAAGTTTCTCTCGAATGTTATCAATGGTTCTGTTGTCACCGAAGCTTGTGTAATCTGACTGCATATGTGACGCGAATTGTGCAGAACTTTCTGGAAGACACGCGTGCACCAGCAATTATTCTGGAACGTCCGATGGCTCATGCATAAAAACTGACGCACTTGACCGGCAGATCAGACATTCACCGGTCATGTTCACTGCTATTGCTGCACTTTGAGTGTAACTTGCTTTTGCGGGCACAAGTTCGCCCAATAAAAACTCAGTTTCGTCATTCACAGCTTTAGAACTGTATTATTCACCGTCACTACTACGTGACATCTGGTGGTGATGCTAGTGCCTTCATGTACCGAACGCCCCCGCAAATCCGTGAGCCAAGCCCAAGCCGCGAAGACAACACTAACGTCGCCAAGCACCAACGAGCTAGCCGCAGGCTGCACGGACTACGCCTGGAGCATGGACTATTGCTGGGGAAGACGAGGAAGTGCACGGCCACGACAGCAGCTACAATGACAACCCCAGTGTCGCCAACCCCGATCGTGCTGCAGCAGCCCAGGGAACCATCGACGTTCAACGGTTCAACATTTAGAGGACCCAGAAAGTTGGCTGGAGACGTACAAGAGGGTTGCTACGTTTGACAGCTCGAACAGCGATGACAAACTGCGACATGTCTATCTCGCATTGGAAGACACTGCCAGAACGTGGTTCGAGAATCGAGAAGCCACCTTAACGACGTGCGACCTGTTCCGAAGCGGCTTCCAGCTGACATTCACAAGCGTCGTTTGCAAAGAGCGAGCCCAAGCTCTACTAGAAACCCGAGTGCAGCTGCTGAATGAGACCATCGCAATCTTTACTGAGGAGATGAGCCGTCTATTCCACCACGCCAACCTGGAAATGTCTGAGGAGAAGAAAGTCTGCCTACTCATTCGTCGTGTGAAGGAGGAACTTTTCGCCGGAATGGTACGAAGCCCACCCAAGACCGTCGACGAGTTTCTTCACGAGGCCACTAGTATCAAGAAAACACTGTAAATGTAGAACTGGATATTCAACCGCCGCACAAACTCAACAAACTACGCCGGAGTTCAATCACTGGCCACCGATGATCTGCGTGACACTATCACAGCGGTCGTGCGGGAGGAACTTCAGAAGCTGTTCCCTTCATCACAGTCTCAAGTGGCTTCAATTGCCAACGTCGTATGCGAGGAGCTCCAACAATCACTCGGAGTACCTCAATCACAGTACCTCATGTTGAATTCCAATGACGGAGTTGGAGCAGCTGACGGACTCCGCGAGCGAGCACTCGACTCTGGCGCAGAGCAACGCCTCCAGATCTGCGAGTGGAACACAACCTATGCCGCCGGAGCAAGGCGGAAGCGGTAGTTCTATCACCGAGTTACCCAGGATACCTTGCTTGTTGTCATTTCCTTCCGCTGTTTGCTCCCAGCACCGCCGCACCGGTCACTTGTCTCTTCAGCGCCGTTCACCTGTTGTTTTTTAAAAGTGCGGAATGGATATCTCGCCAAGCGTGCAGCAGCTTTTGCTTCCTCGCGAGTCGTGACTGGTGGCGCCTCCCAGCAGACAAATGTGGTAAAGGAAATACGTCACGCAGAGTTCCGGTCCACACCGTCGATTTTGGCGGAGCATCTTTTTCTGCTCCACGGAGTGACTCCCGCTCTGAATACCCTCCGACTCTCTCATTGGAACACCTTACTCCCGCCCTCACTCTGCCGTTGGAACAAACTTGCTCCGAAACGAGCAGAAAAACTTGCTCTGACTCCGCTATTGGAATTCAACATCAGCCTCAGCCAGAAGAGACGTACACTGCCATAGCCCGACATCACATTCCCCCTCTGCGCCAGCGCCAGAGCACTGTAACGACGCAGTCCCGCCGCCTCCGCCAGCTCACCCGCCCGTCGCCTGGCGCAGCCCCGTGATGAAGACGGATGTTTGGCGCACGCCCGACAATCATACACTGTTATTACTGCAGCGAAGCGGGCCATGTCTACCACCAGTGCTCATACCATTAAATGGGACTACGAAAGTTCGCCGTCAAAGCTCCGCGCCCGCAAGGTGAACACCATCCATCGCGGTATCCCCAACTACCTCGCTGTTACTCAGTGGAGCCCTTGACAACCATCCCATTCGCCATCACCAGGCCACTACCTGTCACCACAGCACCGTTCATACACTGGACGAGCCCGGGGCCGGTCCGTCAGTCAATATCTGGAAAATTAAAAAGCAGCAACCGATGGAGGTGCCGTTGCTGCTCGTCTAAATGACGAAGCCGCTGACAAAGACGCCCAAGAGACTATCTCGATGGCATAACAACGACACGCCGCCATCCCGACGAAGCCTGGAAGCAAAGAATGCACCAGCCAAAGACCTGATGACGTGACGTACCAGCCATGCATCAACACAACGCAGCCGTGATCCAACACCAAGACCTAACTGCAACACAAGACAACGAACAACTGACCTCAATCTGCTTCTCGACGACACGCAGACACCGCCTTAGTGGACACAGGAGATGACTACTCCGTCACCAGTACATTATTCACCGCCGAGCTGAAGAAAGTAAAGACTGCATGGGATGGCCCTCAAATTCGTATAGCTGGAGGACACCTAATAACGCTGATGGGAATCTGAATGGCAATAATTACAGTTCATGGCCGGACCTAACCTGCAACACTTGTTGTCATCCAACAGTGCTCCCGAGACATAATTCTAGGCATGGACTTATTAAACCAATACAACGCCATCATCGACCTGAGGTCGAAGTCGATAACGCTGCCCACAGACCAAGCGATCCCGACGAAGAGGCCTTCCAGTCAACCTGCCTTGAGTGTGCTTGAAGACCAAGTAAGCATCCCGCCTCGCTCCAGTGTTGTAATTTCCGTTGGCAGCGAAACACTCGAAAATGTACAAGGCGTCATCGAGGGCAACCAACTGCTTTCACTGCTCGACCGTGAAATTTGCCTCGCAAGAGGGATCACTCGACTACACGGAGGGAAAGTGACAGTGATGCTAACAAACTTCAGCCAGGAGTTCAAGCACATTAACAAGGGCACGGCGATCACACACATCGAGCAAATTGTGGAAACCAGCCATGCGTTTGTCCTATCGGATTCTGCTGCATCTACCCCAACGACCATAGTTCTCGAACCGGACTTCGACATAAATCTGAGTCTCCCCCTGAGCAAACAGCAACAGCTCGGAAGTCTTCTTCGATGATACAAAGACTGCTTTTCGACGTCATCGAGGATTCAACAAACGCTGATCAAGAAGCATCGCATAATAATCTAAAAGTGCACTCGACCACTCCGCCAGAGCCCTTACCAAGTTTCGACACAAGAATGTGACGCTATGCACAGGGGCATCATCCAGCCGTCAAAAAGCCCGTGGGCATCTCCTGTAGTCTTAATGAAGAAAAGGGACGGAACCCTACATTTCTGCGTCGATTATCGTCGACTGAACAAGATCACGAAGAAGGACGTATACCCCCTTCCACGGATAGACGACGCATTGGATCGGCTCTGCAACACTAAATACGTACTTCTTGCCAACGGACCTCAAGTCTGGCTTCTGGCAAATAGAATTCGACGAGAGAGATCGTGAAAAGACCGCGTCCATCAGGCCAGACGGCCTGTACGAGTTCAAGGTCATGCAATTCGGACTATGCTCGGAGCCTGCAACGTTTCACCACGTCATGGACACGGTGTTAGCAGGATTGAAGTGGCCGACGTGTCTTGTTTACTTGGATGACATAGTCATCCTCGCCAGAAATTTTGACGGTCACCTTAGGCGGCTTGCAATAGTATTAGAGGCCATCAAGTCTTCAGGGTTCACTCTGAAGCCGGAAAAGTGCCGCGTCGCTTACAATGAACTTTTGTTCCTAGGCCATGTCATCAGCAAATCTGGAGTCCGCCCCGACCCGCATAAGACAGCTGCCATCGCAAAGTTCCTATAGCCCATCGACAAGAAGGCAGTGCCTAGATTCCTTAGCATGTGTGCCTACTATAGGCGCTTTGTCAAGGATTTTTCACGCCACGCAGAGCCGCTAACACACCTAACTGAATGTGATGTCGAGTTCAAGTGGGAAAAGCCGCAGGCCGATAAATTTCAAGAACTCAAACGACACATGCAGTTGCCATCGGTACCTGCGCACTTCGACGAGGACACCGATACCGAAATCCACACTGACGCCAGTAGCCTAGGCCTCGGTGCCGTCCTGGCCCAGAGAAAAGAGGGACTTGAACGGATGATAGCTTACGCTAGCTGATTGCTGTCAAAAGTGGAAGGCAATTATTCTATGACCGAAAAGGAATGCCTCACCATCATTTAAGCTACAGCGAAATTCCGCCCTTACCTATTTGGCAGGCCATTCAAAGTTGTCAGCGACCATCACACGTTGTGTTGGCTAGCGAATTTAAAGGACCCTTCAGGACCGCTGGCGTGGTAGTGCCTCAGACTGCAAGAATATGACATCACTGTAACCTACAAGTCCGGACGAAAACACACTGATGCCAATTGCCTATCACATGCCCCCAATGACCCGCCGCCTCAAGATTACAAGGATGACTATGTCTTCCTTGGAATAATAAGTGCAGAAGACTTCACTGAACAACGACGAGCAAACCTGAAGCTGAAAAGCCTCGTCGAGTATTTGGAAGGCAATACCGACATTGTCCCTAGAGCATTTAACCCTTTCGCTGTCGGACCTTTCTGGCCGTGACGCACCCCCAGTGTCGGCTTGGTTTCAGGGAACGAGCATAACAGGGAATGAACATAGCAATTTATTTTTGATTATGATTGGTATACAAATAACGTAGTCAATGCTATATGCACATTTCAGTGTTCTGCAGCTGCTGTTAGTAAACATCATCATCATCATCAGCCTTGACTATAATATCCGTTCAACATCCGAATCTGACGATGCGGAACCCTCTTCCTCGCATGCGACTCTGTCAGAGTCCGAATCCGAGCTCGGCTCGTATTCTAAATCGGAATTGAGCCACCGCACCAATGAGCAGACGAAGGTCCCGCGTGCTCAGCCATCCGAAAGTAACCGCGCGCTGGGAGGATGCGCTTTCAGTCGCCCGCACAACGGAGAGAAATGGGACGTTGCGTGATCAAGAAGACAGAGGGAGATGGAAAAAGGCTAAACAAAGTTCGAAGGGCTTTACGTTTACTGCTGCAAGTCGGAAGCGAGGGTTCGGCGAGAGAGCGAAAGCAGCAATCGAGTCACACTTTTCGGAGGGGCAAGGCACGTGCGCCTGAACTTGACGCGGCGTAGCAGACACACCAACAGAAGAAAAATAAAAACATTCAAACCAGCGGAGATGGCAGAACAACCCTTGAACCCATAACCACACGCGCGCGACGCATTATCCAGCGAACGCGGAGCCACCGCGCCACTCAGCAAAGAGAAAGTGGGGAGTGGCAGTCGCACCGTACTCTTCAATACATGGGTTAACACAGGTCGGGGAGAATATACGAACTTGTAGAAAGAGTCAACAGATGGCGTGGCCAATTCAGGAGCGCCAGCTTTGTGCTCAGGCGCGAAATTTTGAACGCACGATAGAGAACGTACCGGCACGTCAGTGACACCGTGGGGGGGAAGCGCGATGACGTACCGGTACGTCCGTGACAGCGAAAGGGTTAAGCGAGGTTTGTCTTCATTCTTGCTTCAAAACAACCTACTCATAATGAAGAACTTCTGACCAGTCCACGCCAACTACCTTCTTGTTGTTCCTTCGGTGCTGCGTCCAGAAGTACTGCACACCCTGCATGACGATTCACCCGCTAGACACCTCGGATTCTCCCCAACACTATTGAGGATACAGGAAAAATATTACAGACTGCGCCCGACTGCCACTGCCGCCGCCTGTTTAATCAAGACATGCCAAGACCATCAACTATGCAAGACAGCACCGACAAGGCCAGCAGGATTACTACAGCCAATCGAGCCTCCTTGCTGAGCATTTCAGCAGATTGGGATGGACATGCTGGGACCCTTTCCGATGTCAGCATCCGAAAGATAGCGCAGCTGAAGTAATTCTTCGTCGAGAACATCCTGCTGCGACATGGAGCCCCAGAAGTCCTCATCATCGGCAGAGGAACAGCCTGTGCAGCAGAGCTCGCCCAAGCCATTCTGCAATACAGCCAGACAGCCACAGGAGGACAACTGCCTACCACTGACAGACGAACGGTCTCACGGAGCGCCTGAATAAGACCCTCGCCGACATGCTAGCAATGTACATCGACATCGAATACAAGTACTGGGATGCCGTCCTGCCGTATGGAACCTTCACTTACAAAACTGCGGTGCAAGAAACAACACAGATCCCGCCATTCAAGCTGGGTTACGGCAGGAACTCGACGACGATTCTCGACACCATGCTGCCGCACGTCACCAACGAGGAGAATCTTGATGTCGCCAACGATCTCCAGCACGCCGAAAAAGCCCAACAGCTTACCCACCTGTCAATCAAGAACCAGCAGAGGATGGACAACCGACACTACAACCTTCAATGATGCTACGTCAAATACCAGCCTGGCGACCGTGTTTGGGTTTGGACCCCAATACGCCGACAAGGACTTACCGAGAAGCTTTTACGCTGCTATTTCGAACCCTGCAAGATCACCCGACGCATTCGCACACTCGACTATGAGGTCGTACCAGACTGCATTTTGCTATCACAGCGGTGCCGCTCACAACCTGAAATAGGACACGTGCGACGTAAGCCGTTCTACCAGTGATAGTGCACTTTGGGACTTTGCGTAGCGGACCTTTGGACTTTCTTTTTGTTGGACTGTGTTGCTTTGGACTTTGTTTCTTTGATAAGTGTCCTTTTGTGTTTCGCTCTCCTGTCGTGTTTGTGGCAACAGAACAATGCTTTTTGAGAGGGGAGATTGATGGACTTGTTTGTCTTTTTCAGGTGAGCACTGTTCCCTGTCTAACAAATGTTATTGCTCAGCACAGGACACGCCTGCATGTATCGGAAGTTTCTAAAATGTTATCGATGGTTTTATCCGCTGTCTATTGTCGCTGAACCTTGTGCAATCTGATTGCATGTATGCACGATGCGAATGGTGTAGAACTTTCTGGAAGACACGTGAGTACCAGCAATTACTCTGGAACGTTCGATGGCTTGTGTATAAAAACCGCTAACTTGACCAGCAGTTCAGATTTTCGCCGATCGCCGCCTGTGTTCGTCGCTATTGCTGCACTTTGAGTGTAACTTGCTTTTGTGGGCACAAGTTTGCTCAATAAAAAGTCAGTTTTGTCATTCAGTTTTACAGCTGTATTATTCACCGTCACTACTACGTGACAATATTGTATAGCATAAGTGTTCTCACACATGTGCATTGTTTGTTTAGAGTTGTTTTGTGTGATGTTCGTTTTTCAATTATAGATGTTCGTCTTACATATGTGACTTGTCTCTATCTGTCTCTCGTTTGCCAGAATTTGTGACAGATATCCATCCCCAAAACCTGTTGAAGACTGCATTGGAATTCCATTCTGAATTGCTAGATGGCGCTACAGAGAAAATGTTAATTGAAACATCAATATATTTGCAGCGCATTCTGGCTGTTGACCAGGTATGTCACAGCAGGGACCAAATGCCTGTTGTACATTAGAAGGAATGAAAGTCAGGTGAGTTGACACAAATTCATGTTATTACTGCATGAAAAAAAAGGGGACAGGAGAGGAAGCATGTGTGCTGTGCATGTGTTTGCTTCGCCCTAGTCCCAGTTTTATTATTATTATTTTTTTACGGTAACAACATGGATGAATGGATGGATGTTATGAGCGTCCCCTTTGGAACGGGGCAGTGGGTTGCGCCACCAAGCTCTTGCTATTATACTGCCTAATGTCCTAGCTAGGTTAAACAAGAAAAAAAGAAAAAAAACACTCTGAACTACCACGCCCAAATTTTCTGAACCCCTATTGCGAACTGTGCTTTTGTACGTCTCCGTCTTTTGTCGTTTCTCTACTTTTCTTCCACCAATCCTCCAATCGCCTCTTACTAATGTCTATTGCGGACATGTTTGCTTTACCACTGCTCCCTCTGAACCCAAGGGCTTCAAGGAGGCCAGTGGTGCCTAAACAGACCACTGGGCAGACTTCTTCACATTCTAATAAAACATGTTCCATAGTTTCCCTAGCTTTACCGCAGCAAGCACACGCTTCTTCTTCCTTCTTATATCTCACTTTATAGGTGCGTGTTCTAAGGCATCCCGATCTTGCTTCGAAAAGTAATGAGCTCCCCTTTGAGTTATCATAAATTGTTTCTTTCCTGATTTCGTTTTTCCCTCTTAAGTAGTTACTCATGGCAGGTTTCTTTTCCACTGCTGCCACCCATGAGATTATTTCAGCCTCTGTGACTTTCCGCTTGACCTTCCTTGTTGCTGTGTTGCCCACCCCACAGGCCGCATACTTGCTGGTAAGCTTCCTAGTTCTTTTCCTCCACTGTGAATCAATGTTTTTCCTGTACAGATACCTGAACACTCTCCCAGCCCATTCACTTTCTTTCATATTCCTGTCATTCTTCATAGTCAATTTTACTGCAAGCTGCCCTCACTTCAGAACTAGTCCAGCCCATATCACCCTGCACAGCTTCATTTGTAGTCTTCTCGTGAGCGCCCAATGCGAAGCATCCCACTGACCTTTGGTTCCCATCGAGTCCAGATTGTACCCCTGATTTAAAGCAAACAAACGCATTTCCAAAAGTAAGTCCTGGAACCATTGCACCTTTCCACATACCTCGGAGGAACATGAGGCAGTTGTACTGCGCCCCCTATGGCTTGGCACATGAAGCAGATCCAGAAGAGGAGCAGAACTGATTCAGCCATGTTTTGCCCCAATGTTAGAAGTTGTGTAGTTCCAAACGTTAAAGAGGGGCTGCTGAAGCAAGAAACTTGGCCTAGTTGATTCATACTTCAGAGAAAGTGCTAAAACACGCATATGGCACTTTCGGGCACTATCTGTTTCTACTTACAAATGATGCCAGCCACAAAATAGTTACAAAGGAATTGTTGGTAGGCAAGTCAGGTGGGCTTTGCATTAAAACACCCAAACACACATACACACACAAGCACCACTAGGCACTGTTTTATAAAGGAAAGGTGTCGGACAAATGAATATATTTTATGTACGTGTTTTTCAAGCCTGCATGGTTATACATAGCTTAAACATTGTGACATGTTATTCTTTGCAACTAATGCTATTCGCTATTTTCATTCGGCTTGTGTGTCAAAGTCTATCTCCATAGAACACAAAGAGAGTAATGTGTTGCTCTCTTTGAGAGCAAGCACCCCTTCCCTCGTCATCTTCGTTTCACAAATCCTATCACTGACCACCAATCGCCTTCAACCACGAAAACAAACACCACGCAGAACATCATTCTTGGTCATCCTTCCAGCATGGAATGCTAGAAGATGTCTCTGCAGACTCCGTTTGGTTGTTATACCCAGAAGTACAGCTACGAGGCGTGATGCTGAGGTAATCTCTGGAGCCTGTGTTTGAAAGCGTTGAATAAAGTGACAGTGTTGCTAAAAGTCTATACACCACACTGCCCGTTCAATGTGCATACAATGAAGATGCTTGGAAGGGATTTGGTAGCAAAAGGTCAAGTGACAGAAGTGACCCAATTAACGTGGTGACAGCGCGCATAGCACCAAATGCAATACTCTGAAATTTTTTCCAGTGCTGTCCAGTGCGCCTTCAGGCGGTCGTTAATTAATGCATCTGCTTGTTTGTCCTCCTGCTGCCGAGAAGTATTTTGTGCACCACCTCCAAGGCACAAGGCAGAAAACCGACAAGAAGGGAAGACACAAAAAGAAACATGCCAAGCTGTTTGTGCCTTGAAACTATACAGGCATACTACAAGCAAGAGTTATCCAAGGCTTTTGTGGTGCAGTTTAAGAGGGCATCACAAAAATTATCGAGGCCCTCTTGCTGTGTTTGCACAGGTGGCAGTGCATACCACAATATAAGAAATGTCATTGCCTGTTGAGGCATGCTGATGATATGTGATAGGAGTGCAACCAAAATATAATGAGCCTACGATTTACTGAAAGCAGCAGGATGGTCACACTTAACAGGTTATAGGAACATGCACAACAGCACCAATGCTGGTAGCACCACCTTGACACCAGGACACAGATTATGCATCATCATTAGTATGCAGCTCTTTTTCACACACTGAAGAATGTGTCACTACACCAGCTCAGGCAATGGGCAATAAGCTTGCTGGTGCAGAGCTCACCATTGATGTACTTGGTGGTGAGCATGGAACGCAACTCCTCAGCATCCTGTGCATTCTTCTCCTGCTGGACAGAGAAGACACCTTTAGAACGTGCCCAAATTACACTTTGGTTTCACATGATGGGACATCCTATATGCTATGAGAATAGTGGGTGCCCACCCTGTATTCTTTAATGTGCACCTAAATTTAAACACATCTAAGCATAAATCTAAATCAAAGAATGCATTTTTTGCATTCCATCACTTAAAAAAAAATGCAAAAGAGAATCCAACCACCATTGAGCCAATCTGGTGGGTCTCAAGTTAAGAAACAGCTGGGTGTACCAGAAGTGCCAGCTCATTTCTTGTGCATCAACTAGTGAGTGAAAAGGGTATACAGTATTCTGAGGGCAAGAATAGTAGACAGTTGTTAAGTGCTGCATGTTGATAACGAAACTCAGAATACGCTCCTAGTACAGTTAGAAACTCACTGCAGAAACTGTATATCTCAAGTGCTGTGAGTAAGTATTATAGATAATCCCCTTAACCCTTTCAGGGTCAATGACGTAAATATACGGCGCCGCGAATAAGTTCAAACTGGTCAATGCCGCATAATTACGGCACCGTCTGTACGTTTAAAAAGCGCGCCAATTTCTTAACTTTTTCTGTCATGTGCTGCCACTATGTGGGAATACAGGGAATTTTTTTCGCGCACTTCCCTTACTCGGTTTTTGTTGCATGGTTTGTTTTAGAGCTAGTTCACTCCCACGCATCTATATACTACCCCCAATACTATATACCTATATACCGCATGTCTATCTACTACCCGTATTGCGCGGGCATGGGCGGGCGGCGGTTTGGGTTTTGTTCTGCGGGCGGTTTCGGCTTCTTGCACTTGCAAAACTGATGGCTATCGCATTACTAATTGCTCAAAGGGCATTTCTCGCACGTTTAGTGCTCACAGGGGGGCGCATAGGAAGGATGCCGCCGTGCATACTTCCCGTTGCCTTGTTTTCTTGTGGGGGGGGGGGAGACTCGGGAAAACTAATTGCCTCTGGTTGGCGATAACATGAAGATTAGCAGAAGTCTGTCACACGCTTTGCTTTTTTGACGGGCACACAACCACACAGTTTTCTTGAGTGCGTGCACCTACTCGGTTAGATTACGCTATGGATTAGTGCAAGAGCAGGAATATTTGAGTGTTGCAAAATATTCTCATGTGCGGATTTTCAAAGCCTTGAACTATGTGTATAACAATACATCAAATTTTTAATTCTTATAAGTTTATTTACTTTTTTTATTGTTGTTATTTATGAATGAAGAGTACATATATACCAACGCAAAATATTTTTCTCTCACTTTACGGTCACCCTAGAAAATTTATGCTACATTTTTTTCGAATTCAGTCCCTCAGAAGAATTGGAATCTGCAATAAAAAGAATCAATCCAAGGCGGTCGCATGTGGCGAAAAAATCGACCCTCAAAGGGTTAAAAGTTTCTGAAAAGTCTGCACAGACCCCAAATGTTAAGGCTTTACTTTCCATAAATTCTATGAGAAACTTATTTCACCCTATGGCATGAACACAAGAGAAACAGTCCGAGCAGACAACATACAACAAGTTTCATTTGTCAAAATGTGTGAAATATATACAGTATACTCTTGTTAATTTGACTAATTCGACTTTTCAGTTAATATTATCTCAACTGAAAGCCCTGGCAAGCACCCATACATTTCTCTGGACTAAAGCATTCAGCATTTCAAAGTGGCCCTGATCAGATTATTCAAACTTGACTGATCAGCACTTACACACGTGACTCCAATGTTGACCCCATTCGTAAACACAATGGCAGCAGTGTCTATCTCGGTGATGCTAGAGGACAGCGAATGCGTCAAGCACACTTCAGGTCCCACCAAAAAAGCCCATTTTCAGCATGTCATTAAGGAAGAAAGCACAATCAAGACAGAATTAGCGCAACGGAACTGCACACAAGAATGAAGAAAGGTCACACACAAAGTGCCACACTTTTAACTGAAGTTTAGTGGGAAAATGCAAAGCTTAAGTATTGAACAGAACAGGTGAAAGAATCATCAATGAAAAAAGTCGCTGTTTCGACCAAAAGGCGAAGCACCGATTGTGATAGCAAATTAGTGAACAGTAAGGAGAATGAAGAATAGTAGTTTCATCAGTTGTATAAGCTTGTAAACATAGCCATACTAACAGAATTAACAAGTATGGTGTCACGCATGCACAAGCAAACATGAACACATCTCGCTCGATGATAGCGGAAACTTGCTGTCAAAACACTGGAGTGAGGAAGCATGACAGCAGCAGCGAGCGAATTGACCTTCGTGCTGCATCTCGCATCAACACAAACTAAGCCACGGAAACATAGCATGCGGTGAACTCTGTCCCCGTCCCATTGCTGATGGCTTTCAATATACGGTAGCCAGGGCGCGCGCGTGCGACCGCCCGGTCCACCTGGAGTAGAATGCGCCCCCCTCCCTAACCTTCCCCCCGGAGCCTTGCGCGCAATGGAGGACGGCCCACTGCCTTTCTGCTTCCCTCCCTTGCATGCTTTCAATTGCACATACAGCATACAGTGTGTGGCAACAATTTTTTTGCCCTTGGGCATTACACAGAACCTCACGGTGGTGGTAGAAATGCAGTTGGAGTATCCATATATTTGCTATAGCAATAAAAACATTATCATGGGATGTAAATTACACAGGTGCAGCGGTGGCGTAGAGGTAGAACACCCCTCGCGTGCAAGAGGTCCGTGGTTCGAATCCCGGTGCCGCGCAATTTTCCACCGGATTAAAAAAAAATCCGCGTGTTGATAAAATTGCATAAACAGGCCTGGAGTGTGGCCTGATCCCGGTGACCAGAACCGGTAACGCACTCCTTCACCAGAGCAGGATTGGCCACCCTGGTGCAGTACTTGGCCACAACCTCCCATATGAACACAAGAATCAAACCCCGGCCCTCAGACCCCAGCAGCTGCGAAGCAACTGACCACGGCGGCGGTCAGACCTGCGACGCTGCAGAGGGTGCTAAGAATCCCTGGCTCCGGACAGGCCGCCATTGGAATATGAACCTGGCAACGTTTAACGCTAGAACGTTATCTAGTGAGGCGAGTCTAGCAGTGCTATTGGAAAAATTAGAGGGCAGTAAATGGGATATAATAGGGCTCAGTGAAGTTAGGAGGCCAAAAGAAGCATATACAGTGCTAAAAAGCGGGCACGTCCTGTGCTACCGGGGCTTAGAGGAGAGATGAGAACTAGGAGTCGGATTCCTGATTAATAAGAACATAGCTGGTAACATACAGGAATTCTATAGCATTAACGAGAGGGTGGCAGGTCTTGTTGTGAAACTTAATAAGAGGTACAAAATGAAGGTTATACAGGTCTACGCCCCTACATCCAGTCATGATGACCAGGAAGTCGAAAGCTTCTATGAAGACGTGGAATCGGCGATGGGTAAAGTCAAAACAAAATACAGTATACTGATGGGCGACTTCAATGCCAAGGTAGGCAAGATGCAGGCTGGAGACAAGGCAGTGGGGGAATATGGCATAGGCACTAGGAATAGCAGGGGAGAGTTATTAGTAGAGTTTGCGGAACAGAATAATATGCGGATAATGAATACCTTCTTCCGCAAACGAGATAGCCAAAAATGGACGTGGAGGAGCCCGAATGGCGAGACTAGAAATGAGATAGACTTCATACTCTGCGTTAACCCTGGCATCATACAAGATGTGGACGTGCTCAGCAAGGTGCGCTGCAGTGACCATAGGATGACAAGATCTTGAATTGGCCTAGACTTGAGGAGGGAACGGAAGAAACTGGTACATAAGAAGTCGATCAATGAGTTAGCGGTAAGAGGGAAAATAGAGGAATTCCAGATCAAGCTACAGAACAGGTATTCGGCTTTGACTCAGGAAGAGGACCTTAGTGTTGAAGCAATGAACGACAATCTTGTGGGCATCATTAAGGAGTGTGCAATAGAAGTCGGTGGTAACTCTGTTAGACAGGATACCAGTAAGCTATCGCAGGAGACGAAAGATCTGATCAAGAAACGTCAATGTATGAAAGCCTCTAACCCTACAGCTAGAATAGAAGTGGCAGAACTTTCGAAGTTAATCAACAAGCGTAAGACAGCTGACATAAGGAAGTATAACATGGATAGAATTGAACATGCTCTCAGGAATGGAGGAAGCCTAAAAGCAGTGAAGAAGAAACTAGGTATTGGCAAGAATCAGATGTATGCGTTAAGAGACAAAGCCGGCAATATCATTACTAATATGGATTAGATAGTTCAAGTGGCTGAGGAGTTCTATAGAGATTTATACAGTACCAGTGGCACCCACGACGATCATGGAAGAGAGAATAGTCTAGAGGAATTCGAAATCCCACAGGTAACACCGGAAGAATAATGTGCGAACTGGAGGAGTGGGGCATCTGGCTTTTCACTGCAGAAAGCATGGGTGCAGTCCCATTTATAAACAGTGCACGGTGATAGGAAGAAGCCCAGCGCAAACAACACGTGACATTATTGAAGCGGCAAAGATTGCTAGTTTAGGGAGTGCGTGTGTTAGCGCGCCTTCAATAGATCTTTCAAGTAAAGAAGTCGATTTTTTAAACATGACACAGAGGGTGGCCTGATGGAGATTACATCTTAATCTTTTAGACTTGCAATTAAAAAAAAATTTTTTTGGCTATGCATGGTCGTTCTTTCATCTTTGATATCATCTTAACTTTCCATTACACATGTCTCGTTGCTGTCTCATTTGACTAAAAATCAGTACATATGCGCATGCGTACGGTTGTGGGTGTTACCTATATATATATGTGTCTACCACTTTGTGGAATAAAACCATTGTTGGAAGTTAGCGCTGTGTCCTCGTTTCGCCACTGTCTTTCGTCCCTTTTCGTGCGCTAAAAAACCTCAGTTATGGAATACCAACACGCCCTAACGTACGCTCTTTCAAGTAAGGAAAGCCTTGGGAGCTATGCAAAGGGGGAAGGCAGCTGGGGAGGATCAGGTAACAGCAGATTTGTTGAAGGATGGTGGGCAGATTGTTCTAGAGAAACTGGCCACCCTGTATACGCAATGCCTCAGGACTTCGAGCGTACCGGAATCTTGGAAAAAAGCTAACATAATCCTAATCCATAAGAAAGGGGATGCCAAAGGCTTGAAAAATTATAGACCGAACAGTTTACTGTCCGTTGCCTAGAAAGTATTTACTAAGGTAATTGCAAATAGAATCAGGAACACCTTAGACTTCCATCAACCAAAGGAGCAGGCAGGATTCCGTAATGGCTACTCAACAATAGACCATATTCACACTATCAATCAGGTGATAGAAAAATGTGCGGATTATAACCAACCTTTATATATAGCTTTCATTGATTACAAGAAAGCGTTTGATTCAGTCGAAACCTCAGCAGTCATGGAGGCATTGCGGAATCAGGTTGTAGACGAGCTGTATGTAAAAATAGTGAAAGATATCTATAGCGGCTCCACAGCCGCCGCAGTCCTTCATAAAGAAAGCAACAAAATCCCAATAAAGAAAGGCGTCAGGCAGGGAGATACGATCTCTCGATGCTATTCACAGCGTGTTTACAGGAGGTATTCAGAGACCTGGATTGGGAAGAACTGGGGATAAGAGTTAATGGAGAATACCTTAGTAACTTGCGATTCGCTGATGATATTGCCTTGCTTAGTAACTCAGGGGCACACTGCAATGCATGCTCACTGACCTGGAGAGGCAAAGCCGAAGGGTGGGTCTAAAAATTAATCTGCAGAAAACTAAAGTAATGTTTAACAGTCTCGGAAGGGAACAGCAGTTTACAATAGGTAGTGACGCACTGGAAGTGGTAAGGGAATACATCTACTTAGGACAGGTAGTGACTGCGGATCCGGATCATGAGACTGAAATAATCAGAAGAATAAAAATGGGCTGGGGTGCGTTTGGCAGGCATTCTCAGATCATGAACAGCAGGTTGCCATTATCCCTCAAGAGAAAAGTTTATAACAGCTGTGTCTTACCAGTACTCACGTACGGGGCAGAAACCTGGAGGCTTACGAAAAGGGTTCTACTTAAATTAAGGACGTCGCAACGAGCTATGGAAAGAAGAATGATAGGTGTAACGTTAAGGGATAAGAAAAGAGCAGACTGGGTGAGGGAACAAACGCGAGTTAATGATATCTTAGTTGAAATCAAGAAAGAGAAATGGGCATGGGCAGGACACGTAATGAGGAGGGAAGATAACCGATGGTCATTAAGAGTTACGGAATGGATTCCAAGGGAAGGAAAGCGTAGTAGAGGGCGGCAGAAAGTTAGGTGGGCGGATGAGATTAAGAAGTTTGCAGGGACAACATGGCCACAATTAGTACATGACCGGGGTAGTTGGAGAAGTATGGGAGAGGCCTTTGCCCTGCAGTGGGCATAACCAGGCTGATGATGATGATGATGAAATTACACATTTTTCGACCAAGCACGAGATACAAGGTACGTACAGCCATTAAACATGCACAGGTGCAGACATCAGAGAAAGTATGCCAGATGAAACACTTAAGAAATTTGTTGCTTGTAAGCATGGAGTAGTGTATGAGATATCAATGACATGTGGCAGATGCTAGATCGGCCAAACTGGATGTTGTCTAAACATGCGTCTGCAGGAACACAGCTATTCATCACTTTGTCCCCTTTGTCTGCACCACGTACGGACGCCAGCCACCGACTGAAAGCCCCACCGGGTTCTATCAGCATCATGATTTGTCCACTATGGAGATAGCCGAAGCATGCTTCATACACTGTCTTACTGGCAACACAAGCATCAGCCAGGCGTCTGTATCTTTGCTGATAGAAGAGATTAATTTCATTGACACCACATGATAATGTTTTTCCTTATGGTTTTTCTGCCTGATAAATAGTGCTTTCACCAAGAAGCGAAATTTAAGCATTAGGCTCCAAGGAGCTCCGAAAGATCGTAAGAGCCGTCGTACGCGAAGAACTGTGCAGGATGTTCCCTTCGATGCAGCCTCAAGTAGCATCAATTGGTGACATCGTCCGAAAGGAGATTCAGCAGTCGCTTGGAGTACCCTGAATCGCCGTGGCCTCAGCCATAAGGGATGACCTACGCCGCCGTAGTTTGCCGTCACGTTGCGCCCTTTGCGCCCGTGCCAGGGCCCTGTAACGCTGCAGTTCCATTGTTTGCCGCTGCAGCCGCCAGCGCACCCTCCTGTCGACCAGCACAGCTACCCAAGGAATGACGTGGTCCACACTACCGCCCGCTCTGCTGCCACTGCGGAGAAGCGGGCCAAATCTACCGCAAGTGCCCATAACTGCGACTTGGGACTGCAAGGCTTCGCCGTCAATGCACTGCATCCACAGCTTGGAGAACGGCTTCAAGATATCGCCGACTACCTCGCCGAAACACAGTGGAGACCTCGCCTTGTTCTCATTCACCATCACCAGGACACTACCTGTTGCTGCAGCACCAACCGTACAAAGGACCAGCTCGTGGCTGGTCCGTAAACCCATATCCAGAAAACTAAAAGCAGCAACCGGTGGAGGTGCGGTTGCTGTACATCAAAATACTAAAAATCCTCCACCGCCACTGCTGCCGCCACTTCAAGATATATCTCAACGATGTAGGAACGACAGGTCGCCATCCCGATGGATCCTCGAAGCCAAGGACATGCCGACAAAAGGTCTGACGATGAGGTGTACCAGCTACACAACAACGTGATCCAGCCATGATGCGCTGCCACAACCCAATCGCAATGCAAGACAAAGAACCACCGACCTCGACATGTTTCTCAACAGACGCACTGTCGCCGCTCTAGTAGACACAGGAGTCGACCACTGCATCATCAGTGGACCTTTTGCCATCAGGCTGAAGAAAGTCAAGACTACATAAAAGTAATAAAAACTGAGGGCTGGGCGAGTTGGTGTTAGTCGTTTCTGTCTTTCTTTTGCGCCGTTTTTTGTTACATGGCATGGCCCTCCTATCCGGACGGCTGGAGGACAACTTATAATGCCGACTGGAAGCTGCACAGCAAGAGTTAGTGTGTAACCGGACTTACACCATGACCTTCATTATCCTTCAAGAGCGCTCCCACAATGCAATTCTTGGCATGGACTTTCTTAATTAACACAGCACAATGATCAACCTGAAGTCGAAATCGGTTACTCTGTGCGAAGGCCAAGGGATACCGAGGGAGAGATCTCGCAGTCACCGTAGTTTGAGTGTGCTCAAAGATCAAGTTAGCATCCCGCCTTGCTCAAGCATTGTCATTTCTGTCAGCACCAAAACACCCGCAGATGTAGAAGGTGTTAATGAGGGCAACCAACATCTATTGATCAACCGTGAAATTTGCGTCGCAAAGAGGATCGCACGACTGCATGGAGGAAAAGTGAAAGTGATTCTGACAAACTTCAGCTAGGAGTTCAAGCACATCAGCAAGGGCACGGCGATCACACATATTGCGGAAATTGTGGCAACCAGCAATGCGTTTGTCCTCTTGAATTCTGCAGCATCTACCTCGACGACCATAGTTCCGAATCAGACTGACCAAGTCGGATCCAAGTCTCCCCATCAGTAAGCAGGAACAGCTCGAAGGTCTTCTCCGATGACACAAAGACTGCTTTTCGACGTCATCGAGGATTTGACAAACAGATGACATTGTCCTTTTAACAACACTGGAGATGAGTTACAAGTGATTGAGGACCTTAGCAGAGAGAGTGTAAGAGTGGGGTTGAAGATTAATATGCAGAAGACAAAGATAATGATGAATAGCCGGGCAAGGAAACAAGAGTTCAGGATCGCCAGTCAGCCTCTAGAGTCTGTGAAGGAGTACGGTTACATTGGTCAATTACTCCCAGGGAACTCTGATCATGAGAAGGACATTCACAGAAGAATAAAAATGGGTTGGAGCACATATGGCAGACATTTTCAGCTCCTAACTGAAAGCTTACCATTATCATTGAAAAGGAAAGTGTAGAATCAGTACATTTTACCAGTGCTGACATATGAGGCAGAGAGTTGGAGACTGACAAAGAAGCTTGAGAACAAGTTGAGGACCACGCAAAGAGCGATGGAACAAAAATTGCTAGGCATAATGTTAATAGACAGAAAGAGAGCGGTTTGGATGAGAGAGCAAATGGGTATAGCCGATATCCTAATTGCCATTAAGAGAAAAAAGTGGAGCTGGGCAGGTCATGTGCATAAGTTAGATAACCAGTGGACCATTAGGGTTACAAAATGGATGCCAAGAGAAGGAAAGCACAGTCGAGGACGGCAGAAGACTAGGTGGGGCGATGAAATTAGGAAATTTGTGGGCACTAGTTGGAATCGGTTGGCACAGGACAGGGGTAACTGGAGATCACAGGGGGCCAATTGGAGATCACAAAGAGGCCTTCGTCCTGCGGTGGACATAAAATGGGCTAAGGATCATGATGATGAATCTACCTGGTGTAAGAAGCAAGGATTACCCTGACACCAAATAGAAGAGCAGCTACACGGTCACAGGAAAAGCAAAACAAGAAAATAAAGAAAAGCATCAGGAGCACAATCCTAACAAGGTAACACAAAAAAATTAGGACTACAGATGATATTCTACCAGTAACATTGGTGGTAATTACAACAGCTGGTACGCAGCGACCATTACAGGCACTGAAGGTACCTAGGACCGAAGTACTTTCGGTGATGCCAACATAATTTGTGGAAATACAAAGAAAGGATGACTATCCAAGCTTGGTTTAAGAAGGAAGGAGAGCAAGTGACAAATAAAAGAGGAAGGACCATTTTCGAATTTCAGAGGAAAATGGACAGTTGTAAAGATGCAAGTTTGCCTCGGGTAGAGAAGTACTGCAGTTAGTGGTCCCTAAATCACTACAATGTCTTGGATTTAGGGCACGACAGCATTATGGCTGGGCATCAAAGCATAAAGCAGTGGCCAGAATCACAGAAATTTTCTGGCCAGGTCTACAAACCTAAGAGACATGTAAAATTCTGTGACATTTGCCAACAGAAGATGCCCAAAGGATGAGTGGGTCAAGTATCACTTGGGAATATGCCAACCACAGAGATGCCATTCCAGAGAGTAGCAAGAGTAGGACCAATAAAGCTGGTATGAGCAAAAGAACGATGCCACTGACGGTTCAATAGACTACTGAGAAGATAGCCGACAAAGCGTAACATCAAGGCATCATAGAGAGGCACACATCAACTTACAACTCACCACTGGTGGTTGTGAAGAAACCAGATGGCTCCAAACCAAACCAGATGATGGCTGGTTGGTTAGTCTGCGTTTAATGACACAAAGGCAACTAAGGCCATTCTGCGCCAGTCACAAGACAAAATGAAACGCAATGTTAGAGCAGGTAAACCTGCATTACATTATAGTTGGTGTAAATAACCAGTTATTCCTAAAAAGTCGAACAAGTTAGTAAATGGCATTAGGGGGTCATCTGCCAGTAATAGCGCAGGGTGTAATGGAGCGTGCAAATTATACAGGCTGTGTAAAAACCTCCGTCTCTGTGTCGTTGTGTGGACATATTACAGTAAAAGCTTATTAATTCGAACCGCAAGGGGAAGCCGCTTCAGTTCGAATTAACAAAAGTTAGAACTAACGAAAGTGAAGGAGAACAACAGTACACTGCGATTTGGAAGCAGTTGGGCATGCCAGAAATTTAATGCTTTAAAAAGTCCGTGACTGTAGCCTGCCTTTTTTTCCTTGAACGCGACAGCTAGCCCTTTTTGCTCTAACGAGCGAATCTGGCGGAAGGCCTCCTCTTCGCCTTCTTCAAAAGTGAAGAAGAAACGGGCAGTATTCAATCCAGCCATGACCTCCGTAGCGGAGGGCCTCACTGACACATCGTCTTCCTCGTCTTTCTCCTCCTCCTCCTCCTCGTCACTGGCAGTGACAGGTTCAGTGCTTCTGACCTGAGAAATTATGTCCTCATCTGTCAGCGCACCACACATCACTGCACTCTCGTCCACGTCGACATAGTCAGCAAAGGAGATGTTGCTCAAAATGGCCGCCATGGGAGCGGCGACGCCATCTTTGGGCGCAGGTGGCTGGTTTCCTCCTTGTACTTGCGTGCCGAAGCCACAGTGGCGATAGCAATTTGCTATCGTAGCTGCAGTTACTTGCTCCCAAGCACGTACACGCATGTGTAGCGCACTTAGGAGCGTCACCTGATAATTATTACACAAAATAATTTCCTCCAACAGATGGCGCCAGTAAAATGATTAAAAAATCTTAATGATACCTTGATCCACGGGCTGCAGCGCCACTGTAGAGTTAGGTGGAAGGAAGGCTAGCTCAATGGCCTTCGTCTCAACGTCGACCTTATGAGCCTAACAGTTGTCAACGAGCCGGAGGACTTTCCGTCCACAACGCTTAAACTTTTTGTCCATCTTCGCTAGCCACTGTCCGAACAGTTCCCCTGTCATTCATGCCTTTCTGTTGGCCGCGTAGTCCACTGGGAGGGACTGGATCTGGGAGGTCAACGTAGAACAGAGAGGAGGCAGCCGCTGCTGCCTTCTGGCCGACCCCGTGCCGGTTAGATCTTCCCCGATTTTGCTTTCTCTCGCCGTTCTCTCTGTTCCAGAGGCAACGCAGCCTTGTGTGTAGGCAGCAGGTGCACTTCTCTGGCCGTGTGCCAGGCGCCAAGCACGGTGGTGCGTAGTTCGAATGATCCATGGCGGAACCTTTACGCGTTCAAATTAACGGGCTTTTTTATACAGACTTCTGTGGAGCTTGGCCGGACCAAATCGTAGAGTTCAAATTATCCATAAATTCGAATTATTGAAGTTCGAATTAACGAGCTTTCACTGTATTAGGATGTGTATGACTGTAAGAGGATCATGGCATTTTTCGCAAGTTGGCAGGTTTTCTTTTCGGAGCAGGAAATTGTTAGTCAGATGTGTGTGTCCAATTCGAAGTCAACACAAGGTCACCTCATAGGACCGTTGCTGGTGATTGCATGATTTCCACTCGCCAATTACAGGTTTAATAAGATGTAGCTTGTTGCTTAAACAATTGTCCCAATCGTGTTGCCATTTTGACGTCAAGGCCTTCCAAATTGCATTGATACTGTTTTTTTATGGAAGTGCTGTATTTTTAATGTTCTTGTATGCTGCCATTGACGTGCATCTATCCGCTGCTTCGTTACCCAGTATCGCAACATGGCTTGGTACCCAGAATAACCTAATTGATCTGCCATTTTTGTTTGACGATAATGCGTTTAAAATATCCCCCAACAAGGGTTCACTTTGGGATTTCATGTGTACAGCCTTGAGTACGCTTAATGAATCTGTGTATATGGCATTGTTTTCAAGTTTGTCAGCGATAATCTTTTGAACTACCGTCCATATTGCGTACACTTCGGCTGTTTAGACAGAGGCATGCTAAGGCAGTCGAATACTTGTTTTCCAATTTTCTGTTACAGCCGCTACACCCACGTGTTTTTTCGTTTTAGAGCCATCAGCATAAAATTCCATGTAATTTTTACACTTGTCCTGAAGAGCGCACAATTCTTGTATAATGTGTTCATGTGGTGTGTGTCTCTTTTCTTTAAATGTGTTAGTGTCCAGTCACATGGCGGTGTGAAATCAAACCACAGGGGCAAACGTTCTGGCTTTCTGGCAACCTGGAGGACTTCCCGAGGGATGTCATAATTCCGACAGTATTCCTCGTATCGCAGGATAAGCAGCCTAATCATGTTTGGTTTATTTGTATAATGTAAGCGTGAGCTGCACTGTGTGACGATGTTGTAGCATATGTGTTGTGGTGAGGACTGAATTCTGAGTACGTAAGAAAAAGTTAGTAGCACTCTGCGCTACTGTAAAGGAGGTTCATTACAGTCAACATACAAACTATGGACAGGCGATGTTCTGTAAGCACCACTTGCCAGTCGTAGTCCAAGGTTATGAACTGGGTCAAGTCGTCGGACGTAAGACTGTCTGGCTGAACCGTATATGATGCTACCATAATCGAATGTGCTGCACACCAAAGTACGGTAGATCCGTAGCAGGCATTCACGGTCAGAGCCCCAGCGCTTCCGGGGCTCTGACCGTGACCGTAGCATCATATAGCACTGTATATGATGCTCCTATAATCGAATGTGCTGTGCACCAAAGTACGGTAGATCCGTAGCAGGCATTCATGGTCAGAGCCCCAGCGCTTCCAGGGCTCTGACCGTGACCATAGCATCATATAGCACTGTATATGATGCTCCTATAATCGAATGTGCTGTGCACCAAAGTACGGTAGATCCGTAGCAGGCATTCATGGTCAGAGCCCCAGCGCTTCCAGGGCTCTGACCGTGACCATAGCATCATATAGCACTGTATATGATGCTCCTATAATCGAATGTGCTGTGCACCAAAGTACGGTAGATCCGTAGCAGGCATTCATGGTCAGAGCCCCAGCGCTTCCAGGGCTCTGACCGTGACCGTAGCATCATATAGCACTGTATATGATGCTCCTATAATCGAATGTGCTGTGCACCAAAGTACGGTAGATCCGTAGCAGGCATTCATGGTCAGAGCCCCAGCGCTTCCAGGGCTCTGACCGTGACCATAGCATCATATAGCACTGTATATGATGCTACCATAATTGAATGTGCTGCGCACCAAAGTACGGTAGATCCGTAGCAGGCATTCACGGTCAGAGCCCCAGCGCTTCCGGGACAGGATTTTGAGGACGTTAAGTGCATTGCACGCTTTTATTTTAAGGCTCTTTATGTGAGCCAGAAAGTCAACTTTTTATCAAACTGAACACGCAGAAACTTGTGTTCTCGTTTTACTGGTAGTGTGGCTTCTTGTAGCTTAAGGGTGGGATCTGGTTGTAGGCCTCTTCTTGTGTAAAGACAACACTAATAGTTTTTTCACTTGAGAAACAAAAACCGTTTTAAGACGCCCACAGCGTTAGTTTGTTGATTGTAATTTGAATTTGCCATTCGCAGGACGTCAGGTTCGATGCACGACACGCAATTTGTAGATCATCCACATATAATGAATGCATTACAGAGGATGGAATTACCTTATTGACCGAGTTCATTTTCACCACAAACAATGTTGTGCTTAATACGCATCCCTGAGGTACACCATTTTCTTGAATAAATACGCGGCACAGCACCGTCCCTAAATGCATTTGGAATGTTCCATCGGACATGAGATTAACTAGACATTTAAGCATTCTACCGTGGATACGTAAATCCGCTAAGTCCCTTAAAATACCAAACCTCCATGTTGTGTCGTATGCCTTTTCTAGATCAAAGAAAACCGTGAGACAGTATTGCTTGTGTAGAAAGGCCGCACGTATCTCGTGTTCTAGCCGAACTAGATGATCTGTTGCAGAGCAGCCTTTCTTGTACCCACACTGATGAATATTGAGCAGCTTCTCAGTTTCAAGGACGTATGTCAATATGATGTTTATAATGGATTCATAGGACTTGGCAAGACAGCTTGTGAGTGCTATAGGTCGGTAGCTGGTAGCTGTTGTAGGATGCTTTCCAGCTTTCAAGAAAGGGATTATAATGGCTTTCTTCCACTCATTCAGCATTTTTCCTGTTTCCCAGATTATGTTGGAAAAGTGGAGCAAGGTCTTAACTGCTTTTGGAGATTGGTGTGCGAGCATTGTGTAATGTACTCTGTCCGGACCGGAGGCTGTTTTTTTGCCAGTAGTGAGTACTCTGTTGATTTCCAGAAGTGTTAAGGGAGCATTATATGATCTCTCGGAACTTCCTGTTGCCGGAAGCTTTTGTTTTTCTGCTGATAGTTTATATTTTTGAAATGCAGTGGAATAGCTTATTGAGCTTGATATGTTATGGAAATGCTGCGTGATGATATGTCTGCTTGTTCTTTTAAATTCACTTGTGTACCTGGGGGTGAAAGTATGGGGATCGTGTAAGGAGCATAGTCATCTCTAAACTTATGAAGCTGATCCCACATTCTTTTGCATGTTATTGAGCTATTTATGGAGGATACATACGTTTGCCAAGACTGTCTTTCGGCTTGCCTGCGCGTGTACTTGGCTTTCGCCTTTGCTTTTTCGAAATACAGCAGGTTATCTTGTGTTGGGTATCACCGAAAGATACCCCACGCTTTGTTTTGTGCCTTTCTAGATTGTGTACATTCATTCGTCCCCTAGGGTTTTAGTTTTTTCCTTAAGAAGCCGGAGGATTGCGGAATCGTCTGTTCTGCTGCAGCAAATATGGAGGCAGTAATCTTTTCATTCATTTTGTCTATCGTTTGATCATCTGATATGTCATCCAGACTGGCCTTTTCGCTAAAGAGAGGCCAGTCTGCTAGATGGAGCTTCCAACGGGGTGACCTTAATGGTACTGTAGGGAAAGGAGATGTTTTTTTAATAATGCCGGGCATATGATCACTGCTATAAGGATTGTCAATAACACTCCACTTAAAATCGATAAAGGGAGATGGAGTGCACAGCGCCAGATCTGGACAGCTCATAGGTCCTGTACTTGGGGAGCAGCAGGTTGCCACACCAGTGTTGGAAAGGCATATGTCGTTTGTCAGGATAAAATCTTCAAGTGTTTGTCCCGTGGTGTCAGTTGTTTTGCTACCCCATAATATGTTAGGAGCGTTAAAATCCCCCGCTATTAAAAAAGGTTTTGGTAGCTGGTTTAAAATTAACACCAGATCTCTTACATTAAAATGTGAATGAGGTGGAATGTATACTGAACAAATGGTAATGGTTTTGTGTGCTAAAACCGTGACAGCAACGGCTTCTAAGTGAGTATTAATGGCAACTTCTCTAGTTGCAATGCCGCTCTGTACAACAATAGCTACACCACCCGAAAGCCGGTTCACTTGAGTATGTTCTCGCCGTACAACAGTGAAGCCTTTTAAAATGTTTTTGTGCTGTTTGCCTAAGTTTGTTTCTTGTAAGCACAAGGCCACAGGAGAGAAGTTACTTAACATGTCTTTGATGTCACCTAAGTTGTGTAAAAGCCCTCTACAATTCCAATGGACAATAAAAGCCATTTTGAAACTGAAAGGTAAAAAATGGCATTAACCCTTTCGCTGTCACGGACGTACCGGTACGTCATCGCGCTTCCCCCCCACGGTGTCACTGACGTACCGGTACGTTCTCTATTGTGCGTTCAAAATTTCGCGCCTGAGCGCAAAGCTGGCACTCCTAAACTGGCCACGCCATCTGTTGACTCTTTCTACAAGTTTGCATTTTCGCCCCGACCTGTGTTAGTACATGTATTGAAGAGTACGGTGCGACTGCCACTCCCCCCTTTCTCTTCGCTGAGTGGCGCGGTGGCTCCGCGTTCGCTGGATCATGCGTCGCGCGCGTGTAGTTATGGGTTCAAGGGTTGTTCTGCCATCTCCGCTGATTTTTATTTTTCTTCTGTTGGTATGTTTGCTACGGCGCGTCAAGTTCAGGCGCACACGCTGTTGCCTCTCCGAAAAGAGTGACTCGATTGCTGCTTTCGCTCTCTCTCGCCGCACCGTCGCTTCCGACTCGCAGCAGTAAACGTAAAGCCCTTCGAACTTTGTTTTAGCCTTTTTCCATCTCCCTCTGTCTTCTTGATCACACAACGTCCCATTTCTCTCCGTTGTGCTGGCGACTGGAAGCGCATCCTTCCTGCGCGCGGTTACTTTCGGATAGCTGAGGCGCATGGGACCTTCGTCTGCTCATTGGAGCGGTGGCTCCTCTGATTCAGAATACGAGCAGAGCTCGGATTCGGACTCGGACAGCGTCTCATGCGAGGAAGAGATGAGTTTTGCATCGCCAGATTCGGATGTTGAACGGATGTTAGTCAGGCTGATGATGATGATGATGTTTACTAACAACAGCTGCGGAACACTGAAATGTGCATATTGCATTGACTATGTTATTTGTATACCAATCATAATCAAAAATAAATTGCTATGTTCATTCCCTGTTATGCTCGTTCCCTGAAACCAAGCCGACACTCGGGGTGCGTCACGGCCAGAAAGGTCCGACAGCGAAAGGGTTAAAAGTAAATGAGAACAAGAAAGATGTTAGGTGACAAAGATCTAAAGAATGCTAATACAAAGGAGCAATAACCTTTAGGTTATCGCTTTCTTATTTAACGTGGTGATTGGGACTTTGTCCCTCTTTCTGCGCTCAACAGAGCGCTTGTCCTTCGGCGTCAACGACACCGGGGTTTTTGGATCGACCTCCATCGCTCTCTCTGAAGCGCTGGAGGACCGAGAATCGGGCGCCGAGACACGTGTCTTGGGCCTTGGAGTTCGGTTTATTTTAGGGCCCTGCGGGACTGGTGTCTGCAGGGCCTTTGAAGAGGATGGAGCAGCACTGGCTGCTTCCACCACGGGGGCGGAAGGGGTCACTGCGGGACCACTATGCGTGGGCTCGGAGGACTCCTGAGACCTCTGTGACACTGCCCCCCCCCCCCCCCCCCCCCCGCGTCACATCAGCATAACTTCTTTGTGAAAGGTACAACAATTGCTTTCTCGTTTCAAAGAACAAGATTTTTTTTTTTTGACAGTTAGAGCAATTACTTCTTTTTTTTTTTCCAGCAAGGGCAGGACCACGAATAAGCTGGATTATCTTCTTTGCAGTTAACACAAAGTGGGGAAGAGGTGCAATTGTCAGATTGGTGATCGTTGGAGCTGCATTTAGCACAAGTTGTTTGTCCTCGGCACGCATGTGAAGCATGTCGATACCTTTAGCATTTGAAACATCGTCTGGGGTTTGGGATATATGGTCTAACATTTACCTTTACATAACCTGCATCCAGCGAGGTAGGCATTACACTTGTTCTGAAGGTGAGTATAACATGTTTTGTGGGGATTTCTTGGTCGTTCCTGCAGATGACAATTTTTTGGACTTTTGTAACATTTTGTTCCTGGAAACCTTCCAGCAGTTCTTCATCACTCAAGCCAATAAAGTCTTCCTCTGATATCACACCCCTGCTTGTATTTAGTGCTTGTGGTGAAATTGTCACTGTCACGTTACAATACTGGCAACTTCTGTGAGCTTTTGCGCTTGATTTTTGTCATTTAGTTGTAGGGGGAGGTCCCCACTAGACATTTTTGAGGCTTTGTATGTAGGTCCGATTTTTTCTTTTAGACACTTGGCCACTAGGAATGGGGAGAGCTTTCTTACTGGTACGTTGTTTTCGCTGTGCAGTACATAGAACTTGGGAAATGATGGAGCATTGCTCCGAAAAGAGAACTGGCACGTTGCTTCGGTGCGGCGTCTCTTCAGACGCCGATCATAGAGAACAGAGGCTTGCGCTGCCATGAGAAAAATGTGTATGTTCGGTAACAGCACCGACCGCCCACCATTGAGCCCAACGCGGGGACACGGCAGAGCTTGTGTACAAGTCTGCACGACGCCAGTCGTACGCCGTCACTATAACCAAATATGGTGTACCCAAGGTAGGATAGACAAACAAGGTTAACCCTTGCTGCCAAGGAGAAAGGAAGTAAATGGAAGAGAGAAGAATACAGGAAAGCTCGAAAAGTGAGAGATAAAGATGAAGATTTGAGGAAAGAGAGACAGGAAAAGGCGACTACCAATTTCCCCCAGGTGGGTCAGTCCGTGTCTATGGGAAGCAGAGGCCAAAAAGGTGTGTTGCCTCCACCAGGGGGCCATAAAGGTCCAAACATCCAGCACCGGCTAAACCCCCAGGATCCCCCTTTCCCCAGACACGGGTAAGCCACGCACGGCTACATGCAGGAGGGTCCAACCCTCGTGTGCTCGGGTACGCAGTGTAGCAACACACCAAACACAGGCTCTAGTAGGCTCTGTGTAGACTTAAGGTGCTTAAACAGCATATTAGTGTCAGATATAGACAAGATACCAAGAGCTGATGTGGTTCTTGCGAAGGTAGCAAGAAAAAGTTGTTTTTGAAGCTGGACTTAACAAAGGGATACTGGCAAATACACATAGAGAGGACTGCTATAGAAAAGACGGCGTTTTCATGTATAAAAGGGCCTATTGCAATTCAAATACAGGCCATTTGGATTAAAGACAGACACTGTAGTATCTACAAAACTCATGGTCATGACAAAACTCATTCCTAGTGGTGGATATCTGGAATATTATATTGTTGATAGTGCATTGGTAATGGACACTTGAGAAGTTAGCGCCCTAGGAATTCTCGACAGCGACGCAAAAGAAAATCATTACGACAATACTGAGGGTACAAAAGTGAATTATATTAGGGTGAGGACATGCGTTCTCATGAGGTTTGGATGGATTTATAAAGTGAATGGAAACACTACTACTGTTTAAGATGTAGGGTAGGTTATGCATGTAAAATTAGTGTAATTGGTATTTGGGGTCGGAGATTTGTTACCCGGGTATTTGTTGGATAGAATATAAGAAATGACTGAAATGGCTGCATTAGGCATTACGGAGATTGTTACAGCGGCATGTATAAATATGAATAGCTTACCAACTAGCTCAGCTTTCCGACGTTCTAAGAACAACAGTGTTCTTAAAGGAGCTCATACGTTGTCATCATTGCTGTAGATGAAATCCTAAGAACGTATTTAAGTTAAGGCTGTGTGAAAATGCATATGTTTGTCGTAAGGTACTTCTGGACCGAAAAACACTGATAGTATTTTGCCATTTGTATAGTTTGGTGGTGCAGATTATGTAGTTGCAGAGTTGTTGAGCAAAGTTGCGTGAAGACTGCTCACAAACTCTGCTCAGTGTGGTGGAAGAGGTGTGTAGTAATGCAGTAAGTGTAGTTTAAGTGTTGGTGTGAAGGAGTGCACCGCTTGGTAGTACATGGACAAGTGGTCTAACAGCGTTGTCTTGACATAGCAATGTGCAGCAATGACTTTTCGGTGCTAAATAGTGAACTCTACGATGTGTGCAGTGAAGTGAATATGTGAAGTGTAATGTGGCGAGTGTACACAGTGGTGCAAATGACAAAAATGGTGAAAGACATCAAGTGCTAATGTTAGACCGACATATGAAGACCATGGAAACATCCAATACAAGGAAGAAGCAGTTTTTAACATGGTAAGATTCTTGAAGGTGGGCGTAATATGTCATGAGCCAAGGGAGAAACAGGGAGAAGGGGAGAGGCAGAAAAAGAAGAAAATATGAAAAGGACAAGCAAGCACGAGGAGGCTGTGAAAGAGATAAAAAAAGAAGTGAGAAAATACGAAAGTGTCCATAGAAAAGAACGGAAGATATGAAAGAAGAAGCGGAAAAATGCATGCAAGGCTACATGGCTAACATAGAAAAAGGACATGTAGCAAAGGAGAGCAGCCCAGCTGTGTCTTGAGACGACAGGCAGAAGGAGCTGGAAGCCAGACGGGACAGATGGTGCACGGGGATAGCGGCAACCCAGTGGAAGTTGTGCTTCAGCTGGATGTTCCATGCACTCGGCAAGATCGTGTTACAACTGGGCCAAAGACATTGAGCCTGGTGAGGGATGCAGGGGTAGCTGATCGGAATGGGCACAGTGCAGATGCCAGTTTCTCTGCCCCCCAACCACCTTCAGCATGGAACCTCAAGAGGAAACACCGACGACATAAGCGACACCGCTATCAGTCGGCACAGCCAGGTGTGATGGTCAGTTTTCTCAACCTCCAAAGAGCAAGGAGGGAGCAGATGTGGGGTAAACTAGTGAAGGAGATGCAGGATAGCCAGATCGCCATTTTTGCAGTAGCAGAGACCCATCTCCGAGATGATGAGACTCCACCAAGTGCACCAGGGGTGTCGTGGGAGGGCTGCATTTGGCAACAAGGAGAACAAAGAGGTGGAGGTTTGGGGTGCCTGTGGACAAAGGCGCAGCAGTGGCTCTGCATCCACCATGAGTGCTGGAAGCATATGTGGCTGACTGGAAGCCTAGCAGAGAAACCAGTCGCTCTTGCAGTGGTATATTTGTGGCCGGGCACAGAGGCCACTCAGAATGAGGTAATAGTATACACCTGCCTGGACAATGACATCGCATACCTCAAGGCAGGTTATGAACTCATAGTAGTGGGTGATTTTAATGCCCATGTTGAAGAGTTGCATGGTTGAACC
Organism: Dermacentor andersoni; assembly: GCF_023375885.2. Lineage (NCBI taxonomy): Eukaryota > Metazoa > Arthropoda > Arachnida > Ixodida > Ixodidae > Dermacentor > Dermacentor andersoni. Next base: position 235,623,927 of record NC_092816.1, on the reverse strand, counting down.
AATGGCAGGCGAATGTTAGGTTTGGCTGAACAACACCAGTTGATTGTGGTCAATCAGACGGAAAAGTGTCAAGGGGCAGTCACATGGTCTGTGCAAGATAAGCAGTCATGCATGGACTACTGTTCGATGTCAGAGGGGCTATAGAGTGAGCTCACAGCCATGACCATTGATGAGGATGGCAGTGGGAATCTGGAAAGTGATCACAACCATTTTCTATGCATGTTTGGCAGAGGTACTAAGTCAATGGTAGAGCAGTGGGTGACCACTGTACGATGCCTGAGCGAGAAGATGTTGGAAGAGCTGGCTGCTCTGCTAGAATTACAGTCTGCTGCAATGGACACTCATTAATCTTTGATCACAACATTGATGGCAGTTCTGAAAATGCAGGCAACCAGGCGACAAGGTCGTCACCACTTAAAGGCATGGTGGCACGCTGAGGTCGCCACAGCAATTCGTCACAGGCGAGAAGCCAGCCATGTACATAGCTACACATGTCAAAGTGGAGACGGATGGTACAGCGCAAGTGTGGGCTAGGTATACCGCATGCAAGCAAGAGGCAGCAGTGTTCGTGAAGTCTAAGATCCGACATCTCAATGAGCATTTTATGGCAGAGATTAAGACAGCTGATAGACAGGCACCACAGAAGTTATGGAGGCAAATCAAGGCTGTGAACCAGCAGCCACTGCAGCAGTCACTCAGAGCAGTGCCTGAAGTGGATGTAGTTACAGGGAAGACGGCGCACCTCTTTTGGAGCAGTGGCTACGGGCTCTGCAAGGCCCTCCACAGCCCAATGAACCCTAAGCAGCCAATGGGTTATATAAATTGAAGCCAGCAGGATCCCGTTGGAAGATGCTCAGCAATTCATACTTGATGCTGGAGAGCAAGGCATTAAGGCGGACCTTTGGAGAGCACCAACAGCCCGGGAATAGCAACAGGCAGCATCTCGGGTGAGCGCTACAATGGCATCGGGATGGGACGGAATTCCGATGTGTCTAGTGCATGGAGTAAGATAAGACAGGAGCGCCGACTCCGCTCATCTGGAAGGGACACATTCTGAAACGCCGGCTCCTGCTTCACACCGTTTTCACCAGATGGCGCTATGGATGAGGAAAAACTGTGGAGGGGAGAGGTGGGTCTTCCGACAAACCGTAGAAGTAAAGGCGCGTGCGAATCAAGTTCGGGTCTCTCTGTCATTGCAACAGCAAAGGTGCATGGTCGTGCTTAGCGGTGTTGCTTGCCTACCCGTTTAGTCGTCTGCTCCGCGAATGCCCTGATGCCTGTAGCACGCCAAGCACTTGTGGTTCATGGAGTGACGTTAGCAGAAGGAGCAATTGACTGTTCGTATCATGTTATTTTATTACTTTATACAGGCAAAATGTAGGGAATTTGTAAGGTGGGCTACATAAAATTACACAAGGCACAGGAACAGAAAATAAATGAATTGCGGAAACCAAGGACAAAAGAAAAACTAGGAAAAGGGGAGGGGAATATAACAGCAGTCCGTGCAGTCTCAAGCACTGAGAGACGACAGCAAGAAAAGCTTTTAATGCTAAGGTGACAGGTGACGTTTATCACTCTTTTTATATGAGCATCCACCAAGTGCAAAGATGATTCGTTTGTTTGATTCGTTTGTTCTATTAAGGCAAAATGGGTCAAAAGAAAGTCCAGCCCCAAAATCAGGTCATGCGGACAACGCTCTAACACAATAAATAAGACGGCGGTTTGATGGCTGGCAAACATTACTCGCGCTGTACACACGCCGACAACCGGTGGCGCACTACCATTGGCCAAGCATACTGTGCATGGTACGGCAGGCATGAGGACCTTTCCGAGTCTTTTGCGAAGGGCGGCACTCATTAAACACATCTGCACACCGGTGTCAACGAGGGACTTGACTGGGACTCCATCCACCTCAACATCTAATATAATTCCAAAGGTAGGCAAAGTGATCAGAGGATATGCAGGCCGGGTCGTTGATGCGTCCCTTCCGGAAGCTGCATCGACTAGTTTTCCTGTGGCATTAATGCGGGGGAAGAGTGGCGGGCCTGCGGCGAACGAAGCGGACGACTTAGGGGCGATGGTGACTGGCTGGTTCGGAAGGTCATAGGGACGTTGTCAGTATTCATAGATGAAGGACGCACAGAGAAACAGGGAGCACCTTGATCTGGACGAGGACCTCCCCCTAGGGGGCGATGACCAACGACTGCGGCAATCACGAACTGTATGTCCTACATGCGAGCAATTGAAACAAAAATCGGCCTATCGTCCAGTGTCCTCCAATCGGCCGGGTTACGACGGTGAGTTGGAATCGCTGAAAACGGGGAAGCAGTGGCTGAGGGGGGGGGGGGGGGCTGGTTTTGGCTTACAGTGGCATCACGAATAGGGCAGAGAAACGGGAGGCCTAAACTTGCCATCTCTTGTCTGACGACGGCCTGTATAAGCGATACAGAACGTGTTGTCTGGGCAATGCTGACGAGGAATGGCGGGAGACATGGCTTCGAGCTTGTGATGAATTAACCGCTTCAAGTTTTCTTGTCCAGACAAAGGAGGTCCACGTGGCTGTTCTTTCCACGAAGACATCGAAGCTGTATTTGATAGCCTGTTGAACTGCTGCGTAATGCGGCCACTCTTTATCAGTTCGAAATTGCAGCTCTCCTTGATGATCACGTCCACCGGGTCATAGTTCTTGCAGATAAGCAGCTTGAATGCGTCATCTGCTATGCCTTTCAGGATGTGGCCAATCTTGTCAGTCTCATTCATGTCTTTGTCAGCTTTATGACAGGATGCGAGGACATCTTGAATATATGCCACGTAAGATTGTGTTGACGTTTGAGCACGGGTTGATAGCTCCTTCTTCGCTGCCAGCTGACAGCCAAAAAGCCTTCCAAAGTGTGGGATCCTCACCAGGGCTCTTGGGATAAAGGAACGACAACACAGAAGTGCAAACAATCAGAAGGGCATTTATTGCACCTTTCATAGACTAATGCCAGCTGGTCAAGCTCCTATCCACAAAACATGCCGATGGGCGCACGACAAATCGCGGAAGTCCAACTCACCGCAACCGGATAGCAAGCGAATATGTTCGCCTCATGCTGGACACCAACGCCTGGTCGTTCGCGCGTACGCAGTCACGCGAACGGTGGCATGTTCGAAGGAGGCCTCGTGAGACGGTCTCGCAGAAGCATGGATCGGCGCACGCGTGGAACGTCCGCACAGCTTGTTGACCCCGAACCAAAGAGGAACAGCCTTCTCCTTTCCGCACCCAAGTAACCCTGCTGTTAGGCGGTGTTAGCAGCTCAGCACTCATGCCATCTCTTGTACTAAGCTTCAACCACACCGACCGCTGCGGGCACAAGGCCACGCGGCGAAGCCGGATCACAGGAGACGGGAGCCATGCGAGAAAACAACATATCAAGGGACGCGTGAGAGCCGCGCATCCCCACATCCCCCCAACCTTAAATCGCTACATAATTCGGCTAGACATGTCACACGGTCTAACATCAACGCGTGCTTCACGAAGAAGCTAGTACTTGCAACAGTGGCCGCACCGAGGAAATGTCCACACACTATCCATAACATGCGAGTCAACATTGTCCTTGGGTACACCGCTGGCGTCCGCTGGTCACAGCAGCAGCTTTGCAGACTAGACGGCACGATTCCAGGCCAGGACTCCGGAAACGGCGATGCAGTAGTCGGTACGAGCAAGCATCGCTCGCGCCGACACGCCCTGCTGGCGAGAGCTGCCGGCTCTTTTCTCTGCCATCGAGGTTTGCAAGCTGGATACAGGCGGCCGCCGAGGTTGCTGCGCCGAACTGGCCACAGCATCACCATTGCCCGGAGTGGCTCAATCGTAGTCCGGGGCAGCAGTGCAGACGATGTGCAGGTGACAGCAAACCAGGGGTGACTCCACTCACGCTGCGTACACTCAACGCAGTCGGCAAACACTAAAGTAGTGCAAGGGAGAGGAATTCTGCATGCGCATCGCCCACGTGGTACAATGTTCAACTCGGCTAGCAAAAGATCGGGCGGCTACTCAGATGCTAAGTTCACGTGAACGAAGCTCGATTCCTTGAGTCGAACGAGTAATCTCAATTCGTGCGAGGCTAACTAGAATGAGGGAAGCAAAGTGCAACACCTCAATGCCACGGTCCACCAGGCTGTGTCCCTCCACGTGCGACAGGCAGCTTCGTAAAGCCTTGGGCCTAAAGCGTCGCTACCCTGACAACTGGCATCTAAAAAACAACACCCAAAATGGGCGCAAAACAAGCAGCCGTGAGGAGACGTCAGCTCTGTTAGGTGGTTCTACCCTGCTCAGTGCGCACAGCATCCGAGTTGATGGCGCCCAGCTGATATTAGAACATGGCGGCCGAAGTGACCCAGCAACAACACTTCTTCGTCATCACCTCTCACCTGCCATCACCTCGTCCTGTTCTGCATTGCGACAATATGTTATTCAATATATTTCATGCGAAAAACATACCACTCAATAACAATAAAAGTGTGCTCGTTAAACATACTAGTGCTAACAGTGACGCTAGCCACCCTGTACTTATCTCTGTTTCTTTGCAGCCTGGAGTGTAAGCTCTGCCTATTCTCCTGTGACCCGAACTGCTGCAAACTACACTAGAATGCAACATTTCATGCACGGTGACCTCATGGGCTTTCCTTTTATTTTGTCTACTGTGCCGGTGTCGTCCATGATTGACCACATCGACCACTGCACGACTAGCATGACAAAGGCTTCGTTTAGATGAACCCGACGAAAGCGGGTCGAATCAGTAATCGAGCTGAGCGAGCCCGACGTGACCGCGTTTGCATGAAGTCGCTTGTGACTAGTCCGGACCACGATGGCGCACAGCGTCGAGCTGACACATCAACACGTTCAAACCGGGCTTGCGGCTCCTGCTGCCATCTGCAACAGCTCTATTTCATGGGTCTTATTGCTACGATGAGGATGCACTGGCACAGTGCCTTGTCTTGGCCTTGCCCTGATGCCATTCCTGCTACCGGCGCAGAAATCGCGACGTCCCAGTGTTCCTGCGCAAGTCTTGGCGCTGGCAGGTCGGACCAGTCCCCATCTACGTGCACACTGCAAACAGGTCGGGCTGGGATGACCTACTCCATGCAGTCGGGCTGACTCAGCCCGACTCTACGCTTGTTCAGTGTGAATGACTAGCGTTTACATGAACTCCACAGGCATATTCCAGACCGACAATATGACTCGACCCGATTCCGTAGGGTTCGTGTAAACGCCCTGAACAATGCCTCCTTTAGAAGATGCCTGCCGCATGAGCCGAGAAGTTGGTTCCAGCCCCTCTCCTCCTTCCGCCTCTCCACCAGGGTCGGCTGCGAGCGCTAGTTGCGGCGGCTGCTCTAAACTTGAATCATGTTCCCCTGCTTCCGAGATTTTAGCGGTGTTTGTTGCAATCTCGGAGGCAGGAACCGCAGTCTCTCGTCAAGCCATTGGTGGAGCATGTGCCAGCCTAATAATCATCACTTCCTCCGCAACCGGAAGCAGGGTTGGCAGCGAGCGCCGTCTCTCCATGCCCACCCTGAACCACAGGAACCTCCATTCCAATAGCAAAACTAGCGAAACGGCAGGCATCTAGTAAAGGAGACATTGCCCTGAAAGATGAGAAAAACATGGCGCCAAGGTACCTAGGTCAAGAGTATTGTGCAACAGCAAACAGAACTGTTTAATTTCAATAGAAACGTTCTAAACACACGCAACATTAATTTTAACGCAGACAACAATTACATTATCAGCTTTACAACAAGTATGGGCATGAGAGTATTCCCTTCAGCCGCGGAGGGCCTATCTCCATTGTGTGACAGGGGTTTTTGAACCCGTCACATGGGCACTTGTGAACTCCGTTTAACTCCTTCGTCTTTACGTCGAAGGAGTTGTGCTCAGTGTCACACAGTCTCCCTTGCGCCAAGGAAGTTAAATGGAGATTTTGGCAAATGGAGTCCGGCAATGACCATTATGGCTGGATGGATTAATCTTGTTGCCAGATAGCAACGAGAGTAACAATTTTATTACTATGCAAAGAAAAGCATAGTAACAATATTGTTGTAACGGGAACACTTGCAAATTTTAGCATTATAATTTTTTTTTGTCTTGGTTTATACGCCACGTAATGGGAGTTCTTAAACCATTGGCTTCTCCGGCCAGTGGATCACCGGCCGCTCAGGAAATGGTTGCTTGTGACTTTATTTAGTAGATGGCAGCACAAAACGCTGCCAGGTGTTTTCGTTTTGCTTCATTTGTTTTCCACTAGATGGACCTAGTTGTCCACTGTTTAAGGTTGATTACTTATATTTTAGAAGGCAAAACGCTCGCGTCCCAGTATGTCCCAGTGTCGTGCAAACATGGCGTCGCGGAAAAAAAAAACATTCTTTAACACAAGAGGAAATTGTTGAACTTGTGTTCAACAGTGAGGCTGAGAGCGACGTCAGCGATAATGAGGATGTTCAGCTAGACGATGCAGAGTGCCAAGGTGATCACGACAGTGCCAGTGATGATGATGATGATGAAGATGATGAAGAGCACCAATGCTTCGCCATGCCCCATGGGGAAATGTCGTTCCACCATTTCGTTTGTTAATCTGCTTCGTCGCTGGAAGCAGTTGAGGTGACCAAGAACATACGACGATTACACAGCACAGAATCACAACTTGAAGCACACCGGTCGAACAACCAGACTCCAAGCACGAAAGCACAAGCACAGTGTGGTCATCAACCCTTTCAACTTCGCTGTGCTTGGAAAACGAGTCTTGTGGTAACGTGCAGCAACCTTTCTCGCTGTGATTCTATTAGATTACATATCGCACTAAAAAAAAAACTACCTTTAGTGGCGACTGTAATGTGTGCAGTTGCACGTGAAAGTAAGCGCAGCAGCACCATTTCGGTCCCATGGAGCGCCCGCCGAAAGTTCGCGCTGTGCCTTGTAGCACAGCCGCAACTCCATAGGCTCCCTTCAATGGTCAGGCGGCGCAGCAATCGGTTCAGCCATCAGTGCCACAATGTCAATTCCGCGAAACAATGAAGCGGCCACTGCTGTGGAGGCATGCTTTTGCAGCGCTCGTCTGAGATGTGTCAGTCATTCTAAATTGCAGTTTTAAGGCAATCGAAAGCATCGAGGCCCATTTTGGACCACCGACGCTTCAGAAAGGACATAAAATTTATGACTGCAACCATGTATATTGTGTCAAAGAAGTAAACAGCACAGACATCGCAGTGATGTGCTTAAAATGAATTATGAACTATGATATGATTATGAGGCACGCCATAGTGGGGGGACTCCGGAATAATCTGGAACACCTAGGGTTCTTTGTGAGCCTAAATCTATATACACAGGTGTTTTTCACATTTCGCCCCCATCAAAATTCGACCACGGTGGCTGGAATTTAATCCCGCAACCTCATTCTTAGCAGCCCAACACCATAGCCACTAAGCAACCACCGCAGGTCGCAAAGTGTTTGTCACAACAAAGCAAGCATGCTTACGACGTCGAACTTGAAGTAAGTTAACAAATCATTATTTTATGCCACTTAAGTGAGCAAACACGGCCGTGGACATTTTTCAACTGTCATTTGTAGCTTGCACCTCGCAATTGTAGAGGTTTTGGCGAAATTGCAGGTAAGTGCTTTTTTCTCCATTGACAAAGTGCCTCGAGCACACTCTAATATTGTCGTTCGGGCTTGAATGGGAGAGGGTATTATCACTGAAGCATAATACAGAGCAATCAGCTGAGACTAAACAATGTGAAGACTGAACAAATATGCGTTAGCGTGTGGGAGAAAAATGCTAATTTTCGGATACTCGACGTGTGCTGCACTGTATTCCAACTTTAGTTCTGTTGTTTTAAGCGCAAGAAAACACTGGCATGATTGAGCCCAGTTCCAGCAGTCGCATCTTGATCATGGCGCAGGAAGAAGCACAGTGCGTACAAAGCTCCAGCACGGAGCGCTTACGAAGCTAGATTTGACACGTAACAATCACTGTTTGTTTGTTTTGAAGCAAGACGAGTTAAACAACTATCTAAACTAAATTACAACAGCGGGAATCAGTTCATGCATTTTCATGAAGTTTACGCTTTATTGTGTTTTTACAGATGTCACTGCTGGCTGTTTTCTTCTTGTTTTTGTACTGTTGTCTCAGTTCGTTTAACAGAAATTCGCAAGACTGACACAAACCGCGACGATCCACTTCAGCCACCGGGTCGCTTCCCCAGGTTTTGAAGGGAAGCGGTACAATTTGATGCCGACATCCCCTTCGCAGTTAGGACCTTAACGCAGCAGTATCTGCGCTTGCTCTTTTTTTCACACTTCTCCCGCAGGAGCTGCCAAGAGGCCGTGGTGAATCTATTAGAAAATTGAAAAAGCAGGCTTTGAGGCGGGCCTGAGCGCACCACGGACAATGGTGAAATGACGGTGAGGGCCTACCCGCTGGTGCTCACTGCCGCTGCTAGGGGGCGCTACATGTACAGGCAAAGTTCACTGCAGGGTGCCCATTGCCGTAAATTTCCATAGGGGAGTTTCATGTCATCGGAGTTCACGGGTGCCCGTGTGACAGGGGTTACCGTGTGAACACTGAGTGAATCTCCCTCGAGATAAAGATGACAGAGTTAAAGGGACACTAAAGGTTAATATTAAGTCAACGTGGACTGTTTAAATACCATCCCAGGAACCTCGAAACGCTTGTTTCATGCGAAAAGACTTATTTTATGAGAAAATGCGTTCTGAAACGTACACGTACCTCTAGCGCCGTTCAATTCGCCCGCCCTCCAATCGAGGAGTGGTGACATCATGGTCTCATAGTGACGTTGCGCCGTCGGTGAGTAAAACGGCGCCCGCAGACAGTGCTACAGCTTTTCTGCGCAATACGCAAACGCGCGGCTAGAAACTGAGCCAAGAGAGAGCCGACAGCAGCGCGAAAGCGGAACTATGGTGGCTAGCGGAAGGGAAAGCGCGCAACGATAAGCTGTTTCTTTATTTTATGATGCCAACTTTGACGCTTTGACTTCAGCGATTTAAGCACTGATGAACGTGACCTGCTGCTGAGGGCTCGCGCTGCCAGCGTCGTTGCATACTACTACGACGGCAACTGTATGTTGTGGCTGTACATATTCGCACATTTGTAGCTTTTCCTTCGTGAAAACCAAATGCCGCACTAACCGCCCCGTTTTCGACCTGCAGTTGTTGTTGCGCTTCGGAGAATGCAAGCAAGACCGACGGAACAGCGCCACGGGAAAGCATTGCTTTGAAAGGCACTCCACATGACTTCAGTAAGTCGGCGTTGAACCTGTAATCCCCTGGACGAAAGCACAGCGAGCACACCATGCGATTTTCCGGTTCTTTGCTAACGCACTGTGGCAGAGGTACGGCATTTAACCACTTTGAACGGAGCGGTTCACTCGTTTGCACACAGTGATAAGTAACGTTTGATTCACCGCTGCAACTGCCCTTGGCCAAGTTCCGCGGGCGTTCGCGCATCACATGGACGTGGCATTCTCGCTGCTTGTTCCAAATGCAAGTTTCGCGAGCCAGCAGAACCAGTGCTGCACGACGCGATAACGACACAAATGAAACTCCAAAGCGCGCGCGGCGCAGAGTCGAGCGAAAACGAAACCTTTCGACCACCCATACTACTGAAGGGTAACGTCAAAATGTTATTTTTTCTTAGAATCAAAGTAGACAAGTAGCATTTTCTTCCGTTTTATAACCTAATGAGATTACCTTTCGATACGAGTAGTTGAGTACTAGTGACATAAATTATGATGAGGAGTGCCTTCGCCATCGGGCTAGTACCGGAATGTCGCTGGGGGGTCTCAAATCGTGTCATGCATTTACCTCAATTTCTCGGTTATTAAAGCTCTGTTCCCGATTACATTGACGCCTTAGACATTCTACAGCATTGCTTTATCACATTTGCTTGACTTCATAGTAATCTTTAGTGTCCCTTTAAAAGAAGTTTGCGAGGGCCTGTACAGAGGTTAGAAGTGTGAGCCTGTTTATGTTGCTTCTGCCGTTCCTCTTTTGCTGCACATTCTGGTAATTGAGCTTGAAGTAGTCCATTCAGAATACGAAATTGGAGTAGTAAAGCGTTGTTCGGAAAGAATATATTCTAGAATATTATTTCTAGAGAAAACTCAATAGTCATAAGCTCACCGCTGCATCCTGAAGGGCATCGTTGTCATCGCTGCTGGCCAAGGAGGAATCGTCGTCTTGTACAAGGCCACTTTGCTGCGATAGACGAACCCGATACATTCTCAGAACGTTCCCCACCGTGACGCACTGCAACAAAGACTGACTTCACTCACATTTTTCCTGAGCGCCTTGTAAACCTCCCACTGGTCTTCGGTGATTTCGCCGAGCAGACACTTAAACGGGTCCCCGGCACTCGCGTCTTTTGCAATGTCCGCCATTGAAGTTGGCTGGTATCGGATCGACTTGGCTGATGGTTATGATGTTTGGCATGGTGAATGCATAGAGTTTCTCATGGGTGAATGGAATGGGTAGGGTTAGAGTTACTATAGAGTTACTATACTGACTCTAGAGGACAAGCTACCCATAGCATAGAGTTTCTCACTATAACATGTAGTGAGAAACTCTACGACCCATAGGGCCCATGCATTGAAATCGGCATAGAGTTTCTCTATGGAAATCGGGAACCACGGAGGAAGGAAACTAAGGAGAAGCCCTACCCCCTCCGCGCGCTAGAAGAAAAGTGTGGCGGAAATGACGTAGTAGGTCCTCATTTTTTTGCTGCTTTTTTATTTTTTTTGTTGTGTAGCCACGTTTTTTGGGCCACAATGGCGGCGTTGTTATGGTTTTGAGCGCTCACACGTGTTGCTCTGATAGGTTTCGGGCCGTGGCAAAGGCGCAGAGTGGGCGGGTTTGCGTTAGTCACCGTGTCTTGTTGCGCTGTGTTACCTGCACCGTGCTCTGCCAAATGTTAGCGAGCGCGCGCGCTTCGCGCGCGACACCACGCGCAGCGCGGCGTGGTTTCGCGAAAGATGTAAACAAGAGAGGAGGGTGGCCCAAAAGGCGGAGCATCGCCATGAGCAACGCCAAATTCCGGCTTCACTTTTGCTTCACAAAGAGTGACGTCAGGGCCTCTCCTTAGTTTCCTTCCTCCGTGTCGGGAACCGCAAGAGCGCCGCCATGTTGCTACGCGCCGAGGTTGCCAGCTCCTGAGACGCTTGCTAGACTTGGTGACAGTAGTCAGTTTTAATCCGGCAACCATGGCAGCGTAGCAGCATGGCTAGGGTCTCTAGAAATACTTTTTCTAGGGACCCTAGCATGGCTAGGGTGGTTAGAAGGGAAGGTGCGGCGCTGCTGACCAAGGCGGCGTAAGCACACAGCCGAAATGAGTGCCTCGGCAGCCTCGCGTCGGCTGCATCTCTACCACCGAAGTGAAAGTGAGCCCGTTTCGGGTATCGCGCGCTTTCTGCGAGCGTCAAAGAATGAATCTCTATCATGAAAACAATGTTATGTCAGCCCACATCATTACTCCTGTGAAATTTTACGGGCCCAGTTCGCACTGTATCAAGATTCAAACGCGTTTTGTCTGTGCGCATTTTGTGAGCTGGCTTTGGGTGTTAGGGGCTAGTGGGGGGCTTCGAAATAATTTCGACCACTTCGGGTTCTTTAACGCGCACTGACATCATACGGCACACGGGCGCCTTGCATATCGCCTCCCTGAAAATGCGACCGTCGTCCTCGAGATCAGCAGTCAATCACCCTATGCGTACCGTAAGACCTGTAAACTGCAGACATTACCTGATAAAGTCTGGACGTATTTACAAACCACTTTTTGTCTGCTCTTGCAGACCTGTAGCATGTCATTTTGACGCTCATATAAGCAATTTACTATGATTGCAGACAGTGAAGCAACAGATCTGGTCATGAAATCTTTATTTACAAGTGAGGAAAAAAATTTACAACACACAAGGTTTCAGTGTTTTCCGTTTCTTCTCACTGCTCTGCTGATTGACACCTTTAAGCAAAAAGTGAATCCTTGTGAGGCAATAAAAACGTATAACTGAGGCTGTCAGGGTAGCAGAATGGTCTAATGCAACCAATCTTTGACATTTAACCAATTGACTGCAAAATCTCGGCCACAGCTTTAAATTGGCATGATAGCGTGTTACACTGAATTAAAAATTATGGGGTTCTACGTGCAAAAGCCACTTTCTGATTATGATGCACGCCATAGTGGAGGGCTCCGGAAATTTTGACCACCTGGGGTTCTTTAACGTACACCTAGATCTAAGTACACGGGTGTTGCCACTGAGCAACCATGGCGGGTGTCACACTGAATAAACGAGTGAGCTTGTTTTCAAGGGAATTGTCCAGCTTATAGAACGATTCTGAGGGATATAAAAGGCCCTCAAGGTCCCGCTCTTTGGATGCCTCTGGTGGAAGCTCTCTGGGTGCTCTGGGTACAGCCACTGTACTCTGGGGATATTGCCTTTATGGTGCTTCGCAGTCTTCACAATGTGTGGGCAAAACACGCCTTCTTGATCGCCACATAACCTGCAATGCAATAAACTAGCCGTGCGTCGCTGCGGCGCTCAACATAACTTTGGTGGTCCACAGCATCTCGCCCTCGAATGACGAAATGTCGGGAGGAACACTCCAAAACAGGCGACGAGACCTACTGACAGCAGAGGGCGCAGGCCAGCGCAGAAGTACCACGCCGTAATACGGTAATACCACGCCGCGAGAAGCAGCGCCACGTTCCCCCTGGTGGCATCGGTGCGCAAGGGGGTCACGCGCGCCCATAGGAAAGTGCCACCGGTATTCACACCTCCCATATGCCTCCCCTTCTAGCCACCCTAGCATGGCGTCTCGCTTGTGTCGCGATGTGTACATGCAGCAGTGTGTTTGGGCTTTATAAGTTGGTTCTTTATTCTATCTTGCGGGATGGTGTGGGCGTGGTCCATGTTGGCCGTACAGGTGGCAGTTATGCAACCGAGGGATGATCCTGTTGAAGTTTCCGGCGGCATGCGGTTTTCAGCGGTCACGCTTTGGTCACGCCTCTTTTCAGCTGTCTTGCCTCTTACCTGCATTTGCCTCCACGGCCTCTTGGCTTGCAAAGTCTGTATGAGGGAGCTGCTGTGGCTAGGTGCAGGCATTGTCTAAGCAAAAAAAAAAGGCCATTCAAATGGGGAATTATGGAAATAAATGCAGTTGTTATGTCTGCTTCTTGCACTCTTCTTGCCTAAAAGTTTTCAAACATAGTGTCCAGTACACATCAGCACTTTAACTGCTTCTGCTTTTTACCTGCAGGTGTTGCTGCGAGATCCTTAGTATGGCTGCGTGCAGCATTGTAACACGTGGTGGAGGCATTTGAAATGGTAGCCAAAAATATAAAGAATCCTCCTTTTCTGCATGTATGCTTTCAATTTCTAAATGCAGTGGTAACTATCACTATTAGTGCAAGGCCCCCCACATCTATGCGGCAAGTGCCATAGCTCGAAACTGAATTTTTCCTTTAGTGTTTCACAAGGCGTCTGATAAGTTGATGAAGAAACAGCAGCACTGCTCACAGTGAACACCACAAAACGACTATTCAGGGTGGAATGCCTCCCATTCTGAATTTCCGCTGCACCAGCTATCTTCCAGTGCCTGAGGGAGACAAAGATACCTGGAATTCCAGGGGTGAGTGTTCACCTTGACGACATCAACGGGAATAGTGCCAACAGGAACGGGAATAGTGCAACGGGAATAGTTCAAATGAGCACGCACAGCGTCTGAATCAGGTTCTGTCGAGACTAACTGAGAAAGGCTTACGCCTCAAGAAAGAAAAGCGCAGGTTCGGAATTACGTCAGTTTTTAGTTTCTGGGACATCGAATTGATGGCAGTGGTGTTTGCAAGACCGAGAAAAAGGTTGAGGCTGTACTTCAAGCACCCAAACCATCTGACAAGACATCCCTAAGGGCTTTTCTAGGCCTTATTTCATTTGACGATCGCATTTTGGAGAACAGAGCAATGGTCGTGGTGGAATTGTATAGGCTCCTAGAGAAAAAGAAAAACACGCCCTGGAAGTGGAAGAGCAAGCATCAAGCCAATTTCAAGGCACTTAAGAAGATGATTCATGCATCTACAGTGCTCGCTCACTACGACTGGACGAAGCCCCTTCTTTTGTCTGTGGACGCATCGCCGTACGGCGTTGATGCCATCCTCGCTCGGGAGGACGCTATTTGTCGAGAGGCGCCCATTGCATTCAGTTCATGAACACTGGGAAGTGCCGAAAAGAGCTACTTCCAGCTCAACAAAGAAAGTGTAGCAGTAATCTACAGCATCAGTAATTTTCATAAGTACATAGCTGGCCGGCGTGTGACCATAACAGATTGCCAGGCATTGATTGGAATCGTGAGTGAAACAAAGCAAGTACCTCGGGTCTTTAAATCAAGGATTACGTGATGGTGCCTTAAACTAGCAACGTACAATTACAAGTTGCTGTACAGGCCTGGCCTACTGCACCAAAATGCGGACACTCTAAGCTGACTTCCACCACCGGCACAAGTTGAACCTTATCCCCCAAGAGACGTGCTCATGTTGGCTACCATGCTCAGCTTCAAGCTTTCACCGTGTCAACTAGCACGAATGACTTGAGAGGACTCAGTTCTGTCACAAATGCTGGAGGCTGTTTCAAATGGTGAAGTTCATAAACTGCCAAAAGAACAGTTTTCATCGTGCTGGAAACTGGAGACTGAGCTTTCAGCGCAGGAAGGGTGCCTTGTTAGAGGCTCCTGGATGGTAACTCCAAAACAAAGGCGAGAAACTACCTTCTTAAACTCGCACCTGCAAACCACCATATAATTGTGGTCATGAAGGCATGTGAACGAAGGTACTTTTGTTGGGCAGGCATTGACGCAGATATTGAACGGCTCACTAGAAACTGTGCAACTTGTTGTCAACACCAAAGGGCACCAGTGCCCAAATGGGAACGCACCAGAACGCCTTGGGACACAGTTCACACAGACTTCGTTGGTCCCATAGAAGGCAGAATGCCGGCTTATTGTTGTGGACACATACAGCAAATTGTTGGAAGTGTGCTCCATGCATAATACACAGTCTGCTACATTGGTTGAGGAACTCCGGAACCTTTTCGCAGCTTTTGGGCTCCCCAAAAAGCTTGTGACTGATAACGGGCCATCCTTTGTTTCAGTAGAAGTTGAGAGCTTCCTAAAGAAGAATGGGGTGACCCATGTAACAAGCACACCGTACCATCCTACAACAAATGGCCACGCAGAAAGGATGGCTTTTGAAACAAAACGAGCATTAGCCAAAAACAAGGACGGAACATTCGCGTGTAGGCTGGCCCACTTTTTCTAGAGCAACATACCACCTGCACATCAACAGATTGAAATGCCAGCTGCACTTGGGTTTGGGCGAGAGCTGGATACAGCTCACGTGCATTCAGCCCCAAGCAAAAGCGAACAAAATCCATACCAACTGCAACAGGGACACAAAGTCGAGAGCACTCGCTGTTGGACAAGCAGTTTTCTTTCGAAACATCGGAGGGAATCCGATCTGGACAGAGGGAACGGTTTTGGAAAAGCTGGGCCACAGATCGTGGCTCATTAAAGGCCCCAACAGGTTAGTGCGATGACAATGTGACCACATCAAGCCCGGTGTTTTGATACACCCCACAGAAGATTCGGCGACACAGGATAAGGGCTGTACGCTAACTGCGAGCAGTGTCACGCTCCCATTTATGCTTGGGATAAAAGCAGATAACTCCACGTCGTCAGAGGCCACTCTCTCAGGAATGCTGAAGTCTTCGCAATCATCGGTGACCAAAACAGAGATTGGCACTGCCCCTGAGACCGTGCCAAACATAACTGCAGAGTCATACCCGCAGCAGGAACGACACCCTCCGGATCACTACGGCGACTCCATCTGAGAAGGGAGGAAATTGTTGTGTACAAGCGATGCACCACCACTCCTCGGCTGGACAAGGCACCAGTGCAAACGAAACAGGAAGGGACCCTGCCCCGAGTCGAGTTCCAAGAATTCTCCATCACCCCCAGCGTCTCGGCCACTAGACAGGGACCGAGAGTTTGCCCCCTCGAACACATGCGGCTCTCATCTGCATCTCTTGTAGAAAATAAACTCGGTCTGTTTTTTGCCACCAACCAATGTGCATTCCTTTCACGGATGGGGCCAGACCCCGTAAGTAACAGCTTGAAGGAACGCGCATACACGAACACACAGGTGTATCTAAGCCAATAAGCAAGGGATCTGTCACAGCAGCAGCGTAGCCTGCTGAAGCGCCGCAGCATTATCTATTAACATGCTCCTATACAGATGGTTCTATTATCACGGAATACAACTGTGTTGATTGACAAGTCACTTCGTCACCGAGCATGCATGTGAATCATCAAAAGTGGCTTGTTGATTTAGTTGCACTTTGCTGCTGAGGTCTCTTTAGTAGCTGTCAAGTTAATAGTGAGCCTACAATTGCTTACATGATGTAATATGGCATCGCACTTCTGAACAATGATGTAACACCGAATGAACGTACAGGAGCGCACAGAGCTAGCATTTGTTCATTCTATGTTACATCATTATTTCAAAGTGCACTGCCATGTTAAGTCATGACTAAACAAGTAGCCATCAGTACGTCTTGAGCAATTGATTACAATTATGACATACATAAAAGTGATATGTACATATCACAGTTACTTCTTCGGGCAGAGATGCTTGTCAGATATGTTTTCAAGAGAAGAATGTTTGCATGAAAACAAATATTAATTCATATTGCTGAAACGACACCCCATATAGGCGTGAATTCACCTAATGTTTACATTTCTTCTTGGTGCTAAAAATGTCCCTGCCATTAGAAGTAGTGTTATGTCATTCATGCCTTAAGAGATGACAGAGGTTTATAGGGCGCACAAGGCAGCAATGCCCATGCATAAAGGCCTGGGTGGCCAATCTGCTGCCCCTTCACTATTTATCCATACCTCTATCAGCATTTAAACAATATACAGCCTGTGGTCAAAGGGAATACAGGCATGCTTGCTCTCTCAGCAATGGCGACAATCAAGGATGATTGCCTTGAGACCGTTTTGCTGCTGTCAACATCATTTATGCATGCATTCTCTTTTTATTCTTTTCCCTAGATAAAAAAGAAGCTTGCACAGTCAGTGAGCTATAGCAAAGTAATGTTATTTCATAGCGTTGGGCATGGCCCTAATCTTAAGCGTTGGGCATGGCCCTAATCTCATTCATGTAGTGACAACCTAGCTAGCTAAGGCACAGCCACATTAAAAAGAAAGAGAATTGCATAGGCTAACAAACAGGTGCACAGTACGTGTACTTCATCTCAAAGCAAAGCAAGATTATCAAATGACTATAGAGATCTAGATTAAGGGGACGCAAGCATTGAGGCCCCCTAGTACTTCGAGCCTCAACGATTGCATCCCCCTGATCTAAAACTCTCTAATAAGCTTTGCAATGAGTGCAGTGATCTTGCATGCGAAATGGTTGACGTAGTAAGTTGTTTTATATTTGCCTTTCTGAATCAGTAACAGTTTAAACAGGTACACGACAATGAAATGAAATGCTGGCTCATATGGTGCACAAGACACAAGTAGGGGAGAACATTTGCCATGCCTGCTGTAACACCAGTTCCAACATGCAGTAGCTTGTAGGCAATGAATGCATATTCATTGTGTCAGGGCAACTTGCACCTACCCCTAATGAAATAACAGAACGTCTGCATCGTAGACATTAGTTAATTAGCAGCATGTGCGGGGCAGCACAAGAAAGTAAGGGAATGTTTGTTGCCATTTTTTGTTTTCATAACCAACAGACAGTTTCTTGGGCGGAGCTCTATGATGAATTCATATTATGTTCTGTGTAAATCTGTAATGTGGGCATGTTCTATTGTCCAATCACTTCATAAGTAGTCAAATGAATGCCGGTAGCCCCATAAACACTGTGAAACGGAACGCAGAAATTTCCAGTTAAGAAGCCATAGTGACTCACACTCTGTGCCGAACATAAAATAGAAAAAATGCGTAGTGGCAAATTGGGTGCACATTCTCATTTGCCATACAAATCCATATATTACAAGTAATCTTTCACTCGTTCTTGTATTGCTTACAGTTGCACAAACCTTACTGCAGCATCCTCTGTGGAGTAAAATAATCTTGCCAGTCACAGCTACTTGTTCACTCTATTAACATATATTAGCCCCCAGGCTCTCCTGTATTCCTTCATGCATGCTACAATAGCATGGCTGTGCTCAATCACCTCTTTCCATTCCACTGAAATGAAGATGGCATATATTTGCTACCAAAATATGCTCTAAAGCATAACTGTTTATCATTCTTTAAGCCTCTGAGAAGTAAGGATGGATGTTCAGCCTTGCTGTTGTGCCATTTCATAGGTTCTAACCCACCGTCATATTTCTAAACAAGCAATGATGAAATTATGTAATCAAGCCATGCCATTAGTACAACTGAGGTATTGCTTTCCCAGGGAGTCTCACTGCCACCTCCCCATTTTCGTAAATAATTAGACATGTTGACAACCTCGACATGTTGAAGTTACCTTCACAGCCTGTGTTTTAACACGACAAATAAACCAGCTTAACCAAACAGCCCTTACATCATTCTCCTAATCACTTGATATACTAACTGGCACATGGCATTATAGTCATATTATATTGTTTGTATGTTTGGTGAATTGCACAAATCATTTTTGTTGCCCTTACAGCCTAGCTGATGCTGTCTTTCTTTATAACAATGAAGCAACAAGCTTACTTGGTGCATTGCTGTGAGAACTATAACTAGCTTCACAGTAGCACTGCACATGTACCCTCAGACCCCATCGTAGACATGCTTCTGTACATACTAGAGGCTAGCCACAATCAGCATAATTTTGAAATCCAGATGAACAGCGTGCAAATTCATGTGTATCAAATAAATGTCTGTTCCATTGAGAGGCTGTGTGTATACGACGTACTTATCAGTTCACTATACTTATGGCAGAAGAACAGAATACACAGAACAACAAAGTCAAGTTCTCTCTGAAAAGCTGCCTTTTGCCACTATTATACGCAGCAAAGTAAGACTTCAGAAAGCACAAATATGGCTTAGAACGACAGAAAGCTGAGCTAGTTGGTAAGGATTCATTATGCAAAAAAGAGGTGAGGTGTGCAGACAGGAAGCAAGAGTAGAGAAGTCCACTTCTCTAGCTCTTGTGTCCCGTCTGCACGCCTCACCTCTTTTTTACATGACAAATATGGCTTGGGCGCATCTTCGTGCATTGTGAGGTGGGCGAATGTTAATTTTTTTCAAACACAAATTGAACAAATAAAGTAAGTGTCAAATATTGAATAGTGACACGACGACGTGAGTACTTGTAGTAGCAATATTTATTTCCGTATATTTAAGTACTATATCTTAACCACCTAGTGCGAAATAGAGCTAACTATTGGGGACAAAGGATAAGTTTTAAATGCAAGGCTACTAATGTTATATAAAAAAAATACTTGAATAGTTTATCTACAACTTTAGAGCCTCGTTGCAAAGAAGCTTTCCAAGAAATAATGGCTGTTGTATGAAGAGCTTCCAAAAATGCAAAATAAATTGTTTCCAAAAAAACATGAAAGTTGTAGAAAAAACAAACATAATGAAGGGCCAATGTTTTGCGGACACATGTAAAAGGACTTGTTGGAAGGAAAACAGCACAGACTTGTCACATAAAAGATAAATCTGCTTGATCGAGATGGGTGGTTGGCTTAAGAAGCCTATGGGAAAGTTTTGTGCCAATACTACTAAAAGATACATTCGTTACCGTGCTTGCCTTTGGAAGGCTGCATACGGTTGTTCACGTGCAAGTACTTGTCACATATTCGTTGTTAAAAAACTTCCAATTTATATATTGACACAAGAGCCTCCTCTGATTACGGAAAAAGAATAGTATTGTCATATAGTATGCATAACATTTAGAACATCAAGCTACTATTTTTCACATTACGCAAATACTCATGAAAGACAAAACTGCAAGAAACAGCATAACACTTTGGCATAATCCGTCACTGATTATATCAATGAGTTTCCCATTTCATGAGGCAAAGTTGCATAGGGCAGATGGGATGTGATATCTGTGATTCAGAGATGCGTTATTGTATCTGAGCACAAGTAGTATACCACTGATCATTGTGGGAATAAAGAAATAACAGGCATTGATTACCAGTATGTCATCATGTCACTTCTATCGGAAAAGTGACTGTCATATCAAGTCAAACTTGCAACTGGCAAACTTGCATTGAGAATCATGTTTATGTGCCCATATATGTGGGCCCCATGAGCCGTTGCTTTAAGTAATGACCAGTGTCATGTCATTCCTGTATGTAAATGTGGTTTTGCACTATACATATATAAAATTTTGATCAGCATCCTAGTACATTTCCTTGAATTTGCACCACAGGCTTTCTGTCGCAACACCCTCTTCGCACCCGTGATAAATGCTGCAGTCAGTAAAATAGAGCTTTAGATTATTTCCTAAACTGCTTTCATTCCAGCAAGTAGACGCCGAGCAGACTCTGTGTCGCAAGTGAACATTTATGAGGGCGTTCATCATAGCTGCTTATTAAGGTGGCTGCAAGGTAAATGGAGGGAAAGTGTACAGGTGAAGCGAAGCTCCGCTGTCGCATGCACGTAAACAAAGCTTCTGGTTATGGCGTGAAAACATTTTTTTCATCAATCCTCCAACAATGGAGCATGTACTGACAGGATGGAAAGCAGACACCGAGCAGACGGTGCAGTGCGATGAAGACACCTTGAGGGTCATTCAGCCTTCCTATTAACTAAGGAGCCCTGCAGCTTCCCCAGTGCGGCAAAGAACTACTGAGATGGATTACAGCTCACAGAACAAATTGTTAGCGTGAAAGGTTGGTGTCGTGTTCCAGGGCTTCCGTGAACGAAGAGGCAGACTGAACTTGAAACATGTTTTATTGCATGGCAGCAACTTAACGTGGCAGAATGACAGCCAAGGAATATAAGGACAAAAAAGTACACCACAGCTTGGCGGCCAGCGATTATATACGCATAGTGAGCAAGGGTGATGTGATTGCAATATGGCCCGCATGACAGAAAAGGAAACGCTATCACACATGTACACGCGTACAGATATGCGACATTTGGGCAGTGGCAGAGAAGGTGTTTTGCTGTGTCGCCACATGTGCAAAAGATTGCATAAGGAGCATTTGCATAGCTTACATTACAGCACATGACACCTAGCACAAAATGAATAATTGCAATACATGGAGCAGTGATATAACTTCTAAGCTGTTCCCTAGCCTTCCCTCTTCATAAAGTGTAAAATGTGCAGAGACAGCTCTGGAAACAAACGTGTACAAAGCAAGGAATCTGCTTTGATACAATACCTATATTGAGAGGCATAAGAGCATAAGCAACCATCGGTGCTTCTGCAATGTTTATTACTGCAGAGCACATGCAATTGACAGAAAAAAATCACAGACAATTACGATACTCCCTAATACGAAATTTTAGTGCAGCTCTACATGTGTTGTCATTTCGCTGGCAAGGACAATCGGTCCCGTGTGGCATGTTGCAAACGGAGCGAAGTGTGGCGCCACTGCCTTGCCAATCTGGAGATCGCGTGAGCCAGCGCATGGGTGATGCGTGGGCATGGTTCACAGAAGCCATCGCCAACAAACCTCCCAGACATTGCGTGCTACTCTGGCACCATCTCGTAGCTACCGTCACTGCACTTCGCTTTTATTCGCACGCTTTCGACATACACTCCTCTGCTTACTGCCTCATGGTTCTGCTGCACCTTCCTATCCACTTTCCTCCTCATGCCTCTTCTCACTTGCCGATTTTTTTATCTCCCACTGCATGCTGCCTTTGCTCTCATCTTTTGCTGAACTCGTTCGCTCAGTTTAACCGAGCAAACAAGTGGTCCTCACAGCACGACAAAAGCTAAAGGAAATGTGCTCAAAAGTAAATGGAATGACCAGCGAAAGGAATACCCTGAATGCATGCACTATAAACCACATTAAAGGATTGACTGAATGCACGATAGACGTGGTCTACAAGATACCTTTGACACGTGGGGCTGATTACATGCGCCAAACAGGCAGGTGCATAAATGATTGACTGTGCGACCATCTATACAACTGCAGTCTGACACAAGCACCCAGAGACCTTGCCATACATTGCACTTCATGCCGTATCTTCCACAGGATGGGGATCTTGCTGAAATGTAGTAACCAAAGAAAAAGAAGTCATGGAAGCCTACAACATCAAGATGACCCCATGTGCCATCTATATCACTCAACAAAGAGATTAGCTTAATGAATGACAATAGATGGCGTGGTTAGACTGGGAAGAACATCCCTGAACATGCGAGTAGGCTATATGAAGGTCTCATTTTCCGAAAAATAAGACAGTTGTTAGTTTGCACTCGGGTGTCGTGCATTGTTTTTCTCTCTTAAGTCCTGTCCCTTCGTCACTTTGCGCAACAGTGTTATGTCGAACCAACTAGCCCACTGGGAAATTTTCGTTAATTATATGTAATATACTCTGAGTGCACATTTATGTGAGTCTTGTTTGCAATGCACATGTGAAAGACAGCACAAAAAAGATGCAATATTAGAGGTGAGCAAATAAGGATTTTCAGGGCCGAATAGTATAGTGCCAGAAGCAAATTGAATCGAATACTTTTCTAAAAATGAATAGCCATTATCACTATTAACATAAACTGATGTTTATATCCCTGTATTTTTGAAGTTAGCGAGTTTCTATAGTATAGTACCTTACTAAGTATTGTATTTGAAAAACACAAACTGAGCATACGAGCAAACAAGTACTTTATTCGCATGCACAGGGCTCTTCAGAGGATGCAAATGGTCACTGTAGAGCCTGTAAAGTGTGGCTGCCTGAGTGACCTAGCCTGCTCCTCTACGCAAATTCTCATGTTTTATGGCTATAGCACGCCTGTCATGGTGAAAATTTACCATGCTTTTCTGCAATTTAGTGTTTATGTGGGTGCAGTTGGCATTTTGAAATACCCGAAACGTATGAAAAAAATATTCACATTTACAAAAAGTGACCACCGAATCGAATAGGGCACTATTCGATGCATAATTACAAAGTTGCAAATATTCACACATCCTTATGCAATATCAACAGCTTAAAATAATGGTTTCAACACTTACATATACACTACGTGCTGCAGCAGCCAACAGAATATCATATATTGACAAAAGGGTGTTTAACTGGGCTACTTGGTTATTCTTCAAGGATTGTAGCAGCAGAACTTAAGGAACATGGACACAGAAGGAACGACTAGACGAGTCCGCAGCTGCACTGTCAACTGATTTCTTGATTGAAATTCCCACTATTATTGATTTCATCGCCATATCTCTTCTCTTATACATCTGAGGCTGTCTCAAAAATGTGACTTCCTTTCTTGTCAAGGCCACTCACGGTGTGCTTACACATTACGCTCCTGTTTTACTTATCTCGAATGCCTCAAGGATCTCCTGAGTTAAGCTATCGTCGTTCCTTTTCAGGACTTGTACTTCATAGTTATGACGAGAAAAGTTTGACAAAGTCTGGTGCCTGCTGTCAGTGGCGTGTGTGTTCGTGTAGTGTCTCTGCGTTTCTTATCGGACGGAGTGAAGCGATGGAGCAAAACCATTCTCAGGAGAAATGAGAAAAGCGTGCGCGCAGAAACAAACTCAACAGCGTCTCAACAGAAAATATTTGCAAAAGAAGCCTCCAACGTAAAGATTTCTCACCATCAACTTAGCGTGAACGATCATTGTCAGCAGTGAGATAGCCGAGCGTCTAACGGTGGTGTTCAAGCATTGTGTAGCACCGTCGATTGATTGCTCTCTACCAGTGCTCACCGCGCGCGCAAGCTTTAGAATGCGCGCTGTGGCACAGTCACGCATAAGCTGTGTTGCCAGCGCTCGATATGACTTCCCACAACATAGCTTCGCGCTGCTTTTCGATTCTCGTGATATGTTGCAATTAAAAATTCCCAAGACAGTGTTAAGAGAGCGGTTAAAAAAAAAGAAAAAAAAAAACACCACATACGAGAAGGTAGGCACAGCAGCTTGTGAACCCACTCCTATGATACCTCTACCCGCATCTGTTCGTAAATGTGAGTATGTTTTCTTGCGTTTGTGAATTTTTTTTTTAATTTCCCACATTTCTTTATAATTGAGTTTTTCTTAGTTTTCACGTTTGTGTGTGAATACATGCCTGCTACCGTGCGTGTTTGCGCTTACTCTTATTTCTGTCCTTTTATTTTATATTAGCATTTGTTTTTGCTAGTTTTTTTTAGCAAAGTCATTACACATTTTCATTAACCAATCTCTTTCAAAGCACTATAACTCCTGTACACTGCAGGGCTGGCCTCTTCCATCTCATTAAAACCTGTCTCACTGGTCCACCTCGTCTTCTCAATCTGCCTACTCGCTGTGTTTTCTGTCCTTGCTTCTTGTGTTGTTGCTGCAATGTGATTGACCAACTTGCTCAAAACAAATTTCGATCGCCTATGAAAACAGAAAGGTTTAGAGATACATTTTCTTAAAAGCATCATGTGGGTTGCACAGTAAGCTTGCCTCTTACCTCTGTTCATGTTTATGCATCAGTGCATGTGACAGCTCGCCAGAAGTGCACATTAGGCTGCATATTGCAAAACAACACCTTGCTATGCTGTTGCATTTTTCATGCATTCAGTCTTAGTAAACAGACGGTTTCGCTGCCCACCACATATGATGGTAAAAATATTCAACATATGAATAACATTGTGCTGTGGGGTATCATTTCCTGTCTGATGCTTTCGTCGTTGCAAAGACATTTTTCAGTGAATGGAGCCCGGCAAAACAGTGCACTGAGAGCTTTTGCAACTTTCACCATTTATTACTTCACAAATGTCATTGTCTGAACCTGGCCGTCGATCGCTATGCCGATGGCTTGTGAATTTAATAATTGCCTCAATAAAACAACTTCACTCAGCATTTTTTAGTACAAACAATGCTAGCAGAGCTATTTAGGGTGAATAATTGTGCTAACATTGGTGTTACTTGCTTGGTCAGATAAACAAATACAACAATGGCTGCGGCATGACTGTGATTTGATGTGCAGACTGCAAATGGTGCCTTTCAAGCGAGCCCTCGACTACTGCTATTAATAGCTACCCGACTGAGTATTTTGGGCCTAACTAAGGTAATGATGTTTGATAATTGTTCTCTTATTCGCATTACTTGCCTGGGCCAGATAACCAAAATAAACAATGCCACCTCATTAATGTGTGTTTGCATGCAAGCTGCCAACAGTGGCCGTCATTTTCGCGTTGATTGCTGTCATTTCACCAACAGTGGCGACAGCGTGACTGTGCTTTGACGTGCAGACTGCTAATGGTGCCTTTCAAGCGTGCCCTCGACTACTGCTATTAATAGTTACCCGAATAAGTATTTTGGTCCTCACTAAGTTAATGATGTTTGATAATTGTTCTCTTGTCCATATTACTTGCCTGAGCCATATAACCAAAATAAAGAATGCGACCACACGAATGTGCTTTTGCATACAAACTGCCAAAAGTGGCGGTCAATTTCGCGTTGACTGCTGCTGTTTCACCTACAATGTCTACGACATGGCTGCGCTTTGAAGTGCAGATGCTAAAGGTGCCTTTCAAGCATGTCCTGACGACTGTTATCTCATCACAGGGCCCGTCATGCTCATAGATGGCTGCCCAATAGAGTATTTTGGGCCTTCTGACATTGGCATTATTCATCTCAATGGGCTGGAAATAACAGTAGGGGCAGCACAACTGCACGCAAAGCACAATGTGCTTTGGTGTGCACATTGGTGTGGCTGTCACTTTCACGTTGACTACTGCTTTTTCATGTGAAGCTGGACAGTGGCTGCCCGAATGAGCATTTTGGGCCCCACATAGTTATTCAGGGTTAACAACTGTATTTGCATTCAGATTTTCCAGCATTTCAGCACGTTTCCATGCCATTTATATTGAGCATGATCTGTGCAGCACGTTGCTTTTTCAGAATTGGGCTTCCATTAAATGGAATATGTCACCAAATGAACTGCTTATTCATTTGAGAGGTCACGGCAGAATGCTTGGCTGCTGCGAAACCACCAGCAATATTTTGGTAGCCCTAATAAGGGCTGTTCTTTCAATAATAAGAAGCTGTTATGCTTCATCGAGTGGCTCAATGCCGGACAGCTCGCAGTCGGAGTCGCTTTCTTCACTGTCATCTTCACCCAGTTGGATGATGATGGGTTGGATGCGGTCACTTCCAGACGTATCAAGCCTGAACTTTGCCTCCAGGTCCATCACATGGTGAAGTTTCTTTCTCCAGTCTTCCGCTGTTACATGCTTGATTTTTTCCCCCAAGACGTCTTTGACCGTGAACAGTTTGACGCCTCTGTTGTTCTCAGCTATGCCATTTTTTACCTTTGCCCACACGAGCTCGATAGGATTAAATCCGCAGTGGTACGGTGGGAGCCTGAGTACAATGCAACCGGCCGTTTCAGCTGCATTGTCTCCGATGTAGCTCAGAAAGCGTGGCTTTACAGATGCTACCAACTCAAGCAGCTGCTTTTTAACCACCCTTTCGCTGTAGGTGATGTTCTTGCTTTTGAGTCACTCCTGTATTCTTTCCTTCTTCCAAGCTGTTGTCCGCAATTTCTCTTCTCGCCGGGAATGGTAAGGTGCATTGCCCAAAACAATGACGCTACCAGCAGGCAACTTCTGCAGAACGTCTGTCTGCACCACGATGTCTGTCCACACGATTGACCCAGTGTGTACCGCCGCCACCCATGTCTCGTCCAGGAAAATGATCTTTCGGCCTTCTGCCCATAGCGCTCCACGTCAGGAAGGTAGCGATTCTGCCATTCAGCGACGTCATACCGGTCGATCAGCAGCGAATTGCGGCTCCTCTTCTTGTGCTTGAATCAGATCTCGACAAGCAGGTGACGCACAGTACACTGCTTCAGTGATGGGAGATCCATTGTTGCGTGTGTCGAGGTATGTGTGGCTGGCAGGAGGTCTGGACCCCACTTCACGCAGAGCCAGAGACGAGGAGAGCTTTCTCGGTGAAGAATTCTTCATACAATGTTTACATGTTGTCGTCATTATCAGGAAAGAGACCAACAGAACAGCTGCAAGCTGCTTAAATAACACCCCTCAGTCCACAGATTCCCCAGACAGTCCCTAAGGACGAAACAAGGTCGAGAGAGAGAGAGGGTCTGGGCAGCCTTCGTGGTCCTAACGCCGCTCTCGGTGTCCGGCACTTCCTCAAACCGCGCTGTGGCGTTGGGCCGATCTGGTGGTCGGTCAGAATGGTGCGCCGGGGAAGTTTTATGGCCCGCATAGGACAAAGGGAACCAACTGTAAGGCACAGGGTCGAAACACAGCCCTCCTTTGGAAACCGTCCCAAACACAGCGAGAGTCGTTCGTGGTGCGGGCGCTGCCGGACAAAGGAGGGGGGGGGGGGTTGCATTGCTGCCGGCACGGGGAGTGGCCGAATAGCAGTCTGTGATTCGGTGGCCGCTTCCGTCGTGGACGCCATGCAGCCGCAGGGAAACCTGAGCCGTGCACGTAGTCGTGTGCCCGAAGCAGGGACCATGCGGGGATGCATGCTGCCTCCACGGTCGACACACCATAGCACTGGCCTTCCGTCAGACAAATCCCAGGGCACATACATAACACCGTATACGCTTCGAGAACTCGTTAATGATCTTCTCGACCGTTGGTATCTCGTTGCGGCGAAAGAAATTGTGCACACAACCTTGGTGCGCATGTGTCATACTTCGTGCTGCGTCTTCTTTTCTCCGCATTTCGTGGGCGCTTTCGTGAGGGCGTCAACAGTTTGCCACCCGAAATATGCGAAGCTTTGACCTCCCTCCTCACCTTCAACACTGTGCTTTCACTGACACCGAGTATCTTGAGCTTGTAATGGCTGCAATAAATGCATTGTTTTATATAAGTACTTGTTCAATAGAAACTGATTCATTTGAAGCTCGGAACGGAGTAGTAAATGTGCCGTGTGCATGTAAACAAGCGCAAAAGCCAGAGCTGCTCTTTCTACTTTTGTCACTTGCAATGAAGCTAAAGAGCAGACCACGGGCAGCGTTGTGGAAGGCAAGGGGTTATTTTTCGGTCGCGATCCGGCATGTGCTGTAGCACATGAGAGCTCTACTAAACCAGTTATTAAAATACAAAAGTCTTTATTTATACCTAGAATTGCATTTTTCAGAAGCACAATTTTTTGAGTGGAATTATTTTAGTCACGGAGGCAATTGGACATCGCGCTTTGGTCATCTGGGCGGGGCCTCCCTTTTTTCTAAAGTTGTATCCAACTATAGTCATTCCTTCTGTGTCCTGTGTTTCTTCTGCTACAATCCTCGAATCATATATTGAGTATACCAGTTGTGTTGTCATCTTCATGCTTTCTTACATGCATATGGCTTTTTATCGAAAAATGCAAATTCTCAAGAATCAAAAAGCTTCGTCGGCCTCTTCCTCTGCTGCTTCTTCGGAGGGTCGCCCATGAGATCCGTCTGTCGTGCGAGCCCTGAAAAGAGCTGCGCTCGTAAGCGCGGTCGAAGGCGGAGCGACGTGCGCGCGCGAGAAGTGGCGGGCGAGCCGCAGTCGTCGGAGCGAGGGGCGATGCGACCGCTCGCTTCGAGTGTCCGGGAACGTCTGGATCAAGAGGGTGGTGCCGGCGTGTGTGATTGGTCCGCTTTCCCTTACTTAGCCTGGGGTGCCTGGTCGAAAATCGCGGCGGAATGCAACGGAAGCTTAAGAATGACGTTGAAACGGATTTTTAGCAAATAAGAGTTGGCAGAACGAGGTCGTGAACGTGCCGAAAGTGCTCGAAAACGTTACACGGCCACGCAAAAAAGTTTTATTATACGCAAATAAACGCATGCTCTCCGGCAGGTGCGAGTCTCCAATGCCTGAGCGATCGGCGGCAGCCATCTTTTATTCCTTTGGGAACGGGGCAGCCTGTGGCTATTCAGGAGAAAATTCAGTTCTGTTCGTCATATTAATGCATCTTTAAGGCGTACACGTCACTTTGACGCGGTGAGTTCTTGCGGTTTTGTGACGTCGCGTGACAGGCAGGTGAAGTGGATGCAGCCCGAAAACTTTTGACCAATAGCCGAGGGCTAATGCCGAAAAGGCATCGAATCAGAAATAACTATTTTTTCTTTTGTTCGATCAAATCATGCATAATCAGTGTGTACACGTCGTATCAGATGGGGAGCTATCACGGTTTTCATGACCGCGTGACAGACAGGTGAAGTGGGGGTGGTCTAAAAATGTTTTTGACCAATCGCCGTGGGCTGATTGCAGAATTGGAATAGAAAAGTTTGGAATAGTTTTACGTTATAGCGCCCCTGGATTTGCTTTGCTTTTTAAACCTTATGTGCGTGTATCACTGTGTCATGAGATAACGAAATGCAGAGCTCATATTCCGAATGGGGATCATATGCAGTAATGGGATGAGCTACAGGAATAAATGAACTGTGTGGCACAATAACGGGTTAAACAAAAATGGGTAAACCTTTGGTTCCTTCCTTTCTCAAGGCGATATATTGAAAGCAAACAAAATTTACTCGATGCCTTAATACCAACAGCAATGTCACGTTTAAGGAGAATGCAGGCAACATTAATCGTTACGTGCAGCACATTTTTTTTGTAGCTTAGGTTTTTCGGAATAGCCGTTTTCTTCCCTTTTTTTATGCGTCATACGCCTGAGATGTATTTGGTTTTTCAGGTTCCCCGGGGTGAATAAAGCAAAACGCATTGTTTATATTTGCTTGAATTAGGAAGCATGTTATCGGTTGTCTACGCATTCGAGGTCGCGCAGGTTTCCACTGTCACATGCCTCCAATGTCAATGACGATTCAACTGCATCAGAGCGGGAGCGTTCTCTTTGACGACAGGCCTTCATCTGCTGCATATCAGGCCGTTCTCTTTCGCGTGGGCTGCTCGTAGAGGTACTCCGGAAAATACCGCAAAAGATTGTGGGTACCGCATCAGACCGAAGTGCAGGCTTTCCCCGTTGTGTAGATTACTTCCTGGCCTTCAATGATATATGCACATAATACCTCAGCATGTACTTTGCATCAAAGTGCAGCTCCCAAATGGAGTCGGTGACTTCCAAAGGGCCGATCGGTGCGGTGAAGATTGAGCTCCCGTACGCGTCGCCTTTCTTCATCTTTAGGGGCTCTGAAGAGCGAGTACTTGGCCTGACTTTTCAATCAACTGTATACGGTTTTTCAACCTACTACACAACACTAGTTCTTTCGTCGAGGTGTGCTTATCCTCTCATTCTTCGAACACTGTGCCAAGTTGCCGAATTACGAGACAAACTATAGACTATGCGAGGGCCGTCTGCGCGCTTAAACATCTTGCAAACGGCATCGTTTGACGGAAGCGAGGAACTTCAATTCATGGCAAAGCAGTAATTGCACTTTTTTTCGCACATACTAGCAACAAAAAATTGACGAAAGAAACACAAGCACGACGGTGTGTCGAGCAGATGACGGGGCGTCGAGCAGACGACAGCTC